>NC_090297.1:57520000-58770000 GCF_039906515.1 Pseudorca crassidens | reverse complement strand
TGAAGCCTGCGCACCTACAGCCCATGCTTCACAACAAGAGAAGCCACCGCAATGTGAAGCCCGTGTACCACAACGAAGAATAGACCCCACTCGGCGCAACTAGAGAAAACCCACACGCAGCAACGAAGACCCAACACATCCAAAAATAAATTAAATTTAAAAAAATGTAAATGGTCTACCAAATACTATATGATATCACATATATGGAATCTAAAAGAAATGATACAAATGAATCTATATACAAAACAGAAACAGACTCACAAACATAGAAAACAAATGTATGGTGACCAAAGTGGAGAGGGAGCGGAGGGACAAATTAGGAGTATAGGATTAGCAGGTATAAACTACTATACATAAAATAGATAAGCAACAATGATTTACTGTATAGCACAGGGAATTGTATCCAATATCTTGGAATACCTATAATGGAATACAATCTGCCAAAAAAAAAAATAAACGTCAAACTAATACAATATTGTAAATCAACTATACTTCAATTTCTTTTTAAAGTATATAGTCTACATAGCCCAATTAAAAGGCACATACTGTCAGGTTGGATAAAAGAGCAAGACCAAATCATAGTTGACCAGCAAGAACTGCAGTTTAAACATAAAGACACAAATAGGTTGAAGATAAAAAGATATTTCTTTGAGAAGATCAATGAATCTGATAAACCTCTAACTAGACCTACCAGTAAAAAAAAAAAAAAAAAGGAAAAAAGGCGCAATTACACAATACTAGAAATGGGAGATGCAACATAACTACAGATTCTGTAGATACTAAAGAGATAATTTGGAATTATTATGAACAACTTTATGCCACTGTATTCACTAACCTAGGTGAAATGAACATATTTTTAAAAGATACAAATTAACATATCTCATAAAATGAATATCTCAAATGAAATAGATAACCTAGAGTCATATATCAACTAAAGAAATAGAATTTGTAGTTAAAACTCTTTCACAAAAACAAAGCTCCAGTCTCAAATGGCTTCACTGGTGAACTCTACCAAACACTTAAGGAAGAAATAATAGTAAATCTGTACAAAGTCTTCCAATAAAGTTAAGAGCTGATAACAATTTCCAGTTTATACTTTGAATCCATCATTACCTTGATATCAAAGCCAGACAAAAGCATTACAAGAAAAAGAATAAAAAAACACTATAGACCAATATCCTACATGAACACAAAGGCAAAAACTCTTAAAATTTTAGCAAATAGAATCTAAAAGTTGATAAAATATGTTTCTGGTTTATCCCAAAAATGCAAAATTGGTTTAATATTCTAAATAAATCAATGTAATTCACCATATTAACAAACTAATAAACAATATCCATATGATCATCTTAATGGATACAGAGAAAGCATTTGACATAATCTAACATCCATTCCTGATTTAAAGCCTTCAACAAGTAGGAAATTTTCTCAACCTGCTGAAGGATGTCTGAAAAAGCCTACAGTTAACATCATCCTTTGTAGTGAAAAGACTCAATACTTTCTCCTTAAGATCAGGAACAAGACAAGGATATCCTTTCTTGCCACTTCTATTCAGCATTGTCCTGAAGTTCTAGCAGTGCAATAAGGCAAGACAATAAAAGAAATAAAAGGCATCTAGATTGGAAATGAAGAAGTAAAACTGTCTTTATTCATAGCAACATGATCTTTATGTAGAAAACATGATGGCTTATTTTAAAAACCTACTAGGACTATTAATGAGTTTAGAAAGATTGCAGGATACAAGATCAATATACAAAAATCAAATATATTTCTATACACTAACATCAACAAGCAGAAGTTCATGTTAATAAAACAGTAGCATATGCAATAGCATAAAATGTTTAATTACTACTTACTAAATGCTGGGCTTTACGACAAAGTGACAAATAAACAGGGGCACTGTCCTCAAGATGCTAAGTGGGGAAACAAACATAAAAACAAATAATACACTCTGATAAGTAAAGGAATAGAGTTAAGTGTGGACATTCGGTCAAATATTCCTAACAACTTTCTCTTGTTAGGAAACCTATTCTCCCATTGTCTGAGAATAACTCATAAGCAATCCATTAATTCCATAAACTGGATCAGCACAGCCAGAATTCCTAATGCGATTAGAATAGCTCTTTTTTCTGATGTCCATGTGCCTGAAGTTAAGAGGATAAGTCTTCCTAATCCACATGTGAGGTTCTTTTGTCTAATAAACCAGTTCTCTGGCCCAGAGAGGGGGGTAAAAAGTCTATTCTAAAAGATTCAGTTGCCTTTTCTTTTTTTTTTTTTTTTTGCATTTATACCAGCTGGCAGAACCTGAGAACTTAAAAGTGTACTGAGGCCTTCAATAGCTGAGGCACCATAATCCAATGAGGCTGGCCCAGAACCTTCTTTTGTGTGCCTTTTTTTTCCTGTGAAGCAAGAGCTGATTAATTAAAATGAGTATAATCAAGATTTTCAAGTAAAAGTAAAATATTTCAAATTCTTTCAAGAAAACAAACCCAAATCCTTAAGCACTCATTTATAAATACAATTTTTAAATTATTCTTGTGTTCAGTTCATTAAGGCAGTTCTTCTAGTGGCCTCTATTAACTTGGTTGAAGAAACAGGTTTTACTGAGTTCTTATACTGATGCCCTGAGCATAATGATGCATAAGTGTCACAGTAGGCTGCTGCCAGACCCTAAGTTTTTAAGATATCAGATGTGAAAATACTCCACACTCAAACCAGAGACCACAAGCAATTTAAATTATTACTGACACAGGCATATGCAAAGCAAGGGGGATTTCCTGAGTAAGGGGCAGGACCCACCAGCAAGAGGGCACTCTGATATCCCCTGTAGGAGAGAGAGAGGCAGAATGTACGTGGTCAGGAGGATGTATACACATATATCCCTCCTTCTCTATGACCTTTTTGAATGATGCAAGGGCCGACTAAGTTCTGGTGATGGGGGAGGAGAAAAGAGGGGCAGGGTGAGTTGCCTCACATGTCATTTTTGGGGGTGCAGGAGAAGTAAGTGCAGAGCTTTTGATAGTCCATTGGTTTTCACCCTGGGGGAGCAGCATGGTGGCTGCCAGTTTCCATCCTGACAGGTGTTGAATGATTTAGCCAAATGTCATTGTGCTAGGGTGATTTAATTCTCTCTATCTACAATAAGCAAGAAGCCCACAATCAAAAGTGGAAGACAGACATGCTAACAAATGAAACGACATGATGTGATATATACAAAAATAGACTTATATGTGAGTTTCAGAAAAAGTACAAAAGAGAGCATCCTGTCTGAGGCATCATAGAAAAGCAATGCTCTATCAGGGTTGTGATAGAAACTGGGAATTTACCAGGTGGCCAAGGGAAAGAAGGGAGTTCCAAGTAAAGGAGCTAGCCTGTGTGAAGAAAGGGAAGCATGAAACAGTTGACAGGAAGCAGTGAACAGATTGGTACTGCTGGAGCACAGATGAAAGGGGAGTGGCAGATGTTGACACAGAAGTAGGCAGGGGTCAGGTGTGTGAGATCTTATATAGCTGTGCTAAAGTGCTTGGACTTTATCCAGTGGTCATGCAGACCTCTTCAACGGTGCCAAATATAGAAGGGACATGATCTGATTTTCCTTTAAGAGGAATGACTCTGACAGTATGGTTGGGGAATGGTTGAAGGCACACAGTAGGGGCAAGTCAGCTGAGAAGCTTCCAGGAGCATCTGTCTACAAGGAGCACTAAAATATCACTGAGCGTGTAATGAAATCAAGAAAATAACATTTACCGAAACTTCCATTTGTGGATGGAAGTAATACTTATAACAGTACAGACCTTAGAATCCGACTGCTTTGGTTTGAATCCTACTTCTACTGAACAAGTTCCTTCAGGGTAAGGAGGATCAGGGGGTGCTACAGGAGGGAAGAAGGATAGACAAGTAAGCCCCATGGAGAAGATGAACGTTTTACAGCATCTCAGATTTTACTGTGAATTCTTGATATACCCATTCCCACTCAATCTTTCCTCCTTTAGTCTTAAAGAATAGTGTAATATTCATTCAGCTGCTCAAGCAAAAACCTAGAAATCCAATTTGATTCTCCCATGTGCCATGCTACAAAAATTGCCCAGGTTTTTCATCCTTTTCTATGTCCGTGGCCTTTGCCATGTGACACTGCAGTTCTCACTAATGACTAAAAAGGCAGAGGCTATTTTCACACCCCTTGATGCATGGACTGGACTCATGACTTGTTGGATTGACCTAATGGAAGATGGTAGAAGTGACAGTGTATTTGTTCTGAGCCTTGGCCTTAGGCAGCTTTTCATGTTTCTACTTGCTCTGTTTCATCTCTGCCATTGCCAGGAGAATATGCCCAGGTCACCCTACTGGAGAGGAGACCTGTGTAGTAAAGCCAAGCTACCCCACGCATCTCAGCTGAGACCTGGATCAGCTGACAGGCAGGCAAAGGCCAGTTACAAGAGCAAGTCCAGCCAATATCAGCAAATCTACCTTAATGTTGTATGACACTGAGGTTTGGTGTTAATTTTTATGCTGTAATTTTTATGCTGCAATATTTGCAATAAATAAATGATATACCCCATTACCCCATTTTATTTCATCCTAGACATATCACATGAGTCCTATATTCCTACTTACAAAACAGATCTCAAATCCATTCACTTTTTTCCATCTTCATTGTCCCACTCTAGTTTAAGAACCATCATGCCTCATCTGAACTACTGCTTTATCTACTTCCATGCCAGACACTTATAATCTATTCTTCAAATACCAGGGAGAGTGATTTCCCCCAAATAACATATATTAGATCACCTCAGTCATTGCCCTGCTTAAAATCCTTTAATATCTTCTCATTGCTCTCAGAATATAATCCAAATGCCTCATGATGACCTCATGGTCTGCCTAATACCAAGATGAAAAAGTAGCTTTTATTTTACCTTCAGAAATGGTTTCTTCAAAGAAGTGTGGGATCAATTCTTATTTAGAAATCTCTGCTTGAAGAAAGTTGATTTACTGTTTCAACTCATGGAATATTATTTTGGTAAAAGTACCAAAATATATCAAAATGAAACAGTTTCTTTGGAAAACACAGAAATCAAACATGATGATTTGATTTTACCAAATAGCAAAAAATTAAGGTGGAGAATAAGAGGAGAGGATGAAAGAGAAGTCTACATTTGGAGCTTTGGAGAGTATATAACCCAGCTGTTCTCTAACTTCACAGGGACCGGAGAACAGAGGAAATAAGTTACCCTGAGGTAGGAGGTATAAGCTGGAAGATTAGACATGAAATCAAACTCCCTCAGAATCAGCATTGGTAAGTATTACTTAATACTTACATACAGTACTTAGCTAAAAAGTGCTTTTGCTTATTTTGCTTCGTTTATACCTGAAGACCTTGGGGTCTAGTGAGGTTCAGTGGATAGTAATTAGTTTTCATTCTGACATTAATCACACATGGTAACTTGACAATCCACACGATCCATGAGTCTGAAGCCTTCCCATAGTGAATTGCCATTATTTGTATTTTTAAAACAAATAGCCGTCAAGCAGCTGCCTCCTACGATGGAAGCAGGCTGAAAACTAAAGCCTACCAAAGATGCGAAATAAAATGCAAAGATCACTAAAATCAGTTCCTGTTTTTAAATAATGTGGCTACAGCCCCAGAATACCAAAGGCAGCACAGGAATACCTAAGACAGGCATTTGGTGCAGTTGTGGGCACCAGTAAGATTGACTTTAATCTCCCTGGAAGTGATATTCAGTATTAACTGCAGTTTGTCAATGCCCTGTCCCTCAGGGCATAATGTTGTGCAGTAGTGTAGTATAGTGTAGTGTAGTTTTCTGGCACCTGACTACCGCAAAGCCTTCTCCTTTGGCCCCTTGTAATGGGAGGTGTACAGGAAGAAGAGCAGCTGGGTCCTGGTATTCCTGGAATTTCTCTTCAGTGGACTGCCAGTGTACAGGTATCACAACGTGGCACATGGCTGTACTCAAGGAGATGAGACTCCTTCTGAGAAAATGAAATCCAGCAGAAGTGGTACAGAAGACAGAAAATCCTTCTAACGTGTGCCTCCCAAACTGCCTTCTCTCCCTCTGTTCCCTTCACCAGGAGTGTCCTCTCCATCTTTGCCTTCTCCACACCCTGCCTATCCTTCAGATTCCAACTCATCACACTTCCCTATAAAGCTTTCAAAGTATACAACCCCCAGTGATCTCTTTCTTTAATAAACATATATCTCAATCAGAATTTATTCTCTCTGCATCGCTGACACATCACACACAGACTGCACTATCCCAATGAACTGTACCATAATTCAAGCCAGAAACCTACTCGTAATCCTTGTCCTGCCTTTTATTTCTCCATACATTCACAAATCACAAAGTTTGATCAGTCTTCCTCTGGAATATCTCTTAAATATCATATCCAGCCGCAACCCATCCCCCTACATCAACTACCTTCATTTGTTTGGTCTCTCTCTAATTTATCTTGCCCAAATCTCCCAGTCCTACATATTGTCCACAATGTAATTAGAGTGGTCTTAATAAAAGGCAAATCAGATCATGTCACTCTTCTGGATAAAGTATTTCAGTGATTCCCTCTGTTTTGGTGATATGGGTATCAATTTCTTTACATAGTTCACAAGGCTCTGCAAAATCTGGCCTATGATTATCTCTAGTCTAGCTTCATCTCTTGCCATTTCCCCAAATCATGCTCGTTTCCAGACTTTTGTAAATTCCCCCAAGCCGTGCCTGAACACTCTTCTCCCTACACTTTTACTGGCTAACATTTACATATTCTTCCTATCTCAGCTTAGATACATCCTCAAAAATCCTTCCGGGACCTCCATATACCAATATAGATGTTCATTATATGTGATACCACAGTATCCTATATTACCATCATTTTCTAGAGACAGAGCTCTTATCTGTAAACAGTGAAATCAACTCTAGTTAATCAAAGCGGCAAACAAAATTTTTAAATATTAGGTAGCTAACAGAATCTCTGGGATCACTAAAGAATGAGACCTGGGGATCACCAGGCCAGTGATAATGCTCCAGGCTTCACTGTGGAATGGCTCTACACTACAGCTGCCTTGGATGAGTGGAGACAACACTGATGCTAAGCACTGGGTGCTACCACTAGGGCATCTGGCCCTGCCTCTTATTGATGGAGCTCAGGTCACATTCCTGAATCCTCACTGCAAGGCATGCTGGGACAGTAAGGTTTTGTCATCTATCTTGAGGAGTGCTCAAATTAATTGTTTTATAGGTTTGTTGAGGAGCTTGAGGGTGACTAGCCATAACCACTTATTAATTTTTTTATATCAGTTTTTTTAATATTTCTTTTTTTTAACATCTTTATTGGAGTATAACTGGTTTACAATGGTGTGTTAGTTTCTGCTTTATAACAAAGTGAATCAGCTATACATATACATATATCCGCATATCCCCTCCCTCTTGTGTCTCCCTCCTACCCTCCCCATCCCTCCCCTCTAGGTGGTCACAAAGCACCGAGCTGATCTCCCTGTGCTATGTGGCTGCTTCCCACTAGCTATCTGTTTCACATTTGGTAGTGTATATATGGCCATGCCACTCTCTCACTTTGTCCCAGGTTACACTTCCCCCTCTCCATGTCCTCAAGTCCATTCTCTACCTCTGCATCTTTATTCCTGCCCTGCCCCTAGGTTTTTCAGAACTTTTTTTTTTTTTTTTTTAGATTCCATATATATGTATTAGCATACAGTATTTGTTTTTCTCTTTCTGGCTTAGTTTACTCTGTATGACAGTCTCTAGGTCCATCCACCTCACTACAAATAACTCAATTTCGTTTCTTTTTATGGCTGAGTAATACTCCACTGTATATAAGTGCCACATCTTCTTTATCCATTCATCTGTCGGTGGACACTTAGGTTGCTTCCATGACCTGGCTATTGTAAATGGAGCTGCAATGAAAATTTTGGTACATGACTCTTTTTGAATTATGGTTTTCTCAGGGTATATGCCCAGTAGTGGGATTGCTGGGTTGTATGGTAGTTCTATTTTTAGTTTTTTAAGGAACCTCCATATTGTTCTCCATAGTGCCTGTAACAATTTACATTCCCGCCAACAGTGCAAGAGGGTTCCCTTTTCTCCACACCCTCTCCAGCATTATTGTTTGTAGATTTTTTTGATGATGGCCATTCTGACTGGTGTGATATGATACCTCATTGTAGTTTTAATTTGCATTTCTCTAATGATTAGTGATGTTGAGCATTCTTTCATGTGTTTGTTGGCAATCTGTATATCTTCTTTGGAGAAATGTCTATTTAGGTCTTCTGCCCATTTTTGGATTGGGTTGTTTGTTTTCTTGATGTTGAGCTGCATGAGCTGCTTGTATATTTTGGAGGTTAATCCTTTGTCAGTTGCTTCATTTGCAAATATTTTCTCCCATTCTGAGGGTTGTATTTTCGTCTTGCTTATGGTTTCCTTTGCTCTGCAAAAGCTTTTAAATTTCATTATGTCCCATTTGTTTATTTTTGTTTTTATTTTCATTTCTCTAGGAGGTGGGTCAAAAAGGATCTTGCTGTGATTTATGTCATAGAGTGTTCTGCCTATGTTTTCCTCTAAGAGTTTTATAGTGTCTGGCCTTACATTTAGGTTTTTAATCCATTTTGAGTTTATTTTTGTGTAGGGTGTTATGGAGTGTTCTAATTTCATTCTTTTACATGTAGCTGTCCAGTTTCAGCAGTACCACTTATTGAAGAGGCTGTCTTTTCTCCATTGTATATTCTTGCCTCCTTTATCAAAGATAAGGTGACCATATGTGCATGGGTTTATCTCTGGGCTTTCTATCCTGTTCCATTAATCTATATTTCTGTGTGTGCCAGTACCATACTGTCTTGATCACTGTAGATTTGTAGTATAGTCTGAAGTCAGGGAGCCTGATTCCTCCAGCTCCGTTTTTCTTTCTCAAGATTGCTTTGGCTATTTTGGGTCTTTTGTGTTTCCATACAAATTGTGAAATTTTTTGTTCTAGTTCTGTGAAAAATACCAGTGGTAGTTTGATAGAGATTGCATTGAATCTGTAGATTGCTTTAGGTAGTATAGTCATTTTCACAATGTTGATTCTTCCAATCCAAGGACATCGTATATCTCTCCATCTGTATCATCTTTAATTTCTTTCATCAGTGTCTTATAGTTTTCTGCATACAGGTCTTTTGTCTCCTTAGGTAGATTTATTCTTAGGTATTTTATTCTTTCTGTTGCAGTGGTAAATGGGAGTGTTTGCTTAATTTCACTTTCAGATTTTTCATCATTAGTGTATAGGAATGCAAGAGATTTCTGTGCATTAATCTTGTACCCTGCTACTTTACCGAATTCATTGATTAGCTCTAGTAGTTTTCTGGTAGCATCTTTTAGGATTCTCTATGTATGGTATCATGTCATCTGCAAACAGTGATAGTTTTACTTCTTCTTTTCAATTTGGATTCCTTTTATTTCTTTTTCTTCTCTGTTTGCCATGGCTATAACTTCTAAAACTATGTTGAATAATAGTGGTGAGAGTGGGCAACCTTGTCTTGTTCCTGATCTTAGTGGAAATGGTTTCAGTTTTTCACCATTGAGAATGATGTTGGCTCTGCGTTTGTCATATATGGCCTTTATCTTGTTGAGGTAAGTTCCCTCTATGCCTATTTTCTGGGGGGGGGGTTTATCACAAATAGGTGCTGAATTTTGTCGAAAGTTTTTTCTGCATCTACTGAGATGATCATATTGTTTTTCTCCTTCAATTTGTTAATATGGTATATCATATTGATTGATTTGTGTATAGTGAAGAATCCTTGCATTCCTGGGATAAAGCCCACTTGATCATGGTGAGTTTCTAAAAAAGTGTTAAAGTTGTCAGCTGGTATAGTAAGTATCTTGTGTGTTTCATGGGGACTCCTTTGGTCAGTACCATGTCTGTGCTGGCAAACAACTGAGGCTAAATAAAGGAGTGTGGAAATATGAATGAAATAGTGCTATTTACTATCTGAGTGCAGCACACATACCAATGAACAGGAAGGTGATGTGGAGATCAGGAAGGCATTAGTAACAAGCAAAGATATGAAAGGGGTTCATCTGCAGCAAATCAAAAGAACATAACTGAAGTCCTCAGCCTGGTCGGAATTGGGCCCTGAATGGAGCCTATAAGGTGACCAGAGAGAGTTAGACGTGCTACAATATGCTTCCATAACACTCTATACTTCTCCAATCATAGCACTTATAAAATTTTATTGAAGAGTTTGTTAGTTTCTTGTTATTCTTGCAGAGTTACAAGATGTGTGAAGACAGAGATGGCTCATCCATGCCTTCTCCATAGACAATGTGTAATAGATATATTTAAAAATAAGTAAGTGAATGAATAAATGAATGGGGGTAAAGATGAGGGCACAGAAGTGGAAGAAGGAGGTAGGCACCAGAGAATGTTGCCTGGTTCCAGTGGGGTGACCTGGATCAGCACAGGCCTGATGCTAGCCACTCCCACACAACTCCTTTCTTTCTAATCCACTTCTCATTCTCTTTGGGAAGGATTGAGGTCTCTGGAAAATAGCCAAAAAACAATTAAGGGAGCGGCCAGCCCAAATTAATGCTCAAGCATCAGGAGTATCTGAGCACTGAAAGCCACTTCTATTCACGCTCTCTCAGATCAAGGGGTGAGAAAGGGTTCCCAAAGCCATAACTCTTTTTAGGTGGATTTAGAAGGCATATAAAGGCCCCTGGCTGAGGACTTGCCTCCTCATTCCACAACTGGTGCCAGCACTCTCAATCCTCCACTGAGAGAAAATGTCCATCCAGTAAGTATCTCTGGGAGATTATTTTTTTAATTCCTTAGTGTGTTGATGGTAAATGGTCTATTTCAAGAGCTCCTGAAGAGGATTGATGACCCCTTTAGGGAAGGCCTTGACTCATGGTTGGGGAGTTTATTCCTATTTTATGTATTGAAGCAAATATCTAGAATTCAGGTCTAAATTACAGTGGGGTTTGTGTGGCTTGGAATGGGCCTTGGAAGTAGTAGTGAGCATGAAGATTTCAATGAGGCAGACCTGGGTTCCACTTCTTGCCCAGCCATTTCCTAGCTGTGTGATTTTGGGCAAATTACTTTTTGAAGTCTTGGCTTTTCCGTATATAGAATGAGTAGTACTTACCCCCATTATGGTGTTGTGAGATTGAAATGAACGAATAGCATACAAAGTCCTTTTAAAAGTATGTGGCACATGGTAAGTCTTTAATAAAAAATAACTATCATAATTAGGCAGTCTGGTCAGCTCTCACTCTAAGAAGTTATAAAATGGAGCCAAAGTGAGAAGGGAGAAAATAATCAAAAACATAAGACCTAAATCTCCTTGTCTGACTATATTTAAAATGTACTGTAGCTCTTGGAGACTGGTGATGAAGTGAGATGATGGGAAGAAGTGATGGTATAATATGGGTGAATAACAAAGGATGACAAACTGACCCCCAAACCTGTGATCTCCCAGTGCATAAGAGAGAGAGGAATGAGACTGTCTGGAAGGCAAGAGAATAAATGATGCAGTAAAAGCTGAGGGTAGGGACAGGGCAGGCTAATTCTGTAGGAAGGACTCGGTCAGGAAGAGAAGTGACAATGGTGGGATTTTTTGACTTGTCTTCAGAAATATGGGAAAACTGCAGAGGGCAAGCAAGTCCACTGTGGCATTAAAAGGGAGGTCATTTTCTCCTTCATCAAAGGAGGAGCACTGACCTGGGCCCCTTTGCCAACCTGATACATTTCTACCACCACACCACACCAAAACACTGTGTGCTCCCAGCCCAGGCTAGACTGGCAGTATGCACCACCATTGAGCAGAGAGCATCTTTTCTCCTGGAGCTCTGCCTCTATCTCCGTGGACTTCCTGAGATTCCACATGAGCTTCCTCCTCATTATTCCACCATTTCAGAGTCGAACATCCTGCTGGTGGTTACAAGAAACTGTTTGAAACTGTGGAGGAACTGTCCTCACCGCTCACAGCTCATGTTACAGGTTGGTCTCACCTATCTTGAAGCCATCTTCTCTTTTCTGTCTCAATCTCTCTTCTCTGTCTCCTTATTCATTGGCATCTCTCAGTACGGGCTCCCCCTGTGGGCTACAGAGAGAGGAATCTGGACATTTGGGCTTTTTATGCTAAGAACCCATTTCCTCTTTTCTTTACTTCTCTAATATAGAAAAATGCTACCTAACTGGAATTCCTTAACAACTGGGACTATACGTTTGTCATCTTTAAGGTGTCAGTGCCTAGCTCAGTGCCTGGCACATAGAAAATGTCCTGTAAATGTCTGTTCTATCAGTTGCAGAATAAATGAAGGCCTGGTGACAAGCATCTGGGAATATGACAATAAAGGGTGGTAGGTTTCATGCCCATTATATCAGAAGTCTTGGTTCTGGAGTCAGGCAGATGTAGGTGCTAATTGTAGCTCTATTATTTTACTATCTGTGAAATCCTTCAACAAGTTATTTAAACTTTCTGAGTCTCAATTCATTCACCTACCATAAACCAAATTTTACCTCATCGAGATGTTGTGAAGATTAAATGAGATAATGTAAATCGAAAGATTCACACAGTATCCAACACAAAGTTATCAATAGATGGTTGTAATTATTACTACTGCTATCATTATCCAAAGTCACCACATGACCCACATAGCATCCTTGCTTAGACATGGTGTATAGGAAGGTCCAAAGCCTGGGCAGGTTTCTTTCCTCCCAATTGTCTCTTATGCAAAATAGAAGGAATGAGCCCGGTGCTCTTTCTCAACTAGATTCTGATGCTAACAATCTAGGTTCTAGCAATCAAATTAATGCTGTGCCTTTTAGTTAAGCCATGCCTTCTTTTCAAATTTTTATCAGAAATATACATCCTTGTAAAGTGGGCTGCTGAAATTGAGCTATATGAAATAATACATTTGTGTTTTTTTTTAATAGCAAGGATTATAAAAACACTGCCAAATGCTGCACTTTTCAAAGGATCAAAGGGCACAAACTTAACTGTTTAGACTGAACAGACTTAAGGCCTTTCTTGTGTGCCCCTCATTTTGCAGAGAAGGACACGGAGGCCTAGAGATGGCACATAGCAAATCCTGAACCAGAATTCAGGTCTCTGACAGCCCTTTGCACTTTCTGCTATAGCAGGTTGACCTTTATCTGGACAGTAGCCCATATTCTCAAAGGAATATAGGTCTATATTTTAAGAAGCCAGTATTCTTGTTGTTTCATTTAAACGGTTTGTTCTGTAGACACATCTTTGTTTAGTATCTAGATCCCTGCTTCTAATCCATCCCTCCTATATATCAAGAAATTTGAAATTTTTCTTAAAAGTGAGACAGTAAAAAGGCAAATGTATTGGTAGCTGGGGAAATCTGTTAGATGGAGAATCCCATTCCATTCGAGATACTTTTCCCTGTCTCCTTCCAACCCTTTATCTAAACTCTGAGATGTTGCCACATTTCCTACCACTTGGTCTCCTAGTGAAAGGAGAGTAGGCCAGCAGGCATTTCCTGAGAGCTACCCGCCATGAGAACTGGGAATGGAAATGACTGCCAGCTTTAAAAGTAAGAGGCTGCCCAATCGGGCTGCTTAGATAATCACTGCTCTTTACCTGGGTGAGAAGGGCAGGGGTAAGAAGCAATGTTCTGAGTCTTGCCTTCATCACAGGCAGGATCCCCCTCTGGTTGACCGGCAGTCTCCTTCGATGTGGGCCAGGACTCTTTGAAGTTGGATCTGAGCCATTTTACCACCTGTTTGATGGGCAAGCTCTCCTGCACAAGTTTGACTTTAAAGAAGGACACGTCACATACCACAGAAGGTAAAGAACACTAGGGCCCACTCCTCCTAGGGTTCGGACCTATCTTAGCTCCTCCCTCCAGGTACTTTTCAACCTCCTGAACCCAAGAGGAGACTTTTATACTCGCCTCCACTCAGAATCCTTCTGGGCCAGTGAGTCTGTATGGACACCTCGGAGATGTACTATGGGATAAAGAAGCAGCTAAGAACTAGGGCTTTGGGGTCTGACACGCCTGGCTTCAAATCCCATATGCCCTACATACCATTTGCCTAGGTGGGTGCCCTTTGGCAAGATGTTAGTCTCTAATTCTTTGTTTTGTCATCTATAAAAATGGGAGAAATAAGAGAATTTACTTCAGTGTTTATTACAAGGATTAAATGAGAACATGGTTCCTAGCCCATAGGAAGCATTTAATAATAATAATAGTTATTATTATTAAACCATGGGTCTCTTGATGTCTTTCCTTTTTTATAATCAGAAAGGCCAATGGGAAGGAGGGAGGGGTGTTACAAAGGAGGCAAGGACCAAATATGTCTTAATAATACAAGAAAGAGAAGTTTTCTAAAAACAGAAGATTGTTGCTAAAAGGCTTGAAGCCCTAAGCCATCACTCCAATTTCATTACAAAGATTCATTAACACCACAATAAATAGTTTGTCTTATGCGTTAATATTCAGGCCTGTTAGCAGCTTTGTTGATCACCACAGATTTCAGGCATTCTGAAGAGACATCAAAAGAAAGAATAAATGGAGTCTTGAAGTAGTCAGGATAACTTGGACTGTAATAGAAGAGAAACAGATCAGGTCAAGCAGAAATTTAGTTATGAAAGCATATTTTGGAGGTCAGGCAAAGCCTTTATATGCCTTCTAAAGACCTTGGTACTTTTTCCTCTTTATGGAAGTGCAAAATCAGATTTTAATTGGCTCTCCACATGAGAAATCCTAGGCAACGTATGCCATCTAGTCTGGGAGATATGGTTCAGGAGGTCTGCCTGTGCAAGAGACCAGATTCAAGAATATCTACTTTTAAAAGTAGCAAAATAAATTTTTAAATTGAAGAAAAACATAAGAGGGACATAAGGAAGATTGAAAGGAATATAATTCAGCATAACATGTTCTATACTTCCCCGCTCAGTGTAGATTGTTGAATTATAGGCTACAGGAAGTCAGAGGTCCAATGTGAACTACCCATGGGGCTGCATAGTGTGATATGGAACAGGCATGTTTTCTGGCTCTGGCCACATATGCTGATCACTTAATTTCTCTGAACCTTGATTTCCTCATATGTCACTGTGAAGTTTATAAGACATAAATTTAAGCTCGTGGCACATTGTCTGTTTCTCCTTCAGTCACCCCAAGAAAGTTACGAGACTCTTCATTCTTCGTGTTGTGGATTTATGATTCTGACTTTAGGAGGTCACATAGAATGACCATTCTAAGCTCCCCGTGGACTACACTAATTGCCCTTGTCTGTGACCCTTTCCCGTGTCTCAATGTCCTTCAGGTTCATCCGCACTGATGCTTACGTACGGGCAATGACTGAGAAAAGGATCGTCATAACAGAATTTGGCACCTGTGCTTTCCCAGACCCCTGCAAGAATATATTTTCCAGGTTACTGAAACCCAACTGCATGTTATTAAAGACATTTTACATTAGCCCTTTTTCTCTCATGGCTTGAAAGTTACTGGACTGAAAAATCCATTTGCTTCTGCAGGTTTTTTTCTTACTTTCGAGGAGTGGAGGTTACTGACAATGCCCTTGTTAATATCTACCCAGTGGGGGAAGATTACTATGCCTGCACAGAGACCAACTTCATTACAAAGATTAATCCTGAAACCTTGGAGACAATTAAGCAGGTAGGACACAGTGCTCAGACTATATCGCTCAGGAATTTAGAGTTTGCAACTTAGAATTAAATCAGCTGTGCATTTGGGTTTGAAGAATATGAGAGCCAGATAGATTAAGTTTCAAATCCCTGCTTTGTCATCAACTACTAGCAATGTGACATAGGGCAAACTTTGTTTCTCCATCTGTGAAATTTTAAACATTTATTATGTGGATTGGAGGAAAACCGTATAAAATGCCTAACATATTTATTTGTGACACAAATATTTATTGAGTCCCTTCCATGTACCAGAACTTATGCTAGATGCAAAAGATATACCAATGAGTAAGACAACATCGTCCCTGCTCTTCATGGTTTTTATAGACTAGCATGGAACTGGCACATTTAATATTGAAAACCCTACCATTCATTGTTCTAGGAAAGTGTGTTGTACCAACTTGCCCCTTCTTATAGACACTTCTTGTTAGAAATAAAGCTATATCTTAAAAGAAAAAGCATAGAGAAACATGTCAGCAGTATTAAAAAGTGATAAATTTTGATGAGAACTTAGGCAATCTTGGTGCAGCATTTGATAAGATAGATCTACATTTTCAACCAATATTTATTAAGATGTAACTATTTGCAAGGCATTGTTCTTGTCTTCAGAAAGCTTAACACCTAGGTGGAGAAATCAAATAAATACATTACTTAACTATAATAGGACACAGAATGTGAGGACTCTTTTCACAGAGGGAAAACCTTCTATGAAAGAACAAAGATTGCTTCTGGCAGTAGTTGGTGGATGTGAAGTGGGGCAGATCAAGGAAGGTTTAAAAGTCTTGCACTTGAGTTAGAAGTTAAAGGGAAGGCACAACTTCATTGATTTTGGAGAAAGAACATTTCATATACAGGGAGTACCATGATCAGCTGTATAGAGGTGGGAAACTGGAGGATAAAGAATAATTTATTTGGCTAGATTTGCAGTATTTCTCAATGGACGTGGCAGTGGCGTTGAGCCGGTGGTACTTCATCATCGTGGGGACTGTCCCACCCACTGCAGAGGTTTGGTATCCCTGATTCCACCTACTAAACACCAGACATGTCCTCAATCATTGTACAAACTCCAAATGCTCACCAACATTTCCAACTCTCCCCCTAGGGGGCAATAGCACTCCCAGGTGAGAACTAGTGATCTAAAGCATGCCACGTCAAGGGGAATAGTGAAACACAGGGTAGGGTGAAACTAGAAGTTTGAATAATGGACAAAAATTTGGAATAAGTCATTTAGCTGATGGGAAGCTACTCAAAGTTTTTGTTCAGGGAAGTGGTATAAGCAGAGCTGTACTTTAGTTTATTTAATCTGGAAGCCACGTGTAAGCTGTATGGGAGGACAAAAGAGATAAGGGATAGCTAGGAGACCAGTTAAGTGGAATTGAAGACCAGAACTAGATATTCAGTGTAGTAGGAATAGAAAGGAAAAGCAGTCCCAACAATGGGTCTCAATATCACAAGCTGATTTATAATCCCCAACAGACTATTTACTAAGGCTTAACATATTCTCGATAGCTCTTTCTTAGTTTAGATGTATGTTTGAAACCACATATGAGTGTATGTGTAGATCATTTAGAGAAATACTGAAGCTGAGTTTCTAAACCATCCATTTGACTTTGACAGTGAATCCAATTACCATAGTAATTTAATTGGAAGTGTGAAGTTCATGGTATGGCTCCAGAATAGACTTTATTAGGAGTCAGGTTTCATTGTGAGCAGCACTATACCCTGACTTCGTATAAAAATGTAGTTTTAAAATTTTGAGTGTTTTTTTGTTGGTTTACTATTACTGAAATAGACTCCTAACAAGTTCCTTTGCCTCCAGCCCGATTCCCTTAAATACAGCTTCCTTAATTCAGTAGAAGCAATTTTCTTTTCTAAAATGCAAGTATAAATGTGTTATTCCAATTAGTGCACCCATAGTTTCCAAGATAAAGTTAAAAGCACAGACCTTTGTGGCTGGCCATTTTACTTCTCCTCTTCCATGTGTGTGTATCACCACAGCCATGCTGAATGACGAGTAATCCCCAAGCAGCATTCACTTTTTGCGACTCTATGCCTTTACATTAGGGTTCCTACTCCCTAGAACACACTGTCATCCTTCTCCATCTGGTAAATTTTACTCATCTTTCAAGCATGTGTTGGAGTCATTGCCCTTGGGAAGCCCTGCCTAATCCCCTAGTCTGGGTTAGATGGCCTTTCTTTACAAATATCATTTTGCACCTACTGCACTGTATACCAGCTTATTGGTCTAATACAGTGCTATTAAATGGAACTTTCTACAATGATGGAAATGTTCTATGTCTTCATTGTCCAAGTGCTATTGAGCACTTGAATGTGGCTACTGTGACTGAGGAACTGAATTTGAAGTTCTATCTAATTATGGTTAACTTATATTTAAATTGCTATATGTGGCTACCATAGTGGACAGTGCAAATCTAGACTGAAGTTCTTGAAATCAAGGGCCATCTCTGTTTTCCTA
The DNA here is from genome assembly GCF_039906515.1 of Pseudorca crassidens. NCBI lineage: Eukaryota > Metazoa > Chordata > Mammalia > Artiodactyla > Delphinidae > Pseudorca > Pseudorca crassidens. The sequence continues at coordinate 58,751,848 of NC_090297.1, read as the reverse complement.
GACCCTGACACGGCACCTGGCATATAATAGAAGCTCAAGGAATACTTGATGAATGACTGAATGACTGAATGAATGTCTTGCCTTTTATTTAAATGAGGGTGCTAAAAACTCCCTATGCTTTAAAACATACTCTCCTAATCACATAGAAAGAATTTTGGTTAGACAAATATATACTCCATCGATTATTCATTCAATAAATCTTTATTGAGCAGGTTCCAGGTAGAAATTCTAGTGCTCTACATCCTTAGATAAGTCATTTGATCTCTCTGACACCTCAAGTTCTCCTTATGTAAACTGAGAGGTTTGTGGTAGATTAGTGGTTTTGAATTTTTTATGAGAATCCAAAACAAATTAAAGCACTGAATCCTATCTTCAAAAAGTTTCCATTAACTCCAGGAATTCATGGTTCCCCTGAAGTCTATTTAGGTTAAGACTTTCTATACTAGATGAATCCTGAAGTTCCTTTCAGTTCCAAATTCATTCTGTATGTAAGATACTGGATTTGGTATTTAGGTTGTATCATAAAAAATTGCCATTTTTATAAAATGAAAATTATTGACTATCAGCATACAATTCAATGTAATTCAATAAGGAGAATGTAAAGAAGTTTCAGGATTCAAATTCGTCACTGTTTGAAGACAAACTGCATGTGCAAAAGGAAAGTAACCAACCAGAGTAATATATGGCCTACATCAATTGAAAAGCTCAATCAGGGAGAACTTGAAGATTTCAGAGGCATGAGGGGTCAGCATGGGGGTCAGAGGAGAGCTCAGCGCTAAAGATGGGACTTCTACAGACTTAAAAGAGGGTAAGACCCAGAGAGATGGAAAGAAAGAGAAAGCACACTTAGGGTGAGGGTGCAAGTGGTAACGGTGAGGTCAGACTGAGGAACCAAAGGTGTAATACGATCTTCCTCTTAATATGGGTGACGTTTGTTCTCCTTCCATAGGTTGATCTTTGCAACTATGTCTCGGTCAATGGAGCCACTGCTCACCCCCACATTGAAAATGATGGGACTGTTTACAATATTGGTAATTGCTTTGGGAAAAATTTTTCAATTGCCTACAATATTGTAAAGATCCCTCCACTACAAGCAGGTCAGTTTACCACTTTGACTCTTCTTAAAACAAGTATCTAGGGGCTTCCCTGGTGGCACAGTGGTTGAGAGTCCGCCTGCTGATGCAGGGGACACGGGTTCATGCCCCGGTCCGGGAAAATCCCACATGCCGTGGAGTGGCTGGGCCTGTGAGCCATGGTCGCTGAGCCTGCACGTCCGGAGCCTGTGCTCCGCAATGGGAGAGGCCACAACAGTGAGAGGCCCGTGTATCGCAAAAAAAAAAAAACAAAAAAACAAGTATCTATAACATGAGAAAGTTACTGGAAATACAGGGTGTCAGATCAGAAATATATCAGGCTAGCACTATATGGACAGTTAAATTACTCTCAGATTTTAGGACAACTGCCCCTCACCCTTACCCTACCAGGGGACCAATGCCAAAGAGCACCACAGCAGGAAATGACATCTTCAAAAGTAAGTTGCCATGTTCTATTCTACAGTGTTTCAAAGATGTAGTGTATATGTGACTTTGATCATATAAGATTTAGATTCAAATCCAGCAAATATTTATTGAGCACTTATCCATGTGCCAGACAAAATTAAGATTTTAAACAAACATGTGTATGTGTAATAGGATACACACATGTATATGAAAGTGTAGTAAGTATTTTGTGTGTATTTAATTCCCAAAACTAAAAACATAACTTTTTAACTCATATACTATAGAGAAAGAATATTAAAACAGAAGAGAGTACTCTTTAGAATTCTCCATTCATCCTCCATTCATTGCCAGAAATTTGATAATGATCTTGATAATAGAATTATTTGAGTATATATAGATTTTTACATACAAATCTTGAGCCCCACCTGAGGTAGACAAAATGAGTAATTCTAGGGGTGAGCCCATAGTCAGTATTTTCAGAAGCTTTTTATGTGGTTCTTATATACACTAAGGTTTGAAGACACTGCCGTAGTAGTAAATAAACTTTAATGTGCTTAAGAATTATTGTAAAGGGCTATGGACCCAAAACACATATGCCATAACTTTATAGATAACTTAAGAGATTGTAAAAGGCACTTTGACCATACTAAAATTTTGCCTTACCCCCTTGACTTAGAACCCACCTCCAGATGTAAGATGTGACTCCATTCTATCAAACATTTAGAGAAGAGCTAACACCTATCCTTCTCAAACCCTTCCAAAATATAGCAGAGGGAGGAACACTCCCAAACTCCTTCTACGAGGCCACCATCACCTTGATACCAAAACCAGGCAAGGATGTCACAAAGAAAGAAAACTACAGACCAATATCACTGATGAACATAGATGCAAAAATCCTCAACAAAATACTAGCAAACAGAATCCAACAGCACATTAAAAGGATCATACACCATGATCAAGTGGGGTTTATTCCAGGAATGCAAGGATTCTTCAATATACGCAAATCTATCAATGTGATAAACCATATTAACAAATTGAAGGAGAAAAACCATATGATCATCTCAATAGATGCAGAGAAAGCTTTTGACAAAATTCAACACCCATTTATGATAAAAACCCTGCAGAAAGTAGGCATAGAGGGAACTTTCCTCAACATAATAAAGGCCATATACGACAAGCCCACAGCAAACATCATCCTCAATGGTGAAAAACTGAAAGCATTTCCACTAAGATCAGGAACAAGACAAGGGTGCCCACTCTCACCACTCTTATTCAACATAGTTTTGGAAGTTTTAGCCACAGCAATCAGAGAAGAGAAGGAAATAAAAGGAATCCAAATCGGAAAAGAAGAAGTAAAGCTGTCACTGTTTGCAGATGACATGATCCTATACATAGAGAACCCTAAAGATGCTACCAGAAAACTACTAGAGCTAATCAATGAATTTGGTAAAGTGGCAGGATACAAAATTAATGCACAGAAATCTCTGGCATTCCTATATACTAATGATGAAAAATCTGAAAGTGAAATCAAGAAAACACTCCCATTTACCATTGCAACAAAAAGAATAAAATATCTAGGAATAAACCTAGCTAAGGAGACAAAAGACCTGTATGCAGAAAATTATAAGACACTGATGAAAGAAATTAAAGATGATACAAATAGATGGAGACATATACCATGTTCTTGGATTGGAAGAATCAACATTGTGAAAATGACTCTACTACCCAAAGCAATCTATAGATTCAATGCAATCCCTATCAAACTACCACTGGCATTTTTCACAGAACTAGAACAAAAAATTTCGCAATTTGTATGGAAACACAAAAGACCCCAAATAGCCAAAGCAATCTTGAGAACAAAAAAAGGAACTGGAGGAATCAGGCTCCCTGACTTCAGACTATACTACAAAGCTACAGTTATCAAGACGGTATGGTACTGGCACAAAAACAGAAAGATAGATCAATGGAACAGGATAGAAAGCCCAGAGATAAACCCATGCACATATGGACACCTTATCTTTGATAAAGGTGGCAGGAATGTACAGTGGAGAAAGGACAGCCTCTTCAATAAGTGGTGCTGGGAAAACTGGACAGGTACATGTAAAAGTATGAGATTAGATCACTCCCTAACACCATACACAAAAATAAGCTCAAAATGGATTAAAGACCTAAATATAAGGCCAGAAACTATCAAACTCTTAGAGGAAAACATAGGCAGAACACTCTATGACATAAATCACAGCAAGATTCTTTCTGACCCACCTCCTAGAGTAATGGAAATAAAAACAAAAATAAACAAATGGGACCTAATGAAACTTCAAAGCTTTTGCACAGCAAAGGAAACCATAAACAAGACCAAAAGACAACCCTCAGAATGGGAGAAAATATTTGCAAATGAAGCAACCGACAAAGGATTAATCTCCAAAATTTACAAGCAGCTCATGCAGCTCAATAACAAAAAAACAAACAACCCAATCCAAAAATGGGCAGAAGACCTAAATAGACATTTCTCCAAAGAAGATATACAGACTGCCAACAAACACATGAAAGAATGCTCAACATCATTAATCATTAGAGAAATGCAGATCAAAACTACAATGAGATATCATCTCACACCAGTCAGAATGGCCATCATCAAAAAATCTAGAAACAATAAATGCTGGAGAGGGTGTGGAGAAAAGGGAACCCTCTTGCACTGCTGGTGGGAATGTGAATTGGTTCAGCCACTATGGAGAACAGTATGGAGGTTCCTTAAAAAACTACAAATAGAACTACCATATGACCCAGCAATCCCACTACTGGGCATATACCCTGAGAAAACCGAAATTCAAAAAGAGTCATGTACCAAAATGTTCATTGCAGCTCTATTTACAATAGCCCGGAGATGGAAACAACCTAAGTGCCCATCATCGGATGAATGGATAAAGAAGATGTGGCACATATATACAATGGAATATTACTCAGCCATAAAAAGAAACGAAATTGAGCTATTTGTAATGAGGTGGATAGACCTAGAGTCTGTCATACAGAGTGAAGTAAGTCAGAAAGAAAAAGACAAATACCGTATGCTAACACATATATATGGAATTTAAGAAAAAAAAAATGTCATGAAGAACCTAGGGGTAAGGCAGGAATAAAGACGCAGACCTCCTAGAGAACGGACTTGAGGTTATGGGGAGGGGGAAGGGTGAGCTGTGACGGGGCGAGAGAGAGTCATGGACATATACACACTAACAAACGTAGTAAGGTAGATAGCTAGTGGGAAGCAGCCGCATGGCACAGGGATATTGGCTCGGTGCTTTGTGACAGCCTGGAGGGGTGGGATAGGGAGGGTGGGAGGGAGGGAGACGCAAGAGGGAAGAGATATGGGAACATATGTATATGTATAACTGATTCACTTTGTTATAAAGCAGAAACTAACACACCATTGTAAAGCAATTATACCCCAATAAAGATGTTAAAAAAAAAAAAAAAGATGTGACTCCACTGTACCCTGTCTGCCACACACTGTTTGAGTATACTTTCCAAATCTGCTGCTATTTGGATTTTCCTGGGTGATTGCAGCTCCGCGTGAAATTTCTCTAAGAAATGCCAGTGACTGAGAAAATGGAAATAAACTCTTTAGAAAATCAAGATCTGAAAATGTATTTCTTTGCTTGCATAAGCTGTTCTAAATGCTTTGTATTTTTTTTATAAAAAAAAAAAAGAGGCTGTTCCATAGCCTTTTGAAACCACTTTATTTCAGACAAGGAAGATCCAATAAGCAAGTCAGAGATCGTTGTACAATTCCCCTGCAGTGACCGATTCAAGCCATCTTATGTCCATAGGTAACTTGAAGGCCTGCTATGAATCTTCAGGAAAACTCAGGTTTAAAGATCTGCTTTGCCTACCTTTGATACCAATCCTGATCATGACATTTTCTTGCAGAAACCTAAATTTAAATGTAGTTAATTTCTTGTAGGCACTGTTGATTCATATAACTGAGTATACCTCATGTGTACATATTTCTCTGTGGTTTGAGAATCAACCCTTCCCACTCACAAGTTTATTTCTGTTTCTGAACAGTTTTGGTTTGACTCCCAACTATATTGTTTTTGTGGAGACACCAGTCAAAATTAACCTGTTCAAGTTTCTTTCTTCATGGAGTCTTTGGGGAGCCAACTACATGGATTGTTTTGAGTCCAATGAAACCATGGGGGTAAGTCTTACATTTATTTGTCAGCTTTATGGTTCTGAAGAATATGTCTTTCATAATGCACACTTTTTTTTCTTTCTAAATGCATCAAAATATTCTCTTCACTTTTCAAGGTTTGGCTTCATATTGCTGACAAGAAACGAAAAAAGTATATCAATAATAAATACAGGACATCTCCTTTTAACCTCTTCCATCACATCAATACCTATGAAGACAGTGAGTTTCTGGTTGTGGATCTCTGTTGCTGGAAAGGGTAAGAAAGGACATTGGATAAATGTTACATCTCCAGTTGTTCCTGGAAATTAGGGTTTCTTTCGGAGATGCCACTCTCAATATTTAATCTGAATTACATCTAAAAAAGCAAGAAGAATGCTTAAGTCACAAAATATGATTGAAAAGGCTGTAGGGAGTTTAGATAATCAGAAACACTAACTGAACCTCAAAACTATGGTTAATGATTGAAAACTGATCAGGTCCATGAACCAGACCTGAAAATAAAAGATTCTGTGACTTGATGAGTAAACTTAAGCTTAATTTCACTCAAACTTAACAAGATCCTTTGGGGAGCCTAGAACTCCACCTAGTCTGGGTTTGGGAAAAAGAGATATGCTTTCTTCAAAACAGCAGGTCACTAAGAAAGACAGTAGCCCCTGAAGACACAGACAGAATGGTGAGAGAGAAACAGAGCAGAACGTTTTAAAGGCTGTTGTTATTTAAACATATCCATGAGCAGGATTCTTTTCTCCACCCAGAGTGGGCAGGAGAAATGGTTCCAGGATTCCTGAGTCTTTAGCAGGTTCTGGGTTGGGGTCTGAAGAATAGGGAGGCACTTGTGCTTTTAAAAGGCATGAAGCATGTCTCTAAATTATTTGTAATTGGCTGTCCTCATGTTTGACTTCTTATTTTTGCAGATTTGAATTTGTTTATAATTACTTATATTTAGCCAATTTACGTGAGAACTGGGAAGAGGTGAAAAGAAATGCCAGAAAGGCTCCCCAGCCTGAAGTTAGGAGATACGTACTTCCTTTGAATACTGACAAGGTAACCACCCTCTACATAGATTTCAGATATAACCAGAATGTTTCATCTCGCTCAGGATTTTTTCTCCTGCTGTGTGTTTATACATAAAGTCTTGAAATTTCAGAGCTGGAAGGAACTTTAAAAATTAATTCCACTTCCCTCATTTTATAAGCTAGGAAACTGAAGCTCAGAAGAGTCACATGACTTAGCAAAATCCAACTGTGGTGGAATCAAAACGAAAACCAGGTTTTGACTCTAAACCTGTTGTTCTTCTATTTACAAAATCCTTTCAAAGTGATTGCAATCCAACTGGTTAGAACATAAGCAAAAACAGTGGAATAAGTGGGCAAAAAAGCTTAAAAAAAAGTAGGTTGGCAGTCTTTGAAGGCTTTCAGGCCAAAAGGTTTGTGCTTTATTTGACAGGTGATGGGGAGATAGTCAAGGTTTTGAACAGAAGAAAGCCATATTCAGAGCTGGTGGACTGGGTATCAAGCGTACTGACTACTCTAGTTGTCCCTGCTACTAAATGTCCGGCTTCCCTGAGCAAGTCACTCAGTGAGCAAGTCCCCCTACAGTTCTGTTGCCTGCTCAGAAACCTAAGTAAATTGGACTAAATAATAACTAAGGTTATTTGCAGCTTTGATTTTCTAAAATAAGGCTGTGTTGTGTGTAAGTAGTATTGGAAGTAAAGAAAGGATGATGATAAGGGACCTGGGATTGGAGACAATGAAAATCACTCAGGTGATAGAAAAATGTAGTGGTAGTAGGAACAGACAAACCGACAAAAGTGAGAGTTCCTACAGGTAGAATTAAAAGGATCTTACATTTGATTGGATGGTAGAATGAATTAAGTCTTATACATGCAAAAGACCATAGAGATCCTTTAAGCCTATGTGTCTAGAGTGTTGATACCTTTGGAAATAGGAAATGTAATAATAGGCAGAGCAGATTTGGAGATAAACCTGAATTGTAGAACTATGAGGAAGTGGGGAGAATGAGTAAAAGGGCTGACTTCAAGACAGACCCAGGTTGACCAGGGCTTCCAGCATTCTAGCTGTTTGATTCGCGGCAAGACATTTAACCTTTTTAAATCCCCTTTTCTTTATCTATATCCACCATACAGGATTTTAGTGATCAATAAACAAGGTGACATATGTCAATCACTGAATATAGTCCCTCACACGAAGTAAGTGTTAAATAATATTGATTATAATCATCATCAACAGCAAAATCAGCATCAACAACATTTTCGTGAAGACGTCTTGTAGGCTTTCATATGGAAGTACAGGTCCTTGCGACACAAAGTAGGGTCAGAAGAAAAGAGCTGATAGTTATTGGAATTGAAATGATGATCAAATATATGAAGACAGATAAGATTGCTAGCAGGAAAAATTCATACTTTAGAGTGTTTTAAAAGAAACATACAAATTTGTTTATTTTAAAAATGATGAACTTGATAGCCATAACATGCTGAAAGAAAAGAAAAGATGGCCAAGCACAAAAGTTGGGGAAACATCCATGTGCAGAAAGTGGTAAGAAAAGAGGAGTCAGAAAAAGAAAGAGAAAAACGTCACCAAAGGGCCCTAGTTACAGCTAAGAGAGGATAGTGCCACATGATAAGGCAAGAGAAGGGTTTCACTGGTGCCCACTGCTATATATAGACAAGTTGAAAAGAATGAAGATGAAGAGCCAGAAACCAGATTTAGTGATCTCCAGGGGAGTAGGGAGGGAGGCAGAAATCAGGTTTCAAGGCAATAAAGGTGAGCAATTGATGAGAATGTGGGAGCAATTACTATAGCCTGCACTTTTAAAAGTTTGGCAATGAAGAGAAAAATAAGTCATAAATTAGGGAAATAAGAGATAAACAGATTGAAGGAAGGAGAGGAAAGAGTATGAGTGAAGTTTCCAGTTTAGTGATTAATATAACAGTGATATCTTTAAAATATACCTTTATTATTTTTGAATAGGCAGTGAATTTAAATGGTCAAAAACTCAAAATGATCTAAAAAGGTACACACTGGAAGTGTCGCTCCAACCTCTCTCTGCCTCCATTCCATACCATTCCCCTTCACTTCTGTGTGTAACTTTTAATGTCTTTCCTTTTCCTTTTTTTATGCAAATATAAGAAAATATAAATATATATAATTATTATTTCCCATTTTTACACAAAAAGTAACTTTCTATATCCACATTTTTTTCCTTGCTTCTTTTCATTTTAAAATATATATTGAAGATCTTGCTTTCTTCAACTGCACGGTATTCTTTTTTGTGAACATACCCAAGTCCCTCACTGCTGAGCAACAGAGTTGTTTCCATTCTTTGGCTGGTACAGATAATGTCACAAGGAATAACTTTGTATGTATGTTATTTTTTATATGTGCAGATATAGCAATAGGATAGACTCTCAGAAGTGAAATTGCTGGGTCAGGGGATAAATGCACGTGTTAAAAAAATAGTGAGGGGGAAGAGTGAAAATAAGGAGCTAGTTTGGAAAGCAAAGATAATGTTACACATCTCTTACATTAAAAACCCTAATTTAATGGTGGAAAAAATAAGATACAACAGAGTAAAATCATTAAAGTTACAGTCGCATAAGTAATGTGTTCGACATCAACATTTGAACTTACTGAATACATGTATAAATATGTATGTATGCACACATGCCGCTCTCTCCTTCCCAAAATCACCATGAAGTGCCTCGAGGCCCCACTTCACAGAATCTCACAAGACCCATCCTCACCTCCCATCTCTTCCCAATCCTGAAAATCTTTCACTATTTCCTTTTAATTCATTGTACATACCAGAAAAATTCCATCTATCCTCTGCTCAGAAGGTTCCTTCCACCTTCTTTCTTTTACCAAAAAATCTGACACTCTCTCTAGGACACTGGTCTCTTCAGCAGCAATTTCCAGGGGTAGCAGTTTCTCCTCCTACAGCGCTTGTACCACTGGGCCTGGGGCTGTGGTACACTTGTTCCACTTTGCTGCTTCCAGACCATTGCTCCTTCCACCCACCCTTAAAATCTTTCAATTTCAAATCTCACTTCAGCTAAGTATATAGCCAAGTGGTATGTCTACATTTACATATATACACCCCTCATTATTATTCTCACCAATTAACCACCACTCCTTCTCCCTTCTGGCTCAGTGTCACACTCCCCTGATCTACTCCTGACTCTCAGTTATTTCAATATACACATCATAGGTGACTCTTCCAACAACTGGTCTCTCAGTTCCATGACGTCTTCCACTGATTTTGTCTTCCATTCTATCTCAGCCACTCACTCCCCACAGTCGTGCAATTGACCTTGCCATTACCTTTGACTGTGCTTCTACCATAACCTTGGTTTCATGCATGACACATTCTGACTACCACCTATTATCTTTCAAGATTACTTGCCCTATTGCAGTTCCCACCAGGAACCTCCAATCTATTGAACCTATTACCTTCTCATCATCTCTCACTCCCTTGAGGACTTACCTTCCCTCCTTATTCAATAACAATTTCATGGTTAATCATTGTAATCACCCCCTTGAGTAGATCTTTATTTCTCTTCCCTCTTTCTTACTTTATAGAACTTATTTGTCAAAATCATAATCCTAGTTAAATTCAACCCTCCACCCACTCCATGCTTGTACCTCTAAGGCTGAAATTAAGTGCTAAAAACACACAATTGTGTTAATTGGCCCATTTTTAAGTGCATGACAACAAACCTTACTGCTACATTTCCCAACTTCACTTTCCTAGTTAAATATTTCACACCCTCCTCTCTTCAACCTTCTAACACCTCCCACCTCCATACTCATACTCAACTGATGGCTCTGCTTCCTATTTTACTGAAACAAATGAAAGAAATCAGAAAAGAACGTAGACTCCTGCCACCACATCTACCCACCCACCAGCATCTGTACTCATACTGAATTATCCATCATCCTATTCAGAACTAGTCTTTCCCATCCTTCCTCACCCTCTCCAGGACAACACTCTACAATTCTCCCCCTCTCTCATATATCTCACTCTCCTCCTGTTTTCATTAAATCATGCATATCATGCTATTATTTTGCCCTCTTACAAAATCCTTCTTTTAACTCTTCTTGCCCCCACCACCTATTCCCTCATTCCTCTCTTGAAGACCCCTTAATGTTGGAGGGCACCAGAACTCAGCCCTTTGTTCTATCTTCTATCTGTACGTTCACTCCCTTTGTAAAGACTCATGCTTTAAAGCAGCCTAGAATTTCACTTCCAACTTTCCTTTTAACTCAAGGTTCTTATATGCTACTGCCAATGCCATGTCTTTATTTTGATGTCCAATAAACACTTCAAGTTTAATAAGACAAAACCTAAACTTCTCCTCTTCCCCTACCAAAAATTACCTTCAGTAATCCCCATCTTTGCTGTGACAACTCCAACTTTTAATTATTCGGGCCAAAAACCTTGAAGCCCTTCTTGACTCCTTTCTCAGTTTCATGCCTCTTCCCCACCCCATATCTGAACTATCAGGAAATCCTCTTGGCTCTACCTTGCACTCCTCACTGACTTCAACGCTACTAGCCTAGTCTGAACCATTGTTTTCTTTTGACTGGACTACTACAAGACAAACTGGTTTCCCTGATTTCACTCTTTCATCTCCCCTTTTTTTTTTTTTTTAATTTACATGTATTTTATTTATTTATTTATTTTTGTATCTCTCACATATATATATATATATATATATTTTATATAGCAGGTTCTTATTAGTCATCCATTTTATACACATCAGTGTATACATGTCAATCTCAATCTCCCAGTTCATCACACCACCACCCCCACCTGCCGCTGCTTTGGTGGTTTGGTGATTTGCTGCTTGGTGTCCATACATTTGTTCTCTACTTCTGTGTCTCAACCGGTTCATCTGTACCATTTTCTAGGTTCCACATATATGCGTTAATATACGATATTTGTTTTTCTCTTTCTGACTTAACTTCACTCTGTATGACAGTCTCTAGATCCATCCACGTCTCTACAAATGACCCAATTTCGTTCCTTTTTATGGCTGAGTAATATTCCATTGTATATGTGTACTACATCTTCTTTGTCCATTCGTCTGTTGATGGACATTTAGGTTGCTTCCGTGTCCTGGCTATTGTAAATAGTGCTGCAATGAACATTGGGGTGTATGTGTCTTTTTGAATTATGGTTTCCTCTGGGTATATGCCCAGTAGTGGGATTGCTGGGTCATATGGTAATTCTATTTTTAGCTTTTTAAGGAACCTCCATACTGTTCTCCAAAGTGGCTGTATCAATTTACATTCCCACCAACAGTGCAAGAGGGTTCCCTTTTCTCCACACCCTCTCCAGCATCTGTTGTTTGTAGATTTTCTGATGATGCCCATTCTAACTGGTGTGAGGTGACACCTCATTGTAGTTTTGATTTGCATTTCTCCAATAATTAGGGATGTTGAGCAGCTTTTCTTGTGCTTCTTGGCCATCTGTATGTCTTCTTTGGAGAAATGTCTATTCAGGTCTTCTGCCCGTTTTTGGATTGGGTTGTTTGTTTTTTTAATATTGAGCTGCAAAAGTGATCTCGACAGAGCAGTCAGGGTGATTCTTTTAAAAATAAATCAGAGCCTGCCACTGCTCTGCTCAGAACCCTCCAATGACTTCCCATCTCTCACTCACAGAAAAAGACCAAGACCTCACAATGACCTATCAGTCTTTACCCCTCCACTCTCCTCTCCTGCTCTTCTCCCCCGAGCTCAGTCAGTGCAGCCACACTGGTCTCTTTAATGTTCTCCAAGGACCTTTGGCGTACTCCTACCTCAGGCCTTTGTAGTTTGTTCTCTCTGCTCAAATGCTCTTCCCCAGATACCTGCATTGCTAGCTTCCTTCATCTCCTACAAGTTTTATCCCAAATTTCACCTTTTCAATGAGGCTCACCCTGACCACCTACTAAAATTACAACTCACCTACTCTTCACATTTATGATTCTCCTTACTCTGCTCTATTCTTTTTCCTCACATTCATGATGTACTAAACACTTTGTCTATTAATTATATTTATATTGTTTATGTTCCCAAATTAGAATGAAAACGTCATGATGACAGGGACTCTGTTCTCTGAAATATCCCAAATGCCTAGAATAGAGTCCATCACAAAACATGTATTTAAGTATTTGATGCAGGTATTACTAAATGAATATGTTCTTTGAAAGAGCTCATGATATTCATTCCTTTCATAAAATAATCTGAAAAATCACGTGGGAGCAATGTGGGTGACAAGAGATCTTAGAAAACATCTGGTCAGTAGTTTTTTAATTTGTTTTCTTTTTTGACAACTTACGAGTATGATTTTGTTTTCAAATAAAATAAAAATATAGCCTAACTATAAAGGAGACAAACACTGTATGGATACCTAGAGGTTGAAGTCTTTGTTGTTCTGCAGAAAAATACTTCTTTTTCCAGAGCCCATCCTCAGAGCTGTAAATTTTCTTCGAGGTCAGTCTCATTTCACTGATGAGAAGACTGAGGGCCTATGAAGTTGTATGACTTTCCCAGTGACTGATGTGGACACAGACAGCTTTCCCAGTCACGTTCCTGGGCTCCCCTTTCTAGAGTTTTCTGCACTGCCTCTCCCTACATGTTGTCTTAAGAAATGAAGAACACAGGAGACAAAACTTGGGAAGACTATATTTATGGCTGCTTGATTTTTCTTTCTTGATCACTGAGGTTTCTGTTATCCTCTTTCTTAGGCTGACACAGGCAAGAATTTAGTCACACTCCCCAACACAACTGCCACTGCAATTCTGTGCAGTGATGAGACCATCTGGCTGGAACCTGAAGTTCTCTTTTCAGGGCCTCGCCAAGGTGAGATGATTTAGGAAAAAACCTCACATGAGAGAGAACAAAATGTTCCATTCAAAGAGATTAACGAGTTTTCCTAAGCACGTGCTCTACTTTGCAGCATTTGAATTTCCTCAAATCAACTACCAGAAGTATGGTGGGAAACCTTACACATACGCATATGGACTTGGCTTGAATCACTTTGTTCCAGACAGGGTAATTAATCCATCTTCCTAATATTCAAACAGTACTTTGAGTCACATGCTAGTCAAGTAGAGCATATTGACTGATTGACTGACTGATTGATTGACTTTTCTTTCTTACAAGCAGCTCTGTAAGCTGAACGTCAAAACTAAAGAAACTTGGGTATGGCAAGAGCCTGATTCATACCCCTCAGAACCCATCTTTGTTTCTCACCCAGATGCCTTGGAGGAAGATGACGGTAATGAAAGTAATAGATGTGTCTGAACACTCTCTTTTCATTGCAGTTCATATAGTTAGTTAATTAGGAGAGGAGTTATGTTGATTATTCCCTAATGTTCAGAAATAATCCTTTATACTATTGAATGGGACAGCACTAAAGAATTTAAACTTATTTGAGAATAAGTTTTATCTTATGGTCAGGTTTCATTTGGTACTGTTGGAAAAATGCTAAAGCACCATCTGGTGTCACGATGGAACATCAATGTCTGCTCTAGATGAAGGAGAGGAGGAAGAAGGAGCAGCATGCGGTCTAGGTTTTTGCCTTTCCTGACCTAGATACATTTCTGAAAAGGGATAGAGTTCTAAGGAGGGAAACTGAGTATTCTAACAGATCCAAGAGAATGAGGATGAGGCTTTGTGTTTCTAGTTTTGGTTTTTCCTTTCAGTAAGCTGGGGCTAGAAAGGGATCCAGAGCAACAGCCTATAAAACAGCAACTCAGTTACAAAGAGTCATCTTAGTTAACTATTGATTATCCGGAACAAGGAGGTAGGTTATCCTCTCTGGGATTAAAATATGGAAAACCACAGAGAAATGAATAAAATAAAGAATTGTAGAGCCGTTTTACACTAAGTGATTTTACATATACAGCCTTTCCAGTCAAAACCGCAAAAAGTTTGTTCTTATTTTGTTTGAAGGAAGTAAGCTTCCAGCTAGGTCTTGGAAATTATAGAAATAATATACCTTACCATTTTCAAAGTCTTTTTTTTTTTGGCCGCACCGCTCAGCTTGCGGGATCCTAGTTACCCGACCAGGGATCGAATCCGCTTCCTCAGCAGTGAAAGCGCGGAGTCCTAACAACTGAACCACCAGGGAATTCCCAGAGTCTTTTAATATACATTTTTCACTTGATTGTCACAACATTTTTTTTTTTGCAGTAGGTAGAACAGGTGTTAAATCGTATGATACAGATAAAAACACAGAAACATTCATTAAATAAGAATTTAATGAATACTTACTATGTTCTAATCATTGCAGTAGGCTATTGGGATACAACAGTGGGCAAGAGAGATAGGGTCACTCCCTTCTTAGAGCTTATAGTCCAGGGGACATGAAAAATTTTAAATCCCTTTCAGGGTTACCACACAGCCAGGTGGTAGAAGAGTCAGAGCAAGATTTCAAGGCATCTGGTTTTCTTTATTTGTCAATGTAATGCTTCCTTGCTTCCTGTATTATTTCAGTGACACTTAATCTATTGCTATGGGCTTTTTTTTTTTAATTCAACATTGCCTTATTAACTTCTGATTAACAGGTGTAGTTCTGAGTGTGGTGGTGAGCCCTGGGGCAGGTCAAAAGCCCGCTTATCTCCTAATTCTGAATGCCAAGGACCTGAGTGAAGTTGCAAGGGCTGAAGTGGAGATTAACATCCCTGTCACATTTCATGGACTGTTCAAAAAATCCTGAGCACATTCTAGCCTAATATGCTTCTGGTGACAAAACCCAGAACAAAATAGGTCTGCAGTGAAATTCTGTTCAGTTTTAGCCTGCTGTATATGAGTTTTAACTTGCAGATGCACACAATTTTGCAGTGTTTTACAGAACGCACAGAGTTGAGTAAGCAATTCCTTTTAAAAAAAGTGCATATTTAGGTAATCATACTTTCTCTGTGAGACAGACACATCATAACTAAAAACTCTTTATATATTTACAATCAAAGAGCAAATGAATGTGGATTTATTAACCTGTTTTTTTATTCCTATTATAAAAGTGTATTTTAGGTACCTATCTGCTCCAATTATTTTTTAACACTTAAAAGCCAGTCCTCTACACCTGATTTGTATGTGGCTTTGTCAAGTCAAAGCAGTATCTTACAAAAAGGCTTAATTATTAAATGTCAAACCAAACTTTTTCTCAAACAAGGGACTATCATCTAAGACAATCATTGTAATCGTATGCATATATATATTATTGTTCAAAGATTCTCAAGTTTTATAAACTTTAACATTTCCATTTAATATAAGCAATTACTACTATTTCTGATTTTACAATGAGGAAACCTATCTCTAATCCACTGAGGGCTCTCAACCAAATAATTTCTCAGAGATTAAGTTATCTATTAAAAGCTTACATAACATCCAAGCAATTACATATAGTAGTGACTGTAATTTTTTTGAAAAACAGAGCATAAAATACTGACAAATATAATTTCTGTTTAAAATCAGAGTATGGGGTAATAATATGTGTGTGGGGGGTTATACTTTGTTGCCTCGTCTGCTTAATTATATTTAAGCACTGTGCAATCACCTGAAAGTGAAAAAAGAGAAATATTGTCATTAACTTTCCAATATTAATATATTTTAAGTATTTATGTTTTTAAAATTATTCTCTTCTGAGCTAGATATTGCAAAAAAATGAAGATTGTCAAAAATGTTTATTCTATATCTTAATCCTGGCATCTATTTTATGCTCAAAAGTATTACATATCATTGTATTTAAGATGATCAGCATTGTGTCTGACTAAGTAAAAACAGCTTGAAGGAACAGACTGACTAGTGTACTTGATGCATCCATTTGATTTCTTTATTTAGATAAAATGCAAGCTCGTTTTTTAAAATTATAAATACTCATTAAAACATACTTTTCAAAGAAAATCTAAAATTACAAGAAAGTGGAAATTATAAAGTAAAATCATACACAGCTCATCTAAGTTTAACTACTGGTCTTTTCCATCATTTTTCCCCCTGTGGATTTTTAATGTAATCATTATTTCTTTGTGGGTAATTCCTAGGTAGAGCTAGATATCTCAAAAAATAAAAAGGAAAATGCCAGAAAATAACATGGAATATGTGACTATAGATAAACATCAGTCTGTTATTTTTGTCTCTAGACATGGCACATGAACATAGTTCCACAAAGAAGGCTATTTATCCATTTCTTTTAAAAATGAAGAAAATAAATTACTGAATAATTACTAAGTTTTATACTTATTTAAGTCTTTAAATTTTAGAGAATTCCCCAAACTGTCGCTTCCTACACTTGCCGATCAGTCCCTGCCTTCTTCCCATTCCTTTTCCATAAGCAAGTCTGGCTATTTGGTGTGCCCACTTCTCCTGTTGCAGGATCCCATTTTGAGCCCTGTGCTCTGTGGAGATCACCACAGTGTTAAGAAGGGAGAGAGGCACATCTGACTAAAACATTCTGACAATACCATTTCACCAAAATTGGAATTGTCTATATAACCATTGCTAATATTATACCAAGAAGGCTTAGGAGCTGTTTTCAATTGCAAAGATGGAATTTGAGCTTTAAAAACTTACATTAGAATAAGGGAGATTTAAGTCAGGCAAGAAGGATTAACTTGGAAAGTCAGATTGAAAAAATTAAGTAACCTGGTTTCTAAGAATCAGAGGTATTCATCTAGGGAAATCTAGAGAATCATGTCCCATCCATAAACAAATAAATCTGTCTTAAGGGGAAAATTCAATTGAATTAAGATAAATAAACCTGCTAATAAGTAGTTATTTTTAAAATAAGTTGTTTGAAGTCAACCTTTTTCCATTTGGGACACCTTACATTTGTCATAGCCAAGGAGAAAGGATAATAACATCTTTGACAATATCAAAAAGTAATTAGTAACTGATAACTGCCTCATGGCAGATAATCTAGATAGAGTTCCTATACTACATGCTAAACCAGAAAAGATCAACAGACAGCAAAGCCAGCCTACCTTCCGACTAGTATTAAGAGAAAATATCCCCTAAAGGATCCCCTAGGGAATGCCAAATCTGGTACAATTCAGTCTCAGTGGAAAAAAAGTCTCTGAAAGACAGGAGAAAAGGAAACTTTATTTATTGAGTGCCTTTTACTTTTACAGAAAAGTGGAAATTACTCCTAATACTATACCCACCATGGTACTATAGTCACCATTTTAAAGATTAGGAAAAGGAGGACCAGTTACTTTTCTAATAGTAGCAAAACTTAAACTGAAATCTAAACCTATCATTTCTTCCACTAAAAATTTGGTTTCTGATACTTTCTAAAATATTTCTACTAATTTGAAATTTATTTCAAATACAACCACTATCACACTACTTAGTCATCAAGTCTGGATGCAAATAAAATCTTTGACTGTTCAGTAATTCTCACTATTGATTAGTGGGCCAAATGCTTCTTGAATAATCGTAACCAAGTAACAAGTATATATTATGCCAGGGATTCCACTAATTAGTCTTTATGTATAGATTTGATGATTCTATTTTGCAGATGAGGAAAGTGAAGCTCAATAAAATTAAATAACTTGGCCAACTTTCCACACAGGATGAAAATCTGATTCCAAACATCATCTGTATCTGTTGGGCACTGTGAACTACTACCTTGAGGTAGTTCACAATTTCAACATTAGATCACTACATTCCTTTTGATGACATTTTAAAAAACTAGTTTTCCATTGGTTACTGTGAAAATATAAGTACCATGCAAAAATTAACGTGGAACGCAAAATAATAATGACTGTGTCCAATCTGATTCCAAACTTTGAGAAGTTCTGCCATGTCCAAAAGGTACTAGGCTATTAGAACAAATGTATATATTATGTCACTTGGACTTAACTATGTAATAAGCAGAGGTGTTACATATTTCTTTCAGAGTGCCATAAGAAAGTTACTCAGACATTAAAGGCTTTGTGAAGCTAGAATGTTAGAGAATCTCTGTTCAAGACTCTGGTTTTTAACTTAGTAGGTAAATCTCTAACCTCATAGGACCTAGTCTACAGGGTTGTGACTTAAATAACTTCATAAATTCATCCTCAAAACAAGTCATTTTATATCAGTTCCAACATTAAATTTATATCAAAGAGCTTTACTTATTTAAGAAAAAGAAGAAAGATGAAACAATCATATCCAATATTTCTATGATTAGTCTGTTTGTGGACATTTCTTGTTCTAATATGTTCATAATATTGTACTAGATGGATGATAAAATAAGTTTAAGAAGTTACCAACAAAAATCTCAAAACTTGCTGTTTCTCAAGTTTCTTTAACTTGGATTCATCCATATACATATCTTCATCTCCTTCCAGAAGGTGAGCAAAGGGGTATCTCCCATTTACAAAAGCAACCCTTGCAATGGGACATAGGACTAAGAATTCAGGCTCATATGATCTACCACACTAAAAGAAGAAACATTGCCAAGTGTTAGGGAATTATGTGAATAGTGCATTTGTATTAATGATCAACTAATCCAAGAAGCAATACATTATTGCTGAAGCTATTATAAAGAGAGTTGAATAAGTACTTAAAAACCTAGATGTGAAGGCTAAGCTGATGTGAAATGTACAAGAGACTTAAATATTCTTCATAACCATGACTGGTTAT
Source organism: Pseudorca crassidens (assembly GCF_039906515.1). Lineage (NCBI taxonomy): Eukaryota > Metazoa > Chordata > Mammalia > Artiodactyla > Delphinidae > Pseudorca > Pseudorca crassidens. The sequence goes on along the minus strand of NC_090297.1, from coordinate 58,732,523 downwards.
GAGTTACTATTTCAGTGGCATAATAGGAAATAGTACTAGACCTGACTTTGATTTGGGGGAGATATTAAGTACCTAACATAGTGCCTAAGACATAGTAGCTACTCAACAAATGGTAGTTAATATTTTTAATCTGGGGTTTCAAAAACCTTAACAGCTTTCTTTGCTACATGATTTTTCATTAATATTTAAAGTATTTTATGGGAATTCCCCGGTGGCGCAGTGGTTAAGTCTGCCTGCCAATGCAGGGGACACAGGTTTGAGCCCTGGTCCTGGAAGATCCCACATGCCACAGAGCAACTAAGCCCATGCACCACAACTACTGAGCCTGCACTCAGAGCCCATGAGCCACAACTACTGAGCCCGTGTGCCACAACTATTGAAGCCTGCAAGCCTAGAGCCCATGCTCCACAACAAAAGAAGCCACTGCAATGAGAAGCCCACGCACCACAACGAAGGGTAGCCCCTGCTTGCCACAACTAGAGAAAGCCCGCATGCAACAATGAAGACTCAACACAAACAAAAATTAATTAATTAATTAATCAGTTTTTAATAAAAATAAAATAAAGTATTTTATGATATCCTACATGGGAGAGAATATAAAACAATTCTCAACCTTATACAAGGATAGAGCCATTTTTATTGACATATATCATGAGACGTATGTTCCAAAAACAAGCTAGAATGCTGATAAACATCCAGTGCTTTTAAATTAAGATGTTAAGTGTAATCACCAGGGCAACCACTAATAAAGTAACTAAAAAAATGTACTAAATATTAAAATATACACTAGAAATATTTAACAAAAAAGAACACAAGTGGAGGAAGAAGGAACAAAAAAGACAAAAGATACAGAAAGCAAATGGCAAAATGTCAGACAAAAATCATATCAGCAATTACATTAAATATAAATGGATTAAGCATGCCAATCATAAGGCAGGGATTGGCAGGATGTATTTTTTTAATGATCTAATTATATGTTATCTACAAGCAACACATTTTAGATTAAAAGGCACAAATAGGTTAAAAAAAGGGATGGAAAAAGATATACTGTGCAAAAAGTAAGCAAAAGAGAACTGAAATGGCTATACTAATATCAGAAGAAATAGACTTTAAGACAAAAATTGTTACTAGAGATAAAGACATTTTATAATGATAAAAGGGTAAATTTATAACGCATAAGGGAATTCTATGAACAACTCTATGCCAATAAATTAGGCAACCTAAATGGAATAGACAAATTTCTAGAAAGACAATAGCAACAAAAATTGACTCAAAAACAGAGGGGCTTCCCTGGTGGCACAGTGGTTGAGAGTCTGCTTGCCAGTGCAGGGGACACGAGTTCGAGCCCCAGTCTCGGGGGATCCCACGTGCCATGGAGTGACTGGGCCCGTGAGCCACAACTACTGCGTGTCTGGAGCGTGTGCTCTGCAACAAGAGAGGCCGCGATAGTGAGAGGCCCACGCACCGCGATGAAGAGTGGCCCCTGCTCGCCCCAGCTAGGGAAAGCCCTCGCACAGAGACGAGGACCCAACACAGCCAAAAATAAATTAATTTAAAAAAAAATAGAAAATCTGCATATACCAATAAGAAGTAAAGAGATTGAATTAGTAATTTTAAAACTTCCCCAAAGAAATATCTAGGCCCACACTGCTTCACTCATGAATTGTACCAAACATTTAAAGAAGAATTAATACCAATTATTTGCAGACTTTTTCCAAAAGTGGACATAGAGGAAATACTTCCCAACTCATTCTATGAGGCCAAATTTACCCTGATAACAATATCAGACAAAAAAATCACAAGAAAAGAAAACCACAGACCAATATCACTTATGAATTTACATGAAAAATCCTCAATAAAATACTAACAAACCAAATTCAACAATACATAAACAGGACTCTACACTATGACCAAGTGGGATTTCTCCTAGGAATTCAAGAATTAGCTTAATATCCAAAAATTAATATAATGTACCATATTAATGGAACAGCAGACAAAGCCACATGATCATTTCAATAGATGCAGACAAAGCATTTTGAAAATATTCAACAATCGTTCATTTTAAAAAATGAAGAAAAAAATCACAAATAGAAGGGAATTTCTTCATCCTGATAAAGAGTATCTATGAAAAACCCACAGTTAACATTATACTTTATGATGAAAGATTGAATTTTCTCCCCAAGATTAGGAACAGAATGTCTGCTCTCCCACTACTATCCAACACTGTACTGGAGGTTCTAGCCACAGCAATTAGGCAAAGAAAAGAAATAGAATGTATACAATTGGAAAAGAAGGAAAACAATTTATAGATGACATGATTTGTATGTAAAAATTTCTAAGGAATTCACTTAAAAAATCCTATTAGAACTAATAAACAAGTTCAGCAAAGTTGCAGGATACAAGACCAATATACAAAAATTAGTTGTATTTCTATATACTAGCAATGAAAAACCTGAAAATAAAATTAAGATAGCAATGCCATTTAATAGTATCAAAGAATAAAATATTTAGAAATAAACTTAATAAAATGTTTCAAGGCTTGTACACTGAAACTACAAAACACCATTGAAAGAAATTAAAGAATTCTTAAATAAATGGAAAAAATCCCATTTTCTTGCATTGGAAGATTTAATATTGTTAAAATGGCATTACTACCCAAAATGACCTACAGATTCAATGCAATTTACATCAAAACTCCAGCTGTCTTTAAGCAGAAGTTGACGAGCTGATCCTAAAATTCATAAGGGCATGCAAGAGACCAAAAATAGCCAAAATGATCTTAAAAGAAAGAACAAAATTGAAGGATTCATACATTCCCACTTCAAAACCCACTACAAAGCTGTTGTAATTAAGACAGTGTGGTACCACCATAAGGATAGAGACATAGATCAAATTAACAGGGTCAAGAGTCCAAAAATTAACCCTCACATTTGGTCAAATGATTTTCAACAAGGGTAGCAAGATAATTCAATAGGGAGAGAACAGTATTTTCAACAAATGATGCTGGGAAAACTGGATATACACCTGCCAAAGAATGAAGCTAGACCTCACATCATATGTAAAAATTACCTCAAAATTGATCACAGAATTACATGTAAGTGCTAAAACTTCAAAACTCCTAGAAGAAATCATAAGGGTAAATCTCCATAACCTTGGTTTAGACAGTGGTTTCTTACATGTGATGCCAAAAGCATAAACAACAAAAGAGAAAGGTAGATAAATTAGACTTTACAGAATTTTTTTTTTTTTTTTTCTTTTTGGCCATGCAGGGAGGCATGCAGGATCTTAGTTTCCCAACCAGGGATCAAACCTGCACCCCCTGCAACCGAAGCAGGGAGTCTTAACCACTGGACCGCCAGGGAAGTCCCCTATGGAAATTTAAAAAATTTGTGCTTCAAAGAACTCCATCAAGAAAGTGAAAAGACAACCTACAGAAAGGGAGAAAACATCTGCAAAAAATATAGCTGATAAGAAACTGGTGTATCGGGGCTTCCCTGGACGCGCAGTGGTTAAGAATCTGCCTGCCAGTGCAGAGAACACGGGTTCGAGCCCTGGCCCGGTAAGATTCCACATGCCGCGGAGCAACTAAGCCCATGCGCCACAACTACTGAGCCTGAGCTCTAGAGCCCATAAGCCACAACTACTGAACCCACGTGCCACAGCTACTGAAGCCTGCGTGCCTAGAGCCCGTACTCTGCAACAAGAGAAGCCATGACAGTGAGAAGCCCGCACACCGCAACAAGAAGTAGCCCCTGCTCACCGCAACTAGAGAAAGCCCGTGCGCAGCAACAAAGACCCAACACAGCCAAAAATTAATTAATTAAAAAAAGAAACTTGTAGGGTTTCTCTGATGGCGCAGTGGTTGGGAGTCCGCCTGCCGAAGCAGGGGACGCAGGTTCGTGCCCCGGTCCGGGAGGATCAAAAAGAAACTCGTGTATAATATATACATATATACATTTTTATATATTCTAATAATATTCCTAGAAATATTTATTAATAATTGTTATTCACTCGTATTTCAAAGCTCGCTTTGACGAAAGCTTAGTCGTTTAAAAATTGTACGTGTCATTGTGTCCACTTTCCATCATATATTTTATAAAATAGAGAATACATAATCCTTGACATCCTTTTAGAATAACAGAATCTTAAAATTGAAAGAACTTGAGAAGTCATCCAGGCCAGCCTTTATCTGGTAAAAATCTTTTTCACATTTTAGGGAAGGGATTATCTAATCTCTTTTTCAACCCCCTGGTGACAAGAACCCACTATTTCTGAGACAGTGGGTACACTAATTTACAAATCTATTTGTGAGAAAACTAGTTTTTACTGAGACAAAACCTACTTACATTAGGATTATAAAAAATAACTGTTACCAAGAGGAACAGCAGGAAAATCTTGCTTTGTTCTAAGAAAGTGGTGCTTGTGAATATTTTTTATTTTAGCCTTTAGATAACAGGTATATTCAAAGTATATAAACCACAATATCACAAACAGTCCAATAGTAAATAATCACTAAGATATTAAATTTTGTGGCCTTAAAAATTAAATGGTAGAACCATAATGCCTCAAACTAGAAATGTGTTTAAGCATCATGTAAGAGAGATGTGTCAGATGGAGACATTTATTTTTTTCTGACTTCAGGGGAGTTCACTTGCAACTAATAAACTTAACATTTAAGAAAAATATTAGTAAATTGACTTTATGGTATAAATAGCTTGAGTTTTACATGAAGTTATAAGTAATCTTTGACAACGTAAATGTTGAAGATAAAAGTTACTATAAGACATGTAATAAAAGAGCTTTGGCAAGGCTCTATTGCTATCCATAGGATTGTGAAAGTCTCCCCACCTCTCTGCTCTCCAGTGTCCTCAAAATGAGAGGGACTGGACCATATTATCTTTATGGTTCCTTCTAGCTTTGATAATTCTGTATAGGATGCATACATTAGGAGAGCATAGGGGTTATTCTATATTGATTTAGAATTAAATAATATCTTCAGTATTTACTGATAATCAGCTGTATGCCAGGCTCTCTATTCCAAGCACAGTGGTGAAACCAAATAGGCAAATATCCCTGAAATCGTGGAGCTCATGTTCTAGTGATTGAGCAGAAATGAACAATGTAAGTAAGTAAAAATACGTATGTTTGACAGTGGTTAGTGTTAAGGAGAATAAATAAAGTAGGAAGGAGGTATATGAAATATTGGGAGGGGATTAAAACTTTAGATGGGATGGCTAGGCAAAGTCTTAATTAGGTGAAATTTTAGTCATGCCTGAGGAAAGAATCTACAATGGAGTGAACTAGTGAAGTATGAAGATGAAAGCAGAGACGTCTCGGGAACTGGGAGGTTGGTGAGATCATGTGGACTTTCAGATTGCAAGCCATTGGAGAGTTAAACAGAGGTGTAAGGTGATCTGGTTTACGATTTAACATCATCTTTTGGGTAGCTATTCAGAGATTAGACTGCAGTGGAACAAGCCAGAGATAAGGAGGCTGTTAAGAAGCTACTGCAGTAATCCAAGTGAGAGAGGATGGAGGTTTGGACTCAGGAAGTGATGAAGGTGATGAGAAGTGGAATTCTGGATATATTGTGAGGATAGGGCCAACACAATTTGCTGACAGATTTGGTTGAGGGGAAACAGTAAAGAGTCAAAGATAACACCAAAATTTTTGTCCTGAGCACCCGGAAGGGCAGAATTACCATTAATGAAAAAGTCAGTATGAGGAGCTGGTTTAGTGACAAATATCAGAAACGGGTTTTGAAATGTTAAGTTTGAGATGTCTATAGCAATCCACATGACATATCAAGTAAGCTGCTGGTTATAAGTTTCTGGAGTTGAGGAGAATTCAGGTCTGCAGACATATATTTGAGAGTCATTACCACATATACGGTATTTAAAGCCATGAAATTAAGTAAGATCAACAAGGCAAAGGATAGAGAAAGGGAAATAAAGAGTTTCAAAGACTGAGCTCTGGGGTGCTCCAACATTTAGAAGTCAGGGAGATGAGAAGGAATTAACAATGAAATTTTTTTTTTTTTTTTTTTTTTTTTGGCGGTACGCGGGCCTCTCTCACTGCTGTGGCCTCTCCCGTTGCGGACCACAGGCTCCGGACACGCAGGCTCAGCGGCCATGGCTCACGGGCCCAGCCGCTCTGCGGCATGTGGGATCTTCCCAGACCGGGGCACGAACCCGTGTCCCCTGCATCGGCAGGTGGACTCTCAACCACTGCGCCACCAGGGAATCCCAACAATGAAAATTTTAAAAGGGTAGACAGAAATGTATAAGAAAAACAGTCAAGGTGGGTGTTATAGAAGCAAAGTGTTTTAAGAACAAGTGGGTGACCATCTGTGTTAAATACTAGAAGAGGTCAAGTTAGAGAAGGATTGAGAATTGACCTCGTCTCATCTAACTTAGCAACGTGGAAGTCATTGGCTGACTTTGTTAAGAGTAGTTTCTGCAGAGTGGTGGGAAAAGATACTTGACTGGTATAGGTGCAAAAATGAATGAGGGGGAAAATTGGAAATATAAAGCATAGGAAACACTTTCAACAAGTTTTTCCATAAAGGGAAGGAGAGCAGTGAGATGATAGTGGGGGTGACTGGGAGAAATTTAGATACAAAAATCTCTTTTTAATGGAAGAAGTTATGGCTTATTTATATGCTGTTAAGAATGATCTGGTAGAGAGGGGAACATGATGATTTGGTAGAAACAGTGGGAAATTTCTGGAGCAATGTCCTGAACAGGCAAGAAAAAAATGGAATCTGGGGCACATATACTTTGGATAGGCTGAGGAAGTTTAGTATTTATGCAAAAAACTTATTATAATGAATAGACATGGAACTTAAGCAGAGTGAGACAGGAAGATAAAAAAAGATCATGAGGATAGGGTCAGTGGTCATGTCAGGCCAACCTATTTTGGGAGTAAGAGAAAATAGAAGGCAATGGTTGCAAAATGGAGTGTGTGAGATTGAGATTATAGACAGTGTGCAGTAAGGGGTATAACAAGATTAAGAATAGGACATGCGAATGAGTGACCAAGGAAGGGTAAAGGAGAGGAGTCAAACAACCTATGATACCAGAGCACAGGTACAATCATCTAAATGAATGTTGAAATTCCCAAGAATTATGACAAACGTGGCATTGAATGGGAAGAGAGTGATCCAATAGCTAATTGCTCAACAGATGAAGGGTAACAACCTAGAAAATGCTTAAATAATTACATTAGGAGAAATAAGAGATGGTAAAATCCGATAACATGAGATTTAAGCTGGATGATTTTTATGAAGGAGAAAGAGAGAAACGGCCTGAAATGCCAGGTATGTTTCTGGGAATATATGTCCTTTTAATACATGATTCTTCTCTTTGTTCCCATATGCCCCATGTACCTTTCTGCTAATTCACTTACCATAATTGTTTCATAATTAATTGTTACCCACTAGACTCTAAACTCCTTAAGAGTAGAATCCTTGTCTTATTTATATTTGTGTCTCAGTAGCTAGCACTGTGCCTGGTACTTAATAAGGACTTAAATATTCACTGGGTGAGTGAATGAATGAACAAATGAATAAAGACCAAACTGCTATTTGTATCTATGAATGAAAATCTCACATGAAATTTTAAATGTAAGTTTCTTGACCTTAAATATCCATTTGACTATTTCCAAAGACCAAATGTATAAGGCGTTTACAAAGTTGTCCACATCAGTCTCTAAACAGTCTCTATACTCAGTCTCCATTTGCTATTCTCTTATCATGAGAGTTGCTAATAATTTGTATTTCAGTATATTTTCATTGTATGAAGGAATCCTAGGTTCCTAAGAAAGTGGTGTTAGACCACTATCAGTAGCATCTAAGAAAATAAAAGTTTAGGGTTTAAAAATCCTAAGAAGCAAAATAACTTTCACTATAATGCTAGCCCTTTCTCATTGTGGTTATAGCTACAGGCTTCATGGTAGAACTATTCCAGAACTTTTACAGCCACATCCTTCATTTGAACCAAGCAACCATTGTCTAAACAGCCACTGCAATCAGAGCCCAAGAAACTCTAGAGCAGGAGGTCTCCATGGGGGTGAAACAACCATAGGGGAATTTTGGAAATATATAAGGCACATTGTATCATCAGGAAGATGGGAAAAGGAACACACTGATAACATTTTAAGCCAATCCAGAGATGTCAGTTTTCCTGTAATCTAGGGAACTACTGATCAAAGAAGAACTCTGTACTCTTTGTAACTTCAAATGTCGTGCTAGACATGTAGAAGAGTGAAAAACTTGCTCATAATTATTAGAGCCTAGAACATGGCTCAATTTTACATTTAAATCTAGTATTTTTTCCTTGATTTTAATATACACAGAAATTGCCAGGAATACATGACCATGTGTAAAGAGGGAATATTGTCCTTTATTGGTTTGAGATTTTGATTGTTGACAATTTCATATGATTATGTCACTGATGGCAAAACCACTCTGAGTTGCCAATACAGCAAAGCTGTGTGAGTTTATATTTGCAGCTGTTGCATTTGTGGTGATTCTGCATAAAGGTGCAAGCCTCTAGGCACTCATGTGTTCTAATGGAGTTGTTCCCCTATATTTCCTACCGAAATACATATTATTTTATCAAAATTTGTTTTTTCACATTTTCTCATTCATATATATATATGAATTGTGTGATGTTATTATATAGCTTTAAAATTACGTGTACAATTGGGTTATATCACCTATTTCACTTCAAATTAGTAAAGGTGACGTTACAAAATCTAAGTTATTAAAAACTGTTCTATAGAAATAACTGTTTGAAATCATGAAGGTTAAGAAATTCTGCTGTAGAGCAGCAGTGTCCAATAAAACTTTCTGCAGTGATGGAAATGTCCTATATCTGCATTGCTCAATGCAGTTTGTACTAGCTACTTGTGGCTATTGAAATGTGAGTATAAGGAACTGAATTTTTAATTGGCATTTTTATAAGCAAGGAAACCCAGGGTCAATATCCTTTTGAGGATATTGAGAAGGATAAACAGGGCTCATGACAGGGAAAAGTAATGGATATGTCTGGACCAATTCAGAGGGCCCTGTGTAAGGATTTTGGTTTTGATCCGCTAGCATGTGAGAAATCATTGTTGATATGGCCATATGAATCAAATTATTAGTATAGTATCAGGCCAAATTCAGCTTACTCTCTTTTTCATTATGGTTGAAGCTATTACTAGAAGATTGATTTTTAACAGAAAAACCGTAGATGAAATTTTATAGTAGAATGTCTTATAGCCATAAATCATCATTGAAAAGTCCCATTTCCACAGAATAAATAAAAACGTTTCCACATAACTGAAGCATGTGTAGGAAATAAGTATTGCCTTGGGGATCAAGATTTTCATCACGTATATTTTTTAAAAATACTGGCTTTGTGTTGGGTACTTTGAACAGCTAAATAATTTAAATCTCCTACATAGCAGCTACAAATAGCTTTTGTTGGTTATCTGAAGGAATAATATGCTGAAATATGAATGAGAGAAGTCATTAATCACACAAAGTGTCAGTTCACTGGAATTTGGGAGAGCTGTTTCTCCGTATGTGGATGTTGGGCGGGAAGACTAAGGCAGGTTCTCCTCTAGCGAGTGGTGAAGAGTTAGGTTTGGTGACAGACTTCGGTTTGAATCCTGGCTCTGCCACTTCTGAGCTAGGTCTGGTGCCCCATTGGTAGAAAGGGGTTAATGAAAGCTCCTATTTCACGTGTTTACTGTGAGGATGAAACAAGAGAAAGCATGTGAAGTGTTAAGAGCAGTATCTGAAACTGAAGGAGTACCAAGTAAATGTTGGTTGTCATGGTTAGAGTGTTCGTAGAGGGGTAGGTTTTGGGGAGGTTTTCTCAGATGTTCTCTCAAGCAGCAAAAAGGGTTTTAGAGTCAGATAGATCTGGACCAGAATCCACATTCTTCCGTATATTATCTTTGTGAACTTTGACAGTTTATTTAAAATTTGCATCTATAAAATGGAAGAACAACGGTAAGTACCTTGTTTCCTTCTCTAGAACCTAAGTACCTTGAAGGGAAAGGCTACCTCTTATCATTTTTCGTATCATTCTTGACATACTGCTGTACTTAAGTTCTCAATAAACAGTATTTGTTCACTAACTGATAGAGTGTACTCAGAGCCTCAAAGGATAGGAACACAGGCTCTGCACTCTGAGGAGCCTTGCATGGCACATTTTGGGACACATAGTACATACTTAATAAGTAGGTCTTTTGAGAGCACGTGGACTGCCTAAACTTTATCTGAGATCTGTCATTCACTTTTTAATTCTGAAAGGGAGAGAATGACTGCTGTATTTATAAAAAGCTTGCTAAGTCATAGTATACTGGTAAGGTAGCTAACGTTCCTGATTTGCTAATTTGCTTTTTAATGAGTAAACCAAAGTTCAGAAAATGTAAGTAACTTGCCCAAATGTACTCAACTAGTAAGTAGTGGAGGAGACATCAGAACTCAAACCTATCTGACTTCAAAGTCCATCCTTTCCTACCATTCTTCATTGCATCTAAATTAAGGAAAGATAAAAGAATGGCAAAAACACAACCCAGTTTAAAGGGTATTAGAGGAAACTGAAATAGGCTCAAGTCAGTGTCTATATCTACTACTACCTACCCACGCGTTCATCCCCCTTCATAGTAAACTAGGCTGCAGAGTGTAAAGGAGTAAGTATCAGAAGCCCTGAGTTCTAGCCCTATTTTGCTTCTCATAAGCTATGTAACCTGAAGCAAAACACTCACGTAAAATGCCCTGAAGTTTGTCCACAAAGTTGCAAGAATTATACCAGCCCTAACAGCCCTCCAAGATTATTCTAAGACAAGTGAGATGACATATATAAACATCTTTGGTAAACTGCGGAGATGGATTCAAGTGTAATGCACTGATTCAAATAATGTAACTGTTCGTTTTGAGAGTAACTAAATAGACCAATTAGCCGTGAAGTTTTAAAACCATAATAAACAAAACCAAATCACAAAGAAGAAGTCAGGTCACTTTTACTCCTGTTATTGAAAGCAGCTTTTTTGTCATCCACAGAGGTTGCTTGGGAAACCACTGCAAGTGGATTACAAATATGTTGACTGCCAGCTCCGCTCACAGCCACCACACACACACACACACACACACACACACACACACACACACACTTCACATTGTTTCCCCAACACAGACTCGCTTCACAAAATGTTTGTAAGAGTGATCCCAAAGGGGTTTTGGAGTGAGAATCAAAAGGTTGAAGAGAAAAAGGAACAAGAACAAACAGGGCCATACAGTTATGTCAAGTTCATCCTGTTTCCTGTAATCAAAAGGGAAGGTTTGTTTAACTGCACAAACAGTGGCCATGAGGAAACACCATTCCTAAAAGACAAACAGTAAAAATTCATTCTGCCTCCACAGAACAAAAGGTCCTCCACTGAAGTATTTGTTGTTTGGAAGCCACCATGGAGAGGAAGATTCTTCAGCATGCCCAGATCACTCACCATTTGAAAAGAGCTTTGATTCTCAAAAAACTCTGTGAAGTAGGCAAGGCAAATAAATATTCTTTGTTTACTCAACCCTTTCGCTCAACTAATACTATTGAGCAACCACTATGTTCCAAGTACTGTCTAGACCAGTGAAGGTGGAAATGTTCTGTACCATGTTGTCTGATGCTATAGTCACCGGCCACATAGGGCTGTTGAGCACTTTAAATGCGCCCAGCATTTTTACCCACCCTCCCTAAGCTGGGCCCCAACAAGAGTCCAGCCCCGTGTTGTTTGAGCCAGAAGAACGAAACCAAGTTTTGTTCAGAAGCAAAGGAAAGTTTTCTTCTTTGATCAAAGAATGGACAGGTGAGAGTTGCGCTCTAGAGCGCAGGCTCTCCCCGACAGGCCGTGGGCGGGGCTGCTTTATAGGGGTCTCCCGGCAGGGCGGGGGCGGGGCTCTCACAGGCCTGGCCCTGCCGCGCAGCTCCCGGCACTCGCTGCAAATCTCGGGTGCCGGGGTGCAGCGTCTCTGCACACGGCCCGCCGCCACCAGCTTGGGTGGAGGTGTCCTGCATGGAGTCTCGACACAGACCCCTGAGCGGAGGTGCTGGCTCAGCTGTTTAGCACTAGGAACTCTGGTCTGAGGAGGTGGGGGCTAGACCCCCGCACGTGGCACCCTATAAGCAAATGAAACTGGACGAAGCACAAAGGAAAAAAAAAAAAAAAAGAGGTTAGACTTTATCTTTTTACCCAAATTCTATTTTTTTAATTTATTTGTTTTTGGCAGTGTTGTGTCTTCATCGCTGCGCGCGGGCTTTCTCTAGTTGCTGCGAGCAGGAGCTACTCTTCGTTGTGGTGCGCGGTCTTCTCATTGCAGTGGCTTCTCTTGTTGCAGAGCACAGGCTCTAGGCGTACAGGCTTCAGTAGTTGTGGCTTGTGGGCTCTAGAGTGCAGGCTCAGTAGTTGTGGCTCACGCACGTAATTGCTCCACAGCATGTGGGATCCTCTCGGACCAGGGCGTGAACCTGTGTCCCCTGCATTAGCAGGCAGATTCTCAACCACTGCGCCACCAGGGAAGCCCTATTATCTTTTTGATTAATTTTATTTTTCATGGAGATATGACATATATGCTAAACATGTAAAGTGCATTATATTAATTATACAATTTGAAGATTTTTTTACACATGTAAAATATCATGTAACCACCACCAAGATAAAGACATGGTAACTCCTATCATTACAGACTAGTTTTGCCTATTCTTGAATTTCATGTAAAGTAAATCATACAGTTAGTATTCTTTTGTGTCTGGTTTCTTTCTGTAACATATCTGTGACATTCATCCACGTAGGTAATTGTATTAGTAGTTCAAATTCTTTGTCAGTTTCCTATTGATAAACATTTAGATTAGTTCCAGTTTGAACCTGTTAGGAATAAAGCTATTGTGAACATTCTTGCACATGTCTTTTGGTGGGCATATATACTCATCTTGGGATTACTGAGCAATAGAATGTCTTTAGCTTTAATAGATATTTCCAAGCAGTCTTCCAAAGTGCTATAATAGTCTATACTCCCATGAGCAATGTATGAGAGTTCCAGTTGCACAATATCCTTCCTAACAGTGGTTGTTGTCAGTCTTTTTAATTTTAGGCATTCTCTTGGGGGGTTGATTATATCTCCTTGTGGCTTTAATTTGCATTTCCCAGATGAATAATAATATTAAGCACCTTTTTCTATGCATACTGGTCATTTGAATATCCGCTTTTGTGAAGCATCTACTTCTAATAAAATTTGAAATGCACATACACCTTAACCTAGCACGTCCACTTCTACGAATTATTCTACAAAAATATTCAACCTGTTTCTGCAAGAAATATGTATATTGGAGCATTGCTTATAATACCAAAACACTGAAAACAACCTACGTGTTTTGTATAGGGAAATATGAGAAACTAGGCAGCTATCTGTATAATGAAGCAAATTCATGAAAATCAGAGTTTGAACACTTTTCTTCAAACTCTGAAGGGGGATATATAGAGTCCAGCCAGAGATTTTTCGCACTTTTTGAGGTCTACACTTCCTATATATATGACAATCTTCAAAAAAGATAATACCTTTCCTATCAATCTCACTGATGTTTTAACAGTCTGGCCACACCAGACCCTCCAGCACCATCAGCCATCATTTTCCCTTGCTCTCTCTGATCCAGCTACAGTGGACTACTCTCAGTTTGTCAAATATATATGCTCTCTTCTACCTACAGGTCTGTCCACATACTTTTTTTTTTTTTTTGCGGTACGCGGGCCTCTCACTGTTGTGGTCTCTCCCGTTGCGGAGCACAGGCTCTGGACACACAGGTCCAGCGGCCATGGCTCACGGGCCCAGCTGCTCCGCGGCATGTGGGATCCTCCCGGACCGGGGCACGAACCCGTGTCCCCTGCATCGGCAGGCAGACTCTCAACCACTGCGCCACCAGGAAAGCCCCACATACTTTTTCATTTACCTGTAAAGCTCATCTCCATCCCCTACACCTTGTCCTTATCTCCACCCAGTTAACTCCTATCCATCCCTCAATTTTAGCTAAAGTATCAGTTCCTCAGGAAGGACATCTCTGATTCCTAGACTAAGTTAGATATCCTAGTACATGATCCCACAGCTGATTTAACTGAAATATCTAACATATGTATTATTAGTTAATTAATCTATATCTTTCCTACCAAAATAAAAGCTCCAAACATGCTTACCTTATTCATCATTATATCCCCAGCCCCCAGCAAAATACCTATCCCAAATCAAGTACTCAGAAAATATTTATTGAAACTGATTGGAGAATTCCAAATAGGTGAAACATTACCACATTATCATTAGTTAGCTCAATCATATTATTGAAGAAAAAAGACCCCAGAGTTAAAGAAATTAATCCCCTTAATTACTTTCATAGCTAGGAATTAGCATAGCTGAGACAGAATATCATCAATGTTCCAGAAATCAAAGATGATGAACCTCCTGCCATGAGTGAAAATCATCAACACTGTCCAATGATAACAACTGATACGAATCTATACAGAAACCAAATGACTAATAATTCATCATTCTGACTATCACTTACGTAGTAGCAAGAATGCTCCTCCACTATCGATGAGGTACACAACTGCAAGGTGGTTCTTGATTGCATGTCATGTGCTCACAGTTGTTTCTTCACCATTTCTTCACCATTGGGTATAGTGACACATCTTTCACTGTTGCATCATTTGCTACTAACATACACCAGACTCCATATATCTTTCCAGTTCCTGTAGGATAATGTATAACTAATTGGATCTTAGAACAAGAAAAATGTTGGTGTTCATCCACAAATGCTGTTATCTATTCTCTCCCTCTACGTTCACCTTTTCTCCCTCAAAATAATATAAAGTTGCCTCAGCCATTAACACCTGTTGCAGAAAAGCATCTGGGCTAACAGTGATTTTTTCAGGCAGCCTGAATAAGTTCCTTCTAGTCCAGTCTCTGGCTTTAAGTTAAGCATAATTTTACACTATACTCTTAAAAAACAGAGAGACTATTTGTTGGGTGTGTGGTAGATGTGTGGTAAAAATTGGCAAGAAATTCTCCCCATCCCATTATCCACACCCTTTGGCAAAGCAGCTGTGCAGTTTTTCCCATTGAGATGGAGTACTTCTCCACCCTCTAAATCTGGGCTTGGTCATGTTCCTTCCTGTGACCAATGGGATTTTAGTAAACACGATGCAACTAGAGTCCTGAAAGGTGCTTGGGTTTGGGGGCTTGCTCTCTCTTGCTACTTTTAGGAACCCTATCACCACCACCATGTGAACAAGCCTGGCAATATTCATTACCCCTGATGACAGTTAACTGCCAAACAGGTAAGTGAGGCTATATACGATTGCTAGGTGACAACACACGTGCGCGTGAGACCACTCAGACCAAATTGCTAACATACAGAAGAGTAAGCAAATAATTGTTGTTTTAAACCACCAAGTTTGGGACTGTTTGCAACGCAGCACAAGCTGATATAGGATTATCAGAAAGAAAGAAACAGACTCAGCTGCATGTAACCCTATTTTACCAGTCCTGGCCCTGGGGTGGAGTTGTCCATGGGTCTGAGGGTATTATTCCCCTCAGAGTGATGTAGTGTTCACAGAACCTGAAAGCACCATGGCTTCGTTGTTTACGGGCATCTTTCCAAGCCCAGCAGGAGCAAGAGAAGTGGGGTTGGTTCACAAACGTAACACCAAAGGCAAAGACATTTCTTTGGTGATACCAGTCTCTCCAACAATAGTATATTAGAAAGTGGGGAGAAGGGTTATTTTTCATTAACTAGTGAAGAGTAACAGAATATGCCACTTTGACTTTGATTATTTTGAGCTGTAGGTACTTGAAAAACAGCAAATGCAGGGAGAATCTGTCTTTGAACTCCTCTTATCTTCCTAAAGACAGATCCTCCTAAAGGAAAATCTCCTGTTCTAGTGCCCCTCCCAGGAACTTTCATCAACCAGGGAAATGGACGCTGATCACAGGAGAGGAGACCAGAAGTGAACACCACACCAAGACAAACTTTGTCACAATCTATCATACCTCCTAGCTATTCTTCTGAAGGTCCATTCATCTTTCCTCAAAATCATTTACTCTCCCCTAAGAGGCCTATATCTCCCTGACCCTTTCCCTATTAAGATGGTACTTAAATCTGAATTCTAAGCCTCCTCAGGGAGTTACTCATTTTTCCTGGGTGTTTCCCATGGGTACATGAAGTACACATGCTAATAAACTTGTTTGTTTTTCTCTTGTTAATTTGTGTTTTATTACAGGAGTCTTAGCCAAGAATTCAGAAAGGTAGAGGGAAAGTTATTTTTCCTCCCCTACTCTGATTAAAGGAACAAAATCTGGCAACACTCAATTGAAATATACTTCTGATTGGTTTGTATTAACTAGAAGGATAGAGCTATTTCTAAATCGAAATTATTTCAAGGCAAAATATATTTTGTTACATGAATCCTTACTATGTCAGTATATTTTTGCTTCCGTTTTAAGGAGGAAAAATCCACACTAATATTAAGAGGGAAATGTTATTATACATGTTTTAAATTTTTCTTCCCTATCCCCAGTACTTCTTCTGAGAATGGTTCCCTCTAGCACCTCCTCTCCCCCATAGCACTCTGCTTCTCATGGTCTTTACTCTTATCGTAACACTTCATTGCCCTCCCCCACCCATACAATATACTTTGGTGGATGGGGATAAGAACTGATCCATTCCTGATATCATATCCCTCAGCACTTGGCACAATGCCATGACAGGCATGCAATACATATCTATTGAATAGAAATGAATCTGAGAATAACAAAAGAGCAAAGGCCTGGACAAGTAGCCAGTGTTCAAAAATACTGGTTTGTAGATTGCTATGGCTTGGAGTTATCGGTCATTTCACAATGAACTCAACTGTCACATGGTCAACGAGCTTCAGGTTTTTTTTTTCTTAACTTTTATTATAGTTGATTTACACTGTTGTCTTAGTTTCTGCTGTATTGCAAAGTGAATCAGTTATACATATACAAATATCCACTCTTTTTTAGATTCTTTTCCCATATAGGTCATTACAGAGTATTGAGTAGAGTTCCCTGTGCTATACAGTAGGTCCTTATTAGTTACCTATTTTATATATAGTACTGTATATATGTCAATCCCAACGTCCCAATTTATCCACTCCCTTCAGTTATTTTTAAGATGTAGTTTTTAATCCTCCTTCCCTTGCCGCTTGGTTCAAGAATGGGTATGTGACTCAAACCTAAGACAACCAGTACAGAGTATTCCCATGGCCATCAAAATAGGACATAAGATGACCTTATCAGAGCAAAGCTCAGGACCCTTGTGGAAAAGACTCCCTCTCTGTCCCTGGTGTCAACAAAGAGGCATGTAGCCCTTATTGCTGAGGGCAGCCATCAGGCAACCATGAAGGAAAACAGTCTGAGGATAAAGAAGATGAGGGCCAAGATAATTGAAAAGAAATATATCCAGGTCCTTGATCAAACTGTGTTTGATGTCTACATTACTAGTGGAATTTTTAGTTTTGTTAGCTAACATATTTCCTTTATCATTAAAGCCACTTGGGGTTATATTATTCATTAGCTGCAACCAAAATGATCCTAAATAATGCAAACTCTAAGAGGATTACTTCAAGATCAAAACATCTGGCTATGGCCTTTCTTCTATTTCAAAGACTATCTCAAGCTTCAACTCCATCATGAAGGATTTTCAGACAACTCCAGGACAGAGTATTATCTCCATCCAAAGACTCCAGAGTATCTCTTGTTTATGTCCTTTGTCTGTTGTGCACTGTTTTGTAATCTCTACTATATATTTATATTGTATGATCGTGTTTCTCTCATTATTTTAATATATAGCATTCTCAATAACATTGTAATTTCATTGAGCTCGTGACCATCTTTGTATCTTGGACAACATTTTGTAGGCAGTAGACTGCTGATTAAATTCAATCAGAGGTTAAACAATTCTTTCAATTTCCTATATCAGTAGGAAAGACATACCTATGGTGTTGAAGGAAAATGTCAAAGCCAACCTATTGAGAATGTGTATCTGACAACAGCACCTGAAAGCACTTTAAATGCTTGTACTAAGGACTTTACCCAATGCCACATATGACATGAAACACTTTTCCACGTTATAAAACATAACAGAGTACTAAAGGTTTACTGAGTACTAAATTTTACAGAACACTGTGTATTACTGTACCAGGCAGTTCCACCTTGCCTCAGAGACTTTTCCCTTGTCTATTCCTTTTTTAAAAATTTTATTTATTTATTTATGGCTGTGTTGGGTCTTCATTGCTGCGCGTGGGCTTTCTCTAGTTGCAGCAAGCGGGGGCTACTCTTTGTTGCGGTGCACGGGCTTCTCATTGCGGTGGCTTCTCTTGTTGCGGAGCACAGGCTCTAGGCGCGTGGGCTTCAGTACTTGTGGCTCATGGGCTTTAGAGCATAGGCTCAATAGTTGTGGCGCACGGGCTTAGTTGCTCCGCAGCATGTGGGATCTTCCCGGACCAGGGCTCGAACCTGTGTCCCCTGCACTGGCAGGTGCCACTGTGCTATCAAGGAAGTCCCCCTTGTCTACTCTTATAATCTGATGTGTCACTACCCATATTTTAGGATTAACTTTCCCTGAATCTCTAGATTAAGGTAGATTCCCTTATTATAAATTCTCATTGCATTCTACTTATGCCCTTCATTGGATCTATTATATTTGCTATTACATTAATATCTGTTTAAATTCATCTATTCTGCTACACTGTAGCATCCACTAGAAAAAGAGCTAGAGCCATTTTACTCTCCTGTGTATTAACATTGACTAGAACACAGCTGGCAAATCCTCAATAAATACCTGTAGAATGAATTAACACTTTGGGAGACGGTTGCAGATTAAGAATTGTCCCTCACTCAAGAACAATGCCACTGTGCCCTTCATCCCTGCCATCTTTGGTAATTGGCCAAAAAGCAAGGCTCTGTAATCCGCTATTCCCTTACGTGCTATCCTTTCTATACTATGCTATACTCTTCCTCACCTCTGATTCTTCTTTCCATAGCTGTCCTACTTCTCAGTGTTCTACAAAACTCTTGATTTTATTTCAACCATCCTTTTTATATCCCCAACCTAGTTACAGGATGTTCCTTCACCTTTCTAGTCTTACCAGAAACCTGAATCCCCCGTGGGAATTTGTTTTCCCCTAAGTCCTCTTAAGGCTGCTTATTTTCTCACTCCAAATACCACAGAGTCCAGGTTCTCCCATATCCTTTTGTGCATTGTTACTTTTCCATACTCAGGCTGAATCACTTACCACTTTGATATCCATCTATACCACTCTTTATCCCAAATTATTGATGTCATCTACAGACATCCTAGCTACTCTCTCTCATTCACTGAGCTCTTTGACTTTTAGTCCAAGTCTTCTTTTTATTTAACTTCTGCCTCCTTTATGTATAATTTTAAGGTTCACATATAAAATTAATCCGCAAAGCCACTGGCAATGTTGGGGACCATTTCAACACAAACAATCTTTATTTACCCTCTAGTCCAATGAACCATCTCTGTACACATGTATGCAAATGACTCCTAGGCACCTCCACTTGGATATCCGTATGTTCATTCAACAAATGTTCATTTAGTTTTAGGCGCTGGGGATGCAGTGATAAACAAAATATGTAAGGTCCCTGCCCTGAAGAAGCTTACTCTAGTAGAGAAATCAACAACCAACAAGAAAATAAAGACTTGCTTCTCTTCTCAGTGAAATAATAATTGGGGCAAGAGACATCTCACCAGTGAAGTTGCCTGCATTCTAGGTAGTATCATAGGTAAGTCATGGCTTGCTAAGGGTGACACCTCCAGAATGTTTTCATCATCCAGGAGTAAACTGAGTTGCTCGTGTACTAGCAGTTTGTAATTAGTGCCCTTGTGTCTCAGATGTCCTTTTTCTTTCTTTGTCTGGATGCTGTCAGTAATTCTGAGTATCTGGCTTAAAAAAAAAATGCATGAGAACTAATAATAGCTTTTGAAAATGTATTACTACATTATACATTAATATATTACATGTTAATACATTCCAGTAATTTATAAATACAAGATGATGTTGTTTGGTTGATTGTGTTTTTTTACATTTTTATTTCAATGTTGAAGAGAGATGAAGAAGCCCCTGCTTGTATATCCAGGATTATTTTTGTTTCTTTATACTTTATGGCTCTAGAGTACCCCCAACTACTTGTAATTACCCTATGTAGTGCATAATATTTGTTTCACACCTCCAAATCGTTGTGCATCTTGTTTCCTTTGATTGGAAGACCGTTTTCACCCATTCTAAGCCTAAGTAATTCCTACTGTTTTGTCAAGACTCAGCTCAGCACCATTCTCTCCAGAAATACTAGGAATCCCTCTTATGTGCACTCATAAACATTTTTACATTGTATTAAAATTATGTGTTTGATCTATAAGACTGCATGCATTTATTCACTCACTCAAAAAATCTTATATCTATTACTAGACAGATGTTCATTCACCAAATATGTACTGAATGCCTACTAGGAAACATGTACTTCTTCTTGGCGTTCAAGATACAATAGTGAATGAGACAGTAAATTACCTGCCATCATGAAAGTGGCATTGTTGTGTAACATTTTGGACAACGATTAAGAGTGGGGTAAGAGGGCTTCCCTGGTGGCGCAGTGGTTGAGAGTCCGCCTGCCAATGCAGGGGACACGGGTTCGTGCCCCAGTCTGGAAAGATCCCACGTGCCACGGAGCGGCTGGGCCCGTGAGCCATGGCCACTGAGCCTGCGCGTCCGGAGCCTGTGCTCCGCAACGGGAGAGGCCACAACAGTGAGAGGCCCGCGTACCGCAAGCAAAAAAAAAAAAAAAAAAAAAAAAAAAAAAGGTGGGGTAAGAGCAAGTCAATGACTGGGAGTGGGTGGGATCTATTAGGTAGGGTGGTCAGAAAAGTCCCCGTCGAGAAGATGGTATTTCAGAAGAGATATCAATTAAGGCAAAAGAAATGCCAGGGAAAGAATCTCACTGGCAGAGAAAAGAGCAATTTTCTAGTTTCAAAGGCAGGAAGGAATTGCTCTATTGTAGGGCAGCAAGGAGAACGTCGTAGGTGGATGGGAGTGAATAAGGCAGGAAATGGTAAAGATGAGGTTGTGTAGTCAGTAGCCAGATTGCATCACACCTCATAGGAGTTTGGAATTTATTCTGTGAGATGGAGAGTCACTGGGGGTTTTGACAAGCATAGTAATTTGATCTAATTGTCCTTAAATATTATTCTGGTGGCTGTGCAGAGAATAGATCAAAGGGGAGCAAACAGGAAAGCTGAGTGGCCAGACATGATACCCAGTACTAGGGATGCAACAATGGGCAAGAAAGAGACTTAACAGAGAGCCACACAGGAGAGTGATAAGGAATATAGACTCCAGCAAGTCTATGTGAGTTTGAACCCTGGCTCCTCCATCTTATGCTCAGTGACCTTGGGCAATTTGTTTTTCAGCTCAAACCTGTGTCCCCTGTCTTGGCAGGCGGATTCTTAACCACTGCACCACCAGGGAAGTCCCTATTATGTTGTACTTTTCAGACCAATACCTTCAGTCCCAAGTTGAATAAAGTATGTTGATAATGACCGTCCTTGTCTTGTTCCTCATCTTAATGGGAATGTTTTCAGCATTTCACTATCAAGAATTATATTTGTGGGGCTTCCCTTGTGGCGCAGTGGTTAAGAATCCATCTGCCAATGCAGGGGACACGGGTTTGAGCCCTGGTCCGGGAAGATCCCACATGCCGCGGAGCAACTAAGCCCGTGTGCCACAACTACTGAGCCTGCACTCTAGAGCCCGCAAGCACAGCTACTGAGCCCGCGTGCCACAACTACTGAAGCCTGCGCGCCTAGAGCCCGTGCTCCGCAACAAGAGAAGCCACCGCAATGAGAAGCCCGCGCACCGCAATGAAGAGTAGCCCCCGCACCGCAACGAAGAGTAGCCCCCGCTCGCCGCAACTAGAGAAAGCCCGTGCACAGCAACGAAGACCCAACACAGCCATAAATAAATAAATAAATTTATTTTTTTAAAAAAGAGTTATATTTGTGGTATTTTTTTTCTTTTTCTGAGGATGTCTATTATCAGGTTATGAAAGTTTCCTTTCATTCCTAGTTTGGGAAAAATTTCTTGGGCAATTTAATGCCTCTGTGCTTCAGTTTCTTTGTATATAAAAATAGGGATAATGATAATAATAAGTACTTATCTCCGAGCGTTGCTGTAAAGATTAAATAAGTTAATACATGTTTAGTGCTTACACCCACAACCTGGCACAAAATAAATTCAGTACAAA
This sequence comes from Pseudorca crassidens, assembly GCF_039906515.1. Taxonomy (NCBI): domain Eukaryota; kingdom Metazoa; phylum Chordata; class Mammalia; order Artiodactyla; family Delphinidae; genus Pseudorca; species Pseudorca crassidens. The sequence continues at coordinate 58,710,154 of NC_090297.1, read as the reverse complement.
TGTTAGCTATAAGCATTACAGCCTGTGAGGAGGTTAGATATACCAGACGGCACTGGAACTGATCATTTATAAAAGCAACAGTGAGTGTTAGTACAAGGTGCTGGGAAAGCTCGTAGGAAGAGTTCCTACCTAGTCCTGGGTAGTCAGCACAGTGGTTGGGCACACAGTAGGTGCACAAATAAATACTTATTGTGGTCAAATTTTATGGCCTTTCATTTTCAGATAGATCTTTTGGGTATCAATTTTAATTCCATAAAGTACTATTACTGGTATACAAGAGTCATTAATCTCTGTGTTTATTTGCTACAGTAGAATTCATCTCCACTTTTAAGTATTTTTAATTAGTGTTTCCTCTTAGGATTTTATTATTCATTTAAGCCTAGTTATTCTCCTATGAAAAAAGTTACTCCTTGATAACAAATAGATACTGAGGAAGATACAATAGCTCTACAGTTTACAAAGTTAGAATCTGCACCAATGGTTTCCTAAACGTTCCCCCACCTTTAGCCTGAAAGCACCCTTGCCTTCCCTAATTTATTAGCAATGAGTCGTTACAGCACAAAAGTAGCGTCCAGATTATGTATGGAAATAAAATGAACTAAAGAAAATGGCCTTGTAAGAAAATGTAGTGAATGACTCTGTGTAATTACTAAAATACCACCATAGGAGGGCCCAGTGTCTTTCCTTGAGTGTGGTGTGTTCTTTGGAAGAAAGACCTCTAAGCCTCCTGACTCCCAAGGACAAGCACATAAAGGAGATGAATCACTTTCCAGTTTTCATCAGTGAATCACGGTTGAGATCACCACTACTTAATTTGAGCTTTTCAAATGTATGAGTCACCACACAAGTCTCTGCATTCTAAATTAGAATGAGAACAGATTTCGTGATGTTCGGTCAAGTAGCTCTTAAGGGGTCTTTCTTCCTGGAACCAGGGCAGTTTGCCTGGACTGGAGGAATGGGGATAGTACATCATATGTATTCCAAACAGCCAGTTCAGGCCTAAATACGCTACCCCAGCAGCTCTCTGGTAACTGGCTCAATAGAAGTCAGGGGATAAAGAAAACTCTGTCAACGGTATAAATAGTACATGTAAGAGCTCTGCTAAAACCACAGGATCCAGAGACAATTTCAGGCATGGGAATCCCACCAACCAAATTCAGGTATTTCCTTCTTTTATTAAAGATGTTAGCACTTAACTCACACTTGCCTCCTCTAATCCAAGGCATGCTGTCATCCACCCCAGGAGTCCCATAATCACATGGATGACCCCCTGGTTTCCTCAGTCTGTGACTTCTTTGACCTTCTGAGCGCTAATGACCTTCACCTCACATCTCCCTCCCCCATCTCTCATGTCACATCACTCACTCCCACGTCCATCCTGGATTGCTACCTATGCTCCTATTCCATCTCTTAAGTCTTAAATTCAAACTCTCCACTCACTGCAGACTTCCTTCCATCTCTCTCATTCAATTACTGCCACAGTATTATTTCTTCAACTTCATCATGACTTCCAGATACCCTCTGATTCCTCTCAAAGCATCCCCTCTTGTCTTCACCACGTCTTCAATAATATAGTTACTACAACAGTAGTAATTACAATAACAAGTAAGTAATAGCAATTAACAACAATGACTAGCATTTATTGAGTTCTTAGTTTATTCCAAGCACTGTATTAAGCATTTTCGTGCCTTACATCATTTAATTCTCAGGACTACTCTGTGGACTAGGTGTCAAGCCTTCCATTCTGAGCCCTCTCTAGGTCTCGAACTGAACACATATACACTGCTCATCATTACAATGTAACTGCACACAAGAGATGCACAGCCGTCACTCTAAAACCTAGGACAATGTAGCAGGCTGGCACTATGGCTTAGTAAAATTATACCTGGAACCTATGTTGTTTAGATACAGGTAACGGGACTTGCCAAAGGAAGTTTTTTCAGCCTTATAAAGTAATTATACTAGAGTTTGGGTGTGACATATTATGGAATATAAGAGGCTTGGTAAGCTCCCCCTCAGGACTTCCTGCAACCTGGCAGGATCTCATCCTAGACAGGTGAAACATCATCACCACCAAAGTAGGCAGTTCTGTGAAGAACTAGGGAAACAAGATGTTACACTTACTTCACATATATTCGGTGAGATAATCTGGGCATCCTTTGCTTAAAATGTTTCCTTTGCTCTTATAACATCCATACATTTATGTATTAGAGTTTGCCAGACCTCCAGCCTGAATACCTTATACAGATGTTATCCCCATTTTACAGATAAATAGCCTAGATTTTATCATTGCAACCACTCTCTTGCCGACAGTTTCAATCCCTTTCCCAACAGTAATTTCATTGCACCTACTTGTCCAAACCTCTATCCAGACCAGATTTTTCTCCTGACTTGTAGAACAATATTAGCTACTTCCTACTTAACATTTCCCCTTGGTATCCCACACATATCTCACACTCAACATGTCCAAAACTGAGCTCAGCTCGTCCCCCAAACTGCTCTTCCTCTCGGTTCCCATCTTTTTGACTGATGCAACTAGTTACCCAGCCTCACAAGCCAAACACCTGGACATTAACCTTTGTTCTTCTCTTTCCTCACAGTCCAGGTGCAAACAAACACATGTTGCTCTTATCCCTATTACCTCTCAAGGCCATATCATCCTCTTCATTCCCACCATCACTCAGTTCAGGTATCTCTAACCTGGGAGAATTTGGTCTGATGTCCCTGCAATTTGATCTTTTCCCTACAATTCATCTCAAAGATGCAATTCAATCTTTTCCCTACAAAAATCCTTCAGATTTTTCTGAAGGGAAAGTTTGATAACATCCTTGCTATGCATAATACTTCTAATGGTTTTTCCCACTAGGGCTTCCCTTGTGGCACAGTGGTTAAGAATCCGCCTGTCAATGCAGGGGACACGGGTTCAAGCCCTGGTCTGGGAAGATCCCACATGCCGTGGAGCAACTAAGCCCGTGTGCCACAACTACTGGGCCTATGTTTTAAAGCCCGTGAGCCACAAGTACTGAAGACCATCACCATCCCCCTCTCATGTTTGGATTAGGTTATCTTCATATGTGCTCCTGTATTACCCAATTATAGTAGTTAACACATTATATTGCGATTATATAGTTACTTGACTGTTACACCTATCCAACATAAGCCCCCTGGAGGGCAAGAAATATTTATCATTCAATCCCCAGTGCTGAGCCCAGTGTCTAGTGATGCATGCAAGATTCTCAATAATTTATTGGAATGATTTTGTTTGATTGAGATCTCAACTCTCTGAGAGTACTTACTACCCAGGTATATTCCTCACAGAATCTCCCAGAAGCATAAAGCAAGAAGAAGCTTAAACCTAGAGCTATCTCTTTTTATTAAGGGCTTTTAAAAAATTATTAGAATCATATGTGTACCATAAAATTCATTTCATCACTGACCTACCAAATTGTTCTATAAACCTCTGGCTAGACTGATTCTATGTTGTTTGGTAAAAATGTAATCTCTTTTGCTTAAGAGAATGCATGCACATGCATGTGCGCACGCACACACACACACACACACACACACACACACACACACACACATTGGTTTTCTATTGCTGCATAACAGATTACCACAAACTTACAACTGTAAATAACACAAATGTATTATCTCACAGTTTTCAGGAGTCAGATGTCCAATACACTTGAACTGGGCCCTTTGCTGAGGGTCTCAAAGGTTGACTAAAATCAAGAGGTCAGCTGAGCTGAGCTCTCCTCAGGAGATTCGGCAGGAAGAATATGCTCCCAAGACCATTCCTGTTGCTGGCAGAATCCAGGTCTTGTGATTGTGGGGCTAAAGTCTCCATCCTCTCACTGGGGGCTGTTGACCAAGTGTCACTCTTGCTCACATTCCTCAGCTTGTGGCTCCCTCCGTCTTCAAGCCAGCAATTACATGTTGAATTCTGACTTCTGCTTTTCCAACCAGAGAAAAACTCTATTGAGTTAAAGGGTTCATGTGATTAGAACAAGTCTACCTTGCTCTCGTAAATATTTATTTTATTTATTCATTTTGGTTGCGCCAGGTCTTCGTTGCAGCAGGCGGGATCTTCGTTGTGGCATGGGGGATCTTTTTTAGTTGTGGCATGTGGGCTCATAGTTTCAGCATGAGGACTTCTTAGTTGTTGCATGCAAGCTCTTAGTTGCGGCATGCATGTGGGATCTAGTTCCCTGACCAGGGATCAAACCCGAGGCCCCTGCATTGGGAGTGTGGAGTCTTACCCACTGGACCACCAGGGAAGTCCTACCCTCGCTCTCTTAGGGACAACCAATTAGTAACTTTAATTACATCTGTAAAATCCCTTTTCTTACGTAAAATCATATAATCAGAGAGTAACACGAGAGGACAGAGATCAAGGGGCCATCTTAGAATACTGCCAGAATACTTAGAATACTATCCAAATTTCCCTCTTCTTATAAGGACATCAGTCAACAGATTAGGGTCCCCTCTAATCCAGTATGACCTCATCTTAACTTGATTATATGTCCATATACCCTATTTCCAAATAATGTTACATTCATAGGTTCCAGGTAGACATGAATTTGGGGGGAAAACTATTCAACCTATTCTATTGTCCTTCCATTAATTTCACAGGGTTTTGCTCCATTAGACAAGAGTCATACCCACATATCTTTTTGAGAAGGTCTCCTCTCTATCTTTGGCTTCTGCAGAGATGGCTAAGGGATACACCCCTAAGCTTCTGAGAGACCCTCTGGTTTGATTAATGGGATCTGTGCATCACACTTTTAATCTCTTAGAAGAGGCTTTTGTATGATTGAATACTTTGACCTGTTGGTCTTTCTGTTGTTTTAGTAAAGACCTGTATAGACACGGAGTCCTTCTTTCCTCTATGTCATGCTTTCAGAAGTCATTTCTGACATTTAGCATCTTTTACCATCCGAAAAGCCTGAGAATTTTCAAGATTATCCAGTCCTCATCTCTTTATGTTTACCAGATTTTCCCTAAAATTATTTCTTTTTCACACTTTAGTATAAGCCGTAAAGAGAGACAAACCAGCACCTTTAACACTTTGCTTGGAAAACTCCTGAGATGTATATCTAAGTTTGTCATTTACACATTCTGCTTTTGACATAACTGCAGGTCACAATTTTTCTAAGGTTTCTGCCACCACACAACAAGGATTCTCCTTCCTCCTGTTCCAATAACATGTTTCCCACCTCCTTCTGAGTCCTCACCAGCATCGTTCTTAAAGTCCAGATTTCTAAGAACAGTCTGTTCATGGTGATTTAGCCTTTCTCAAAGAAAATCTAAGTTTTCTCTATAATGCTTCTCACTTCTTGCTGAGTTTTCACCAGCTGAATCTTTAATGTCCATATTTCTGCAAACAGCCTGTTCAAGGCAGTTTGGGTTTCTTTTATCATGTTCCTCAAAATTCTTCTAGCCTCCAGCCACTGCCTAATTCCAAAGCTACTTCCACACTAGGTATCTGTTACTGTGGGGCAGTACCCCGCTTCTAAATACCAAAATCTGTATTAGTCTTCTATTGCTACACAACAAATTACCACAAACTTAGCAACTGTAAGCAACCCATACCTATTACAGACATATCTTGTTTGATTGTGCTTCACTTTACTGCACTTCACAGATACTGTGTTTTATACAAAATGAACATTTGTGCTAACCAGGCATCAAGCGACTCTATCGGCGCCATTTTCCCAACAGCATTATATTTTAGTTAAGATATGTACATTGTTTTTTAGACATGTCACTGCACTCTTAATGGGCCACAGTATAGTATAAACATAACTTTTATATGCAATGAGAAACAAAAAAATCTGTGTGACTTGCTTTATGGCGATATTCGCTTTATTGCAGTGGTCTGGAACCAAACCTATAATATGTCCGGGGAGAGCCTGTACCTGACAGTTTCTGTGAGTCAGAAGTTTGGCGTATCTTACCTAGGTCCTCTGCTTGGGATCTCAAAGGCTGAATCAAGGCACTGGCCAAACTGGAGGCTCTGAATAAGAATTTTCTTCCAAGTTCATTAAGGTTGCTGGCAGAATCCAATTCTTTCTGATTGTAGGACTGAGGTCTCCATGTACTTGCTGGCTGTTGGCTGGGACTCACTCTAACTCCTAGAGGTCACTCACATTCTTCAGCTTGTGGCTCCCTCCATCTTCCAGCCAGCGATGCTATGTTGAATTCTTCTCATGCTTTGAATCTCTGACCTCTGCTTTTCCAACTAGCCAGAGAAAAAATTGTTTTCAAAGGGTTCAAATGATTAGGTTAGGCCCACCTGAATAATCTCCTTATCTTAAGGTCAACTGATTAGTAACTTAAGTAAAATCTCTTTTGCCATGTAACCTAATCGTAGGCATAACCTCAGAGGGTGGAAATCATGGGGGCCATCTTAGAATTCTGTCTTTCACGCATCCTCACACTGAAAATACTCTAGAAATGTATTCATAGTGACAACTCTGAGTTTTCATTTCTTTCTGCTTTTTCATTTTGTGCAATAAAAAAACATATGACTTGGCAATCAGGAAACATACAGAATGACACCATTATTAATTTAGTTCAAATCACTGTGACCTTACAAAATCTTGGAGCTGTTTGCCCATTTGCAATAACTACGACTGCATGAATTACTGATTACAAAAGATAGTCAATTTTTAGAAAACTGCTTTTGTTACATTGGAAGGTTTTTCTGCAAACACACACACACACACACAGGCACACACATGCACATATAAGTATTTCTAATAAAACAGATGTATTGTTAATGACAAGCCTTGAGACTAGGTGGTTTAAAATAAGTGTGCCTAACACTTTTATTAGGTCTCACTTTACCTACTTTTATAGCAAAAGAAATACAGATGCTGACGTCCTATTAGCTATAACAAACCAGCAGAGCAGGATTGCATAATACGACTGGCTTTCAGTTTCTGTTCCTGCACCAAATGTTTATGAACTCCCACTATATGCCAAGCACTTGGGTACAGAGATACAGATGGTATCACCATGAACCCAAATGAAGAGCTCAAAATTTCTCATTTTTCCCAGCAGGCAAGTTTCTAATTTCACTATTTCACCTAAACATGTATACTTTAAATATTAGTTGCCAGATTCTGGAGGGCATTTGAGAGATCCTAAAAATGTTTTCATAATTAAACAAAAATACACCTGCATTACAATCAGTGTTTATTCCTTGTTTCTTAAGAAACTGATGTTTTAAAAACAGAATTTGGCAAATTGTAATTTTTCTTTAAACATGACCCTTGATCAGACATTTTCTTGACTATTTTTTTCAGAATCAGGCAAAAGACCAAGGTCACCTGTCTTTGGGGTCACGTACCTTTAAGGTCACATCTCTTTGTCAACATCGTCTGTTTTTTGGAAACATATAGTAGTTGGCCCCAAATGCCACTTACTTTGAAAAGATCTTGTTGGCTTAACCTCAGCCTAACCCAGCCAACCCACTGAATCAACCCAGCAGCAAGCCGGGCAGACGCTGGAAAAACGGAACACCAGGCTGCTCATGGGCTGTTTCCACTAGAGCATACTGCATTTTACGGGTGAAAGGTGATTAGTCATTTAGAAGGTCTACCCCCTGTGGACATTTTAACGCAGACTGGCATTTCTGACACAACTTTAAATTGCTTGGCTGTTTAGTTGCTGTTCTTCACCTGCTTACAATTCCCCATCCTGAACTGCAATTCTTCTGACCAGAAATGGAGCAAGTGGGGAAGGACTACAAAGAGAAACTCCAAAACGTTCAGTGACCTGGAGCTGAGAGGAGGGAAAAAGGAAGAACCGAGTCTGACAGATGGGGATTCTTCCGCTATTCCTCTTTTCTATTCTCCTGCCCCATTTAACTGTCTTCTACTTTCTTCCATCCCTTTCCTCATCTGAGAGATCTTCCTTACCACCATTAATTCTCAAACACCACCCAAATATCCCCACCTTCTTATCCTTCTACTAACACAGATGCTACAGGTGCTAACATAGCCATACTGGGCTTCCAATGGTAAAAGTTAAAAATCACAGCCTTCCACTGACTTACTGTTCACCTCTTCTTTCATTCATTCAAAGGACATTTACCAAGTGCCTTCAAGGTGTCAGGCCCAGGGCTAGGTGCTAGGGATAAGCAGGGGAACGATACCTGGTCTCTACCTTCAAGGAGATGGAAGGAACAGTCATATACACAAGGGTCTGTAATACATTGCATTAAGTGTTTATGCAAGAGCACGGAGAAAGAGTTGGACTCATCCTAAATAGGTGCACTAAGGGAGGCCAAATTTTAACAGTCCTCCACCCAATAAAACCCTATATGCTAAAACAAACAAACAAACCAGTCCAACTCAATCAGGTACAAAATAATAAGAATTTTCCAAGGATATCTGGGAACTGGGTTGAATTGGGGACAGAACTGCTTTCCAGGGAACAGGCACAGGTAAAATAAGCATATTTCTAGAAAGAGGTTTGTATGCCAGGAGAAATGGAGGTCAAATTTGTGAAAGACGTGCATTGCAGGAGGATTCAGGATATACCACATATCTGTTTATCTTGGTAACTTTTTTGCCCAGAGAGAAGAAAGAAGTATGAAATGAACTTAAGTTCACAAATATGGGAGGCAGGATATGCATCAGTGCATTTTTTAGAGTGCTTACCTTGGCTAAGAACAAAGCAGTGTGGTCTCTTTGCAAATCAATAAGTAGAACCATAGAGACAGAGTTGGTGAGACTTAAAGGTCCCCCTCTTCCCCAGCCTCCTTGTAAAACATTTGAAAAACCTTGATATTCCCTTGCAATGTTATAAAGACTACTCTTTGTAACAATATCAAATGTTTTTTCCATGGAAAGATCTCCCCATTCAACCTTTTTTTCATTGCTAACAACCAGAGACACATATTTGCAACTTAATTCTAGGCTTGAAGGCCATGATCTTGAAAAATCACTTTCAACATTGCAAGTTTCAACCTATAATAAAAACAGTTTTTAAAAGTGGGCTGGAAACAGCACCTATTCCCACAAAGGGTTTGGCAACCCAGACCAACAGGGGATGCAGGGATGAGGTAAGAGGAAACTTCAAAGTTTCCTTTGGAGCCTGGCCTCTTTCATTCTTTTTTCAGACATTCCTTATTCATTAATGAAATATTTATTAAAAGCTTTGTCCATGCCAGTCACTGTACATGATACTAGGAGCACAGAGATGAACCAACAGTTCAGTTCAGCCTCTCAAGATAGTCCTCATCTAAGGCTGATGACAGAGAGGTATATGATCATAATACAATGTGAGGAAGACAAAAACCCGAGATGGGTGCCAAGCCCCAAGGAGTATAGAGGAGAGTGTGCTGCATTAAGGCTAAAGGGGTCAAGGAAGGCTTCTCAGAAGAGGGGATATCTGAGTTGAATCTCAAAGGTGGTAAAGGATTTCCCCAAGTGAAAGAGGATGGAAAAGGGGAGTGTGTGCAAAGGTCTGAAGACAGGACCCCTCACAAAGTGCTGGGAAAAAAAGAGTAACTTGCAATGGCTCCCTTCTTTCCCACCATCCTCACATCACTAATGATGATAGTGATGACTTTAACTTTCTCATGACTCAGTTCAGGCTCACAGATCCCATTGGGGAATTTACCAGCCACCACAGAGTCACCCCTGTGTGTGAAATTACCTCTTTATACAGGCTTCACTGTTCTTGAGGTTTGCTTCTCTGACGGGTCTGTGGGCTGGTTGATGGATCCAGCACTGGGAAGGATGCACTGACCCTGGGGTTGCCTTTAGGGAAGCCAAAAGATACAGAATTCCAGGTATCCCGGAGGTTGTCTAGCTGCTATGTACCACACCCAGGTTCTCAGCAAAGGCCAGGGCCCCCTGTGGCTGGTAAGGAAGAACCTAGAACCTGGGCCTTCCCTGGAGAAGTTCTCATGGCAATAGCAGAAGCACAAGATGGCAAGTTCAACCTTGTAATCACACTTTAAGCCTCCTCTTACATCACATCTGTTAACTCCCATTGGCCACAGCAAATCACATAGCCAAGCCCAAGGTCAGGAGTTTAGAAGTACATTCTGCTCAGCTGAGGCCAAAGCAAATCATAGAACATCAAGCCCAACATCAATTGAGTTAGGGAAGAGAATTCTTCCCATGAGGTCACGGGCAGGGAATAAATATTTTGAACAATAATATAGTTCGCAACACTTCCTTTTAGAGGGCATCTGAAACTTCACCTCATCTTGGGCTACACTGATTTAGCCCAATAAATTATAGCATTTGGTCTTTAATCAAGTGTTGGATAAATCTTTGAAGTCAAAAAAAATAATTAATAATTAATTAAATTAATAATTAATTGACATTAATTGAAGCCCAATAAATTATAGCATTTGGTCTTTAATCAAGTGTTGGATAAATCTTTGAAGTCAAAAAACAATAATTAATTGAAAAAACAATAATTAATAATTATATTAATTGTATATCTAAGTTTATTCTCTGAGAGCAATAGTCCTGTCCTTGAAGAACAAACAATCTGAATGGAAAGTCAGGAAATAAACTTATTTATATAAATTGAGCACCCCCTTCAATTTTTTCAGGAAGCAGTTGCCTTTTCTGTGAAATGTCCATATTAAGCTATTTGATCACTAGAGATATGTATTTTTAATGATTTTAAAAATCATTAGGATATTTGTGTGCTGGATATGCTATTAATCATTAACTCTTCTAGGGAGTAAAAAAAAAATTGTTTAATGCTTTAAACAGCTTTATTGACACATAATTCACAATCAGAAAATACACTTCCCCCCAAATTTGCCCATATTAAATGTAAAATTCAATGGTTTTCCATACATTTAAGTTTACAGAGCCATCACGACACTCCTATTTTAGAACATTTCCATCACTCCCAAAAGCTTTCTCAGGCCTATTTGCAGCCAAACCACTTTCTCACTTCCAGCCCTAGGCAACCGCTAATCTATTTAGTCTCTATAGATTTGCCTTTTCTGGGGATGTTTCATATAAATAGTATCATAGAACAAGAGGTCTTCTGCATCTGGCTCTTTTCAGAGCATAATGTTTTTAAGGTTCATCCACGTTGTAGCAGGTATCAGTAGTTCATACCTTTTTATTGTTGAATACTATTCCATTATGTAGACATAACACATTTTGTTTATGTATTATAAATATTCTTATCTTAAATTCTATTTTCCCTTATATTATTATAGTTGCTATATCTTTTTTAAGTTTACTGCTTGCATACACTCACACAGGTACATATATATTTTTTAAATCAACTATTTTTAATGTTTTAGATTTATAGAAAAATTACCAAGATAGTACAGAGTTACTGTGTAACTCACATCCATTTCCCCCTATTATTAACATGTAGGATGTTAATAATATCCTACATTATTAAGGTACATTTATTAAAATTAATGAACCAACATTAATACATTATTATTAATTAAAGTCCATTCTTTAATCAGATTTCCTCAGTTTTTCTCCAGTGTCCTTCTTATGATACAGGATCCCATCCAGGATGACACATTATGTTTACTCATCGTGTTTACTTAAGCTCCTCTTGACTGTGACAGTTTCTTTGATTTGCCTTGTTTGTGATAACCTTGACATTATTTGAGGAGTACTGGTCAGGTATTTTGCTTAATGTCCCTCTATTGAGGTTTGACTTATGTTTTTCTTATGATTAGACTGGGGTTATGGGTTTTGCAGAGGAAACCCACAAAGGTAAAGTGCCACTTTCACCACATTTTATCAAGGATACATATTATCAACATGACATCACTGTTGGTGTTGACATTGATCCACTGATCAAGGTAGTGTTTGTCAGCTTTCTCCACTATATATGTACTCTTTTTTTTTCTCCTTTCCACACTACACTCTTTGGAAGGAAGTCACTATACACAGCCCAAACCTAAGGAGTGGGGAATTACGTTCCACATTTTTGAGGCAACAGTAGCTACATAAATTATTTGTAATTCTTCTGCATGGGAGATTTGTCTCTTCTCCCCCATTTATTATTGATTCAATCATTTATTTATATCATTATGGACTCATGGATACTTATTTTACAGTTAGGGTTATGATCCAATAGTATTTTATTCATTTTGTTCCTCAAACTCTTCCAGCTTTGGCCACTGGGAGCTCTTTCATTTGCTTCCTGTGCCCCAGACATATCCCCAACATTGTACATATAGATTGGTTGGTTGGTTAGTTTTTTTGAGCACTTTCTTACTTTCTGGCACTATAAGATGCTCCAGGCTCATTTTGTATATTTCCTGTCCCAGTTCTAGAATCAGCCAGTTCTCCAAGGAACCCTGGTTCCTTTGATTGGAGAATAGTTTTAGAAACCAAGATCTGGGGACTAGGTGTGCTCATTTCTACTGGAGTGTTATTGCTTCTGGGCCTGCTCAGCTGACAGAACAAGGAAATATATGTGTATATACTAACCTGTGTATATATACATTTCTATGTGTAAACGTCTCTACTGATATTAAGCTAAACCTGAGTTCATACTGACATCTCAAACGCTAACCCATTTCCACTTGAATAATTCTAGCCTCCTCCCTTTGCATATCTCTAACTTTTCAGTGCAACAGTGAGACATCTTCTGACATCATGTAACATCTGATTCCCATCACCTGACATCAATTTACTTAACTGTTCAGTTCCAGAATAGCAGTATCAGAACTGTTAAGCTATATGCCCGTAGGTAATAACGTTATCAACTAGTGACAGTGTTTATGCACAGTTTCTTTTGTCATTAGTTTTACAGACTCCACTCATTTCCAAAGTTACTTAGGTTAGTAACTCTTAGCCCTACCCGCTTCAGTGCGGTTGCTTCATACATTTGTAACACATACAGTTTGATTGTTCCTTCACATACATCATTCAATCCTGAGACTCCTCCAATCTCCTAATTGATTTTTTTACATTTTTGTTCTTTTTGCTCCTGAAGTTTTGACAAACATATAATGTCACATAACCACAATTATATTATCACACAGAATCCTTTCCACATCCTTAAAAAATCCCTGTGCTTCACCTACTGAATCTCCCCCCAACCCCACCACAGCCTCATGCCAAACCCTGAAAATTACTGACCTTTTACTGTCTCAGTAGTTTTGCCTTTTCCAGATTGTCATATAATTAGAATCATAGAGTATGTAGCCTTTCTAACTGGCTCATTTCACTTACCAATATGCATTTAAAATTCATCATGTCTTTTTTATGACTTCATATCTTTTTATCACTGAATATAACACTCTATTCTATGGATGTACCACAGTTTATCTCTTCACCTACTGAAGGACATTTTGGTTGCTTCCAGAGTTTGGTTACTATAAATAAAGCTACTATAAACATCCATGTGCAGGTTTTATGTGGACATAGTCTTCCAATAAGTTGGGTAAACACCTAGGAGCACAATAGCTGGATCATATGATAAGATTATGTTTGGTTTTGTAAGAAATTGCCAAACTGTCATCCATCCAAACTGTCATGATGCAAAGTATCTGCATCATTTTACATTCCCACCAGCAACGTATGAGAGTTCCTGCTACATCCTTACCAGCAACTGGTGTTCTTAGTTTTTGGATTTTGGCTATTCTAATAATATGTTTTTTCCATGCTTTTGCTTTCAACTTATTTGTTGAAATTTTATTTGGAGTTATTTATCTACATAGTTCATTTTTTTCTGTTCTTTATTGCCTGTATTGTAGTAATTTTTTTTTTTTTAGATTTTCATTTTTATTTATTTATTTATTTAGGCTGTGCCAGGTCTTAGTTGAGGTACGTGGGATCTTCATTGCGGTATGTGGGATCTTTTTGTTGTGGCATGCAGACTCTTAGCTGCACATGTGTGCAGGATCTAGTTCCCCAACCAGGGATCGATCCCGGGCCCCCTGCATTGGGAGCGCAGAGTCTTACCCACTGGACCATCAGGGAAGTCCCCTGTATTAAATATTTTCTAGTGCACCATTTAAATTCATCTGTAGGATACTGTGATGGACTGAATGTTTGTCTCCCTGCAAAGTTCATATGTTGAACCTCTAACCCTCAATATGATTGCGTTTGGAGGTTGAGGCCTTAGTGAGTTAATTAGGTTTAGATGAGGTCATGGGGATGGGGTCTCCTTGATGGAATTTTTGTCCTTAGAGGAAAAGGAAGAAAGATCAGAGCTCCCTTTCTCTCTGCCACATGAAGACACAGGAAGAAGGCCACCATCTGTAAGCCAGAAAAAAGGCTTTCACCAGGAACTGAATCTGCCAGCACCTTGATCTTGGGCTTCTCATTCTCGAAAATTGTGAGAAATAAATGTCTGTTGTTTAAGCCATGCAGTCTATGATATTTTGTTATGGCAGCTTGAACAGAGCAATACAGATGCCTTTGACTATATATATTTTAGTTATTATCAGGCACAATTTGTTGAATATTTTTTCTTCCCTTTTTTAATTCTCCTGAACTTCTGGAACACCTGTGTTGGATCACCTGCTGATGTTCCTCAGGTCTCTGAGACTGTTCATTTTTCTTTCTGTAATTTATAATTTTTGATCCAGCTTCAATTTCATTGATTCATTTGATTCTGCCATCTGAAATCTATTGAGTCCCTCTAGTAATTTTTTTCATTTTAATTATTGTACTTTCAACTCTGGAACTTCTATTTGATTTTTAAAATAATCTTTATCTCTTTACTGATAGTCTCTACTTAATGAGTCCTTGTTATACCTCCTTTACTTCTATAACTATTGTTTCCTTTATTTAACATGTTTACAGTAATTGCTTTGAAGCCTTCCTCTGCTAAGTCCAATATCCGACCCCCTCAGAGATCATTTCTATTTATTGCTTTTGTAGGGGAGGCAAAAACCTTACCTCTACTCTCTTAAAGTGTCTGGCTACTCCTGAGAATTAAATTGACAAAAGACATATTAACAGGAGAAAAGCACACACATTTATTTAAGGTTAGTTTTATATGACATGGAAGCCTTCATAAGGAAATGAAGGACCCAAAGAAGTGGCAAAACCTGAATGCTTATATACTGGATTGAATAAAGAGTGGCAAGTGTGGAAACATAACTAAAATAAATGAAGAAACTAAAGGAAGATAAGAGTTATTTTAACAATGTCTGTTAGTACAGAATTCTCCTGGCCTTGACTCCCATTTCTGGTGATAAGAATGTTTCTTTCCTCCTGGCACAGGGAGGGCAGATCTCACATTGGAGTTTTAACTTCTGCTTTCAGGAAGAAAAAGGAGAATCAGAGTGCCTTTCTTGCACCTACTGTTTAAGTGCCTTTAACTCAAAATTATCAATATATCAAGGCAGCTTATTTTGGGTAGCATGTCCTTAACCCCTTCATCTCCCCAACTTGGAAATTCCCCAGAAGTTTCACATATGAAAAGTTGAGTTGGAGGCCGAGGAGAGAAGGAACAGGTTACTAGCTGATTGGCAAAATATCTTCAAAGGAAGAGAATAACATAGATAAAGCACTAATAAATAAGCAGAAAAGAAAAAAAAATCTAAGTATGTTTCCCCATATCCCTTTAAACCAGTCTCCCATCCCTGGGAATAGGTCAGTACAATTAAGAAAGAAAAAAGGTTAAGACTCATTTATCTGATGATTTATCTGATGGAGAGTGTTTATCTTGTCCTTTAAAAGGACAATAGTGTAGATTAGACATTATTTGTTCCAAGTGATTTACATAGAAACCACATTCTCCACAGATGATCACACAAGCTCCTCCTTGTTGGGCTATCAGTGTGTCCAGAGCACAAAGATTTTGGAGTTAAACAGAAGCTAAAGTATTAACTCTAATTGAAGTGCTTCCAGTATTTGCACATTAATGCTGAACTCTTGTTCTATCACTATGAAAAGATTTCAAACTGCCTTTTCCAGCTCATAAGTTCCAAAGCCTGGGGAAAGGGATCTCAATACTGAAAAGAATTTAGAATTGTGATACACAAGTGGGTTTTCTATGACTTCCTGCCTAGTACATTTAGTATGAATATGTGGCACTCTTTTAAGAACAAAGGTGCCTAAGTTTGTAATTTTATTTAAAGTAAAGTACCTGATGACAGAAGGCATCAGGCGTCCAAATCCACATTGTCCCGACTATCTAGATGGGAATCCTTCAAATACCTTGTCGTTACATAAGCCAAAAAGACCAGCAATGCTCATGGTTAACGTCAGAGTGGAACTTTTGACCCACTAGGGTGGAGTTTGTTGTGTTTTGTCATCTGTCATATTGGCATCTGCACAACTCCATCTTCCACATATCCCCATCAGTCTGTAGGAATGGAACAGGTTGCAAAATATCTAATATAGGAGAGCTGCAGTTCAGCTTTGGTAGTTATGAGGCTTGGTTTTGTCACGTGGCCAACCTAGTCCAGAATTTTGGTCTACTTTGGTCTACAAAGACTACCCCATATGTAATCTTTGGCAGTGAGCATCCTAATTAGGGGAGCAGCTGAGCTACTGAGCTACCCAAGATTGCACAAAGGTGTCTTGTGACCTAGCCACAATATTTGATGATTTGGCAAGTGTTTGTACCATAAGTGCTAGGACCATCTATAACCTTTGTGTGAGGCTTGAGCATGTCACCTGTGGAATCAAACCACAGAGTCTGATCGAAGCATTGCCTTTGTATGTCACCTAGGAAGGGTCAAGCACCGTGACTGTTTTCAGTGCAAAGGGAAAAATTCCCTTCTAATGACTTCATCTGAGCAAAGGATGGTCCTTGAGATTCTATAGAGATTTTTTTCATGTCCAATGAACTCAGCAGAAGGAGAAGTAGGTGATGTTGTTTACTTGGCTGTGGATACCATACACCCATTTTCTAGAACTGTTCTACCAGATGTTCACACTGGTAAGAACAAAAATTAGGTCAGGTTCTTTTGCATGATCTAGATGTTGACATAACGAGTAATTAGACTGGTTAGCTAATGTGGCTAAGGTTTGGGAAAACAATGTAAAGGAGTGTCAGGTCTGTCCCTGACCTACTGAGAAAATAGTAAGCGTTAATAAGAATGAGATACAGTTTGAAAGAAAGGCCCTAGTGGAGGATCAGAAGGAGAATAGGACAGATTGGGACAAGTAATCTCAGTCAACCCTTAATATGATGGCCAAAGAAAGGGGAGGCTTCATTAAAAGGAAGAGGGTTGTTTTTATGTGTTTGTTTTTCTGTGGAGTTAGAAACTTAGTAGGGGAAGAAAATAGGTGGAAATGGAGTTTTTTAATCCATGTTCTTGGGAAAAGCTGTCTAATTCATGATGTCATCTGCTTCCAGGGCTTGAGAATTGATGCTAGAAATCATTACTTTAAGGTCATTTGTAAGAATGGTCCTCCACTGGTCCTGGGACTGCTGATCTGGGTCTAGTTTGGTGTCACTCATGTGAATTCATCAAAATTCTTCTATT
This sequence comes from Pseudorca crassidens, assembly GCF_039906515.1. Lineage (NCBI taxonomy): Eukaryota > Metazoa > Chordata > Mammalia > Artiodactyla > Delphinidae > Pseudorca > Pseudorca crassidens. Next base: position 58,692,738 of record NC_090297.1, on the reverse strand, counting down.
TTGATGGCAGTGTAGGTGGTTAGGAATACTTCATAAAGTCCTTCCCAATGAGGTGACAGTGTGTGCTTTCTTTTAGAAGCCTTGATATACCCCTGATCTCCTGGTGGAAAGGATGGCGAGGCTAGTTAGTTGGTGGAGGCCATGCTTTCTTACCTGTTGATGATGTGCTCCAGGTGTACCAGGCAATTCTTGTATGTAGCTAGTCTTAACATCAAATTGTTCTCTTAAGTCTCCATAACATTCACTCAATCTGGGAATGGAAGGTTAGAGACGCCAGAAGGCAAAGGGCAGCCAAACATTATTTCAAAATGGGTTAATCCAGGTCTACTATTTAGAGTATTCCAGATTTTTATAAGGACAGTGGGTAATGTTTAAGTCCAGTTTCTTGACAGACTTTTCCTAAAGTCCTTTTTATGTCTTGATTTTTACATTCCACTTGCCATGATGATTGAGCATCCTCAATCATCAGGTAGGAAATTCTGATGAGTATGCCAGAGTTTTTGCAAGTGAGTGGTTTATTTCTGCTGTAAAACTAATTGCTTGATCTGATTCAATTTGTAAAGGAATGCCAAAACAAAAAATAATCTCTTATTCACTTCTTTACCACTATTGTAAAGTAAAGTGGCATCAGCACATCTAATGGATAGCATTCACTCTATCCCACTGAACATACAGACAATTACCACCAGTGGGAATAGCCTAAACCTTTAAATCCATCTGGAGTAATACAAGGGGCGTGTGGACCTTGGAAGACTTCCTAAGGTATGTTGGCTTCTAAAATTTGGTGAGATTACAAGTAGTGCACTGGGAAATAACTGAGTCAGAAATTTTATGAATGCCAGAGCAGAAACAAGTATCTTTTAGTTCCTTGACTATCCCCCATCTGCACATATGTCCCATCTTATGGGAGATCGATGCAAGCCAAAAGGTCAGAAGAAAGGGGGCCACACGAAGTCTGTTTGGCCCGATGTAAAATGTGTCTGACAATTGTTTGGCACCTTTTTGTATTCATTTGTCTTTTTTCAGACTGAGGAGTACTTGTCTGATAATAATATCAGCCACAGATAAAGGCAGGTTTATAAATTGGGTGGAGAAAGGGTGGGGATCCGTTTTAGGCTGTGTATTTAGCAGCTCTGTCAGCCCTATCATTCCCTAGAGATGTACAATAGTATCAGTCTCCTTAATACAGACCGGACAATGGAGGTGAAGAGCCTCTCACAGGGCAGCCATTGGCAATAGGAGTACCAGCAGGGTTTAAGAATCTGTGGGAGGGCTTCCCTGGTGGTGCAGTGGTTGAGAGTCCACCTGCTGATGCAGGGGACACGGGTTCGTGCCCCGGTCCGGGAAGATCCCACATGCCGCGGAGCGGCTGGGCCCGTGAGCCATGGCCGCTGAGCCTGCGCGTCCGGAGCCTGTGCTCCGCAACGGGAGAGGCCACAACAGTGAGAGGCCCACGTACCGCAAAAAAAAAAAAAAAAAAAAAAGAATCTGTGGGATTTCTAGATTGTGCCAACAGCATGGCAGACTCGAAAAGCATATCTCCAGTCAGTAAATAGGAGCATTTTTTTCCCCTTGTCAGCGTGCAAGCTCTAGTGAGATCTGTAAGCAGCCCAGGCTGATTTTACAGTGGCAAAGGGTACACCCCAAGCATTTCATGTGGGAAAACAGTTATTATGTCTTCCCAGAAATTGTATCTACAAGAGCCATCACAAAATAGAAGTAAGTCTGGGCTGTCTAAAGGGGGCATCTAAGAGGTCTTCTCCTTGCTTTGAGGCCATTTATATATGTAGTTGCAAGGCAATCACGTGGAATGGACTGAGGCTCTCTGTCAGCCGGGGGGTGGTAGAGTAGCCAGATTTAAAGTGTTACAACAATGTAGGATGACGGAGGGATTGCAATTAGGGCTTATTCGTAGGTGGTCTGCCACCATGTAGAGAGATGCTATGTCTTACGAACTTGTAAGAGAGTATGGGGAATATGCTTATTCTTACATTAGGCACATACTGTAAGAGTACTGGCTTTGTCGTTTAGGGCAGCATCTGAGGCCACAACATGCAGGCATGGGGCATCCTCCCTGCCACAAGATCCAAGTGACGTGAGAAATATTCTTTTTTTTTTTTTTGCGGTACGTGGGCCTCTCACTGTTGTGGCCTCTCCCGTTGCAGAGCACAGGCTCCGGACGTGCAGGCTCAGTGACCATGGCTCACGGGCCTAGCCCCTCCGCGGCATGTGGGATCTTCCCAGACTGGGGCATGAACCTGTGTCCCCTGCATCGGCAGGTGGACTCTCAACCACTGCGCCACCAGGGAAGCCCCATGAGAAATATTCTTTAGGACGTATGAGAGGTTAAAGGTTGTCCTGCAGCAATCCCATTATTTTTTCATGGCAATATCTGTGAAAAGGTTTGTGAAAATTAAATAAGCGAAGAGCCGGGGGTGTGGACAATGTTAATTTTAAGGCGTCAGAGGAAGTTAATGCCTCTAGGGGCCAGGAAATATACTCTGAGGTAGTATCTGGAGGAGAGCATATAGGGGTTTAACAAGGGCAGAAAAGTGATGAGTCCATTGGCGGCAATAGCCAGCTGCCCCTGGAAATTTATGCAGCTGCTTTTCTTGTTTTGGGAGAGGGGATGAACGAAATTGATTCAAGGCATTTTAGAGAGAGCTTTTGAGTGCCCTGAGATATTTCCTGTCCTAAGTAGGTAACGGTTATTTGCACCCATTGAAGTTTAGACTGGGAGGCTTTATGGCCTCCTTCAGCCAGTGCCTTTAGGAGAATGACGGAGTCTGTAAGAGCACCCTGTTCAGTCTGGTTAGAGAGTGAAAGGTCATCAACATATTGAATAAGAGTGGAACCTTGGGTCAAGGCTACAGAATCTAAATCAGCTTTAAGGACTGGGAAAAGTATTAAGGGAGACCCACACTATCCCTGAGGTATGGAAGTCCATGTCAATCATCTTCCTCTAAATGTAAATGCAAAAAGAAATCGTGGGTCAGAATGCAATGGAACCAAAAAGAAACCTGAGCAGACATCAACTACTGTAAACCAGGCTTCATCAGCAGGAACTGAGGTGAGAATGGTACCCGGATGAGGACTATGGGGTGGAGGAATTACAAAGGAGTTTGAGGCTCTTAGATCTTATGCAAATCGATACATTTAATTTCCATCTGAATCAAATTTCCCTTCTTTCTTTACTGGCAAGATTGGGGCGTTATAGGGTGAGGAAGTAAAGATAAGGACACCCTCATATAAAAAAGAGTCTATTATAGGTTTAATTCCTCACTCTGCATCTCCTGAGAGGGGCTACCAGGCCACCGATGGGAAAGGTTTGTTCCTTTTCCTGGCTCTGCACAAGCTCTGTGCTCCACAGCAATCCAATCTCATTTGCATGTGAAGCCCAGAGACTAACTGGGACAACTTTAAGGTTGCCTCCTCTTCAGAGGATTTAAATTGAGATGAGATTTCCTTAGGGAAACTAGGAAGCTTGAGGTTTAGTCTGAGGGCGGGGGAGGGGGGGGAAGAAAACTGCCTTTTTATTACATTGTATGGTGGCATTAAAGTTACATAACAAATCTCTGCCTAAAAGATTTGCTGGTGAGGAGTCAGAAATTAGAAAAGTATAATGGGAGTTGACAGCCTAAGGATATTGGGGTGGCCTGAGATGTGGACAATGGAACAGGCTGTCCAGGGACTCTGACACCTAGAATAGAATCAGAGGTGACAGGTAGTATTAAATCCTCTGAGCAGATGCTAGAGAGACTCACACCAGTGTCAATTAAGAAGTCCAGCTTCGAATCATCTATTTTAAGTTTAATAGTGGGTTCTGCAGTGTGACTGAGGATTGGCTGACCCTGTCAGTTGATGGAGTATTTATTGTCCCAGAGGAAGGAGGAAATGAACCTTCTGATGGTGCTGGGGCTTAGGGAAAAGGTTATTTGAGCTTTTTTTCTTTTAAGTTAAGGATAATTGTCCTTCCAATGTCCTGGCTTCTCACAGTATCTGCAAATACAGGGAAGGCTATGTGATTGGTGAGAAAAATGAGTGGACTTTGAGTTACCCTTAGAGTCATCATTTTTGTTTTTGTGAAGACTCAATGTGCCCATCAAGGTCTGTTCATTTTAGTTTCTTTTTTGTCTTGTTTTCCTGCGTGCTATTTACAAAGAACTATGTAGTTGCTTCTATAATAATGTTAAGAGACCGAACTGCCCAGCCAATGACACTATTTTGGATTTATCTCTCCATATCAGAGAGAAGATTTCCAACCAAGGCAGAAATTAAAAGATGTTCTAGACTCCAGAGTTTACTGCAGCGTGCCTTTGCAAAGTCTATATAAAGCGTTCCACCAACGTTTTAAGATGTTTCTCTTTCTCTGAGCACAGAATTCAACCTGAGACCAATTTACCTTAGGGGGAGGCCTCCATTATCCCCACATCAGGCCTTGAATGTTGGTCTGGCTGAGCCTTTTCCTGTTATTTGCAGGAGGGCCTGGGAGATTCTGGTCACCTGTTTACTCTGGGGAAGTGTTGGGAGAGGATTTCCCACCTGAGGCCATCTAGCCTGATAATTACAGTATAATCAAGGGTGGAAGAATGTCCTTTAATAGCCAGTCCAAGTCCCTAGAGTGGGGCTGTGAAAGGCCACTAATCTTTCTAACTCTTCTCTAAATTTGGTAGAATCTTCTGAAAGTGGTGGCAAAAAGGCTTTGGAATTTAAAAGATCTGGTGCTGTCCAGGGAAGCCAAATTCTTTGCTGTGGAGGTCCAGGATGCATCTTCATGGGACATTGCACAGGAAGGCCTAGAGATGACTGAGTTTAATTACAGAGCCCCGGGAAGTAAGAGGGGTTGTAAAGTACTGCAAAGTGATCCCGGCTGTGAGCTCCTGGAGCCTGTGCCAGATTTATTTCCTGGCTATCAGTGTTTATACAAATAACCTGTATATTCCAGGCCTGAAGATCAGGCTACAGCACTTCCTGTAAATCTTGCAGGGAAGGGCAACTTAAAGCAGGTATCTGGGCGTTTAAGGGATTTGGGGGGGTAGTTGGAGCAGTTTTGGGGGAAAGTTGAAGGAATTTGCTGAGGAGATGGGGCCAGATTTTGAGGACAGGGGTTTGAGGCAGGGGGTCCACAGATCTAATATATCTGTGGTCAGGGACAGGTAGATGGAGATAAAGGGAGTATAGGTGGGTAGAGAAGGAAGATTTATAGTGGGTGTGGATTTTAACTTTTGTTTTTAAACCTGTTTTCTGTTCTTTAATCTTTTTAAGGGAGTCTCTAAGGCTAGCCGATAAAATCCGTTGTGTCCTCTTTTTAATTTGATCTTCCCATAGAAACCAATGGGATATTTGTTTAGGATGAGAGCTCTGTAAAATTTTTTTGAATAAATAATTTTTTCCAATTCAAAGGATCCATCATCTGGTTATTGACAAATATGATCTTCAAGGGTATGTTTATTTCAATAGCAACTCAATCCAATAAGCCTTTTTATGGAAAGACCAGAGGTAATTTTCTAGGCACAGACACAAGACACATCCCCAAAGCAGGTCTAGAAGATGCAGCCCGCAAAATCCAAGAAGTTTCACTCTAAGAAAGCAGAGATCCTCATTGTCACAGGAGGTAAGAATAGCGTTTGTGAAAATTGTGACTCCAGTCTCCCACAAGAATTTGAGATTCCTCTAGTCGCAGACCTACTAGTTTGTGACACTGGGTAGGCAATACTAGGAAGGGGCTTTCCCAGCACTAGGGAGATAAAGGTCCCTTATGGACTGGGATCCTTTATTAAGACAAAATCCCTGAAAGCTGTCACGGTTGGACAAAGAAACTGCTGCATGTCACTTCTTGTCTTGGGTTCCCAGCCTGTGGGCAGGTCACTTGAGGCAAACCCAACTGGCAGAGACCAGAGAGAATATTCTCACTGGTCATAATGCCAAGCTCTCAGGACATAAAACAACATGAAGAGAGAATCTGATCCAGCTGTTGTTGTTGTTTTTATCTGTGACCCACAGCAAAGTTTGTCTAAACAGATGCTGATCTGGTGAGAACTATAAACTAGTCAGACTGTGAGGCCAGCTCGAACAACAGCCTTGTGAGACCTATACCTCTGTTTTACCCTATGAATCTCCTCTTTATGACAAATGACATAGAAACAGAGACAAAGGAAAACTATCTCTGGGAGGCAGGAGATCAACAGAAAACAAGAGTACTCCAAACAGAAAACATTAGAGGTGCTATGCACAAAAAACTAGTTCACACCAATGGTTTTCCCTGCCAATCTGAACTTGAAAAGAGAAAAAGACAAAGGGAGACTCATCACTCTCGCCCTCCCACACAGACCCTACAGGTGGAGATTTGGGAGAGAGTGACATAGTAAGAACTCTTACCAACTTCCAGCATTTGTCAAATGTCCCAGGATCTCTCAGCTTCAGCCCCGAGAGTGATAAGCAGTGACCCAGTCAGTACTATCCCATCTTCACTGCCAGAAACGGTAGGGGAGGCAAACGCTGTAGGGGAAACATAACTAAAATGAAGAGACCAAAGGAAGATAAGAGTTATTTTAACAAGGTCTGTTAGTACAGAAGTTTCCTGGCCTTGACTCTCATGTCTGGTGATAAGAATATTCCTTTCCTCCTGGCACAGGGAGGGCAGCTCTCACATGGGAGTTTTAACTTCTGTTTTCAGGAATAAAAATGGAAATCAAGTACCTTAATTTCACCTGCTCTTTTTCAAGTGATTTCAACTCAAAATAATATGTCAAGGTGGCATATTTTGGGGTGACATGTCCGGAAATCCCTTCACTTTTCTTCCTGTGTATGTATGGTCATACCTTCCTAAGCTTTTTTTTTGCATGCAGTTTTTTAAATTGGAAATTTGTAGATAATGTATTGCAGCAACTCTGGATTCTTATCCCCTCCGGGGTAGTTGTTGTTGCTGATTTTTTTTGTTTCTGTAATGGCTTGCCTGGATTAACTCTGTAGAGTCTGTCTTCCCGGCAGTGTGTAGCCACTGATGCCTTTGTTCAGGGTATTTTTTTTATTTAATATACTTTTGCTTTATTTTTAAGTCTGACTCCCTAGGGCTCAGCCTAACTTAATGGTCAGTCAATGATTGATTAGAGGTTGTACATAAATATCTTGAACCAGTAAGGTTTCCACCCTTTGCTGTGAAGTTGCGTGTGTTTAAGGAATGTCATCAAAGTTCAGGCAGTTTACAGTCTGCTCTAGCTTATTCTTTCTGCATACTCAAGACTTCACATTCATCAGGGACAAGTAGATAGCCAGGGCCCTATCTGGTCTTTCCTCTGTGAGTGCATGTCATTGAGCATGCGTACATCTGCTTCCAAATCACCAGGGCTAAGTGGACACTTCTGAACCCCTCTATCACTCTCTTGATCTCTGGATTTCCCTTTTAATTTTCTAGCTGGTCTGTCAATCTCTCACTTGCCCAAGCAGTATTGACACCTCAGGCAGCCTTCTTAAATTGTTTGCTATTATCCCTGGATTCTCCTGTTATCATTTTTGACAATGCCCTTGTGTATTTGTGCTTCTCTCCAGAGCAAATCAGCCCCCTCTAGTAAGAAGGCTGCGATTCCTCACAGCTTGCCTGGCCCTTATAAAAGTACTGAGTAGCAGAGCTGGGTGGGGAATGGCAGAAACCCCAGGATAAAATGCACAGACTCCCAGTATTCTTAATGATGCTTAGTTTTTCTTAAATAAATGCTTCTCAATTAGATAGATGCCTTTGGTCAATTTCCAAAATCCTGGAATGGCTGTTTTTAACAGCTTTGTCTGATTTTGTATTTGCTTTTTAGGGAGAGGGTTTGCCTACTGCCTCACTCAACCTTTCCAGAAGTCCCACCTCACATTCAAAATTTTTGCTTTGGGCCAGAGGTCATTGTAACGTTTCATTATGACATGTGAAAAAGGGAAAGATATGCAAGACTTATGAACAAGCTTATGAATGAGGAGATACATCATATTTTTTTAATAAAAAGATTCAATATCAAAAACATTGAACTATAGATAAAATGAAATTCCAATTAAAATATTGAAACAGGAGGGAAGGGGGCAGGGCCCAACCTTTGAGAGAATGACATAGCCAGAGGACATGACATAAACTGATTAGAGCCAAATGGGTCCAAGATGGCAGACAAGTCGACTTCCACTAGACCTTGAGCCTCAGTATACGCTCACTGTAACACATCAGTAAGCTAAATGACACATCCACAGGCACCATGGCAGTTCCAAGACCAACCATAAGGATCAAAAAGTGGGCGGTGGCCCAATTCCTGGAAATCCCTGCCCCTTCCTGAAATAGCTGGAATATTCCTTCCACTCATTAGCCTATGAAATTAGGCGCCCCTATAAAAACTGACAACCCCATACTCTGGTGCTTTTCTCACCTTCTGAGATGGCCCACACTCTGTCTGTAGAGTGTGTTTCTCTCTAAATAAATCCACTTCTTACCTATCACTTTGTCTCTCACTGAATTCTTTCTGCGATGAGACATCAAGAACCTGAGCTTCATTAAGTCCTGAAACCAGGTGTGTGACCTCAGTTGGAAGACCTCAATTGGAAGACAGTTTTGACTGGGTTTGAATCCTAGCTGTGTGGATTCAAGTCCCAATCAGGAGTTTGGCTGGGTTCAAGTCTCAATCTGAAGTGCACAGTTTCAATATCAGCGGGGCTCTTGATGGAACATGATTAGACAGTGTAGATACTGACACAGGAATAAGCCAATGGCAGAGGTTAGAAAGGCTACAAACAGATTGTGTAGGCAGAATTCTACGAATGACTCCCCTTGGACCGAGGTAGAATATGAAATGTCCTTTCCATGATTACATTACATTATATGAAAAAATAAAGATTATCTAGGTAGGCCTGGTCTAATCAAATGAGCCCTTTAAAAGTAAAGAATTTTCTCTGGTTGGTGGAAGAAGAGAAACTCAGGGATTGGAAGGCCGAGAAGAATTTGACATGGAATTGCTGACTTTGAAGATGAAGGGGGCACAGGACAAGGAATGTAGGTGGCCCTGAGCTGCTGAGAGTGGCCCCAGGCTAACAGCCAAGGAAATGGGGACCTTACTCTTATAGCCTCAAGGAACTGAATTCTGCCAACAACCTGAATGCGTCTGAAAGCAGATTATTCTCCAAAACCTCCAGATTAGAGCCCAGCCCAGCCAACTCTTTGATTTCGGCTTTGAACCCAGCCAAGGCTGCCTAGACTTCAGATCTACAGACCTGTGAGATAATAAGTGGGTGTTGTTTTAACCTGAAAATTTTGTGGTAATTTGTTATGCAGCAATAGGCAACTAATACATAGCCCTATATTTATACAAGTATTTGACAGATGACAGAGAGCTGGCTTTGCAGATTCTTGGTGAAAGGAGATCTCTTCAATGAGTAATTCTGGGACAAATGGTCATACATATAGAATACAAAAAGGTTGGATCTCTACCTCAAAATGTGACAAGCAAATAGAAATTTTCGATGTAAGGAATTCCTTAATGAAAGATGTAAAACACATAAAACGATTGAAAATTCAAGTATGCAAAAAATTTTAAATTCTATTTATCAAAGGTCAACATTGAACAAAGAAAAAAGAAGGAAAGGACAAGAAGTCTGAAAAGCAGGAGTGTACAGTGTCTCAAGAGTTCCGAGAGAAGCATGTTTGTAGAAAGGAAGTTGCCATCTTTGCTGAATTCTACTGAGGGGGGAATTTGAGGAAGACAGAAGAATGTGCACTGGATTTGAAGACACAAGGAACACTGATGACCAGAACAAGAGCATTTCAATGGAGTAGGAGGAAACCCAGGGTAGTGCGTGGACAGCTGTGTCTCTTGTTCATCACCCTTCCAGAAAACGCCACACCTTCCTAGATGCCTAAAACGCCCTATCACTTGCATATTCACAGCTCTCCTAAAATATCTGAACATGGTAGTGACAGGTTCTAGTTGGCTTTTATTCTGCAACAGAACAAGTAGAATTATGATCTGTATCATGATTTACTTAGCTGATATCACATGCTTTTAAGAATTCTATCATTTTTCTGACATTTTTCATCTCTAGCAAGATGAGAAAGAGAGAAACCATAACAAAATTGTGGCCATCTCTACAGTCAAAATAGGTCTTAGTTGTTTCTAGCCAAGCCGAACTTTCTGGAGGGTCAAGGGATGGAAATTTGAGGTGCATTTTGCCGTGCTGAAATCTTACACTATATGTATGTATGTATATATATATATATACACATACATATAGTATATATATATGGTGTAAAAACCCTGAAATTAATCCCCCCCCCTTCCTCTCATTGTACCTTGCAATGTTGACTCAACTGGTCATTTTGACCCCACTAATTCAATAAAAAAACAACTCAGGATAAGGGGGCGCAGGGGATGGGAGAGAGGCCCAGTCGTGTGCTCCCTAGGGACTGGTTGTATCTCAAACCATGGAATCTTGAAAATATTCCCCTTCCTCAAAATTATTCTCCTCCAACCAAAATAGCTCCTAAACTATAGAAGCTCTGGATGTGCAAAAGGATTTCAAGATTTCACTAATGAAGGTTATAATTAAAATATTTAAATGGGTTTTTAATTTTCTTTCTGGGCTATGCTATTTCCTAGTCCTCTCGAGGAGCTGCTATTGTTCAATCCTGACAGAATTCTCTGTTAGAAATTATAGCCTGCTGCCTTTCAGCATCTTCATTAAAATGCAATGCTGCCAGATATATCTGCATGCATATGAATGAAGCATCTATAGAATAATTAAGTCATGAATAACACATTGCTGAGCATGGCTTTTCCTGAATAGGGAAAGACTGTTATTTATGAACCAGAGATTTTATATTATATGAAAAAATAATTGGCAATAACAAGTATTATTTGAAGACACATTAATTTAAATTATGATTGCCCTTCTATAGACTCCATTTTTAATAAAACAGCATTTACATTAGAAAATGGATGTGAATTTATGTGCCATTTTTCTTTATTTTGCTCAAAAGGCCACCTGAAAGCTTTTTGGCAATGGGGATTGCATAATTTGAGAATCTTGAGGTCTTTTACAAACAAAAGGTCATTAGCATCACAGCGACTTCATAGGCCTGGGTTCAAACTAATAGCTACGTATCAATGGAAAAACATAGATACTGTTCACAAGCAGTACTTAGGCTTTTTCAAGGAACACTGTGGAAGCAAAAGCTGAGCTCCCCTGAATCCACCCCTCCCCCATGCAGTGTGTTTGAATCAAGAAACAGTTCTTTTCCAAAAGCCCCAGTTTAGCAATGACCACATTCTAAAGTTAAACTGTGCTGTAGTTTCAGCACTGCTTAATGTTTAGCTCTGGGCTCTCCTGAGACCTTTAGCCACAGTGCACTGCGTGCTAAAGTACAGAGGCAGAGGAAGAGTAAGTGAGAAGACATGAGAAAGAGCAGAGAGGGAAAAAAAGGACACAAGGCTCAAGGTGAAAAGAGAAAGGAAACATCTCTTCCTTCTTGACCTCCCTCAGGTCCCTTGGTTGAGTCTCTTTCTTGGTCATATCTCTTTGTGATTCATTTCACATTTGGTCTTTCTTCTGCTTCTTTTTAAAAGACAACACACCCAGTAAAGTCTCAGTAAAGTCTCCCTGAGGAAGGGTCAGAGTCAAATGTCAACAGAGCAAATAAGCCTACCATCTAGTTAGTCCCCATGGCAGTCAAAGGACCTGTTTCAAATCTGGGGAACCCGTTTCCTCTTTTCCTTTTTCCCTCACAGGTGCCTCAGTCCACCCTGCTCCCTTTGTACCTGGGTCACAGCATCTTCCCCTCTAATGCCCTGTCCATAATCTCCCATCCCCCCACCCAATGCCCCACCCTGCCTTTCTACCCTCCCCAGCCCTACCCAAGTACAAGTACACTCCCTAAACCATCTCTGATTAAGTCATTTCTCTGATAAAAATTCCACAGCGGTTTCTCATGGTGCTCAGGATCAATTCCAAACCACTCAACATGATTCAAACGCCCTGCAGGTCCTGGCCACAGACCACATCTCCAGATCCTTCTGCAGAGCCTTGAACGGTCTGCTCTCTCCAGTCTAAATGAATTACTCACCACTTTTTGAGTTCATCTGTTCCATGTCTTCAGACATACTGTTTCCCTAACTGACATCTATTCCTCCTTAAACATTCACCTCAAAGGCCCGCTAGACCTGCAAGCGTTCCCTGACCATCCCCACTCCCACTCGTTTTGATGTCCCCCATGGCACTCTGAGTATCACATTTATATCTCAAGGAAAACCCTTTCTTACTCTTTACTACAATTGTTGATTTGCTTGTCTATTTTCCCCACTATAGTCTCCTTAAAAGCAGAAAATATTTTCTTGGACTTTGTGTTCCTACCACCTGTCCCAGTGTATAGTATTAAAAGCCCCTTGAATGAAAGAACTACATATAACATAAGGCAGAATGAGGTAGATGCTGTCACCTTCTGCCTTATATGGCAGTGAGTAAAAGCATAGCTTCTTGGAGACCAGAAGGCTTGGGTTCACACTGTGACTCTACTATTTACTAAGTGATGATAAGTTATCTTATTCCTCTGATCCTCTGTTTCCTAATTTGTAAGGTAGATATATACACTTGTTTTTTTACAGAGTTATTTTGAAGATTAAATTAAATAAAAGAAATTAAATGTTTAGTGGGAGGACTGGCACATAGCATGCAATGTGTAGTGGTAGCTGTTAGTGTTGTCGTTACTCTTTTTATTACTATCAAAGCACAGCCAATAAAAACTTAAAAGGCCATTTGGGGTGGGGTGGGATATATTTACCTTCATTTTAAAGATTCATTGTATCATTAAAATAGAATACAAGACTCCCAGGTAATCCACAATGAAACATCATAACTAAAACAGCATAAGCAGACTGGCAAGCCAATCTTATTTTGCCAACAAAAGTTTTGCCAACAAAACTTATTTTATTCAGTTCCTCTTCATGGTGTGGTGGGGAAAAGGATACTCTACTTTAACTGTAATCATTAAACCACATTTTTGTTGTTGTTGTTCCCACGTTCACCCAATACAGATCTTTCAAGAGGCATTGCACTTAGCACTGAGTGACGAGTTTAAACAACATTGAATACTAGGACATATCCTGATCTCTGAGTAGAAGGTCTGGCTTAACTATGGCATTGGCCAGCCGTGTGATCAAGGGTAAGTCACACCTATTCGGGTAGCTGTTGTTTCTTCATCTATGTAGTTAGAAAAGTGGACTATCAGATCTCTAAGTTTCCTCACTTCACCAAAATCATGTTTACAAGTGGAAGCGTGGCCCCTACCCTACAAAAAAATTGTAATTAAACTATTAAAGTATAAGTGACCTCGTATTGCCCATTTTGTCCCCTCTCCCTGCTGTTCTCAGGATACTGCCAGACTAATACTCAGTTTTCGTGTAATGGAATCCCCAGAATGTGGAAGGTGGAGAAAAAACAAAAGCTAAATGGGTGGTTATCTGGAGGAGAGCAGAGAGAGCTGCAAACTGATAGAGCAGGCGGGTGGAGAGGAAGGGTGTGGGAGCAAGAAGAGTTGGGGGAGGAGACTGAGAGAGTATAGGGATGGGATGGCATAAATGAGGGGAAAGTTACAGGGCACTGCAGGAGGTAGCTGGGAATCTTCATGAGTTGCCATAAAATATAATCTCCATTCCTACTTATGTTCTTCAAGACAGACAAGTGAAACAGAGTCAGGGCTTCCCTGGTGGCGCAGTGGTTGAGAGTCTGCCTGCCGATGCAGGGGACACGGGTTCGTGCCCCGGTCCAGGAAGATCCCACATGCCTAAGAGCGGCTGGGCCCATGAGCCATGGCCACCGAGCCTGTGTGTCCGGAGCCTGTGCTCCGCAACAGGAGAGGCCACAACAGTGAGAGGCCCGTGTACCGCAAAAAAAAAAAAGATTCAGAAGGTCTGTACTTCCTTGAATGTAGCACCTCCTGAGGGACTGGACCAAATGGGTCAGAGCGTCAGTGGACTTACACCAATTAGTGAGAAAACAGAGAGAGGTACCAATTGATATGCCCACAAATATGCGTACTCTGAGTATGTGTTTAATTCTCACAGTAAAGGAGATGAATGAAGTATGATTTGAGGTGCCTTAAGAATACTGTAAAAAAATTAAAAGGTTGACATTTTAGAGATAAGGGAAAGAGAAAAGTGGTGAACTTCATTATCATCCAATGATAAGCCGTCAGGCCTAATGAAATCCATGTAAATGATATAATTGACAAAAGTAAAGAAAGTATTCCAATACTGTGGATGGAAAATTATTTCACAAACATGTGAGGATTACTCAAAAAGTTTAACTTTTTTTTTCCTCTCTTTTTTAACATATGTTAATAAGGCATGTAACTTAAGTCTATGTTTTTTAAAAGGTATGGCTACCTTTCTACTCAATGAGGCTGAATTTTTAAGGAGAATAAATATCAGTTAGGGAAACAACATAGTGAGGACATGGAACCTGATATACTCAAGGAATCATAAATCATTTAGTTAGACTAATTAGGGGAATAATAAGTATAATATAACAAAGATTATCCTGGTTGCAGAGTGTAGGATGGCATAAAAGGAAGCCTAGTTAGGAAACTGGGGCAATAATCCAGCTGGGAAACAATGGGAACGTGAACCAAACAATGTAATTGAGGATGAAGGGGGAACAAAAGACTTGGGTTCAAGTCCCAACATTCTCACCCTCTATACATATGATCTTGGACAAATTACTTCTCTAAATCTTAATTTCATAAACTAGAAAATGTGAATAAGAGTACATAGGGCTGCTGAAAGATTTTTAAAAAATAAGACATGCAAACCATTCAGCACAGTACCTGGACTGAAAAATATAGACATGGAAGTACTCAGCAAATATGTGGGAGTTAAACTATGAGGTTGTCCAAGTAGTAAGTATGGAGTAGACAAGGAGAGGGCCAAGGTTGCCTAGGTTAAGAGGGTGGATTTCTGACTCCTTAAATTCTAACCCTCCTGCTCTTCCAGAATTCCACTGCTTCTTCATGGAAGATAAGACACATACCATGTAAGTGATGACACTGCCACTACCAACCAGCTATTTGCTTCCTGGTAGCTCTGTCTATGGCTCATGTTTAGAACTAGCAGCACGAAACAATAGGAAGAAAGCATAAGTGAAGGTGTGTGGTCTGCCTTCTTGATAAATCCCATTCCCCACCCGGCCTCATGAAGCTGTATGATTTTTCTCAGTGTTTCAGATAGGATGGAAAAATGAGGCCTGCTTTTTTGTGCTGTTTTGATTCTGAGGTTTAATTACTGTTGTTTCTGGGGAATTCATTGCTTTAATTAATAATGTGCCCTGAATCTCTTAAGTGAAGAATGCCATTGAAAACATGAATATGTAATGAGTACAGCCTTCTTTATCCCAGATGAGGAGGGTGGCTGTTACTTGGCTATCACCTCTCAGTGCAAGTACAAGGACCTCAGGTACTAAAAGGAGCTGGGCTTCAAGGTTTTATTTGCATGTCTGGTTTCTTTTTAGTTCAAGAGTTCTTTTGTTTTATTTAAAAGCTGGGTCTATTAACAAGGAAACCAGAGGGAAAAAAACAATCAACTTGCTTTGGTGCCCTTTCAGACCTCCTCTTAACTGCTTATAAATCAATAAGCTAATTTCTAAATCAGGGTTTCTCAATCTCAGCACATTTTGGACCAGATAATTCTTGCTCCTAAGAGGTTGTTTTGTGTATTGTAGGATGCTTAGCATATCCCTGGCCTCTAGTAGCATGTCCCATTCGCGACAATCAAAAAAGTCTCCAGAAGGAGGCAAGAATATACAATGGAGGAAAGACAGTCTCTTCAGCCAGTGGAGTTGGGAAAGCTGGACAGCTGCATGTACATCAGTGAAGTTAGAACACTCTCTCACACTATACACAAAAATAAACTCAAAATGGCTAAAGACTCATGTCACCATACAATTCCTAGAAGAGAACATAGGCAAAACATTCTCTGACATAAATCATAGCAATGTTTCTTAGGTCAGTCTCTCAAGGAAATAGAAATAAACAAATAAGACCTAATCAAATTTATAAGCTTTTCCACAGCAAAGGAAACCAGAAACAAAATGAAAAAACAACCAAAGGAATGGGAGAAAAATATTTGCAAATGATGCAACCGAAAAGGGCTTAATTTCCAAAACGTACAAACAACTCATACAACTCAATAACAAGAAAACCAAACAAGCCAATCAAAAAATGGGCAGAAGACCTAAATAGACATTTCTCCAAAGAAATGTCTTGTGCCTATCTTGGCCAATAGGCACAAGAAAAGATGCTCAACATCGCTAATTATCAGAGAAATGCAAATCAAAACTACAATGAGGTACAACCTCACACCGGTCAGAATGGCCATCATTAAGAAGTCTACAAATAACAAATGCTGGAGAGGGTGTGGAGAAAAGGGAACCCTCTTGCACTGTTGGTGGGAATGTAAATTGATACAGCCACTATGGAGAACAGTATGGAGGTTCCTTAAAAAACTAAAAATAGAGCTACCATATAACCCAGCAATCCCACTCCAGGGCATATATCTGGAAAAAACTCTAATTTGAAAAGATACATGCACCCCAATGTTCATAGCAGCACTATTTATAATAGCCAAGACATGGAAGCAACCTAAATGTCCATCAAGAGATGAATAAAGATGTGGGGTGTGTGTGTGTGTGTGTGTGTGTGTGTGTGTGTGTGTGTATAAAATGGAATACTCCTTAGCCATAAAAAAAAGAATGAAATAATGCCATTTGAAGCAACATGGATGGACCTCGAGATTATCATACTAACTGAAGTAAGTCAGACAGAGAAAGACAAATACCATATGATATCACTTATATGTGGAATCTAAAGTATGACACAATTGAACTTATTTACAAAACAGAAATAGACTCACAGACATAGAAAACAAACTTATGGTTACCAAAGGGGGAAGGGGGTGGGGGAGGGATAAAATAATAGTTTAGCATATACAAACTAATATATATATATATATATATATATATATATATATAAATCATTTTGCTGTACACCAGAAACTAACACAACATTATAAATCAACTATACTTTAATAAAAAAAAAAAATGTCTCCAGGCCTTTGCAAATGTCCCCTGAAGGCAAAATTGTCATGGGTTGAGAACCACAGGTCTAAATGAAGGACTTAGTTTGCAGGACAGTGAAAGCAAGGCATATTAACAAGCAATAAACATATGTTCATTGAGGACTTGAAAAACAGTGTGCTTGGTGTTGTAGGAAATACAAAAATGCTAAAGTATTATGTAACATTGGAAAAGTCCTTGGACCAGCGGTCTAGATCCACGTCTGCTGCTTACTAGTCATGAGTCCTTGAGCAATTCATTTATCCTTTCTGAGTTTCCTCATCTTACTAAGGAACAAGTGTGAGAAACGTAGGATGCAGGAATATATGTATTTGCAATTGGATGAACAGTCTTTATAGTCTTATCTAAAGGTCTCTAGTAGTGAATCCAAAGTCTTTGTTTGCTAATCTGATCTGACTAACATTTTATTAATGACTTAAATGAATGAGGACATAATCGACATGTTGATCAAATGTAAACACAACATGCACTTGGAATGGCCATTAGCTGGATAAAAGCACCAGAACTGAAGACAATACTGAAAAGCCACATCTAAGCAAAAGGTATTTGCATACAGATAATGTAAAGTCATGCATTTGGACCCAGAAATTCACACCAGAGCACAAATACCAGATTGGGGAATTCAGTGTGTATGTAGGTGAGCAAGAAAGAGAGTAGTAGAAGATGAGATAAGAGATAAAGGAGTTCAAATTATATAGGGCCTCACATCTCATATTAAGAGAACTTTGTCATTTACTTGGAGTGAGGAGGAAAGTCATTTGAGGGTTTGAACAAAGGACTAACAGACTGGACCAAATTTTTATTTTATCAGATTACTTTGGCTGCTGCATTGAGTATAAATTAAATGGGGATAAGAACAGAAATAGGGAGACCAATGAGGAGGCTACTGCAGTAAACCAGGAGAGACACTGCAGTGACTTAGATGAGGTGTAGCAGGAAGATGTTACAGATTAGATTTGGGTTGTCAGAAAAAGAAGGGAGTCGATACTGACTCTAATCAAACAGAAGGATGGAGGGCCATGAACTAAGATGGGAAAGACCGAGGGAGCAGATTTTGGATAGGCAAGTTGAATGGTATAAATGTAACATGAAAAGAGAATAGCTGTGAAGGAGAAATTTGGCTCATTCTACAAAATTTTTGAAAAAAATAAACAAAACAAGATGTAGAGTTTACAGGTATGACCATCTGATTCTGGATAAGAAAGAATTGGCAAAAATGAAATGGGTAACCATGTGAAATAGTGACTTAATAATACCAACCTTAGCTCATACTTCCCATGAGCCAGCCACTGTCAAGGACTTTGCAATTATTATCTCATAATCCTCAAATCAGTCCTATTTTACAGATGAGCGAATCATAGCTCGTAAGTGATTAAGCTATCCAAAGGTTGGTCTAGGTTCAGATCGGCAAAACTGATAACTCTAGGTGAGCTAAGATTAAATTTTCTGCGGTTTTACTATGGCTTCAACTAGTAAGCAATGCAAAGATACACAGAAGAGCAAGATGGGAAAGAGATAAATCTCTCTCGTGACAACTTTATTTTTCAAGCATACCTAAAGTGGAGTAGTTTCAGCAGCTCATGTGCTGTGGAGATCCTCCAGGTTGGAAGAATCTGCAACACTGTACTTACCCTTCATTTCTTTTTAGTCTGGGAGAGAACCACGTCATTTAGACCCTAGTGTTGTGGTTCCAGAGTCAGAATTTCTGGTTGAGCCACTGTTACCTAATCCAATTATCTGCCTGTTTTGGCTCTTGCATGGCCAGTGTGCCCACTTGATTCTTCAGTGCAGCTGGTCTGGCCATGGCCTGCCATAGCAGTGAGCTAGGATTTGAGCCCAGGCAATCTGATTCCTGAGTCTGGTCTTAACAACTGCCCCACACTATCTGCACGTAAAAGCTTTCAAAAGGGACTCAAAATTCATTTGGAAAAACGTAGTGGAAGAAATTTAAACCTCAGATATGGCATGAACTAGGTAGCTAATAAAGCAACTTCGAATGTCTAAAACATAATACTACCTCTCTGCTAACCTGTTGGGTTGGTGAACTATAATAAAATGTAGGAAAGAACTGGAGAGGTGTTCTTGTTATATATTCCTGCAGAACGGAAATCTAAATTGCGACTACATCTCTACCATTGGGATGTCCTCCGTTCTATACCTTACTCAAATTTCTTGTCTCCAAGTAAACCATATGTGGTGTCTTCACACATATTGCTTCTGCTTCCAGAATACCTCCTCTTACCCTCTTTTCACCTGGATAACAACTACTTCACGACTGGAGTAAGACACCATCTTTTCTGTAAAGCCCTTTAGCATCCCATCCTCTATCCAGTCAGCTTTGACCTCTCCTTCCTCTCTGCTCCCAGAGACAGCCTCTTGGACCTGCCTCTTGCACCTTGCAAAGTGCTTATCTGATTGTCATATGTATATTTATTTACTTACAGGTTTCCTCCGACAATATAGCCTCCTTTCCTTGGATTGCTGATAATATTTTTTCTGAGCTCTTTTCCAAGATACTGTTACAAAATGCTGTTGCTGACCATTTTGCATTTCATCTGTGTAAGTATATTTCTGGCTAGCACATGCAGGATGAATTGGAAAATGAGATGGGGAGTGCAGGAATCCATATTTGAGGTCCTTGCAATAGTCTAAGGTGTAGAGGGTGAGAATGGAAAAGAAGAGGATTAAAGGAAAAATGCAAGAGATGTTGTGGAGGAAGGGTGAGAGACGTAAACATATGAGAATAAATAAAAAGTCTTTTTTAAATGAATGGATGTTTCTGAAAATATGGCTATAGAAACATTAAGTGAAACCCCTTCTAGAACAGCACACCAGAAAATGCTAGGAAAGATTTTTCTTAAAACAACAAAATTTTGAATGTATAACTCAGCTAGTGGGAAGGAATAGAATTATTCAAAGTTCAACAATGCACAAAAAATCACGTAAGTACCAGAGCCAAACTTTTCCTTGGAGGCATTTACTGAGTTCTGATGGTCTAAAGTCTGAATTTTAATGGGCCACTGGCAGTGGCCAGAGGAGACAGAGCCAGAAGCTGAGCAAAATGGGAGGTTGTATCAAAGACCCCTTTCACAAGAGTCAGGACCACCAAGGGCAATACTCTCAATGAGTGAACTAGAAACAACCTCTCCCTAAAAGAGAGTCATGGAGATACCACCTTTCTCAGCCTTAGCTTTGTCTGATAAGGAAAAAATATAAAGAAAAAAGAAAAAATGTCTCCAAAGAAATTCCTCACCCAGATCTGCATTCTCATGGTTTGAGGGCCAAAAGCCACACTGCCCATGTATTTAAAACCCTAAACCAAAGATAATTTGAGTGACCCTTGGTCAACAGTGTTCCCAGAAACCTGGCAGAAAAATCAACTCTGCTCCAGAGAAATTAATTTTGGGCATAGACTCAAAGAAAATTCTCAGAGATAGAGTTCTAAGATATGTAAGTTCACAGTCAAAATTATCATACTGAAAAGGAAGCAAATCATGATGAGTGAAAGCTAGCATAAGAAAAAACAGCAGATTAAGACAATAAAGAATAGATATTGGAATAATCAGACCCAAAATATTAAATAAGTATGTTTAATATGTTTCAAAAAATAAAAAAGTAACTTGAAAGTATTGAAAAGGCACAAGAGACTATTAGAATTGGCCAACTGGATATAAAAGAGAACCAAATAAAAATTCTAGAAATGGAAAAAATTAAAATAAAAAAACAAGAGATTAGATTCAGCAGTGGAGAGATTTAGTGAACTGGAAAGTAGAGATTAAAAGCAAATTACAAAACAATGCCCAAGAGAGACAAAAGGAAGATGTGAAGTAGAGAACGAGACACATGAAGGAGACAGTGAGAATGCCTGCTACACTCAATCACTTGGTAAAGAAACTCTGAAGGAAATATGAGCAGTAGCAACTGTAAAATTTAGGTAGACTTCAAAAGCTGCCTCCTGCCATGTAGATTTTAATACTAAAGGAGCATGGATAATTGCTGAGTACAAAGCTGCAAAGAAAGCCTGCCAACTTGAGGGAAAATATAGATGAAAGGGGAAATCTGACCACCCTTCTCTTCCTTCCTATTCAAAGTGATAGTGACACATTAATATAATCCCAAAAGAAAGAGGGAGCTGTGTCTTAAAGGCCACATGCCTAAGAATGAACTTGTAATGGGACCAGCAGCAGCATTGATTGTTGCTCATTCTCTCTGTTTATATAACACAATTGGAGTAATCTAGAAAATAATTATATGCCCCCTCCCTCCTCTTCGTAAGTCATCAAAGATCTGTCTCTAAGAGAAGGTCTGAGAAGCCACCTGTGTATCCTGGGCATGGACATAAACATCCAGTGTACAGGCTGAGGAGACATTCCAAGGGGAAGCATAGCATTAGAAAGCAGATGAAGGGATGTCCCTGGTGGTGCAGTGGTTGGGAATCCACCTGCCAACTCAGGGGACATGGGTTCGATCCCTGGTCCAGGAAGATCCTACATGCCACAGAGCAGCTAAGCCCGTGCACCACAACTACTTAGCCTGTGTGCCACAACTACTGAAGCCGCGTGCCTAGAGCCCAAGAGAAGCCACCTCAATGAGAAGCACGTGCACAGCAACAAAGAGTGGCCCCCGCTCGCCACAACTAGAGAAAGCCCGCAAGCAGTGACAAAGACCCAATGCAGCCAAGTAAATAAATAAATAAATAAATAAGCAGATGACATTGAAGGAAGTTTACCCCATGCCCTCTTCTCTGGATCTTGTCCCTGCTATTATAAAACGTCATGCACTTCATTTTATCACACCTCTAGCTACACATAAACAAGGATTTCCCAGTAAATAAGAATTTTATGATTTTTTAATTATAAAAACAACATAATGCTTTCTTTTGCCATTTTGAACAAAATAAGTATGCGTACAAATTCTCAAGTTTTTGTTGGGCAAATCAAGAAATATGCATTGTAAGATTTTTACATAATAAAATTGTTTTCTCTTTTCACCTCAATTTTTAATCAATGCAAAATAATAGCTAATATTATTGATTGTTTAACATGTCCAGGCACCATTCTAAATACCCTACATGAATTATCTTATTTAATTCTCATAACTCAATAAGGTTGGCACTATAACTGATTTGCAAGATATACGTTTAACCTGTGATAGCCACTTAAGATACCCACCCATTTTACTTTCCTTTCCTGCTCTCCTCATACCCACTTCAAAACGCCTCAGATTAAGCTCAATGAAGAATTTACCATATGAGACCAAAAAAAGAAATCTGAGCAAACTAGAATGGCTCATCTTCCCAGACCTTATGCCCTTGCTAGAGGAAGAAATATAAAAACAAAAATGAGATGAAGAATAGGAAGAGTTTTTTGGGGGTCAGATTCAAGTTCCTGGGTGCTTGAGTTTGTTGCATGAACACTTGCTCCCTCACTCCTGATTTGGGGGAGCTCCATGAGCCAGACAGCTGTGTTACAGTGAGACTACAGGAAGAGGAGACTGGCACCTTACTTGCCAATTGCTTATCTGCTGAGCCTCAGGGCTTGCAACCAGAACTTGACGAAAGGAATTTTAGGAAGAAGGGATAGGTATTGGCAAAGTAAGGCAGAAGAGAGCAGAGCTACTCTCTGAGGTCAAGAGGTCAAGATCAGGAAGCCTGGGACATCAAAAGATGAATAGGAAGGGAAGGAAAGGCATTTGCCAAATGGACCACATTCGTCACAGCTGTAGGTTAGATGACTGTCAGGTGAAAGGTGCAGCCAAATACTTCACAGAAACCACACAGATGCCTAGACAGCTGCTCAGAGACAAGTCCATCGCTATCCAGATCTGTGGGTCTCCCTCATCAGGAGATTTGGAATGAACTAAATCAAAGGTGATGATCGACTCAGGAGTGTGCAGCCAATTAGCCATCACCAGATCCTAGTGGTCAAGAAAGTATCTTCTTCCTCAACATTTCTTCTACTTCCTTTCCTCCAGATACGGCAAAAGGAGAAAGGAAAACACTGCAGACCCTTTCTCAATGGAATTCTCCCAACTGAACGTATGTGTTATTTCAGATCCTTCAGGAAGCAAATGCCAAGATAGAATTAGATATACAAATAATTAATTGGAGGAAACAACTATGAAGAATAAGGGAGAAGGAGCAGGAGTGGATGGGGAAAAACTTCAGACCACGATGCTCACCTGACACTTGTGCAAGGACAGAAGAAGGAAGGAGGACTGGGTAGGCAGAGGCCCCAGACTGCAGTGAAGATCTCAGAAAGGCTTGACCAGGCCAGTGGGGCATTGTAGAGCAAAGTTTGTCCATTAGAGGAGATCCATGTTGGGCAGGAACGGCCCAGCTCTAGTATACATACCTGCTTTGCTCGGTTATTGGATTTGAGCAGCCCAGGGAGCGTGTAACCTCCTTGTCATGGACACTTCAGAGGATCCCAGAGTTACAGCCTCTGGAGGCTGTCAGCTAACTATTCTCTTTGCAGCTTGTTCTCACGTCAAGGGAGATGTGGACAACACACTCCATTAGCTGCCACAAGATCCATTAAGTCTATTCTGGGATGATGATGTGGGCTTCACACTTGGACATTAGAGTGAAATTATAAATATTTTGCTCTAAGCCAGAGTTAATAAGATCAGTCACAACCTCTTCCCATTCAGCAGGTTATAACAAAGAACTAGGACACCTGGTGCATCTGCTCTACATCAGTCATTTTTCACATTCACCTCCTCCCACCTCACTGCTTCCTCTCACCTTTCAGCTACTTGTCTGTCCTATCAACACCCACTCTGGGATCAAGTCCACCTTCAGACAAAAAAATTTACCTTCAGTGCAGGTAATAGCTAAGTATAGTTTGGTCACTGCTTTTAATAGTTGACAAAAAGATGTGTGAATATTTTTGACTGGTTTCTGTCTTAGCATCTCATTCTTGTTTAAAGAGTAAAAATGTGGTCAAGAAAGAGGAATCACCCCTAATTTGGAATAAATCTCAAATCAAGCACATAGTGGTATGAGAGGCTAGAATAGTATTGTTGAACTTAAAAGGGAGGTTTATTTGAGGAAATGGCTCAGAGTTAAGATCTGAAAAGGGGAGGGAAGAACATTCCAGGCAGAAGAATCAACATGTACAGTGGCCCTTAGTGACTGGGGTAAGGGTTCAAGATGAGACTAGACCAGGTGGGTAAGAGCCAGATCTTCTCACAGGAGTTTTCATTGTCCTAAAAGTAACAGTAGGGTGATTAGGAATCTTTTAGTCACAAGTTATTAAGAAGTCCAATTCAATCTGACTTAAACAAAGAAGAGAAGATATTGCTTCACCTAATTATAAAATCTATTAGAGAGGCTGGCTTCACCGGTGGCCTCATTTAAGAATCAGATGATATCACCAGGATTCATCTCCCGACTGGCTACATTCTCAGACTTTACATGGTGGTTCCTGTACAACTTCAGGCTCACACCATCACAAGACTAGTTCAGTGTAAGAGGAAATTCTCTTCCCAAAAAGTTGAACAAAAATTCAAAATCTCATCTCTTTAGCCTTTATGGTCTTATTCTGGGCATATGCCCAACCTTGAACCAATTACAATTGCTTAGGGTGATTAAATATGCTAATTGGATCCTGTAGCCTGAGGCTTAAGTCATATTCAAAAAGAAATTCATGAATGAAAATGGAGGAGAGTTACATATCCCCAAACAAAATCATGTACCACTGCCACAAAAAGCATAAGGGAACACAGGGTAGTGAAAACAAAATATAACTATCTCGTTTAGGTGAACGTGATTTCTGAGATTAACAACAGGCAGGATGTGGTGGACATCTGAGAAAATCAAAGCTTCACTGATAAAGAAGGGGTACTTAAAATCACCTCTGAGCATTAGCAGAGGTCAAGACTATGGGCTTTCAGTAACAACTGGCTCAATACAAGAACATAGACCACATGGGACAAAAGCAACATAAGGAACATCCAAGAAAATCTATTTTTGGTGAAGATTCTCTGGAAGGTCCATCAGATGTCTTGCTGTAAAATAATCAGAATTGAATTTTTTTCTGTTTATGTTTAATGCACATCATATGATGTGAGTTCAGTCAATCTTACTTTTTCCATTATTAAAGTATTGATACTCCTCCAGGTATCAATAGAAATATGTAGACTCCAGCACCTAGAATGGACAAAAGCATGACGACCACCCTCTTTATTTCCTGTTGTATCAGCCAGACCTATTCCTGCCTGGGAATGCTAAACAGTATACACACACACACACACACAAAACCCTTTGGGGGCTGTCTTGGTAAGATTGAATGTGAAAAATAGTTTCCACTAGAGGGTGCTAAGCCTCAAAATAAAAATACAAACCAAGTACGTAGGATTTTCCCATACTTTCCAATATTCATTGAGCAACTAATAACTATTAATCTGGACTCCCCAAAAAGCAGAGCCTGAGGCAAAGCTTATGTGCTACTACTTTATTATAGAATGCAATCCCAAGGAGCAGGACTGAGGGCAAAGGAAAAGGAGGCAGGGAAAAAGTGAGAGTCAGTCCAAGAAGTTGTATTACTGAGCCAGTCACCTCTTGCTATTAAACACAACTGACTCCTAGATCTTATTGTACCTTCCTCTAAGAGACCATATAAAAAGCTGCTTCAGGGCTTCCCTGGTGGTGCAGTGGTTGAGAGTCCGCCTGCCGATGCAGGGGACACGGGTTCATGCCCCGGTCCAGGAAGATCCCACATGCCGCGGAGGGGCTAGGCCCGTGAGCCATGGTCACTGAGCCTGCGCGTCCGGAGGCTGTGCTCCGCAACGGGAGAGGCCACAACAGTGGGAGGCCCGCGTACCGCAAAAAAAAAAAAAAAAAAAAAAAAAGCTGCTTCATAGAACAGTCCATCCAGACTGGCTCAATCATCCATTGTTAAAGTTTTACCCAGTGGGGTATTAATTCCCTCCTTACGTCTGAGTTGCGAAAAAATACCTTGTCAAAGATAATGTCATGCAAACAGCAGTTAGAGGATGTTTGTCCTTTGACACTAAACGTTAATTATCACTTCTCATTTAATAAGACAACTAGTTGTGGGTTTCTTAGGTATTTCTTGGTTGAAAATAATTTCCATTAGACTTGCTAGTCATCTAAGAAATTACTTTGTTGTTTATCTTTGAATTAGTCTTGTTTACCTTTGCCAAATGAATGCTACATTATAACTGATTGAATAAGCAGTGCTATTTGTTTTTAAGAACGAGAACTCTTTGTTTTTTCAAGTTGATTTATTTTGAAATATTTATAGCTTTCCCCATGGCTTCAGAAACAGACTAAGAAGACATTTAGCTGCTTTTAAACAACTGTTGTATAACACTACAAGCTTTTTTTCTGTTTGTCTACTTAGTAAATCAAGCATATGTTTTCTAGAAGGCTTTGTCTAACTGCCATAATATCAATAATTTGCATCCATTTGTCCTACCTGCTAAATAATTTTATGCTTTAGATCCTTATCAGTTATTCTTAACGTTCTTATAAAATGTGCCATTTTTACATTGACTTTTTATTTGGAAATAATTTCAAACTTACAAAAAGTTGAAAAAATAAAAATAGTACAAATGAATACCCATATGCCATATACTTTATCCAGATCTATCCATTTTTTAACATTTTACTCTGTTATATATGGTTGTCCATCACGGCCCTTTACCCCTAAATACTTCAATGTGTTATTTCCTTAAAATAGGGATAGTCTCTCAAATAATCAATTATATAATCTACTGTCCATATTCCAATATTACCAACTGATCTACTAATGTTCTTTATAGCATTTTTCCCTCCAATACAGGATCCAGTCTAGGGTCAGGAAGGTATTTAGCTGTCATATCTCTTCAGCTTCCTTTTGTTTGGAATAGTTCCACAGTTTGTCTGTGTTTTTTAAGACATTAATATTTTTGAAGGATACAGTCCCACCTCCCTTTTTTAAAAACAGAAAATTTCTCATTTTATGATTGTCTGATGTTTCCATGTGATTAAATTCTTTCTCCACCAGCAAATACACAGGTGATGTTATGTCCTTCTCAGGGTATCACATTTGGAGCTCCATGACTTCTGTCTGTCCCTCATTGGAAATACTAGCTTTGATCACCTGGTCAAGGTGTTCTCTGACTTCTCCACTATTGTTTTTTATTCCTCCCTGCAACTAATCAGCAATCTGTGAGAAGACACTTAAGACCATACAAATATGGTTTTGCTGTTCCAAAGCAAAATTTCTCTTTAGATTTAGCATGGATTGATTATGCTTGGCTAATCCAATCTTCACTGTGATGGTTGCAAAATTTGTGAGTTTTTCACTGCAGAACAGTCAGTCCTTGGCATTCTGCTGTATGCAAGAGCCCTTCCTTCTCCCCCATTTATCTATCATCAGTAGGGACTCATGAATTAATATGCTTTTCAATGGTTTAGATTTCATATTGAACTTTATTTTGCTACTTAGATTGTCCCAGATTTGGCCAGTGGGAGCCCTGCCAAGCTAGCTCCCATGTCTTTGTGACATCTTTTTTCCCCAGCATTTCTTACTATCTGGTACAGCAAGATGTTCCAGGTTCATCTTGTACCTACCCAGCTCCAGTTCTAGAAACCAGACATTTTTCTAAAGAGCCCTACTCCTTTTAGTGGGGAATGGTATTAGAGATCAAGATCTGGGTGATAATGTACGTTCACTGCTACTGTTGGGGGAGAGGGATCTTTGCTTCTTGGCTCTTTCAACCAGAGATAGAAAATCTGTGCGTACACATGCATACAAATGTTCATATATACATAAATATTTAAAAATAAAAATACATAGGCATGCCCACACACACACACACACACACACACATACACACACACACACACACACGCACATTTTTTTTTAAGAAATCAAGTGTTCACACTGGTTCTTCCAATTCCAATTCATGCCTACGGAGTTCTTTCTTTCTCTTCTGTATTCCCTATTTGTATGGCCATGCTGCACAGAAAGAATTCCGGTTCCCAACAACATGCTATGTATGCATTTGCTCAGTCCTATGATGCATCTAAAATGGTTTCAGAATTTTGCCAATACTACTAAAAATACAATACAATAAACAAAACTACTGAAAAGAGTTAAAGATTTATTTCCAATTCTCACCTCCCCTACTGTACCACCCCAACACACAC
The DNA here is from genome assembly GCF_039906515.1 of Pseudorca crassidens. Lineage (NCBI taxonomy): Eukaryota > Metazoa > Chordata > Mammalia > Artiodactyla > Delphinidae > Pseudorca > Pseudorca crassidens. Next base: position 58,664,438 of record NC_090297.1, on the reverse strand, counting down.
AGCTATACACACCCTGTTCTGGCCACAACTAATGGTGTAGAGTCAAATATATATACGGTCAATAAAGGCATATTTTGTAAACTTTGCTATTTTTATTACTCTTAACAAACAGGATAACACATGTTAGCCTTCTCCTTTCCTAGACATGCATATATGTCAGCACACCTCTTCACATGACATATTACCCAGCCCTTCCTTTCCTTTTGGACTATGCCATTTTATAATCTATCCCACATGCAGCTTTCAAAAAAAAAAAAAAAAAACTTCCTAAGGTGTAGCTTCACACATGCCATGATACTGTTCAACAAAACTTTCTATCACTTCCAATTACCCAAGACAAAGAAACAAGTTCATCTTCCAAGCCCTTTGTAATAGGGTCCCAAACTAGCTCATATATCCTAGCTCCCCAAATTACAGTCTATATCTGATTCTGGTCAAAATGGATTATTTGCTGTTTCCCAAACTGTTCCCATACTTTGTCTCATGCAGTTCACACTTGCTGGATGCCTTTTATTATCAGATCACTTGCCTTTTAAAACCCTATCAGTCCTTCAAGTTTCATCTCTAATACCACCGGTTCTCCCATGATGGCTTTTATTTTTCCAATTTATGCTGATTTCAGTTATGGTCGAAAAATAATTGTTTTCTGTATATATTATCAAAAAGAATTTATTTTCTATCTAGTATTTGGAAGAAACTGTGACAGAGACCAAAATAACCTGTATCTACTAATATATTGTGGGGTCTTGATGATTTGACCTTGGGGAACCCAACTCATTGTTGGTGGATCCTAATTTCATTACCAAATAGCTGTGTGGCCTTGGACAAGTAATCTCTCTGGCCTAAGTTTATCATCAATAAAATAGACATAAAAAAAGTATCTTCACTGGAGAATTGCTGTGAAAAACAGAAATAATCTTGCACATAGTAGCCCGTTTTGTCATTGCTGCTGAATGTGCTTAATAAATGTCTCAGATGAATTGGGATCCAAGACAGACCGAATTCTAATCCCAACTCTACCAACACCTTGGACATATCACTTCAGCTTTCTAGGCTTCCTTATCTTCCATCACGCACAAAGCCAAGTGGTGAAGCCCACGCCCTCTGACTGAGTCAACCTGGCTGAGTCCCTAGGTGGCAGTGTCTTGGGTTTAGGCCCATACTCTGTGTGGCCACTAGCTGGCAGGATTGCCACATGGTTGCTTGGCCACTCCCCATCTCCACCTCCATCTCCACCTCCAGGAAGGCCTTGCCTTAGGGACTTTGGACCAAAACAAACAAAACAGTCCAGGCTAGCTGCAGCCAAGGCTTCAGAGTGGAGTCTTATGTGGCTATAAAAGGAGAAGAGGAAGCAAGATCTCCAGCACTCTTGTACAAGCCTAGAGGAGGGACTAGGATTCCAAGGACAGCTGACATCTCTCCAGCCCATCTATCACATGGTAGATGCCCCTGTAAAGTGCTACAGGTGACCCAGGCCAACACCACGGTGCCTTTTGGAGAATCAGATGCTGCCTCTCCTGGAAACCATATCTCATGCCTCACGAAATACTTGTGAAAATTTGGGACTTGGGCTTGTAACGTCCAAATGGGTGAGCAACTCACTTTGATCTCTTCGCTCCTCAGTTCCCTTTGTTGTAAAATGAGTGTAAATCAGGCCTCTGATCTCCTTGTTTTGTCTTCCGTGCTATAGGCAGTGCAGAATCCTGGAAATAATGTGGGCTTCGTGAACACACAGACTTGCTTTAAATCCTGTTCTTTCTATTTGTATAAATCTGAGGAACGTTTCTAAGTTTCCTCATCTACAGAATGGAGATAGAAAACCTATTGATTTCACAATTTTTTTTGATGAATGGAATGAAATAAAGTAAGTGAAAATGGCACATAAAGTTGCTTAATAGTGTTAATTCCCATTCCTGATTATAAAAATACAAAACAGCACGATTTCATAGTCATTAAAAATGGGTACACATGCATAAAAAGGACAAGATCAATATGTACCAAGCTCTTAGGATTTATCTCTAGTGATAAAAATTCAAGTGATTAATATTTTCCTCTTTATAGCCCTCTGTAGTTTCTAAATTTTCTAAAATGAACCTTTATCACTGTTGTTCCTTTTTTTATCGTGGTAAAACATACATAGCATAAAATCGACCATTTTTAAGTGTACAGTTCTGTGGTATTATGTACATTCCCAATGTTGTGCACCCACCACCCACTGCCATCCATCTTCAGATGCCTCTTATCATCCCAAACTGAAACGCTGTACCCATCAGATCACAACCCGCATTCTTCCGTCCCCTGCCCCTAGTAACCACCATTCTACCTTCTATCTCTATGAATTTAACTATTCTAGACACCTCATATAAGTGGAATCATGCAATATTTGTCCTTTTGTACCTGGCTTATTTCTTATTTCACTTAGCTTAATGTTCTCAATGCTCATCCGCGTTGTAGCACGAATCAGAATTTCCTTCCCTTTTAGGATTAAGAAATACTCCCTTGTATATGTATACATACATATATATATAATATTTTGTATTCATTTATCCATCAATGGATATTTGGATTGTTTTTATCTTTTTGGCTATTATGAATAATGTGAACAACAGTGTACAAATATCTCTTTGAGTCCCCGCTTTCAATTCTTTTGGGTGTATACCCAGAAGTGGAATTGCTGGGCCATATTGTAATCTGTGTTTAATTTTTTAAGCAACTGCCATGCTCTTTTCCATATCAACTGCACCATTTTACATGCTTATTTTTTTTTATATATTTAAAAGCTGTCCTAATGAGCGTGAAGAGGTGTCTCATTGTGGTTGTTACATTTATGTAATGTGCCGACTTGCATTTCCCTAGTGATTAGTGATATTGATCATCTTTGCATGTTGTTAAGTAACTAAAAACAAAACCCTTCCTACTAAACAAATTAATACATTATGAAACAGAATATAATATTTGTACACATTTTCAAATTGAAACATGAGACTTCAAAGAAATTTCCTGTATGTGGTGGGAAGCTTAGATCTATACCCCTAGACTCCCCAGGAGTCCTCATTCCTTCTTCTCCACCATGCGGATGGGTCAGGAAACCATTTGAGAAGACTGCTGGTCCCTGAGTTCACAGGAGGAGAAAGGGTGTAAAAGGCCAAGAAGGCAACATCTAATAAGATAAAGTTTCCAGAGGAAAGTCAGCCCCGAATTAAAACGAAACCCATTCAATAAACATTTAAGACACCTGAAAGCTACTCTGCATATGACAGTGATCAAGTTACTCCTTGTGAAGTAGTGAGTAAAACAAACATTGAATTATGGTGTGACAAAGCGAGAGAGTGGCATGGACATATACACACTACCAAACGTAAAATAGATAGCTAGTGGGAAGCAGCTGCATAGCACAGGGAGATCAGCTCAGTGCTTTGTGTCCACCTAGAGGGGTGGGATAGGGAGGGTGGGAGGGGGGGAGATGCAAGAGGGAAGAGATATGGGAACATATGTATATGTATAACTGATTCACTTTGTTATAAAGCAGAAACTAGCACACCATTGTAAAGCAATTATACTCCAATAAAGATGTAAAAAAAAAAAAAACCATTGAGCACTTGTTACAACAAACAAACATTGAGCACTTGTTACCAGTTTAGTGGGTACTACCGATGTAGAAGTACAGTACCACAGGAGGGTGTAATAGGAGGATTTAAACTATGGAGTACAAGAAGCCCAGAGCCAGACACTAAACTGACATGTCAGGAACTCCAGAGGGAGATGGACCAGGAGGTAAAAGGAACACATGGAGCAGTTATTCCCAAACATCTGTCTGTGGGCAAAGTGGTAGCTGATCAGCAGTAAAAAGAGAAAAATAAGGATACTCTCATGAGTTTTACATAAAGCTAAATTTACCCTGTACGGAACTATCACTAGGGATTAAATGTCCTTTCTTTTATAAAGTAAAAAATATTCTTAGGGGCTTCCCTGGTGGCACAGTGGTTGAGAGTCCACCTGCTAATGCAGGGGACACGGGTTCGTGCCCCAGTTCGGGAAGATCCCACATGCCACGGAGCGGCTGGGCCCGTGAGCCATGGCCGCTGAGCCTGTGCGTCTGGAGCCTGTGCTCCGCAACGGGAGAGGCCACAACAGTGAGAGGCCCGCGTACTGCAAAAAAAAAAAAAAAAAAAAAAAAATATATATATATATATATATATGTATATATTCTTAATAAGCCAAAATAAAAGGAGCAAACCCACATCATTTCTTAAATTTCGTTGTGACCTTTAACTGGTCTGTAACATTTCAGTACTCTCAGCACTCCAGGAATTCCTGGCTAGGAGCAAGAAGCAGGTGTCTTGACATGGAGAAGGGCAAGCCAGTCAGGATGAGTGGAGACCCACAGAAGGCCTGGCCTAGGTTGGATCTCACGGACTCCAAGTCCTTCCAGAGAAGCCACTTGTAGGTGTTGATACATGCAGCCCCCTCCCCAACCCTATCATTCTGAGCCAGGGACAGGGATTTAAAGAGGCAGGAACCTGCTGACGTCTTTTGAACCTGTCTGTCCCAACCTGTAGAGAGGGGTTGGCACACTTTTTCTGTAAAGGACCATACAGTAAACATTCTAGGCTTTGTAGGCCATCTGATCTCTGTCATGACTACTCAGTGCAGATGTTGCAGCTCAAAAGCAGCCACAGACAATATGTAAACAAACTGCCATGACTGTGTTTCATTGAAACTTTATTCACAAAACACAGGCAGAGGGCCAGATTGGGCCCACGGTCCACAGTTTACCAAGGACTACTCTAAAGAGCCTCGTAAAACCCAGATCAGACTCAGCAATAAAAACAGATCCCGGTCATTTTGTAGACGTGAAACTTGTGGCATAGAGAGACTTGTGGTTTTGAGTTCAGCTTAAGCAGTTGTCTGCTGAACACCAATATCATCATCGTTCCTAGAATTTTATATCTAGCTGCTCTACACCAAGAAATATACTAAGTACACCATATGGATTATTTTACTTCATTTGCACAACAACACTATAAAGAGCTATTTCTACCATTTCTACTTTACAGCTAAAGGGATTGAGGATTGAGAAGTTCTGTAAGTTGCTGAGGCCCACACAGCTGGTGAGCAGTGGAGCTGTGTTGATAAAGCAGGAGACGTGGACTTCCGCTTCTAGCCACGATGGAGTAACAGGGACTAGGTTCACATTCCCACCTTAAACAGCTAAGAAACTGAACAAAATCTGTAAAAAGATCGTTTTCAGACATTCAGCAAGTGGCACAGCGGGACAGTGATTCCTACGAGAAAAGAGGTGAGCCCTACCTAGGATGCCCCAATTCACTGTCTGAATAAAGTTTCCTGGCTAATACCAAAGGGAACAGGAACCAAACAGAACCCAGCTAAACAGAACCCAGCATCTGGAGTCTGGGAGGCCAAAGCAGCTAAAATTTCTGGGGCAGAGTACTAGAGAGGAAAGAGTCACACAGAAGGGAGCTCCAGAGACATGCAGAAGGTTTACCTTATGTCTTTAGCTGAGAACTAATCAGCATGTGTGTGCAAGAAACTACCAGTGCAAGGAGAGAACCATCAGAAAGGAGCATTCCTGGAGCTCACCCAGGGTTGGGAATATTTTATGTTCCTGTAGCCACAGTAAAAAGATCTCCTGATACATACCTACTCAAAAGGTATCACATTAGTAGTGGGACTAAACCAGGCCTACACTAAAGGATACTCTGGACCTGCCTAACAAAAATTAAAAGCAAGTCAAAAGAATCAGTTTGTTTCCAAGTAACTCAACTGCATCCCCCAAAACAAGGCTTAAAAGATATTTAAAGGATTAGAGAAAAAAATCTGTGCCCAATCACATAAAATTCACAAAGTCTCCCACCCAACAAAAAAATAACAGGCATTCAAAAAAGCAGGAAAATATGCCCTTAAAACCTGGAGAGGCGGCATGGGGAATCAGTCAATAGAAACAGATACAGAAATGCCACAGATGATACAATTAATAGACAAGGATGTTAAAACGACTTCTATAAATATGCTCCATATGTTCAAGAAAGTAGAGGAAAGCATAAGCAGGACGAGAAATGAAGGATATAAAAAAGATCCATATAAAACTTCTAGAGATGGAAAGCAAAGAACAGTAATATCTGAGGTGAAAGGTCACACAACTAGCAAGTGGCAAACCTGAGATTCTAACCCTGGACGGACTCCAAGTTTGGTTCACTGCACTACTGTATCAGTTTTGTAGCAGAGGCGACTGACAGAGAAGGAAAATCAGTACCACTTTCTTAATTAAGCCAACTGGTTCACAGGTGTAAGTAGCATTTTTAAAATTTCCCTGAATGCATTTATTTATTTATTTTAACATGTTTATTGGAGTATAATTGCTTTACAGTGGTGTGTTAGTGTCTGCTGTATAACGAAGTGAATCAGCTATACATATACCTATATCCCCATATCTCCTCCCTCTTGTGTCTCCCTCCCACCCTCCCTATCCCACCCCTCTGGGTGGTCACAGAGCACCGAGCTGATCTCCCTGTGCTATGCAGCTGCTTCCCACTAGCTATCTATTTTACATTTGGTAGTGTACAGGAATAAAGACGCAGACGTAGAGAATGGACTTGAGGACACGGGGAGTGGGAAGGGTAAGCTGGGACGAAGTGAGAGAGTGGCATGGACTTATATACACTCCCTGAATGTATTTAAACTGTCTTCAGCTTATGCTGCACGCTGGGATGGAAGCTAACTAGACACGGTCGTACATCATCTCTGGCAATCCAAGTAGAGAGTACTATAAAAAGAAACAAAAAACAACCATTGCTACCCAGTGTAAATCTAATCATGCCTGGTGAATTTGCTTAGTTCTCTTTCCTGTTGAGAATATTCATACCCCTTTTTTGTTGTTATTGAGACAACCATATATGTGATAAAAGAATGAAAGATCATTCATTGTTCTTCATCTCAGGGACTACTCAGATGCTATAGAGATTTCCCTGATCCATCAAAGACATAAGAGGCATCAAAGAAAGAAAGGACATGATTCTTAATGAGGAAAGAGCCTGCATATCCCCAGGGTTAAGTCAGTCCCTGATTCTGACACCCACATTCCACCACAGTGGGGCTGGAGCTCATCTTTTGGCTTTTTAGGATATTTTCAAGAGTAATATTTAAACAGTAAAAAGGAATAAAGAGTTTTCATGTCCCTTTGCCACATTTATCTGTATACTATACATTGCTAATTATATCTGAGTTTATCTACTCAGGAAAAGCAGACTAAGAAAGACCATAGTTCCATACATCATATAATAACATCTTAAAATCAGACACAATCTCAAAGATCATCTAATCCTTCCCTGTCATTTTAAAGATGAAGAAACCTAGGCCACACACACAGATAATGGCAGAGCTGTGACTAATATCTTTACTCCTCAGAAAACTGGAGTACTTGTGGGAAGAAAAGGATCCACCTTTTAGAGGCTGTGGGCTGTTGGGCCAGATCCTTAACCTAGGGGACAAATATCTTCTGTGGATTAGATAAAATAATGTATGCATGTTGTATTAAGCTTACATTTATTTCAGTGGTTACCCCATGTAAAGGGCCTACTAAATGGATTTAATGTCCCCAGAACCCGTTGACTAGTAACCCTCTAAGAGACAGAAACCAGTTGGAATCAACACAAAACTGGAAAAAGTCTACCATCCTAAGAGCCTCATAAACATGTATATTTTCAAGGTCTAATCAAAATAACTGGGATGAAGTCTTAGGAATGTGTAACTAGAATACAGCTTACGAGGGCAAAAGAGCTATGGCCTAATGAATTTTACTTTAATCTTCCTAAAGAAAGATAACAATGGAAGAGAAGGCCTGGCCTGCATGGGAACTACAAAAGGGCAATGAAAGAACATAAATTGGCCATGTTGCTTCCATCTCTGTCCAAGAGAGGCGACGCCATGAATTGGATGACAGTGGCTGTTATTTTCATCCAGAGAACTCTTTCCTTTCTGTTTCTGTGTTTCCTCTTCTCTCCTCCCCTCTCCTCTCCCTTTATCTCCCTCCCCGACTCTCTCTTGGTCCCATTCAATTTTGGGCCATGTGCATGCAGATGTAAAGCCAATGCATCCATTTTGCTACCATAAAAGAAACCAGCCTTAGAATGAATACAGCATTGCAGGGGGCAGAGATAAGGCACATGAGCGCGCGCGCACACGCACACACACGTGCACACACACACACACACACACGCACACACAGAACAAACAACTAAAACCAGAACTTGACAATACAGTGAGTGCTTAAATCAGTTCAACTCCAAGTTCATTCTACTTTGGATTTCCAATTGTAGAAACTACCAAATCCTCGCACTCGTTTCACCTATTTTGTTTCTTTTTTTCATTTATTTTTATTGAAGTATAGCTGAATTACAATGTTGTGTTAATTACTACTCTACAGCAAAGTGACTCAGTTATACATATGTTATCTATAAATCACCTATTTTGAATTGTAGTGTCTGTTACTTACAACAGAATGCAACATAATGAATCAAAATTGGTTCATCATGAGGACTTTCCTACATGGGATATAATGTTCTAATCAGCCAGCATATATGTTTGGTTCACCTGAAGGATGGTTTTCAAGCAAAATTAAAAACCAACATTAAGTTTTATGTTTAGGTCACATATGATTTTGTTTAGCACGATTCATTTACTTGTTGTGTGGGATGTGTCTTCTAGCCTTGTTGAGTGGATCATTTCTAGCAATACCAATATTTTCACATTTCTGGACCTACAAATCTAAGAGCCAGACCCTGAACTGTGGCCTCCCTGCTCCAGTGTTGCATCTTGTGTGACCTAGACTATGTGTCTGCCCTGTTCATCTCATCTCTTTCCTTAATGACTCCCATTACAGTGTTCTTTCCACCATGCCACATGCTCATTAGGTGGTTAATTACATCATGAGCTTGAAGTAATAAGATAGCATTTCTTACTATTTGTTAATTCAGATGGTAGGCCTTCCCTCCAATTAGTGTAAATTATTAAGGTTTTATTATATACATACATATGTGTTTATGTCTGTAAAGTTTCATTGATGAATAATGACTGTGCAGCCACCCACAGACCAGATGGAAATGATTGGAGAGCATTAAATAAAACATTGTTAGGTCATTTCCAGTATGTAATCAGCACCAGTGGCTGTGGTTAGACTTGTTAAATAAACAGATGGAGGAAAGGATGACTCACTGAGAACAAAAATTATTGAGGCCTTAGGTATCCCCAACACAGACCTTCCAAGGAAAAAGCTTGGAGACTGCTGAGCATGGCTTGGGTGATGTCCTAGGTTGAAGGGTTGGTGAACAGCACATAATCTTTGCTCTCTGCATATTGACTATAGTTTAAGGTTATAAAAACAGTCTCTCCTTCGCCCTTCCTCCTCCTCCCTCCTTCCCAACTTTCATTCCTTCCTTTATTTTTTTCTTTCTTAGAAACACTTATGAATGTCAAATATGTGCCACTCACTGGGCTGGGTATTAAAAAAGACATAAACCTGACCACCGCCCCTACTATTTCCTGGTTTTGTGGCCTTGGTCAAGTTGATTAACTTCCAGAAGCTCAATTTTATCATTTAAAACTGAAGATATAGTTGCCTCTCCTGTCTCTACTTTACAGGTTTGCTTTGAAGATCCAATGTCATCAGTGAGGTAAAAGGAAGGAAACCCCTAAGAATTGTGATTGCTATTCCATGCCCACTACCGCGGCCCTCTAACAGATAACATCATCCTTGCGCTTTGCTTCTAAGCATATTTTCACTAATAGTTATGTAGTACTTTAAAGTAGAAAGCATATGGCATTTATTATCAGAACAATCAGGCTTAAGTCCCAGCTTCACCATTCAATAGCTGTGTGACATTAGGCAAATCCCTTAAAGTCTTCGAACCTCAAGAGATTGTTGTAAGGAAAAAATTAAGTTTAAAAAAATAATAACAATGGTTAGAAATCAGTTACCTTTGGGGGAGGTGTGTGTGTGTGTGTTGGTTGCAAGGACCACCTTTAAAAAGGGACGGAGTTTATTTCCAGGACTTATACTATCTAGAGCAGGAACAAGAGGCCGTCAGGACTTGAGACTCTCTGGGGACCAGACAGGTTCTTCAGACTTTCTCACTGCATCTCCGTTTCTCTCCACCTGTCTGGTTTGTACCCACTGCACAATCTAGATGGAATCCTAAAGTGAACCAATCTGAGTGGTTTAGCAATTCACCACGGCCTCTGTAACGCAGGAGCCCTCCATACAAGGTTATCTCCAAACAAGCCGAGGACTAGCTTGGGGTGGCCCAATCAGTGGTCACTTCCGCTCAAAGAATAGCCAAGCACTAGTCTCCTGATTAGGGGGCTGTGGATGGGCTGAGGGATGTTGTATGTGGCAGGAAACATCACTGACTATTTCAAAGTAAGGCAGGGATGTATGAGTACATTCTATTGGGCAAGAAGTAGCGAATAGAAACTGCCCCCTGAGCACTCTGAGGCTATATTTAAAGATGTTACACAGGGACTTCCCTGGCGGTCCAGTGGTTAGGACTACGCACTTCCACTGCAGGGGGCACATGGGTTCGATCCCTGGTCAGGGAACTAATCCCTCCTGCTCTGTGTCTCGGCAAAAAAAAAAAAAAAAAAAAAAAAAAGTTACACAGAAGGTGTATGCTTAGGGAGGAAGAGATTAGATTCCAGGCAGAAAATAACTTTTCTCTCTAAAAATTTCCCTTCACTGCAGCAAATAGAGAAAAGAAAAATTAACATAGATGTGAGGGGTGGGAAGGGGGCTGAGGAGACATCCAGAATGTTAAGATTAAATGAGGGAAGCAAAGATGAAATACACTGCAACCACTCCCACAGTAAAAAGTAAATCAGGCAGCCGGCATTTTGCAGCAGGTTTCGGGGGATCTGGTCTCCCCAGCAACATTGATGACAAAGTTTGAATACTTAATGTGAATTCTGAGTAATATAACATAAGCAATTACTACTAAGTACCCTGAAAAACTAGCATGGAGTAACTTGGGGAAAAAGAATGTGAGGCACCATAGGAAAATCAAAGGAAGCAGAAGATGATAAATCAAACGGTATCAAAATCAAAGGTCTTTCCTTAGCAATACCTATCGGTTAGGGGTCGAATTGTGTCCCCTTCACACACACACACAAAAGATATATTGGTACGAACCCCCAGTACCTCAGTATCTGAGAATGTGACCTTATTTGGAAATAAGGTCTTCACAGAAGGAATCAAGTTAATATGAGGTCATTAGGGTGTCCTTATATGATTCAATACAACTGGTGTCCTTATAAAAGAAGGAAAATTTGGACACAAAGACAGGCATGCGTAGAAGGAAGGAGATGTAAAGACATAGTGAGAATGCCATCTTCAAGCCAAAGATTTCCAGCAAACCTCCAGAAGCTAGGAGAGAGAGGCCTGGGACAGATTCTCTCTCACAGCCCTCAGAAGGAATCAACCCTACCAACTTTTTGGTTCTCTACTTCTACCCTAAATTTTTGTTGTTGAAGCCACCTGGTTTATGGTACTTTGTTATGGCAGCTCCAGGAAACTAAATACACCATCTGAGGATGTTTACCCGTTCCTTAAGGAGACGAAGAAAAGAAAGTGACAGTCAGAACCCCATTGATAAGCACACAGTCTCGTTGCTTATAAACAAGCCTACCATACTGCTTTTGTAAAATATGTAAGTTCTCAGTCTCCCATACAGATTCAGTCCTTGAATCATCTCCTTCCAGCCCTGAGTTGGATGCTCTCTAGAATTTTTTGTAAATATCTGAACTTGGTGTATTCTACCTGAGTACTGCAAACAAGATAACAGTAGCTAAAACCAGAATTCCTCTTCAAACTAGAATGGCTAATTTTTTTCCAGTTTTACTGAGAAATAATTGACACATATCACTGTATAAGTTTAAGGCATATAGCATGATGGTTTGGTTTACATATATTGTGAAATAATTACCACAATAGGTTCAGCTAAGATCCATCTTCTCATAGAGATGCAATAAAAAGAAAGAAAAAATTTAAAAGGAAAACTTTTTTCTTCTTGTGATGAAAACTCTTAGAATCAACTCTCTTAACTTTCCTACATCATACAGCAGTGTTAACTATGGTCATCATGTTGTACATTACATCCCTAGTACTTACTTATCTTATAACTGGAAGTTTATACTTTTGGACCACCTTCCTCCAATTCCCCCTCCTGCACTCTCCCCCTCTGGTAATCACAAATATGATCTCTTTTTCTATGAGTTTGCTTATATATCCCACCTATAATGAGATATGCAGTATTTGTCTTTCCCTGTCTGACTTATTTCTCTTCAAGGTCCATCCATGTAATTGCAAATAGTAGAATTTCCCACTTTTTAATGGCTGAATTTTATATATATATATATATATATATATATATATACACTCACACACATATATCTCACAACTTCTTTATCCATTCATCCATTGATGGACACTTAGGTTGTTTCCATGTCTTGGCTATTGTAAATAATGCTGCTATGAACATGGGGGTGCAGATATCTTTTTGAGTTAATGTTGTTAGTTCCTTTGGATATATTTCCAGAAGTGGAATTGCTGGAATATATGGTAGTTCTAATTTTAATTTTTTGAGGCTCCTCCATACTGTTCTCCATAGTGGCTGTACCAATTTACAATCCCTCCAACAGTGCACAAGGGGTTCCTTTTCTCCACATTCATACCTGCATTTGTTATCTCCCGTCTTTTATTTATTTATTTATTTATTTATTTATTTATTTATTTATTTATTTATTTTAGCGGTACGCGGGCCTCTTACTGTTGTGGCCTTTCCCGTTGCGGAGCACAGGCTCCGGACGCGCAGGCTCAGCAGCCATGGCTTACGGGCTTAGTTGCTCCGCGGCATGTGGGATCCTCCCGGACCGGGGCACAAACCCGCGTCCCCTGCATCTGCAGGCGGACTCTCAACCACTGCGCCACCAGGGAAGCCCTCTCTCATCTTTTTGATTATGGAAATTCTAACAGGCATGGGGTGATATCTCATTGTGGTTTTGATTTGCATTCCCCTAATAACTAGTGATGCTGAGCATCTTTTCATGTACCTGTTGACGTTTCACATATCTTCTTTGAAGAAATGTCTATTCAGGTCATTTGCCCATTTTTTAATTGGGTTATTTGGGGTTGTTTGTTTTTGTTTTTGTTTTTTTTTGCTGTTGAGTTGTATTATACATTTCTTTATATATTTTGGATATTAACCCTTTATCAGATACATGGTTTGCAAATATTCTTTCCCATTCTGTAGGTTGTCTTTTCACTTTGTTGATGGTTTCTTTTGCTGTGCAAAAGCTGTAGAATGACTCTTTAGTATGGCTTTTGTCTTTTTATCCAGGTGGGCTATATGATACTGAAGCGCTTTACAGACTGTGAAATACTATGAAATAATAAGAACATATATCATACTGATAAGAATATTCTCTGTTTTGTGTCTCTTCCTTCTCAACAAGGATAGCTGCAGGAAAATCCTATAAAACTCTAGGAAAGTCATCTTAGGTACATTGGGCAAGAATATGTACTGTTCCAGCAGGAAACTGACTGCATGTCAGAAACCATGGCAAAAGCCCAATCACACCAGAATTATCCTCACAGTAACCCACAAAATCCCCTCTGGGAATCCATTTCCACTCCACTCACCACCTTTCATCTAGGGGAATTGTGGGGAGTCTCTAAGTGGTAGAGACTAGTAAGTGTACCTCAACATCCCTACTCCTCTTCTTTAGCAATAAGCCCACAGATTGTTATCTGGAAGCATAACCATCCAAAGTAAAGTCAACATTTCATGCCTCCACATATGTGTTCCCATGTGATTAAGTTCTGACCAATGGCACACAAATAGAAGTGTCGAATGTGGTTTCTATGTCCATAAAAAGGGAAGACATGTGATCTGTATCCTCCTGTCTTCCAGGCTGTAATAGCAACATGATAGCCAGTCCTTGTAACATTGTCTCTTTAGAATAGTATAACAACATGATGAAGGAAACACAGGCCTTTGCCACTATGGAGAGCCTACCCTGGGTTGCCAACATCAGTACATTTTTATCAAGAGAGAATTACAAAACTATATTGTTTAAATCACGATTATTTTAGGATTTTGTAAAATGTAGCCAAAATTCTGCCTAAATGATTCAATGCCCTTGAAAACAAAGAACAGAAAACATGTCATGGTGGTTCAAAGAATATGGAAACATATCACATAAGGAGAAATCCAGAGGTCAGGCAGCCACAGGGTTGGTTAATTCAGCAATTCAAGAAGGTCAAACACCCAGATTTTTGCATCTTTCTGGTCTGTTTCCCACTGTTTACCCACAAATACTATACTTCAGGCTTGATGAACTACTATTGGTTCCCTAAGTATGCCATGTTCTTTTAATTCACCTTTCAATGAAATATGCTGTTGCTTCTTCTTGGAACATCCTTCCTCTCCTTTTAGCTGGCTTAATCAGCTCAGGCTGCCATAGCAAAATACCATAGATTTGGTAGTTTAAACAACACAAATTTATTTTCTCACAGTTTCTGGAAGTCCAAAGTCAAGGTTCTGGCTGATTCAGTTTCCAGTGAGGACTCTATTCCTGACTCGCAGAAGGCTGCCTTCTTGTTAGTCCTCACGTGGCTTTACCTCAGTTTGCTGAGGTGGGAGGCAAGAGGAGGAGGGTGAGGGAGCTAGCTCTCTGGTGTCTCTTCTTGTAAGGACACTAATCCTTTCAGACCAGGGCCCCACCCTTATGACTTCATCTAACCTCAATTACTTTAGTAAAAGCCCTATCTCCAAATATAGTCACACTAAGGTTAGGGTTTCAACATTTGAATTTTGGGTGGGAGAGACACAAAAATTCGGTCCATAATACCTGGTAAGCTCCTCCTAATCCTCTAAGATATAATCAAACCTTATTTCCTTTCAAAAGCCTTCCCAGACCACTAAGGTAGAGTTAGGTGTTTCTTCCTCAGTTTCTATATTAGTTCCTATCATGCAATGCTAATCACACTGAACAGTAATTAGGAGATGTTTGTCCCTCCTTGTTAGCCCACAAGACACTTAAAAATAGGACAGTAGTTTATTTGCTTTGTATTCCTAACACCTAGGGTAATGCCTGGCACAAAGTTGGTATTAACAAATGTTTAAGGAAGGAAGAGAGGAAAGAAATATCACAACTTTGGAAGAAAATGTGATCCTGTGCGCCAAATAACTAACTTACAAATGAACATCAGAATAGCCATCATCCACTGGATTTGTCTCAATGATACATAAATTCAATCACCAGATTGCTAAACTTGGCTTAGTGGTTAAGAGTGTCTGAGTAATGCTGTCTTCCAACCTATTGGCTATATGACTTGATTATTTACAGTGGCATATTTAAAATGATTCTCAGTTCTTTGATGTCCCTCCTATTCCCTTCTCCTTGAATCTTGGCTCATCTTAGTGGTGGAAGTCACCTTCTGGGGGTTCTGAGGCTGTGCCATAAGAAACCTTGCAGCTTCAGCTCAGGCCTCTTGGAACACTTGCTCTTGGAACCGTGGGGCACCATGGAAGAAGCCAACTACCCTGAGGCCACCATGCAATGAGGAAACTCAAGCTGGCCTGTGGGAGACCATGCTGCATGAGAGATGCCTTACCAGCCCCCAGACATTCAACTCATCCCAGCTGTGGTTCTAGACATCTTGGAGCAAAGCAGAGCTGACTCTGCTGTGCCCTATCTAGTTTCATGAGCCCCAAAAGCATGAAATAAGTGTAATAATAGTGTTGGAGTAGGTTTTTAAGTGGGAGTAGATGATGAAATACTTACTCCACTGGACCTCAGTGTTCTTGATCGAAAATGGAGATATAAACAGATGCTACCTCTTGGCACTACAGTAAGAGTGAAAGAGTTAGAGCTTGTAAAGCACTTAAAACTACCTGGCTCAAAGTAAGTGCTTATAAATATGAGATATTGTTTTTATTTTCCTTTCATTACTTTATTTTGATACTTTTTATTTCTGTAGATCAAAACTATTTTGTTTTGATGAAATTAATGATTGATCAGAGCTAAGGTACATTGCAATTTTGATGACTGCGACTTTGTAGTTAGTGGGACTTGATTCAGACCCCATAGAGGTAAGGCCATCTCTGCTAAGAGCCTGCAGGCGTAGAGGGTGAAGAAACAAGCCCCTGCCCCAATTATCAAATACTAATCATCTTCCTAAGAGGTCAGAGCTATGGCTTGGGCAGAGGAGAGAGGCTCCCTAGCAAGCTTCCAAATCCTCTGTTTACATTGCTAGGTTTTTTGCCTTCTCCCTCCTGGGATAATTTGACACTAATGGGCAAAGCTCTTGAGGATGGAAATCGTTGGTCTTGTCTCCCTGTGAGCCTAAAATCCAG
This sequence comes from Pseudorca crassidens, assembly GCF_039906515.1. NCBI lineage: Eukaryota > Metazoa > Chordata > Mammalia > Artiodactyla > Delphinidae > Pseudorca > Pseudorca crassidens. The sequence continues at coordinate 58,648,011 of NC_090297.1, read as the reverse complement.
CTTCAGAGGAGGAAAAACACAAACATGACACTAATGGACTTCTCTTGTTCTCAGTTCTTCTCATTTCAAGACAGCAGTCCCCTTGGCATCAAGGCTCCTCATTTCAGATCCATTAGTGCCGGGCAAATGAGCCATGTGGTTTCTCTCATCTCCTGCCCAGAAACCACCACACGTACCCCTCTCCTGACCCCTCCCTCTAGTTAACATTGTTTAACAGACTCAAGGACACAGTTGTGGTTCTTTTATTCCTACAAGAGAAAAATGTGCTAATGCTTCCTGACCTGGCCACCTGGCTTGGTGGCAACTCAAAGCCAAGGCCTGGGCTGTTTGATGCTTTCTATTTTGGGATGTTATTGAGGACCTGGGCGATGAAAAGGGCCCCCGGAGCCCATGACACTACTGTGTTCCTCCACTGACATACCCTGGCACACCCCAGTCATCTGCCCTCTTCTGACTTTCCAGTGTGGCTCTGGTTTTACTGGCCTCCTTTAGGACAGCATCAGGGCCCTGAGGCCCTGGGAGGAGGGGCTGAGATGCACAAGAGGAATTGAGAAAGACTTGCACAACTAGTACCTAACTCAGCTAACTTATGAGGAAAAGAGAAGCATTTATGGGCTCAGTTGGATAGTTAATCAGCATCTAGGGTAAGGGAAAGTGTATCAGTTTCAAAACTGTAGACTGGGGTCTCAGGCTCTCTCCACTTTGTACTAGCTGTCTGACATTGGGTAAGCTATCTAGATCTCACCCTACTTATTTATATAAATGGGAATATAATATTTAACACAGAGGGCTATTTTGACAGTTGGACGAGATAAAGTATTGCCTTTATGAAACAACACCTGGAACGTCATGCAGATATCAAACATGACCAGAAAGAGTCCAGTTTTCTTGTAGTTGGGTCACAAACACACCTGGAATCCAGAGGACTCTGCAAACAGTTTTGCTACTCTTCCCAGCAGGCTGTATTGCAGTCCACACAGAGTTTGCCTTCTCTATTTCCTCTTTACTTCGTTTTTCGTTTCTATCCTCTGCCCTCAGTCCCAACCAAGGTTAGGGTCTGTCCCTCCCGTCTGAGTCTGGGAGGAGCCCTATTCCAGAAGCCTTCTGAGTAGAGCTCCTGAAATGAAACAGGACTCTCTTGCCGATCCTGATGGCCTCTCTTAGCATATCTTTGATGTATAATAATGTTGAAAGGTCTGTCTCTACCATGGATGAGAATGGGAGCAGATTAAAGGGACAGAGAAGTGTACCCTGACAAAGGTGGGAAGTGCCTAGCAGAGTAGGTATTCAATAGTGGCACTGTCCTCCTTTAATGTTTAACTAATCTTTATCCTAACTCTTCAACCTACTAACTATGTGACCTGGGTCAAGTTGCTTAACCTCTCATGCCTCAGTTTCCTCATCTGTAAAATAGGGATAATAATCCTTATTATCATCCCAGGTCATAGTGTTGTTATGGGAATTAAGTGAACTTACACATATAAAACTCTCAGAATGATGGCTAGCAAATAATAAATAACACATACGTGTTTGCTGGTATTACTGTCATTTTTAACTATTTTGATTGCATTATTTGAAATAGGCTTTCATCCAGGTTAACGCAATTTAAAATGGGGGGTTCAAACAATACAGTCTCCTCCTTCTCTCTCCTTATTCATTTACAGATTTCTGAAAGTTGTTTCATACTCTTCAAATTCCCATTTGTTAAGGTGTAGGGTGCCAGACTGGGAGCATACGGGTCTGAGGTCTCCAAGCTTGGCCACTGTGTGACCTGGGGCAAGGCACCTGGCCACATGCTCCTCCCTTTTCTCCTCTCCTCTAAAAAGGGCAGCACTCTCAGACCACACAACCTGTGCAATGAATTCACCCTCCGGCCAGGAGAACAGCAGGGCCCCTTTGATATGGCATCCTTGTATTTCTCCTTCACCCTGGATTCCAGGCAAGGCTGAAGGCAGCCTGTTTTCAAACTGTTTAACTCCCAAGAGAGGAGGAAAGCCTGCCTTCAAACATAGCTTGCTGCCTTTCCCCAAGATAAGCACTCCCCCAACCAAGAGTCCCTGATTATCAAACATGTCAGCATATTCTAAGAATCCTGTATAAAATAAGCAAACCAGTCCTCCGGGAAGACCTGAGGGACTGCTTTGAACAAAGTGAATGAGCATTAATGCATAAATGGATACATCCTCATTAAGCTGCAGAGGCCCAGAATCACTGGGATGGTGACCTCTATGCAAAAGGTGCTGCACCTCTGTGGATGAGGGGTCACCAGGGAGCTTAATTCTCTACCCTCTGCGGAATAGTCATCCCCAACATCTTTATATTCTCATGATGATACCTGTAGAATCAAGATCTTTTTTTCTTTCTTTCCTTTAATCTCTCTTTCCAAAGTAGTCTTGAGTCCCTGCTATGCACTAGATACTCTGCTTACTGACAGTTACATAAAGAAAATTAAGACATGCTTCATGCTTTCAAATAACTTATATGTCGGTCGGAAAGACTAAAATATAAGGAATTCTATAATACATTGCCAGGCTAAATCTGGTTCCTCTGTTAGTACGTTGATAGCACTTAGTACTTTCCCTTCACTTATCATAAGTCAGTAATTGTATCTGTGTTCTCTATTAATTAATATCCACCCTCCCTCACACTCCTTCACAGTGTAAACTGTGATGCTTTGAGCTAACATACACTAGTACTTATTATATACAAGACACTGCTTTAAGTGCCTTACATATATCAACTTTTAATCTTCACAACTACTTCAAGATAAATGTACTAAATATTATTCTCATTTTACAAATGAGGAAACTAAGACACAGAGAAATTAAGAACTAAGTAATGTGCCTCAGGTCACGCAGCTGGTAAGAGTCAGAGCCAGGTCTTCAACCTAAGCAGTCTGGCTCCAGACCTCTGCTCTCAGTTACTAAGCTCTGTATTAAAGGGATGATACCACGGCTCTTTTTAAGGTAATAGATAAGTATGTGATACAGTCTAGACAGATTTCCTTGTCAAATTATTAAATTTTGATAATGCAAATAAACTTCATTTGTCTGGAAAATTCATTCCTATGGAATCCCTAGTGTCAAATCCAAGTAAGTGAGGTATTGGGTTGTATACAAAAGAAGAGAAGGGAAACGGCAGTACTTAGATCAGACTAAGGAAAAGAACATGCACTGCAAAGCAAGTCTATTTGTAGAACTGAGAAATGTTGCTACCTAAAAGCAAAGAACTGTATACACTGTCAGATTTCTGACTTGATCTAAATTTTTAATTATGGAATCGAAGAAAAATGGCCTACTAGTTCTTAAAGAAAGAACCCCATCCTGACTGCTGTAACAGCCCAATCCCTTCATCCATGGGCAGCAGGCATTTCTCTGATAGACTCTTATCATCTCATAAGTTAAAAGAGCAAAATGTCTATCAAAAATAAAAGTTAGTTTACTTTATGCAACTATGTAATTTAAAGACTTACTAGATTTCAGGGCTTCCCTGGTGGTGTAGTGGTTAAGAATCCACCTGTCTAATGCAGGGGACATGGGTTCGAGCCCTGGTCGGGAAGATCCCACATGCCGTGGAGCAACTAAGCCTGTGCGCCACAACTACTGAAGCCCGCGCACCTAGAGCCCATGGCCCGCAACAAGAGAAGCCGCCGCAATGAGAAGCCCATGCATCGCAATGAAGAGTAGGCCCTGCTTACCACGACTAGAGAAAGCCTGTGTGCAGCAATGAAGACCCAATGCAGCCAAAATTAAATAAATAAAATAAATAAATTTATGGAAAAGAAAGACTTACTAGATTTCAAAACTGTTTAATTGTTCTCTGCCTTTTGAAAATAAAACATGAAGACTTTCTATCTTGATGTGTTAAATTCCTGTTGGTAATTTAAAGCATGAGATCACACCAATTAGGTTTCGACCCCAGCTCTCTTACTAATTATCTACAGAGATTTGGGCACGTAATGTAGTCTCTCTGGTCTCAGTGTACTTAGCTGAAAAATTAGGAGACTGAATTAGATGGTTTTTAAGACTCTTTCGCTCTCCTCTAACATTCTGAGATTTGGTGATATATTTTTATATCAGCCTGTTTATGTCTTTGTATAATGTTTTATTTCCATGCAATGATGTTAGAAAATACTCATGTTTGACTCCAGTTCAAATTCTTTCCATGAACATTTACTATAATAAAAACACTAAATTCACTTACAAAATAAATTTGGAGTTAGGGCCAGTGTTCAACAGAGTAAAGTGGTTCCCAGAGCATCAATAAATAGATGGGATAGGGACATCAGCTGTAGAGATTGCTAGTGTTTACAAATACCAGTGCTCTGTTTTTCTTCTGGGCACATGGCTGGACCACATCCTGCAGTTAGTTGAAGCCATGTGTCTACACTTCTACCAAGGGAATGTGAACCTATGTGACATGAGCCACTTCTGGGCCTGAAACTTAAAAACCTTCTTCGTGCATTCCTCGTTCTTCCACCCCATCCACTGGCTAAATAGACAGAATTTGGAAAGTGGAAAAGAGGAGCACAAACTCAAGACAAAAGCAGCCTATGCTCCAGAATGACCACATACAGCAGAACACTACTGGATTGTTACATGAAAGAAAAATGTTTATTGTGTCACACCACTGAATTTTGGGCAATAGCCTATCCTAACCAACACATCACCCTTTTAGATTTTTATCCAGGTGAAACTGGGTTATGATGAGCCTCTGGTTCAACCTCGAAGGGAGGCAATGTCACAGAATGGTTAGTCTGAGGACTGTTTCTGGTGAGGAAAGATGAATATTTTTGTTGGGCATCTTGAATCTTTCTCCCTTGTTTATCCTATGATACTACTGGGTTTTGTTTTGTTTTGTTTTGTTTTTCGGTAAGCGGGCCTCTCACTGTTGTGGCCTCTCCCATTGCGGGGCACAGACTCCGGATGTGCAGGCTCAGCGGTCATGGTTCACGGGCCCAGCCGCTCCGCGGCACATGGGATCTTCCCAGACCGGGGCACAAACCCGTGTCCCCTGCATCGGCAGACGGACTCTCAACCACTGCACCACCAGGGAAGCCCAATACTACTGTTTAAATATCTTATCCTATCATCTTAAAGGTCACCCTAGTTTTGCCAGTGCTCCTACTGCACTTACAGCACGTCCCTACAAAACGCCACTTCTGCTGCTCACTATCCAAGTCGCTCCATTATCCAAATCTCCTCTCTAGTAAATGCAGCTTAGCCGTTCTTCACTTATTTTTTATTTGTCATTTTCTATAGCATTAATTCTAAAACATTTTCAGTTTCTAATCTGTCACATTATTGACTAATCTTTCCCCTCAGTCAAAACTGAAAGCTGTCGGACTTCCCTGGTGGTGCAGTGGTTGAGAGTCCGCCTGCCGATGCATGGGACACGGGTTCATGCCCCGGTCCGGGAGGATCCCACGTGCCGCGGAGTGGCTGGGCCCGTGAGCCATGGCCGCTGAGCCTGCGCGTCCAGAGCCTGTGCTCCGCAACGGGAGAGGCCACAACAGTGAGAGGCCCACGTACCACAAAAAAAAAAAAAAAACAAAACTGAAAGCTGTTTAAGAAACCTGTTTGTGTACTGATCTGTTTCTCCTTGGCGTTCCATGAGTTTTTGCTTCATGTATTTTGAAGGTCCATCATTAGGTGAATATCTGTTTAAGATTGTTATGTCCTCTTATTGGAATGACCCCTTTATCATTATGAAGTGACATTCATATTCCTGGTAATATTCTTTGCTCTGAAATTTACTTTGCCTCCCTGCTCCATTGCCTGGAAACTCTCTAAGGACAGTAAGCTGGGACAATGGCTGGGTTTGCCTCATTTGGTTCCCGTCTTTCAGGAATTACTGTCCTTTGTTGCTTGTTGCCCAGTGTCTTTTTTTTTCTTAATTTAATTTATTGATTTTTGGGTTGCGTTGGGTCTTCATTGCTGTGCGCAGGCTTTCTCTAGTTGCGGTGAGCAGGGCCCACTCTTTGTTGCAGTGTGTGGGCTTCTCATTGAGGTGGCTTCTCCTCTTGCGGAACACGGGCTCTAGGTGCATGGGCTTCAGTAGCTGTGGCTCTTGGGCTCTAGGCATGCGGCCTTCAGTAGTTGTGGCTCACAGGCCTAGTTACTCTGTGGCATGTGGGATCTTCCTGGACCAGGGTTTGAATCTGTTTCCCCTGCATTAGGCAGGTGAATTCTTAACCACTGTGCCACCAGGGAAGTCCCACCCAGTGTCTTAAAACTATTCCCTCTTCTCTCATATTTTAGCCAGTTTTGGGTTGTTCCAGCCAAGAGGGTAAATCTGGTCCCTGTTAACCCAATCTTGCCCTGAAGGGAAAGTCACTAATGCTTTTATTTTTATTTATTTTTTTAAATCAATATTTATTTATTTACTTGTTTGTTTGTTTATTTTTGGCTGTGTTGGGTCTTCATTGCTACATGCAGGCTTTCCCTCATTGCGGCGAGCAGGGGCTACTCTTCATTGCAGTGCACGGGCTTCTCATCGTGGAGGCTTCTCTTGTTGTGGAGCACGGGCTTTAGGCGCACAGGCTTCAGTAGTTGTGGCATGCAGCCTTCAGTAGTTGCGGCGTGTGGGCTTCAGTAGTTGTGGCTCATGGGCTCTAGAGCACAGGCTCAGTAGTTGTGGCACACGGGCTTAGTTGCCCCACGGCATGTGGGATCCTCCCAGACCAGGGCTCGAACCCATGTCCCCTGCATTGGCAGGCAGACTCTTAACCACTGTGCCACCAGGGAAGTCCCACACTAATGCTTTTATATATCAACTCATTTGATCCTCACAGAAGAACCCTATGAAGTGAATCTTATTATCCTTTTTTAGAGCTGAAAACAAAAACCAAAAATCCTGAGTCTCAGTGAGGTTACATAAATGGTCTAAAGTTACACGGTTACAAAAACCAATTAAAATATATGGAATGGGTCAAGATTTTGGTGATAGTTGCATATAGTTTCTGAAACTAAAATTAGGCACATGCTATAAGATTTTCTTTTATTTGTGAATTTATTTACATGATGAATCTCACAAAGATTTATAAAATCAAAATACATTTAAGTACATATGTAGTAATTTGTCTTACCTGACAATAGCTACAGTATATGAAATGAGGTCTATCTCAGAAAATCTGGGCTACGACTTCAAAGTATGAGATGAGAAGGATGATGAAATATTATAGCCAGTGGGACTGGACAAAGGATAAAAGTTAATAACACTATTTCAGGTAGGAATTGTACCTGCCATATTTAAAAAATATCCTTCAAGCCAAGAATCCTGAAGCAAATGTCTTTAGTATTCATGGAAGAGTTTAAAAGAAATAACTGGAGTGTGTGTGTTTGTGTGTTTTTAAGGGGTGGGGGACCTACTTTATTTATTTATTTATTTATAAATATATATTTTTTTATTTTTCAGCTTCTTTCCCATTACAGTTTATTACAAGATATTGAATATAGTTCCCTGTGCTGTACAGTAGGTCCTTGTTGTTTATCTGTTTTATTTTTTAGTCCTAATCTTATTTTATTTTATTTATTTATTTATTTTTATACAGCAGGTTGGAGTGTGCTTTTTAATTCTTGTTTTCTTTTGCCTGTTGGAATATAATGGAAGTAAATCATCAGGAACGACTTGGGAGGGGCCACCCAAAACAGATGATCCAATTTATGTCACAAGCATAGTCTTAGGGCTCAAATGCCTCAGTTTAGCAATGTTCTCCAGTGGGTTCAGTGGGAACAATGGGAAATCCTAGTTCAAAGATTCCTTCTTCTTTTAAAGTACATATCATCCTGTCTGGCACATCAGATGCCCTTTAGCAAACGTGCATTCCATCCTTTCTCTCCAATTAGAATAGATCAGACCAAACACTCTCTGTCACAAAGGAAGCAGCAACTCAAGGACACCCAGGCAAGGCTGCATGAGGAGGCTTAATTTGTTTTTATATTGGAGATCCTTCCATTGACACTAATTAATCTCGCCCCCCAACTTGGAGGGCTAGCAAACGTCTTTTAAAATAGCTGCAATAACTCACTCCCTCTTGCGAGAGCACCGGAATCACAACTAACTGCTGACCAATCATCGAAAGGAAGACACTGGAACTCACAAAAAAGATGCCCACATCCAAAGACAAAGGAGAAACCACAATGAGACGGTAGGAGGGGCACAATCACAATAAAATCAAATCCCATAACTGCTGGGTGGGTGACTCACAAACTGAAGAACACTTATACCACAGAAGTCCACCCACTGGAGTGAAGGTTCTGAGCCCCACGTCAGGTTTCCCAACCTGGGGGTCCGGCAACGGGAGGAAGAATTCCTAGAGAATCAGACTTTGAAGGCTAGTGGGATTTGATCACAGGACTTCGACAGGACTGGGGGAAATGGAGACTCCACTCTTGGAGGGCACACACAAAGTAGTGTGCGCATCAGAACCCAGGGGAAGGAGTGGTGACGCCATAGGAGACTGAACCACCTACCTGCTAGTGTTGGAGGGTCTCCTGCAGAGGCGGCGGGTGGGTGTGGCTCACCGTGAGGACAAGGACACTGACAGCAGAAGTTCTGGGAAGCAGTCCTTAGCTGAGCCCTCCCAGATTCCGCCATTTGCCCCACCAAAGAGCCCAGGTAGGCTCCAGTGTTAAGTTGCCTCAGGCCAAACAACCAACAGGGAGGGAACTCAGCTCCACCCATCAGCAGACAAGCAGATTAAAGTTTTGCTGAGCTCTGCCCACAAGAGCAACACCCAGCTCTGCCCACCACCAGTCCCTCCCATCAGGAAACTTGCACAAGCCTCTTAGATAGCCTCATCCACCAGAGGACAGACAGCAGAAGCAAGAAGAACTACAATCCTGCAGCCTGTGGAACAAAAACCACATTCACAGAAAAATAGACAAGATGAAAGGGCAGAGGGCTATGCACCAGATGAAGGAACAAGATAAAACCCCAGAAAAACAATTAAATGAAGTAGAGATAGGCAACCTTCCAGAAAAATAATTCAGAATAATGAGAGTGAAGATGACCCAGGACCTCAGAAAAGGAATGGAGGCAAAGATCCAGAAGATGCAAGAAATGTTTAACAAAGAGCTAGAAGAATTAAAGAACAAACACCTAGAAGAATTAAAGAGCAAACAAACAGAGATGAACAATACAATAACTGAAATGAAAAACACACTAGAAGGAATCAATAGCAGAATAACTGAGGCAGAAAACCAGATAGGTGACCTGGAAGACAGAATGGTGAAATTCACTGCTGTGGAACACAATAAAGAAAAAAGAATGAAAAAAAATGAAGACAGCCTAAGACACCTCTGGGACAACATTAAACACAACAACATTTGCATTATAAGGGCCCCAGAAGGAGAAGAGAGAGAGAAAGGACCCGAGAAAATATTTGAAGAGATCATAGTCGAAAACTTTCCTAACATGGGAAAGGAAATAGCCACCCAAGTCCAGGAAGCACAGAGAGTTCCAGGCAGGACAAACCCAAGGAGAAACATGCTGAGATACATAGTAATCAAACTGACAAAAATTAAAGACAAAAAATATAATTGAAAGCAACAAGGGAAAAATGACAAATAACATACAAGGAAACTCCCATAAGGTTAACAGCTGATTTCTCAGCAGAAACTCTACAAGCTAGAAGGGAGTGGCATGACGAATTTAAAGTGATGAAAGGGAAGAACGTACAACCAAGATTACACTACCGACAAGGATTTCATTCAGTTCAACAGAGAAATCAAAAGCTTTACAGGCTTCCCTGGTGGCGCAGTGGTTGAGAGTCCACCTGCCGATGCAGGGGACATGGGTTTGTGCCCTGGTCCGGGAAGATCCCACATGCCATGGAGCGGCTGGGCCCGTGAGCCATGGCTGCTGAGCCTGTGCGTCCGGCAGAGGCCACAACAGTGAGAGGCCTGTGTAGCCGCAAAAAAAAAAAAAAAAAAAAGCTTTACAGACAAGCAAAAGCTAAAAGAATTCAGCACCACCAAACCAGCTCTACCACAAATGCTAAAGGAACTTCTCTAAGTGGGAAACACAGAGATGGAAAGGACCTACAAAAGGAAACCCATTACAATTAAGAAAATGGTAATAGGAACATACATATTGATAATTACCTTAAACGTGAATGGATTAAATGCTCCAATCAAAAGACACAGGCTCACTGAATGGATATAAAAACAAGACCCATATGTATGCTGTCTCCAAGAGACCCACTTCAGACCTAGGGACACATACAGACTAAGTTTAAGGGGATGGAGAAAGATATTCCATGCCAATGGAAATCAAAAGAAAGCTGGAGTAGCAATACTCATATCAGATAAAATAGACTTTAAAATAAAGAATGTTATGAGAGACAAGGAAGGACACTATGTAATGATCAAGGGACAAATCCAAGAAGAAGATATAACAATTATAAATATATATGCACCCAACATAGGAGCACCTCAATACATAAGGCAACTGCTAACACCTCTAAAAGAGGAAATTGACAGTAACACAATAATAGTGGGGGACTTTTAACACCTCACTTACACCAATGGACAGATCATTGAAAGAGAAAATTAATAAGCCAACACAAGCTTTAAATGACACAATAGACCAGATAGATTTAATTGATATTTATAGGACATTCCACCCAGAGACAGCAGATTAAACTTTCTTCTCAAGTGCGCACGGAACATTCTCCAGGATAGATCACATCTTGGGTCACAAATCAACCTCAGTAAATTTAAGAAAATTGAAATCATATCAAGCATCTTTCCTGACCACAACGCTATGAGATTAGAAATCAATTACAGGTAAAAAAATGTAAAAAACACAAACACATGGAGGCTAAACACTACGTTACTAAATAACCAAGAGATCACTGAAGATTTCAAAAAAGGAAAGCAAAAAAATACCTAGAGACAAATGACAATGAAAACACCATGATCCAAAACTTCTGGAATGCAGGAAAATAAGTTCTAAGAGGGAAGTTTATAGCTATACAAGCCTACCTCAAGAAACAAGAAAAATCTCAAATAAACAATCTAATGTTACACCTAAAGGAACTACAGAAAGAAGAACAAACAAAACCCAAAGTTAGCAGAAGGAAAGAAATCATAAAGATCAGAGCAGAACTAAATGAAATAGAAACAAAGAAAACAATAGCAAAGGTCAATAAAACTAAAAGCTGGTTCTTTGAGAAGATAAACAAAATTGATAAACCATTTGCCAGACTCATCAAGAAAAAGAGGGAGAGGACTCAAATCAACAAAATTAGAATTGAAAAAGGAGAAGTTACAACAGCACGGCAGCAATACAAAGCATCCTAAGAGACTACTACAAGCAACTCTATGCCAATAAAATGGACAACCTGGAAGAAATGGACAAGTTCTTAGAAAGGTATAACCTTCCAAGACTGAACCAGGAAGAAATAGAAAATATGAAGACCAATCACAAGTAATGAAAGTGAAGCTGTGATTAAAAATCTTCCAACAAACAAAAGTCCAGGATCGGATGGCTTCACAGGTGAATTCTATCAAACATTCAGAGAAGAGCTAACACCCATCCTTCTCAAACTCTTCCAAAAACTTGCAGAGGAAGGTACACTCCCAAACTCATTCTATGAGGCCACCATCACCCTGATACCAAAACCAGATAAAGATACTACAAAAAAAGAAAATTACAGACCAACATCACTGATGAATATAATGCAAAATTCTCAACAAAATACCAGCAACAGAATCCAACAACACATTAAAAGGATCATACACCATGATCAAGTGGGATTTATCCCAGGGATGCAAGGATTCTTCAATATACACAAATCAATCAATGTGATACACCATATTAACAAACTGAAGAATAAAACCATATAATCATCTCAATAGATGCAGAAAAAGCTTTTGACAAAATTCAACACCCATTTATGATAAAAACTCCCCAGAAAGTGGGCATACAGGGAACCTACCTCAACATAATAAAGGCCATATACAACAAACCCACAGCAAACATCATTCTCAATGGTGAAAAACTAAAAGCATTTCCTCTAAGATCAGGAACAAACAAGGATGTCCACTCTCACCACTATTATTCAACATAGTTTTGGAAGTTCTAGCCACGGCAACCAGAGAAGGAAAAGAAATAAAAGGAATACAAACTGGAAAAGAAGAAGTAAAACTGTCACTGTTTGAAGATGATATGATACTATACATAGAGAATCCTAAAGATGCCACCAGAAAACTACTAGAGCTAATCAATGAATTAGGTAAAGTTGCAGGGTACAAAATTAATGCACAGAAATCTCTTGCATTCCTATACACTAATGATGAAAACTCTGAAAGAGAAATTAGGGAAACACTCTCATTTGCCACTGCAATATAAAGAATAAAATATCTAGGTATAAACCTACCTAGGGAGACAGAAGACCTGTATGCAGAAAACTATAAGACACTGATGAAAGAAATTAAAGATGATACAAACAGATGGAGAGATATACCATGTTCTTGGATTGGAAGAATCAATATTGTGAAAATGACTATACCACCCAAAGCAATCTACAGATTCAATGCAATCCCTCTCAAATTACCAATGGCAATTTTACAGAACTAGCACAAAAAAATCTTAAAATTTGTATGGAGACACAAAAGGCCCCGAATAGCGAAAGCAGTCTTGAGGGAAAAAAACACAGCTGGAGGAATCAGGCTCCCTGACTTCAGGCTATACTACAAAACTACAGTAATCAAGACAGTACGGTACTGGCACTAAAACAGAAATATAGATCAATGGAACAGGATAGAAAGTCCAGGGATAAACCCATGCACCTATGGTCAACTAATCTATGACAAAGGAGGCAAGGATATACAATGGAGAAAAGACAGTCTCTTCAATAAGTGATGCTGGCAAAAGTGGACAGCTACATGTAAAAGAATGAAATTAGAACACTCTGTAGCATGATACACAAAAATAAACTCAAAATGGATTAGAGACCTAAATGTAAGACTGGACACTATAAAACTCTTAGAGGCAAACATAGGAAGAACACTCTGACATAAATCACAGCAAGATCTTCTTTGATCCACCTCCTAGAGTAATGGAAATAAAAACAAACAAATAGGACCTAATGAAACTGAAAAGCTTTTGCAAAGCAAAGGAAACTACAAACAGGACGAAAAGACAACCCTCAGAATGGGAGAAAATATTTGCAAATGAATCAAGGGACAAAGGATTAATCTGAAAAATATATAAACAGCTCATGCCACTCAATATTCAAAAAACAAACAACCCAGTCCAAAAATGGGCAGAAGACCTAAATAGACATTTCTCCAAAGAAGATATACAGATGGCCAAGAAGCACATGAAAAGCTTCTGAACATCACTAATTATTAGAGAAATGCAAATCAAAACTACAATGTATTATCACCTCACACCAGTTAGAATGGGCATCATCAGAAAATCTACAAACAACAAATGATGGAGAGGGTGTAGAGAAAAGAGAACCCTCTTGCACTGTTGGTGGGAAAGTAAATTGATACAGCCACTATGGAGAACAGTATGGAGATTCCTTAAAAAACTAAAAATAGAATTACCCTATGACCCAGCAATCCCACTACTGGGCATATAACTAGAGCAAACCATAATTCAAAAAGGCACATGTACCCCAATGTTCATTGCAGCACTATTTACAATAGCCAGGTCATGGAAGCAACCTAAATGCCCATCGACAGACGAATGAATAAAGAAGATGTGGTGCATATATATAATGGAATATTACCCATAAAAAGGAACGAAATTGGGTCATTTGCAGAGATGTGGATGGATCTAGAGACTGTCATACAGAGTAAAGTAAGTCAGAAAGAGAAAAACAAATATCATATATTAATGCATATATGTGAAACCTAGAAAAATGGTACAGATGAACCAGTTTGCAGGGCAGAAATAGAGACACAGATGTAGAGAATAAACGTATGGACACCAAGTGGGGAAAGTGGTAGGTGGGGGTGGTGGGGGTGGGATGAATTGGGAGATTGGGTTTGAAATATATATACTAATATGTATAAAATAGATAACTAATAAGAACCTACTGTATAAAAAAATAAATAAAATAAAATTCAAAATAAAAAACAGCAATATAACACTCCCTAAATGGGATTTTAACTAATGTATAATAATTAGTCTCATCATAACAGCATCTCTTTACCACATTCAGAAGAGAACCCTGCCTGTCTGCCATAAGTGGTGTTATTAGAGGGAAGAGAGTGTTTTTCCTGCCCATTCATGCTCCAGATGCCATTTAGCCGCGTTCTGTGGGGACAATGGTCCTCGCCTTTCATAGAGTACAGATAGAAATGCAGAACTACAGCATTCAGAGATTCTGCTGTCTGCCACAGAATTCTAGTCAGCCCCATTTCTTTGAAAATGCATAATATTTCTGAGCAGAATGAAAACTTTCTTTCAAAAGAAAACTGCTTTCTGAGTCTACTGTAGCCCAGAAAGAGAGGTCAGATACGGAGAGTTGCCACAGCAGACCTGGCCTTTAGATAAAATGCCTTTTTCATTTGTTGAATGCAAAGAGAATTTTTGCATGAACCAAAACTTACTTAGTTGCACAAAAATCTAATTGGAGAGCTCATGTTGCCCTTGAACACAATAGCAGGAAAGCATCTGCTTAGACCCAGACCCTCTGCAACTTGCTGAAGTAGAAAAACCATGGGCTTTTGCACCATATAGACCTGTGTTCAAATTTTAACCTGCCGTGTAGGAGCATAGCCTCAAAGCCCATGCTATCCAATAGAACTTTCTTCCATCACAGAAATTTTCTGTATCTGTGCTGCCAAATAGAATAGCCACTAGCTACATCTAGGTATTGAGCACTCGAAATGTGGCTAGTGAAACTGGGAAACTGAATTTTTACATATTCTTAAAATTTTAATTCATCTAAATTAAAATAGTCACATGGTTAGTGGCTACTCTATTGGACAGCACATCTCTAATATAAGAACACTTTCTGCATCTTGCACCTCCAACCATTATGACAGAGTTACACCTCCCAGCACTAAGTTGGCCTCTTTGGGTTTTGGAGGCAGCACACACTGCACTCAGGAACATTGCTTTGTCTCATTTATCAGGTGAACTATAAGACTGCCAATTCCACATAGAACCCAGAGCAAGAGAGGGGTTTGCAGCAAGTTGAGGCTGGGAACCCGCCTGCCCACTCAGCTACAAACTAAAAGTAACAGTGGCAGATGAGAATGCTGAGTGGAGGACCAGCAAGTTTCAATAGGAGAGTTGTTACATCGTCTCCTAGAGCTTGAGAGTAAGGCCATGGCTTTTACAGCAGAGAACAACTTTCTGTTTGAAAATCAACAGCTGGCATTCTATTGGACCCTAGGAGGGACTGAGTACTGCTATCAAGCACTATGTGACCAGAGCTGCCCATTATATCCTGGATATTGTTTAATTCACTGTGTCATAAATTCAAGCAGGTGCAACACAATCCATTACTCTACATAACGGATTGTGTTGTAATCCATTAATGTACAGAAACGGTACATTAGAGTTTGGGCTTAAGTGATTCGAGAAGGCACAAGTACATTGCATTAACAGCTCAGACTTCCACATCATCTGTCCCTATTGTATCAATACCTCTTCTAAAACCCAAACCTATAGCTCATGGGGAGTACCCTACAACCAACTGTCAGAAGAGGAATGAACTTGGGCTTAGTTCACAGATGGGTTGGCATGATATGTTGGTGCTAACTGAAAATGGACAACCGCCATTATAATTCCACTCAGGGGTATTTCTAGTGAACAGTGGTGAAGAGAAATCCTCCCAGCGGGCAGATCTGCTAGCAGGACACTTGGCCATCCAGTGCTAATGGAGGGAGATGTAGCTTGAGGTACTTAGGCTCCTGGTTAATGGTTGCATGACTTGGCTAGTTGTTGAGAGGCCTAGAACAAATAACACTGGAAGGTTTAAAACAAGTAGTTCTGGGGAAGAGGTATGTAAGCAAATCTATAAAAGTAGGCACAAAGTGTGCAGATCCTTGTGTCTCACAATAATGCTCATCAGGAAGTATTCCCTGCAGAGGAAGCTTTCAATAGTTAATGACTCAGTAGACGTTATTTTTCTCCTTTCCTTAGCAACCTAAAGCCTCATGAACTGGGCCAATCAACAGAGTGGCCATATGAAGAAATAAAGACACGAAATGGGTCTAACAGCATGTACTTCCTCTAATCAAGACTGATACAGCTACTGCCATGGTGAATATCCATTCAGTTTCCTAGGAGAAGAGACCAACTCTGAGCCATCACTATGGCACCATCCCTTGAGGTAACCTCAATTTTAGCAGGAGGTCAATTACAGTGGGCCACTTCTACTATGAAAAGGGCAGTGATTTTTGTCTCACTGGAATAGAAATCTACTAACAATGTTAGTTTTCCTTTCCTTGCACTTCCCTCAGCACCACCATCCAACCAGCTCACAGAATGCCTGATCTATCAGCATCATGTTCCATACAACATTTCCTTGGAGCAAGATCCCTATTTATGCCAAAGGAAGAGCTACAATGGATGTACAACCACAGGTACCACTGGTCTTCAATATACACCCCTCACCAAGAGCATCTGTCTAGAAGAACACTGGAAAACCGTGTTGAAGGTTAAGCTAAGGATTGATTGCTGTCCTCTAGGATGCAGGGTAAGTACTGATAAATGGTAGATACACAGTGATGCTTTATCCTAAATAGCAAAAATAAATGCGTCTGGGAAGCACAGGGTCAAAATAGAACTGGGTTCTTTCACCATAATTTCTAAAACTCACAGAATTCGCACTCTCTGATCTTAGGTTCTACGAGATTAGAGATTGTGTTTCCTGGGGATCAGATAGGTAGAGTGGAATGGGAGCATGCATCTATCAAATGACACAGAAAAATTCCTACTTAACTTGAAGGTATGACCTACCTGTTCATTTTGAGCTCCTTATACCAAGAAACATCAGGCAAAAAAAGGTATTAATGTCTTGTCAGGGGTAATTGATCCCTGCTATCATAAGAAGAAATCCAGAATTGCTGCTATACAATAGGGATAAAAAGGGATGTGTCAGCAACCCAGGAATTCACTGAGGTATCTCTTGGCGGTTTTATACCTGGCAAGTGATCAATTGTAGCAACCACAGCCTGACAAAAGGCAAGGCCACTATGGATACGTACCCTCAGAAATGAGGTCACTCCAGCAGGAAAGCAACTGAAGGGGAGGAAATTCTAGAATAGCTGGTGAAGAAGGGAGATTATATTTATTATACCCTTGGAATCAGTTGAAGCTGACAGCATGTTGTTTCCACCAAGAGAAAAGAAAGAAAAAGAAAAGAGAGAGGGGTCTCTTATTTCAGAATGGTAGCCAGATATAATGAGAGCACATGAGTTGAGGTGACTGGTGCAAGGGGGTGAATTGTATCATATACCACTTATGGTTGCTTCAGATTCTCTTGATCTCAGCTGTTTCTGTCATTGCCACACTTGTTCCAGAACCAACAGTCACTGTATTGACACAGTCTGGCTGGACACTAACTCATTTCATGTGGCCACAACCTAACAGCATTTGCCACATGTCTATTCAAAGCACATCTTGCCTCTTGTTTCAGATGATGCTGAGGGATAAGATGACATGGGACCACATATGCTCAGCTCAGAAGAATCAAAGAATTAATATCCTAGGGAGCAAGCATTTGACTAATGAGAAATGGGAGCTAATGGATAAATTCTCCTTCCTTCTTTTCTTGGAAGGACTGACTTGAGAAGTAATTGTTTTCATAGTCTCTTAGAAGAAGGTCCCACGAATCAGGTAAGACTGTCACTTGATACCACATATGGCCAGCTTGATAATGTACGTTTTTATTGGCTCTTCCCCCACTTTCCCTACCATGCTCTCCTTGTTCCTCAGATCTGCTGCCCAGGATTAGGAGAACCCAGGTCAAGAGACAGTGGAATTACTGAGATTTTCTTGAAAAAAATAAAATCCCAGGTTTATAAAAACTGCGGGCTATGTTTAAACATCTTATGAAGAATAGAGTTAATGGGCATATTTTCACCACTTCAGGAGGTCAGCCTAACTCTTGCTTCCTGGTTGGCTGTCAATTTCAACTCATCCATCCTTTAGAACTGACCCAAGTCCTTCAGACAGCAGCACCAGAAGACATAGAGAGATACCCAGAAGAGGAGAGGGCCATAAAGAAAAGGGAATTAATATTAACTAAGCACTGTACCACATATACTCCAATCAGCCAAGGTAGGTAACATTATTTATTATCTCTATGTAAAATAGAGAGGAAGGAATGTAAGTTCAGACCAATACTACCCAATTACCAAGTGGCTGGGATCAAACTCAATTTTTTTCACTAATGTAATTTCTCCATATTAGATTCCTTTATTGAGAACCAGAGTTATATTTAGACATTAGCGTTTTGTGACCTCATTGGACCTAGAGAAAAGGAAGTTGGTATTTAGGGAGCAAAAAAACCCCAAACCCCACAAACCATCTTAGCAAAAGTAGAAGTTAAATAGAGTTATACGTAAAAGAGAAAAATAAAAGAGAACAGAGAAAGTCAGAATCTTGGACGGCATTTGTCCAGACCAAAGTTTTACAAATATGTGATGCAGAACACATATGTATCAAAAAATTTGGATGTGTTACTAATTTTTTTTTTCGGTACATGGGCCTCTCACTGTTGTGGCCTCTCCCGTTGCGCAGCACAGGCTCCGGACGCGCAGGCTCAGCAGCCATGGCTCATGAGCCCAGCCGCTCCGCGGCATGTGGGATCTTCCCGGACCAGCGCGCGAACCCGTGTCCCCTGCATCGGCAGGCGGACTCTCAACCACTGCGCCACCAGAGAAGCCCGTGTTACTAATTTTTGATCAATATTCCAATATGTTTTGGCTATCACTAAAGATACTCTATTTGACAATGCCTGTCAGATTAAACATTGCATTACAGTGGGTTGTGCAACATGGTGTAGGGCAGAGCAAAACTTGCTATGAACCGGGAAGGATTGTATCACGGATTCAAGCAGGTGACAAAGAAAGAAGTGTTTAATGGAACACTTGAGAACATTGTCTTCTGTGTGTATAAGAAAGAGTAGTCATGATAGTTGATATTTCTATCAAACATCAACAGTGGTGCTGTGAGATCAAGGGAATGCTGAAAAAAATACTAAAATCTGATGCAACATTATTTTTTGTAGTTCAGAATGATCAGTAATGACTGCTGACTTGTTTACTGTTGTCAGATGAGTCTTTTAATCTTTCAAATTGAGCTGCTAAAAATACCTTGAATGTGAAAAGTGTGAGAACTGTTGTTCTAAGAAACCTATTTACCTGACCAGACTTGCCACCCCACCTAAGCTGAGAAACAAACGGGAAATTGCTGGTTTAATTGCTGGCTAAAGCAATTTATTGTGTTAAAAAAGCACTTTTCCTTACTAGTACAACTGAAATGAAAATAGTGATAGTGATGTAGATATAGACTAGTGATATAGAGACCCACATTCATGGAGCTTTCTATCAGAATCAGCAGCATCTCTTTGAGCCAAGTGACCCATCTGGACCCAAATGACCCAGAAACCATGAAGGGGAGAACACCTCACTCACTGAGAATGTATTTAGGAAGTAGAAGAGCTAAAAATCAAATTCCCTGAGCCTTGGGCAGTGATCACAACATGCATTAGAAAGGACCAGAAAGAGCTGAAAAAGAAGAAAGCCAGGATTTTGCTTTGGCCTGCCTCTTCTCCCTCCATGTGTTGGCATATGAAGGAAGCCTGCAAAGTGGAGAGAATTTCTTCAGTAAATGGCAGACCCCGCATCTGCTGAAGAACGGAGGTGAAGGTAGCACCCCCACCAAAGCTCCAGAGTGGCTTTGAATGGTCAGCCAGAGACGGAGGAGGCCATTATTAGCCCTGAAGGCCGGCTATTGCTCTTTCAGGAGAATCAATGGCAGTTTTCTTTGAAAGATTCAAGGACAAGGAAACAAATTTCACTTGCTAAGATCCCTTCTTTCCCATTTTATCAAGATTTGATGGCAACTCAATATGCAACACTGGCTTCCACGTTTGGCTTCTGATGCTGTTGCGAGAATAACAACCAACATTTGAAGGTGGGCCCATGGCGAAAAGGACAGGAATGTAAGGGCCATAAGGCCCTGGATGAAAACCATAACTCCACCACTTCCTGTTTAAGAAGTGAACTCTCTGAGCTGCAGATTGATCCCAGTTAAATGGGAAAATGATACCTGCCTTATAAGAGTGTTATGAGAATGATTTTGTGTATAGGGTCCAGCTCTTAGATGGTACTCAGTAAATGTTAATTCCCTTGCCCTGACTTCAGTTAAATTCAATGTCTCCTTTAATCCTCAAAACTCTACAAGGAATACAGTCAGGTACCACCCACTTGTAAAAGGCAGGGAGAAACTGAATCTCATTATGCGCCTAAAAGTTGATGGCCGATAAATGACAGAATTAAGAGTTATTTCCACGTCTTTTAAAAATTCCTAACATCTCTGCTCCTTTGCTCTAAGTCACAGGGTTTGATTCATTTATTCATTCATTCAACATTTGTTCAAGTGCCTAACACCCATGCCAGACTTATAAATCAAGGATTGAAAAAACCAACAAATCTCTTTCCTTATAGAACTTACATTCTAGTGAATGGAGACAGATAACAATTAAATATGAAACATGTACAAAGGTGACAATGCTAGAAGAAAATACAGTGAAGTAGAGCAGGAGTCCCCAGCCCCTGGGGAACCGGGTCACACAGCGAGAGGTGAGCAGCGGGCGAGCGAGCGAAGCTTCATCTGTATTTACAGCCGCTCCCCGTCACTGGCATTACCGCCTGAGCTCCGCCTCCTGTTAGATCAGTGGCGGCATTAGATTCTCATAGGAGCGCAAACCCTACTGTGAACTGCGCATGCGAGGGATCTAGGTTGCACGCTCCTTATGAGAATCTAATGCCTGATGATCTGAGGTGGAGCTGAGGCAGTGATGCTAGCGCTGGGGAGCGTCTGCAAATACAGATTATCATTAGCAGAGAGGTTTGACTGCACAGAGACCATAATAAACCAATTGCTTGCAGACTCATATCAAAACCCCATCAGTGAGCGGCAAGTGAAAACCAGCTCAGGGCTCCCACTGATTCTTCATTATGGTGAGTTGTATAATTATTTCATTATTATATTACAATGTAATAATAATAGAAATAAAGTGCACAATAAATGTAATGCGCTTGAATCATCCTGAAACCATCCCCGTTCCTGCCAGTCCATGGAAAAATTGTCTTCCACGAAGCCAGTCCCTTGTGCCAAAAAAGTTTGGGCACCACTGAAGTAGAGGACTGTAGGGCTGAGTGTGTGTGCACTAATTAAGGAAGCTGGTTGGGAAGGTGGTCTGATAAGCTGACCCTGGAGTAGACCTGAAGGAGTGAGAAGTGAGCCATGTGGATATCTGAGGGAAGAGTGTTTCAGGCAGAGGGAATCACCAAGTACAAAGGTCCCAAGGTAGGAGCATGCTGCTTTTGTCAGAGGAATATCAGAGATATTGTGGCTGGATGGAGTGAGGTGGGTGGGGGGGTAGTGGTGGGATATGAAATGCAAGAAGCATGGGGGAGGTAGGTTTATTCAGGGCTTCCTAGGTGATGGTTAGCTCTTCGAATTTTACTTTAAGATGGGAAGCCAGTGAATGTGTTGAACAGAGAGGTAATATGATCTTAAGTTTTTACAGAGATCACTCTGCTGGGGGGCAAGGGGAAAGCATGAGACGATTCACTAATTCAGGAGAGAGATGAGGGTGGCTTGCTTAGGATGGTAGTGGTACAGATGATGAGGGGTGGTCAGGTTCTGTATATATTTTAAAATAGGTTCGAAAGAAGCTGTTTATGAATGGATTTGAGTGTGAGAGACAGAGGGAGAGATGTCAAAGATAGCATCAAGATTTTGTTGTTATTTTTTAAACACCATAGAAAATCACCAGTGATTGCTAAAGTTTCAGCTCTTATAAGTAACCCTGAATTAGTCATTTTACCCCTCTCGCTTTAGTTTCTTCATTAGCAAATGTCTTTTGATTGGTCCAGAGGCAGCATCCCTTCCCTCCAACACCCCTTCCCTCCAGCATCTTTTCATGCCAACAAATTTAATTTGAGGGTGGTGTTTCCTCTTCTCATTTCAAAGAGTTTCTCTTCCTCTTCATGCATCATTCTATTTCCCTCAGGTTTTCTTCTTCCTCACTTCCCTTTTCCCATTCAATCTGCCTCTTCCTGAGTCATGGAGAACTGAGGATACATCGTCACAATTTGGAAGAGAAGCATTCCCCTTCCCGGGGATTATGCTGGCCATGCATTCTCAATCCATCAAAGGCTAAATTTTTAGCATCTACAGTGGATTAGGTATCCTGGGAAGACAGCCCATGTCCTCAGGAATCAGTTGCTTCTCCTTGCATTAATATCTTGATTCATGTAGATCCCTTCAGAAGAAAGTAAGGGAAACAGAGTACTGCAGAGATGAATCTTAAATCTGATAAGTCTGTGTCTAAAAGCTTCATTTTCCAGTTTTGTCACTTACCTCCCTCAAACCTATTCCCAGCACTCCTAAAGTATAAACACTTGACTGATTTGAAAGCTAGATAAACAGAAATTCTACTGGACAACGAGAAATTCTTCATATCTCCTCAGCACTGAATGCCTTATAGAGCATTCTCATATCCTTTGGACAGCACTATGGGAAGGAAGGGCAGGACAGAAATTATTTCCCCATTTCACTGGTGAGAAAATTGAAATTCAAATAACTATTACTGCCCAAGGAAACAACTGCTAAATGCAGGATCTACACTAACATCACTAGAATGTGCGTCTTCTGATTTCTAAACATAATGCTATTTCATAATAATAGCTTCTATTTATTGAGCTCTGTATACCTAGTGTTCTGTGAACAGTTTTTATAAATTAGCTTATTCGATGTTTACAAATGCCTATGAAATGCATGTATTGACCTAATTTACAAATGAGGAAATTAATACTCAGAAAGCTTAAAAAAGTCAATTATACCTCAATAAAGCTGAAATTTTAAAAAATAATGAAGTTCCTATATTTACTTTTAAAAAAAAAAAGGTTAAATAAATTGTCCATCTGACACTCATAAGAGATTTAGCCAAGATCAACCTTGCCCCCATGGGCGGTGTTGTTTATCATATAAAGAAACTTAGCGGTTACAAATGGATTTCAATATAGTTGGCTACTTCATTCCTACAACACTTGCCTCTCCTAGGTTTCTTTTTTTCCTACAGTCATCACTTATGATCTTCCTCCTACCTCAAGGTCATAGCTTTTTGGTTTCCTCACTAACTCATTTTCCTCTACAATCATATTTTTATTTATTTATTTATTTTGCGGTACGCGGGCCTCTCACTGTTGTGGCTTCTCCCATTGTGGAGCACAGGCTCCGGACGTGCAGGCTAAGCGGCCATGGCTCACGGGCCTAGTCGCTCCACCGCATGCGGGATCCCCCCGGACCGGGGCGCGAACCCGCGTCCCCTGCATTGGCAGGCGGACTCTCAACCACTGCACCACCAGGGAAACCCCTCTACAATCATCTTAATTTTGGATTCCCAAAGGCAAATCTTGGGCTCTTTCTTCTTCCTTTCTCTATATGATTTTATCCATCTCCTTAGATTCAAATACAAATGAACTTCCGGAGACTCTCAAACTTCTGTCTCCAGCTTAGCAGTCTCCTCTAAGCTCTAGACTTGCCTCCATATCCAGCTGACATTTTGGCATATCTCCTTGCCTGTCTTGTTGACATCCCACACTTAACATTTCCAAAATGGAACATGTGATTCCCTCTTTACCCAACTCCTAAGCTGATCATATTGAAGTCTTCCCTTTGAAAGGGAAGAAAATGACAGAACCACCCAAATAGTTGCTAAAGCCGGAAACCATGGTTCTTTCCTTTCCTCACTCTTCACAACCTATCAGCAAGTCCTACTGGCTCTGCTTTCCAAATATATCCTGAAACTCTACTCCCCTCTGTTTTAAGCCACCCTCCATTTTTACCTATGCCACCTCATAGGTGGCCCACTGCACCCACTCTTGCCCCTCTCCCATCTGCCCTCTCTACAGTAACTTTTTTGGAAAATGTAAACCAGCTCATGTCATTCCCCTATTTCAAAGCCCTCAGTGACTTCCCATAGACTTAAGAAATCTTCAAACATCTAAAGGCTTATGTGATGTGGCTCCTGCCTTTCTCTCCCCATCTTTCCTTCCTTATACACCAGTCATGCTGGCTTTCTAGTAGTTCTTAAAATTTTTCCAGCTCCGTCCCACCTCGGTACTCTTGCTGTTGCCTCTGTCTGAAAAGCTTCTCTCTTGACCCTTCACTCGGCTGGCTTTTTGGTCTCATCTTAAACATTGTCTCCTATGAGAAGCCTTCTCTAACTACTGCCATTAGTCTCCGTCACAGCACCATGCTTAACTTACTTCGTCACACTTATCACAACCTGTAATTATTTATTTGTATATGTATTTGTCTAACTCTACTTGAGGGCAGAGTTTTGTCTGTCTTGTCATTGTCACAATACAGTGTCTGTACATAGGTGTTCCCAGTACACAAAGCTTGGGAGATACTTACGAAATGAATGAAAGAATGAATGGATGAAACTCACTTTTAGTTATGCAGACTCCCATTTTCATAAATATGATGTCTTGGTTATGTTTATCCTCTGTGTTCTGTGCTCTAAAAACTCAAGGAGGCATCCCAGTGATGAAGTAACATAGAAATGAGTTATGGTCAGGACCTAACTTCTATGAAATAAGAACAAAGAGGACAGGGCTTCCCTGGTGGCACAGTGCTTAAGAATCCGCCTGCCAGTGCAGGGGACATGGGTTCAAGTCCTTGTCTGGGAAGATCTCACATGCCGTGGAGCAACTAAACCCATGCGCCACAACTACTGAGCCTGTGAGCCACAACTACTGAACCTTGTATGCCTAGAGCCTGTGCTCTGCAACAAGAGAAGCCACCACAATGAGAAGGCTGCGCCCCGCAATGAGGAGTAGCCCCTGCTCGCCGCAACTAGAGAAAGCCTGTGTGCAGAAACCAAGACCCAACACAGTCAAAAATAAATAAATAAAATAAGTTTATTAAAAAAAACTTATAAAAAATTATTAAAAAAAAAAAAAAAAGAACAAAGAGGACAAATTATATTGACCCAAAAGAATCCAGGCCGTTAAGCCAGGTGCCAGAATTTTTTGGCTTTTTCATTTCCTTAGGTACATAACAGACTTGAATTTCTGAGAAGTCACCCAAAGTATGACCATGTGTTACAAAACCCATTTCACTTAGCCCTTAAGTACATGTCATGCTCTATTTCAATATCAGCCAGAATTCTCATCAGCATTTACAGGGTTGGAGGCCATATCTAACCCAGGCCTTAACCTTTGTCACTAAAAGTAGGCAAATATATAATCATAATAACTATTTGTCTTATTTTAAGAGCCTACTTATGGTAATGACAAGTACTCCCAGGTACTAGGTGCTCTGTGTTTTATTTCTACTTAATCTTTGCAACAAACCTATAAGGAAAATTTTTTGCCCAACTAATAGTTGAAGAATCTGAGGCTCAGAGAAGTGACATTACTTGCTCTTATGTCAGGCTTATAAGCTGGTAAGAGGTAACGCAGAGATTAAACTCAAGTTTTCTGATTCCAAAGTGAACATTATTTAAACTACATTGCCTTTTGAAAAAAAAATCACACCAGTATCTTTTTAATAAATTATTTAAATCACTAAGTATACCATATTTTCTGATCAACTAATGAAATGTGGTTCTCTTTAAGAGGCAATCTGTGTAAGCTCTCTGGCTCTCCATTATATCTCTAGGGTGAATCCTATCAGTGACTCTGTCACAGAGAATAATCTTAATTTGCCTTCTCTGAGTAAACAGTTGGCTCACAGATAATAGTGATTCCTCTACCTGAAGTCTCCTCAAAGAGGAAATGAATTCATTTCAGTAACGATCTGTGGAACCCTTGGATTTCATGAAGTTGCGGATGAGGTTCTTACAAAGAGAAGAAAATGGCGCCATTATTCCATTGTTTATTTTCTATTTTGGGGCTTTAACTTAAATTTTCATTTGAAGTTTGAAAACCACTGCCCTTGAGAAAGAGAAAAAAAAAGAGAAGGAAGGAAGGATGGGAAGGAGGAAAGGGGGGAGGGAGGAAGGAAGGAAAAGGGAAGGGAAGAAAAGAAGAAAGGAAAGAGTCTTCTTTTTCTTGGAATGGCACTACAATTAAGGTATCCTGACACCCTATCTGACTGGAAGAGAGGGAGAGATTGAAGACCAAGGGTAGAGTCTTCTTACGAAGGAAGGTAAAAATAGGTGTGTTCCAGCCCCAGAAAGAAAAGTTAGATTGAATGAGAGTATAAACTCTTTCAGCTAGAACATCTAACACAGATGTGAGGAAATAAGAACAACCTGATTTAGCTAGAGAGAGTCAAAGAATAAATTCTACGACATAAACAGTCCCCCACTTCTGTAAAGAATTCCTAAAAAACAACAGGCACTAAAGTTATCTGGGTAAAAGTTCAGCACGAAGTCACGCAAACAATGTGAGAGGTGTTCTACCCCCAGGAAGTTAAATGTATTATAAAACTCCTAATTACACTTTAGATGATCTACCACCAGCATGTCTTACATATTCTTAGATTTAGTTTTTCTTCTGTAATTAAACACACAGTTGTCCGCCTCAAATCCAATGGATGACTACTTGAGACTCAGTATATCTAATGATTTTTCATATTCCATTTTGTTACAAGAAGCATCATTTTCAGAATGGAAGTTCTCCTCTGCTATACCGATTAATGTTGGTGTGATCCAGAAAGGGGGGAGTAGGAAGCCTACTGCTCTTCTCTAACCACACGTTCTCTCCAGGTAAATACCTGTAGTCCCATGGCTTTAAATAATATCCATGTGCCACTACCTCTTAAAGCTTCATCGCCAACTTTGATCTTTCACCAAAACACCCGTACTGATATGTCTAACATCTCCAATAAGATGTATAGGAGGTATAGGAACTTCCCTGGCTGTCCAGTGGTTAAGATTTCGCCTTCCAATGCAGGGGGTGCAGGTTTGATCCCTGGTCTGGGAGCTAAGATCCCACATGCCTTGCGGCCAAAAAACCAAAACATAAAACAGAAGCAATATTGTAACAAATTCAATAAAGACTTTAAAAATGGTCCACATCAAAAAAAAAAAATCTTAAAAAAAAAGAGGTATAAGAGGTATAGATATCCTAAACTTGAAATACCCAAAACAATATTCCCATTCCCCAAAATGTAATCATCCCCCAATTTTTCATCTCAGCAAAGGTCTATACCACTCATTGCTAAAAATAAACAACCAAACAACTCTTGGAGTCATCCTTGCCTCCTTTCTCTTCTTCACATTCCATATCCAATGTTGGATTTACCTCCAAATTTTATAGTATTCATCCACTTTTCTCAATCTCTTCAGCTACCAAGCCAACATTATTTCTTCCTCTAGATGAAATACAACAGCTTCCTAACTTGTCTCCCTGCTGTTACTCTCACCCACCTTCATACAAACTTGCTCTCTAGACAGCAGTCAAAGTCAGTTTTCAAAATGTGAATTAAATGTTACTCTCCTGCGTACAACTTTTCCAAAGGTTTCCAATTATACTGAGAATAAAATCCAAACTGCTTACTATAATCTAGGACAGAGCTTTCCAAACCAAGCCATTACTAGGTTGTGAAACCAATGTACTGGGTAAGGATCAGCATTTTAAAATAAAACAAAATAGAAAATATCAAAGTTTATTGAAAGAACTCTTTCAGGAGCGTGTGTGTGATAGTGGACTGTAATATAAAATGTATTTCTTACTGTGGGTCACATTAAAAGAGTTTGAAAGCCATTGGCCTACGAGATCTTAAAGATCTGTTAGCTCACATCTCCTGCGTAACATCCCACCCCATCCCCTGCTCATCCAAATACCTCAGCCCTTCTAGCAGCCTTATTGTGTCTTCAGAGAAGGCAAGCTTCTCCCCACCTCTGTCCCTGGCACTTGCCTGAATGCTCTACTTCCAATTATTCTTAGGGATGGATCCTTCTTGCCATTCAAACCTCAGCTCAAATCTCACCTGCTTAGAAAGCCTTTCCTCCTCTAACTAATGTAAAGCAGTCCCTACCACTTCTCTATCACACCACCCTGGTTTATTTCCTTATGTGGCTAACCATGTTCTTGAATATTTATTTGTTTGTACACTGTCTTTCTCGGCATAATGCAGTGCCCTTAACTCTCCTGTTCACCACAGTTCCCCACACACTTATAACAGCCTCTCAATAAGTATTAGTTGATAGAATGTTGAATATTTCAGTTTTATGTGTTTTTATAAAATAGGGACACCTTATGATGAAATCCTTAAATAATTGTAATAACACTGCTAGGAAAACAATGAGGCTGCTGCTGAAACTGAACAGTGACTGGTACGCAGGACCCATGGGAGAGCCTGAAGTTTCGTTTGTCAGCTGATGGAGGAAAACCCAACTGTAGCGTATAAAAGCTAATTTCCGGGCACGCAAGGAAAATTCAGATTGGTTGACACTGAGCATAGAAATGTTAGAGACTTTGTCATAGTTTTTATCTAGTGCCCTGTGGTTTCTGGCAACAAAAACCCTTAAAACCAAAGTGTTCATCTTGAATTCCCTTCCATAGTGGAACCAGGAGCAAAAATCTGCATCCAATGCCTTCAGTCCTGAATGAAAGAAGAGGGACCCAGGAAGGCAAGAAAAGAGTGGCAACTGCCAGGAAAGACAAGATGGGGGCAGGGTCAGAGTGCGAAGTGTCCTCGGGGAGCCAGGCCCACAAGTAGACTCCGGAGTCAGAGGGAAAGAGGCCCTGGTTCCCTTCACAGCCCCATCTAGCAAACTCCCCCAAGAGGGGATTAGGATTATCGCCTCTGTCTGTCTTTAATTCTTTCCAGGTGCCTGTCATAAAGGGGCTTGTGTGCTAAGCTGAGGAGTTTGAACTTTCTGGGGAACCTTTGAGGAGTCTAAGCAAGGGGATGGCCCATTGCGGTGTCTCAGAGAGATTCCCCCTGGCTGCAGAGGGGAGAGGGCTGCTGTCTGCATGCTTGGAAGCGGGAAGCTCTGCAGCAGATGCACCTGATGAGAAGCAGTGAGCGTCTAAACGAAGACGAGGTGTGTGGGACCCAGAGGCTGTGCAGAGGGAATCTGACTCCACCTGCCTACTAGTTAGCGCCCCCAGTCCGTGGCCCCAAGCCGGTTAGGAACTCCAAAGCCTTTTTTTCTTCCTTGTAAAATGAAACCGGAGACTGGCATCTCCTTCAGAGATTGCTTTGAGGATTGCCTAAGATCATGCGTATAAACTCTAAGTGCCTGACACATAGTAAGTGCTCAATAAATGTCAGCTGTTACTTTTTTTAGGCAGGCACTAGCATTGTCTTTTAGCACGGTGGGAGACGCTGAAGCGGACAGAGACAGACAGACCCCACATCCAGCAAATCATAACTCACGTTGGACGGTCACAATGCCTTGAACACACGTTCTTGCCAGAGATGAACCTGGAGCTACAAGGGAAAAATAAACAGCATTTTATTCGTAGAAGCAGTGGACTTAGACTGAAAACAGCAATGCAGGAGAATGAAAACCGAGTTAAAGCTCGACCTCATTGGGGTGAGCGTGGGACTGAGGCGGGAGAGGTACCGCTCGGGCCTGGCCCGCTTAGAATCCGGGCTCCTTTCCCTTCGCCTCCGGCTCCTCCTTTCGGAGACAAGGCTCCCGCCTTAAGCGAGCGGGAGAGGCGGCAGCTATCCAGGCCCACAAAAGGTCGGGGGTTGAGGGCCCCTCGGCACAGGTTTTGTCTGCAAACCCAGTTTCCGAGGTGCCTAAAAGTGTACAAATAGTGAAGCCAGGCCCAGGCGAGCCAATTCATTACCTCGTCTCCGCGCTGCATGCTGATTATCTGCTCTCCATATCACCTCTCCTCAGGGGGCTCAAAGGAATCAGCAAATCCCCCGCATCAGAGCTACGAATCCCCAGCACAGCCCATTCACACACAGCGGGGCGGCTGGGGATTAATTGGAGGGGGGATGTTGTGAATTCCAGAGAGTTCTTTCTCTTTGCCTCACAGCCGGTGGCCGGGGATATTGCTACATGAAAGCTTCCCTGTCAGTAGCAATCATCATTGCCCCGGCTGCTACATTCCAGAGAATGAATTGGCCTCATTTGGTAACTCAACTGGAGAGGGGGCTGGGGAGGGGGTCATTCCTCAGGGGTCCCCATTTGTGGTCCCCACTTCTCGCTCCATAAGTGGTTTGCAAAGCCAAACAGAAACCCCCAGGACCCAGCTTTCTTTTCCTGTTTCCTTACTTTAGTGATGCTTGGTACGGAGTGAAGCCAGGAAGGGTGGGAAAGGGCGGGACCTGGGTTAGGGCCCGGGCAGGAAATTAGTTGGGGCAAAGCCGCTTCGGAGGAGAGAAGCAGGCCAATAGACCCCCAGGGTTTCTCTGATTGCTTTGATGCGAGGCCGACTTCCCCCTCCCATCCCCGGGCTTCTCGGCAGGAGGCCTGCGGGCTCTCCCCCAACCTCGCGCTGAATGGCGCCCGGGCCTGGAAGCCAAAGGAGCCTAAACCCCGCCGCGCCCAGAGGCAGGGCTGCTCCAGCAAGGCAGGTAACATGAAATGTAAGCCTCAGACGTTTTCTTCGAGGAAGCAGTTTCTGGGAGCCCCGAGAAAGGAGAAGAAGGATTTCATCTCTGAGGTCGGCCGACTGAAACCTTTCTCTAATTCTTTACCTTTTTAAATGCAAGATTGCCCGACTGCCTTCCCCTCCCCCGCACCTTCTGAGCATTTCTCTCCGATCCTCCTCAACCCTCCCGCTGCCTTTTTGCAGAATTCCCTGAAACTCCCACCAAGTCCATAGTTCAGAGAATGTACCCTGGGGAATCCACGAGCCTGGGCCTCTGCATGCCGCCGTAAGAGGTGCCTGAACTGAGGGTCCTCAGGGGCTGAATCCCCCGCCGGGCTCTGCTCAGCCACTCTGGGGCTGTGTGGTGTGGGGCAACTCGCTGGGCTCCCTCTGTCTCGCTTAGTGCATCCATAAGACATATGATAATAACTGCTCTGCCTCCCTAATGACTGTGTAGGGATTAACGGAAGAAGAGATTAAAACGCGTTTTGTGATTTGCAAAGCGCTCAGCATAAGGTATGATTATTATTCAGTTCTCTCATTGGGCTCAGTATTGGGTGTACTCGTGATCTTTATAAAAACCTCATTCTGCATTTATCTACCTCTGTCAGGAGAGTCCTGGTGACGTATGCCCAGGGAGGGACAGAGATAAAAAGATAGGCCAATATACACAAAGGAAAAACAAAACAAAAAGCAGGAGTGTTAGTATAATTTTCAAAAGTAAAAACAGAGTGACATCCCTGCCGCATTTCAAATTACGGATGCCCGGAAGGTGACTCTTGCCCTGTGGGCATTATTCTAGGCCAATAGTCTATCTGCTGGGGATTCTTTGGCGTGGCAGCAGGCAAGCATTGGCCTGCAAAGCAGAAGACTCTGTGTAGTATTGAGCAAGTCATTTCCTCTCTCCGGGCCTCAGTTTCCCCTTCTCTAAAATATGTGAACAGGACTGGATTTCCTTAAAATCTTTTCCAATCTGTCTGTTTTATGATTCTTTGTATGCCTTGATAAGGATTTAGCAACAGTTGGGGCTCCAGTGTCATTTCATACTTGCTAGAACATCATAGAGTTTTACTAATCTTCATCCTGGGATGAAGGACTAAGTGAGCAAACAATCCAAAATCATGCCAGCCACTTAGGGACCCTTAAGTCTACTTAATCATAATGAGAATTTTTCAACATTTGGAAATTAATATGGGAAGAAGCATGACATCATGCCTTAGAACATTCCAGTGCAACTGGCACAGGATCTTATTGCAATTGGCACAGTTTCCCCACCCCAAATGCTTTACTACTAAAAGTGCCTGCTTCACTTAGTAACTCCACTCTAAAAACTGACACCTGAAAACCACAACCTTGGTGTTGCAAGAATCCTAAAGACCACAAGTTCAGCATTCCATTTCACCTTTCTGTCTGCTAAATCTGAACTCTCATCTTGAGTTCCCCAACCAGGGTCTTTATCTCCCAGCTGCACTCATCTGCCTTAGAGAGATGCATTTCTTTTCTTCCCAGCTTCTGTCAGCTGGCTTGTCTGTCCTCAGTGGGAGACTTCAGGTTCAACGCTCTGTCTGGGGAGTTCATATACAGCCTTGACTATTATTCTGATAGATCGTTTTAATTCTCCCCACTTTGATCATGTCAGTTTCCACAACAAACAAGCCTCACCAGAAGCATTCCTGGGCTCACAAAGGCAAACATGCTTGGCTTTGCCTCACACACCAGAGGCCAGAATTCTTTGGTTTTGGCTTCAAGGCTATTTTAACCCTTGGTTACATAAGTTTCCCAGTTAACGCGTTTAACCTTCACTTCCTGCAACCAAAGGCGTGTTAGCCTCCTTCAGAGAAATGCAATGATTTCCAGCCTTTAATTAAGTAAGGATCCAAGTGGCAGATGCAGTTCACACACACTGGAGCCAAGCCCTGGCTACGAAGATTCTTTTGCTCCAAATGCTCTGCAGTTCACTAAGAGTAACTTCAGCTAATAAAAATAACTCTGTCTATTGAGTGCCAGGAGCCATTTCAAACCACTTAAAATATTATCTCATTTAAGATAGGCAAAATGTTAATGTGAAATGGGGATTATGTTGACTTCATAAGTGAAGAAACCGAGGAGATAGAAGCTAAGAGGTCTGTTTAAGATTATACAGCTAGCCCAGGATGGCGCAGGGGTTTTAACCTAGATTTGTCTGACTTCAGGGGAGGCTCTAACACTGAAATGTTAAATGTTAGACATCAGCACTCATTCATGCTGTAGCAGAAAGAGCTCTTGATTGAGAGTAAGGAGGCCAGAGTTAAAGTCTCTGACTGTGGCCATCTCAAGCAAGTCAATTTTCTCCATGCTTTGATTTCCCTAACTGTAAATTGAGGACAGAATTAAATCAGTTTTTTCCCAAACCTCCATCATGCACTTTATTACTTATACCATTCATACTATTATTTAATAACTTTTTTCTTTAAATCCAAATGTTTTAAAATTAAACGTTATTAAATTAAAAACCGAAATGTCGTGCTCTAAGTAGATGGTAGTAATAAAAATAAGATGATAAAAAATATACCGTTAAATTCTAGCTGGATACTGTTGCTGACCTAAGGCTCTAAGACACCTTAGGCTAACCTTATGTTAAATTGGAAAATATGCAAGCTGGTTAAAGACACTGCAAGTTAGTTAAGTTATATGGAGGACAGACTAACAGTCAAGCTAAGACTTGGCCTCAATGTAACCACATGGAAAGAGAAACCAACAAGAGACAACTTTCTCACTCCCTTACTCAATGTTACTTAATGTTTGGCTGTGTATTACCTAAAATATTTTTTGCGTACAACCAGTGGTCCCCATCTCATATTTGACCAGATGATGTTGTGGGTTTCTCTTTTAGCATTTCTAGCTCTAAAATACTTCGATGCTAATGAGGAAAGTTATATTAATTACTGGTAAATTTGAAACTTAATTCATTAGCACCTAGTGAGTATTTCCTGAACTGCAGAGAAGGTAAATAGGGAGGGAATTTGACAGTAAAAAAATCACTGTTATCAATTTCTTTGAACAGCAAAATACAATAAAGAAAGACTCTTCTCTGGGAAGTATGGGAAGGACTTCCAACCCTTTAGCCAGGTAATAATTTTTCATATTTACCATGGTGTGTACAGTAGGTTTTCAAAGTGTGGTTGAAGGCCCTGGGGATAACCAATACCCATTCGGGTCAAAACTATTTTCATAATAATACTAAGATGTTCATGCCTTTTTTACTCAGTTTTCCAGAGGCTACATGAAGTGAGATACTGCAACAGATGGAAAGCAGAAGTAGATATGAGAATCCAGCTGTCTTCCATTGACACAGACATTAAGGAGATTTGCAAAATGTTAAACAATGTCACTCTTCTCACTAATTTTTTTTAACATGGGTAAATCTATTTTTCCATAAAAATTAAGTTATTTATGTTAACATATAATGAATTTGTTATTTTAAAATAAATATTTTTAAAATATCTCGATTTACCTTCTTATATGGTAAATACGGTTGATATAATCCACATTAAAAAATCTTGATCCACCAGAGGGCAGACAGCAGAAGCAAGAAGAACTACAATCCTGCAGCCAGTAGAACAAAAACCACATTCACAGAAAGATAGACAAGGTGAAAAGGCAGAGGGCTATGTACCAGATGAAGGAACAAGATAAAACGCCAGAAAAACAACTAAGTGAAGTGGAGATAGGCAACCTTCCAGAAAAAGAATTCAGAATAATGATAGTGAAGATGATCCAGGACCTCGGAAAAAGAATGGGGGCAAAGATCCAGAAGATGCAAAAAATGCTTAACAAAGATCTAGAAGAATTACACAACAAACAAACAGAGATGAACAATACAATAACTGAAATGAAAAATACACCAGAAGGAATCAATAGCAGAATAACAGAGGCAGAAGAATGGATAAGTGACCTGGAAGACAGAATGGTGGAATTCATTGCTGCGGAACAGAATAAAGAAAAAAGAATGAAAAGAAATGAAGACAGCCTAAGACACCTCTGGGACAATATTAAATGCAACAACATTCACATTATTAGGGGTCCCAGAAGGAGAAGAGAGAGAGAAAGGACCCGAGAAAATAGTTGAAGAGATTATAGTCAAAAACTTCCCTAACATGGGAAAGGAAATAGCCACCCAAGTCCAGGAAGTGCAGAGAGTCCTAGGCAAGATAAACCCAAAGAAAAACATGCCGAGACACATAGTAATCAAACTGGCAAAAATTAAAGACAAAGAAAAATTATTGAAAGCAACAAGGGAAAAACGACAAATAACATACAAAGGAACTCCCATAAGGTTAACAGCTGATTTCTTAGCAGAAACTCTACAAGCCAGAAGGGAGTGGCATGATATACTTAAAGTGATGAAAGGGAAGAAACTACAACCAAGATTACTCAACCCAGCAAAGATCTCTTTCAGATTCAATTTCAGATTCAAAGAAATCAAAAGCTTTACAGACAAGCAAAAGCTAAGAAAATTCAGCACCACCAAACCAGCTCTACAACAAATACTAAAGGAACTTCTCTAAGTGGGAAACAGAAGAGAAGAAAAGGACCTACAAAAAGAAACCCAAAACAATTAAGAAAATGGTAATAGGAACATACATATTGATAATTACCTTAAACGTGAATGGAATAAATGCTCCAATCAAAAGACACAGGCTTGCTAAATGGATATAAAAACAAGACCCATATATATGCTGTATAAAAGAGACCCACTTCAGACCTAGGGACACATACAGACTGAAAGTGAGGGGATGGAAAAAGATATTCCATGCCAATGGAAATCAAAAGAAAGCTGGAGTAGCAATACTCATATTAGATAAAATAGACCTTAAAATAAACATTGTTGCAAGAGACAAGGAAGGACACTACATGATGATCAAGGGATCAATCCAAGGAGAAGATATAACAATTATAAATATATATGCACCCAACATAGGAGCACCTCAATACATAAGGCAACTGCTAACACCTCTAAAAGAGGAAATCAACAGTAACACAATAATAGTGGGGGACTTTAACACCTCACGTACAACAATGGACAGACCATCCAAACAGAAAATTAGTAAGGAAACAGAAGCTTTAAATGACACAATAGACCAGATAGATTTAATTGATATTTATAGGACATTCCATCCCAAAACAGCAGTTTACACTTTCTTCTCAAGTGCGCATGGAACATTCTCCAGGATAGATCACATGTTGGGTCACAAATCAAGCCTCAGTAAATTTAAGAAAATTGAAATCATATCAAGCATCTTTTCTGACCACAACGCTATGAGATTAGAAATCAATTAAGGGGAAAAAACGTAAAAAACACAAACACATGGAGGCTAAACACTACGTTACTAAATAACCAAAAGATCACTGAAGAAATCAAAGAGGAAATCAAAAAATATCTAGAGACAAATGACAATGAAAACACGATGATTCAAAACCTATGGATGCAGCAAAAGCAGTTCTAAGAGGGAAATTTATAGCTATACAAACCTACCTCAAGAAACCAGAAAAATCTCAAATAAATTATCTAACCTTACACCTAAAGGAACTACAGAAAGAAGAACAAACAAAACCCAAAGTTAGCAGAAGGAAAGAAATCATAAAGATCAGAGCAGAAATAAATGAAATAGAAACAAAGAAAACAATAGCAAAGGTCAATAAAACTAAAAGCTGTTTCTTTGAGAAGATAAACAAAATTGATAAACCATTCACTAGACTCATCAAGAAAAAGAGGGAGAGGACTCAAATCAATAAAATTAGAAATGAAAAAGGAGAAGTTACAATGGACACCGTAGAAATACAAAGCATCCTAAGAGACTACTACAAGCAACTCTATGCCAATAAAATGGACAACCTGGAAGAAATGGACAAATTCTTAGAAAGGTATAATCTTCCCAGACTGAACCAGGGGAAAATAGAAAATATGAACAGACCAATCACAAGTAATGAAATTGAAACTGTGATTAAAAATCTTCCAACAAACAAAAGTCCAGGACCGGATGGCTTCACAGGTGAATTCTATCAAACATTTAGAGAAGAGCTAACACTCATCCTTCTCAAACTCTTCCAAAAAATTTCAGAGAAAGGAAACCTCCCAAACTCATTCTATGAGGCCACCATCACCCTGATAAGAAAACCAGACAAAGATACTACAAAAAAAGAAAATTACAGACCAATACCACTGATGAATATAGGTGCAAAAATCCTCAACAAAATACTAGCAAACAGAATCCAACAACACATTAAAAGAATCATACACCATGATCAAGTGGGACTTATCCCAGGGATGCAAGGATTCTTCAATATATGCAAATCAATCAATGTGATACACCATATTAACAAATTGAAGAATAAAAACCATATGATAATCTCAATAGATGCAGAAAAAACTTTTGACAAAATTCAACACCCATTTATGGTAAAAACTCTCCAGAAATTGGGCATAGAGGGGACCTACTTCAACATAATAAAGGCCATATATGACAAACCCACAGCAAAAATTATTCCCAATGTGAAAGATTTAAAGCATTTCCTCTAAGATCAGGAACAAGACAAGGATGTCCACTCTCATCACTATTATTCAACATAGTTTTGGAAGTCCTAGCCACAGCAATCAGAGAAGAAAAAGAAATAAAAGGAATACAAATTGGAAAAGAAGGAGTAAAACTGTCACTGTTTGCAGATGATATGATACTATACGTAGAGAATCCTAAGGATGCCACCAGAAAACTACTAGAGCTAATCAATGAATTAGGTAAATTTGCAGGATACAAAATTAATGCACAGAAATCTCTTGCATTCCAATACACTAATGATGAAAAATCTGAAAGAGAGATTAGGGAAACACTCTAATTTGCCATTGCAACAAAAAGAATAAAATACCTAGGAATAAACCTACCTAGGGAGACAATAGACCTGTATGCAGAAAACTATAAGACACTGATGAAAGAAATTAAAGATGATACCAACAGATGGAGAGATATACCATGTTCTTGGATTGGAAGAATCAATATTGTGAAAATGACTATACTACCCAAAGCAATCTGCACATTCAATGTAATCACTATCAAATTACCAATGGTGTTTTTTACAGAGCTAGAGCAAAAAATCTTAAAATTTGTATGGAGACACAAATGATCCTGAATAGCCAAAGCCGTCTTGAGGGGAAAAAATGGAGCTGGAGAAATCAGACTCCCTGACTTCAGAGGATAGTACAAAGCTACAGTAATCAAGACAATATGGTACTGGCACAAAAACAGAAATATAGGTCAATGGACCAGGGTAGAAAGCCCAGAGATAAACCCACGCACCTATGGTCAACTAATCTATGACAAAGGAGGCAAGGATATACAATGGAGAAAAGACAGTCTCTTCAATAAGTGGTGCTGGGAAAACTGGAAAGCTACATGTAAAAGAATGAGATGAGAACACTCCCTAACACCATACATAAGAATAAACTCAAAATGGATTAGAGACCTAAATGTAAAACTGGGCACTATAAAACTCTTAGAGGAAAACATAGGAAGAACACTCTTTGACATAAATCACAGCAAGATCTTTTTTGGTCCACCTCCTAGAGTAATGGAAATAAAAACAAAAATAGGGCTTCCCTTGTGGCGCAGTGGTTGAGGGTCCGCCTGCCGATGCAGGGAACACAGGTTTGTGCCCCGGTCAGGGAAGATCCCACATGCCACAGAGTGACTAGGCCCGTGAGCCATGGCTGCTGAGTCTGCGCATCCGGAGCCTATGTTCTACAATGGGAGAGGCCACAACAGTGAGAGGCCCACATACCACAAAAAAAAAAAGAAACAAAAAAAACAAATGGGACCTAATGAAATTTAAAAGCTTTTGCACAGCAAAGGAAACTATAAACAAGACGAAAAGGCAACCCTCAGAATGGGGTTGGACAAAGGATTAATCTCCAAAATATATAAACAGCTCATACCGCTCAGTATTAAGAAAACAAACAACCCAATCAAAAAATGGGCAGAAGACCTAAATAGACATTTCTCCAAAGAAGACATACAGATGGCCAAGAAGCACATGAAAAGCTGCTCAACATCACTAATTATTAGAGAAATGCAAATCAAAACTACAGTGAGGTATCACCTCACACCAGTTAGAATGGGCATCATGAGAAAATCGACACACAACAAATGCTGGAGAGGGTGTGGAGAAAAGGAACCCTCTTGCGCTGTTGGTGGGAATGTAAATTGATACAGCCACTATGGAAAACAGTATGGAGGTTCCTTAAAGAACTAAAACTAGAATTACCATGTGACCCAGCAATCCCTCTACTGGGCATATACCCAGAGAAAACCATAATTCAGAAAGACACATGCACCCCAATGTTCATTGAAGCACTATTTACAATAGCCAGGTCATGGAAGCAACCTAAATTCCCATCGACAGACAAATGGATAAAGAAGATGTGGTACATATATACAATGGAATATTACTCTGCCATAAAAAGGAACGAAATTGGTTCATTTGTAGAGACGTGGATGCATCTAGAGACTGTCATACAGAGTGAAGTTAGTCAGAAAGAGAAAAACAAATATCGTATATTAACGCATATATGTGGAACCTAGAAAATGGTGCAGATGAACCGGTTTGCAGAGCAGAAATTGAGACACAGAAGTAGAGAAAAAACGTATGGACACCAAGGGGCAGAAGCCATGGGGGTGGGGGTAGTGGTGTGATGAATTGGGAGGTTGGAATTGACATGTATACACTGATGTGTATGAATTGGATGACTAATAAGAAAAATAAATAAATAAATAATAAACATTAAAAAAATCTCTTTTGCTCCTCAATAATTCTTAAGAGTATAAAGATGTTCTTCAGCTTAAATGTTTGAGAATGTCTAAGGCCATTACAAACAGCAGGTCTAGAGTACATCAGCTGGATTATGAAGTGAGTGAAGTCAACAGTAGTTCATCACAGAAATACCTATAAGGGGGAGGAGTAGGAGAAAAGTACAGTTAGCAATAATGAATTATTATGGTTAGTAATAATGAAGTTAGATTTTCTGAAGTGACCATCAACTCAGTGACACCATTTGTGATTGTGGCAAAGGAAAATTAAGAAGAAATGTAACCAGAAAATGTTTACATTTTATATATTAAAAAACAGAAGCAGAACTTTGAGTTCCAAACTTTGTGACTGCAGCAACATAAAACATGTCTGCTCTTGCGCAGGCCTAGAATCGAATGTGGAAAATGAAGACTTTTCTGGGAAGTTGGCATAGGAAAATTTATTCTTTCACAAATTATTTTTAATGGTGTCCCCAGTTGGCATATATAATCACTGTACAGTGGTAGTTAGTTTAATGTCTTGTGTAGTCAAGAGACTGCTGAAAGGTTGGGATACCACAGAGATGGTTCTCTGGTCACACACTTGATTAAATCAACAAGTTGGGCCAATGTAGCTTAGCCACTTTACTAACTGAATCCCATGAACTATATGGCCATTTTTTTTTTTTTTTTAAAGGGCTGGAGAGCACCCGCGGGTCTCGAACCACTCTCGGAAGTGTGGTTGAACCATGATGAAGTATGGCCATAAATTGATTGTGACTATCAGCCGAGACCATGGCCGAAAAAATATAATTGTCGGGCTTCCCTGGTGGCGCAGTGGTTGAGAGTCCGCCTGCCGATGCAGGGGACATGGGTTCGTGCCCCGGTCCAGGAAGGTCCCATGTGCCGCGGAGTGGCTGGGCCCGTGAGCCATGGCCACTGAGCCTGTGCATCCAGAGCCTGTACTCCGCAACGGGAGAGGCCACGGCAGTGAGAGGCCCGCATACCGTGAAC
Organism: Pseudorca crassidens; assembly: GCF_039906515.1. Taxonomy (NCBI): domain Eukaryota; kingdom Metazoa; phylum Chordata; class Mammalia; order Artiodactyla; family Delphinidae; genus Pseudorca; species Pseudorca crassidens. The sequence goes on along the minus strand of NC_090297.1, from coordinate 58,607,450 downwards.
AAAACAAAACTAAACAACAACAACAAACATATATATATATATATATATATATATATATATATATAAAATTGTCAATTTGTATGTTTCACGTAGATAAGGCCAAAGTGTATTTGCACCTACACTAAATGCCTCACTCTCATTTTGATTCTGGGAGCTCAATTTACAAAGAGAATTAACATTTCTCTTTATTTTAAGTGGTTTCTATGGATACCTTCTATGAAGCATTTCATTCACATCTATCCAATTTAAGCTTCTCATTTTAATTTAAATACATTTTCCATTCCTTCAGAATCTGTATATGATATCCACAGTTCATTTTCTGAAAATAACCTATGCAAAGCATTTATGCACATAAAATTTTAAATTAATATGTTTAAGAGTTAAAAACGAGAAACTCCTATAATACAGAAATGCATAATCTCAGAGTTAGAAGTCTATTTTCATCTGCCTCATACTCACTGAAAATCTGAACTGATTTTCTGATTTCAATTTTTTGGTCATTATTCAGTGCTTTTTGGTCCCTTTCGTAATCTTTTTTATTGTTGTTGCAGTTTTCTTACTTAGCAGAGTTGGGATTAAAACTTTTTAGGTTCTAGTGCCATTAAAATTCGATAAGGTTTCTACCTAATGTAGAAAAATGGGGAAAAAAAGGTTTTAAATGACTACAACCTCAGATATATAATATTGCCAGTATTCCCTAATCTAATAAGCACTTATACTGTTAATTTCCTTTTTTCCAAGAAAAACTATTATATATAAACTCTTGTTAGAGGAGAGGTCTGATGTCATCTCCAGCTACAAATCTTTCTTTTTTTTAATCTATTATGAAGACTTTATATACCCCAGCCTAGAAACTAAGATCTTCCACATTTTGATTCCAGACTTCTGCCACCTCTATCCACCACCTCTCCCTGCACAGACCTACTATGCCACAAATAGGCCTACTGAGTTCTCCAGGGGGTTGGTCCCCTTGCCAACCTCTGGCCTTTGTTCTCACCATTCTCCTTCCTGTGAAATGCCTCCTTCAGGACCCTCACTCTCTGTTAATTGAAATTTTATCCAGGCCGCCGAGGCATATGACCAACAACACTTCCCTTAGAAAGACTTTCCTGATCCTCCCAAACAGAGGTGACCACTTTGCTCTTAATGCCAAAGGACTCTCATTACTCAACAGGATACCTGTGTTTTTTGACTCATTTGTGCATTTGCTTTATCCTCTACTTCAAAATGAAAACTCCTTTAATTTTTTTTATTTTTAATAAGTAATGCATGCATACAATAATATACTAGTCAGAGAGCACCAACGGATATTCAAGGAAACATGCCTGCTTCTCACCCTCACCCAGTTCTCCCCACAGGCACCCAATGTTACCAATTCCTTGTATCAATATATCTTCTCAGAGACAGTCTATGCGTGTGCGTGTGCGTGTGCGTGTGTGTGTGTGTGTGTGTGTGTACAAATGGCAGCGTATTTTCATGTTATTCTGCAGGGTGGACACATGATGTTGGGCAGTTTGTGCCTTATACAAGGGCACCCAGTGGAAAGGGCATGGACCGTGAAATTCAGCCCAGGCTTCTCCTGAAAGCTGTCTGCTCTGTGGCTTTCCTAAGTACATTCTAAAGAAAGAAGGCTGTCTTCAAATTTCCGCCAATGCTGCTTGGAGGCTATCAGTCATCCTACTGTGTATTTTTATTTCATTTTTAATTTTCACTTTATTGTGAAATATCTTTGTTGTTTTCTTCACTTTGCACTCTTACAAGAAAGGACTTGCATTAAAAATTCATATTTAAACACTGTCATCAGGAAAAAATTAACTTGCAAAACCTGTTTTCAAGCACTGGCCTATTTCTTTCAAGACTTGCCAATTTACAAATCATCAGTGAAAATACTAAGTTGATATTATTGTTTTTAAATGAAATATCCATGAAAAGCTTTCAGAAATCATGAAAATATCAATTGTCATACTTATAATGATTATTATTCTTTTTAGAAGCAAGAATTTTAAGAATGTTTACTAGATTAGGTTATTTGGAGTTTATTAAATCTAAAAAATTTTTAATCTAATAATTATACCTTTTTTCTTTTCTCCAAATGAGTCTAAGATATATTTTTTTAAAAGGTACTGTTTTCATACCCTGAGGGCTCATTGGGTGTCAGTTGCAAATCATGTCAAAATCCAAGGCTCTTATAGTTCCAGAAAAAAATTTATCTTTAATGCTTCTCACTTCAGGGGTCCCCTTTTGATGTGTTGCTGCCCTCATTTTCCAATAGTTAAATCTAAACCTGTGTTTTTTCTTAGAAAATTCATCATTCTACTTCGGAGCCTGAGATTTGCAAGCCAAGACCATGGCTCCTTCCTGGATGTGAGAACCCAGGAATTCATTCTTCCATCCAACCACCTATTTGTATTTTATAAACCTATCTAGATTATAAGCCTTAGATGCATCCCTTTCAGAATTGTGTTTTAAATGGCTCTATCACTCTGCTTGGACATGTTACCTTTAGGTCAGAATCTCTGGAAGACAAAAAAGATATTTCCCCATGGCTTAAAAGATGAGAACATAAATATTTGTAATGCCATAGACATTTAGTACTTCCTCCTGTTTTATGATCTTAAAAAAAACACTAAGCTTTTAGATTTTTAACATAAAAATCAAATAATATGCCATCATTTGCAAACTGAAGGACCTTTATGTCTATTCCTCACACTCAGTTCACCTCTGACCTCAGGCTCAGGGAAGAGTGAGCAAGATGATGATGATAAAGTGATGAACAGAAGAAGGAGAAGAAAAAACTATGAAATTAATGATCGGCCTCTTCGGGTCTCCAAATGCCAGGGAGCCAAAATTATTGTCAAAACATCCTGCTTCTTTTAAGATAAGATGTATTCCTGGCTTATTTTTCACAAAGCAGTAATAAGTATTAAGACATTATCACCTTTCTCTGCATTGAAGGGGCCCAGAATACTCTGCCGTAGCATAAAACATAATGTTGAGCTGATGGCATTTGAAAAGTCTTTTTTCCTTAATACTCTCATCTGCCTAAGAGCAGAGCCTCCCAAAAGAACTCAAGAGAGCTCAATTGCCATAAATTCGCTTCCTGGGAGCAACCAGGAAAGTCTGACTGTCATCACTGTCAAATAGAAATCAGCACCACACCTAAGCAGACTGTCCTATCTCCTATCTATTCTCTTAAGGACTTATTTATCTTTCTTTAAAGTCATTTGTTTTCCAATAAGTACCCTTCCCCTCCTCCCCTTCCTGTATTAAAATAGTACATAAGCCCCAAATTTTAACTGTCTCCTAGAGCTACATTTTTTTGTGTGAACTCCCATGTGCCTTGTACTTAGGTGGATAAAAATCCGCCCTTTCTCTTGCTAATTTTTGTCAGTTCAATTTGTGTGCTCCCAGTGACTTAAGAGGGTAGAAGAAAAGTTTTTCCTCCCTGACAGTTTGGCAATGAGGATGGGATGGTTGGAACTTCCAGCTTGCTCCAGAGACTGAAGCTGAGACCTCAGGACCACTGATGAAGCTGGCAAGGGTAAGATTTCCTTACTAGTCTGTCTCTTGGATTTCTGCCTGGAGTCCAGTTGAACAAGAGTAAGAGCTTCTCTTTGGTTTTTCTAACTTTAGGCTGGCAGAAGAAAACACTTGAAGGAACTAGTTTTGGGGCATTAGGACTCTTGGGTGACTCTCAATTTCGACTACTCTTGACTATAGATTCTTTCCTTCACATGGGTCGCTACTATGTCCTGTTTGTCTCATTTTGTGTCCTGAGAGATTGGCTTGTGTTTAGTGAGAGCGTGTTTGCTCTGAGAGTTTTCATCTGCCAGGGAGTGCAGACTGTTGGACCTGCATGTGCAGGCAGCCAACCATCAGTTTGGGGGCCCCAGGAATTTGTAGTCAGCTGAACAGAAATGCAGGAACCTGTGGTACAGCTGGCACCGTACTGACCACTGCCAGCTCTCGGAGGGTTCATCTGTCTTTCCTTATTGCCTTGCTAGTGTTGAGACTGCCTGTGGCAATCTTTCTTTCTCTTTGGCTATCTTTGGGGATGAATTTAAATCATGGGGTCTGCATCTTCTACACCCTTTTGGGGCTCGCCTTTTGCATCCATGGTTAAGTCATAAAAGGGCTTATTGGTTTTGAGTCACATTTTTCTGTGAACTCTCATATATACCTATGTGAATGAAAATCTGTCCTGTCTCATGCTAAGCTTTCTTTTTAATTCACAGTTTAATTCACAGACCTCCAACTACTGAACATAAGAGGATAGAAGAAAAGTTTTTCCTCCCTGACAGATCATCTCTTCCTCGTGAAATAATACCCTTTAAGACCCAGCTCAAACACTGCATTATAGAAAGTGTTCTCACCTTCTGACTTTCCAAGAAATTTGCTTATACTTCTTTTAGAGCATTTCTGCAGATATCATAATGATGTATGCATTTATATTACTCTCTCATATTCTTTTTTAAAAAATATTTATTTATTTATTTGGCTGCATCAGGTCTTAGTTGCGGCATGCCAGATCATCGCTGAGGCACTCAGGATATTTTCATTGGGGTGCGCGGGCTTCTCTCTAGTTGTGGCATGCTGGTTTTCTCTCTCTAGTTGTGGCACGGGCTCCAGAGCACGCAGGCTCCCTAGTTGAGGCGCGCGAGCTCAGTAGTTGAGACACGTGGGGTTAATTGCCCTGTGGCAAGGGGGATCTTAATTCCCCCACCAGGGATCAAAGCCATGTCCCCTGCATTGGAAGGCAGATTCTTTACCACTGGACCACCAGAGAAGTCCCACTCTCTCATATTCTATTATATGGTTTTAAAGACAAAGACTGGATCTACCCTATCTTTGAATTCCCAGTACTACTAAGGACAGTATCTTGTGTATGTAATAAATATCAGTAGAAAGGAAAAAAGAAAACTTATCTAATGACCCCAGCATTATAAATCTGAATAGTTCCTCAGGTGGTCAGTTCTTAACTATTAGTCTTGGGCAAGTTCCCTCCCAATCTCAACCTTAGCTTCCTCCTTAGCAAATGAGAATCATAGCACCTATGTGGAAACATTCATTTTCATGATGGGTAGATGAGCTACCTCATTTAAGCAACTAGCAGAATGTCTAGGACATGAAAGATGCACTGCAAGTTTAGTTCCTCTGCTCCCTCACACCTACCTGAACATACCTGTGAAGACTGAGGAACATAGCAGTCTTCACATCTGGATCCTATCTGAGTCTGCCACTCTCTCTCCCAGCCAGGTGAAAATTTCCCCAAATAAGAGTTTCTCCTTTCTATTGGGCTTTGCCTATTCAAACTAGAATAACAAAAAACACTAGACTAATTATCTGGAGACCTGGGTACTTGTCCCAATCTATAGTCAATCTCATAGTTGTTTGGGGATGGTTGCTTAATTTCTAAGCCTTAGAATCTTAATCTGTATAATACAGGTAATAACCCTCACCAGTCCTGTTTTTCAGATCATGAATATTGTAAAGTAAAATGAGAAGTGAAAAAGATGGCTTCACGCTAGATAAATACAGGTATTATTAACTGACATTCAAATTTAGAGGGTATGGCTATAAGGAGTATTAAATGTGATGATTTGGAAACTCAAGAAGCCTGAAAAAAAAAATGCTGGGCAAAATCCCTTTGAGGGTCATACAGAGTCAAAACACCAGGACTTCTAGAAGCTGCCCAAGTCTTTTTCTAGGCCTACTGTTAGATTATCTTGTCAGGTAGTTCACTGTTTCCTGTGTCAGCTGACAGAGGGAGGTTTCAATGGTGCTGGTGGTGAGAGAGGATTGAGCTGGTAGCCTTGAGAGAGGAGTGGGGATGAAAGAGGTGGCCACACAAGACAGCGGGCCAGCAAAGGGAGGGCTTTGGTGACGAGAACAGTGTCCCCATCACTCTGGGAATATTTGTGAATTTGTGTGAATCTGTTTGTCCATGCTTATGCGCACAGGAGAATTGCCCACAAGAAACCCACGCATCTATTCATTCATTCATCTGTTCATTTTAATCAAATTAAATGCACTTTTAAAAGTGCTCCAGGTACTGGGGGAAAAAAGATAAGTAAGATAACCTATGCCCATAAGGAGTCTGATTACAGTTTATTTACAGTCTGTTGGAGTCAGACAAGTAAGTGCTTTACAAGTACTCTTGTAAGAGAGGTTAGCGCAAAGCACTAGGACAGCAATCAGGGAAAAAGCACTGGAGAAAAGGGGAGAAGCACTAAGCTGGAGTTTTCTTCTCCTCTGCACGTTCTCCATTTACCTTTGTATATTCTCCATCCCATTCCCTCCCCACCCCACCCCAGGATTAGTTTGGAAGTAGAAACAAATTTAACGAGACTTTTTGTTTTCTTTTGACATGTGCTGAAAGGCCAGTACTGCACAGCTTTTCCTGTCTGGTTTAGGGACCACCCTTTCCTCTACCAATTTCAAGTGAGCAAATTAAAATGACTTGTAGTTACTGTGTTTCCACTCGTTAGTTGTGGTAGATGGTAAGCACCAGCACAAGGCCTACCACACAGAACAGGCTCAGTAACTATTCTCTGGTTGGTGAGGGAGGGAAGGAGTGAATGAAACTAGGTCTGACTTGTAACGTGGAGATACCTCCTCCGGGTTCTCAGTGCCATTGTGTGAGTAGCCGATGCTGGGCCTGGCCTTTGAGAAGCACTCAGTATATGATAGATAGCATTGTTATTATCATTATTAATATTAATAGTTACACTTTAGTGGATTATACCCAAACATTTAAAATGTTTAATTTCGCTTTTAAAGTAAAGAGAGAGAAAGAAAGAAAAACAAAATGTCTGGGCCATAATTAAAGCCGTGTGGGTCCCTCCACGGCTCTGTATTCCAGAGCTCTTCGTGAGCACCCCATGGTGTTCCCTCCTCTTAGTCAAATTCCAAGTCCAAGAGTTACCCCCAGGAGAGAACTTGCCATTTTGGCCAGTGGCCATTATCTTGCAACCCTTGCTATCTAAACAGATTGTCTCCTTGGATGAGTAGATAACCACACCTGAGGACAGGTGGCCCTCTGCCATCTCCTTAAGATTCCAGTCCCTTGGGTCACAGCCTTGTGCCCGAGGAACCCAGGCAATGCCAGCTTCCTAGGGCTGCCTCACTCAGGACTCAAGACTTTCACTCCTTTGCTTCCTGGGCATTTGTGACTGCAGAATTCTCCACTAGGACACTGGGCCAGGGTGCAAACCAGTGTGGTTCCCAGGTCTGATCCTAACTCAGCAGCTCACATCTTACTTTGCTGAGACCTACACGCTAAAGACAAAAGGATGGAGTCATCTGCAAATGCCACCATTGGGTTTGTTATTAATAAGGGAAGAGGGTTATTCATTACCATTTGTGAGAAACTGGAATGCCACCTCAAGCATGGAGACCATTTTAATCCACTCATTCCAACCACCCAGATTTTCATTTTGAAAAGCTGACTTCTGCTACAGTCCTGCTCCCAATTCAAAAACATCTCCCACATAGTAGGTGCCCAAGAAATATTGTTTCAGTTCATGGAGAAAATGTCATTTAGGTCTTTACTTGAATGAAGACATTTACCTTGTCTGGGTAGAGATTTATGCTTTGCGGGATGGCTAGTCTCTTAGGCTACCCATTCAGAAAGAATACCTCTAAGGAAATTATATGTGGCAGGCAGTAGGCATTTATAAACGTTTTGCTTCACAATGGTAGACCTGGAGGTATAGAGAGGACAAAAGGGAACATGTGTATATGTATTACTTGTGTAATTGAAAATTTTTATGCATAGAAAAAGACTAAAGCAAATATGACAAAATGCTAGCATAAATTAACTTTTCATGTGTGGGAATACATATTACATCTGTTCTTTTCTATATTCTACTTCTATATATTCTATATAGAATATATAGATAAAATTCTAAGTTAAAAAAAGTATGTTGCCTGGATTTGGCCATCTATAGGATGTGGATTAAAGGGCACAAAGGTGGGAGTGGCTTCTGCTGCCTCTTTTTATAAATATAGGCTGGGTCTTGTATCCCTCGTACAACCTTAAGTGTCAGGTATTAAAATACTCATTTTACAAATAAAAAAGAGAAAGAGAGAGAGAGAGGTTAGTTAATTAGCACAGATCACACAGCTATAAATGGTTGAACTCTGCTTCAAACCAAGCAGACTGCCTCAGAGCCCTGCTTTTTAACCACTATCACGATGAACTGGAACTCCTGAAATTGCCGTCATAGCATAGAACACCAAGAATAGTCCTGTCTCCTGTCTTCTTCCTGGAATAAAAACCTGAGCTAAGAACTTTATGTTCTCTCTAAGGCAGTGTTTCTCAATCTTCTTTTTCCCCTAATCACCCCTTCCCCGTGAACTTTTAATACCACAGGTATATTGTATATCTATTTATGTACTGAGAAGGGCCACAAACCATTGTAGTATCTGATCTGGTTTTTCTCACCCTCTATAACCAATTTTCACCTCCTTGCCAATAATACTGTCCTCTGTTAAGAATGCATGCTCTAAGGAAAGTCTGTAAGACCTTTTGTACTGTCATTGTCTATCCACATATTACAACACTGTGGTATGAAACAAAAGCCTCCATGTAGGCTGACTTCACAGGAAATGTAGTAATGGAAGAATTTGGGCTCTTTCTCGCTAGCTTCTGAGGTTGTGTGTTTGAGGGTGGCTGCCGGTATGTTTTGAGAGAACAGGGAATGAGTAACACCAAAGTAACTGCCTCCAAGCTGGAGATTCCAGTTGTCCTTATTATATACAGTCAGTTTTCAATTACGTGTGCTAATGAGGTCCAGCAAGAGGATGGGTAATTGAAATCCACAAAGAATTCCCAAATCTCATTTAGGAAACAGTTTCAAGCTCCTTTTTGAGCCTGTGAACATGTAAGAACCACACTAGGATAACTATTGTTTCTATTGTTTCCAGCCTCAGATGGAGTGGGAATAACAATGGATGCCATGTTCACCTTGTATTCATCCAGTAGAGCCTTCTCTTTACCAGGTAAACTTTGTGAGTTCTGTTCACTGAGGTATCTTACTTAAGCCCGCAGGGTCCATATGTGGTAGGTATCATCTTTCTATTTTAAAGAAATGAAACTGACTTGCTCCAAGTGCTGCCAGTAAGAAATGGCAGAATCCGGTTCAAACTCAGGTATTTCTAATTCCAAGTAAGTTCCTTTGTAGTATCATCAAAACCTTATGCAAAAGCTAGAAAGACCTGGAAAATGTTCAATTCAGTTGAATTCAGTGCACTTTGAATTGTTAATCAATTCAAATGCTAATTGTTTGAGCTTTAACGTTAGACAACTTGGATTTATTTCTTTCTAATTACGTGTCTATAAGCAAGTTTCTTAACTACTCTTGTGTTTCCATCAACATTCTAATCAGTAAAACTGTGTTGTAGGGAAGATTAAATGAGACAGTGTTTTCAAGCACCTAGTACATCATCTGCATCAAAACATCCTGTTTCCTGTCCCATCCATCAGTTTAGTCCTCATGTCACTTATTTGGCTTTTGTGCTACACTTCCCTGCATTGTTACATGGCACTTTACAGTATCTGTCTGGCCTTTTTTGCTGTTCTCATAAAGGTTGTTGTCAAATTTCCATATTTATATCTTTTCAGTGTATGAAATTGTATACATTGCACATTGATACTCCTAAAAATGACTGTTCTGAGCTAATTTTAGACTTCTTTACATCACCCAGTGAGCAAGAATTTGAACTTTGAAATGGAAGCGCCTCCAGGATGGCCACAATTTTTGTTTGTTCTGTTATATGAAGAGTTGATTGCATTTGCCCTTGAAATTTTAGAATGGGTGAAAAACGGTGATGAATAAAATTGTGAGATGATAGAAGATATACTCTAAGTGGCAGATCTATGGCTTCAAATGGATGTTTATTGAACTTCAGCCTATATCTGTGTTCAGTTGTGAGGGTAAGAAGAAAATGAAAGGTCATCCATGAAACATCGAGGTCTATCTTCTCAGACTGCCTCAAAGGAGAGGAGTTGGGGATATGAAGAGATCTTTAGATTATGAATTGTGAATCTATGTAAAAATTATTGCTATAATTTGAATGCCCAGAGGAGTTCAAGGCTGAGAGAGATATTGCCAAAGGTAGAACTCACACAGATTCCTCCCTCGAGGAGAGAATGCCAGAGTTCAATTCCTTTTGACAAAACTTCAAAAAGAAAAAACCAGAAGTTGCTGCCATAAGGTCATCTTTATAAACTCCTGCTCAATGTTCTGCACAATCTCATTTTGCAAATCCTTTTCCCCACAATGAAATGATGTGTTTTTTCTGTTTATAAGATGCCATCTTTAGAAAGTAAGTTCCTTACAGGCAGAAATATATTTTGTTCACTGAAGAGCTCCAAGCACCCAGATCAGGACCTGGCATGGAATAATCACTTAATAATTATTTACTGAATTTAATTCAAGTAAAGTCAAGTTGGAATAAGATATTACTTTATAAAATTATTTGCTATATTCAATTTTCTCTGTGTTAAATAATCATGTGTACCTGGTGTCACCCAGGAGTTTAAGGAAAGCTAAAATGGAGAATACAATTAGGATTTTATTATTTTAGCTCTTTCAGGTCCAGAAAAGTTAAGCACCAGGTTAGGTTCTGTCTTGCATGAAAGGTGTAATATTGATCAAGTCACTAAACTTCCCTGAACCTGATTTAAGATAGATAAATAATGACATATTTATGTAGCAAACTATTTGTTTATCTATGTATCTGCCTCACAGAATTAGGACACCTTCTAAGAATACATACAATGGACCAAAACAAATTAGATAAACTGAATAAAGAAGTGTATAAATACATGTGTAAGTTTCAAATAAACTATAGGCTAAAGGAGAAGATATGACAAAGAATAAAGCTTTGTTTTTTTCAGTTTTAAGTTAAGAAATAGCACCAACCTTGCAGATTAATGTATTGAATGATTTTATGTGATATTAACTTGTAAGGTTAACACATTTTAGGTCTTTTAGTTGTAATAGTAATTGTAATCTTAAAGATGAGTAGGGTAACTTCATGTTTCCTACCTTCATACCATTTGTGGCATGAATCTCCCCTCTGCACTGTAATCTTTGTGACAGTTGTGGATGCTCAGTGGGTATTACTGAGGGTGACACAGTGTGTGGTAGATTATATGCAAAGATGGCCATTAGCAACACCTCCTAGTCTTATATGTCTGCTGGGCCTCTCCTCTAGAACCGCAGTTTATTTTCCTTTCTCTTAAATCTGGGATGACCTTGTGACTTGCTTTGTCCAAAAGAATGGAACGGAAGCAATATTGCACCAAGCTTTGTGAAGTGTTGAAACTTGTATTTTCACTCTCTTGGGAGCCCTCTGAGACACCGTATAAAGGAGTCCATCTACCCTGCTAGACAGAGAGGCCATAAGGAGAGAAACAAGCCCAGTCATTCCCAGCCATTCTAGCCACCCGCTCTAGCTGGAGCTCCAGTCATGTGCGTGAAACCATCTGAGATCCTCCAGTCCAGGGGAGCCACCCAGCCAAGACCACATGGGGCAGAGAAGAGCTGTCCACCCAAACCCTGGCCAATTTGGAGAACTGTGGGCAAAAACGTGGCTCTTGTTGGAAGCCACTGACTTTTGGGGTGGCTCTCTACGCAGCAATAGATCAACAGCATGGTTTTCCCTGGGCAGAACACCAGCCTCAGAAGTGCCCTATCCAATAGTAGTTTGTTTTGTTTGTTTCACCTGCTATCTCCCATCCTGAGCAACTTCCTCTTTATTTCTTCAATTACCACTCCATTAGCTGTCCATGGATTTTCAAAGAAGATCAGTGATGCTGTGAAAAGGGCCTTGACCTTTGATTGGTACCCCAGAGAAGACTCTCAGGTGTGAGGACTAAGTGAAGATATTTAAATATTTAAAACTCAGAGTTGTTTAACAATACAGAAATGGAAATCTAGGCCTTCTATAGGCCAAATACCAGAAACTGGATGTCACAGTGGCTTGTTTGTGTAAGGCAAAAAGGAAGGAAAATGACATTAATCAGTCCCAGTGGACCGCAATAAGATATTGGTATCGCACAGGAAATGCAACCTCACTTCCCTTATAAAGTGAAAAAGCAGCGTAACACACACAAACATGCCCTTTTTATTTTCAATTTTAATGTATTGTACAATCAATATTTTAATGACAAGGAAAAGAATAAATAAGCCACAGTCTTACCACCAAATGCAACTATTTCGCCAAGTTCTTTTCCAGTCATCTTCCATGTGCGTTAACTGTAAGCCCTTATTTTTAGCTGGTTAATTATCCAGCTTCTCTTGCACAAGGATAAAGACCAATAGGAACTGAAAGCAGTGAGAGAGGCAGGGAAGGGAAATAAGGGAACTGTGCCCCCTGTCTCCATGGAGGCATGGAGAGAAGGTGTTAACGGTTAATTTATTTCTTCATTTATTCAGTCAATGAACATTACTGCAAGTATTTTAAGTACTTTCCATTTCTTAACATTCTTCAGCTGTGTAACTACTTGTTCATTGGTCTTCTGCCCAATTAGACTGTGAGTTATACATGGCAAGATCTGTTTTTATTCACAACTATTTTTCTAGCATTTAATATAATGCCTAGCACTTTGAAGGTATTAAGTAAATATTAGTTGGATTGAAGCACGGGAATGGCAAGTCTAGAGAATATATTTACCAAACCAGAGATGGAAGGAAAGAAGTAAGGAGGAATGGTAGTTGTTAAATAGTGGGTAAGAGACTATGTATTAAAAGGAAAACATGCATGGCCTAATGTACTTTAAAATGTGGTCTATTTGATTAATGCTGCTAGTTAGGATTTGGGTCTTCTGGAAAAAAAAATGATGAAACCATCTCCAGAGACATTGTGTATTCAGTTCATTTAATATTTATATCGAGCTTCTTAACTCAGCATCCTCAAGGAGACCGAAAATGATCTTTGGAATGTGCAGTGATACTCAGGAGGATGGGGTAAGAGCGCTCCCCACTCTCCCAGTCCCAGATAAATCAACATAGAGTGAGTTAAATTTAGGTACGTTCCTGAAGGGCGGAGGAAGCACTATAGAATATTCAGAAAGGAAATATCCTTTCTCATCTCTATCTCCACAAGACTCTAGCAGAGGTTTAAAAAGTAGGTTTGCTATTACAAGGAATAAAAAATATAAGTTAGGGGCTTCCCTGGTGGCGCAGTGATTGAGAGTTCGCCTGCCGATGCGGGAGACGCCGGTTCGTGCCCCGGTCCGGGAAGATCCCACATGGCGCGGAGCGGCTGCGCCCGTGAGCCATGGCCGCTGAGCCTGCGCGTCAAAATTCAGTGGCTTTCAAGAAGATAAACTTTTATTGTGCTCTCTCATAGTAGTCTACAGGTGGGCAGACCAGACCAGTAGACAAATTTGCTCAACAAAATAACTGACATTTAGATTTTTTTTCCATGGATGTTGACCCATCATCCGCTACTGAGGCAGTACTTCTCAAATGTTAATGTGCATTCAAACTACCTGAGGCTCTTGCTAAGATACAGATTCCGGTTCAGCGGGACCAGGATGGGGCCCAAGGTTATGCATTTCTAAAAGGCATCCAGGTGATGCTGATGCTGCTAGTCCAAAGACCGCACTAGGGGTAGCAAGGCCCTAGGGCGGCACCGTCATTATCTGCATTGTCAGAGCTGGGTGGCTGGCATATTTTGATTCCAGTTTTCAGGAAAGGGAAAGAGAACAAGTCCAGGGCAAAAAGTTTCCTTAAAGTGAACAATGTAGAGATTATATGCATACCATCTGTTTATATTCAAAATCAAAGTCTTAGTACGATGGTCATGCTGGGGTTCCAGGGGGCTGGCGATGTGCTTAGTCTCTAGTTGGCAGCCATGTTGCCAGCAAATATGTGGAGTGGAGGAGAAAAGCACTATTACCCTAGGAAAAGAGAGAATGGCTGTTGGGGAACTTTATCAGTCTACACACAAAAACAAAGGAGGCAGGAACGTGTAATGAAGCAATAGAGATGAAATGGAACACCAAGAAATAGGATGTATGAGCTAGATATTACCCTGAAACCTATGAAGACAGCTTTAGCAAAAAGCTATTGGATCATAAGTCTATGGGCACTGACAGAATCCCATTTTAAGTTTTCAACCCCCGGTATGCTTTGCTTGCATGTCCTCTGTGACTTATTCTTGGGGGGTGCTGACAATATGATAGGTAAGTGGGAATGACTCAGAGACTATTCTATTTTATTTTTGGCTGCAGTGAGTCTTAGTTGCTGTGCGCGGGCTTTCTCTAGTTGTGGCGAGCGGGGGCTACTCCTTGTTGCGGTGCACGGGCTTCTCATTGTGGTGGCTTCTCTTGCTGTGGAGCACGGGCTCTAGGCATGTGGGCTTCAGTAGTTGTGGCTCACGGGCTCAGTAGTTGTGGCTCGCGGGCTCTTGAGCGCAGGCTCAATAGTTGTGGTGCACAGGCTTAGTTGCTCCGTGGCCTGTGGGATCTTCCCTGACCAGGGTTCGAACCCATGTCCCGTGCATTGGCAGGCAGATTCTTAACCACTGCGCCACCAAGGAAGTCCCCAGAGACTATTTTAGAGATACTGAGTAGACACTGACATCTGCCTATGGTTTGAGAAAATAGATGTAAACAAAAATCAAGAACATAGCTAAGATGTCATTAAAGACATTAGGCTAAATATTAAGAAAATCCAAGCATAAATTAGGAACTTCTGGACATAGTTAACATGACTTTTTATCCCTGTGACCATCAGTTTACCCGGGACATATTTTGAAATTTGCTTCTGACAGCATCAGAAACAAAATTCATTGCCTAGCCCTTTGATATGACAAATTTTCTCAGAACATTCAGTTGCATAATGAATTTGAGAAGCTTCCAGCAAAGAAAATTACATAACCTTTTCTGATAGTCCCACCTCATTTCAACATTTAATTATCCTGTCTTACATAAGATCTTGTTTGGATCTAACGTCGTTAGAGTGACCATGTTGGAACACTTCTGAAATTGAAATGGGCATTGTTAACAATTATGCCAGAACAATAGGTATAAACCAGGACTGTCCTGGGTAACCCAAGAGATATATAACTTAGTCTAGGTAATACCTATCATATCTTCTTTCTCTCTCTCTCTCTCTCTCTCTCTCTCTCTCTCTCTATATATATATATATATATATATATATATATATATATTATTTCTTCAGTAAAAGTAGGGAACATTAACTGTATTAATAAGGTTCTTTAAGATTGTAATGAATAGTCAGTTGCAGATTGTCTTTGGTAATGAGAGTTTGTTCCAATAAAAATAACAAGAAGGTGTGGCTGGGGAGCTGTGCAATCAGTCACTGTTGACTCTAATCCTATACTTTCAAGAATGGGATGTTCAGCATCATTCAGGATACAGTCTGGGTTCCACTGTCTCTTCCTCTCTGTGTGCCTTTGTTGGGCAGAGATATTGCCAAGTCCAAAGCACTTGGCCTTCATTCACATCAAGCACATTCAAGTTTGCCTTGTTCAATCAATAGTACCCAGGGAACAAAGACAGTTTACCTCATTGAAAATGTTGTGAACTTTAGGTGGGCTTTTTGTAGGAAAAAAACCAAAAAACAAATCTGTTGTGTTGTATATTTCCACTTATGTTTTTTTGCTTTAAATGGAGGAAGCATACAATTGATTGGGATATTCAAAAAGGAAATAACATTCTTTCCTGTCTCTTTTTCCATGTGACTTTGTAAAGGTTAAAAAAGTAGATTGTGGATTGTGGTCCATTATGACCATAAAGCTTATCTGGTCATTTGATTACTCCTTTGTAGGATTCTGTTACCAGAAGAAGTGGGGAGAGTGAATGTGATGGGCAGACAAAAATACAAATACTATCATGCTGGACAAGTGATAAAAGCTGATAGAGTGAAGTAGAAAATGTGTGGAACTTACCCCAGTGATACTGGCAATCTGAACAGGAGCTGCCCTCCAAGATGAGGTTTTAGATTGTGTCTGGAGAGGAATGCTATGTAGAAGGTGTGAACTCAGAATCACATAGCCCAGAGAGGGTTTGATAATGAAAGAACGCATTATGCAGGAAAGGGAGCTAAGGTTATAACCTGGAAAAAATCAGATGTTGCCTTAAGCCACAGAGACTCAATTGGAAGTATAAATATGGTAATGCATATGATAAAGACAATTAAGTGAGGGATGAGGGGATGCAGGGTCAAGGTCAGGGATTTTTGTATATGGCTTCTTGAATTTTGCATATCTGGTAGAGAATATTTCTTTTAAATGTGGGTCCTAGCTTGTTTCACGATAGTGGAAAATAACTCTTAAATAAGTTGAAAAGAACCAAATTAGATAAATTTCTCATTTCAAGGAAGTACAAAGCACTGAGATAGAAATTCCCTTCCATAGACACCCCACTGCCTGGGCGAGGAGCATGAAGCCAGCAAGGAGGCCACGAGTGGGCGAGTGTGATGGTATTTTGGAGGCGAGAGCTCCTTGAGCATTCACTCTTTCCTTGTTGTACCAAGTGCCAACACTATCCATAGTTTTTTGGGTTTTTTTTTTTGTGGTATGCGGGCCTCTCCCTGTTGTGGCCTCTCCCGTTGCAGAGCACAGGCTCCGGACGTGCAGGCTCAGCGGCCATGGCTCACGGGCCCAGCCGCTCCACAGCATGTGGGATCTTCCCTGACCGGGGCACGAACCCGTGTCCCCTGCATCGGCAGGCGGACTCTCAACAACTGCGCCACCAGGGGAGCCCTATCCATAGTTTTTAAATGTGCTCTTCCCCAACAAAGTGGAGACATGCAATAAAACTTTATTGGATGAATGTATGATTGATACTATTCTTTCCCTTTTCCCCCTTCAAATACAAGCGAAGCCTGAATGTCCAACCTTCCCTCTCTCTAACCACTGTGAAGGAACCAAGCCTAGAAACAGAATCAAACCTAAGGTGTTCCTTTTAGTAGTTTCCACACGCTAAATAAACTTTAACCTATTCAACTTGCTAATGTCTAGACCCAGTGTATTCTCTTAATTATATTCCTTTTCAGGGCCAACAGGACCAGTTACTAAGGTATAAGAAGGAGCATGTATAGTTAACCAACTTGAATCAGAGACAGGGATACAGAACCCAGCTACTAATCATGGGTCAAGGGCTTACTATGGCAGAGACTGAGTTGGTATTCACCAAATCTATTTTCTCTTCTCCCTGAAACGTTTTTCAGTCTTGTTTGCAATTAAATGTGGTTATGTTTTAGCTAATAGAATGTGAAAAAAGTGATATGTGCAAATTTTAGATCTGCTCAATAACCTTCCATCCTTCCATAGCATACAATCTTTGTTTTCTTTTCTATTCCCCTGGCTTAGTGATAATAAGCATGGTGACCTGGGATGCCATAGTTTGAAGATAACAGAATCACAAGATGAAGGAAGTCCCAAATCTTCACTTGGAGGAGAGCCACCTGCCTATCAGATGTCTGTTTTGGACTTTATATGAGTAAGAAATGAACATCTTTTGTATTATGTCACTGAGATTCTGGTGTCTATCTGCTGTAGCAACTAGCATCACCTAACTGATTCCTATACACATGAAGAAAGAATCATGGAAATTAGAGCTGGAAAGGGCCTTAGAAATCATCAAGTCCAACTCTCTCAATATTCAGAAGTGTGGCCCAGAAAGGTAAAATATTTCCCCAAGACTAATGAGCTAGTACTAGAATCCATGTGTTATTTATTAGTCAGGATGAACTGTAACTGTACTAAACAAAAAACAGTAATGTATTGGCTCACATAACTGAAAAACTCATGGGTAGGGCTTCATCCAGAGGCTGAGACAATATCATCAGGATTTGGCCTTGCCCCCTCTCTCTGCTCTTCCTTCCACTGGGTGAGCTCTGTTCTTAGGGAGACTCTCCACTTCCGGCAGCAAAATGTCTGCTGGCAGCTCCAAGATACACCCCCAAAAGAAGGAGAGTTTTTCTTTACTGCACTTTAAACAAAAATCCTGGAATAATTGCTTCTGATTGACGTAGCCCTGTCGTATGCCACTCTCAGGACCAAATGCTGCAGCCACCAACCTAGATGACTTGCTAGGTGGCATCGACCCCACGCATAAGATCTAGAAAAGCCAGAGGTCAGTGTTCTTACCTTACATAACTAAATGCACCATCTCTTCCTCACGAGAGCATTGACCATGCATTTACTCATTGTACATTTGCAGTATGCCAGGCTCTGTGCAGGATGCTATAATGGATACAAAGATAAACAAGACACAGGTCCTTCACTCAAACAACTACCAATCTTGTGTGTTTGATAAAACATATACACAAATAATTACCTGGCCACCAGGCAACCATACGAGCAAGCTATCAATCATAACTAGGATATGCTTAGAGCTTATGATTGCAATTTCCTACCATGGGACAACATGTTTGTTAAAATCCACAATCAGTGCCACTAAAAAGAGGAGAAACAGTTGAACTAGGGAATTAAAGAAAGGCCAGTTGAAACATACTTGGGGAAAATAGAATAAAGCTGGTTTTCCCTTGTAATTCCAAATTCCAACTTTAGTTACTAAAACAAAAGCCCAATTCATCAAAAGTAGTTTAAACAAGATAGAAGTGTATTTCTCTCTCATAGAACATTTTAACAATAAATGATAATAAGGCAGCTTCATAGTGTGAAAGGTCTAAATTCCTTCCGTCTGCATCATTCCTGATGGTGCTGTCTCCTCGTGCTTGAAGATGGACTGCCAACACATCTCCTCAATCAGCTTTCGGCAAGCAGGAAGACTGAAAGGTTCAAGGGAAAGACAGGCTTTTTGCTTCTAAAGGTACAACCCAGAAGTTGCAAACATTACTTCTGCTCATATCCCATTGACTACAAAGGAGACTGGGAAATAGCTTTTGTAGCTGAGAGTTCTAATAAGGGACAAAGGGAATGGGCACTAAGGGACGGCTAGCAATCATGCTGCACGGTAGAAATAATGATTTACTATCCATGAATGATTAGGGAGAACTTGTAGGTATTATTTAGTCAACTTCTATTATAGGAAACCAAGATTCAGAGAGGTTGAATGATTTAGCTAAGGTCACACAGCAAATTATTGAGGGAGCCAGGACACAAATTGGTGTTAGTTGACTTCAAATGGTAAATTGTTTTTATCACCCTGTGCTGCCTGTTATTTTATTATTTTTTAAAATACATGCACTTTTTTTAAATTTTTAATGCTTCTAGTACTCTTTGTTTTTAAATTTATTTATTTATTTATTTTTGGCTGCTTTGTGTCTTCGTTGCTGCGCGCGGGCTTTCTCTAGTTGCAGCGAGCGGGGGCTACTCTTCGTTGCGGTGCATGGGCTTCTCATTGCCGTGGCTTCTCGTTGCAGAGCACGGGCTCTAGGCGTCCGGGCTTCAGTAGTTGTGGCACATGGGCTCAGTAGTTGTGGCTCGTGGGTTCTAGAGCGCAGGCTCAGTAGTTGTGGCTCACAGGCTTAGTTGTTCCATGGCATGTGGGATCTTCCCGGACCAGAGCTCGAACCCATGTCCCCTGCGTTGGCAGGAGGATTCTTAACCACTGTACCACCAGGGAAGTCCTGTGCTGCCTTTAAAAGTGCTTTGTCACATAAAGTTGTAAAAAGAAAGTAGTAGTGTAAGTTGTCAATGAGAGCTTTTATAAGAAATGTTAAAAGACAGAAATACTGATTTTTTTTCATTGCATAGTTGATAGAGCTTATATAGATTTTAAGATATTTGGTTGTGTTATTTAATGCAAATTAATATGCAGTCATAAGAATTAAAGTATCACAGAAGTGGTTAAAAGTAAAAATCTTTCCAGGCATGACCGCTGTTAACAATTTGTGCAGAGATCTTCTCAGGTAGATTTTCAAAGGTTCTTGCGTCTATTCCCAAAGTGATGAGACTCCCACCAATATTTTTTTAAGTAGAGTCAAAGGAAAAAGGCAAGTAGATCAGCAGAACCATTCCCAGTCACTGCAAAGTGGGGTGATTCTTTGGTTAGGAGACTTCGGAGGCACCTGGGGTCAGGCCACAGAGAAGTAAAGAGCCAGTACAAGAGGTGGGCACACCTGCAGTTGTCATCTTGCCAACACCAGGACTGGTTGCTTGGCATCAATTCCTCCCTCCATCTCCATAACCCAGCGCCCCATCCAAGCTGATGTTATCCCTGAGGGCACTGCCTTCCTTCCTCCCCAAAGGCTGGCTTCCACAGCCACATTCACTTGGTGGAAAATATTAAGTGTAGGGGCAAAGGGAGAGGAAGAGCACGAGTTTTTTGTGTGATTTTCTGACCATTCAGAGTGACAGCCCAGAACTATATTCCCATTCATTCTGTCTGTCCAAGAGATAGTGTGTGCTGAAAGGCAGAGAGCTCAGTTCAAGGCCTTGTGCCACTATTTACCATACATGTGCCTTGTAACCAGTCACTTAGCTCTCTGAGCCTAAATTTCTTCATGGTGACCAGGGACAATTAATCTTACCGGGTTGAGAAAATTAGTGAGATGCTGTATAGAACACTGTTGTAACTCTAAGCCTTTGTGGAAGAGAGGTTTAAGGCCCTGCTATCAATGGGCTACACTACCTTCTTTCTTGATTCAAGTAATTTCTGATATTAAAAAGAGTAAACATGTGCATATACCATTGAAGTTTGTGTTGAAAAACCCACAAGTTCTAATTTATAAAAATATTTTGAGAAACAGGACATAACAACAAAAATATTAGACTAAAATCTAATATCGTAATTCTTTAGGGACTTAGCAAGCCTCAGGTTATAGGTTTGAAGTGCCCTGGATATTTTTAGCATTAATAAAAGGATTCTTCTTAATGAATAGGCAGTAATTCTGTAACATTATTCTTAATCCCAGAACTAGATCAGAGGGGCTAGTCCTTTTATTCTTTGTTTTTATTGTGACTTCTATTACTTCCATCTTTAGTTCTAAACTTCATACGAAGATTCTCTGGGCCATTACTATGTTGGCCACAAGGGAAATGGATTGAGGAAGCCTAAAAGGTAGGGGTGATAGCCAGCAGGTACCATTAATTCCGGCTAAAAGTGGTGGTTTAAGGCTGGCCTTTCTTCTGATTAATACCTGAACCAGTGCTAACAGGAACCTTTTCATTAAAGAAGCAAATGTCAGTTTGAAAATCAACTCGTTCTTGAGGAGAGGAGAGCAAACTTAAAGCATCTTTACTTTTGGGCAGAAAGGTTTAAATCAAAGGCAGATATGGTTTTTTCTTGGCAGATATGTTTTTCAACTCCCCAAACAAATGTCATTTACAAGTTGACTGAATTGCATAGATTTGCCCTTGAGCTTTGGCCCTGTTTTAAACATAGTTTGGGGTTGCTTATAAAATAAGCAAACAAATGAATCAACCTCCTCCGCTGCTCCCCTCTCTGCAAAGAAACCCAACAAACAAAATCAGTGGTGTCAGGAACGCACTAACCCTTCTTGCTCATAGACATAGCAGCATGTGTGTCTTTCTTCCCAAGATCCGTTTTCAACCAAGAATACAAGCAAGTGCATATCCTAATCCTTACCCTTCCCTTGAAGGTATTCCTGAATCTACATTTTCTGTTTAAATTTGAAAAGCTCTAAGCGGAGATTTTATATATGTGTGTGTGTGTGTGTGTGTGTGTGTGTGTGTGTGTGTGTGTCAGCCCCAAAGTGTTTGAAGACAGCAATTTGTGAATTGGTTATATCTGTTTTCCTTCTTTATTTCTTTCTCTCTTTCTTTTGAAACATTTTAAGCTAGTGACTAATAAAACTAAGATTTTCCAGCTTTTCAACCAAAGATTAGAAACCCTACCCATTTCCTGGCCTCTGATAATTTTGCTTCCATTTATAGGACACAAAGAAAAGACAGCATGGGGAAATCAGTTAAGTCAGAAATTACTTCTCTGTCAGTTGTGCATATTGAAATAAGATATATAGACATATAGAAAGAAAATTATGAGGAAAACAAGAAATTCAGAGAACTCAGTCATTTCTATGATGACTGAATCAAAACAATTATTTAAGCCACTATATCTATCAAGTCTAAGCATAGCTTATATAAATGAGGAATAAAGTTTGAATTACTCCAAACTATCAGGTTATTCTATTGATACTTTTCTACAATACACTGAAATATTCATTATCTGTATTTTAGATTTGCGATTGTGGGTGATCAATTGCTTTCTTTTTTCTTCAAAAAAATTTTGACTCACATATACTACCAAAATTGGTGTTACTTTTTAAATTAGAAAAGTGAATAAAATAGTCAATTTTTATCATTAGAATACTCTTTTCTGTTCTAAAATGTTGATTCCACTGTGAAAAGTAAGAATTAATAGTTGTTGACTTTGCTGTTGTCCTCTACTGTTCAATTAATCTTAGAATTTTTTTTGATGGAATCTTTGTTGGCAAGATACCACAATTCTGAAGTCAGTGTACTTTCATAAAATTGAATATTTCTCTTATGTAATAAGTCTCAGGGAGGTAACAAAATCTAAATTATTCAACCTAGAAAGAGCCTGAATCACCTCTAGTAGAAGCTAAAATTTATAATTTTGTTTAATTTTGCCTTATGCTTATTTTATGAACTTTAGTTTCACCTAAAGAAGAGTCGGGTACCTGATTCTGACCAGAAAATGAAACAAAGACTTAGGCACATTTGCCTTAAACAAAGTAAAGTTTTGAATTTCTGACAGTAATATAACCATTAATATAATATATTTTTTATATTTAGCAACCAGATAATTTCTAAAAAAGATTGACTGATGAGTAACATTAGTAAGAGGAAATCTAATAGTCAATGAAAATTCCCCCAAAGGAAATATCACAACAGTCTTCCTTGGTTTAATTTATGAAATTTTTGATTAATAAACCTGAAATACAAATTTGCCTCCATGACAAAGATGAGCAGTTTATTGTGACCTCTGAATATTAGCAGTCAATCCACAGCAACATTAGACAAGGAACAGTTAAAACATGTTAGCTTTCAGCAATTTAATGTGTTCCCACCATTAAAATGATTATTTCAAACCAGTATCCCTTCTAATGTTTTAATGTCTTAGGAAAAGAAAGCTTCTATTGACTATCTCAACAAATTCAGATGTTTATGATTTTTTCCCAAATTGAGGTTAAGAGTTATTGGAAGTTTTTTAGCAGTAAAGATAATAGGTATGACTGCAAATAAATCATTTTTGTGTATGTGTTGCATTTTTTACTAGAAATGAATTCCGTCTATGAAAAGCAGAACAGTCTGATGTTTAAGAATACAGATCTGTGTCAGAACCTTGGAGTCAAATCTTGCCTCTGCCAATTACTAGTGGTAAAACGTTCAACAAGTTATATAACCCACCTGACAGTTTCCTCATCTGTAAAATGGGAACATCTCATTGGAATGTTGTAATGATTATACAAAATACAAAACTACAGTTTCTTATCCAAAATCCTAAGGCCTAATGTGTTTCAGAATTTAGATAGTATGTTTACAAAGGAAATATGGTGAACATACTGTATATTATGCAATACCCCCACTGGAGTCTGGGGTGGCACTCCAAAATCAAATATGTTGTGTTAGTCAGCTCCTGCCTCAATAATTCCTCATAACAAAACACACCAAAATTCAATGGCTTACAAAAGCAATCATATGTATATGTTTTTTATTTATAGGTCTGTGGGTCAGTTGGCATGACCACTTCAGCCTGTGGGTCACCTGAGCTCAGCTAGGATTGGCTGGGTTTGCTCCAGAAGGGAGCTTGTGGAGGCTGTTCTGCATTTCTTCTCATTCTTCTCAGACCAGCAATTTCCTGGGGCAGTCTTTCTCAAGGTGAATCATAGGAAGGCCAGAGGCAAACCAAATTCAAACCTCACAAGCAGATTTAAAGCCCCTGCTCTCATCACCTTCACTCCATTCCACTGGCCAAAGCAAGCCACATGGCCAAGTCCAGAGTTAGGGAAATACATTTCAGAATGAAGTAAGTGAATTATTTCTGTAATATACTCAAATCTATCATACATATTAACATTTCTTCAGTAAAATATACAAATATACTCATATTAAGTGGAATAAACACTAATTATAAATAACCTCATTATAGTCTGGTTTTCAGAACTTTTTGAATTTTATATTTGTTACTAAGACATTGTGGATCAGTAATGTAGGCAAAGAAAGCACTTTTACAGTGCCTGATAATAGATAGTCTTCTTCTGTGCTCACAGATGATGTATAATCTTTACGGTACCTAGGGACTTAACTATTGAAAACTTTTCCCCATGTCATGCCAAACATATTAAAATGTATTTCTATCCCCTCTTGCATATATGAATAAAATTTAACTGTAACTAGAGGACATAATTCTAGATTGTAATGATGCCTAAACGTTTATTAAGTTTAATTAATTTATTTTAGTTTTCTTCTTGAAGATTGAAACGAGTAATATGTCTTTAAATCTGAAGTACCTACATGTAAACACAACATAGAGCTTACCATGAGCCAGGAACTATTAAACTTCACATGTAGAGCTAATTTAATCCTTATAACCACTCTGTGAGTTAGGCACTATTGTTATCCTCAGTTTGATATCCCCAGATAAAGAAACTGGAGCATCTTAGATGCTCTAAAACTTAAATCAAGTTCACATACCTAGGAAGCTGCAGAATTGGGATTCAAATCCAGGGGGTGCCCACTCTCTTCTCCTTTCTCTAAACCTGTGCTAAGTGTTTTTGTAAACACAAAGAAGCTTAAGTTTTTCAACAGTGGACCAAGAATCCGTTGTGGATAAAAAAAAGTCCCTGTTTGCACATGAATCTAGGACTTCTCCAGCTATCTTTTAAGATTTGGAAGATCTAGTCACTAGTTTACTTTTTGTCAATACCGTTTATCTGTGAGCTCCTGAAAGGCAGGAGGGCCGTGTGCTATACCATCATATTTCCAGCGTCTGGCATAATGTCTGGCATGTAATAGGCACCAAATATATATTTGTTGAACAAAATGAATGACCAAATGAGTAAGCTATACGTAATTAATGCATTTTAAACATGGACCTTTAAGGTAATAGTGTGTATAATTTCCATCAAATCACGTGGTATTTCCACTCATCCTTTTACTCTGCAATTCCTACTCCTGAGACTAAGAGCTGCAGTAAGGATGGCCTCCCCTCTGCTCAAGGCAGGCAAAAGCTACTGCTGGTACCTGATTCCTAATGTTCTCCATGGCACCTTGGCTCTTTCAGATTTCATCTACTTCTTTTGTTGCTCTCACAGGGCCTAACAAAAGCTTCAGACCCACAGGAGGTCCATAAAATAATGCTTATTCAATTGGATTATAACGTCAGTGAAGGCTGTAGATGATGCAAGCCAATTGTGAGAAGACTTGGGGAGTTAAGCCCCAGGGATGTTCCTGCCATTCAGCTAGTGTATCTCATCCACTCCTATTCTGTAATCACTCTGCTTAAAGAACATCTGAACAATTTTCAGGTGGGTTAATTAAACTTCACATTTTCCATTTATTTACTAATTCATACTGCCATGTTTTTAACCAGAATGAGATAGTTACTTAGACTTCAATAATATTCTCCTAAAATAAAGAAAACAAATCTTGGCAATAAAGTTATACTTAACATTTAAGGCCAGCTAATAATTAGTGACTATACCATTTATGTATTCCCTTAGTTTTCTGAGAATCATGTTTCTAAGGGGATTTGAAGTAAAGCTATGGACTTGTATTTAGAGTGGAATATTGCCCAGTAACAGTGCTATCTACCATATATTTATCCCTAACCCTTTTGGCCTAGATTGTAATTAAAAGAGAAGGTTATTACAACAGCGTGGTTATTACTTGTTTCATGTTACAGTAGGTTGGTTGATGTCTTCTTGAAAAATAAAGAACTCAACTTTAAGCTGAGGGATTTTTCTAAATACCCTGATGCCATTCTTGAGTGCACAAAATTATGATTTCTCAGGTTTCAAAAGAAGATAAATCCAAAGATTTATGAAAGAAAAACCATAGAAAACAATACTGCTGAATTACTGGCAATTGAACCAGACAAAAGAGTCAAAATGAATTACATTTATTTTTAAAGCTAAATCATCAAGAAATAGCAAATCAAAAATAAATAAAACAAGAGAAATTTTTATGCTCACAAAGGAGATTTCTTAGCATTTTTCTGGGACTTCAAAGATTCTCACACACATTCACAATTGACAAAAATTTTCCATTGCTTTTTATTTTTTCAAATTTATTTATTTATTTATTTTTGGCTGCGCTGGGTCTTCGTTGCTGTGCGCAGGCTTTCTCTAGTTGCGACGAGCAGGGGCTACTCTTTGTTGTAGTGTGCAGGCTTCTCATTTTGGTGGCTTCTCTTGTTGCGAAGCATGGGCTCTAGGGTGCGTGGGCTTCAGTAGTTGTGGCATGCAGTCTCAGTAGTTGTGGCACACGGGCTTAGCTGCTCTGCAACATGAGGGATCTTCCCAGACCAGGGCTTGAACCCACGTCCCCTGAATTGGCAGGCGGATTCTTAACCACTGTGCCACCAGGGAAGTCCTCCATTGCTTTTTAAAATTAACTATTTTATTACAATAGTAATATAGGCTCAATATTTTAAATATTAACAGAATAGAGAGGTATAAGTAAAACAAAATTTCCCTGCCTTCTGTCCTTCCTACTCTGTAATCCCACTTTCTGGAGATAACTACTGGTAACATTTTCTTCCTTTTACAGCCGTTGAAAAGGTTTCACTTTTACTGTTTGTATTAGTTTGCTAGGGTTACCATAACACAGTATCACAGACTGGGGGCCTTAAACAAGAGAAATGTATTTTCTCACAGTTCTGGAGACCAGAATCCCAAGATTAAGGTGTTTGAAGGGTTGATTTCTTCTGAGGCCTCTCTCCTTGTGTCATACACAGCTGTTTCCTCCCTCTGTCTTCTTGCGGTCTTTCCTCTGTGCATCTCCATCTCTCTGAGTCCTAATCTCTTCTTCTTATGGGGACACCAGTCAGATTGGAGTAGGGCCACCCTAAGAGCCTCATCTTAACCTAGTCATCTCTTTAAAAGTCCTATCTCCATATACAGTCACATTCAGGGGATCTGGGGGTTAAGGTTTCTACATATGAATTTTGGGGAGACACAACTCAGCCCATAACACCATTAAAAGCAATACTACAACAAAATCGTGAAATTCCTGTACATATATCTTCAAAAACCTTTGCAAGTATATGAGTAGGATAAATTTCAACATGGAGGTCAAAGGATATGCTCATTAGTAATTTGGAAAAATATCGATAAATTTCTTAAAATGGTTTATAATAATTTATACTATCAGCAATACATAGAAATATCAGTTTCCCTTTAGCCTTGAACTGACCTAATCTTTTAATTTTTAATTGAATAGAAAAAAATGACAATTTATTCTTGTTTTAATTTGTACAATTTAAAATATGAATATGGTTGGGTATCTTTTCATGTATTAATTGTCTATTAAGATTTTTTTCCATGAACTCCCTTGTGCATTTTTTCTCTTGGGTTATTTATCTTTTATTTACTTATTTGTGAGAATTTCTTGTATATTAAGGATGCTTTTTCATATGTATTACAAATATTTTTTCCAATTTGTTATTGTCTATATTTTTGCCCTTTTTTATTGCATAGTCTTAAAATTGATAAAAACTTAAAATATTAAGGTATAAATTTGGATATTAAATGTTCTTGAATAGCTTGAGAGCTTTGAAAAGTGCTTTAGAAAGGCCTTTCCCATGCCAAAATTGTTTATGTATTACTATTATCTCAAGTTGTCGTCCAGGTATTTTATGGTTTCTTAGTTCACATTTAAGTTTCTTTTTTCACATTTTAATATAGAAGGAGAAGAAGAATACTCAGCTTTATGTACGTCAAATGTTCAACCATTCTCACCAACATTATTTATTCAACAATTCATATTTTCCTAATTTATTAAAGTTGGCTTTTATCACTTATTAAATTCTGAAAATTATTCAAGTTTATTTATGAATTATCTCTTCTGTCTCATTGATCTGTTTGTCTAATCTAAGGTCAGGGAAATACAGTTTTAAATACTTTACTTGTTACTCTCCTCATGATTTTTCTCTTTTAGAATTTTTTCTTACGTGTACATTTTTCACATAAATTTTAGCATCATTTAGTTCAAGTTAAAAAAAAAAAAACAAAACCCAAAACCTTGTTCATATTTTTGATTGATTCAAAGATAACTGATGTCTTTTTAAATATTGACTCCTCTATCCAAATTAAGGTTGTCTTTTCATTTATTTAACTCTTTTTTTAGGTACCTCAGAGGAATTTTTAATTTCTGTGCCTTTCTTGTTATATTAATTCCTAGAATCTCAATATTTCATAGTAATTGTGAATGAGACTTTCCTTTAATTCTACTTTCTGATAGTTAATCATTATGGTAAATAACTGTCTTTTATATTAAATTTGTGATTAACCATATTAATGAATTTTTATTGTGCTAAATAATTTTTATTTGAATTGTTTGTAATTTTTAGGTTTATAATTATATCAATTACAAATTATTGTAAGTTTGTTTCCTTTTTGCTTCTTTTTTAATTCTCTTGTCCAGTTGCACTGGCTAGCATTTCCAAAATAAATATCAAATAATAGTGGTGACTTTTCAATTTTACATTGTACTGAAGGAATTGGCCATAACTATAAGGTAAGAAAACAAAGCTGTAATGTTTGGAAAGGAAGAAGTAAAATTGTCATTATTTGTACATGACATGATTGTTCATGAAAAATTCAAAAGAATCTACAAATAAATTATAAAAATAACTTAATTTTGCAAGGTCACTGGATAGAAGGTCAATATAGAAATATATATATAGGTACTAAACTAGAAAATAAAAATTTTTAAATTACCATTTATAATAGCACCAAAAAATCCAATATTTAAGAACAGATCTAACAAAAGAAGTGTAAGACCTCTTCCCTTAAAATTAAAATATGACTGAGAGAATCTAAAGAAGACTCAAATCATTAGAAGAGACCCCATGTTTATTGATTGGAAAACTTAGTATAGTAAGATGTCAATTCTTGCTAAATTGGTTCAATGCAATCCTCATCAAAACCCAGCGAGTTCTATTGTGGAAATTGACAAGATGATTCTAAAATTTATTTAAAGTTCAGAGAACTTAGGAGAGCCAAGGCAATTTTGAAGAAGAGCTAATCTGGTAAACTTAATTTATATCAAGTTTTAGCATAAAGCTTTAATAATTAAAACAATCTAGTGTTACCACAAATTGAGATAAATAGACAAATGGCAGAGAATACAGATCCCAGAAGAAGACCTGCACAAATATGTTTACCTGATTAGCTACACAGCAACTACTGCAATTCAGTGGGAAAGAAGTGGTGCTGGATCAATTGGCTAGACATACAGAAAAATTAATTTGAGGTGAATCTTAATCTTTTACATGAAAATAAAACAATCGAGCTTCTAGAAGAAAACACAGGAGAATATCTTCATGACCTTGGAGTTAGACAAGGTTTCTAAAAATGGAACATCAAGACAAACTGTAAAAGGAAAGATTGAAACATTGAACTTAAGAATTAACATTAAGAATGTCTATTCATGAAAAACACCATTTAAAAAGAGAAAAGACAAGCCATAGACCAAGAAATGATATCTGCAATACAAATCCTGAAGAAGGGTCTGTATCAAGAATATACAAAGAACTGCAAAAATCAACCAATTTAAAAATGGAAAGAAGACTTGAACAGACATTTCACAAAAGAGGATATCAAATGACCAAAAGTCAACAGCATTAGTCAGCAGGGAAATACAAATTAAAACTCCAAAGATATACTCATACATCCCACCAGAAAGGCTAAAATTAAAGAGCTGATAATGCTAAGTGTTGATGAAGATGTGGAACAACTGGAGCTTACATTGCCAGTATATGTTGGCACACCTACTTTGGAAAATTATTCTACAGTATCTGTTAACATTGAATACAACCATATATCTATAGCCTAGCAATTCCACTTTTGCTATATACCTAGCAGAAAGGAATGATTATGTCCACCAAAAGACATATATAAGAATACTTACAGCAGCTTTATCATAACAGTCAAAAACTGGAAGCAACTCAAATATTGTATAAATTATAACATATTTACACAATAAAATGAAATAAAATACTGCTATATGCAATAACCTGGATGGATCTCACAGACATCATTTGGGGGGAAAAACAGCAGTCAAAAAGATAACAACCCCATATTATGAAGTTCTGAAACAGGAAAAAACATCAATGGTGATAAAGATGAAAAGGGATTAGCACAGGAGGATTGATTGACTGGAAGAGAGCACAGAAGAACCTTTTGAGATTAAGGAAATGTTCTATACCTTGATCTAGGCAGTATCTTATATATGTATTTTCTACAGCTGAATTATGTCCTCCTTCAAAGTCATATGCTAAAGTCCCACCCCCCAGTACATAAGAATGTAACTATATTTGAAGATAGGGTCTTTAAAGTGGTGATTAAATTAAAAGAGACTGTTTGGGAGGGGCCCTAATCCAATATGACTCTTGTTTTTATGAGAAGAAGGGACATCAGGGGTACAAACACACAGAGCAGAGGTCATATGAAGAGACAGTAAGAGACTGGCCATGTTCAAGCCAGGAGAGAAGTCTCAGAGGAATGCAACTCTGCCAGCACTTTAATGTTATATTTACAGCCTCCAGAACTGTGAGAAAAAAAATTTGTTACTTAAGTCACCCCGTCTGTGGTATTTTGTTATGGCATCTCTAGCAAACAAATACAGTATTCATTTGTAGAAATTCATCAATGCGTATACCTATGACTTATGTAGTTTCCTGTATGTAAGTTATATACACATCAATGTAAATTAAAAAAACAAAGTTTCCTCTGGCAGACAACCTAACTTATCCCAAACACATCAGTCCTACTCATCATTGGAAACCTGTATCATAGTTTATCCAGGATTTTCTGCAGAGCTCATCACTCTATCTGATTATCTTTAGCTCCACCTTAGCCTTTTCAGCTACAATATTTTGCTCTATTTTTCCATGACAAGAAGAGGAATGGGAGGGAGAGTGTGGAATTAGCATGATCTTGTTATTTTGGACACTTCAGTGAGCTGCAATTTAGAGTCCCATTTCTAGGTCCATCAGTAACTTTTTGTGCAACCCTGGATTTCTGCCTTCCCTACCTTGTACTTCTGCTTTCCTGTGTGGAAAATGGTGATAATTATAATTGGCCAGACCTCCAAGGTTGTGAAGATTACTAAGATAGTATCTTAAAATTGTACAGAATTGGTGCTATACTAACACAGAAGAAGTGTTATTATTCCCAGTCCAATAACAAACATGGTTTAAAATGATAGCTTTTAAAGATCTATAATCATAATGAGAACATCACTTCTCCACCCTTGTTATGTTCCTATTTCCCATGGCTATAGGTCTCCAAAGCAATATGGTGGAGACACAATGACACATTATACTACCTCTTTTGTATGAGCTTTAGGAGTTACTGTTCTCTGATTTTAATATTGCCTATCTATCTATCTATCTATCTATATATTTTGCCTACTTGGAGAACACCTGCTCATTTTTAAAAACTCATCTAGAGTTATCTTTTTCTCTAAAGACTTATATGAACTCCTTTACTCACTCTTTGTTCTTGCTTCTCAATGCCCATGTTTCCTTATATGGTAATTCCATTCAAACAACAACTACTGCTACTACTACTAGCTACAGCTGCCCTTTACTTAGTGTTGCCATGTTCCAGGCAGTGATCAAAGTTCTTTATATATAGTAAAACTTAAAATCTTGATAGCAATCATATGATGTAGGCATAAGTAATTTAAATGAATTTCCTAAGATCACACAGGAGGTATGTAGCAAAGCCAGGCTTTGAACAAGCTCTATCTTGTTCTAGAGTCTGTGTTTTGTGTTTGTTTTTCTTTTTCTGGCCACACCACAAGGCATGCGGGATTTTGGTTCCCCGACCAGGGACAGAACCTGTGCCCCCTGTGGTGGAAGCACGGAGTCTTAATCACTGGGCCACCAGGGAAATCCCTAGAGTCTGTTTTCTTAACCTCTTTGTAATTCTACCTGTTATACTTCATTGTACTTGTTGGCTTCAATGTCCTTTTCATTTTCTAGATTTTTATTTTCTGAAGAGAAGAAACATTCTCTGGAGTATTTAGTGTCTTTCATACAGTAGGTATTCAATAAGTGTTTGCTTAATAGGTAGATGGTTGACTGAATAAAAGAGACCCTCACTCTCATACTGGAAAGGTACCTAAAAGTTTGTGTTAAATGATCTGAGAAATAGAAAATTCCAAGGAATTCTGAAACAAGCCTTTAAAAGAGTAAAAGTATACTCTTTTGCACTGAGTATTCACTTCAAGGTTTTTATGGGTTTCCAGTTTGAACTTTTATTCAGTTTTCTTTAAGTTTATCTGTATAGGTAATCAAGGAGAAAAATGACACCTACCTCACAGAGGGTGTTGTAAGGACTGAATGAAGTAATACATGTAATATATTCAGAGCAGTGCCTGGTACATAGAAAACCTTAAGGTATGCTACTATCACTGCTATTTGAATCAAAGGCAGAAGAGAGCATCTGTTAAGTGCAAGGACTTTGGTGTTATACTGATGGGGTTCACAGCCCAGCTCCAGTGTTTATTAACTGTGTGATCCTGGGTAAATTACTAATCCTCTCTAAACCAGTTTCCCTAGTGTCTAAAATAGCATAATAGCATGTATCTCAAATGGTTGTTGTGAGGTTAAAATGTTCTAAGTGATATGTATAAGAGTACACTTAGAACACTTAATCCTCACTACAACTATTTGAGGTATATATTTGTATTATACTCTAGTAGTTCTAAGTGTTATATATTTACACATTCTATCTATCTATCTCCCTAACTATCTCACTTCAAACAGGGTCTGTCTAATATACTCTGATATGAGTATTTTGTGTTATTATAATGATGCATTATTTATGATGCCTGGCAGGTAATATTGTCAGTATCTCTTGACTACATTTACAAATGAGAAGTCTTGGATAATTTCTAGGTTTCCATTGAGTCTCTGGATAGCCAGCACTTTTAAACAGACAATGCAACAGGAAAAATACCACGAAATCATAGCTTGGTGACATCGCCTTAGCGGTCAACTAGTCTATCCCAATAATTATGTCACAAGGAGAAAGACATAAGCTAGACTGTGAATTATACACAGTGAGGTACAAAGAAGTGCCTTGGTGAGTCCGGGAACAAAAGGTAGTACAAAAGAGCTATATCTTAGAGTACTCAGTGGAATTTTGCTAGACAAGGGCTTAAAAAGTAGGCTTTATTTGTAGGCAGTGGGAAAATACCATAGAATTATATTCAGAAAGTGAGCAAAACGGATCTGTGTTTTATAATGATCATACGTGGAAACTGTGTGCAGACTGGATTATCTAGATTAAGAAACCAGAGATTGGAGAATTGTTAAGGAAGGTCTTCAGTAGTCCCAATTTGGAGAGATAATGAGGGTCTGGAGTTGCAGAGAAGTGGGGAAGATGGAGAAGAAAAGGTAGCTCATTATGGGTAAGGAAGACAGAATCTGGTCTGGATAACTGATTGGATGTGGGGTAATGAATCAAGGATTGCCCTGAGACATGTAATTTGGGTAATTAGTTGGAAAGTTGGGCCATTAAGTGAGATACGGAAGACACCCGGTTGGTTTGGAGATCCATGTAGGCAGAGATGTCTAGGAAGTGACATCTATAGACTCTATGAGTCTATAGTTCAGTCAAGAGGTCAGGGCTGAAGATCCAGATTTGCCCATGGATTCTATGAGAAGAGATGAGGTAAAGGAAAGAATACTCAGGGATATTACCATTCAAGGAGTGGGCAGAGGAAATGGAGCTGGTGAAAGAGAGCGAAGGGGATGTTAGAGAAATAGGAAGAGAATCGAGAAAGCAAAGTTATTAAAGCTGAGGTACGGAGAGCTTTTCCAAAAGGAGTGTTACATTTCAGAGGCATCAAGTAGGGTGAAGACCAGAGAGGTCACTGGTGATATCTGTCAGAATAGAGAAGAGTAGAGTCAGTGGAATATTGGGTCTGGAATCTAGATCATCTGCAGTAAGTCAGGGTGGGAATGGGAAATGAGGTTATAAAGCCTGCAGATATGAACACTCTTTCCAGAAATTTGATTCACAGCCAAAAGAAAGAAGCCAGTGAAGATGATGGATTAAGGAGAATGTGAAGGATATATTTTAGGATGGAGATTTGAGAATAAGATTGAAGCAAGGTAGGAAAATAAGATCATTAAAGAAGCAAGTTGTAGAAGGTGATGGAAGGTAATTAATAATAATAGCTAACAATTATTGATTGTATACCATGTGCTAAGTACTCTATCTAGGAAGTGCTTTCCACAGGCTAATTCATTTAATCGTTATTCTCACCCTGGAGGCAGGGGCTAAACAGAGCACATACTCTTAACCCTTAGGCTGTGCTGGCCAGCTCTCTAAAATAGGCCGAAGAGCATAAGTAAAGGTTGATATGCACCAGTAAAGTTGTATGCTTTGCCCAAGAGGGGGCTCATTGCTTCTTTGGAGATCAGGCATCGGAAAATATTGATGAGTTTGGAGGCTAAGAATGTTTAAACCTGATGGCTCCTTCCCCCAAGTTCCCCAGTAAAATAGAGCAACTGTTTTGAGAGGGAGGTGAAGAGACAATGATGAGGAAGAAAGATCTGTAAGAATCACTACAGAACCTGGGTTTCTAATAGAATTAAATAAAAAGTCTTCTGAGTAAAACACAGTCCTTTTACCTTAAAAAAATGTGTGACTTAATAGAGTAGATATGACAAGTGCCCAAATAACTACAATATCAGGTAGCATGTGTGAAGGGACATAATAGACATAACTATATGAGGGTTCACCCAAAGGAGATACTGTATCTGCTTATGAGGCAGGAGAATCAAAAAGAATCTCCAAGTATATTTGTGATACTGGAAAAATAGAGTTTCAGCAAGCATTCCTAGAGGCTTAGTATCCCATTCTTTCCAACAGACAGCTCCACAGCTCCGTAAGAGCAGGGTTGTTCCATGAGAGAGTTTTCAACAAGGATTTCAGGGAATTGGAGTTGATGGGAACAAAGCACGGGGGAAGGAAGAGTCCCTGAACAGGAAAGGATGGGGAGGCAAGGGTTGAGAGCACTGAACCTGTTTTCCAACTAAAAAATGTCAGCCACCTCTAAGATTATTCTCCTCTTCTTCCTCCAGCTCTTCTCTAGTTCCTCATTATTGAGTGCTTATCAAATGCCTGGTACTTTACTAAGCTCTCTATACATTGAATGTATTCAATCTTCTCCATAGCTTTTGTGAAGATGTGATCCTCTCTGCTTTATAGGTGACTTAGCTGAGGCTCTAAGAGGTCATGTTACTTGCCCAGGGAATTCCACCCCGATCCATTTGATCTTTATCCTTGCTTCTCACACTGCCTCCAATAATTATACAAACAGCACCTGGCATATAGGAGATATCCCATACATTAATAATGATGATAATAATAATAATTATTAATGGATATATATCCAACAACACGTGGTGCTTTGGGGATTTATCAAGATGTTAAAGTGAACAGAATCCAAGGTACATTTGTGGGAGTGATAGAAAAGGAAAAAATTTATTTGTTTATTTATTTTTAGCAAATCCATTGAACTTAAAATCAGGCAGTTTTAAATACTTTACACAAATTATCCCATTTAATCTGCGTAATGATCATACTTGGGGAGGGTATTATTATTCGCATTTTACAGGTGAGGGTACTGAGTGACGAAACAATTACCCTAACTGGCCCAGGCACACAACCAATAATTGGCAAAGCAAGGATTCAGATCCCAGGTAATCTGGCCCCAGATCCATGCTCTTCACTGCTTCACTATGCCGACTCTGAAGGTTAAATGGAGCCAGAGTGTGGAGGAGCTCGTACACCCTGCCAAGGAAGGCACACCCGCTCTCAGAGCACATTCCCTTTCTCTTTCTCAGATCAGAGTTTCTTCCATGTGTCTTACACCAGTGATTATTTAGGACTTACTATCTTGGCTAATAGAGCCATTGCAGCACCAAGATCCTTGGACACACCTGAGATTATAAGCTTTACGAAAGTAAATCTGTCCTTTTTGTATTTGCATCCCAGCACTTGCCAGATGGTAAATATATAATAAATCTTTATGAAATAAGTGAAAAAAAGTATCATCAAATCATTCAGCCTTCAGGTATCAGATTTCCTAGAAAGGTAAGACATATCAGAAGTAGGAATTTTTACCCATAAAAATGATACAATAAGATGAATAATATTTATAAAGCAACTTGACACTTTGTGTAGAGACAACACAATATCAAACAAAAATATTTTAGGACTCAATCTGCAGCTTAGCTGAGCCAAAATTAATTTTGTTCATTGAATGTCTTTTCCTAATGTATGTTCTTCAAGGATGTTCTCAAAACACTGTGAAATCATGCTTAACAATTTCTTCCATGAGTCATTTGACTTGAAAATTGATCTTCAACTTGGAAAAGCCTTAGTGGCAGATCCAAGCAAGGAAAGAATTGCAAAGATTGAAGGCTTTATTGGAGGGAGTTTGACCCGAGTGAGAGTAAGGTGCTGAAGAAAAAAACAGAGTTGAGTGTGTGAACTAAGTAGTAGCTGAAAAACACTAAAACAGGGCCTGTCTCAGAATTGGCAGGAAAAGGGGTTTCTGAATGATTGTCTCCTGAGGGAAACATGGGAAAGCAGGAGTTAGGCCCCTCAGCCCAATGACAACATGATTTCTATTCACTTCCACAGCCTTATGGGGTTCTTTCTTTGATAAGTTCAAAGGGCATGGCTGACATAAAGGAGGTAAGAACCTAGGCTCTGAAGTGAGCTTTCGAAAGTAGGCTGCATGAGGGCAAGGCCTGTGTTGGGCTCACTGCTCTTCCCCAGGGTCTAGATCAGCCCCTGGCACTTAGAGGAGTTCAGTACATATTTGGTGATTGAATGAATGGAGTGTTGCATCTACTTTAGAATCTTAATTCCCCACGTTACTAGCTCTGTGGCCAAGGGAATATTCGTTACCTTCTCTGAACTGGCTTTCCCCTTTTAAAAATGATAAAAATAGTACCTACCTCAAAAGTTGTCACGTGCATTAACGGTGACAACATATGTAAAGCATTTCATGGAGTGCTTGGTACGTAGGAAGCAATATAAGTTCTTGTTGTTGTTGCTGTTATAATTATTGGTGTTATTATTAGGGGCTATTTGCTGCCATGTATCTGACATTTGGGGAATTACCTGCCCTCCCTCACTCCCAGTCATCCCAGTTTCCGTTGGCTAGTGGGAAGTAGAAATATGAAGTTCCTTGACTTTCACATATTTTATTCTCATACAACCTTTACTTTCCCACATTACACATAGATGCCTGAAGCTGTTTTTATTGGAGATTGTCCTTCATGCTGAGCTGCTTAGTGATGATTCTGAGCTAATTTACAATTAACATGGGGTAAGGACCGGGCTTCGGTCCAAGTCAGGGCCTATTCTCACCCCAGATGGTCTAGGGCTGACGTTAAGTCTGAGCTCCTCTTCTTGCCATTGGCCACCTGTGGGGGGCCTTCTTGAACCCCTGGACAGCCAGGGACTGGGACATGTTCATTGGTCATTCATTCATTCAGCAAAATTTGTGTGCTGACTCTGTGCCACAGTGTTGAGTGCTGTCCACACATCATAGGATCTCTGTCCAGCCTCTCCTCCCACTGCCACTGTCTCTGGGGAGGAGCAGATGGAAAGGAGCTTGTGAGCATGACAGAGCACAAGGTGAGATGGGGAGAGCAGTCGTGAGAGGACGGGGAGTGGGGGAAGCAGTCAGCTCAGACCCCATTAGGCTTATACAGGCTATGAAAACACGCTAAGAGAAAAAGCCCTTTCCTCCACCTCTGCTCCAGGAACCCAGCATGTGTGACCTCTGAGGTTTAAACACTGGAGGCATGTGTGCTCTCTGCCGAAGCTTCTTTCAAGCCTGGGAAACAGCAGGGTGCTGGCTGGCTACTTCAAGTTGTCAGCTGCCTCCCACCAGAGGTCTCTGGAAACCTATAAAGTTTCTTACCTGCCATTCCGGGTTGCAATTTCAAAGAGACAATTTCATAAGAGACAATAATTAGGTGTTTCATAGTTCTTTGGGTTTTTTGTTTGTTTGTTTTTTTTTTCTATCTGGGAACAGAAATCTCCTCCTTTAGAACATGCAAAATGTTTGTTGAGTGCCCACTTTGTGCCAGGCTCTGTGCTAGGCACTTTGTAACATTATTTTGCTTAATGCTCACCACAAACTATGAGGTTATATTATCACTTTTTAAAAATTTTTTAAGAAATAAGAAAAATAAATATCAAAAAGGTAAGTAATTTTCTCAAGTTTATTTACACAATTAGTAAGACTTAAAGTTGGGCATGAATAAGCCTAATGTCTGAAATGTATGAGGAATGTGAAAGAAAACGTGAAATGGAGAACTTCAGGGCAGGTGCTGATGTGTAAAAATGGAGGGGTGGCGGGGTATTTATTAATTAAACAAATTCATCTGAAGATCAGGTTGAAATACTGGTCTTCCAAGCTCTGGGTTCTACATAGTTCCTATCCAAGGTTAGCCTGTGAATGTGGGGGGGAGCTGGGAAGGGTCTTGTGTGTATACACGAAACAAGACAATGGGACTCAGAGAAAGAAGGGAAGGGTGGTTCTGTGTGGAAAAAAAAATAAGCATTTTAAAAGAAACTGAACATATATATATTCAGGGAGTATGTGTATATATATATATATATATATATATATATATGTATACACATTCAGGGAGAGAGACAGAGCAAGGAGAAAAGTGACGCTGAATAATAGAGTGTGAACCCCAAATGCCTGCTCGCATTCACAGGCACTAACTGTGAGAAAATACCAACAACGGAGGAGCTGCAGGGATGCCATTTATGGATAAAAGCTATTTATGAGAAAGAGAAGCCTCAGAGTGGGACTATTACTCTTGTTAGGTCCCTCTGAGAAGTAAATTACGTGTTGGAGTAGGTAGGTGCAACTCTTTTGTATTTCTATGTTACATTTACTGCGATGACAATAATGATATGCCACCCTTGGCTTCCAAAGGGGGCTTTCTCAAATTGAGGAACTGAGCCTCGCTCTGTGCAAGTTGCTGTGCTGGGGCTGTGAGAGACACAAAGGCTCAGGTCATATCTCCTTGTTTTTAAGGAGCTTGCCAGCCACGGGTGACAATACAGCACATATATAGAGATAGCGTGCAAACTTCAGCGCAGGAAAATGTGTCAGATAGGCATTTAGTCAGTGAACGCTATACAGGAATTGGGGGTTGGGAGAGGGGGAGGAATTGCAGTGAATCCACCTTCAGTTAGATATTCATTTATTCATACGTTCGTTCACTCATTCATTCATCCATTCAATAAATATGCACTGCAATCTTTATGACCTTCCATATGACAAACCCTTCAAATAAATCAATGGATAAATCAGGATCCCCATCTTAAAGTCTAGTGACTTGGAGTTGGAATGATCAGTTTCAGTTGGCGGAGTTGGACTGCATCCTTGGATTATCTGTCTTTTGGACAATGTACCTAATGACTCCAAAAAAGTGTTTTACTGGTGATTGGGTGCAGTTTTTAGAATAGAATATCTATATTTAAGGTTCACTGAGTGTTGTTCAGAGTTCAGTACTAGATGTTGGCCTTATTAGCACTTTTGTCAAATAATTAATCACCCAGACTGATCCTAAAATATGCTTCCAAACATAATTATAACATGATAAAATTTTAGAGCTGAGAACAAACCAATTAGTGAACAGTTTCTTCTAAGTGTTCCTAAATAGAATCATCATCATCATCATATCTTGCGAGAATACCATGAGGTAGGTACTATTATGATCTCCATTTTACAGATGAGAAACCTGAGCCTCAGAGCGGGTAAATGACTGTGGAATGGTTTATGGTGATCACGCATAGCAAGAGGCAGAGCTGGGACCTAGGCTACACCCCAGATCCAGCGGACTCAAACACTCATGCTCTCTTCTATGCATCTGTGTTATTCCCTTGGGAAATAAGGATCCGATAGTCACTTTTAATATTCATAAAGACATAATAGACATTGTGAATTTTTTAAAGCAGTTCATGGTGATGAATATTGCATGTTGTCTGCCCTGCACTCAGTTTGGCAGTATTGGTCATCTCAGGCAAGCTAGAAGCATTTATTAGCAATTAGAAATATCTCTTTTTGATAAAAATGGTTATATAAGTGCCTGTTCAAAATAGGGGATCATAGTTGTGGGGAACCAGTATTTTATCCCAAGCCTCTGGTTTCCAGATGTGGACACTGGAACATAAGGAGTTAAGCCAGTTACTCTGAAGAGATGCATTTGGGAGATACAGGGATGGGGTGTGTTGTAGCAGTTGATAGAAAAATGAGTTGAGGACTCATTAATCTTAAATGAGTAAACCAATGCAGCTAGCCAAGAATATCTTATGGATCCAATTCAAACTTGAAGTGCGTGGGACACCCATTTCTTTCTTCTTAAATTGTGAAATGTAATATCAAATGGAGAGTAAATCTTGATATTGAATCCTGTCAACCTTACTTTAGAAATATCCCTTGATATTAAAAAAAGGAATTCTAACCCTAAGGCATTATTATTAAAATGTGTGGAAGTTGCCAGGTTGTTAAGATGAGAACACGGAATGTGGAGTTGACTAGCAGTAAGGTGAGAAGGACATTCTTACTTCTTTTTATGATGCTCTGGAACCAATTCTGACAGGGAAAAAAAAATGATGTAAGATTCTGAACAGGTAAAGAAGGAATGCAAAAATAACCTACGCTGGTCTATCTATGTTTGGGTACCAAAGTGTTGACCGCTATTGTTCACAACAATTCTGTCTGTTTTTGACCATTTGCCATTTGATCTGCTGTTCTTTAAAGTAAAGACGGTTAATCACTATTCAGTGAATAACAGCTAGTCTGGGGCTCCTCCAGGTCAAGGGCAAGTGTCTTCACATCTTGGTATCCTCAAGTACTTAGAAAAGAAAACTTGGGACAAGTTATGGGCGCAATATATGCCTATTGGTTAAAGGGTTAAAGGAAAGAATAAATAAATAGCAACTGTATCCTCAGAACTGTTAAAAACTGTTAGACTCCAAGGAGATGGAATTTTATATATGTATGGTTTGGCACCTGTCCTTAAGGAGTTCCTGGTCTAGCTGGAGATTAGAATTGACTACTTCTATTAAGTGTAACCTGCATGGCATCTTCTATAAGGGCACTGAGAAATCAGGAACAGAGTAGAGGAGGAGACAGGACTTGGGATATTCCCTTGGCATGAAGAGGGTGTAGGTGGAGGCGAGGGACAAGAAACCAGGCAAGTAAGGGGTGGTGGGTGGTGGAAACTGTGTATGTGTGAGAATAGGGTGTTACCAAACCAAGGGTCTGTTGGGCAATGTGAGCTATACTGGCCAAGTGGCTAGTTTATGTAACGTGGAACAGCCAGGCCCAGGAATTTAGACTTGATGGAGCAGGAAATCTCTAGAGTCCCACTTACCTTTCCCCCTGGAAGTTAAGCATAAATATAAATATACCCTTACAAAGAGAGGACAAACATTGTAACTTAATATGTGTTCCCTCTAAGGCAAATAAGGTCTCAGGCTTTTGAAATGCACACCGTGGGCTTGCTTTCACATTCACTTATTTATTCATTCCACAAAACTTTACAGAGGACCTACTAGAGCTAGAATTTTGTTAAGCACCACGGGGGGTACAAAGATGAAGAGCACTCGGTCCCTATCCCCCAGGAGTTTACAGCTGAATGGTGGAGACAAACGTGTACACACAAGTCCTTGCAATAGGAGGTAAGAATGTAAACACAGGAATTGTAGGGGCTTAATGTCCGGAGATATTAAAAGGAGGTGATTAGAAAGTAAGAAAGATTTTTCAGGCGAGCTGGTTTTTAAATGAGGTTTAAAACTCCGATGGGGTAGAATATATTTTCTTTCAAGGCAAGAGCCAGGGTTAAGGCTCTGGAAACCTATGGAGTGGGGGGATAATGTGGTAATGAACAGTGGCCTGATCTGGCTGGAGCGCAGGGTTCCCCAAGGGGTGCAGTGGGGGGATTTAGCTGGCTATTTGCCTAATAACGAGGCTGGGATCAGGCAGAAGGAAGCCCAGCTGAGACTTTATTCCGCATCTCCGTGCTTTGACCTAAGCATCTATTGGGTCCCTTTAAAAGATTCTCCTCCTCTTTCCTAAAGAGAGTTCTAGCAGTTGGGGGTGGGGACCATTTCCTAAAGTCAAGGCGTAAGTTAAAGGTCTGCCGAGCTGCCCACGGGGGATTTAAATCTCGCACCAGAAGAGGAAACGTGTGGGAAGCGGAGTAGGGGGAACCCAGTAAAGAACAACATCAACCCCCAAACGACACGAGCCCCGGGCGGGACAGGTTGCCTTCCAGACCCGGGAGCGGGACACCAGCACCCGCCAGAGCTCGGAGCCCCGCACTGGCGGGCAAGAGGGAGTGGAAGAGCGGGAGGTAGGGAGGGAGGGAGGAAGCGCGAGAGGGAGGGAGGAAGAAAGGGAGGGAGGCGGCGTCATGTGATCCGCTTCCCTGCTCCTTTAAGCGTCCACAGGCGGCGGAGCGGCCACAATCACAGCTCCTGGCATTGGGGGAGCCCGAGCCGGCTGTGTCGGGGGAATCCGTGCGGGCGTCTTCCGTCCCGGTCCCATCCTCGCCGCGCTCCCGCACCCCTGAAGTTTTGCAGCGCCCAGAAAGGAGGCGAGGGAGAAGGGAGCGTGAGAGGAAAGGGAGCAAAAAGCACACCCTAAAACATTTATTTCAAGGAGAAAAGAAAAAGGGGGGCGCAAAAATGGCTGGGGCAATTATAGAAAACATGAGCACCAAGAAGCTGTGCATTGTTGGTGGGATTCTGCTCCTGTTCCAAATCATCGCCTTTCTGGTGGGAGGCTTGATTGGTAAGTGCGAGAGCTGCAAACTTTTCCCCCTTTCTCTCTTTTCGGGCCCCTTCCCTCTTTGCCTCTTCGGCTACTTGTTACAGTATCACTGCCTTGCTTCTATGATCTAATTAGTCCGGCTATTGTGCTTAAGAAAGCAGAGCTCCATGGGGCTCCGTGGGGCACAATCCAGTCTAGTGGCTAAGAGAAAAGGAGGGGGAAAAGTTTTGGCCTAGTTTCAGTATCCACTTGAAAGGAAGGAGGGGGGTAGCGGGGGTGGGAATCTTAAGCATGGCGACGGATCGCGCGAGGAAGCGCTGGGTTACAAAGTTGATTGCCGCTCCCCCCGCTTTTTCCCGCGTTCCCCCCCTTTTCCTCTCGCTTCCCTCCCAATCAGCTCCCGGAGGGCAACGTAATCGACTTTATTAGGAACAACTGAAGAGTCAG
The DNA here is from genome assembly GCF_039906515.1 of Pseudorca crassidens. Taxonomy (NCBI): domain Eukaryota; kingdom Metazoa; phylum Chordata; class Mammalia; order Artiodactyla; family Delphinidae; genus Pseudorca; species Pseudorca crassidens. The sequence continues at coordinate 58,563,994 of NC_090297.1, read as the reverse complement.
AGAACTGCGCCCGGCGCAAACCCAGAGAGCCCTGTTACAGGGCTGTGATCTCTGCATGTGTAAACGCTTTGGGTTGTCTCAGCTGGGGGCTGAGAGTTTGCATTTCGGGTCCTGACCTTCGTGCCCTCAGCTTCCTCGTCGCACTCCCATCCCACGCCCCGCCGTGGCCGTCCGCAAGGTCCGAGCCTTGGCCCGGAGCCTGGATGGGGTGAGGTACGGTGGGAGAGAGTCCTTGGATGGCGCTGCGGGAAGTTGGAGAGGTCGGAGGGGAAAGGCGTATCGGAAAGGTGTTGCTTTTGGCCTCCCGCCCTCTCGCGAATCTCCCCTCCCCCACTTCTTAGAGCTCCGAGAGCCGGTGAGTCGGGAGCCCCGGGTCCTGCCTTGGCGCCTAGGAGGGCGGCCTGCGCCCCCGCCGCAGCCCCCCGCAGGTGACAGCTCCCCCCCCGGGAGACCTCCCCTGGCGTGCACCGCCCGGACCTCTCGAGCCAAACACGCTTCCGGGTGAAGAAGATGGTTTCACGGATCTTCCACTCAAAAATACTCCCTTCTTCTCGCCGTGTCTCCATCTCCATCCATCCTCCCGCCTCTCCGCACACTCGCTTTCCCCTTACCCTCGAGATTTAGGACGTCCCGGCGCAAACTTCAGCGCCAACTTCGCCACGGGTGCGGATGGGAGGCTTGGCTTCCGTATTTCGCAGATCTGTAAAACTTTGCGGAGTGGAGAGTCTACGGAGGGGCTTTCTGCGCGCGTCCCTCTTCCGGAGCCCGCGCGGCGCGGGTGTCGTCGTGGTCGTGAGAGCTGCACAGGCTTGGGCACCTCAAGTCCTGTGCCTGGCGTTTTGTCTCCAGACTTGGGTTTGATGGGAACAAATGAAAGGGAGTCTGGTTTTGTAAATCACCGTAACATCCAAGCTAATTGTTTAAACAAAGGAGAGTGGGTGAACCTTCACCAAGGAGAGAAATTTCTGGAGGAGATCGTGCCTTTCGCTGTGTGTGTATCCACAAAGCAGAAGGAGGTTCGGAGTTTTCCAAGCTCATATCCTCAATTTGGGTCAAACAGCTTAATCTTTTTATTCCTGGAACCCTCCCTCCCACCCCTCCCGTTAGGAGCTCCTGTTTAGCTACGTGCAATCTCCATGTTTCCCTGTATTGGATTTTTCGAGGCTCTTAATACATTCTCTACTGGGAGCTGAAGGCAGCCTTCTCTGTGCCCTCACGGTGATTATGCAGCGGTTACAATTACACCTCTTGTCTCCCTTGATGAGCAGTTGCAGTTAGATGCCATTGGATCTTGTGTGATTTCAGTGGCAGACCATAATTAAAATTTCTTGCACCTTGTGCTTTCAGAATTAAATTGGCCTATTATCCCTGTCTGACCTTCATCCTCTTTGAGGTTTTTGCACAAGCAGTGAACCATTACACATAGTTCCCTGGTATTTGTTGGTGTGTGTTTCTTTTTCTAAAGTTGATCTCGCCCGTTATCCACTGTTGTGGGTTTCTTAGGGCACTTCTGGAACTAGCATAATTTCTGGAATCTTAGTACTGTGGAGAAGGTCCAAGGGCACTGGTGAATGGCTGCTGGACATTGGAGTTTCCATAGGATCAGAACAGTTGTATGTTCAAAGAGGGGTTTGTTTGGAGTAAGTGGTGCCAAGGGTTGTTTTTCCCTGAGAACTTGATTAGTGACCGTATCTGATAACAATCTCAAAAAGTTAGTGATAGGTCTCGATTCCCCTCAGTAAATCAACTGATTTAATTCCATCTTTACTTGAAAAAGAAAACTACCTCTGTATAACACTTCTTGGGGGAAATTGTTGTGTACGTTGACCTCTTACCTCTCCTCCTTCCTCAGTTGCCAAGGCTGTGTCCCTAGTTCTGGCCTGAAGGCTGAAAAGATCAGATCCGTTTCACCGCAACACTTGAATAGTGGCTTAGCCTTTACCTCAACCAGTTATAGAGTAATTTTTTTTTCTGTTAAACAAATCTAAGAACTTAGGTATGCTATAAGACCCAAACATGGGAAATAAATATCAACAAAAGGTAAGTGATATGTTTTCCCTCTAAACTTCCCTAAACTGGAAAGCAGGTGAAACTAAGCAAAGGATGGAACTTCAAGAAAGTGAGTGAGTGGAATCAGTAGCTGAAGAAGAAGTGTGTAGGCTGGAAAGTCTAAGTCCAGAAACCTCCTCTTCCATGCTCCGCAGTGAGAAGAGAACTTCTTCACTGCTCAACCCTATTGATGCGTAGGAAGTCCGGTGTCTTGGGTGTGCAGTGTCTTTCTAATTCATCAACAGAGGCCAAGTGAGAAAGTGAAATCTTCACTTTGAATTGGCCTCGGTATATAATGTTCCTTTTTGATCACTGTTGTTCTAGATGAAAGGAAACATGACAGCCTAGAAAGGGGAGGATCCGAATGGCAAAGCTCCTGATGGTAAGGGTGTAAGTACTCCACGCAGAGGCAAAACAAAAACAATCAACCACCACCCCCGAACAATAATGACAAACCATGCACCCAAGGTGACAGGCAGTTTTTCAGTTAACCAACAGGCTTCAGTCTCCTCATTGGTAGGTTGATGAGTTTGAGATTCCTTTCAGTTGTGAAATTGTATGAATTTTTCAGTGCTTAAGTTTTATGTGGCATTCAGGCTGGTGTTTGGTTGTAGCCTTCTAGAATTGATGGGGAAAAATTTAAACACTAGGTAAAAAGGAAATAAGAGGGATTGGGTTTTGGTTTAGTCAGCTTAAATCCTCCCCTGCTCCAACAGCCTTCTTAGAACCAAGGTTTTTTTTGTGTTTTTTTTTGTGCTTGTTTTGTTTGTTTGTTTTGTGCCAGGGTCTGTATACTGCTAAGCCTTTAATGGGATTTTTCAAGAAGTCTCTGGAAAGCAATATCTTATGTGGTAGAATTTGGGGTACTTAAGAATTCAATGAATTATGCCATGCTTTTGTAAAAACTTTGAGTCATTATAAAATCATGCATCTGATTGTTTTCTTATGTATTGAGAAGGTTTCTTAAGTGGCTAACTTATTTTGTATTTAGAATTCATTTAAAAATTTAAGAACCCCTGAAGGAAAAGAAAATATTTTTAGAGATATAGCTTAATCTTTAGCCTCCTTAAAAATAAGCCTGCAGAAAATTAAAAAAATAATTTTCCTTTGATTTCACGTTTGGTGAGTTTAGTTCATGGAGAAGCAGCTGCAGGGGTGGTGGAAGGGGGGAGGGGAAGGAGACCATGTGTGCTGAAACAACAGTGCAGCCGACTAAAAATCATGAACTTGATTCCCTGGCCTATTATGTGCAATTTGCTCAGCTTCAAATTAGTCATGTCTGGGAGATATAATGGTTGGAAAAGCAGGTCACCGTTCCCACCTGTTCTAAAACTGGTAAGAGTATAAAGATCAGGGTTGGATGAATAGAAAATTATTGCATTGTTTTAAGCATACCCGTAAATTAGAATATTCCAAACTTAAACCCAAATAAGTATCAACAAATTGCCCATTATTATTATTTTAGGAAGGATTGCTTTCTTTCAAAGGCTTAGTATGTTAGCAGCCTTTTCTTGTTTTTTATTGCTGAGAATATTATATGTGTGTATACATGTATAATACACATACATATACACACGTATAATCAGTTTTCTCAATTTTAGCATGGACTTATCTACTGCTTTTCAATGATATAGCCGTATTATTGGGCTATTATTGTTTGAATGGAAACTATGGGTGGTTTTGATTGTGGTCCATTCATATGAAGAGTTTTTGTTTCTGCTACTATCACTTATTTGAAAGGGGCAGGATTTTAAGAAATTTAATAAAATTACAGTTATGCAGAGTATATAAGTGTTTGCTTCTCAATATATTAGGTTTTAAACTCGTTGTGGTATTTATTACATTTTAACATATATTAATAATGCAGTACTTGGCAGTCCTGCAGTGTTTGGGTATCTGTTGAGAAAAGAACTAATGAACTTGCTTTTGGTTGATGTTACTCCACAGTTTTCTGTATTTGATTCTTATTTTGTAAAATTTCATATCTGACTAAACCATGTCATTTTTTTCTTTGTTAACTATCAGTATCTAATACGGTTCGTAGAAGTACTGTGCAACCTCAAAATTTCTTTTGTAAAGAGTGGGAAATTTTTTGTAATTGAAATTGCATTATTTGACTTTTAAAAAACTATCTAAGCCATCATGTTGGTTATTGCAACAAAGTCATGCTAGTGCTAACAGTCTCTAATCATGCTTTCATCTAATCATTCAGTACAGCCTGTCTAGGCTTCTGTTGGAACTTTCCCTTTTCCCTGTTCAAAGTGAGAAACATTTCCTTGAGATAATAGTGTGGCTTTGTAAGGTTTTCAAGTCCCCTGCCTGGAACCCAGATCTAGACTCAAAGCCTTTCCTAGCTAGTTGACATTTTGCAATAATGCAGCCTTAAAAAAAATTTTTTTTTTTAATCCATGTAGACTGAGGAAAGATTCTTACCTTATCTTCCCCATAAAGGTGTTTCTATGGAGATTTAGAATTTGGAATTGTGTGAAAGTCCTTAGCTTAGAGCTCATGTATGTTACCTACCTACTGTGCAAAATATTGATTAGAGCCTAATGTGTACCCAGCATAGTGCTACAATGCTGACTAGGGCTTAGGAAAGAGGGGACTTGAAGCCTGAGTAACCTCGGGGAGCCAGAGGTAGAAAAGAGTCCCTCTTAATCCAAGTTCACTAGCTAAAGATTTCTTATGATGAGGTTTTCAAGATCATGATAATTCTCACTCATTTACTGGGAATTTGAGAACATGTGAAATGAGAAGCCCTGTTAATTATGTCATCAAATAGTTATATTAGTATTTCATCTTAACATATTAATATAACAATATAAATAATACTAAACATGTGTTAAATATGTACTGTGTGCCAGACTTTGTTTAATTTGATTCATGCAAAGCCTTGCCACATTGGTACTGTTGTACCCATTTTACGTATAAGTAAACTGAGGTACAGAAAGTTCTAGAAAAATTGCTCAAGATTACCTAGCTAGTCAGGGTCAAAACTCGGATTGGATTCCAGTCAATCCAGAATTATCAACCATTAGGTGCTCCTGACCCCACTTCCCAAAGCCTTGCCTTCTAGGGCTGAATAGAAATGGTTTGAATGTAGACAGACATGATAAGTAACACTGTAAATGCAACTAATTTCTCATTTCTAACCAACAGGTAACATGTTAAAAGAAAAAGTATCAAATCTGATGATAAGTGAAATGGAGTCCAGCTGTACTTAATAAAGCAGAGCCTTGACCCAGCTAAGGGAGGACAACTTCTGAGAAGTCTATATATGCCAGTCCAACCAATTTCTTACAGGTTCTAACCAGTACCCATAATTCTATGAATAATCCAACTGGCTGAGCAGCCAAGTTCATTAGCCACAAAGTGTTTGAGTTCTGCTACCTTAAGGAAGATTACTCAATTTTATTTTCTCTAGTTAGTGGTTTTAACATATTTATACAGTTATATAAGTCTGGACTTTTTCAAAGGAAGAGGAGAGAAGAAATCAACTGAGGTTGGAGAGGTTTTTTAGAGAGTGTGGATTGGCAGTGAGAGCAGCTGAAAGAAGAGCCTCTTACTGAAAGTTGAAAATTCAGTTTCCCCAAAGGATAATTTTTGTTTATATAGACACCATGCATAATAATGAGGGCATTTCACACCGGAGGCTTCCATGCTGACGCTGTGAATAGGTACATGTCCCATTGGAAAAAATGTTGATGGATTTTCTCTATTGAGAGATTTACTACCCTCAGTTTTGATAGAGACTCTAAGAGATGAAGGGAGACAGAGAGCATCAAGACGTGAAAAGATCATGTCTATTTCATTTGTCTTCTGTTTTCTCTGAGGTGTTGTAGCGGTGGCACAATAGAATAGACAAGTGTGCCAGATGTGTATGGTTCCCAGAAAAAGTGCCTGGATGGGGATGGGAGTGGAGAGGAGGAGCTTGAGGCACTGAAGTTCTCAAACTTGATGATGAAATGTTTTGCGTTTTTCCCTTTTCATAATAGGGCTAATCAAAAAGAATTGATAAATAACAGAAAAGAGCAACTCATATGTTTTAGAATACAGAAATCCTAAGGTTCTTTAGCCCTTTAGCACTACCTCTCCCTCCCCTCCATCCCTCCCACCCTACCATGTTCCACCCATAATTAAATTTTGTTGAGGAGTGAAAGCAATAATCAGAGTGTCATCTGACCAGTAGTGAGGGATTTGGCTAATTATGATTTGTTGCTGTTTTGAAGATTTATTGGGTGACTATGGAAAACATTTTACATGTATTGATTCACTTAATGAACATAACAACTTAGAGGAGCAGGTACTTTCTCCAGTTTTCAGATGAACGTGAGGCTCACTTAAGGAACTTTTCAGAGTTAACAGAGATGGTAAATAAGAGGGCTGGCATTCAAGCCCATGATCCTGAACTGAATCAAGCCATGCTCTCAAGTCTAATGCCACTCTCCTCCTATTGTTCCTTCAATTTCTATGGGAAACAAAGAGTCAAGTGTGATGAAACATTCTACACAGATTCAATAGAAGATGAAAGCTCAGACTAGCTTTTTCTGCTTCTACGCCTTTCCCAGACCACATACTCCCATCACTGCCTGGGTACTATTCACTGACCTAGTTACTTCCTATACAAATGATCCCAATTCCTAAAATATATTAACCTCCTTCACCAGCTATTGTAAGTGTTGGCCAGTGCTTGCAGGCCATGCTGAAGAGGGCTAAACCTGAGGAAATTACACCCCAGCTCCCCCCCACCACCAAAAGAAATTATTACACACAGCAAAGAGTAACTGAGAGTTGTAATTGAAAACTTGTCAAAGAGTTGCTTCGACCTGAATGCCAGCTAGACTTAGTATACACAATAGGTCCTGAATATAGCTGTTAAATACAAGAGAGGGGAATGTGGGTGGGGAGAAGGGAGATAGGAGTAGAATGTGGATTCAGGAAAGGAAAATTAAGGCCCCTATAAACATATGAGAACGTCTCTTTGGGACATAACTTATGCCTGGATTTCCAAAATCTACTTCCTATGTCACCCACTCCTCCCAAGCTGAGCTAGTGTTTCTCTCTACTTGCCTGTTTAAATCCTGGGCCTTCAAGTGCAATTTCTGCTCCCTCTTTTTCTTTTCTACTCTATTCTTTTAATATTCCCTGGTAAAGGGTGTTCTTTCTTCACTGGCCCACAGGAATTATAAGGCCTTCTTAATCTTCTAGTTAATTCCCTGGGTTAACTAAGAGGCTTTATCCATAAACACACATTTCTAAGAAAGCAGAAGAAATTGAAAGAAGATGCCAAGTTATTACATTTGTTTCGGCAAGGCATGATGATTTTTCTTCATGTAGAAGGTAACTGGTCTGTAAATGATTGGTTCAGTTTTTTTTTTTTTCAAGCCCCAGATTAAGGAGGTTAAGCTCATGGGAGCTGGTTGGGGGCCAGTTATCTGCTGCTTTCAGTTTTGGACTGAGCCCCTCCCAGGGAGAGAGTGCCTGGTCTCAGGGCAGCATCATGTAGTGGAGAGGAACTTGGCTGTAACTCTGCAGACGATCTGTGGTCTCCGTGATCGCAAATAAGTCACAAAAGCTCCTTGGTTCTCCCCCTCAACTGTGCTGTGGGGCAGAGGCCTCCTATTTCATGGATGACTGTAGTGAGGAATCCACTATCATGAGGATAAGGCACCCTTTGGGTTTCTCATTGAGCCAGGCCCACCAGAGATCTGATTCCCAGAGGACATTTTGCTGAAACCATCTGCTTAACTTGTATCTGTTTCTCCTACTTTTCTTTCTCTGTACCTCTCTGCTCTTAGATCTGGAAGAATTTAGCCTTGATGTCATTTATTTTCTATTCTTTTTCTTTCTTGAGTCACCACCACTTTGTCAAACACCTCCAGATTCATGGATCTGTTTAGGCAGAGGGAAGTGGATTGACCCAAAGCATTACTCATTTTGGGTTTGAAGGTGCCCAGAGAGGTCATCCTGCTTTCTAACATGAATTCCCATTATAACTGTATGTCTCAGAATGAGCCTTCCCCAAATGGTAGATATTAATATTGTTGCAGATAACTAGCTAAAAAGAACGTGAGTCTAAATCATTGTCCTAAAGCATGCACATTTTGTTCCAGGTTAACTACTTTTGCTTTATAGGCAATTTTAATAGAGCTTGGTTATGCCATTTTCTAAGTCTACAGCAGTTGGGACAATTTGCCACAGAAACTCACTGGCAGCAGAGAGATGTAGATGTGCGGTAGGTACCATGAAGACACAGGAAGAGAAAGGGAGCATGCCCCGGGTTCTGGGGTCTCTGGATATAGGCAAGTCATTTCACACCTAGCAGTAGCACCCCTTCCCCCTCCAGTGGCATCATTACATTATAGGCTGGGGTATGTTAATTGATTCCACTCTAAAGCTTTGTGATCTTATCACTTGCCATGAGTGCAGCTTTTTGGATCCACTGTGTCTGTCCCCTTTGGTGGTATCTGGCCTGAATGGAAGCTGTGAAGCTTGTTGCTATTAAATTGTAAAGATGAAAGGGCCTTGGAGACCGTCTTGTCCTACCTCCGAGTCCCAAGAAAGGGAAGGGGCTCAGTTTACACAATTAGAGGCAGAGCCTTGGTTTAGACTCAGGTTCTAATGCCAGTCAGCCCTCCAAGCATATATCTCTTTCTGCGTTTCAGCGTGAAGATCATCTGATTTCCGTCGTATAGTTAATGTGCAGAAAATTCCCAACTTGTGGTTCTTAAAGCTCTATTGACTTTCCTGTTACTTGAAAACAAAGTAGCAATAAACTTTACTGTCTTCTGCTTGCCTTTGTGTACTTAATGTTCTTAGCTAATTTCTGATGAAGCAATGGGATTATATGGAGTGTTAAGCTGTTCTATGTGTATTCTAAAGAATACCACATAATAATAAAAAACAAAAATAAAGCTAAATTTCTTCCTTGTTTGCTGAGCGGGCGGTACATCCCCTTTCTCCTGCTTGAGAAAATGTAAATTTAAAACTTAAAACTGTGCACTATGGTCCTTACCAATCCAACCAAAAGTGACATACATCCACATGTTTAAAGACTTCGTCAGTCTAAAGCTTCCTTGTCTAAACGTCTGTGACTAACTTTTGTGCTTTCAGGAGATGTTTGTGGCAGGCATAATTCTGAAGTTGTAGTGAGTTTAGGAGAAGTGACATGCCCTGTATTTTCTGGGTCTGTTTTACATACAGAAGAAACAACAAAGTTGCTCATCCTTTGTGTCTGCCATTTCTTCACTCTGAAGGTAATGGCAAGTAGAAAATTCAAATTGCCGAAACAGGGCTTAGAATGTTGAAGGCCTTATGCAGTTGTGTCTGACAAGCATATTTTTGTGATTTCAGAGCTGCCAATATTACAGGGTAGATTCTTCTACTTCTTTTATTTTTACTGAAACTAAGCAGAGTCACAAAGCACTGTTTTTCTGCGTCCTCTGATTTAGCTGTGATGAATTTTTTTTTCTTTTAATTCTCTCTTTAACATGCTTGCCTTCAGGTGATCCCAACCAAAAAGTTGGCATCCATATTTGTGAAACCCAGCCCTCTCTCAAGGCAGATCAAGCCTTTTTTCTGTTCCCTTTACTCCGGGTTCTTATATATTTTATCTGCTGTCATTTAGGTTAGAACTCACCTGAGAACGAAATGCCTCAAATGTAGAAAAGACACATCCCCACATTCCTTTCTTTGCTCTGCTCTGTTGAGCTAGTTCTGGCTTGTGTGAAATGGGCTCTGAGTTCAGCCCCTGCGTGCCTGGGCAAAAGGAAGTTGTAGATAAGATTTTTACTGAGGCTTTGGAAAGAGACTGCACCAGGGGCCTTGCTGTCACTTAAAGAACACATCTGTACTTAGAAGGGATCAGCTTCTTCTGAATTGTGAGGTGGCAGTGGGTGAGGTGGGGAGGGGCTTGTGACAGGCAACTCCAGGGCCTTGGACATACGTTCAGTCACCCAGTCTCCTAACTGTACAGTGTTTGCATGTTCACGAGCCAGCCTGTGTTAAATCCTCAGCCGGCATCGTTCTTTGAACATGCCCAAATGGAACAGAGTTATGCTCTATGAGAATGTGGTGTTTCTGGATAATAGTTGATGAAAGCGAAAGAAACAGAATAATTTGTAGATGCCTAAGATTTTTAAACTTAAAGTATGCTAAGGTCCCCTTTCAGTTAGCATCTTAGTTTTTTCTAGAGATTGGGAGAATTCTCTCATGTCGCTTCTCTACCCCACCTACCTGTTAAAAAAGACAAAGAGGGCTTCCCTGGTGGCGCAGTGGTTGAGAGTCCGCCTGCCGATGCAGGGGAAATGGGTTCGTGCCCCGGTCCGGGAAGATCCCACATGCCGCGGAGCGGCTGGGCCCGTGAGCCGTGGCCGTTGGGCCTGCGCGTCCGGAGGCTGCGCGTCCGGAGCCTGTGCTCCGCAACGGGAGAGGCCACAACAGTGAGAGGCCCGCGTACCGCAAAAAAAAAAAAAAAAAAAAAAAAAAAAAAAAAAAAAGACAAAGAGAGAAAATATAGTTTGGGGGAGGGATGAGCAGTAGGCTTGGGATTTGAACAAAATCAGCACTAGTATATATTTGAGAAGACAACATTTCCAGGTCAGGATGTGGTTAGGTACTGATACCAGCTCTGTCTAGGGAAGCCGACAACTCTGTGCATCTCACGTTAGAGTAACTCTCCCAGCTAAGCAGTGACGTTACAGGAATTTGGAAGTTGCCTTTAATGACTTGCGCTTCTTATAAGATTCCTAGGAAATTGTCACACTGCAAAACAACATGGTGTTGGCTCAGGGTTTTCCATATGATGTTTCTGTTCAAATGATAGACTTACTGATTTAAAGTGATCAGATTTCTAACTGCTGGTATGCGGGTTTTGGGTTGATCGATGGGTGTGATCCGGTTTGTTATCAGACTTGGACAAACCATTTACATTCTATGAGCCAGCCTCAGTTTCCTCGTCTGAACATAAGTTACCTGTGCGTATGTGCTAGATCCATCAATGTATGTGAGACATTTCCCTGAATTAGGAGTCGTCACTAATTAACTTTTTAAGGATTTTTTTGAGTCATCCCATGTCTAGTTAGGCTCATGGCAGCTTATTTCTGCCTCTTAGTGAATTACATAAAATTAGAAACCCAGCAACCCTGCTTCATAGCCTTCCCATTAAGCGTAATCCATGCAAGCCAGCAGTTCAAGAAGCATGTCATCCACACATTTGGTGAATTAGAGCAGTTAACTTACTTTTTGATCCAGTTAGTGATAGTTTTCACCAGGGTTTAACTTGAATCTTAAATTTTGCCTTTTAAAATGCTTGCCAGTATTCACCGCTCTTTATAGCATATATAGCCCAGGTAGCTTGGCTTTTAAATGAATACCACTCTATATGTGGAAGAGAGATTCCATCCATGCTTGCTGCATAGCAAATCCCAGTTGTTCTGTTTTACATTATAAAATTGAAGTCATCATCCACTGGGAAATGTTTTTGCTTCTAGATATAATATAAATGACAAAGACCTTTGAAAGTCAAGCTTCAAGGAAAGAAATGATCTTTTATAAAATATTAACTACTTCTGAAACCTTAGCTAGAGTTATCACACTGTATTATAAGGAATTATAAAGAAAAATAAAGTTAAAATATAATCCCTGTAAGACTATAAGCTACATGAGAGCAAGAATGGTCTAATGTGCTCATCTTTATCTCCAGTGGTTACCACAGGGTAGTGCAGTGTAGGTGTTCAGTAATACTTTTTGAAGAAATAGATAAATGCCTTGCATTTTGGACCTGTTGCAGGGGTAGCTAAAATGCTTCAACTTTAAGGTCAGCCCTAAAATTTCTAACACTCTATTCTGGGCTATTCTTTTATAATTTAAATGAGGACAGGTTTCTTATTACTTACTTGAACTTAAAAGATTATGTCACCTTCATGGTTTATATGATTAGATTTATAAAATTGTAAGTTTGAGGAGTTTTGGGAAGGGACCTTTTCTTGTTATGTTGTATAATAGAAACTAAAGCTCAGAGAAATTGCAATGAAAGAAGATTTGAACCAAGTTTCCTGACTGCTAGGGGAGTGTTTCATTACCTATGCCTAGTGTTGCAGTGATTACTACTAGGTCTGATTTATGTATTCGGTCTTTATTTGGCCATAAAGGCAGCAAATTGACTGTGGTTATCCATACTAGCTGATAAAGTCTGCTGGGAAAAAGGAACACACCCTAGTACATGAATCTTGAATATTCCAATGGGAATGTGGAACCATAATGGAATTTTGTGATTTATTATCTTTAAGAAGTAAGTGTGTTTCTTCTGCTCCCTGAGAGCTGTTTTTTAGGGGCTTCTTTAAGAAGCTCACATAATTTGCTTAATTTTCTATAAACTTTTAAAGATGGAAAATTCATCTTTCAGAGTTTCGCTTCTAAGAGTTTTGCAGATGTATTTATGGTTCTTGTTAGAGATCAGTAATGTATTTGTGATGTCAGCTTTTATAACTGCCCTTGACAAGAAAGCATAAGACATTCAAATAACCACCTCTGCATCCCATTGTGTTCAGCTTGTTGGTCTGGTGGGTGGGAATGAATTCATCCACACGTTCTTCCAGGTTCCTGAACTGTACTGAAACATGCTGTGTGGAATAGGTGCCTGCAGGCAAAGAGGAGCCTGGGCCTGCTGACTTTCCAGTAGAGCCAGGTGGAAAGGTGGGAACAGAGGTTTAAGAAGCAGATGTACACTGAAAGGGAAGAAAGCAAAAACCAAGGAGAAAGCTATGCAAAAGCTGGACTTGGACTCCTCTTAGCCAGACCTTCCAGCTAGAGGTGGAAGCATTGGGGAGGGGACACAGAGCTGACACAAGAGTCAGGGGAGAGGAGGCGGTGGTGATGGAGAGAAAATGGGCTTGAAAGAGGCGACAGGAATTCCTCCTTGGCTGGGTCATCACATCATCATGCAGGCCTTCCCTCTAAAATAATGACGTGTGTGTGTGTGTGTGTGTACACGCTATGAACCTATCCACTGCTCTAAAGGCTAGGTAAAACCACAGCGGAAATGGAAGTTTGCTATTCTAAATATAAGCAAGAGTGTTGCGTTCAGAAGGACTGGATAGAAATCCTGGCTCTACCCCTTGGTGGCTAGGTGGCCTTGAACAAATGATTTAAACTCAGAGCCAGAGTTTCCTCATCTACCTCTTGGGTAAAATGGGAGTGGTAGCCCTTGTGACATTGCTGTGAGGATTAAATGAAATAATCTGTGAAATGAAAAGTGTGTGTACAGTAACTTGCAAATTGTAACCACATAGAATATGCTACATGTTATTTTATTATTAGTCTTATTCTTTTAACCCAAGAATGATTTCCCAGTGTTAAATCACCCAGAGTCCTTTGGGAGCTGACATAAAAGGTTTTCTGCCTGTTCCGACCCTGGACACAATGGTTCAGGGAGATGTAGGTGGCTCTAGAGTTGGGTTTAGATTGCTTGTGTGAAATTATAATCTAGTGACTATAAACATGCATTTTTGTCCCCTCCTAATCTTATTTGTTTTTAAGCAAGAACACAATGATATTAAAGGAATTAAAAGCAAAGAAAAAAAATCCTCCAAAAATGCACCATTTTAATACAATTCTGTGTTAATTTTTTATTTTTTCACACTTCTGTGACTATTTCCAATTTTATATAAAAGAAATGTAAAAGCCTAGTTAGCAGAGGCTCAGACGTTTATTGTTTATGCCTCTACCAATTATGTGTTTTCTTTGGAAATTCAGCAGTCAGTTCCTCCTCTCCTTCTAAAACTCTTCTCTCATACTTAACTCAAGATTGCTTGTTGAACCATTGAACCATGGGAAATTCATTTTCAAAATCTGCTTAATTGCTGTGAGACTTTTAATTTGTTCTGGATGATGGTGCTAATGTCTGGGAACTGGGACCGAAGCCCTCCAAAGTTGTTAATTCAATCAGCCACTGTGCCCTTGCCATGCCTAATGAAGGGAGGGGGGTATCCAGACCCCTCTCACAAAGAGGCTGGGTCCCTCCTGACCACCTCGTCAAAGATGAATAAGAGGGACCCCACAGTTAGGTCGAACACTTGGGGCAAATTACCAGGGTGTCAGTCCACATTATCCAAAGCCCTGGGTTGTGCTTTCCCAAATAATTATTCAGTTGGTTTTATGTAGGAGCCCAGAGTTTTAAGGCATGGTTTTTGTGTGCATGTGTTCACACCTGCTAATCTGCAAAATTCTTTAATCACCAGCGTCTATTTGGCTGTGTCTGCAATCTGTAAGATCATAAACATCACCCCCAGACTATTGATATTCCTGTTAACCACTGAAGTTTTCCATGGCGAGACTGGTGAAAGCTTGCTCTGTCCTCATGATAAATTAGCTTGTTTATTCCTCTTCTGCTTATTTCTATCCTGCTGTTGGTTAGTGTAATGAAGCAGAAGTCCATTGTGTATGTTCATTGGGTAGCGATCCTCTGGCACCAAAGGGGGTAATTGAGTAGAAAGGCAGAATGCTGTTGGTGCATGGGAGAAGTTAACACCACATGAGGTCACCAGGCTTCAAGCTTTAATCAATGTGGACACAATGCAATTGAGATTTTGAAAAGGGTTTGTTTATAGTGTGAGAGTAAGGGTCAGTAGTTAATTTGAAATGCTGTAGGTGTGTTTTCCTTGAACCAAGAAGGTACAGAGCATGTGTCATAGAGGATTGTAAATATCCTCAAGGGAGGGATGTAATTGGGGTGGAGGCTTAAAAAGAAGGGAATTTAAGAACTTCAGTGTGCTTATTATTGACCCATCCATGTTTCATTTAAACTTTTACCATTCTTCACAATGGGAAAAAGACTGTAGGAAAAAACCCTATAAAAGTCCATAGTACAGAGGCACAGCCCTACCAAGAAACAACTTTTTTGGTTTTTTTAGAGCAATGCTTTCCTTTGGGAAGATATTTGGAGTGCTATAAAATATTGCACTAAGAGTACTTAGTAGTACTAATATTACTCTTAGTATTAGCTGCTAATTCTCAAAGAATTCCCACTCTCAAAAGTTTACATCTTTTAGGATTTTTAATTGCTGTGGCTTGAATGAGATAATATGAAAACCCTTAACCCCTCTACTCATTTATGCTGCTGCCTCTTTCCATTTCAGGCTCCAGTCTAAACCAGGCATGTCTGTCTGCTTTTTGGATTATCTTTGACATTTCTCCCCATTATTTAATTACCTAACTTTCAACAGCTAGAAACACCATGCTATTATAATCACTATTCCAATTTGAAAGTAGAGAGGGCCCTATCCTTTTGTTGCAGAGAAACTCTGAAGACCAACGTCTGGTTTTCAGAAATGACTACAGGAAAAGAATGTGAAGGCTAGGCAGAGCCAAAGACTAGACATAGACTCAGAGATGCTTTGTTAAGTGCATGTTAAACCTAGGTGATGACTTCATACTCCTAATACCTCATATTTGTATAGTGCTTTTATCCTTCTTCAAAGCACGTTCATAGAAATGATCTCATTTGATCTTAATAACAGCACTCTGAGACAGGTCAGTCCACCAGGAATATTCACATTTTAAAGTTATGGAAACAGAAATGGAGAATAGCTGGTTTGTGGTTAGTTTTGTTTGAGAAGGGTTGATTTGGTAAGATTTATTTGTGGTGGAGTTACTCTGAGGATTTGAAGATTAATTGCTACTTGATGATATAGGATAAAGTGTTGTAAAAAGCTTAGTTTTTTAATATAGAGAATTACTTCTTACAGAAGTTGCTGTATATTAACCAAACATTACTTTCTGAGCTATCTTCTAGGACAAGTACATGTCACCTGTGGTCCATCATGTTTAATTTCCCCATGTAACACACAGCTGCTCCCTTAAACAATTGTTAAGCAAACATGTCAAAAATATCTCTTTGAAGGAACAACAAATTTTAGCCTGTTGAAGGTGTCCAGATATTTTGACCTTTCCCTGGGCAGATCTGGGTCTTTAGAACCCTATGGAAAATCTTAAAGAAGGAACCAGGGAGCACCTAGAGATGAGAGTGAAATTAATTTCGTAATTTTAGCTAGTAAATGGCGCTGTGGTATGGTCACCCACTTAGTAACTCTTCCATGGTATGCCTTTCTCCCTTAAAGTCATGCCAACAAATACGCATTGAAAAGCCATTTTTGGTGTTGGTATGATAGCCCATAGAATGGATTACCATAATTAGTTTACCTAATCTCCTACTGTTGGACATTGATGTTATTTCCAGTTTGGGGGCTATATAATAGCACTACTGGGAAAACCTCCCTTGTAGTTAAATTTTTATTCATGCCCTTAATTATTTTCTTAGCAATTTCACTTCTGTGAATTTATCTGAGGTCAAAAATCATGCCCATTTTTAAAGATTTTGATAATCTCCATCTCGCCCTTCGAGATCAATGATAACCTCACATATACCTCATAAGTCAATCCTGGGAGTGTCCATATCCCTGCATCTTGGCCTGGGCCCTGGGCATTAATTTTATTTTTAAAAATTTTGCTAATGTGCCAAGAATATTTTTTCTTTTAATTTACATTTCTTTGATTACTGGTGAGGGTGAACCTATTTTCATATGCTTATTGGCTACTTATACTCTTTTGTGACTTACCTGGTTGTTTCCTTCCTTTATATACTATTTTCAAAGTTGATCATCCTTGTAATACA
Organism: Pseudorca crassidens; assembly: GCF_039906515.1. Lineage (NCBI taxonomy): Eukaryota > Metazoa > Chordata > Mammalia > Artiodactyla > Delphinidae > Pseudorca > Pseudorca crassidens. The sequence continues at coordinate 58,547,274 of NC_090297.1, read as the reverse complement.
ACTTGTTAGAGATTAGGGAAAAAGGGAAGAGTTACGGAGGAGGATGGTTCAGCCTAATTCTGTTGATAGCAGGATCCTGCATTTCCTTTGTGGTACCTCCCCTTTCCCACTCTCAGACCATGAGCTTTAGGAGAATCTTCATCTCTGACTCCAGTTATGGACATGTGACCAAGCCACAGGGGACGCATGGCTCAATTTAGTCTAATCAGAATGAAGTCAGAGATTTGTTGTGGAAGCTACCAGGAAGAGATGTCCTCTCTGTTTATTACTGAACTGAACCCAGATAATATGAGCCTGGAACTGCTGGAGCCCTTCCAATGAAGTCTGAAAATGAAACTAGTAAAATATGATAGAATTCAGTGACCGTAGAGAGATGAGATCTGTTGATATAATTTGATTTCTCAAAACAACCACTATCTAAAGACCATGCTGTCTCTGGACATTTTTCATCTTCACCTTGCTAACTGATTAATTTAATTTTTGCTCAAGCAGCTTTGTGCAGGGTTTCCTTTCTTTTGCAACCAAAAGACCCCAGACTGATTTACTTACTATGCCTTTGGTTTAAAGATAGGTCAATGGAGACTGCTGCTATATCGTAGAAGGTGTATTTGGAGAGTTTGCTCATGTTAGGTCTTTGGTAACAATTAAAAAATAAAATTAGGTATGGAACCAACTTCTGTTAGGCACAGCTCTTCCAACTATAGCAATAGTTGAAATGGTGTGTGTGTGTGTGTTGTGTCACGGTTGGAGCACCAACTGGCTGGTGAAGATCATTAGTGACAATTCTTGGAACTTGGCCAGGCTGTTGGCTTTGAAGCAAAGCTCATTGCAACATGTACTCCTGCTGAGCTAGATGTGTGTGTGAAATGGATGGCAAGAGGATGTCCCAGCAGCTAAAATGAGGTTCTTGATGGCATCACAGGAGAAGCTTAATGACTGCCCAAGCAGGCTAGTATTTGGGGGGATGGTTGGGAAACTTGAGTAGGTATTATGGTGACTCGAGGTTTCTTTGGGGCATCCAGAAATCTGTGAGGCAGAACAAAGGATGAGCTGGCACATGTTACTATGATCCCTGAGCTGGGTTAGTCATGGGCTACAGAAGGAATGCACACATGGATCATGCCTTTGGGCAACTTAACTTTGATTAGAGAGATAAGAGCGATAAAATAAGACAGTCTGTTGTCAAGGTCAAAGTGGGTGAAATGGACTAAGTGCTCTAAGTATTTTTTAGATCAGATATAAAGATTTTTTTGAAGAATTAGGGAGTTTGACCTGGGCCTTTGCAGTGTGGGTGGTCATTGGAAGCACAATTTGATGTACATAATTCAAGACAAGATTCACGTCATTCAGGACACTGAATTAAGAGCAAGCTTAATAGAAAAAGCTATGAGTAGAGTATCAGGAGATCTGGCTCTAGCCCCATTTGCCTCCTTAGACATATCATTTAATCTCTCATGCTTCTTCTTGCCTTTGATTATTTGCTGAGTAGACCTGGTAATGCTTTCCCTTGGCAAATAAAGACAGAGGCATGTCCTTCTCAAAGCCAAATACGTTGGCTTTTTCCACCCATTTCTTTTCTTTTTTAAAAGGCATTAAAGTAAGTCCTCAGAGTCTTTAGGTTACTGGCAGATTAGAAGTTTGTTTAGATGGTGATTAAGGTATATCTTAGAACTTTGCTAAATTCTGGGGAACATACAGAGGCAGAAATCATGATAATCTGCTCATCTGTCATGTCATGGAAAGAAAGCGTGAAGTTAATGAGTTGAGATCTCAGGGAACCTATTTCTCACCAGCTATGAGACTAGGTTTGCTTTTAGTATCTTGTCTGTACCCTACCATAGATCTGTAAATCGGTAAATAAGAGGATGTGTATGAAGGCAAGGCACTTATCTTTTGTAATGTACCAAAGACAAACGAGGTGGCACCGTTTTAGTTGAGTAGACAGGCAGGACATACATTAAAATATCATTAATAAAACAGAGCATGGTGTGGTAAAAATATTAGGTAGTATTAATTGAGCACTTACTATGTGCTAGGCAATGTGCTAAGTGTTTTATATGCATTATGTTGGCCCACTAACATGGTTGAGCTGGAACTAGAATCTTTGTTTCACTTGCTATTTTCATGTTTAAAGGTCTAGAGAGACTGAATGATCCTTAAAGCACTGCTTTGGACTTCTTTAACTCGATAATTGTATTTTCTTTAAAAACTGTAAGTTCGAAAAGCAGTGGAGTTTTGGGGACAAAACCTGGGGGTGGTTGTAAATTGACCAGAAGGTTTACAAATACCCATAAGGACGGGCATTGTGTTAGACATTGTGGGCAAATCCATTCAGCCTAGGGCCTTCCGTCTGTATTTCCCTTTGTGAACTCTTTTGCTGAATGTCCCGTCATCCTTTGTGAGGTGAGGTCCTGTTCATCCTGTCTGCTTTCACGACATAAATGTTTTAGGAACTCTCCACAGACTGGCTGGATTGTCTCTTTGGGCTATGAACAGATTGTGTGGGTGATGAGACAAGTAGGAAAAGACTCAGCAATCAAAAAAGGGGGGTGGAAATCTCTTTCTCTGGCTCTCAGAATGGAGCTTGGACACAAAGGGAACTTCGTTAATCATGCCTCCTTTGTAATCAGAATGGTGGAGGCATTTTTTTTAAACCACTATTATTTTGTCCTCTGTCTCGTCTGAGTGAAACCAATTGTTAATAGCTAATCAAGGGGTTAAAAATTTCCCAGACATGGCCAGGCAGAATCAACTTCACTTGATAAAGTAGTGGGTTGATTCTGGTTGGAACACCAAGTCAGGTGTGGTGACAGGCTTCTTGCAGACATGGTGCTGGTCTGATAGGATACCCTTGTCCAAGATCTACATGGTGGCAGCTTTGTGCTTAGTTGTTGAAGATTTCATGCATGTGTGAGAAATGGGGAAGAGATAGGTAAGACTTGGGGGTTTTGGTGAGTTAGGATTCAGTCACTTTGTAGTACTAAGTCCCTAAAACAAGCACTGAGTGGACAACTCCAAACATCTCAATTTACTGAGCAACTTGGACAGCTTACTTGTTTAATCTTTCTGTAGTTGCTTTCTTAGAAATCAAAGGAGGATAATAATCTTTGGTACCCACTTAATGGGTGTAAAATAATGAGAATGTAAATGCTTTGAGTGCCCTGGAGATGAAGAGATAGGGAAAATTCTCTTAATGTATTATTCATATGTAATACGGTAAGATGAATCAGTATGGTGTTTTTTTTTGAAAACCTGTTATTATTTTAGCACCTCCTCCCTTTTACAAGGGAGGTTGTGTGCCTTAGCAGAAGTTGACTTTGTCATAATTTTATTTGCCAAGACAGGTCCAGCAAATTTACAACGTGGTGGGTTTTCCAAGAGGAAAGGTTGAGGTTAGCCCTGTCCTATCCATTCCCTGAATCTGGTGGTGAGTTGTTTTATAATGAATTGTTGGTTGAGGGCAAGTCGAGGATAGTGAAACCAAAGGCAATATCAGTGTTTAGAAGAAAGCTGTCAACTGTTATTCTAGCTATTCCTTACCTGGATGTTTGTCTATTTTCTTTAAAAAACTGAATGGATTTTTAAAATCAGATAGTGAGAGCTGGCTGTAAATTCCAGGAAAGAGGCATCACAGTGTTATTAGGGTTGGAAGACAAAAGAAAGAGCTGCTTGATTCTTGGTCCTTTTTTAAAAACCCTACTGCCCTACCCCTTCATCTATTCAGAAGAGAAAAACATCCCCCACAAGGTCTTCCCCTCTCATCTGGTACGACCTAAATGATATTTTCTTTCCAGGCAAGATGGGAGTCTACCTCTCCTATTATGGCGATGAACTAATGCTGGTGCTTTTTGCCCAATGGAGATCCCCACCTTTCCCACCCTCCATTTGTCTGTTTTCAGCAGGAATCCGCAATTTCCCAGTTCTTTAGAGAAACGGAGATTCTTGTTTTGTAAGGGGCCTGGGAATTTGTCTAGTCTAACCTCACCCACACTGGGGTCTCCCCAACACAGACGACCTCCCTGGCAGCATTTTTTCCATTCCAGTGACGGTTGCTCAGTAGACAATTAAAATTGTTTAATTTTTCAATCTAGTTGAAACACTGTGATGGTTAAATGTTCTTTCTTATAATTCAATGGAAAACTGGTTTCCATTACCACATTGTATTTTCCACTCATGAATCCTGGACTTTCCTTTTGGAATAATCTAGAATATGTGCTGCTTCCCTTTTGTTAGATGGTGGCCTTTCAAATAATTGAAGATGACTATCATTTCTCTCTGACTTTCCCTTTTCCAGGTGAAAACACCGTTGTCTGGTAAGATTCCTTACCAGAATCTTGCTGTCCCTGTCTGGTGATTGTATTCCCAGTCAAGATTAAGTTTACCTCTGCTACCATGGCAACCAGCTACTGCTTGTTGTTTCTGCTTAGAGGAAACCACCATTTTCCTGTCTTCAGTAGAAAATCCATAATTCAAAAATCAACTTGTTAGTGTCCTTAGAACAAATACGCCTCTATTACTGGTGATCAGCTTCGTTCAGAGAGCACCGAGTTCTACCACAGTCTATGTGCTGGCCTCCCCATTTTAACTCATGTAACTCACGCCAAATGTACTTCGCATATATGTCTGCACTGGTTTTTCTCATTAGGAGAAATAGTGCGACCTGAGACAGAGAGAGACTCTGGACTCAGATGGATTTAGGTTCAAACCCCAGCTCAACCCTTTATTGGCTGTGACCTTGGTTGAGTTATTTACATTTTCAGAGCCTCATTTTACTCATCTCTAAATGGAGATAATGATATCTACCACTTACTGCTGTATAAGAATGAAAATCAATCCAGTTAAATCCCCTAGCCTACTTCCTGGCACATATGAAATACCCAGCGATTGGTAGCTGTTATAATCATTTACAATTTGTAGATGACAACCTGATGCCCTTTGCAGCCAGTCCAGCATGCAGGCAACTGTGATGGTTATGGATTATTCAGAGCCTGGAATCCCCGTAGTTGCAAATTCTGAAAAGGGAGTGTCGCAAATTGGCTTAGTGGGGTATGAATTTTTCTCCGAAGCCCGAGTGATTGGGATAAAGCCGGGGTTCTCAACCAGGAGTGATTTTGCGCCCCAGGGGATATTTGGCAATGTCTAGAGACATTTTTGATTTGCACTACATTCGGGAGGAGGAGAGAAGATGCTCCTGGCAACTAGTGAACAGAAGCCAGGGCTGCTGCCAAATACCCTGTTGTGCCCAGAAGAGCCTCCACATTTATCCAGCCCCAAATGTCAACAGTGCCGGGGATGAGAAACCCTGGGGTAGAGGGATGGCGGCAGTGTAGCCAGGAGTATTAAGAGGGAATAGGCATGTGCAGCTGTCTGATTGTAAAGAGCCCAGGCTTTGAACAAAATATTGAAATAAAATGATGATGAGATAGTGTAGGTATAGCTCTAGCCTCATATGGTCAGCCCCATAATCCTAACTTGCCTTTCTAAAATGTCAATCCTGTCCATCTTCCCCGTGTCATGTGCTGATTAAATAAGTCCTGCCAAAGGTTTGGATGACTTTTTTGCACCTGTTAATCTGTTTTGTTTGTGTTGCCCCCATGTAAAGACATGACTAGCCTAATAGAGCCATCTTGAAGTAGTGATTCTGTCAAAGAAATAGGCAATCCCCCCAAAATGAATTTAAAGTCATATAATAACTTCAGTTCTCTATTCATACTGTGAAACATGGTAAAGAAGACATATAATCTGTAGCACTACTTCTAGAAACCCCCCTTTTCTTCGATGCTTCTAACTTCTCTCTTCCAAAATACCCCTAAAACCTCCTCTGCTAAAATTCCCCCCTAGCCCAAGCCCATCTCTTCCACTTGTCCCTTTTCTCTTGATTGTGTATCATGAAAACTCAAAGAATCCATTTAGCAATAAGTTGAACCCCTGCTGGGGGCTGGTGAGGGCCTGCAACAGAGCAAGCAAAACCAGCATTCTCTCTATCTGCAGGGAGGAGGCAATGGAGTAGGGAAGACCCACATTAATACTTTTGGCTATAGTCATTTTCTAATAAGTTATGGAAATAACTGTGAAAAAAGATGTTATGAAGCCCATTTCACTGAAGAGAAAATTAAGAGCTAATCCTGTGTTCAAACAACAGGCTGCTTAGGATATCCCTGGGATGTTTCTTAGGGAAAGACATCTTAGATGTTCAAGTTAAAATTCTGATAGAATCATCTCCGGTTGCTGAGAACCTCTGTTTTTAATGACCCAAAATTCAGACCTTCTAGTTCCTTGAATGTTTAGATAAACACATCCCTGGTGGAGACAGGATAGAGAGCAAGGAGCATGTCACCATCTCCCACCAGATTATTCTTCTCCATCTGCTGGCATCTGCTGGCAGCTTTCTTATTATCAGTAGTTAACATTCATTAAGGCCTCACTATGTACAAGGTACTGTGATAGGCTCTTTTTACTAACTATTTTATCTTTACAACAAACTTACGAGGTGGGTACTCATAGTAAACTTTTCCAAAGGAGGAAACCGGCATTTTGTAAGGCCATGAAAATTGCCCAACTAAATTGCTAGTAAGAAACAGAGTTAGATTTGATCCCAAGTTTTTCTGAGTCTAGAGCCCTTGCTTTTAATTTCTCTTGTTCTGTTTTTGTAGATGCCTACAGCAACCTAAAGAACCCTTTCAGTGAAAGCATTTCCCTTGCTGCCCTGTAATTGTCATTTTCTCTTATGGAACATTTTTTCATAGAGGGTAAATTTTGAAATATATTAAGAACCCAGCAGTTTAAATGAAAATCTGAATGAATGTTATGAATTGATGTCTCGTTAGCAAATTTTGTCCATGATCTTTTGGCTTAGGGCAGTGTTTGCCATGACTTCCATTTCTTCTGACTAATAGACTCAGCTCTGTTGAGCCTATTTCTATCAACCTGAAAAACAGAGGTTGGACATACTCCAGATTATTTCATTGTGTTGGAATGTCTTTGTGTTGTTATACTGCAAGTGTATGGGCCATTGGCTGGAAGCTGGAATGGAGTTTTGGGTTTTTTTCCCTAAACGTTTTCATTATGATTAGGTTGGACCACCTTCCCATAGTATGTATTACAGGGGTATATTTCATCGTGCTGAATATATCAGTATGAAATTTTACATATACAGTTGGCTCTAGCTTGCCTTTGCTTTCTGGAATAATTTGTTGATGTCAGCAGTTGTTGGAAGATAGAAAACACCCAGAGCCCATTTCGGCCTCAATAAGCACCAGAGAAGAGTAGGAGAGTACAGTCTTTTCCTCTAACAGTTGTGAAAATACAAGGAAAATGAGGGGAGAAGGGGCTAGATGGGCAAGGCATGGCAGCCTGTAGTGTTGGCATAGACATTGATCCTAATTTAAAAGGGTATTTTTCAACCTTAAAAGAATGACTTTCACCATAACATAGAACATATAAATTCCCTTTACAGTCGAAGAATTTCTAAGTTAGGAATGTCTAGCAGTTAAAATACTGCCCTTTACAGTTGAGAGAACTGGGGCCCAAGATTGGTTGAATACTTTGCCTGTTTAGTGGCATATCCAGTACTAGAACTCCGCAATCCTGATTCATTGATAATTCATGAGAATTGATAATTCATTCTGCCAAGGTTCTTATCCTCAAACTTGTAGTAATTCAGGATAGCAGACCAACTTGTGGCCCAGAGTTGGAGCTCTAAATGTCTGAAGAGTGCTCATAGAATATAATGATGGAGAAGGCCCTAAAGGCTGTCTTTCCATCCTCATCCAGTGCTCAAATGTCCTCTGTTCTCTTTGCACTTACCAAGTGTTTCTGGCAGGAGCATTTGTACTCACACAGGTATGAGTAACTCATTGTGTTCAACTGGTCAGGTTAACTTCGGACCATCTGATTTCTATTGCTCTCAGATTTCCTTCCTTAGAACTTGCAACATTGGAACCACCTAGAATAAATCTAACTCCTCTTCCAAATCTTAGTCATTCATGTATTTGACCTTTTATCTGTAACACCCCCTGCATCGTACAGACTGAGCTCTTTAATTTAACAAGCTCTACACCTCCAGCTTCTTTATATTCTGCCTGTCATATGACATATCACTCATTTTCCTTTGATTCCTCTCTTAGCTAATGACATTGCCATCCATCTGCTGCCCATGCAAAGAACTTGGACATCCTTGACTTCTCTGTCTCACTCACGTCGCACGTTAACCAACAGGGCCCACAAATTCTTCCTCCTAACTAGCTCTTCCCTCCAGTCACAATTGCATTTGCCTGTCACCATTCAGAAGCTCCGTGTGTCATCTCAAGACTTCTGATACCATCCTGTGCTCCACAGTTCCTTCAACACCAGAAATCTTCCATTGCTTTTCTTTGCTACTCTCTTGTGAACTTTCATATGTAATTCATTGGACCACAGAGAAAATCTCATTTAGAGCTGCTAGGTAAATAGATCATGATGCCACAGAAGATTCTTTTGCCCAGGTTTCTGTCTGAGCTGTTTTGTAGATTTGATCTCAAAAGTAGGACTTGATGCCTTTAAAAGCAAGTGACTTGTGTAGGGGATGTTAATGAAATGGCCAACAATTTCCCTATATATGTTCTTAGGAATATAGATATTGTTATAAAATCTTCAAATTTGCAGCCACTAATTATATACACTTAAGTCTAAGATGTGAATATTTTATCTCATTTTGTCTCCTATTTTTCTTTCCACCATGCAGGCCTTGATCCCTTCAAGGCAGCACTGGTATAGGGTAAATAACTGTTAAGTTCTATCTTTGTGAACCTCAGTTTCCAGGAAATAATGATAAAGAGTGGTATCTAAACATGCTCCCACAATTTTAATATGGGCTGCAAACCCTCATAGTAAAAAGATAAAGGCTAATAAGTAAACTGGCAATTGAGGCAATGTGGTGTATTGGAAGGCGCAGCAGATGTGAAGTGAGACCGGGGTTCTAGTCCCAGCTCTGCCACTTACCGGTGGGACAAAGCTACCAATCTTCTGCATAGGCAGTGTGGACCATTATAATAACAGCTTCACCTGTTTCCTATGAGGATTAGATGATCCAGGTGTCTGAAAGTGCTTTGTAAAATGCAACGTGCAGTTCACATATTAGTTAGTATTCGTGTTTATTATTAACATTGGTAATATTGATAAAAGTAGAATATCTGTAATTTATAAATAATACATGTCTGATAATAATAAATTATAGGTAATAAACATGTGAAATTATTGTAGAATGTAATAGGTACTTCAGAACAAAGCAGCCATTTCTCCTAGAAGATTTAATTTAGGGGTTTTCTAACCCTAAAGTTTCACTCCAAAGGTGTGCCAGTGGTGAGCTTGCTGGTTCATAGAGCCAGGTGGCCACCTTTGTGTCTTCCCTACCCACGTAGCTGCCAAGAGCAGCTTTGGGGGCCTCTACAGGGGCTCGGAGAGATTTTCCACACAAAAGCTTGTTCACCCTCCATGCTGGGTTTATGAGATCATAGCCAAGGTAGTAAATTATAAGATGCTATAATTCACTTTCCATAGGTGGTCTTGGCTGCATTCCACAGCCTTTTGGCTGAATGGTGGCTGATTTTGACGCACTGGCACAAAGTCAGAAATTCAGCCCAGATGACTGGTTTGCTGAGCGATGAGCAATAGTGTCAACAGATGAGCCGTTTGCTTTTTCTGTGGAGGACTTTTGTGTTCACTTCGTGTGTAGTTTCTAGCGTTTTGAGTATTTTTGAAGCGATGGAGAAACAGTAATTGTAGGTATTTTTCAGAGCTAGAGTTCAGAAATATTTGATGTACCTGTCAAGCTTCTTAATTTAATCTCTGTTCGTTGCCAGACACCAGAGTTGAGGGTCAGTTTTTTTAATCTGAATTCAGGATTGCTCCCCCAATTAGCACGTCTAATGGTTGGCAGATTTTATGTGCTAAAACTCTGGCAGGACTCTTTATGTGCATTTTATTATTTTTTCAAAAAGAGGGAAAAAAAACTGGCACTAATCTTGAGCCTAAAGTAACTTCATGTTTACCACAGCATTTCAAATACTATGTAAGAATTTGGCTCTATGTCCCAAAGCACAGTAATTTTTTTCCTTTTGGTTCCAGCGCTCCTCAATTCCACGGGATCCAAGCCAGACAAGTAATGGAAGCCAAGTGGCGCTTCATGTTTGCTGTGTAGATTCTGACAAATGTAGAGTAATTCTTCTATTCCTCAAAGCTGTCGCATCTTTGGCTCCAGAACAATTGAGGTTGCAGGCTAAGCATTGAAAATCCTCATCAGCCTAAGATGTAAACATACACTATTTTTCAATATTTTTTAAGGAAGGAATGAATTACACAAGTGTTTGCTACAATTTCTGAAACTTTCCTGTCAAAATGTCTGTCATTTATTCATAAGTTTATGTTGTAGGGAACTGTTTTAAAATACGTGTTTGACTTGTGTGTGTACAGTACAAATTACTTTGCATTCATCTCTGCTATGTGGGGTGTGTGTGTGTTTGTGTGTTTTGGTGGTGGTAGGTTAGTGTAGAGGAATGTTCTGCTGTGTTTAAAAATTTAGCTTTCTTAGAACAGATGTTAGCATAATTAACTACTACTTACTGAAAACAGCTGGCAAGGATGAATTACATGTCACTTAGTGTACCCCGTTATGCCCACTGGGGCATAGCTAGGATAATTCTGAAAATTACTTCTCCAGATCTTGGCCCTGCACACCCACTTTTGGTTCTCTAGTGACTGAGATTGAATCATGAAATAATATTTTAGTTAGTAATCTAGTAAGATTTAATTGGTGTGGTTGAAATATAGGAGAATTTTATCTTCAAAGTCAATGGCATAGGTAGAGTGAGTGACCATTACAACTTCAGAGCAATTTATGTGAAAGAATTAACAGACCGAGTCAGTTAATTCTGAAGCACTCAGTTTAACATAACTATTTACACTTTCTTTAGCTGAAAAGTTTTGAAGTTGTCATTATTATGAGACATTCTAAAACTTAGGTACATGCTGTGGTAGATACTAAGAAATCTTTTTAGGAACTGACCTGGAGGGAACAGTAAGCAGAATTGGTCAAGGAATTGCTAGTTGTCTCAAATCTCTCAACTCAACCAGATAATATGATCTGGCTACTTCAGTTGTATAGTATATCCCACATGTATCCTTTTAACTAGAATTAAGGTAGAAGGTTTCTGAGCTTAAGAAAGGCAGGTGCAATCTCTGAGGGAATTCAATTTAATACATTTAAAAGCTAATTTTTATATTTAGCTGAAGATTCCTTTATGTTAAATGAGTGTTTGGGGGGGTGGTTTGAATAAAACTTGTAGTTGTATAAATAACAGGTATTCGTCTGGTCTCCTTGGTTTCTGTGGCCACCTATGTTCCTCTGCCCCTCTTTTCCCCATCCCCTTCCTTGGGAGGGAATCAAAAAATTCTAAGCAAACCCTGGAATTGTCCAAGGGCCTTAAAGGCCCAATGCATTTCATATAAATTCTCATTTAGGCAAGCATAGATATTCAGATAGGCAAAGCTTAGAACCAATTTGAGTATATAATCTTTTATGAACATCTTATACATACCATCCATGATGAACATCTTATACATACCGTTCATAGCCAGGAAATGGAAGTTTTCTTTATATTACAAAGTGAAATAGATATTGAGCCATTTAGCTTTGTAGTTCAGCTGAAAGCTGTGGGGCTTACATTATCCAGCTATTGCTTTCGTAGATACAGACATAGGCCAAGTAATTCTTAGTGCCCCAAACATTAATTCCATGCTTTTAAATCAGCCTCAACTCGTTTTAAAAAATAAAGTCTAATATTCACTTCCTAGTATCCAAAATCTTTTAGGGAACAAAGTAGAGAACAAATAAACAAATTAAATTGTAAAATATAAATAAACCAATTATTCATGTTTATACAGGTCAGAGATCATGACAACAGATTTTGAAGTAAGACCAGATTTAAAGAGTTAAATCAACCTCCCTCTTGGGTCAGTAGAAAGTATCTGCTAGCAATTGTCTGTGTTTTAATTAATTAATTAATTTATTTTCACTTTAATATTTTAATACATCTCTCTTCTAAATATAATTCTGTCACATATTTTTACACCTATATAAACAGCTTAATAAGTTATTTTAAGAAATGGGAATAAAATTAAAGGAAATAACACCTTAAATTTTTATTAATTAGCAAAAGCAAAATAATCAAAAATAAGAGTAATGAACTCTTATACAAGTGCACCATTTTCTACAACAAAGAAAGATAACACTTTCAAGAAAGTAAATAATTGTAAGAATATAAATAATGTACTTTGTTTAAAGAGCTCTATAGTTTACCTGGATCAGACTTATTGCATATGTTTCATAACAGTTTAAAAATTTATCCAGATTTAAATGTTAAGTCCCCAAATTTATAACATTATATATCACATTTCATTCCAGAAGAGAAAATGACCTGGTCTCAGGGATAGTTGCTTACAGCTTGGATATTTTGTAAACTTTTATATGAAGTATTAATACAATTTCTTTCATTCAGACAATTAAAACAATTTTCCTGGAATACAGTAGGGTACAAAATGTGTAGAAATCTTACAGTTAAATGGGATCAAATCAGACAGCAAAGATTTCCCAGACCATAAAATCTATGAAGACAGGAAGCAAGTGATTTAACTTTCAAGATGTTAATTTACAGATCTAACTATTCATTTATGTTTGACATTAAAACAAATTTTGAATAAGTACTGTTACAGCATTTTTTTCTAGGGACAATCTTATACCGGTTGGGTTATTCTGTCAGTTATTATATATTCATTATTAGATCATATAATTAATGGGAGTCTACTCAGCTTTGTTTCATTTCATTAATTGTAAGGGTGTGTTTTTATTTTTTTTAAATGTTTTTCTTCCAGTTTTATTGAGATATAGTTGACATACAGCACTGTATAAGTTTAAGGGGTACAGGATAATGATTTGACTTACATACATCATGAAATGATTGTTTTTTTGTTTGTTTTGTTTTGTTTTTTTGTTTTTTTTTTTTTGCGGTACGCGGGCCTCTCACCGCTGTGGCCTCTCCCGTTGCGGAGCACAGGCTCCGGACACGCAGGCCCAGCGGCCACGGCTCACAGGCCCAACCACTCCGCAGCATGTGGGATCCTCCCGGACCACGGCACGAACCCGCGTCCCCTGCATCGGCAGGCGGACTCCCAACTAATGTGCCACTAGGGAAGCCCGATTGTGTTTTTAAATCAGTGTGTATAGTTTTGTTTTTTCACTTTTGTTAGCTAAGATGCTATTATGAAAATAAAATTCTCTAAAATATTTCTGAAATGTTTGACCATTTTTAATTAAAATCGTTACTTTTTCAATTAGAGAGGTTCTGGTTATTAATGCTTGTAAACATGAATTACCCTTTTAATTGGTCTGTTTTCCACATTCCTTCCCCTTGGAGCCCAAAGCACATTAATCCTGAAATATCATTTCTGTTGCAAGGAAGACAGTCTTCCTCTAATTTAGGTGAAGGCTGTTCTGATAATGGAGACTGCACAGGCTCTTCGGAGACCCCATTGCCTTTTCCCTTCCTTCCGGGGCACCGTGTTGCTCATGTCTGGCCTTGTGGCTACCTATAAGATACCAACAGTGTCTTAGAAGGAAAGATTCCCCCAAATAAAAGTTCTTTGTTATTTGTGGGTCTCTTCATGTCGCTGTACAAAGTGAAGCTGAGACTGTTGGGAACAGAAGCCAAGGCCCCCTAGAGAACTAGACCCCTGGTCAGAGAAAGCAAAGGGCTGTAACAAGGTTAGGGCTGTGCAGCATTTTCACCTAGTAAATGATCTCTTCTTAAATTTAATGCTCAAACACAGACCGTACGATTGGCCTTCGGTATCCTCGGATCAACCAGCCAGGGATTGATCTGCTGATCAGTAGGACCGACTATATTGTGCCATTTTATAGAAGGGACTTGAGCATCCTCAGAATTTGGTATCCATAGGGACCGTGGAAGCAGTCCTCCACGGATACAGAGGGACGACTGTGTTGTGGTTTTCGAGATAGCCTCTGACCCAGCACATGCTCTTCTTCAGCGCCTTCCCTACTCCTGTCCCCTTTTCCACCTGGCTAACTAACACCTGCTCTCTGTGAAGTCTAAGTCCAGGCCTCGGGCAGGCAGCCCTCCCAGCCTCCTTCACAACTGATGCCTCCTGTGCAACATCTGTAAGGGCACGTTTCAATCAGGATGGGCTTCTCTGCCAACTTCTCACCCTCCCACACTCGACTGTGAGCAACTCAGGGTCTGGGACTGTCATTTGTCTCTATCTTTAGGTTGCACAGTGCCCACATAATAGTAATACTCCTAGATAACTGCTAAAGGAAACTTCTTTATTTGTAATAAAGCAAAGAAATAAATAGTCTGTGTTGGCTTAAACGGAGGCCATGTGTCATGTCAGCATGTTGTTTTAATTTTATTTTAACTTTTCTAGGAGGCAACCAAGTCTTGTGTCTCTGTCCAACTCTCTAATTAAAGGTTCTGGCGGGAGTAGGGGCTAATGATTTGATGTTGACTCAACTTTGAGCATGATAGCGGTAGTGGTTGGCCAGATAGTAATTTGTAAACGGGACAGCCATTTGAGATGCCATAACAGGAAGCTGACTGGAGTCAATGAATATTCTTCCAAAAGAAGTACAGGTTTAGTCATTGTTCACTTACATTTTTATTCAAGGTTGCATTGTAATGATGACTGGAATTTTTGCCTCATTCTAGTGAATTCATTTCTCCTGCCTTCCAAATATCTGACTATGGCCCTTTCTCAGGTAATGTCAGGGTAAATATAGTATCACCACAACTATAATTACTTTTTCCTGTAATTATTTATGTATTGTCTGTTTTCCCCATTATTTTTACATTCCACATGGCTGGTGTCTCTTAGGTTCCCTCAAGCACCTAACAGTGCTTCGTGCATAGTAGGTATTCAAGACATATTTGGTGAATGCAGTATGAGCCTTAGTGATGTATGTCACTGAAGGGTCACTGAATTTTTAGAGGCTTCACGTTGTGTTTGTACAGTTTTTCACAGCCTCGAATTAGAAGTCTTATTGATTTCACATCACTTTAAAATTAAATGTTGTGTAGTGTCAGATTTCACAGTTCTCTGCTCTTGTGGAGAGACGGAGGCCAAAAATACTGTGTTGAAATACAGATAAAAAAAGGAAAAAAAATGGCCTATGTTTGACACGGTAAAGAGAACTGGCCTCAAAATGGGGTGGTGTTTTCAAAGAGTGGCTTGTGTTTTATAGCTTCTGTGCCTACTCCCAAAGTTGTGTTAACCTACCATAAACTAACCAGTCCGTAGTGCCTGGGCATATTCATTTTGGGCCAAACTGCTCTGTCTATGAAATTGTACTGATGTAGAAGTAGCTTTGGGCCACTTGTTTTCAACTAAGTGCTACGAATGGGTAGAGGGGACATTTATAATATGTGCTGAAGCAGCTGGATGATATTACATTACTATCCTAGGAGTACTGAGGAGTGGTTATTTTTAGCTTTCACCTGAGCAAACATGACTCAGTTTGTTGACCTGAATCCATCTAGTTCCTTTTTAAGTACACAAACTATTAATCCCTAGAACCACGCTGGCGACTGAGGCCTTCCTTACGTATAACTGTTGGTTAGTTGACTGTGGCTTGTTCAAAGGTCACCGATAATTTCAGCTTCTCCCATTTCATTCTTTTCTCTTACAATAAAATCCCTCACACTTTTTAAAAATTTAAAGACAGAAATCAAAGTTCTTTTGATTTTAGACACTGCTTTGTGATCTACGTAGTCACATTGTTGGCCATAGCTGATGAAAACACCTTCTAGAGTAGGCAACCAGCTAAGAGCTATAGACTTTGTTTTTGGCTTACTTTGATATGCTTTCTACATAAGAAACACCTGGAAATTCACTTTTAGCTGGAGTAGGAAGTTGTCTTGAACTGTAAACATATTATTCAGGGAACATTAACTGTCCATGTTTGAATAACAGAATGTCTGTTTACTTTCTCAAATGATACAAGTGTTTCACCTTTTGAGCACTATTAGAAATGGAAAATGTTGAATTATCTTCAGGTTTTTAAAGTTATACAAAAGGTTTTTTAGACTAGATTTATTCAAGTGAAGAAAAATACTTGTGATTCTTATAGTACAGCTTGAGATGCACTTGCGGCTTCCCAAGTTCATTGCCATGATATTTATGAAAATATTAGTATTCCTGGGATTTTTTTTCTTTATGCAAGAAACACTAGACTAATGAAAGAATGAAAATAATTCAGGCTGCTACAAAGGCAGGCGTTCACCGTGTCCATTAAAAATGCAGCCTTTGTGCCTGTAAAGTGTTCAGCTTCTCTGTTATTAAGTTTGGAATGTGGTTTTGGAGGTTAACTAGGAACTCAGATAGTTATTTTTCATTTTGGTCTAAGGAGGGAAAGACTTGTTTTTCAAAAGGAAAAAAAAAATAAAGAAATGAAAAAAGGTTAGGTTCATTTTGGAAGAATAGAAGTTTTAAAATGTAGTAACTATTTTCTGCAGCAAATAGTCAGTTTGAGTATGTTGGCCAAAAATAGAATTCATGACTTTTGTCTCCCTGTTTATTCTCCAACCACATTAAAAGAAGTTTAGTTAAATGTGCCATTTGGTCTTTGTAACGTTGGTGGGCTATTTAGCAGAGTCAGGATAACCAAAGTTTGATTGGTTCATATTTCTAATAATAAGTGAGATGTCTGATTTTAGATGGATTAGGTGTAGAATGTATTCATGATACAATTTTGAGTTTTAAAGAAAAACTTCCCTGGCCTGGATTAGTGGTGGCTCTGTGTTGTGGTATTCAGGATACTACATTGAAGAACTTTCAGCCAGAGTTTAGGAGTGCTGTGTTTTCTGGTAAGTTTTAGTAGGCATCATCCCAACTTTCTGGGAACGTAACATTTTACTACTCAAAATTTACTGTTAGGATTGATATTTAGGGGTAGAAAAATGTGTATTTGAGCACTAGAAGTAGAGCAAAATATTAATAATACACACTCTTGCATCATAAATGACTTTTCCTCTTGCTTTACATATTCCTCTAGTTGCTATTTGATCTCTGTCAAGTAAGAGATGATTTCTGTTCATAAAGGGTCTGAAAGCACTGTGTGTCAAGTATCATATGTGCAAAATTAAACATATTTAAACCATGCACATAAACCAGATTTATGTTTTCCTTCCACTACTTTCAGAGAAAAGTTTTATAAATAGATTTAAAAATATATTGTAGTAGAAGGATCCACATGAAGAAAACTATGAAAATTTTCAAAGAGATATTAAAATGGACTGCAGTTAATAGAGAAGTGATCACTGTTCTTGGGTGGGAAAACTAAATGTCAGGAAAGGATGCCAACTCTGTCCACATTAATTTATAGATGTAATGTAATTTCAGTCAGATCCCAGCAAAAAATATAAACATGAAATGGCATGGGGGAGGGGTTTTACTCTATCAGATATTGATATAAACCATCAGTTTACGTGACTTAAAACCATGTTGTGTTGGGCCATGAATTTACAGTCCAATACATGGAAATAGACTAGATTGTCCAGAAATATCTATTTGTATACATAAGATAAAGGTGCTGTCATAAGCAACAACAAAGGAGAGTTTGTTCAGTAAAGAATAATTTAAATATTTAGAAAAATGAAACTAGATTCTCACCTCATCCCTTATATCAAAATAAATTCCACGTGGATCAACTATTTAAATATTTAAAAAATGAAATTGTTAAAAATGACTAGAAGGTAAAAGTTTATTGAATTTGGAGATTAGAAAGTCTCTCTATACACAGAAGAATGGGAAAAACATAAAAGTGTGGTTGTACATGAAATCTGGGATTTCTCTGTATTAAAATATGCCATAAACAAATTGAGACAGCAGAGGGAAAAGTTGAGGTAAATCACTAACAAAACATATTAGGCAAAGAATTATTCTTATTTATAGACAACCTTTACAAAACAAGGGGTGGAGGGTTATAGGTAAATTAGAAGAGTGTATTGTGTGATTATTTTGCAACCACTAGTTGAGAAATTTTAATTACATAGAAAATATAATAGCTAAAATTAATTCTATATTTTTTCATGTACTTTCAAGCACTGTTCTGAATACTTTTCATATGTTAATTTGTTTAATGTATACAACGACTCAGAGAGTGTGACAAGATCTGAGACATCGAGGAAGTGATTCCAAGGGAAATCGAAGCCAATGACATTGTGTCTTCTGTCCACAGTCCCCTCCCCTCCATGGAGATGAGTCCTTGGTTCCAGTTCATGCTCTTTATCCTGCAGCTGGACACTACATTCAAGCTATTATTGTTGCCATTTAAGAGATAACAAGACTAATACACAGGTTTAGAAATTCACCCCAAACTTTGCTAGCTTGGATTCATGGTGACACAACCAGAAATGAGAGAGCCAGGCAAGTTGGCTTCACAGCTTGTGTTATTTACCACTGTTCTACCCTACTTTGCTAAGTGATTAAAAAGAAGAAGCTACAAATAGGTATGACCCTATTTTGTAACGATATGTGTTAATATTAGTATGTATTTTAAAGTTATACAAATTAATTCCTCTATAAATTTGTATCTAGTTACACACTCATAGAAAAGACAGATAATACTTTGATATTTTTCCAACAGTGACTACTTCTCTTTAGTGGGATTTTGGGTAACTGTTGTTTTGAACTTCAACATTTCTGTATTTTGCAAATTTTCTGTTAAAATTATGTGACCATTTTATAATCACAAAATTGTGTTGTTAATGTTATATATTTCAAATTTGATGATCCCTCTTGAAATGCATGTATCGTATTTTAGTATACCCTTGAAGTGTCAGTCAGTGTTTGGGTTCCATCCTCTGATAGGTACATTAAATGGGGGCCCAAAGTCAGAAAACTTCTTTCTCTCACTCAAAAGCAGTGTTGCAGAATTTCAGAGTTAAGAAGAATCTTAGAAACCAGCCATCTTGGTTGAATTTTAGAAGCCAACCATCTTATTTCTCAGATGAGGATCCTGAAGCTACTATAGATTTAACCAATTTACCCAAAATTACCTGAGAGTAAGTCATTCAACCAGGCTTCAGACCCAGGTCTTCTGACTTCAGACACTGTGTTCTGTGAAGCCCCAGAGGTCTCCAAGCCCTCAGGCAGGTGGAAAGTGAAGCACAGTTGATTTCTGTGACGTTTGTTTGGAATGATGAGGGAACTGAAGAAAACAAATGTATTCTTTCAATAAATAACCGTCACTGAAAACAATGGGAAGGCTCTTGGGGATGCTTTATGATGCCTCTGGAGGTCACTGAAGGATCCTCACCCGGATTTTGGAGATCTCTTGGTATTAATGACCTCAGGTTATAGAAGGTGGTGTGAAAAATGGAGAGAGGACAGTAGTGGAAAGAGTATTAGACAGACATAGGCACTTCCATGGATGATTCTTCTAAAACAGGAAAATATTCTCTTTTCAGCTCCAGGACCCACAACGGCAGTGTCCTACATGTCAGTGAAATGCGTGGATGTCCGTAAAAACCATCACAAGACAAAATGGTTAATGCCTTGGGGACCCAACCAGTGTGACAAGATCCGAGACATTGAGGAAGCGATTCCAAGGGAAATCGAAGCCAATGACATTGTGTTTTCTGTTCACATTCCCCTCCCCTCCATGGAGATGAGTTCTTGGTTCCAGTTCATGCTGTTTATCCTGCAGCTGGACATTGCATTCAAGCTGAACAACCAAATCAGTAAGTGCATTCTCCCCATCCCTCTCCTATCCTGGAGAATTTCTCTCTTCAGGCTTTTCAGAGCCAGTTATAATAACAGTAAAATAAGAGTATTACTAGTGACAATTATCGACTGCTTTCTACTTACTAGACACTTTTCTGAGTACTCTACCTGAATTAACCCATTTAATTCCTAGAGGTAGGTCTTATTTCATTTTACACATAGAAAACTCAGGCATCGGTGAGACTGCCCAAAGTCAGAAGGCTAGAGAATGGAAGAACTGGAATTCAAAGTCAGGTGGCCAGAGCCCTGCCCTAACCAAGTTTCATAACCCCTCTAGTGCCGAGAGGGGACTCATCCTAGTGGAGTGATTTGAGGGTTTCTGAAAGGTTGCATCTTTGCAAATGTCTTTTCTGGCTGGGCTTTGAGTGAAGCCATTGCCTTAGAAAAATATACCTGTCAAAATGGGAACACCAACCCACAAGCACCCATTTTCCCACAAACCGGGTTATTTTTCTAGCTTACTCAGTTGTGATTCAAGACTCTGAGGGCATGAGGCATATAAACATTTTGTGAGGAGACTATTGGGTGATTTTGGAGAGGAAGATCCACTTGTGGCATCTGAGGACAGTACAGGGAATCTGAAATTGAGAAGGAAGAGAACATTTTTTACTGAAGCAGGATCAGGGGTGAGAGTGAAAGAGAAAAAGGTGTGTTGAAGACAGCTCTGCCTAGGGCCTGTCCATGGATTAAAGCACTTTTTCAATTCTAATTTTCCTGTATCAACAATTATCTTGATACACAATCACATTGATTTTACTCTGTTTAGGAGTTGGAGCAGTATATGTGCCTGGTTGACATTTTATCTGGAACAGATTATGCTAAGATAATTTTTCAGAATGTAGAGTTTCCACCCTACCCCTAATTCCTTCAGTCTCTTACCCATTATTTCAAACTGTTTTTGAGTACCCACTACGGCCACATACCAAATTGATGGCTGGACATGTGGTTACATGTGAAGACACTGTCCTTCAAGGGGCTTATAGTTAAGTGGAAATGACAGGCAAATAACAAGTCATTACAGTATAGTGTGCTAGGTGCTGTGACCAAGGTATACCCAGGAGCTGTGGGAGCATAAAGAAAAGGCTTCAGAGCAGAGAAAGGGAAGGCTGCCTTGGTGCGCATACACACACGGTGTGTGTGTGTGTGTGTGTGTGTGTGTGTGTGTGTGTGTGTGTGTGTAGAGGTGAGCAGACATATCTTTGAGGTGAGTGTTAAATAGTGAAAACCCTGACAGAGTTGGGGTGAGGGTGGGTGCAAGTGGAAGAGCACTTTAGGTAGAAGTAATGGCTGATGGGCACATCTGGACCTTCATAACAGCATTCAAGTGGTACTTCCCACATCCCTATTCTCTTGCCTATTGACTTGCTTACTCATTCATTGCTTGCATAACATATTTGTTCATTCAAGCTTTATTAAGTCTCAACCATGTGTTAAGCAGTGGGTACTGAAGATGCAAGATTGAACAAAGCACTAGGGAAGAAGTGGTTAGGAGAAAGATACTTAAACATACCATAAGGAAAGATAAGTGCTATAACGAGAGGAATATGCCATATAATGTGTGAGATTCGGGCAGGAAACTGCTATGAGGTTAAAAACTGAGACTAAAGCTAGTGTATATATCTTGAGGTTTGGGTTTTCATATTCCTAATTCTAAGAATGTATTCAAGAAAAGGAGAATTACAACAGTTGGAGGAGCCATGGTAGGCTGACATCGGTAGGTTAACTGGCTTATTTATGTTTTGGTGTGAAGGTCCAGGACAGAGTTCTCTGTTATCTGGTTGCCTGTTGTGTATTTCAAGAATAATGTTCCCAGACAGACTCCTAGCTCCAAGTATAAAGGAAATGATTTTCTCTGTAATAGAAATTAAATAATTGCTCCGTAGTGACTGTATTAGTGCTGGGTATAACAAATTATCCTGAAATTTAGCAG
Organism: Pseudorca crassidens; assembly: GCF_039906515.1. NCBI lineage: Eukaryota > Metazoa > Chordata > Mammalia > Artiodactyla > Delphinidae > Pseudorca > Pseudorca crassidens. The sequence continues at coordinate 58,525,514 of NC_090297.1, read as the reverse complement.
CATACATCAATAAGCATGTAGTATACCCCTCTTTCTCTGGGTCAGGGATCTGGGTACAGCTTAACTTGGGAGTCTCTGGCTGAGCTTCTCTTCTGAGGTTGCAGTCAAGCTGTTGTTCTGGTCTGCAGTCTCATGAGAAGGCTTGAAGGCTCGACTGGGGGAGATCTGCTTCATGTGGTCACTCATGTGGTCGTTGGTAGGCCTTGTTCCATCACCACATAGGCCTTGCCATGGGGCTGTCTTACAGTAGGTCCCCCCCACCCCCCAATAAGGGCTAGTGATGAGAGAGAGGCAGAGAGAGAGAGAGAGAGAGAGAAAACGCAGGTGCCTAAGACAGAAGCCACTCAGTCTTAGAAGTGACATCTCATCTCTTCTACTGTATTCTATTGGTTAGAAGTGAATGAGTGAGTCCAGCCCACACTTGAGGGAGATTACATAGGGCATGAATATCGGGAAATGGACATCATTGAGGACCAATGAGTTGATCAATCAAGCCTATATGATGAAGCCTCCATAAAAACCCAGAAGGAGAGCTTCCAGGTTGGGGAATCAGAATGCTTCCACGTGGCACCATACTGGACCCCAAACTCCATGAGGACAGAAGCTCCTTTGTTAGGGATCTTGCCCTATGTATTTGGACGTTGATTTGTATCTACTTTAATATCTTTTGTAATAAACCTATAATCTAATGAATAAATGGGTTTCTGAGTTCTGTGAGCAGCTCTAGCAAATTAATCAAACCTGAGAAGGGGGTTGTGGGAACCTCTAGTTCGTAGCTACTAGGTTAGAAGTACAGGTAACAACCTGGACTTGGCAGCTGGCGTCTGAAGTCTAAGGAGGGGATCATGGGATCCTCCAATCTGTAGCCAGTCGGTCAGAAGCGCAGGTAACAACCTGGGCTTGTGATTAGTGTCTGAAGAGAGGGGCAGTTTTGTGCGACTGAGCCCTTAACCTGTGGGATCTGATGATATCTCTGGGTAGATAGTGTCAGAATTGAGTTGAATTGTAGGACACCCTGCTGGCATCAGAATTGTTGGATGTGTGGGAAATTTCACACCCCATCCTTACTGGTGGTCAGAACCTATCACATATCTTAATAACTTCACAGATGAATTGTTTCCCATCAAATATTAATTCTAAACATCAAAAATGCCTATGTTGGGGCTTCCCTGGTGGCGCAGTGGTTGAGAGTCCGCCTGCCGATGCAGGGGACACGGGTTCATGCCCCGATCCGGGAAGATCCCGCATGCCGCGGAGCGGCTGGGCCTGTGAGCCATGGCCGCTGAGCCTGTGCGTCCGGAGCCTGTGCTCCACAACGGGAGAGGCCACAACAGTGAGAGGCCCACGTACCACAAAAAAAAAAAAAAAAAAAAGCCTATGCTGGTAAGGCTTTAACTAAAACATTGCTATATGTAAATTATATGTGAATGCATCTTATAGTTTTTTTTCCCAAGTACATCTTCAGGTTCCAAAATATATTTTATCTTCATCTAGAAAAAGAGTGGACTAAAGATTCTTTATCTTAGAAACATACTTTAATTTCTTATAACGTGAGGGTCTGCACTTAATAGGGGCACACTAAAAAATTATCTTCCAAGCGGGGGCTACTCTTCGTTGTGGTGTGCGGGCTTCTCATTTATAAGACGTGGTAGGTCTGGGTTTTACCCTGATCCTTATATTAAAGAGTATGTACAGCTGCCGGTTCACTTCTTATATTTTATCATTGTTTGGATGCCTTTCTGACAGCAAGAGATGGGGCAGAAGAAAAAAGATAAGTGTGGTGAACAAGATCCTATTATATGTGGATGGCTTTCTGTTTATCAGAGATTCAGCTCTAGCAATATTACCTCAAATGGAAGGAAAAGTCAGGCCAATCCTGCTTTTTCTTTAAACTTTCCTAGACAGTCTGTGAAATAAGTTTCAGATTTCAAGTAGTAAGAGATTTCACATTTGGACTATGAAATTAAAGTTAGGATTATATGTATATGTGTATATATATATATATGTATTCAGAGTTTTCATGTATCTTTGAAGGGTCTTTGAGCAGATAAAATAATCTAAGGAGTGTATATTTTAAAGGACAGTCATTTGGTGCTAAATTTTATTCATTTTATTTTCAAATTTATTTATCTATTTTTAAAATTATTTATTTATTTATTTTTGGGTGAGTTGGGTCTTCGTTGCTTCGCGCGGGCTTTCTCTAGTTGCGGCAAACAGGGGCTACTCTTCGTTGCGGTGTGCGGGCTTCTCATTGCAGTGGCTTCTCTTGTTGTAGAGCACCAGCTCTAGGCATCGGGCTCAGTAGTTGTGGCGCGTGGGCTCAGTAGTGGTGGCTCTCGGGCTCTAGAGCGCAGGCTCAGTAGTTGTGCTGCATGGGCTTTGTTGCTCCACGACATGTGGGATCTTCCCGGACCAGGGCTTGAACCCGTGTCCCCTGCACTGGCAGGCGGATTCTTAACCACTGCACCACCAGGGAAGCCCTGTTTATTCCTTTTAAACTTTCAAGTTAAGATGATACAGGTTTTGGCTAGGATTTGAAATCTTGACAATCCATCAGAAACTGAATAAGCATTGACATTCACTTTAAAAACTGGTCATTGTTTCATCAACTTCAAGATTTCATCAGACTGATGTTTTTCGGAGGGAAATGATGATATTATAGGGTAATGTATAGTAATAAAAGTGTTTAGAGAATGTGTATATTTTATTTGATCATTGAGAAATACGATATTCCATGCTTATTATTCAATAAAAGTAATCCATACTTGAAAAAGCAATTTTAAACAGAATCCCTACTCTCATTGTTAAAACATAAACATTTAAAAAACCTACAGTTGTCATTCAGTAATAAGTATGAAAAGTAGTAGCCAGTTCAACTTGTAAACGGTGATAATTTTAAAACTATAATCTGCAGGATCTGGGAAGGGAAAGCCAGTTGAATAGAATCTAGTTCTAGATGCTTAGAAAGTGGACCTTTCAGTAAATGCCAATTACAGGTGGCCCTCCATATCTCATCCTTGGATACTGAGGGCCTATTGTACTATGGTACTTTGTATAGGTGACTTGAGCATCCGTAGGTTTTGGTATTTGCTGAGGGTTGGGGGTGGAGGGTGGTCCTGGAAACAATGGATAACGAGGGATGACTGTACAAATTCTGAGCAGACCTTTCTGTTGAGATCTATGTTTGGGCCACTGCTGACTTTTACCTAAACATTTCAGAGGCATGGAATTAGCGTGCTTGTCAGGGCACAAACGTGGTGCTTCTATAGAGCTGAAAGAGACAGAGAACTTCAGGTTTTGCTCTGGAGAGTTAGAAAATGGAGGGAGTGTGAGTGGACTAAAAAGTGTCAAAAAAATGTCAACCTAAACATCTGGTGTCTAGATGGTTGAGCATTGAGAAAAATGAATGCTTATTTATGTGATGGGCTTAGATTGTTCTGTAACAGCAAATTCTGTTATTTGAAAATATCCTCTAGAGTGGGTGTATGTCATTTTTTTTTAAGTGTTTTATCAGTCACTTAATTTATGTATGTATTTGTGAAATACAGGTTTGAGTTGGCTAAAATGGTACCCACTTGTAATGGAATGTCGCTCTACTGATTACAACTGCAAGTCACATACTTAGCATAACCTCAGACTCTACATGGGGCTTCTTTTGAGGAACTTGGGTGGAGAGATCAAAGAAGGAGGGTTTTTTTGACATGTCTCTACCCAGCTTTCAAATCTACTGTTGAAATAGAAGCACTGAAATTCTTTGGCAGAAAGCCTCAAGGTGGATTGATCTGTCTTGAGTAGTAAATCTAGGATTTCAGGGGTCTAAAAATCCCTTAGGCTGAAGAAATACTGATAAATGGTGTGGGATGGGGAAAGCCAGAGCGTTTATTCTGTTCTTAGGTAATGAAGTCATTATGTTTTGCTTTGAACCCCGTGCTGTACGCTATAATTAAATATTGTCTTATTTGCTTGTTTCATTCTTGCAAATGACTACATGTAACGATGGAATTATTTCTATAACAAGTGATTTTTCTTTTCTCAACTGAAAACATTTCTGTACAACATTTCTAATAAAAAAAAAAAGTAGAATGATATTATTACCCAGTCATTTTTCAAGTTAGATGGCTGAGTGTCCTGGGAGGAAATTGCCTAACTTTTTATGAAATGATTGTGTGCTTCCATTTGTGTATCGATTATAGAATGTTAGTCAGACACCACATGAAGACAGTTAGAATAAAGCAACAATCTGCTGACTGTAAAAAATAAACTGTTATGTTATCTAAAATGATTAGGGGCGAATTTATAGAAGGAAGAAAGACGGAATCCTATTGTGATCTTATTGTTGACCATCAGCAAGAGTCATGCTTCTTAATTCTATTATATTTTGAGATGCCTCTTGGGAAGAGTCCACAAAGAGAGCTTAATGGGGCAGAGGATTCTGTACACCATAAAACTACAGCTACTGTGATGGAACAGACCATTGGTAATATGGTATTCACATAACTGGAATTCCATGTTTCATCAGATAATCCTCTTTAACAAACTATACCGAAGCAAGTCACTGAGAAGAAATCTAATTCTACCCTCCCACTCCCATTCCCCCACCTCCCCTAATAGAGACCTTCTTTGATTCATGACCATGTCACAGTCTCTATAAGAAACGTTTCTGATTGGACAGTTTTTATTACAGGCTGGTGACACCAAGATTTTTTAAGTTACCTTTTAAATTTCTTTACCTGCCCCAGAGTCAATGTGAGCAGAAATAGAAACTTCAAATTTTTCCTCTCCTCTCTCCCCTCCCCCTTAAAAAAAGATAAGCTGAAAAAGCTCAAAACACACCGGAAAGATGTGGCAGACTTAAATGGAGTGGGGTTTGAGGTGGTGGGTAAAGGTTAAGAGGTTGTCACTATTTGAGATGGACTTACACGGCCAGTCCTTTTTCTTATGGAGTTGTGTTTCCCCTTCAAACAAAGGCTAGAACCTAGAACTTACAAGCATGACTCAGTCTTACCTACTGACTTGAAACAGAAGAAAACTGAAATCATGGGAGAAGACCATATTTTGTTGATTAACCCAGGATAGTGACTATTAAGGACATCATGTTAGTTTACTCTCATTGATAGATTATCTTTCCCTTTGTGGGAATCATCAGGCACAGCTTTGGAATTAACCATTGTGAACGTGTTTATATTGGCAGGAGCGTGGGAACCTTTGGCTTTGTTTGATTTGGGTGTGATGGGTGTAAGCACGTGACTTGGACAGCATCACTATAAAGCTGTCTGGATCTCTATATCTGGCTCAATGGTTTCGTGTTATATATTTCCAAATGAAAAAATCCAGTTGAGAAACAGAGTTGGCCTCTCAAAACCTTCCCAAGATGTTTTATTAATGTTTATAGTTTGCTTATCCAGTCCCTCCCACTTCCTTCCAGTCATTCATTGATTTACCAGTCAATTTAACATTGGAAGCTAGATCGTTTTGGATTGGTCTTTAGTCTTAGCAAAACACTCCTCTATGATGTTGAATAATTTGCAGTAATTGTTACTAAACATCAACTGTGTGATTGCAGACTCTGAGCACTGGAAGATAGGTTAGAGTGCTGCTGGTCTAATTATCTTCAACCAGGAGTCTATGGGTAGGGTTCAAGGGCCACATGAGCCCCTGATACTGTGTGAAATTTTAGTCATATTTACTTATGTGCATTTTGGGAGTAAAAGGGTTTGTGGCTTTTGTCAGGTTTTCAAATGGGTGTTTGGCCCCAAAATGTTAAAGAACTAGTCGTTTAGTTTACTAGATGAGGAAACCTTACAATACTTGCCCACTGTAGCACAGCTGGCTGGAGACAGAGCAAGATCTCCTGGTGTATATCAGCCATGTAGGCAGGTGGATGGTACCTAGCAACAAGTAGCTACCGTATACAGGGCAGTGAGCCTTCTGCCAAACAGCGGCCTCTAAGATTCTTGGACAGAAGTTGTGCTGGTCTTTCTAAAATGGTGTATCTCTCTGTTTTTTTTTTTTTTTTATCTCCCAAGTTCAGGAAATGTAGTGCAGTCTAGAATCTAGACTAGGAGGTAGGCTGGTCCTGTTTATAGTGCCACAGCTGCAGATCACCCATGTGTCTCATTTCCTGCTCTGAGTTTAGAATATAAATGAGGAGATTCTCTTTGCATCTATAACAAGTATATCCTGGTTACTAAAATAAAAGCCTGGTGACATCAATGAAAAATGGGAGCAGCAGAGCCACCAGCGGCAGCAGATTCCTTGTTGGCGCTCCACTATATAGAAGGTGTCTTTGTGCTGTTACCTCCTCTTCTAATTTGGGGTATTTTTGTTAATATTTAAATGCCAGCCAATCACCACATAGCTAATATGAGGTTATTTTATGGGGAATCGTACCTTTATTTTGGGTAACCTAAGAAAATATGAAGTAAAATTATTTTCTGAATGATGCTTTTCAAAGCAAAAGAAAGTTAGATGGGGAAAGAAAATCCTTTGTTAAGCAAAGCAGAATTCTACTTGCAAAGGTGCCAGGGATTCTACAATGGAAAAAACCACTTTCTTCAACATCTACCTACTGTCTACACGCTGATGCTAGAAATGGTTCCAGTTCCTCTTTTGCTTTAGTAAGTTAGTGCTAATGGTATTAGTAGGAGAGGTAGTAGTAATTCTTTAAAGGAAGAAGAGGTTCTGGTTTTTTCATTGTTCTGGTTTAGGTCGTTTCCTAAAGTAATTGTCCAATGAATCTATCTGTCCTGCCCCACTGGTTATTCATATTATGACCACAAAGGAAAGCCCAGACCTGACCTAACAAGCAAGATTATGTGTTCTTTAAAGGTAAGGGTTGGGGGAAGATTGTAAACATTTAAATTTAGTATCTTCTAAAAAGTTACTGTCAATGTAGAAAAGAGTTTTAATAGTTGAAGTTGTTCAGCAATGAAAAGGCTGTCTCTTCAAGTAGTGAGCAGCCTGTCATTGGTAGTAATCAACCAGAAGCTGGTTGAGGGGGGAATCATAATGATGACCCCAAGTGATAACTTGCATTTGGTGGTGATTTCTTTACAAAGTACTTTTGTACTAGGGGTGCTGGTGGTTGTCTGTGTTGCCAGCCATTTGCTTTGGCCTCATGTCATTTTCCTGCAGAACTTGTCTATCTCTCCTCTCTGAGTGTGGGCTTCCACCGTGCCTGCTGAGTGGGCACCTGGCCACATGATCAGTCCCCCAGCCACAACTGATTGGATTAGGATGGGCCCTTGCCCCAAGGGGGAACAATCAGATTCTCTCTTATAACAAATCGGGATTCACTATTTCTAGGCCCACCTTCATTGGCATTTAAACTGAAAAGTCCTGGGGGCTACCTGGGCAGGAGGTGTTGGAGATGTTGGAGAGAAAAGTTGTTTGGCAGATTGGGAAAATCAGATGCAAAGAGAAAAATGGAGACAAAGGACCATAATTATGGGGTATAATTATGATCAACTGCAAATGATGAATCTCTCTCTGACAGTTTTCTCTTCCTGGTTCTGGTTCCTCAAGCTTGTCAGCACTTTGTGTCCTGAGTTTCTTGAGATACCTTTGTACCAGCTAATTTCTGCTTAAGCTAGCGTGCCTAAAATCCTGTTACTTGCAAGCAAATCATCTCTGATTAAGACAACTTTATTTTATTTCACCTGATCATCTTAATAGTTCTTCTCCCTTCTAAAATCAGAGGAAACTGAGGATGAGAGAAGCTAAATGATTTGTCCAAAGTCCCCCAGCTGAGAAATAGAGGGGTTATAAGTGAAAGCAATCTTGGAACTCTAGTGCCTTCATCCCACTGAGTCTATGGCATGAGTCCATCCATAGTGCCCTGGAGAGCCTTCCTGATCTGAGTGGGAAATCATACGAGATGACTCCTAAGGTTCCATCCACTCTACATCTCTTTTGCGGAAGAGTCCATGACTCACTTAAGATTTTTTGGCTCTATAAAAATCTCATGAGTATCCCTTCAGCTTTGTGAATCAGTTACTTCAAAGACCCTTAAGTGTAACCATTTTAGAAGATGCTGCTCAGTGGGGATGGATGCCTCTTTGTTCGTGGGTGAACTTAGTGTTGAAATGAGTGAGTTTTCTTGTCTTTTATTTTGTTACGTGTTACCTTGTGTTCATTTCTAGTCCTTGGGTAGGCAGACAGGGTTGGTGTACTGGAAGTGTATTTTTAGTCTGACATTAAAAAATGTATCATAGACACCAACACAGGAAACAGTTTTTTAGGTGAGTCAGTATACAAATAACCTCAAAGAGTTTTCATAAAGGGATGGTAGATCTTTTAAATTTAACAGTCCAGTTTCTGAGGCCCCCCTCCCAATGTCCTGCGTTCATTTATTGCTTATTTATTGGGCTTCTACTATGTGCTGGCATTTTTTACTCAGGAATTAAGGTATAAAGATAAGTCCTTATCTTTCATAATACAGTTTCAAAAAACATCATGACCCTTCTTTGTTTACTTCTCTCTATCCTGAAAGACTGAATTTTGAGGGCAAGGACTGTATCTTGTTCATCTTTGGGTCCCTAGCACAGCCCCTGGCACAGTAAATACTTGAGATGTAGTCAAAAGAATTAGGTGCTCACTGTCTAGTTCAGAGAGAAAGAAACAAAAAAATCACACTAATGTGTTCAGTGCTAAGTGCCCAGAATATTCTGTGAATACAGAAGGGGAAATGATGAACTAACTGCGAAGATAGTTTTTTAACTGAGTATTGAAGGGTGGAGTCTTAAAGGAGATGTTGGAATTTGTGACTGTCTACTATCTGATGGCAAAGAAACGATCCAAGGGCAGCCTTATTTTGCTCTGGGAAGCCAGAGTTTTGGGGCCAAATCCCCGACCTATCACTTATAAATTATATGACACTTTTGGTAAGTTTGTGAACTTCCTTATACTTCATTTTCTTTAATCAACAGAATAGATATAAGAGTAGTACCACCCTTATTAGGATTGTTTTAAGGATGAAACTAGAATAAAATACACGTGAGGCCTCTACATAGTAAGTGTACAGAGTAAATGCTCAGTAAAGGTGAGTTATTATTCTTGGACTTGAGCAGAGAGAAGAAACGTGAGTTCTGGAGAGAATATAGTAGCCCAGAAAGAGAGGCAGCAGGGTCAAATGTGCAAAACAAGGACCTGGGTGGATGATGGCCTTAGGCCTTTCATTACTTCAGGACAGTGGTTCTTAACTTTGGATCAAGGACCTTGACCTTGGGAGAAAAATGTGCATAAGCCCCATTCAAATATTTTGTATTCATACTTCAACAGAAGACCTGAAGGTCGTCTGTGGAATTTAGATGTTTATGAATCTCAAGGTAAGAGTTCCAACTTCATGGTATAGGTAGACCCCATGAGTGCCAAATTTCATGTTGATCACCACCTAAGCAATTGGAGAACACCGTAAAATAGAAGTTATGGGAAATTCTCAGCATCCTTAGGAGAATATGTCCACAAGGGATGATTTAATTTTATTTGACTGTAAACATATGAATATGTAAATTAAAATGTTTGGGAATAGAGTAATAAGTCAAGATGGGAGCGGAGGTATGTGGGTGACAAGCTTTTAGAGGTCTGCAAACTGAGATTATAGAAGGTATGTGACTTCTCCAAGGTCATCTGGTTTGCAGCTGAGAAAGGCAGAACTAAGACCCATATTTTTCCACCGTGAAATACTGTGAAATGACGTGTTGTATGCAAAGGACAGTAAATTTACTTGTTAGAAGAATTCTAGATTGGAGAGAAAAGATAAGCTCCTGAAAGATAGAGGGCCAGTCGGTGAGTTGCCTTGATGACCGGGCTAAGAAATTTGGAGTTTGATCCTTGAGAAAAGGAATTGAAAATCACATATTTAGGGCTGAAATGAAATGTGGAATTCAGGATTTGAGACTCATAGCTTGTCCTTTGAATTATACAGCAGCTGGAAATCGAATTTCTTTTTTTTCCATCTGGACTTCTCGCATGGTGGTCTTCCCGACGGGAGGGCATCTGTGAACTTTTTAATGGGAGAAGTCGTAAAGCTGTGTTAGGGCTGTGTTCGCACAAGGCTGGCTTCCGAGGCAGGTAAAATCGAACTCCCCTTTTTCTTTTCAGTTACAGACACAGCCATTGCTGCCACCACCAGCTGAGTGACTCGGAATCTAGGGGTTGCCAGTAATTGTGGGTTTTAAGTCACAGAGGAGAAAGATAAGAGGCAAGCAAGGCTGGTTTTTTCACAATTAAATGTTGCCTCTCGGGCTTCTCTGTCGGCAGGAATCCAAGAGGTCAGGACCCACCAGCCATATTATTTTTCTCCCTGGCTGCCTGCTGTCATTCTTATCCCCTCCTCATTCATGGGAACGAAGAAAAGGTGGGTTGGAAATAAAAAGCTTGTTCTAGCCTACTTTTTCCTTTACGAAACTTGTCAGAAACAAAGCTTTCCCGTGAAATAGACGGGATCCCTTCTGGTAGCTGGCTTTTCCTGCCAGCAGCACAAAGATATTTTTTGGGGGGGAGAGAAACCATTGTTGAAATGCACTTTTGTCCTTTTATAGTTATGACTTTGTTTTTTCTCAAGGACTGCCATGGACTCTGGTATTTTTGTATTTGTTTCTGTTTAACTCATGTTAGTCAAAATCAAGTTTTTATCCCTGGTTGCTCCAACTCCATTATAAGTGCCCTGAGGGCAGGAATTGTTCTACTGTTCTTTGTTTTTACTGCAGTGCCTCAAAGGTAGAAGGCAGTCAAGCAGCTAGTGGTTTAGTTTTCTGCATTCATGAGATGTTAGAACTAGAAGGACCTTAGTCATCATACGTCCAACTTCAGTATTTAATGAAAGAATACAATGTGTACAGTGACTTACTCCAATTGTACAGCTAATTAGTGGCTTTTCTAGAGCAAGAAACAGGCCTCGTCCCCGAACTCATGACATGATAGGAAAGGCCTGGAGTGCTGGAGGTGGGCAAGCCTGGTTCATAGTTTGCCTCCTTCCCAGTTTCCTCATTTTGAGATGCAGGTGATCATTTACATCTGGCTGGCATCTATGTGCAGCTGAAAATGTCTGCACATAATAGGCACTCAAAAATGTGAGCTTTAGGGCTTCCCTGGTGGTGCAGTGGTTGAGAGTCCGCCTGCCGATGCAGGGGACACGGGTTCGTGCCCCGGTCCGGGAAGATCCCACATGCCGCGGAGCGGCTGGGCCCGTGAGCCATGGCCGCTGAGCCTGCGCGTCCGGAGCCTGTGCTCCGCATCGGGAGAGGCCACAACAGTGAGAGGCCCGTGTACCGCACAAAAAAAAAAATATGTGAGCTTTAGAGAATCATTGTTTTATTTCTTTTTAAAATACAAGACTTCCTTTATAAGAAAACACATTTCTTTTTAAAATTTTTATTTTATTTATTTTTTATGTCTTTAGAATAGCCTTTATTATTATTTTTTTAACATCTTTATTGGAGTATAATTGCTTTACAATGGTGTGTTAGTTTCTGCTGTATAACAAAGTGAATCAGTTATACATATACATATGTTCCCATATCTCCTACCTCTTGCGTCTCCCTCCCACCCTCCCTATCCCACTCCTCTAGGTGGTCACAAAGCACGGAGCTGATCTCCCTGTGCTATGCGGCTGCTTCCCACTAGCTAGCTATTTTACGTTTCATAGTGTATATATGTCCATGGCACTCTCTCACTTCATCCCAGCTTACCTTCCCCCTCCCTGTGTCCTCAAGTCCGTTCTCTACATCTGTGTCTTTATTCCCGTCTTGCCCCTAGGTTCTTCAGAACCTTTTTTTTTTTTTTTTTAGATTCCACATATATGTGTTAACATATGGTATTTGTTTTTCTCTTTCTGACTTACTTCACTCTGTATGACAGACTCTAGGGCCATCCACCTCACTACAAATAACTCAATTTCATTTCTTTTTATGGCTGAGTAATATTCCATTGTATATATGTGCCACATCTTCTTTATCCATTCATCTGTTGATGGACACTTAGGTTGTTTCCATGTCCTGGCTATTGTAAATAGTGCTGCAATGAACATTGTGGTACATGACTCTTTTTGAATTACGGTTAAGAAAACACATTTCTGAGATCTCTTTAATGTCAGAAAACGTAGCCCGATTGCTGTTGTGAGAACAACTTAGGAGGGAGAGCAGGTTAATAGGGCTCCTGGTTGGATGCAGCGTAGAATTGCCTACAAGTGGAAACTGGTCCTGCCCACAGATAAGAAAGGCCACAAGTGCAATGCCTTTGCCTGGGTCCCATCAGCCCTCGCTGGAAGGGAGCTGGGTTGCTATGTTCAGCAGTTAGTAAGGGATGCCTGCTGTGCCTGCCTTGCTGAGCAAGAGGCTCGACTGTAGGGGGTGGGAGGGCACGAACGAGAGTCCACGGGCCCAGCTTGCGTCAGGAGTGAGATAAACATAAACGACGGTAGGCGGTGCAGTGGGAGAGGGGAAGGCCAGGGGCTGAGGGAACACAAGAGGCACTAGCACAAGGCACGCAAGAGGACACTGCCCAGGCCTAGTGTTGTTCAGAGGCAAGTTTGTGGAGAGGTGCACAGACAGACCGACAGAGATGAAGGGGGTGCCAACATTACATGATAGGAAAGAGGCTTTCCCAGGAGAGACTGAGGGAGACGGCTGGAGAGGAAGAGCAGAAGAAGGAACCTCCTTTCAGTACTGGTGGCTTTTATTGAGGGAGGGGCCGTTGAGGTCTTCGGGGCCCAACCCAGGGTCCTGGTTTTCTTCTCTCTGTCTCACAGACACACATGCCTTCTCCACCCTCTTTGTGGTGTTGTGAGTCCAACCATCTCCCGGAAGCCTGAGCAGCAGCCCAACATTGTCTCGTTGCTGCCCGGAGGTCAGGGAATGCCCTTGCTGATGATCAAGGGGAGGACCTGCTCTGCAAATAGCACCCCAGTCCCGTGTGCAATAATTCCCCACCTAAGCTGCACGGAGCACATACTCTGTGCAAAGAACACTGGCCTGACTCCAGCAGTGACACAGCTGTTGAAACAGCTTAGTCACCGGGGCGATGGAGGTGGTGTGGCTCGGGAATGTGGGGTGCAGCGATCTGACATTTAGCTGGCTGGCAGCCGCCCTGAGAGCCAGCACAGATCTGTGGGAGAGCTGCAGAGAGAGTCTGCTTCCTGTCCACAAGCATTCCCTTGTTTCTTTTGAAGCCCAACCATAATCCCCTCCCTGGGCAGGACAGACTGGGGAACAAAACGTTTTGGGACCAAGGAGAGGAAAAAAGAAAGGGTGAATTCCTTTGAGACACCTGGTTTCTTTCCCTTAATGATCCATGTTAATTTACTGGATACTTTTTTTTTTTTTTTCCTGCGTCAGGCTAGGCAGAGTGTGATTTAGACTTCCTGAAGGTAGGGTGAGGCAGGGGGAAAGAGCTAATTTATCTAGAAAATGGAGTGACTTTCTTAGCTTTTAAGGTATCCAGGTGATGTAGGAAAAAGTTAAGAAGACAAGTCCTGGCCCTCCTGCCTGATCTTGATTGCATTTCTTCAGCCGTTTCATCTGCCAGAGCTCCTGTCTGAAGGACTCTGGGCAGATCTGGGCACACTACTTCTCTGGTTTCATCAGGATTTGAGGAGGACTAATACACTGCCACAGAGTGACCCCATTCCTCTTCCAGCCCTTTGAAGAAGTGACCTTTGTGTTTTCTCTTTATCCTGGACTTCTTCTGCACTGTTTGTTTTGGGAGTTGTTAAGTTAAATTAGCCATCCCTTTCCTCTCCTGGTTACTGTATGAGAATGCAGCTGTCAGTCTGTGAACTCCGCTGTCGTCTATTTTTAGATTCAGTGTGAATGAAGCTCTCTTCTCTAATTGCATTGGGGGGGAGGGAGAGGGAGAGAGGGAGAGAGAGGGAGAGAGGGAGAGAGGGAGAGAGGGAGAGAGGGAGAGAGGGAGAGGGAGAGGCAGGTAGATTTTCGTAACCATCACACTGGCTATTATTCTAGATGCTCTGTGCGCTGATGGTGTCCTGGGGAGAAAGCAAAGAAACCCACTGTGTGTTTCCCTCCCTTGGCTGTCAAGTTTGTTTTCACTCCACATTTATGTTGATTATGGTCGAATAGGAAAGAGCAGTGTGGCCACATTTGCTTTCCAGTGTTTTAACACTTGCCAGCTTGGATGGTTCTGATTTCTCTAGCTTTTTTAGGAAAAGATTGGCTCATTGTTGAGTTCAAATTCCTTGGAAAATGGGGAAGGTCCTTTTGGTGACCTTTACTATGAGATGAAATAATCTTAAACATGCTGAAAACTGTGTAAATGCAGCGGGCCACAGTTTCTTCTAGATCTCTCTACCCCTTCCCCCACCTTATCCCAGTCTGCCTTTCACACAGCTGCCAGATCTCTTTGCTTAAACATCCTTCTAAAGAAAATGCTGGGACTTCTCTGGTGGCGCAGTGGTTAAGAATCCGCCTGCCAATGCAGGGGACACAGGTTTGATCCCGGGTCCGGGAGGATCCCACATGCCACAGAGCAACTAATCCCGTGCGCCACAACTACTGAGCCTGCTCTCTAGAGCCCACGAGCCACAACTACTGAGCCCACGTGCCTAGAGCCCGTGCTCTGCAACTAGAGAAGCCACCGCAATGAGAAGCCCATGCACGGCAATGAAGAGTAGCCCCCGCTTGCCACAACTAGAGAAAGTCTGCGCGCAGCAACGAAGACTCAACCCAGCCAAAAAAAATAAATAAGTAAAATATTAAAATAAATAAAGAAATAAAATGCAGTGTTCAGAGCACGTTTCTTCTCTTTGTCAGAAAATCCTTCCTCCTCTCAACCTTGTCTGTTTTCTCCACTCCTTTTCCCATTCCCTGCCGTATTGAATTAGTTGATTTCTCTGACTACACTGTCCTATTTTTTGCTTCCATGACTCCCTCTGCCTATAATTTCTTCTCCTGCTTCCTTACCTAGTGAACTCTTACTCATCCTGTGATTCACAGTTAAACATCATCTCTTCTAGATGAGATAATCTAGAAGATCGTGCATTCTATGCTGCATTTCTTGTCCCCCACCTAGCACTCTTGACATCTTTGTGCTGACTACAGTCATCCCTCAATATCCCTGGGGGATTGGTTACAGGATCCACCTGAATATCAAAATTCAAGGACGCCCAAGTCCTTTCTATAAAATGGTGCAGTACAGTCAGCCTTGTATATCTGCAGGTTCTGCGTCTGTATATAGAGGACTGACTGTATATACCTACTTTAGATGTACTACCCACATGAGATAATACTTATTTATGTATATGCCTGCCTTCCCCACCTTACTGTGAACAATCAAGGGCAATGACTTTGCCTTGTATGTCTTTTTCATCTCCACTATTGTGCATAGAAACTAGTAGGTGCTTAAACATATTTGGTGGATTAAAAAATGAATTGAAAAAAAAAATGAATTGGATTGGATGGTCCATTTAGAATTAGAGGTTTCAGAGGTACATTATTCCATCTTGGTGGCCACACCAGCTGTTACGACATCCTGTTATGAGTTCCTGATGGGCTTATTTTCTGTCCTGGAAAAATAGGCTTGAGTAGATTACCAGAGACCTGACGTGTTATACCCAAATGGGTGCTGTACAGTTTTTCTTCTCTGAAGTCTCTTGCCAGTAGTTCCACCTATTCTCTTATCCCTATAGACTTGGGCAGGCATGATACACACCTCAAAGACCCATCTTTTTATTGTTTTACTTAAACCTTAAACTCTAGAACAGGTCAGAGGACTATTTGGTTTCTAGTCCCTGTGGCTACATCCTTTCTCCTCCTTTACCCCTACTAGCCCTCTCAAGCGGAACACTACTGCAACCCCATATTATAATTCAGATGGAGAGGGAGGAAGGAGACGGTGCCTCCCTCAGGCTCACTCCCCTTCCACCCAGTCCCGGGAACAGGCATATTGCTCCTTGATGGGACCCTTGGCCAAATTTGAGGAACATCCTTTTTTCTGAGTGTGTGTGTGTGTGTGTGTGTGTGTGTGTGTGTGTGTGTGTGTGTTGGTGGGGGCGGGTGGGGGGAGAAAGGAAGCAGGCAGTGGGGAAAAGAAAGTGAATGCCACCAGAACACAGCAAACTATAGACTACACACGTTTGTTATAGAGGTGATGGAGTGACGGAGGGAATTTTGGATTGTAGGAATATTTGGAGGAAGAAGAATGATATTCATTAATTTGGCAAATATTTAATGACTATCTGTTTTGTAAAGACATGGGGTGATATAGCTGTGAGCAAAACTGAGGTTGTCCCTGGCTTTCATGAACCTCTCAGTCTAAGTGGGAGGTGGGTAGGGAAAGAGATACAGGTAAATAGGTAGCTGAACTGCAGTAGGATACGTGTTACAGTGCTGGACACACAGGGTACTGTGCGAGCAAGAGGAGGGGCACTTCATCCGTTTTAGTGGGCGAGGGAAGGCGGGAATGAATCTGTGGAATTCTAGAGGATGAGCAGGAGTTGTTCTGGCATGAGTGGGAATGCCAAGCACTATCTGCAGAGTACTGTCTGCAGCCCAGAGGCAAAGAAGCTCTTTTGTAATTCATCCTCTTAAAGGGGACACCTATTAAAAACCTGGTATGCAAGCAGGGACCCCAAGTGCAGTAAGTGTAGGTAACCTTGAGTAGCAGACTTAAAAAAGCAGTCAGCATTTACTGAGTGCTTACTGTATGCCAGGGCTGTGCTGAGTGATTAGCACATTTAATCCTCACAACCGTAGGAGATGGGCATGCTGTTCTCCCCCTTTTATAGAGAGAGAAGTTCAGTGGCTTGCCTACTGTTGTACACCTTGCCTACTTGGCCACCAAGTGGCCAAGGTGGGCCATGATTCCAGGCTGCCTCTCTCCAGAGCCTGATTCCAGGCTGGAGGCAGGATGGCGGGCTAAGGTGACTAGTCTGGGGAGGCAGGAATAGGGAAGAGTTTGCGAGATGAGACCCTGGGATGCTAACCGAGAGTCAGATCTTAGTCTCTCATGCCATTTAAGGAGTTTCAACATTAGACTGAGGGTAATGTAAAGACATTGAAAGTATCTCAGAAATCATCTATCTGGCTACAGTGTGAAACACAGGCATGGGGCATGTGTTTGTGTCATCTAGACCTGAAATGATGGTGACCTTGAACACGGGGAGCGGTGGTGAGGAGAGAGACGGGGATAAATCTGCAAGACTTGATGAGCTGAGAGAATTGACCAGATCTGGTGGTTTGGCTTTCTTTTCTGAACCACAGAAATAAAGCCATCCAGTGGGTAGTGAGCGTGCAGATTGAAACTTAGGAGAGGAATCTGAACTTGAGAGGTGGCTGGTGTCCCAAGAGCAGATGAGACCCCTCAGGGCAAGTGAGCTGAGTTGGAAGGGGAAGGGGCTATTCTACAACCCAGTGAACACCAGGATGTATTTGTTCTATATTCTGTGGTCCTGCAGATTCATTTGTTTACAAAACATTTGATGCCCCAGCTACTTTTCCAAATGTATAGCCTTTAAGCAGTCCAGTAGGGTGCAATATGCGTGAGTGGATGTTTTCTAACTGCAAATGCAAAGGGCCTGATGTGTGGAACATTCCCCTATGCCCTAGTCATGTTTCGTAGACAGCTTACTTCAATTAGGAGATACTGCTTCAGAATATAGCAAGGGATCATTCTGATGATGCTTAGAAAAATGTCTTCCTACATGTGGAAAATATTTCTCCACAACACGAATGCTTGACGTGATGGGGGAAAAATGAGAGAGGTGGTGTGAACTAAACTGTTAGGCTGGTTTGCGAAATAATTGTACTCATTCATTTTATAACTGCTTACACGCAGGCCTCTAGGGCATCTTAAGAAAACAGCGGAGACCAAATTTATAATTAGCTGAGTCCATTTTTGCCAGACCTAACGGTGGATATTGGACAGGGTTGGTTTTTTTATTTCCTTAATTGAAAACGTCAAGAAAATACAAGCCAGGTCAGGGAGTTTTTGATCAGGGTAGGAATGCTGGCATAAATAACCCCAGATTATATGTCTGCAGGAGGCTGGGAGGAGGCTGGTCTGCACAGCCTCCTTCTGAGGTTACCCAAACAAACCTGGTGACTGGTAGCTCCCCTATGTAACGTGGAATGCATCTGAGCATTTTGAAATCTCTTTAATTCTTTCCCAGAACGAGGGCCCAGGGAAATCAAGGTTTCTTAGGGAACTGGAAAGCTTTTGACAACCATAAAATAATTCTTTAATAACTCTTAATGTAACTTGTCCTCCCCCTTTTCCCCTTTATTTCCAGTTAATTGATCAATAATATAACATAACCATCCTAGGACTGGATGGAAAGGGAGTGAGTATTTTTAAGTACCTGTATGCCAAGTGGTCCTGTCAACAGCCTTGAGAAGTAGGTCCCACTATTTCTGTATTGCAGAGGTGGAAACTAAGACATTTCAGGTCTCTTAGCTAGGAAGACATAAAGATTAAATTGAAAAGCAGATCTGTTTGGCCGCCAAGCTCTTTGTACTATCCTGGCTGGCAAATACCTGTTTCTAAAAGTGTAAGTAAGAAGCATTTTGATTACTTTCTTTCTTTTTCCTCAAGGAAGGCTCATCTTTCATCACTTTAGCCCCTCCTCCCAGGGACCATTCTTACCTTAAGCAGCTGCCCTAGGTTTCTTGAGGTGCTCACACTGTTTTCCTAGCTATTTGTCCCCCCACCGTTTTTGGCTTATGCTAAGGACTGGCTCACCTCTCTGGCCTTCCACTTGTCTTCAGAAAACTGATTGGCAAACACTTTTCTCATGAAGGGCAGGGCGTTTGTTCCCCCCCCCCCACCCCCGCGCCCCTGGTACGCGGGCCTCTCACTGTTGTGGCCTCTCCCGTGCGGAGCACAGGCTCCGGATGCGCAGACTCAGCGGCCATGGCTCACGGGCCCAGCCGCTCCGCGGCATGTGGGATCTTCCCGGGGCACGAACCCGCGTCCCCTGCATCGGCAGGCGGACTCCCAATCACTGCGCCACCAGGGAAGCCCAGGGCAGGGCGTTTTAACTCATACAGAGATAAATGCTTCTTAAGGATATGATTGGTCTATACTTCCCAATATGGAAAGGCACAGATCTTTCTGCTTGTAATGATACTCTGCAGTCTGGGTCTGCTTCTCCGGAACCCTGGAGTGCAGGTTCCTCACATCAGAGCACTGCTACCATAACAGGATGGAAATACCGAGTGTGCCTTTCCACACCTCCCTTCCCAGTATTGAGAATGGATCTTCCCTGCAACCAAAATGTGTCTCCAAAGCCATTTGAGAAACGCGAGGCTCCGACAACCCACAGGATAGCAAAGCTGCTGGTCTCGTTTAGGTGTGGAAAACCATGCATTTCAAATCTATAAGTGCCCTATGCTGATATACTTCACAACTTTACCCCATGGAACTGGTATAACCAGCATCCTTGTTTTATAGGGAAGGTTCTCCAGGTGCCAGAGGTAGCCTTGGCCTTCCTGCCATTCTCCCTGGGAGCTCAAATCGGATGCTTTACTTTCATTATCTCTGTGGGGAGGGGAGGGGTGTCATGAGACCAGTGTTTTATTACATGCAACATAGTCATTAAAGCTGAACTTTGTTTCCGAGTCCATTGGAGACAGAAGAGGAAGTGATTCTGGTGGCTGACTTCACAGCTTTGCTGTATTTCTCTGCCTAGTGTTTTCCTTTTTCTGAGTTTTGTGTTCCAGGTTTGGATACGGGTTCATAGTGGGAGGTTCCATGTCCCTGAAACCCGGTAATTATTTTGAATTAAAGTAAGTATAAGACTGACTTTCACTTCCCTAATAAAATGATAAAAACAATAGCTAACCCTTCATGCTTTCTGCACTATTCTAAGGATTTTTCATGTAGTAACTGATTTAATGATCACAGAATCCTAGGAGGCAAGTCCTATTCCAGCAGGGTAAGGAACCTGAATGTTCATGGCAGGGTGGGTAGGGGAGATCACAGAGTCCAGCCAGGGAAGGCTCGAGGGCCACTTGAACCGGCCATTCTCCCTGTGGTTTCTGTAAGAACTATACGCCATGAAACTCTAGAAGCTTGAGCGTCTGATGTTTCTAGGGGTGAAGCTTTCCGAGTCTTGGCTTCTCTGCCTCACAAACAGGAATGATAACACCTGCCTCCAGATGGCAAAGGAAGTAAGGACGTGATGTGTGAGGATTAGGCAGGGTATGTGGTAAAGTTCATGAACCAAAATAGAAAGCTTTAGAAAGAACTTCGCCTAATGCTGAAATGGAAAGAAAAGAACGGCGGTGTGGGGGGAGTAGGAAAAGTGTCCCCCCAAAGAATGACACAGCTTGCCTGATGTCTTATTAGCTGACCTGCACAGAGATTTTGTTTCCTTTCATTTTTAGCGAATTGGTTATTGACATGTAAAGATTGAGAGATGTTGTATAACCATCTGCATTTCTGGCTTCTCTTGAAAGAAGCAGCAGGTCTGGTCGGAAGTCCTGTGCTGCCTTACGATGATGGCTGGAGCAGCTGCCCCCAGTCCACGGGGCTCACTTCTGTCCCTGACTACACACCTGGTTAGGGCCAGATCCACAACATGAACACAACCGTCGCCAGGCTTCCGACTCCACGCTGGGACGGGGCGGGGGGGGGGGGGGGGGGCGTCGCATCACACTCCTCCAGTCAGTTTTCTGAAGTAGTGGTGTGTTTCTCTCCCGTAGAAAGTTGTGTTTGGTCAGAGTTGAGTGGTCTCTGCACGCAGTGTGTTTGATTCAACTGTTAAGTTTCTTTTGAATTCTGTTTCTACCAACAAAGGTAACAGAGGGTGGTGGGGTCTGGGGTGATCCGGACTGAGGTTTAAGGCCCAGCTCTGCAATTACTAGCCATGTACTCTTGGACAATTTATATAACTAACTTCTTTATAGGATGGGTGTGATGACCGAAGGGGACAGTGTACACGTGGAGACTTGCTTTTATTAAAGACCTACCTATTCATATTTTGTGACTAGTTTGAGGGGCTTCTTTCATCACAAGTTACCCAGTTTTCTTTACGCCATACAAATAAGGTGGTTGTCTTTTAAGACAGTTTCAAAATACTTCTCTTTCTCATGTTACCAACAATAATACAACTTCAGGCAAGTCACTTCATATCTGAGGACCTCGGTTTACTCACTAATCAAAAGGAAATATCCATGCCCACTTTATAAGTTGTTTCATGAGGTCATTTAAATGAAAGCACGGAAGTCATGAGGGCCTAACACAGAGTAATTGTACACGAAAACAGTGTTTAAAATTTTTTTTTTTTTTTTGCGGTACGCGGGCCTCTCACTGTTGTGGCCCCTCCCGTTGCGGAGCACAGGCTCCGGACGTGCAGGCTTAGCGGCCATGGCTCACAGGCCCAGCCGCTCCGTGGCATGTGGGATCTTCCCAGACCGGGGCACGAACCCGTGTCCCCTGCATCGGCAGGTGGACTCTCAACCACTGCGCCACCAGGGAAACCCCTTTTGTTTGTTTTTAACAGCATATTTTAAAACAGTCTGGGGATTCCCAACAGGTGGCAATAAGTTTTAAAGCTGGATCAGGCCAGGAGGCCAGTCTGTCTGGCCCTTTCTCTCCCTGAGGCACCTGCTCTCTACCAGGCCCACTCCTAACATTTGTGGGGTACAAGGTAAGAGTACCTATGAAGGCATAGCTGCCACATGTCTAAATATTTTTAAAGTGATAAACTTGGCTTACCAAATTATTAAACCAAATAAGTCTTATCATCCAATTGTAACAAATTTACTTTTGTAATGCACTGGAAGTCTGGATGTGAATTTAAGATTCTTGGATGCCTTGGAATTCTGTGCCAAAAATGTGATGGACCAGGGAGTGTGGGCTTCTAGATGTCTTTTCTTCCCACCCCTGGCTCCATCCCATACAAAGAGTGTGTTTCTGTGTGGACACCCCACCCTCCAAGCTCAGTCTCTGTCTGTATCCTCCTCCAAACAGCAGCCGTTTGAGCATTCCTGAGCCCAAGGGTGCACAAGCAGTCGTGTAGTTCCCTCTGGGAGGCCAGATCTGGGGAAGAGGTCCCCCCCAGTCCCACGATGTGGAAGTAGGCTCAGAGCTGTCTGGGTACCTATTCTGGGGTCCCGAGCTCCTGGACCATGTTCTAAAAATTGCGGAAGGGGTTAGGCTCTTGATGAACATGTCCTCTTCACTTCAGGGTCTTCTCATCCGGAGAGGAAGAGAACAGCTGGAAAAGGGCCAGACCGAGCGGGACCCTTGAAAAGTGTGGCGCCCAGATTCAGGACCCCTCCTGCTGTGCTGTGTCTAAGGCCGGTGCTGCTCTGAACCCTGGTCCTCCAAGGAGCGCAATATGAGAATTGATAACTTCCTTTATACCTTTCAGATTGATACTGTTGAGTTCTGTGGTTCTGGAAGTGCCCTTTAGACAGAGTTGAAAGTCCCAATTCCTAATTACAATGTTAGAAATGAAAAGGAGGTACCCTGGTGCCTAATATTCAACTCACAGATGGGAGCTCTGCTCAGTTCTTTCTTTGGACCACTGAGGCTGCCAAGTGACAAACGGTTGTAGCCATTCTGGTTCCTAACCAAGAGGATGTACAAACTCTGAGCATTGCTTCTGCCAAGCCAGGCGTTCCACAGTTTCTTATACAGACTCTTATTATCCATTCTCAGCCCTGGGTCTCTGCACAGCCTGGTGTCCTCAAGTCCAGAGTCTCCTGGACTATGTGGAGATGGGAAGATGGATGAGAACTGGGGTTCCAGCGATTCTGTGTACAGACTTTGACCCCACTACCCCGTTGTCAGCATCTTGCCTCTTCTGTCTTATGTCACACCTAGTGCTTTCCAGTTCTGAGTGGCTTGGGGGTCTGTTGGACATGTTGGCTCACTTTTCCAAAATATCCCTTCCATGGAGTTTCGGCTGTGCCCATCTCTGTGGCTGTCAGGAAATCCTACTTCATCTGTTTTTCATCTTCGAAAAAATTGTTGCAGTCTCTGGTTTGCTCATGTCACTACCATTTTTTTTTCCCCTTGTGATTTAATATCCTTTGTGTTCTTTTACTGTTTTTTTGTTTGTTGTTTGGTTTTTTTTGGGAGTTTCAGGAGTGAGAGGAGGAAAACATAAGTAGCCAGTTCACCATGTTTGACAGATTTATTATCTTTTGTTAATTTTTCATTGAAGTGTAGTTAATTTACAGTATTATATTAGTTTCAGATATACAGCATAGAGATTCAGGTTTTTTTTTTTTTTTTTTACAGATTATGCTCTATTAACAGTTATTATAAAATAATGGCTATAATCCCCTATGCTATACAACATACCCTTGTTGTTTTTTTATTTTATACATAGCAGTTTGTATCTCTTAATCTCATACCCCTTACATGCCACTCACCCCTTCCTTCTCCCTGCAGGTAACCACTAGTTTGTTTTCTATATCTGTTTCTATTTTGCTATATACATTCGTTTGTATTATTTTTTAGATTCCACATATAAGTGATATCATATAGTATTTGTCTTTCTCTGACATAAGCAAAGCATAATATTCTCTAGGTCCATTCACATAGCTGCAAATGGCAGAACTTCATTCTTTTTTATGGCTGAGTAATATTCCGTTGTGTGTGCTTATGTGTGTATGTGTGTATTTATATATGTGTATATATATATATATATATTTATACCACATCTTCTTTATCCATTTGTCTGTTGGTGGACACTTGGATTGCTTCCATATCTTGGCTACTGAAAATAGTGTTGCTATGAACATTAGGGTGCATGTATCTTTTCGAATTAGTGTTTTCATTTTTTCTGGATATATACCCAGGAGTGGAATTGCTGGATTGTATGGTAGTTCTATTTTTAGTTTTTTGAGGAACCTCCATACTGTTTTCTGTAGTGGCTACACCAATTTACATTCCCACCAACAGTGTACAAGTTTCTTTTTTCTCTACATCCTCACCAACACTTGTTTTTTGTAGACTTTTTGGTGGTAGCCATTCTGATGGGTGTGAGGTAATATCTCACTGTGCTTTGACTTGCATTTCTCTAATATTAGAAATGTTGAGCATCTTTTCATGTGCCTGTTGGCCATCTGTATATCTTCTTTGGAAAAATGTCTGTTCAAGTCTTCTGCCCATTTTTTAACTGGATTGTTTGTTTTTTTGATATTGAGTTGTATGAGCTGTTTTAATATTTTGGATATTAATCCCTTGTCAGTTGCATCATTTGCATATATTTTCTCCCATTCTGTAGGCTGTCTTTTTGTTTTATCATTGCTTTCCTTTGCATGCAAAAACTTTTAAGTTTAATTAGGTCCCATTTGTTTATTTTTGCTTTTATTTCTTTTGCCTTAGGGGACAAATCCAAAAAAATATTGCTGTGATTTATGTCAAAGAGTGTTCTGCCTATGTTATCTTCTTTATGGTATCATGTTCTACATTTAGGTCTTTAATCAATTTTGAGTTAATTTTTGTATATGGTGTGAGGAAATGTTGTAATCTCATTCTTTTACGTGTAGCTGTCCAGTTTCCCCAGCACTACTTATTAAAGTGACTATCTTTTCTCCATTGTATATTCTTGCTTCCTTTCTCATAGATTAATTGACCACAGGTGTTTGGGTTTATTTCTGGGCTCACTATTCTGTTCCATTGATCTATGTATCTGTTTTTGTGCCAGTACCATGCTGTTTTGATTACTGTAGCTTTGTAGTATAGTCTGAAATCTGGGAAGGTGATACCTCCAGCTTTATTCTTTTTATCTCAATATTGCTTTGGCAATTCTGGGTCTTTTGTGGTTCCATATAAATTTTAGGGTTATTTGTTTTAGTTCTGTGAAAAAGGTCATGGGTATTTTCATAGGGACTGCATTAAATCTGTAGATAGCTCTGGGTAGCATGGCCATTTTAACGATATTAATTATTCCAATACAATAGCATGGGAGATCTTTCCACTTCTTTGTATCATCTTCAGTTTCCTACATCAGTATTTTATAGTTTGCAGAGTATAGGTCTTTTATCTTCTTGGTTAAGTTTATTCCTAGGTATTTTATTCTTTTTGATGTGATTCTAAATGGGATTTTTCTTTTTTACTTTCTTTTTCTGATAGTTCATTATTAATGACTGAGGGTTTAAATGATACTAATAAAGGAGCGGGTGCTGATGTTCATGAAGGTTTGGTATATATCAGAATGGCCTCAAATTCCTTCTTTCCTGCATTATTTCCTTCTCTTCCTAGATTTCCTCAGAGAACCAGGGATTCATCACACTGTCAAATTGTCTACAGGCCACACTGGGTCAGTGGAAAGAACAGCCCTAATTTTCCAGACAGCAATTATTCTTATCTTTCCCTTGTGACCTGATATTCAGGTTCCAGAGCCTAGAACTGAGCCCAGTCTCATAACCCCAACCAAGGTCATTTTGGAAATGTAGTCTGTGCTTTTTTTCCTCCATTAAGACTCCTCTGTTCTTGAACTTGCTCAACAGAGTATAAAACAGACAAAATGGGTAGAGGCAGTTTTAATTACTCTAATCTCCTTAATGAGTTCTATGGTGAGTTAAACCCATTCATGGTCCTTATTGATATGGAAGTGTATGTGAACGTTCCTTTGCACAATTATGAACTTATTATTATATTCCTGTCTGTGCATAAGTCTTTAATTTGGAATATTATATTCCTGTCTGTGCATAAGTCTTTAATTTGGAAAAACCCTTTACCTCTTATATTAACTTTGTCCATACTCTGAAGAAGGGGTTTTGAGAAGCAGCAGAGCCTATATTTGAGAGCTTCTTGGGAGTAATTTTAAAAAGGATGCTTTCAGACTAGATTGTGTCCTGAAGAAAGCACCCAAGGTACTTAAATCATGTCTCTGAGGGGTGGCTGAAAAAGTTGGTCATTTTTATCAGAGAGGAGAGGAAACACAGGCAGATGAGTTGCAGGTTTCAAGTGCCTAAGGAACTTTTGTGGAAAAAGGATCTCATCTGCTGTGGGACTCTTACAGGCAGACCTAGGACCAGTGGTGCAAGTTAAGGAGGATGAATGCTGACCGTGAGTTGGAATCTGACCATTTGAACTGCCTCAGAGAGAGTGAGACCCCCGCCTCTGGAGGACTTTAAGTGGATGCTCTTTGACTCCTTGGCAGAGCAGTTGGTTATGGGAGGGGACTCAACGTCCAACTTAGACAGTCGTCCTATGACTTTTAAGTCCTCAGGTTTGGAGAGTCAGGTTTGGCATTTGATAGGAACTGATACGTCTCTTTTGTCTTATTGGTTTCCATGGTAGAGCCTGTAAGAATTTTTAAACTGTTTCCAAAGTATCTTCCCAGAAGCTGTTTCTGAATTGTGCATCCTTTCTCTTGCAGGAGAAAATGCAGAAGTTTCCATGGACGTTTCCCTGGCTTACCGAGATGATATGTTTGCTGAGTGGACTGAAATGGCCCATGAGAGAGTGCCCCGGAAACTCAAATGTACCTTCACCTCCCCCAAGGTAGGGTACCTTGAAGTCTCAGTTGATGGGATTTTTTATTTGGTTTCCAGGTATGTGGGAACGTTTGCTCAGACACATTTCTTGTTCCTAAGCATGCATGAGCCTCAAAGGTTAGTAGTCACCGTCCTTTGTCCTAAAAGAGGGCAATGTAGATATTTCACATCCCTGCAAAGGAGGAAAGAACAGAAGAAGGAATGTCTGTTTGAAGTGATTTAGTTGTTTCTTTGAAATACCTCCATAAAAATAAATTCTTGGTTCTTTGGATATTAACAAAAAGTGTTTGAAGATCATTGCTAAGTTAATTTTAGATGTACAAATCTGTTCATATTGGTTCCATGCATGTGTCTGCTTCTCTGTTTCATCGGCATCTCTGTTGCCAAGTCAGTGTGCAGGTGAGAAGACTAACAATCCCAGAGAACAAACACCACAGACACAAAGAGGACCTGAGGGAGAAATCTAGTTTCCTTTGAGACCTCTCAGTTCTCTTACATACTTTTAGGACTCTCCCTTCTTTGGTTCTTCCAGGAAGACTCATTTAACCACCAAGGGGAGGAAAGCCACTATCCTTCACTGAGAGTAGGGAGACACTTTCTCTTGGACAAAGGCCTTAGATTCTCCAGGAAGTAAAATACAGGCATGGACTCAGTGACCCTCAGAGGATAGTGGGATTTGTCTGTATAAGGACCAAATCAGAATTAGTGAGGGCCCCTTTTCCAGTGCCACATGCTGCCCTCACACATGCCTCCCCAAGATTCTGTCCCCCTCCCCACTCACCACCCCCTTCCCCCCTTGAAAGTCTCTGTGAAGTTGAAATGGAGCCGTAGTTACTGTTACTCATGGCTACTCACATTCCTCAAGAATGTTGACAAGGAGTACCACCTGCTAGGTGATCTCTGATGTCCCTTCACAGACATAAATAGTCTTGTTTTCTTTGCATGAAATGCACGAGAGACCAAACTGCACCGAAGCACATTCCTGATTATGTCATTTGTCACTTGATATCTTCAGGTCAGTTGCTCCTGAAGGATTTGGGCTACTTTGTAGTACTCGCTCTGTTGACTGATTTAGTTCCTCTCTTCTCCTAACATTGGCCTTTCCTAACTTCACTTTTGCCTATAACTGGAAAATTGCGGTTCCCTGTGGAATGGTAAGAATGGCAGGTTGAAGCCTCTGAGGACCATGCCCCTGCCCTGTCCGTCCTGCCCCGAAGAGGAGTAAGATGGGGCCGGGCAGGTTCATGAACATTAGTTAAAGACCTGGATTTGGAGCAAAACATACTTGGCTTCACTTCCAGGCTGTTTCACTTACTGACTGCATGACCTCAGGCAAGCTTGCTTCAACTGTCCAAGCTTCAGTTTCTCCTTTGCAAAATGGGATAATAATACTTGCCCTGGGAATTTTTATAAGCACGAGATGAGATAATGAACCTTATCACTTAAAATCAAGTCTGGGACATGTTTCACCAGTCGGGCCAACAGGACAAAAGATATAAATTAAAGCTCTCATGGGCAAACCATGCACCCTACACATAAGCATCTTTTGGGGCACCTGGTGTTTGTTAATTCTCCCTCCCCAGGTTCCCTATACAAGAGCTATGGGAAGTGTGGTCTAAGGACTAACAGCGTCAGCATCACCTGGTAGCTTGTAGGAAATGCAGGTTCCCAGGGCACACCCCAAACCCATGAATCAAAATCTCAGCATGTAGGACCAAGGAATCTGTGTTTTAACAGGATTTCAATTCCTTCTCTTAAGCTTGATAAAGTTTGAAAGTCACTTCAGTAGACCCTTTGCTGAATGGTCAAATATAGGGTTCCCCCCACCCAAAAGCCATCTGGAATTGTTTTGGGTAGGCCTTTGGGGGCAATCTATAGGTAAAAATGAATGGTCAAGAGAAATTGGAGGTAGCAGGAGAGAGATATGTAATATTTCTAGACCTTTGTATGCAATGGAGGAAATTAATTAAAAGTTGACCTCATCATTCAGAGGTAAGACTGGTTGGCTGTCTAAGCTAAAGGATATAAAGCTTTTGGATATGGAATATCAACCTCAGAAAAGGGAAAAGTCATTTCTCACCTTACGTATACACTTAGAGGGCACTGAGAAGCAGAGTCGGGGGAGGCCGTTAAGAAGACTGCAACTGCTTCTTAATGACAGTTGCTTAATTATCTTTAGGATGTGTTGATCCCTTTCAAGAAAGATATTAAACCTTGAAAAGTGTGAAGGAAATGAATCATCAAATCTATGCTTTTTGATTGCAGTGAAATTTAGACTTGAGTTTGAAGATTAAATGAGAAATTGCTTTAAAGCTTTTTAGTCCCTGGTGGATTGTGAAGTTAAAAAAAAAGTCAAGTTGCCACCTGCTGTAATTTGTCCTAATTAGCCAGGCTTATGCTGGATTTGGGGGAGGGTGGAGGGACGTGGGGGAAAGGAAAAGGAGGGGGGAAGAGAGAGAAGGAAATCTTTCTTCCTAAATGTGCTAAATACTGGCAGAGGCAGAACCACAGTGAATAAGGAAAAGTCCCCAGCAGGATACAGTGAATTTGTCTCTGAGACAGGTAGGCCAGGCCAGGATCCCAGAACCCTGTGTGTCTCTCTCATTTGTTGGACTTAGGTAAATTTATCTCATGTGATGGTGTTACCCTCTCTGTAGAGACAGGGAAGTGGAGGACACATAAAGACCCATGACGGGGCATTAGAAGGAACCCCAGAGATCATATAATTAAACCTTCTTGCTTTACTTAGGAAGAAAGTGAGGCCAAATGAGGTGGATGACCTTCCCCAGGTACCCAGCAAGGGGTGAGGTCAGGACGAGAATTTCAGCCTCCTGGCTTGAAGTTCAGTGCCCTCCTTATCAATGCTTGCCTTCAGGCATGTCTGAGGCAAAACAGCATTCCTTTCTTCCTGCTGCACTCAGAGTCCTCCTCTGCATCAGAGCTGGAGGCTGGACTTGGGAGACCCACGTCCTCAACCCAATTCTGCCATGACTTTTGGACCTTGGGTGAGCCCCATAATCAAGTCAGTGGCATTAGACTAAATAAGTTTTGTTTCCTTCAAACTCTCAGTTTCTATAAATAAGACCCTGACTGGAAACACATCAGAAAACCCACCTCTTGCTGTTACCATAGCAGGTAATCAGCCTCCTGAGTGCAGCTTCATCTGAGCCTGAATTAGAGCCTGTACTGTATTTTCAGTAGTTCTGCAGAGTCCTAATAATAGCCTTGATTTGTAAGTATAAGAGAAAGGAGCAGAGGGGAGAGGAAAACAGATCTATACAGGAAAACTCATCCAACCCGAAGCTGGGGTTTGGAAAAGAAGGATCCTTTCCACAGAAGAATTTTTAAAATCTTATATGCCGTGTCTAATCAGCTGGTAGTTCTGATAAGAGCCCCTTAGACCTTAGAGGATGAAAAATTATCATGATTGATTAGTGATGTCTGCCCTGAATGGGAAAGGGAAAAATGGAAGTGCATAAGCAAGATATTTGCCTGCTCTACCTCTACTTATGTCATGTGTGTCTTCCATTCCTGTACAAAGGTCTGTTTATTGCACTCTAAGCTCTGACTGTCCAGTAAAGAGCCCTCCCGCCCCATCCCCTGCCCCAAGATCACAGAAGAAACAGATTCCTTGGTATCTTCCTTTTGATTTCTCCACTGGACTTTTTACTCTGAAGATTTACAAAAAATGTTGGAGACCCTGAGAATTCAGGCTCAGGAACACCAAATCAGTCCCCCATCACTTCATCAGGAGGTAACAAGCAAACATTGAAGCTGGCATACAAACCCAGCAGTGAAGACAAGACACTCATTTGCTTTATCAGGGAAGAGTCCTCGGTTGCTGAAGCTCCTGCCTATACGTGTCCATACTTACCCGCTTCCCCCACCCCTCAGCTGGGACACATAGCCGTGTGTCCTGTGAAGGTGGAGCAGAATTTAGTTTTCAAAAGCAAGTTGTACTACTTGCCAACCTTCCACTTCCATGTGCTGGCTGGTACCTCTTAAATTGCTTGGCAGGAAGTCCAATAGGCTTTTCTAGAAACTGAGCTAAATTTTTGTTTATTTAATTTCTGCTCCCTCTGCCATCTTGTCTCTTGGGCAGTTAGAAAGCTTTAGAGGCAGAGAATTGCGAGTGGTCATCTCTAGCAAGCTAATCTCATTGTTTCCTTTCATCCCCCTATGTCTTCCCCAAATTCCAAGGGCTCCTTGGGTAGCTTCTTTTTTTTTTTTTTTTGGTCAAATCAATAAAAAGTAGATATTTTCAGCTTCTTGTAGCTTCTCCTGCAGGCCAAAACCATGTAAATAAGTAGTCATCATCCAAGAAAGTGATGAACATTAGCAAGGGCTTCCTCCTGGACATTTGAGTTGACTGTTCCACAGAGCCTTAGACGTCTCCGATGGTATGCTGCAAATAAAATTGTAGCCCTGGTAGACCAGGTTAGTCTGACGTGAGGCTCTAATGAGGACTGAAGAGCTGAGAAAGGTGTCGAAATAGAAGAAATTTCTGCTTGTTACCTAAAATTTCTGGTTCTATCTTGAATGTGGCTGGGTTTTATTTTTATCTTTTTATAAATTTAGTTATTTCTTTTTGGTTGTGTTGGGTCTTTGTTGCTGCGTGCGGGCTTTCTCCAGTTGCAGCGAGTGGGGGCTACTCTTCATTGTGAGCAGCTTGTAGATGCCATGCCTCCAGTGTACCCTATTGTCTGTACCTCTGAGGTATACCTTTAAGCATTAGCTTTTTAGAATTGGTGATATGAGGCAAAGGCAAGACAATTCAGACATAGTCTATTGGAAATAGTGACCATGCCTCAAACCTTCCACTCTTCTTCCAGACCGCAGAACATGAGGGCCGTTACTATGAATGTGACGTCCTTCCTTTCATGGAAATTGGGTCTGTGGCTCATAAGTATTACCTTCTAAACATCCGGCTGCCTGTGAATGAGAAGAAGAAAATCAATGTTGGGATTGGAGAGATTAAGGATATCCGGCTGGTGGTAAGTGAATCTGATTGATCCAGGCAGCCTGTCACATCAGGGCACTGGCTAAGAACACTGGTTGTGAGCATGTGTATTGGAAAGACGCTCCATCTCAATCTTGAATTTTCCATGTCTCAACTATTTCATTAAGAAGTAAGAAGAATAACAAACCCATGGAAATGGAAAGTAATGCAATTATTGTGTCCATTTAAGATTTTATTATGATGATCATGATTATATAGTGAATAACACCAAGATAAAAGTAATTTTTTTTTTTTTACATGTTTCACCTTGCAAGCACAAATGTTAAAGGGAGCAGTCGTGATTTAGGTTCTTTCCATTTTATCTCTTTAGTAGGGGAAAATAAAGAATGTGCAGCATGACTTTTTATATCTAATTTAGTTTTTTTTACATCTAAAAAACAAATACATATTTACTCTAGAAAATTAGAAGCACAAATAAGCACAGAGTAGAACATAAACGTTACCTGTAACATCCTGCCATCTAGAGAAATAACCACTTTGAGGTTATGCTGTATCTCCTCAATTTTTTTCTCTGTGTATATAATCCTTCCCTTACAAAAAAAAAGGCCATCATACTCAACTGACTCTTTCATTCCTTGCTTTTTAAAATTAATTGTATGTATCTTTCCATGGAAGAAATTTTGAGAATATTTAAAATGTCTTAATTTGGGCTTATTCTACATGAAACCCAGAATTTCAGTGTTTCTGTATCTTCATTAGCAAATACTAAAAGCACTTTGATACAGTGGTTTTCAAGAGTTTCTTCACTGTGAAATATGGTGGCTGCTGCTTATGTATATACCAATTTCATGGGCATACTATGTCAGTAGGCACCCACAAAATCTTTTTCATTTCTTGAAGAGAGAATGTGTTTATATGCAACTCCTGTGGCAATGACATCCATTCCACCCCTTCCTCTCCACTAAAGGAAGGATATTGTAACACAAGTAAGGTATAATGAAATTTTATGGGAATAACCTGAAAGCCATTCTAACAAATTTAAAAAAAGGTTGTTATCATTAACAATACTGTATTAATAGAAACAAATCACATTACAACCGTATTCCAACTGTTGGCACAATGTAGGCACTCAATATTTGTCTAATGAGTGTATTAACCAGACACCCACATATTACTGAATGCCCACATATTATTAAAAACGTGATGGAAAATATTTGTGTTGAGATCTGGGATTGATTCACCAATGAATGACAAGGGTATGTGTAAAGTTACATATGTATTCAAGATGTTGATAATATAATACATTTCTCTGAGTTCATAAAGAGTTTGTGACCAAAAAAAATTTAATGGTATATTGTGAATACAGTATAAATATACTTTGTAGTACTGCTTAGCATTCCACAGTACAGATTTACCTTAACACGTTTTACCAATGCCAACATTTTGGGCATCTAAGATAGCTCCAATTTTTCAATGAAAACCTTATAGACAAATCTTTGATCATGTTCTTAATCGTTCCCTTAGGATAGAGTGAGTCTATCTTTATGCCTTTTGATTTATATTTCTACAGTGCCCGAGGAGGGGCCCAGGTGGGTAGGATGAGGACAGTACATGCTGTGAATGTTAGCGCTCATTGATCTTGAAAGTTCAGCAAAAAAGATCTCCATTTACCTCTCCCCAGAATGCATCTGCTGGTAGAAAATAACACTAAGATATATTGACCTTCAAAATTATGATTGGTCTCTATCTAGGGAATTCACCAAAATGGAGGCTTCACCAAGGTGTGGTTTGCCATGAAGACCTTCCTTACACCCAGCATCTTCATCATTATGGTGTGGTATTGGAGAAGGATCACCATGATGTCTCGACCCCCCGTGCTTCTGGAAAAGTAAGAGCTGATTTTGGAGCACCCTTAAGGAACGCTGGCATCCTGTGATTTGCCTGCCATGGACCTGGTTTTGCTGGGGGCCTAGTTCAAGTGGTCAGTGTGTTATCAATACTTGGGCTGGTGATTTGACCGCAAATCAGCCTGGACTCCTTTTTCTCCTTCAGCTTTCATGTGCAAATTATTATTAAATCCTAGGGGTTCTGCTGCTCTCATATTTCCAGCTCTCTGTTGTATCTTTGCTCTTCATTCCCATGTTCTGCATCAGATACTTCTCTCTATTACAGTGGACGAACTGCCTTGCTGCTAACTGATCCCAACCCCTCTCACTGCCAGACGGATGATGTTTCTGTAGACATAGCCCCTTTCTCTCCCACATTATTGACATTTTCCTTTCTGCTGGATTATTCCCATTAATACACAGACACACTCTGCCTTCTCCCATTCTTAGTCAAAACTCTTTGTACTTCCCCCTGAAGCCACCACACCAATTTTCTGCTCCTTTTTACAGCAAAACTCCTCAAAAATCTTGTCTATATATCTTCTCCTCCTGCTTTTTCTTGAGCTCCTTCAACCCCTTATTAAAATTGCTCAACAGAATCACCAGTGACCTCCACATTCCAAATGCAATGCTCATTTCTCAGTCCTCGCTTTTCTTGACTTGTCGTTAGCATTTGGCATAACTGATCACTTCCTTTTTCTTCATAGAGCCTCCTCCACATTCTCATTGTTATTCTCCTTTGCTGACCACTCAGTCTCCATGGCTGTTTCCATCGATTTTTCCGACCTCTTCAACTTTGGACCCGGTCTTTGGACGTCTTCTTTTTCTTAGCTATGCTGCTTTCCCTGGGTGATCTCATTTAGTTTTGTGGTCTTAAAAAATCATCTACACTCTGATGACTCTACATTTACATGGTCAACCTCAGATTCTCCCAAATCTAGACCCAAATATTCTACCTGTTTACTTCACATCTTCACTTACACAGAAATGTAACACATACGAAGAACACTTGTTTTCCTCTCACTTCAAACTTGCTCCTCTTCGGGGCCTCCTGGTCTTAGGAATTGGCAACTCTATCCTTTCAGCTGCTCAGAAGCAGCTGAGCAGACGTGTAGGAGGCATCCTTTACTTCTCTTTCTTCACACGCCTCTTCCAACACACCAGGAAATCTCACCATTTCCATTCCTGCCACCCTAATCTAACTCACCATGATTTCTCATTTCTCACCTGGATTATAGGAAATAGCCTCTTATTTGCTATAAGATGCTCCTCTTGTTTCCATCATTTTCCTTCCTGAAACCTATTCATACAGCAGCCAGACTGTTCCCTTTTAAGTAGAAATTGGATGACGTCAGTGCTCTGCTCAAAGCTCTCTATTGGCTTTTCATTTCCTTTGCTCTGGCCTATAAACCTCGATGATCCCAGCTCTTCACCACCTCTAAATTTTATCTCCTATTCTCTGCACCACCTACCATCCACCTTGATGGTTCTCAGACGTGCCCAGCACGTGCTCACCTTGGAGCCTTTGCGCTTGCTATTCTCTTCATCTGAAGTGCTCTTTCCCAGGTATCATTGTGGCTCAATGCCTCATTTCCTTCAGGACCTGCTATAATTTCTGTCTTAAAGGCTTTTTCCCATCTACCTTATTTAAATTGCACCCGATCTCTCGCCATTCTCCTACCTTGCTTTATTATACTTCTTCATAATACTCATTCTCTATTTATTTATTATCATTCCTCCCATACCCCTCCACTCACCCCATCTGAATACAAGCATCACTAGAGCAGAATTCTTGCCTACTTTGTTTACTGCTATATCCCCAGCATTTAGAATAGTGACTGGAACATAGTAGGAGCTCAATAAATATAAATTTGTTGAATGAATGAATGGAATGATGTCACTCCATTGCTTAACCTTCTTATTGGATCCTCAGTCCTTTCAAGATAATTTTCAAATTCTCTAATGAGGTATGCAAGTTTCTTTACCAGCTCAGCCTTTTTTATTTCTCTGGTATCATGTCCTGTCATTTCCTGATATGTGCCACATACAGAACCCCAAATGCTTCAGGCTGTTCCAGACTCCGGTGCCTCCCTCCAGGCTCTTCCCTCTGCTTGGAATGCCCTTCCACCTCCCTAATCTTGACTCACAACTCAGTTCAATTTCTGTCTCTATCAAAGTGAGAAGTCCTGGTAGCAGCCTGTGCACACTTCTGTCACATTACTTATCACACTTTGTCTGGCTCAGCCACTGAATATACCTCCTTGAAGGAAAGAACTGGTGCTATTCATTTAGGTATGTATGTCCCTAACAAAATGCCCGGTACATGATTTGTGCTTAATAAACATATCACGGGTATGAATGAAAGTGTGAATAAGCCAGTAACAAAATGAATGATATTTTGATAGAGAAGTGGAAATAATAGGAGAAAGGCAAAATAAAAATGAAACAAGCAGCTAAAATAATTTGTATTTCATATTGTTTGGAGTCATGTATTATTGAAACAAATATGCTTGTATACTTTATAGTTGCTGAGGATATCATAATAATGAGTGTTCTTAACGATCAGGTTAACGATAACCTGAATAGGTAAGAGCAGATAATTATATTCAGTGAGGTCTGTTTAAGAAGGCAAGGGAGGGTGAAAACACTGTAGGAAGCTCTTGATCTGAGGTGGCACCAACATAAAGTTCAGAGCATTCGGGAGGTTAGGTTCAGTTACTGTGTAAAAAGATTAATGTAACACTCCTTCATTCTGCAGTGGTGCCAGTGAAAGAAGACATTCAGCATCTCCGTGTAAAAACTCATTATGAGAGCAAAGAAACTGATCATATGGCTTCAGTCCCAATATGTAACATCTCAGTTCCCAAAACTGGGTTTTGATTTTTAAATCAAAAATGTTTTGCCTCCCAGATGAATAAAGTAGTTTTCCTGATATTGTCTCACCATTAGAGTCATCTTTGCCCTTGGGATTTCCATGACTTTTATCAATATCCCAGTGGAATGGTTTTCCATTGGGTTTGACTGGACCTGGATGCTATTGTTTGGCGATATCCGACAGGGCATCTTCTATGCAATGCTTCTCTCCTTCTGGATCATCTTCTGTGGTGAGCACATGATGGTAAGAGCGCCCTGGGGAAGAGGCAGTGGGTGAGGCAGAATAAACTAGTGGTTACAGGAGTAGTGAGCTCAAGAGCCCTGGAGTGAGACTCGTGGTTCAGGTTCCTGCATTACCACTTATAAACTAGCTGACAAGTGACTTGACCACTCGGAATCTCAGGTTCCTCAACTATAAAATGGGTTTTAAAGGCTAATGTATAGGTTTTCCGTGAGGTTTAAATGAGATAACATAGATAAGTATTTAGCAGAAGGTAAACGCACAAACATTCATGATTATCACTCTTTCTTGTCCTTTGGCTTCAGCTCTGCTTGTCCCTAGGACCAAGGTAACCGCCAGAGAATGTGGGCCGTGCTCTTTCCAGCCGGCACTTTGTCCAGGTGGCCTAGTAACCCCAATTACCCTGAAATACTGACCTCCCTGGTCTCAGTTTGCACAGACACCAAATCATATTTCAAGAGGGGTTGAAGATACCATGGATAAAAATAAGAATGGTGCAGTCATCACGTTGTGGCTAGGAGGATAGGCCAGCTGGAGCATGGTCCTTGTGTCAGGCACATGGGCCTCATAGTAGAGCGGACTGTTTTTAAATTCCTTTATGGTTGGATCATTGCTTCTGAAGCCTCGCAGCCCTTCCACAAGAGCAGTGAGCGGAGAGAGAGGCTTTTCCTTACAGCTGGGGTGGGCATGAGGGGTCCTTCAGCCCTCGGCAGCAGGGATGGGAGTTGAGGGGACTCAGGTGCAGCAGCAGGACAGCCAGTCTGGGTGGATTGCCTAGCCTGGATGCTACGGCATGTCTTTTACCTTTCCCTGTTTTCTCACTTTACATTCCTTCATTTTCTGTCTCTTAACATCTTTGTATGTCTATCAAGAGGAATCATTCTTCTTTTTAATGAAGATAGACTTTATTTCTATTTTCCTAACCATAAGAGACCTCTTACACTTGACGTATTTTAATGCATTTAAGTCTTTATTTTGTCCTCTGGGAACTACTCCACCTGAAAAAACACAAGTGATAAGTCACATAGGAATTTAATTCTGAACGAGTTATTTTGTGGATCACAGAACTTCCACTATCTAAGGTATGTAGGGGAGCAGAATTTGCCACTCAAAACCAAAAGATCTCTTTGACGTGTGAATTATTTCTAACTGAAACAATCAAGGTTCAAAAGACTCAGGAAGAAACTTGGACCTTCCCCCTAACTGCCTAAAAGAATTTCAGTAGAGGCCCTGTTGCCTGAATAGAGCTATCACCAGAGACATCTGCAAGAATATGGGCTGGGTGTGGTGGGGAAAACTCTAGGCAGGGCCTCAAAAATCAGTTTACTCCATCTCATTGCGTCTGCAGGGCCCAGCAAACATTTATTTACCAAACATTTGCTTTTCCATCTCCATGTGAATTGCCTTCCTTCCCTTTGAAGTCCCAAACCACTACCCCCAACAGCCTCTTTTGTCTTTAGCTGAAGATGGTATTTAAGAGGTGAGGGTCAGCGGTCTGGTGATTAGGTCAAGGTCTTTATAAAAGCTAAGCAAAGGGTGGATCTATTTTTAGATAATTTATGGAAGATGTTAAGAAAGAGTTGATAAGGCTCTATGATGTAATTTTTTTTAAAAAAAACAAAAAGCTATGTACAACTTAGAGAAATGTTTTCCATTTGTGAACACTATGTTTTTTATCTGTATCATGAAGGAATTACGGAATGGGTGCATTTTTCTCTAAGTAAATTTTCCACCCATTTATCGCTATCAAAAAAAAAGGGAGGTGAGGGTTTTGGCCATTTGGGCAAGTTACTCAGTTTTCCTGGGACTATCCTATGTTATTAAACTTTTGTTTGATTTTCACCTTGTTAATCTGTCTCATGTCAGACCAGCCAGAAGAACCTAGAAGGGTACAGGAAAATATCTTCCTCCCTGACAGGTACAAGGCCTTTCTCTGTGTTCCCTCCTGTGGCATCCTGTCCTTATGAGAACAGGATGAGGGCCCTTATGGATGGGCTCGTATGCTGGTCTAGCACCATGCTTGATACACAACAGGTGGCCAGCAAGGATTGTTGGATGACTGAGTCACCTATAGAATTGCTTTGCTCTCCTACATCTTTATCTCATTTTTCAACTTGGTTTTCCTCAGGATCAGCATGAACGGAATCACATAGCAGGGTATTGGAAGCAAGTCGGACCAATTGCTGTGGGCTCTTTCTGCCTCTTCATATTTGACATGTGTGAGAGGTGAGCAGGGGGATCGTGGGACTCTGGGCTGAAATGCATGTCACCAGGTCCACTCCTAGCTCTTTTGAAAAGGAGAGGGGGTGGTCGGGAGCCTGTAGGATGAAAGCACTGGACATGGTCACATCCTCAGATAAGCACTGGGATTAAATCAGAGACAGAGCTCT
Source organism: Pseudorca crassidens (assembly GCF_039906515.1). Taxonomy (NCBI): domain Eukaryota; kingdom Metazoa; phylum Chordata; class Mammalia; order Artiodactyla; family Delphinidae; genus Pseudorca; species Pseudorca crassidens. The sequence goes on along the minus strand of NC_090297.1, from coordinate 58,486,746 downwards.
TTATAGATACAAAATATTTGAGCTGATTGTATTCTTCAAACTCCGTTTCTCTTTTAAGTCCTCCGTGACTTAGTCTAAATACGGTCTCCGCCCCTCTGGCTGAAAAGCTGAGAGTATGTAAGGAGGAAAGTTCCCCTTTGCCTCTGTATTAATTGTTTCTTGCCTTTCCATCTTGTTTCTCTTTGTAGAGGGGTACAACTCACGAATCCCTTCTACAGTATCTGGACTACAGATGTTGGAACAGAGCTGGCTGTATCCTTTCTTGATGGGCTCAGGGTTTTATTTCGTCCCATAGCCGCCTGGTCCCCAAGATCATTTTCTAAGTCCCGCTGATGCTCTCCATATGTGCTCAGCCAGGGCTTTGATCTTCAGACCAATGATAACAGCACAATCAAGGCAAATAATGAGGAGAATTAATGCTTGCTTTCAAGCCTGGGTGACAGCAGGCCAAATGAGGAGGTAGCAGCACATCCCCACGGCAGAAGAATCAGAGTAGCTGGTCTTACTGCTGCCTGTCTAACTGATCTATTATACACTTGTTTACTGCAGACTGAAGCATGACTAGCTTTTCCCTGGAGCCACGGAGGTTCATCTCTGGGCCCCTGTGGGAGAGCCTGTTTCTGAAGTCGTCTGTGTGCAAGGCTTCTTACAGTGACTTTGGTGTGCTGGCATCCCATGCTGCTGCCATTCATTTCCAAGACCAAGTGGAGATAAGGCTAAGGGGATTAGTTCCAGAGGAGTCGCCCAGGCTTCTGGTTGGTTGGCATAAAGTGTCTGAGTCATCTTTGTGAAGCAGAAGCGACAGTCTTAGCTTATCCCTTTTAGGATGCTGGATTTAAATATTTTATCTTCCTCAACAATATGTTAAGTGCTTCAGGAGAAAAAGACTGTCCTCTGGAGAAGGGGCTTGAGTTGTATTCTTTCTTGATAGATAATATCTTGTCATGTGCTGGTGAATATGCTTTGTTTGGTCATGATCAATAGTATCATTGCTTTAAAGACGAGAGAGTTGAGCTCCCCCTTTCTGCTCCGCACCCCCTCAAATGTGAGCTGCACAACACCAAGAATATTTATAATGTTGAGTCTGCCTCAACCCCTTCATTCTATAGATGTGATAGAGGTCTAAGGAGGCAAATAAATTGTCAGGTCTTGCAGCAAACAACCCTTTTCATCTAAGGGTACCACTGATTTTAGGAAAGAAAGAGAAACTGCATTAAATATATTATTTAATGAAACATAAATGCTGAGTTCCCACTTGTTAAAATTTTTTAAAATATGCAACTTGGCATGGAGCTGGAGTGGAAAAAAGTTGGAGTCTGGTCACCTGCCTCCCAAGCCAGCTCACTCTACCCCAAACCTGGTTGGTTCTCAGATTAAGCTTTGAAGATCGGCCTCAGAGTATATTGCTCCCACCCTCAGCTCCCACTTTGGCCATGAGTTCTTCTGCTCCCCGTTCCATTTGACAAGACTTTTCTCGTGGTGAGAGAAGATCGCAACAAACTTCATCCCTGGTTTTACTTGAAGACCTGCAGTCTCAGGCCCAGTATCCCTTGTAGCAGCAGCTGCTGCTATTGCACCCAACCCCACTCCATCCCCTTCAGATTCCAGGGTATCCCAATCTCCTTATAAAAATCCAGGGACGGGCTTCCCTGGTGGCACGGTGGTTGAGAGTCCGCCTGCCGATGCAGGGGACACAGGTTCGTGGCCCGGTCCAGGAAGATCCCACATGCCGTGGAGCGGCTGGGCCCGTGAGCCATGGCCGCTGGGCCTGCGCGTCCGGTGCCTGTGCTCCGCAACAGGAGAGGCCACAACAGTGAGAGGCATGCGTACTGAAAAAAAAAAAGAAAAAAAAAGATTTTTATCCTCCCGAGAATTGCCTAAATATTTGGAGACAAAGAGTATCGCCCACAGAGATGGGGAGAGAAGTACTGAGTCCTTGGCGATGAGCTGGCCATTTCCTTGACCGGACGCCATCAGATGGCCTTCATCATTGTGGCTGGCATCTGCCTCTGCCTCTACTTCCTGTTTCTGTGCTTCATGGTCTTTCAGGTGTTTCGGAACATCAGCGGGAAGCAGTCCAGCCTGTCGGCCATGAGCAAAGTCCGGCGGCTGCACTATGAGGTGAGCACATCTCTGGGCTCATTCAGGAACTACTTGTTGTGAACACACACACACCCCACTACACCTGGAGATGTAGGGGAGATGGAAGCTTTTATTTCAAATACACAGTGAGAGATTCCCATGTAATGTAGAACCTCTAGGCAAAATAAGAGGCTAAATCCTACTCTGAGAGGCATCTAGCTTTCTGGCTTATCTAGATCTTGGAGTTTTCTGTGGTATAAATGTATTTCTATCCCCAATAAGGAGTAAACTTGTTCAGCAGGTTCTTGAGCTTTGGAATGGAATGTGGGTGTGTGCTGGATAGGAGGCCTGACCATGGTAGAATTGGGAGTTGGCTTGGAGTGAGGCTATATTTAAAGTTCTCTTGCTGAAAATCAGCCTTGAGAGTGGGGTTCAGCCCAGGTGATCTGATTTCCAGACTTCAGTTAACCAACTTTCCCCTAAAATATCCAGCAGGTGCTCGCTCTGTTTATAGATCATGTCCCTAATCAAGAGAAACACACGACAGCCTCACATCGCTAATGCAGGCAACACATTCTTAATTTTTCAAGGATCCCTTAGGCTCATGCCTAAGTGGCTGTCCTTGGAGACATGGGCCTAATTCCTTTGTGCAAAGAGAAACAGAAACTGCAGAACCGCAGGGTTTTTATATGCAGTGGAAATAAGAGCCCCTGAATAAGAGACGTCTCTCCCTGAAACACAGGTTCCCTCAAATCCTCTCAGGAAAGCAGGGGCACTTTCAGAAGCTTTGCCTGTGTCTAGAGCTGGAGTGACACATGAGAAAATTCAATCAAATCCACTTCATGCTGATTAATATGCACATTTCTCTTTGTTCACTGGAGCAGAGTTTTATTACAACCGCAGAAAACTTGGATTTGGTAACTTTGAACCCTTGCAGAGAAGCATAACTAGCTTAGCAGGGAAATTAGCAGCCTCATGACGTGCTGTGAATATAATTTCCCAGGCTCTGGTATCACTGTTTCATGACAGATAAGAACGTTGGAAATATTGGGCCCAGTACATTTTCCAGCCATATTCACCTCTGCAGGAGAAATGTTACTTTGTGAAATTATTTTACTGTTACTCCTAGGGATTTGGTTTTACAGATTTCTTTAAAATTAGCTTTTGGTAGATTTATATATTGAGAAAAGGATTGGTGGTAGCTGGTAGAATGTTAAACTGCTGTTTCTGTCTTTCCTAATAGGGGCTAATTTTCAGGTTCAAGTTCCTCATGCTTATCACCTTGGCTTGTGCTGCCATGACTGTCATCTTCTTCATCGTTAGTCAGGTAAGTTGACCCTGAGAGGTCAGGATGAGAATGTCCTGAAAAGGTGCCTCTGCTTTGCACAGAAAATTCTATAGAGCTAGAATTTAGGAGCAGTGAAAGGAGCAGAGAGGCTGTTATGCTGGGCAGCAGATCAAACCATTGCTTTTAGGCTGCTCTAATCTGGGACTGTTATCACCTGGCCAGAGGTAGACTGAATTTTTCTTTCAGTACAGCCTCATAGGAGGAAAAAGTTGCTAATTAAATTAAAAGCCTGCAGCTAGACTGAAGGGCACTTGTTTCATTTACTTAAGAGAATAACTTTTCAAACCCCGCAGCAGATCACCAACAAGCAAGTATTCATTTGATTTGATCCTTATCTAGCATTAACATAGATCCTTTTACAGTCCATCAGCCATTCTTTGGAACAATTATATTGCCACTTAAACATGAAATGTAATTCAAAATTCCCCTTGATAGAGCTTTATCTTTCTTCTGGTTATTTCCAAAGCTCAACATTTTGCTCTACTTGAAAATCTCAATAATGGTAATGATAATGATTTTTAAATATTGGTAACTTGCTTTGGAAAGTGGAAAGTACTGTTTAAATCATACATATTACGTACCTATTCATACTTTTGAGCTTCACGAAAATCTGATGGGTAAGTAGGATAGGAATTGCTATGCCAGTTTGCTAGAATATGAGGTCTAATGGCCTCAGAGACATTTCTCATTTATGATGTTTTCCAACTGGGTGGGACTATGGATGGATTACTGAACACTTCTAAGGTTTAATTTTCTTATCCATAAAATGGATATAATAATAGCACCACCTGAAGAAGGCGGCTGTAAGGATCATATGAAGTAATGCTTGCAGAGTGATTTGCAGAGGGCCTGGCAAGCTGTGAGCGTGGGTAGCTGCGCTCTTATGAATAGCAGCAGGGTGAGTGCTGTACCAGAGGACATACAGTGAGTTAGGCACCAGAATCCAGTCTTTTGATTTTCTTTGCCAGCTGCTCTGTCATCCCTATATTTGATTAAAAGTGAGAATGTTAGTAGTGCAAACAGAGCCTTAGGACAAGACTTGCCCCATTTTGCTAGCAAGCTTCCTTTTAGGAGAGGGACTCCTAAGCTTTTTTGTGTCCTGGACCCCTTAGGTAACCTTAGGTGAAGGCCATGGCCTTCCAAAGGCCTCTTCCAAAGGCCTCTTCTTTGAATGTTTTTAAATGAACAAAATACTTTGGATTTCAAAGGGAATCATACAGATACATAGATAGATAGATAGGCGATGTACATTTGCAGTTATATATATTACAGAGATTTCAGATATATAAGTGTAATCGATATGAAAATATGATTTCTATTGGTGACAGAATTACAGGTATTGCTAATATTATGGGCATTTGTTTCTTACATTCATAATTGAAAGAAATAGTAACTTTCAGTTAGAGACTGAAAAGACGTAATTTTATAAAAATTTTATAAAATTTTTTATAAAAAATATTTTTTATAAAAAATTTTATACCATTTTAATTTTATAAAAATAAAGAGGTAAAGAAAATAAAGACATAATTTTTTCCCACTCTAGTTCATGGACCCCTTGAATTCTATCCAAGGATACCCAAGGGTACCTCTAATCCCTAGAGCCCTGTTGGCTACACCCACTGAGCAGTGTTAGTGCTGCTGCTGAAGGCTGATGTGAATAGAAAAAAATACAACAAATATACATACACATCTTCAGAGGTTCTGTGCACCACCTCTGCTTTGACCTATAACAGTGCTGTGTTTGTACCAGACTGTTTGTTTATAAAGCCTTGGAAACTTCACCCTCCACTCCAAAGGCAGTAAAAATATTTCAGATTCTGAATGAGTTTTTTATTCAACCAGCTGAGTCTCAAACAAGGGTGTCTGAGACCAGACTTATCCCTTGGCTGATTCCCTCATGTGCCCAAAATGCTTTTCAGTCCTCAAGTCCCTCAGTAATGCACTGTGACACTTAACACAACCAGTTCTGCAAGGCTGCGAGAGCAGGACATACTCCTTGGAGAAACAGAACCTCGAGGAAGATGGGCTGAGGAATAAAAGGTAATACCAAGATATGTTCTCAGGGAGGCAGAAAGAAAGGACCCCTTTGCTCCTAACACGTGCGTCTGCTACTTTAGAAAGCTGAAGTCATTGCCCCATGGCCCCATCCCATCCCACGTACTCTCTTGTTTCTGCAGAGCGTTTCTCCCATCTGAAGGCAAGAGGGATTTTGGGCTGATCTTTAAGCTGGCTACATGTTGCCCAAATTTAATCTGGTACATGTTCCATTAGTACACCGAAGCAAAGGAGGCCAACCTTCCAAGTCGCAGAGTTTGTGGCTTTTCTTCAGAGAAAAAGATTCATATTCTGCTGCCCAGTATTTTCTAACACGGCTGCAGCCTGTGGCTGGCTTTTTATATCTGCTGCGACAGTTGGCCTGGAGTGGATTTCAACTCTAAGGGGGTAGCGATGAGGTCTTTTGGATTCCATTAGCTCTTTACAGTCCTCCTGCTGGGTTATTTTTTTTTCTAAGGTTTATTTATAGATATCTAAGACGTTTTCAGGCATAACTCTCAGTGTCCCAGGTACTGTATTAATACAATCATCAGAGGATTTATTTTTTAATGTCATTTTGGAATGTCTCAGCAATGAGCTCACCTGAAAGAAAACCTATTGGGTAACTTTCTGAAATAGATCCCAGCCTTAGGTAAAAGGAATGTATTAAAACTCCCATTATACTCTCAGGCTTGCTGGGAGAGCTTGCATTTAAGCCTCATGAAATATAATGCGAAGGGATCTCTCCAGGATACTGAAGCTCTGAGGCCAGGAATGAAAGGCCGACGGAAGCTGTGGAATGCAGTGACCTTGAGGCTTTGTAGTTGGGTACTGAGGTGCAGTCTTTTAATGCCTGCCATTTAAATGGCCTCAGTCATAGCAACCAAGTGATGGCACGTCACAGTCTGGTATTTTAGCCCCTTCCCTCTGGAAAAGAAAGAAGCATTCCATTTAGGGATGGCAGGCAGTAGGGAACAGAAGTGCAATGCAGGAAAGATGGTCACTGACCTTCACTAAGGGGATTCCAGGTGCCTGACATTTAGGTCGAGCCACGTGCAGCAAACTCCCAGAGAGCCTTCCCCAGTTCTTTTTTTGTATGTGATCACTTCATTCTGTTACTTACAGAGGAAATGTTTCCAGTAAGAGAGCCTGTGTCTGGGATTTGGAAATCTCGTTGTAAAGTGGAATGTTGGTTGTCAAGACTACTGGGTGTAAAGGGATTTGACCTTCACTTGGCTACAGGGGTATAATTGGGTGGTTTCACACAAAAGTAAATTGTTCAAATGTGAAATCAGGAAAAACGGGGACTTTTAGAATTAAGACTTCAGGCAGAGGGGAGATTCTTTTCTTTTTTTCTGTTTTTTTGGTTGGGGCTACCTGATTTTTCTCTCTGGAAGTTTAAAGGGGGTGACTGTCACCTCTTTGCCTTGCCATTAATAAGATTTTGGATTTACAAGGCCTGCTCTGTTGAGGCTGCTTATTGTGGTACATATTGGTGGGAATGTACTCGGAGCTCAGGATGTCTCAGGCATGAGTAATTGAGAGAGAAGAGGGGAAAGCACAATGGGGTCTCCAAACAGTAGAGTGACATTATGTATACAGTCCGTTTATGCAAATTCAACTCCTTGCCCTCAGCAGGAAGTAATGCATTTAGAGATTACAAATCAAATAGTATGGGTAATTCTGCAACTGCATTTTAAACAAGTGCAGGTGTCCCAAAGCAAGCATGGGACGGGGGCTTGAATCTACTGTTTCCTCAGCCAGTCCTGGTTCCAATGCATCCCTCATAGTATAAGCATCTCATTTCAGTGCTTGTACTGTAAAACTGTATTTTGCATATATATATCTAGTTTGTTATATACCAAACATTACTACATCTGGGATACATAGTTCATATAATTACAGATTTGAATATAAAAACCTGTGTATGTATATGTGTGTATATATATATACACACACATACTGTATAAATATTGTGCTCAATTAAGTGAATTTCAAAGGAAATTTGACCTAATAGTTGCCTCTTAGTCTCTCTAACTAAGAGACTCATCCTATTTAAGATAATATTCCTACTCTTGTGTTGTATAATGGTTAAGAACACCCACCTTTCTGGTGGGTTAGAGCCACACCTTTCTGGCTGAGCAATCCTGGGCAAGATACTCTGTGTCACAGTTTACCACCAGTTGAGTGGAGATATTACCTGCCTACCTCATAGAAGTGTTATTAAGACTAAATGATATCTTCCACGTACAGTTCTTAGTATAGTGCCTGACACATCATTAGCACTGAATAAACGTTAACTATCATTATCCTTGTTATTATTTCTACAAGTCTTAGCTTTGTTAATATCTACGTTGACGATTTGTTTTAAGTGATAATAAAGGAATATAGTAGAGAGCACTATTTAAATGATTTGACCTATTGACTACTCATTAGGTCATTGACTACTCCTTTTACTTTTAAGTGTAATTATTTTGGTTTACTATGGACTGCAATATTTTTTTATTTCTTAGATATTTCCTAAAAGTGACTCTTTCTGTACACCCTTTCTACCTCCCTGTATTTGTGCTGGCATTCTTGCACTCATCCCTGTGCTTTTGCCCGTATTGATTCAACAAATATCTGTCTGTAGCGCGCCATTGTGTACCAGGCATGCAGGGAGGTGTTTCCGTAGATGGATCAGTTATGCCAGTCCCAGCAAGAATCAATTTCAGCAAAGTTGTCAATACTGAGTATTCCCAGCTTATATTATGGGAAGCAGGCTCTCCTGCAGGCCCTTCCCCTAGCTGAGGGGCCCACTGCCTTAACAGAGTAGAAGAAAATAAGAACTGCCTTACTCCACATTACCTTTAGCTCTCCCAGCCTCATTTCCCCTCCTTGATCACATAAAGAAGAGTTCCCTTTGTTATGAGAGCAGGTACATGGATTTCCAAAAACTATCTTAAGGCTACTTCTCCCCTTCCATTAGATGCATTAAAAATCATCTTAAGTATGCTCTAAGTATTGTAATTTTTATAAAGTTAGGATATTCTGTACTTAAAAGTAAGAAGAGTGACATTTGGAGATGTCTCTAAGAAGCAGTCCTAAATAGCTTGAATGCTGGTACATTTTTCTAAAATCATTGATGGTTATGAAATCCTTCTTTGCCATAAAAACTTTCCTGAGCATGTCATATAAAGTGAATTATTTCCCAAAGTAAATAAGAGTTAGTGGTGGTGGTTTGTTTATGAATCACAAAAATGAAAATTATGTATTAACAAGGCCAAACTAAAACTGGCAAGTCTATAATCCATTAACCTGGTTAACTGACACTCTAGGTCTTTCAGAAGGAAATACCTGTCCTTATAGCTTTATTCTGCCTGGGGCCCCTGTGTGTCATGGGTTATACAGAGGGTACCAAATGAATATAGACCCATTGCCTCATAAACAGGAGGTGAAATCAACCTGCTTGTTTAAGTCATTAACATTTAGAGGTAGCTTGCCATCTTACACTTTAGCTCCTAGAAGGAGGGGCTCCTAGATATGGTTTATATAACCCAGCCTCATCACAAGAACATCAGTCCAATACTTTCTTTCACTCCCATTTAAGATTTCCTGGAGCAAGCAGAAGTGGTCAAAATCATTTCATTGATCTCAGAGCTGGCACAAATTATTAGTTCCTCTGCTCAGCAGTTTTCTTGACAGTTCTTAGTGCAATCCATATGTCATCAGCCCTTAAAACAATTACCAAGTCATTAACATAGACAAAACCAGCCCCAAAACGTTCTTGCCAAATTGTAAAGCATATGAAAGCTTCGTAATTACCTTCGTGAGTGACTTACATAGGGTGACATTATGAAATAAGATTTTTTGAGTGTTTGCTGTGTGCCAGGAAATTTCTAGAAATATTTTTACTTAATTCTCCTTAGTAACCCTGCAAGTTTTTGTTTTGCACTTCAGAAAACTGAAGTTTAGAGTCTTAATCCTACTTCTCTTACATTAAACAGAAAGTGGGTGGTAGAGCCTGGACTTGAATCCAGGTCTTTGACTTCAAGCCTGTGTCCTTCTGCTTCTCCATACTGCCCCACTCAGGAAAACTACTCACTCCGAGGACCCATTTGTTTATTTAACCAACCCTGTGGTATATCAGGTGCTGAAGATACGGCAGAAAACAAACCAGAACTGGTCTCTGCCTGCAGGGAGTTTACATCCAGCTGGGAAGACAGGTAGCGGAGGAGGAACTATAATTGTAGATGAGCGTTAAGACTCAAATGCCGTTTCATTAAATTAGGGATAATTATGTGCTGCTGTTTTAGGAAGAGACACTACCCAGGTGATGCTGATGCAGCCAAGATGAGAACCACTGACTTTGTGCCTGACACATAGTGAACCCTCAGTTAACCTTAAATTCATACTAGTATGATTCAGATTAAAAGATGGAATCTTACATGGCCCTTCACTTTCACATATATGGAAGAGACTTGGTGTTCGTGTTAGTTGGTTCCTATGTTGGAGTTGTTTCTTCTTGGTTCCAATTGAATGTCACTCCTTTATCCTGTAGGTGACTGAAGGCCATTGGAAGTGGGGCGGCGTCACGGTCCAAGTGAACAGTGCCTTTTTTACCGGCATCTATGGCATGTGGAACCTGTACGTCTTTGCTTTGATGTTCTTGTATGCACCATCCCATAAGAACTATGGGGAAGACCAGTCTAATGGTGAGTTCCAGCCTCTTTGGCATAGCTTTAATCAGGATAAGTAGGCTTCTGTCTCTACAAGACTTAGATAGCAAAGGCTCTGGGTTCCCCAGTCGAATGTTCCCTCCAAGTGTGAATGAACACCTCCAGGGACTCTGGGGCCATAAGACAAAACGCCAGCATAGGGCAGATATTTCTATTAAGTCCTCATTTAAAAAAATCTTTAAAATACATTGGGAATATTGCATGCTAGTCTACAATATCTCCCAGTCTTAGTACAAAAATTAAATTTACTTTCCTCAATTTTTTGAACAAAATTGACTGTTGGAAAGTGTGCTACATTTATTCTTCTAGTTTGAGAACCACAATCTGAGATATCGGGTGGATGGGGACTGAGCCCTGAGTGGAAGTGGAGCTAGCTTTGTTTTTCCTCTGCTCATTTTCCTGCAAGCCTGTTGACACATCCAAACCGGTAGCTATTCTCCTGTCCCCATAGCCTCCCTCCCCTTAAGTGCTAGTATGTGCTGTCTTTGGTGCTGCTGCAAGGAGCCTTGGAGAACTTAGTCAGTCCAGTCATTTTATAGATGAGGAAACTGAGACCCAGAGAAGGGAGAGGCTTGCCTGGGGTTTCTCTACCAGCCATGGCAGAGGGAAATGAACATTACTGCCTGGGCCAGTGCTGTTAACATGGAAGAGGTGACCTGGTAAACAACACATCTGAGAGCTCCTTTTTCTTTGCATACTTAGGCCTACATTGTCTGGCTCCACCCTTATTCTTTCTTCCCGTTTTCATGTCTGCTTTACCCTGGCCACGTGCCTCCTATTCCCCAAACAAAAGATGCTTTTTGTCAAATCAGAGCCAGTGCCCTTCACTCTGCCCTGAAGCAGAGATCAGGGCTTTAAGGTCTGCATGTCTGCGTGGCACCAAGGGTTGGCCTTGCTCATAGGAAGTGCTCAGCAAGTGTCTGCTGAGTCGATGGATTCATATCCCCCCTCCACCTGGGCCTGATAAAACCCTACTCGTCTTTTGGGTCCATTCAAAATGTTTCCTCCTCCTTCAGACCCATTCCTGATCACCCCAGTTGGAGTCTGGCAAGTTACGTTCAGTAGAATATTGTTGCCATGGGATGTTGGTAGGCTTTAGTAGTCAAATGAGTTTGAGAATCATTGGGTTTTTAATCAGCATTAATATGATTTTACTGCAAGATATCTTAACGCCTTTAGCGCATTAATTTGTACTATGTCTTCTAAAATGGGTGGGGGTAACAGCACTTCCAAATTATTATTTTTTTAAATTATTTATTTATTTATTTGGCTGCGCTGGGTCTTAATTGCGGCGCACGGATCTGTAGTTGTGGTATACGGGATCTTTAGTTGTGGCATGCGGGGTCTAGTTCCCTGACCAGGGATCAAACCCAGGCCCCCTGCATTGGGAGCACAGAGTCTTAACCACTGGACCACCAGGGTAGTCCCACTTCCAAATTATTAAATCATTTGGCCCTGGAAACCTTTTTCCAGGCATGGTATCTTTTGGAACTGGTGTTCTGAAGAGCAGGCCTGGGGGAACATGACTACGCTTTTCACATGACACTCACCGTGTAGGTGTAGTAGATGGGTTTGCCTGTGCCTTCTCTCTCCTGCTGGAACACTTAACTCCTTAAGGGCCAGGATCGGTTCTTAAGGGTGCTTTGAAAACGTTGAGTGCATTAATGCTTTAGAAATAAGAGTTCTATATTAGCTTTCTTATTTCACAGATGGGCCAGTGATCTTGAGATAGGTCATCTTGAGATGAACATGAGGGATGGAGCAGGGACAGGAGGGCCTCTGTGCTGAGGGTCAAGGGTCGTGGAATGGTCTCAGCCACCATCTGTCCCCAGTATTACACCTGCCTCTTCTGTACAAAAGCATCCTAGACACCAGGCCTCTCTTCCTTTCTACTCCATGACTTCCTGTCACACTATCAAGTCCATCTCTGGCATGGGTCCTGGGCAAGGATAAAGACCTTTGGCTCACCTACCCACCTGCCCAACTCTTGGTTTGATTGACTTCCCTTCTACAAAGCTTGTGAGCCAGGTAGCCTTCAGCTTCCTTTCCACTGCTAGCACTCTGTGTTTTACTATATGCATGGTAATGGGAGCATGTAGTCTCTTAGTGGCCCTCCATAATGCCAAAGGAAGGGATTCTGGGCTTGTGAACAAGAATCTTGATTTCATTTCATGGCCATCCTCTTGGACTTTGACAGAAACCATATGGACTTGTCCTTGACTTGAGAGTATTAAGCAGGAACCTAGTAGGTGGAGTTCCTGCCTTCCAGGGAAATACTACCTAAAGCAATGGCTGGACTTCCTGGGATGTTGGAATAATAATCCTAGCGGGTAACAGTTATTGAGTACTGACCGCGTGCTACAGCACTTTATGGACATAAACTATTCTGGTTGTTTTTGCTAGTTTTGGGACTAGTGGTGAACTGCTTCCCTCTCTGTGCACCACTTCTCCCACCTGTACGTGATCTCTTAAAATCTTTTGGGACCGTAAAATTCTATGGTTCTCTTCATTCCCGTTAGCGAGGAAGGGGCAGAAGAGCACCTCCTTTCATAAATTGGTAGCCCAGAGGGTGATTCCGTCACACGTAAGGGATTTCTAAACACTGGTGAGAATTTGCCCAAGCCCAGCACTTTCAGGCACATGGGAGGCCAGAGCTGTGGCCAGGCCTGCAGAGGCAGGATGACTGCCTGCCACCCTGTGGCGTCAGATGCTTGAGCCGCGAGCCAAGTGTTAGGCAGCTCCCATGAGGACGTCTTACTCAGCACAGCAGCCACCCTCCTAGGCTTCGAACCTTGCCATTGAGAATAGAACTTGATTTGTTCCCCAACAGATTTGTTGCTGTTTTTGAAGTCTACACAACACACAGATTGGTAATTTCACAGAAAGCTCAAAAGCTATTCTCAACAGGAGGTCGTATGCACTGCAAAGAAGTGTTTGGAAACTTCTTGCAAAGAAGTGTTTGGAAATGTCCATAGCTGTCCTGGATTGTCATTTATGACAGGGACGTGCCACTGGCATTTAGTGGCCAGATTCTAGGGATGCTAAATGTCCTACAAGGAGCAAAACAGTCCCTTATAGTAAAGAGTTATCCTGCCCCAAATGCCAATAGGGCCCTTGTTGAAAAACATTCAAGCAGTCTAGCAGGCAGACTCTTTTGGGACCCTGTTCTGATCATAAACACAATTTTTAGTCGCACGATTTAGCAGCCGTGCAGTGGTGACATGACCCACTGTGACTTTGCAGAAGCCCGTAAGCCCCTAGCAGCTTGTTGTGCCCTTAGCTTACCTGGCTGGTCCTGTGCCCTGTGCATTTGGAAAGGGCTCTTCCAAGTTGGGTTCTCCGATCATTTTTCTTCTCTGCTCTCTTCCCTTTTCATCTCTTCATCCGCCACCAGATCACACAAGGTATCGTAGGAATTATGGAGCGTTTGTCAAAATTTTGAAGCTCCTTGGAAAAAGCTAATTTGGAATATTACATGGAAACCTAGAAAATGAACTCTCAGAGGGATACACTGTATTTTTTTAAATATATCTTTATTGGAGTATAACTGCTTCACAATACTGCGCTAGCCTCTGTCGCACAACAAAGTGAATCAGCCACGTGCATACATACATCCCCATATCCCCTCTGTCTTGAGCCTCCCTCCCTATCCCACCCCTCTAGGTCATCACAAAGCACGGAGCTGCTCTCCCTGTGCTATGCTGCTGCTTCCCACTAGCTATCTATTTTACATTTGGTAGTGTATATATGTCCGTGCTACTCTCACTTCACCAAGGCTTCCCCCTCCCCTCCGCGTCCTCAAGTCCATTCTCTATGTCTACGTCTTTGTTACTGCCCTGCCACTACGTTCATCAGTACCATTTTTTTGTTGTTGTTGTTTTTAGATTCCATATAGATGTGTTAGCATATGGTATTTGTTTTTCTCTTTCTGACTTACTTCACTCTGTATGACAGACTCTAGGTCCATCCACCTCACTACAAATAACTCAGTTTCATTCCTTTGTATGGCTGAGTAATATTCCATTGTATATATGTGCCACATCTTCTTTATCCATTCATCTGTTGATGGACATTTCGGTTGCTTCCATGTCCTGGCTATTGTAAATAGTGCTGCAATGAACACTGTGGTACATGTCTCTCTTTGAATTATGGTTTTCTCAGGGTATATGCCCCGTAGTGGGATTGCTGGGTCATATGGTAGTTCTATTTTTAGTTTTTTAAGGAACCTCCATGCTGTTCTCTGTAGTGGCTGTATCAACTTACATTCCCACCAACAGTGCAGGAGGGTTCCCTTTACACTACACCCTTTCCAGCATTTACTGTTTCTAGATTTTTTGATGATGGCCATTATGACTGGTGTGAGGTGATAACTCATTGTAGTTTGGATTTGCATTTCTCTAATAATTAGTGATGTTGAGCATCTTTTCATTTGCCTCTTGGCCATCTGTATGTCTTCTTTGGTGAAATGTCTATTTAGGTCTTCCATGCATTTTTAAATTGGATTGTTTGTTTTTTCGGTATTGAGCTCCATGAGCTGTTTGTATATTTTGGAGATTGATCCTACTTCCATTGTTTCATTTGCAAATATTTTCTCCCATTCTGAGGGTTGGCTTTTCATTTTGTTTATGGTTTCCTTTGCTGTGCAAAAGCTTTTATGTTTAATTAGTTCCGTTTGTTTATTTTTGTTTTTATTTTCATTACTCTATGAGGTGGGTGGAAAAAGATCTTTCTGTGGTTTATGTCAAAGAATGTTTTTCCTATGTTTTCCTCTAAGAGTTTTATAGTGTCTGGTCTTACATTTAGGTCTTTAATCCATTTGGAGTTTATTTTTGTGTATGGTATTAGAGAGTGTTCTAATTTCATTCTTTTTTTTTTTGCGATACACGGGCCTCTCACTGTTGTGGCCTCTCCCGTTGTGAAACACAGGCTCCGGAAGCGCAGGCTCAGCAGCCATGGCTCACGGGCCCAGTCACTCCGCGGCATGTGGGACCTTCCCGGACCGGGGCACGACCCCGTGTCCCCTGCATCGACAGGCGGACTCTCAACCACTGCGCCACCAGGGAAGCCCTAATTTCATTCTTTTACATGTAGCTGTCCAGTTTTCCCAGCACCACTTATTGAAGAGGCTGCCTTTTCTCCATTGTATGTTCTTGCCTCCCTTGTCGTAAATTAGGTGGCCATATGTGTGTGGGTTTATCTCTAGGCTTTCTATCCTGTACCATTGATCTATATTTTTGTTTTTATGCCAGTACCATACTATCTTGATTACTGTGGCTTTGTAGTATAGTTTGAAGTCAAGGAGCCTGATTCCTCCGGCTCCGTTTTTCTTTCTCAAGTTTGCTTTGGCTCTTCAGGGTCTTTTGTGTTTCCATACAAACTGTAAAATTTTTTCTAATTCTCTGAAGAATGCCATTGGTAATTTGATAGGGATTGTATTGACTCTGTAAATTGCTTTGGATAGTGTAGTCATTTTGACAATATTGATTCTTCCAATCCAGGAACATGGTGTATTTCTCCATCTGTTTATGTCATCTTTGATTTCTTTCATCAGTGTTTTATAGTTTTCTGAGTACAAGTCTTTCGCCTCCTTAGGTAGGTTTATTCCTAGATATTTTATTCTTTTTGTTGTGATGGTAAATGGGATTGTTTCCTTAATTTCTCTTTCTGATTTTTTTGTTGTTAGTGTATAGGAATACCAGAGATTTCTGTGCATTTATTTTGTATCCTGCAACCTTACCAAATTCATTGATTAGTTCTAGTAGTTTTTTGGTGGCATCTTTAGGATTTTCTATGTATAGTATCATGTAATCTGCAGACAGTGACAGTTTTATTTCTTCTTTTCCCATTTGTATTCCTTTTATTTCTTTTTCTTCTCTGATTGCTGTGGCTAGGTCTTCCAAAACTATGTTGAATAAGAGTGGTGAGAGTAGACATCCTTGTCTTGTTCCGGATCTTAATAGAAATGCTTTCAGTTTTTCACCATTGAGTATGATGTCTGCTGTGGGTTTGTAATATGTGGCCTTTATTATGTTGAGGTAGGTTCCCTCTGTGCCCATTTTCTGGAGGGTTTTTATCATAAAGAGGTGTTGAATTTTGTCAAAAGCTTTTTCTGCATCTATTGAGATGATCATATGGTTTTTATTCTTCAATTTGTTAATATGGTGTATCACATTGATTGATTCGCATATTTTGAAGAATCCTTCATCCCTGGGATAAATCCCACTTGATCATGGTGTATGACCCTTTTAATGTGTTGTTGGCTTCTGTTTGCTAGTATTTTGTTCAGAAATTTTGGGTCTATGTTCATCAGTGATATTGGTCTATAATTTTCTTTTTTGTAATATCTTTTACTGGTTTTGGTATCAGGGTGATGGTAGCTTTGTAGCATGAATTTGGGAGTGTTCCTTCCCCTGCAATTTTTTGGAAGAGTTTGAGAAGAATCAGTTTTAGTTCTTCTCTAAATGTTTGATAGAATTCGCCTGTGAAGCCATCTGGTCCTGGACTTTTGTTTGTTGGAAGAGTTTTAATTACAGTTTCAATTTAATTACTTGTGATAAGTCTGTTTATATTTTCTAATTTTTCCTGGTTCAGTCTCGTAAAATTGTACCTTTCCAAGAATTTGTCCATTTCTTCGTGGTTGTCCATTTTATTGGCATATAGTTTGTAGTAGTGTCTTATAATCCTTTGTATTTCTGTGGTGTCAGTTGTGATTTCTCCTTTTTCTTTACTAATTTTATTGATTTGCGTCCTCTCCCCTTTTTTCTTGATGAGTCTGGCTAATGGTTTATCAATTTTGTTTATCTTCTCAAAGAACGAGCTTTTATTTTTATTGATGTTTGCTATCGTTTCCTTCATTTCTTTTTCATTTATTTCTGATCTGATCTTTATGATTTCTTTCCTTCTGCTAACTTTGGGGTATTTTTGTTCTTCTTTCTCTAATTCCTTTAGGTCTAGGGTTAGATTGTTTACTTGAGATTTTTCTTGTTTCTTGAGGTGAGATTGAATTGCTATAAACTTCCCTCTTAGAACTGCTTTTGTGTTCCATAGGTTTTGGGTCATGATACATAGTGTCCTTCCTTATCTCTTGTGACAGTCTTTATTTTAACGTCTATTTTATCTGATATGCGTATTGCTACTCCAGCTTTCTTGTGATTTCCATTTGCATGGAATATCTTTTTCCATTCCTTCACTTCCAGTCTGTATGTGTCCATAGGTCTGAAGTGGGTCTCTTGCAGACAGGCATATATATGGGTCTTGTTTTTGTATCCATTTAGACAGTCTGTGTCTTTTGGTTGAGGCATTCAGTCCATTTATGTTCAAGGTTATTATCGATATGTATGTTCCTGTTACCATTTTCTTAATTGTTTTGGGTTTGTTTTTGTGGGTCTTTTTCTTCTCTTGTGTTTCCTGCCTAGAAAAGTTTCTTTAGCATTTGTTGTAAAGCTGGTTTGGTGGTGCTGAATTCTCTTAGCTTTGGCTTGTCTGAAAAGCTTTTGATTTCTCCATTGAATCTGAATGAGATCCTTGCTGGGTAGAGTAATCTTGGTTGTAGGTTTTCCTCTTTCAGCACTTAAAGTATATCCTGCCACTCCCTATGGCCTGCAGAGTTTCTGCTGAAAAGTCAGCTGATAACCTTATGGGATTTCCTTTGTATGTTATTTTTTGTTTTTCCCTTTTAATATTTTTTCTTTGAATTTAATTTTTGTTAGTTTGATAAATATGTGGTTTGATGTGTTTCTTTTGGGGTTTATCCTGGATGGGACTCTCTGTGCTTCTTGGACTTGTGTGACTATTTCCTTTCCCATGTTAGGGAAGTTTTCCACTATAATCTCTTCAAATATTTCCTCAGACCCGTTCTTTTTCTCTTCTTCTGGGACCCCTATAATTTGAATGTTGGTGCATTTAGTGTTGTCCCAGCGGTGTCTGAAATTGTCTTCAATTCTTTTCATTCTTTTTCTTTACTCTGCTCCTTGGCAGGTACTTCCACCCTTTTGTCTTCCAGCTCACTTATTCGTTCCTGTGCCTCAGTTATATTCTGTTACTAATTCCTTCTAGTGTATTTTTCATTTCAGTTATTGTGTTGTTCATCTGTGTTTGCTTGTTCTTTACTTCTTCTACAGCTTTCTTAAACATTTCTTGTATTTTCTCAGTCTGTGCCTCCATTCTGTTTCTGAGATTCTGGATCATCTTTACTATCATTACTCTGAATTCTTTTTCAGGGAGATTGCCTATTTCTTCTTCATTTATTTGGTCTTATAGGTTTTTACCTTGCTCCTTCATCTGTGACATATTTTTTTGCCATCTCATTTTTTTTTTTTTTGATGAGTGGGATTGTGTTCCTGTCTTACTGGTTGTTTGGCCTGAAGCTTCCAACACTGGAGTTTGTAGGCTGTTGGGTAGGGCTGGGTCTTGGTGCTGAGATGAGGATTTCTGCGAGACCTCACTCCGATGAGTATTCCCTGGAGTCTGAGGTTCTCTGTTAGTCCAGTGGTTCGGACTCGGAGCTCCCACCGCAGGATCTTTGGCCAGACCCCCAGCTCATGAACCAAGATCCCACAAGCTGCCCGGAGCAGCCAAAAAAAAAGGGGGGGAAGAACAATAACAAAGTAAAAAATAAAATTATACTAAGAAATTAACAGATATGTTAGAAAGAATGTAAAAATAAAAGTAGAGATGAAACAACAACTGGAAGGCAAAACAGAACCATAATAATAAAAAAGAGGAGGAGAAAAGAAGAAAAGGTGGAAAAGGCCTTAGCTATGGAGGGCGGGGCCTAAGCAGGGGTGGGGTTTGGGCAGTGGGCGGGCCCTATGCTTAGGACCCACAGGACTGGAAAAGGCCCTGGGGATGTTGGGGGTGGGGCTTAGGCTCAACGGAACAGAAGGGGCCCAGGTGTGCCTCCCACCTCTGGTCTCAGAGCACTGGGGACCCCACCTGGGAGCTCAGTAGGTTTCCCAGGCTCAAGTGGGTGGGGCCAACTCCCTCTGCTCCTCTCCCGCTCCTCCCGGTCCTGGAGGCCCCCTCCTGCGTGCATCTCCTGATCTCCTCCCCGTCTCCCTCCTATGCCCCCAGGACCCACGCAGCCTGGAGTGGGCCTCTGAGGGCGTAGGACCTGGCCCGAGAATCAGGCAGACTTCTGTGGATGATTGGACAGGTGATGCGCTGGGCGTGCTCCCCCTGATCCAAGCCTCCAAGGGTGAACCCCTTCCCGCTCTCAGCCACCCCTCAAGGGCACCGGTCCTGTCTGGCCTCCACTTCTCCTACCTCCTCAGTCCCCCCACGTCCTACCAGTTCGCTTGGGGGTTCCTCCTGTCACCTTGGGCTTCGAGGTACCCCACCAGCACCCTGCCGGTGCCCAAGTTGTGGGGAGATGCAAACTCCTCATCTTTCCACACTGCCCTACAGTGTATTTTTAAATTCTCCGACTCTCTGGATGGCATTCCTCCTCCTTCCTCAGCCTTCCCATGCTCCTTTTCCTTTCTTGTGGAAAGTTTTTATTTTTAACTGGCTTGGACTCCCTCCTCACTCTAGCTTGTAAGGTCCAGAGCCAAGAATTTGGATCTCTTGCTATGGAGAATGAATCCTAGGTATGTGGCTCTTCTTGCCTTCGTGAGATGGATCCTGAGTGGAGCTCTGGAGAAAGCTTGTTTCCAGGAACTTGGCAAGCAGTTTCTGATGCAACAGGGGCCAGAGGGGCTAAGGAAAGAGAAAAAACCATTGAGAAGTGTTGTTTTGTTTGGGAGATGGAGAGAGATGCTGAGAAATGTGTGTGTGTGTGTGTGTGTGTGTGTGTGTAGGGGGAGTGGATAGGAAGGAAATGAAAGCAGAGAGCACAGACTTTTGTTTCTCCCTTTTGGTTAAGGAATGGACAGAGAGAAAGCGGGCAGCAGGTTTGAGAGAGGGTCAGTTTCCAAAGAACATTTTCTCTCACGTAATTCTGTTTATTGTGTGGCTCGGAAAATGAGCCTTAACAATGAACCAGTGAGTGCCTCAGCGCTTCGCACTGTGCTGGGTTTGAGAGGATGAGTGACAAAGACACATGCTTGTTCTCACAGAGCTAGCAGTCTGATCTAGGCGATAAGACTTCCTCCTCTGCCTCAACATGGGACGTGGCAGGACAGCTCCAGCCAGGGTGTCCAAGCGAGAATGTTTTCATGTTGTCAGCGGCTGATTGGTGCCGCAGGGGTGTGGTTCTCCAGGGTCCTAACTGTCGGTGGATCCACCATAGCTGCAGTGTTGGTATAAACACATTCAAATCAGCCTATATATATATGGTTGTAAAATTAATTTACGTCCATGTTTACTAAACGATTACCCTTAGTTTTGTAAACCATAGAGATCCCAATTCTCAGATTCTTATATCAGAAGAACAGGAATGTTTGTGAATGCTTGTAATCTGTATTTTGATTGGATCATACAGTGGATTTTGAAAGGCTTTATTTAGACTATGTGTGTACTTAATATACGTTAATTAATAAAACTGAATAGTTTTTAATGTGTTAAAAATATATATAATGAGGGCTTCCCTGGTGGCACAGTGGTTAAGAGTCCGTCTGCCGATGCAGTGGACGTGGGTTCGTGCCCCGGTCCGGGAAGATCCCACATGCCGTGGAGCGGCTGGGCCCGTGAGCCATGGCCACTGAGCCTGTGCATCCGGAGCCTGTGCTCCGCAACGGGAGAGGCCACAACAGTGAGAGGCCCGCGTACCGCAAAAAAATAAAAAAAATAAAAATAAAAAATATATGTATATATAATGAGACTATCAATGTATACATATGTATCTGTTTACATATAATCATCTGATGTGTATATATGTATATATGTGTATACATATACTTTTTTTTCTTTAATTTAGCAAAGATACTTTAGACCTTCTCTTTCAAGGACCATTCACATTTTCTGCCGTGCTCCTGATGCCTTTTCATTAAAGCTTTTCCTTTTACCTGTTTCCATAATCAATCTGCGAATCATTCTGGATGTCTTCCCAGGCAGAAACAAACTGCAACACAGGCTGATGTTAACCCTCAGCCCGGAGCAAAGGCTTCATCTCTCAGGGGTACACCATCGATGCCCTGCACACAGGACACACTGTCCAGATCCCCTCAAGTCACCAGTTCATGTAGGGAAAAAAAGTTGGAGTTGCTTATGAAGTCAATTCTTGATACTAGCTTTCATTTTTGTGTTATTTCGTTTATAAAATTCTTATCAGAAGGTTTTAGAAAAAAAGTGAGAAATGGAATTCCTGACTAGATGACTATGACAGAGGGAACAGGAGACACTCTAAGTGCCAACAGGTTCCTTTCTATTTCTATTCCCACTAAATGTCTTCTGTCTGACACATTCTTTCTGCTGGAAGCCACAGCAGCAACCCCAGGCCCTGTGTCTTGGTAGCTACCGTTCAGTGTCAGTTTGGCTTCTGGAGGCTTCTGGAGGCTGCTTGTTTCACAGGAAAGGTGGCTTAGGCTTTTGTTGCCTCAGTAAATGTTTGGTTTGAGTCATGAGGCTTCGACAGTGGCTGCCTTTTGTTGCGATCTTTCCCCTGCTTGTGTGTTAAGTGACACGCACCTACCCATGGCCAGGCTGGCTTCCCCTTGATGTCTGTGAGCAGCGATGGAATCGGTCTTCCCTCCAGGGCTGGACTCAGATTCTGAAGTGGGTCTTGATAGCCTGTCTCTTCACATGGTCTTCCCTCTGTGCATGTCTGTATCCTCATCTTTTTTTTTCTCAGAAGGAGAAATTATGGTTATATTGGATTAGGGTTCACCCTAATGACTCCATTTTAACTTAATCACCTCTTTAAAGACCCTGTGTCCAAATTTAGTCACATTCTGAGGTACTGGGAATTAGGACTTCAACAAATGGATTGGCGGGGAGGTACAATTCAAGCTACGATGCTAAGATTTCATGCAAAATGTCTAGGATTTATTGTTCCCCTCCTTAGAGGTGCCTGGCACTGAGTGTCTGGAGGCACCTTGGAGGTAGATGGGAAACAGCTCACTTCAAGCCTGGTATAAACCAACTTGATCGTTGAAAGGGATTGAGAGATCCCTGAACCCTTCCTACCAAGGCCACTATGCCTTATCCCCCAGAAGGGATCACAAAGGCTGAGTCATCCCAAAGCACACCTGTTTTTTTTTGTTGTTTTTTTTTGCGGTACGCGGGCCTCTCACTGCTGCGGCCCCTCCCGTTGCGGAGCACAGGCTCCGGATGCACAGGCTTAGCGGCCATGGCTCACGGGCCCAGCCGCTCCGTGGCATGTGGGATCTTCCCGGACCGGGGCACGAACCCACGTCCCCTGCATCGGCAGACAGACTCTCAACCACTGCGCCACCAGGCAAGCCCAGCCACACCTGTTTTCTAGCTGAGTGTTTGTCCCTAAACCCCAGTGGGGAATTCCAGTGCTGGGGTGCTGGGCTAGATAGAACCGTGTAGAGCAGAGCAGGGAGGAGCTGGACCGGCCCATGTGAGGAAGTATTGGTGGGTGTTTTTAATGATCACTTACTACATAGCAGATACTGTGCTGGTGATTTACATTCTTTAAAAATTTTTTTTTTTTTAATTTTTAAAGATTTAGAAAACCCACCATCCAGTATTTTGTTAACACCCAAAATGTAGAAAGGATATAATTGTAAACAACAGTCCTTGGCATGGAAATAATTTAGCTTACAAACAATACGCTCTCCTTGATTTTCTCATTTTTCCATGAACCAGAGACATCATTACAGAGAGTTATCATTTGAGCTTAGCGTTGAAGGTGAAAATGGGAAGAGGTTTGTTGTGGGACTGGAAGAAATTCCACAGAAAAGTAAGGAGTGTTATAGAAAGAACATAAACTTTGGAGGTAGACACAGATGGTTTGGAATCCTGGCTCCAATATATACTGTGTATGACCTCAAGAAATAAATATAAACTCATAGTGTGAGAGCTTTCTGGCTTCCACATCTGGGTAATGAGGTATTAATTTGCCTTAGTGGTTGTGAGGACAGAATTAGGTAGCCCTTATTAATATTAGAAGAATGTGGATCTCTCCCAAATTCTGTGAAACCACCTTGGAATTAAATTAGAAGTTTCCCTTCTTTGACTAAAGTAGCCACATTTACACAAGTAATTGTCATTAAAATGCTGCCAGTCTTAGGAAGCTGTGCTCATCATTAGAGTGCAGTTTATGTAGCTTTCTGCATCCCCGGTATGCATTCCAGCAGTTAAAATCAAGCAGCAGCAGCGTATCTGTGGATGTCGTACCATAGATGTGGATCTATTGATAGTCCTTTGAGATTAAATCCCATGGCAGAGATCGGTCTCATTTCACAATGGTTAGAAACAAGGCTTCATCTTTTTTTTTTTTTTT
Organism: Pseudorca crassidens; assembly: GCF_039906515.1. Taxonomy (NCBI): domain Eukaryota; kingdom Metazoa; phylum Chordata; class Mammalia; order Artiodactyla; family Delphinidae; genus Pseudorca; species Pseudorca crassidens. The sequence continues at coordinate 58,463,216 of NC_090297.1, read as the reverse complement.
TTTTTTTTTGCGGTACGCGGGCCTCTCACTGTTGTGGCCTCTCCCGTTGCGGAGCACAGCCTCCGGACGCGCAGGCTCAGCAGCCATGGCTCACGGGCCCAGCCGCTCCGCGGCATGTGGGATCATCCCGGACCGGGGCACGAACCCGTGTCCCCTGCATTAGCAGGCGGACTCCCAACCACTGTGTCACCAGGGAAGCCCAAGGCTTCATCTTATTGTTAATTAGCTGAGATGAACTGACATCATAACTAGGAAGAGAGACTTACTGCAAACTGAGGAATTCTTTTCCTTTCATAATTTATTCTTTTCCATTTATTCTGCTCCTACCCCCTAATAAGAAACATATCACATTTTCAGAAGGGTTTGCTTTGTTTTGTTTTGTTGTCTTGGAAGGGAAGAGACTTTGAACATGTTTGTGCACCGAGCAGCAGAAGCTGAGAGAGGGAGGGTAGCAGGTGGAGTGAGACCTTGGCAGAAGAGGAAGTTTGTGGAGTTTGGAGACAAATGGCGGGATCCCTACTCCTGCTATGTCACTGTCATTTTCCCATCTGTTCCCTAAGGGGGAAATGTTGGTCTTCAAGGTACAGTGAAACCACACATGAATCATGGATTTTCCTAGCCAGAGTCCCATTGATCCAGGTCCTCATTCCGGCTCTGCTGGGAGCAAGCCTGGTCACATTAGAGAAATTCATTACCTATTTGAGCCTTGGTGTCTTCACATCTTATTAGGAAATACAGGGCACGCTAAGCCCCTAAAAGTGCATATGGTAAATACTCATAAATAATAGCTCTCCTTACTATCAGTGCACTGATGTTGTGTGCTATAAACTTCCTTTCATCAGATGCAAATGCAAAATTAATATGCTGAACATTTCATCCAAATTACTGTATGTATATATGTATATATCTATGAGAGTAACGTATCGTATGTGGATTTGTACTTCACCGGCAGTCTCAATGGGTGTTGGAAACTTGAATATTTACATAAAGTCAGCATAACCTAAGGTTAAGGAGGCTCATTGCTCCGGTTTCAACCCCACATCACTATTTTTTGTTGTTGCTGTTGTTGTTGCGGCACGCGGGCCTCTCACTGTTGTGGCCTCTCCCATTGCGGAGCACAGGCTCCGGACGCGCAGGCCCAGCGGCCATGGCTCACGGGCCCAGCCGCTCCGCGGCATGAGGGATCTTCCCGGACCGGGGCACGAACCCGTGTCCCCTGCATCGGCAGGTGGACTCTCAACCACTGCGCCACCAGGGAAGCCCCCCACATCACTATTTATCAACTTGGGAAAGTTACTTGACCTCTCTGTGCCTCAGTTTCTTCTTCAAAAGAATGGAAATGATGAAATGGTACCTCTCTCAAAGGGCTGGTAATGAGGATTAAATGCATAAATATTTGTAAAGTGTTTAGAATGGAGTCAGACATAGGACAAGCACTATAACATAGGTACCTGTTAAAATTAAAAAGCCCAAGTAATTTTGGCTGTTTTTACACGTGATGTGATCTTTAACGGTCATACACATTTTCCAGGACCTGCAATTTAGAATCACATTTTAAGCTTAAATAATTGGTGCCTTCGGTTCAATACCTGAGTAGAATTACAATCTAGTATCTATTTCTACGAAGTCTTCAGTGAAAGGGATTCCTTAGGTAAACACTTGGAGGTACTAATGGGTCTACTGGGGTGCTCAGGACTCTCTTTGAAATTTTGATGACTCTCAGACATGCAGATCATGAAATTAGCTTTGAAGTTTTGGTTGGCTCACCCAGATATGCAAATCCAGAACTAGCTTTGACCAAGAAATTTGAGGCTTAAGCCCGTTCTTGACTGAGGAGTGGACTAGAAGTTGCAGCAGTGAGAATGTAAGTTAGTGACCTGGGAAAACTTGCTCATTGTATAATTAATGGTTCCACGTGGCCCCAGGCAGCTCTGTGTAAAGCCTTTAAGCAGCCTTTCCACCCTGTTGGTGCATGCCAAGTGCTGTACCATTGGAGTCTGGGCTGATACCGCTTTGGTACCTGCTCTGCCCCCTGTCCTTGGATTGGACACTTGCTAGAACAGCCCCAAATTGCTATTAACAGTTTCTGCAACAGCTAATGACCCTGCTTCTGGGACTAAAGATTCTTCTGGGTAGAGAATTGCAATTCCAGCATTTCATAAGAGTGATTTAGTTGCACAGCTGCTGAGGGTCTACAGTGAAAAACGAATACCCCGTGGCACACATGAAGGGCACCAGCCTGCAGGGTGACCCCTAGGGTCCTAAGGCCATCAGATTAATGGATGCCCAGCAATTCCTAAACTAGTGACGAGATATTAGTTGGGCCGGTGCTTTCTTCTAAGTAATAGTATGGAATCCCATTTGAAAACAGCACTTGTGTGTTTAATTCCATGCTTTGAAGTAGGAAAAATTGCAGTTCCAGCAACTATGAAATCATATGTGTACAATGTAAGTAAAAAAATAATCCCAGACATAACCTTAACCTTTTGTTCTCCAGCACCCCTCTCTGCAAATATGCCTGTACATGTGCTTCCCACATACAGTCCAACTGAGAACCACTGGGTCTTGGTGTTTTTCGTTTTCCCTTTGCCAACTATATATTCACTTGAGGGTCTTACGGCAGGTAGCAGACTCTAAGGGTTTAACACAGAAACTTATTTTTCTCCTGCTAGTTGAGAAGAGGCCACATTATTCCATTTTAGCAAAGGAATACCTTTGTCCACTGGTGATGACTCCAGAACACTGGTGTTGTGTAGAATCCTGGGGGCAACAGAAAAGTCAGAGCACATTTCTTACGTTTTTTTCCTGGAGGAGAAAAGCCCTAATTATTCCTAAAGGCATTACACGTAGTGCCCTGTCCAATCTGTTGGTAAATATAGGCAGGTCGTCTTTACCTTCACATGGCCGTAGCTGCTTTGTAAATTATTCACAGCGAATGTGTACGTGATTTTGGAGTCAGGCCTACCTTCCTTGGCCTAGTTCCCGGCTCCATCGTGTGTCTGCTCCTCTTCCTGACCCCCCCTCCCAGCTTCCTCACCTGTAAAGCTGGCAAGACCAGAGTTCCTGCCTCGGAGGGCTCTCGTGAGGATTAAATACGGCAAAAACCGCATGGTCGTGTCAATAGACGCAGAAGACGCATTTGACAAATTTCAACCATCACGTATAAAGCATCAAGAATAGCGTCAGGCACAAAGTAAGCTCTATTAAATGTTAATAATATTACGAATAACGTAGGCAGCAAGCTGACTCATCTATCCTTAAAATGTCTTCTCTGGGAGACGGAAATGCTAAGAAATTACTGGCGAGTCCGAGTGCAAAGGGTGGGAGTCAGCCCTACTTTTAGGTGTCTGTGCCCTGGTTTTTTCTCTAAGCTCAGAATGTGAAAGAGCTCTGGTGTTGGGCGGTTGTTACTGAGACGAATCCCAGCTTTCTCCTTCCTCCTTGATCACATCTAACACCAAAAACCCTGTTTCAGGCGATCTGGGTGTCCACAGTGGGGAAGAACTCCAGCTCACCACCACTATCACCCACGTGGACGGACCCACCGAGATCTACAAGTTGACCCGCAAGGAGGCCCAGGAGTAGGAGGCTGCAGCACCCGGCTGGGACTGTCCCCCACGCCCCAGCCCCGCTATCTAGAGTGGGGAGCGTGCCAGAGAGCTCCACGTGCAAATGAATGCTCTGTCTCTTAGCTGTGGTTTACTTGGACCAGCAGCGTGGACGTTTGTCAGCTTGCCTTCTGATGGTAACTCTTGGAGGAAGATTCCTGCAGCCACTAATGCATTGTGTATGATAACAAACCCTCTGGTACGACACATGTTCTGTGATCATTGTTAATTAGTGACATAGTAACAGCTGTAGCAGGTGGTTAGTCAACCTCATGTGTTGGGGGTGCACTCCTTGGGGGATGGTTTGGGCCAGATGGGGTCTATATGGAGTGGAATATTTGATTCTTTTTTTTTTCCTGTTTTAGATTCTAGGATAGAGTTTAACATTCTTTGCTGTCCGAGATGGGCTGGTGTCATAGTCTTCTTAGTCCGTGACCACTTTTTTTTTTCCCTATTTATATCACCAAGTAGCCTATCGAGTTAATATTTAAGTTGTCAATAGATATGTGCCCTTATTTTTTACGGCATAATATAAAATAACTGAATTTCATGAGAAGGTCTGTTACACCAGGGGCATTTCAGCTTTGAAACCAAATCTGTATATCCAATACTAACCAGTCTGTTGGATGTGGGTTTTAAAAAATGTTTGCTAAACTACCCAAGTAGGATTTATTGTATTAAATGGCCTCTGGGTCTGAAAAGCTTTTTTAACCTCTTGCTTAAAATGTGTTTTCTTTTGATAAGATGCTTCAAGCAGCCTCCGAAAGTGTAGATCCGATCATTTAAATAAACCTGTATGTATATGCACACATGTATATGCACACCTCGTCCTCATGCTCAGCCAGAACACGTGCTTGCAGATTCTTTTCCGTGTTGCGTCTATGAGGTAGGGGGAAACAGCTCTATGAAAAATTAAAATATTTTGCCATCAAATCAAAGTGTTTGGGGGTGGTATATATTTCTGGAAATAGGGTAACGTTTTCTGCACTGGATGGTTAACGCTGGCATGTGTGACAGAAAGTGTGGGGGGAAAATGTACATGATTTAGAAGTAAATTATGACCCTCCTACCTATGCCCACTTCCCCAAAGAGCCTGTTTCATTGTATTTTAACTCTGCCATTCGGGAGACAACATGGTACAGCAGAGAGAAAGGATACTGGATCTGAGATTAGAAGGCAGAGTTTCCTAGCAGAGACCCAACATTTATTACACAGCATGACCTTGTTGAAGCCACCTGACCTGGCTGTTCCCTCACCTACGAACTGGCGTTCATAAACTTTAACTGCTCCACGGGGTGGCAGTGCAGACTAAGTCAGTTAATGTGTATGGAAATGCATTTTAAACTCTGAAGCTGTGTAACTCTGTTCTTTCTGGATTTTAAAGACAATTTCGTGAGTGTCCTGTTTTTCAGACATTGATGCCTGGAGGTTTGGGGCACCATCCATTTAATTCACCTACTCGGCACTCCTTCTCCATCCTTTCTTTTCCCTGATTTTGGCTAGAACCATGGTATACAGTGATGGGAGGAATTACTTTGGCTTTGGCTTTTCTCTCAGGCCTTTTCCTGTCCTGGTAAACATTTGATGGTGTCTAATCCAATGCACTCAACATCCACTTCTGATCGACCACTGTGGTGCCAGGAATTAAATGTAGCCCATGCTTCACTGTCTGGAAGGGAAGATGAACTTAAAACATGACAAGTAATCTCCTGCCCCAGAGGATGGATGAGTGTTTCTCCTAAGGAGATGCGGAAAGGGCCTGAGATAGGCCTTAAAGAAGAAGAAGTAAGATTTTACGAGGGCTGAAGGACAAAGGGAACAACAGTAAAAAATCATAGAGGAAGTGAAGAACAGAGAATGTGTGGACAAGGCTGGTCATCAAGGCCTGATTGGCACATAAAAGGAGTGGATATAGCAGAAGATGGGCCCCATGCATCTGTGAGCCAGAATGAGACGGGTCCTTAATGCTATGGGAAGAGCTATCAGACTCAGCCTAGAGTTCTAGGCAGAAAAGTGATATGATCAGAGGTACTGTTGGAGCAACAGAAAGGCTGGACAAGCCCAGCAAAAAGATCACAAACCCTGGAACCAGGGCAATAGTAGAGGACATGGAGAAGAGGGGGTTAATTTTGGAGATAAAACTGGCAAGGCCTGAGCATTCTGAATGTGGACCTCATAAAAAGCAAGAGCAGAGTCAAATTTCAAGCCCTCCTAGGTGAGGGAACGTTAGGGCCCTTGACAGAATTAGGGAGTTTTGGAGAGGAAGTATCAGTGAAACTATTACCTAAGGGTCTGTAAGTACTAGAAGCCAAGTCTAGCAAGCTTAACTAAAAGAGGGACTTTAGTAGAACTTTCTGAGAGCACCCAGCACCAGGAATTCATGGACCTTTCCCCTAAAACACTACCATTAACTAGTCCAAGTCTTTGTCTCTCTCGCTTCAAAACTAGGGGAGGGTGCGTGAGTGGCTCAGTCTCAGGCAGGTGGCTGCCCCTGTGCAGATCACCTGTGATCAGGAAGCCAAGTCAAATGGCTGCTAGCAGCTTACCCTGTGGATTGACATCAGTTTCTAAAGAATGGAGAATCCATTTTGAGCTGGGCACACAATCAGAAAAGATGAATTACAGTGGGCCAGATGAGGAGTTTGGAGTTTTGGGTTTTAAAAGCCATCTTCTGGAGGAATTGACAAGCTAGCAGTTGGAAACGAGAAGAAGCGGACCAGTCAGGGCAGGAGGCTTTGCAGCCATCATCACTGAGAATGAAGTTCAGCTTTGCAGAGCAGCAAAGTGTCAGATAGCTGTGAGTGATGAACCGGGCACAGCCCATTCAAGAGGTGAGAGGAAGAAACTCCATGACTCACAGGAACGCAAGGTGTCAAAGAAGCCAAAGAAAGAACCAGACCCGAGGGAAAAAAGTTCAATACCCTGAGAGATTCAACAGCATTTAAAGATTGAATAAGGCCTGTGGGATTTGGTGGTTTGGACATGTGGGACCTCATGGCAAGGACAGACATTAGAGTGCTCATGATGGGAAGGAAAGAGGTAGGACGGTGGTCCAGGAGGAACCAGAGTCTGGGGAGAGAATGGGACTGAGTTTGTAAACTCTGAGGGGGTGAGAGTCAGCCATGAAGTCAAGACAATGATGAAGTAACATAAGCCCCAAGGAAGGTCAGAGACTTGGGATAAAGGACACAAGCTGATGAGTTAGCTTTGAAGGAGTGAAAGGTCACTTTTATCCAGAGACAGGAGAGAAATAACCGATGGATGTTAGAGGAGAAACTTTAGGGCAAAAGGAGAGAAGTTGCAGCCTGTCCCTTTGTGTGTTCTGTTTTCTCCATGAACATGAAATGAGCTTGGAGTTCTGCTGAAGAAGTTCTCAGTTTCAACAATGCAGGTTGAATACAATGGTTTTCAATCAGTTGGAGACTTCAAGAAACCCTTCAAGAGGCAAGAAAAAGCCTTTATTAAGGACTATCAACCTAGAGCAAAAGTTAATTATTGGCCATGTATGCATTTTACAAATTATCTTAAATTTTTAAAGTAGTTTTGAAGAATATTATGGAGAAGTATAAAATTCCCCAACTATCTGCCTTTAAAAAATAAGAGAATTTACGATTATATTCATCAAACAAGTAAGGTACAATTGCTATTTCCCATAGAAAACAATCAGTTTTATGTTGGTTAAGCCATTGGGTTCACGAGGTGTTAGTCCTTCATTTTCCCCTTAGGGGTAGAAAATGTCCATAAAAATGAAATTAGTGGTTTCTCTCACGACCTCTTGGTAGTTCTAATCATTTCTCAGAACTGAGATGATGTCTCAATTCTGATACCTAAGAGCTGGTGAAGCCTTTGGAAGTCAGACCCCTCGGGGTTCTGGCAGGTACCTTGAGAAGCTCTACAGAAGTGTCAGAAGGGAAGTTGGTCTTGGGTCTCATCCTCGTCTTGGCAGTTCTAGAAACTCTATTTTGTCAACTTTTTCAAACTGATCCAGCTTTGAGAGGCTGCCTGGTCACATCGGGGAGTCTCAATGGATGGCAATTCCCATGCAGTCTCAACAGTGAAGCGTTCGACACGCCTTGTGTCTCCATCATCAAGGACGTGTTCTTCCTTGCTATTGTTGGGTAACCATGGAGGCTAAAAGAGGAAATGGGAGGTTTTCGGTGCACAGGGGATAAAAGCACAGAGACATGAGAGCCCTTGAAAGAAATAACATCTCAACCATGACGAAGCCATACCTCCAAAGGAAATACACACAGCTCCCTGAAGAGTGCTTAACACAGTGTGGGAGTCCAGCTGGGGAGCATTGGTGGGTGAGCCAGTGAACGCACCTCAGCTCATCCCATTCTCTCGGACTGCTGGGGATGCCCTTCTTCCCTTGATTCAATCAGACCCTGCTCCTTTCACTGCCATTCAGCATCGGGATACGTTAGTGCAGTTGATTAGGCTTCATGTGTGGGTGTAGCCTGACTTCCATGAGCCTATGCCTCACTCCCTGTATTTCAAGGTCCTCTCGTACTTTTGTGCTACGGGAACCATTCTGACTTCGGCGGCTTGCTCTTGCCCGTCACATTTTGCTACAGGGATGACTTTCATTGTACAGGGATGACTTGGTTTCTGAGACAGTGTCAGTGGTGCGTTTCTTTCCTCCTGACATCAGAGGGCTCTTCGGGCACTCCTGGATCCACCCCAGTGCCCAGAGCTTCCTGTCTCTATGACCATGCACTTAGCTTCGGTGGTTGAGAAGACCCTTCAGTATTGAGACCCGACCCCCTTTGCGACTTTGGCCTTTTTGTTCTGACTACAGTTCCTCCCACAGGTCCTGTGCCACCCAGGACTGCTCTCCTCCAGGCTCACGTCTTGATTCCTCAGCTCCTCCTCCATATGTGGTTTCTGGACCCTTGCCTCATGACTGCGCGCCTATTAAGTGCCTTCTAGTTTCTCATTGTTCTAGAATTTGATACTCAGACTGCAGCATTGCTCCGGCTGGCACAGATTAGTGTGAAAATACTTCTACTAGGGCTCGACATCCTAAGCAAATGGCACTGGATTTGAAAACTTATCCACTTCTTACCTTTTTGCTTCTCATGAACATGTGACCACTAAAACACTTAAGAGTTTTTAAAATTAATACAGGCATACCTTGTTTTATTGCACTTTGCAGATACTGCAATTTTTACAAATTGAAGGTTTATGGCGACCCTCTTGTCAGATGATGTTTAGCGTTTTTTAGCAATGAAGTGTTTTTTAATTGAGGTATGCCCGTTGTTTTTTAGACATGATGCTACTGCACACTGAATAGACTATAGTATGGTGTAAACATGACTTTTATATGCATTGGGAAACCAGAAAATCCATGTGAGTCCTTTTATTGTGGTATTCATTTTATCACAGTGTTCCGGAGCCAAACCCGCAGTACCTCCAAGGTATGCCTGTATCGCCGATACCCGCCTTTGTATTCAGCACTATTTTTCAACTGAATTGTAGGACTTTACAAGTGTATCTGTGAATTTCACTTTTTCCCACACACAGATTCAATAGGTAAAGCACATCTGTAACTTTTAAATAAGCACAGTTTGAAATGTAAATAAAAGTAGTTAAGACGTAAGTGCAGAATGGGTTGGTTTCAACTGCTGGAGAATTTCCTCCCTCAGCCTGGATCTCTCCTTTGTCTAGCTCTCTCTCTGTCTCTCTCTCTCTCTCTCACACACACACACACACACACACACACACACACACACCCCATTACTGTTAAACTCCTTTTTTCATGTGCATGTGTTTTGTAATATGGAACTTTATAATTTACATATTTTTCCTTTAATATCTCCTCTTCATAGTCACATAGTGACTACATAATAAAGGAGTGAGGTTCAGAGAAGTGAAATGACAAAGTTGGTACTAAGAAGAGATCTTCAGTCTCCGAACCTGTCTCTTCAGTGGCATATTTGCAGCAGAAGAGTCAAGAATTTTCTTTTGGGCTGCAACTCTCATTAGAGCAGAATGACCTTATTGGGAGATGTTATTCCAGCCTAAAAAATATCTGCTTCCTCTCCACTTCCATCGATGGCAAGTGTCTGCCCTCTTCCGGCCAAAGGGAGGATGACAGCTACCACTGAGCTAATTCTTAGAACAAAAGTCAGACCTTGGAATGGGGGAATTTCAGTTGCTCCATGATAATTATTGCTTTTTAGTGAGTTCTTGTCATAGCTTTGCATATGACTTTGCTCTGGGACCCTTAGGGCAGTTGCCTACACCCCGTTCACCCGTGAACTAGGTGATCTCTGAAGTCCTCACCAGCCCTGATTCTAAGAACGGTAAAGGAGGCTGTGTGTTAATGACATCTTACAGCAATGCAGGGCACTTGATCCAGATCAGCTGTGGGCAGATGCGCTGGCATCGAAGCCTGAGGGGGTGCTAGTGTAAATAGATCCCCTGCATTTATTGATTCGGAAGCCCCTCCGATCCTTCTCACTGTTCTTCTGAGCTCCTCTGAAGCTCTGAGCTCCCTCAGGTGGCTGCTCTACCCAGCAACTCTTTCCAGGGGGATGAGTCAAGGTCAGGATGGTCTTCACTCCCATGATGAACTCTTCTCAGTTCAGGGACGCTGAGAGACTGAAAGTGGGCCAAAGACAGGAGCGGCCAACACATGAGATCTTTCCATCGCACGTGCTTGGCGGACGTTCCTCACATGCTGACCAGATGGAAACTCCAGGCCAGCACAAAAAGGCCAGAAGCCGGTCAAGACTCACTGCGAACTGACAATCCATTTTAAAGAGACTCTTCCTGTGTTTGTGAAATGCTTCACAAAGGGAGCTGTTCCTAGAAATGGGCAGGAGTGTTAAATCACGTTTGTGTGGCTTAGCCTGGTCCCCCGAAAGGCAACTGCTGAGACAAGGATTCCTGTGCAGGTTCGTAAGGCGGTCCGAGGAGACACTGAGAGGGAGCGTGGAACTTACACTGAGAAAAGGGAAAGCTCGGGACCGCCACCACTGCGCTGCTCACTCAGGCTTCTTCGAGCTTCGGGCTTCCGGCTCCCTAGAAGGGTGAGCGGCAGCCCCGCTGAGCAAGGAGGCAGGGCCTAGCCAGCACCCGCCCTCTGTTGGTGCAGGGTCACCCCTGAGCTGTTAGCTACCTGGAACCAGAGTCAGCTTGAGTAATATGGGTGCTACGTTGTGTTCTTACCTGATTCCCCAAAGCAAAACAGGCTTGTTGTAAAAACCTTGGAAAGATGCATGAGTCAAGAAAAAAAGGCAAACTTTTCAATACTTGATCACACCAAGTATTAGACATAAATACTTAAAATGTCAGTGTTCTTACACCAGTTTTTATATGCATGTATGCACGTGTGTATATTATATGCATAGATCATATTTCCTATGTTTATATATGCATGAATATATCATATATGTGTGTATATATCAAATATATGTGTATATATATATAACATATGTATTTTTTATATATTACAATGGTATTATATACAAAAGATTTCCGGAGAATTTCTCCAGAAATTCTCTAGAAAACAGCATTATGTGACCTGCCTCCTTCACAAAACACTATATCTAGAAACTCCATATCATTATATCATCTACAACATGATTTTAATGACTTTATTATTGTAGTCTCTAATAAGGATGTTTGTTTATTAAGCCCCTATTTTGGACATTTAAATGATTTGCAAAATTTGACTATTATAAGCTGAAATGAACATCCTTGGATATAAATCTTGTTGTAGATCTCTGATGGTTGCCTTAGGATCGGTTCCTAAGAGTAGAATTACTGGGGCAAAAGTTCAATCCTTCATTCATTAGGTGTATGTTGAGCACCCTAGTTATGGGCTAGTGCTGTTCTAAGTACTTGGGACAGACAAGTAAGCAATGTCCCTGTCACCAAGGTGCATATTGACCTGGTAGGGGGAAGCGGTGAGGGGGAATAAGTAATAAATAAACACAGTGACGGTGATAAAGGCTATGGAAAAAAGCATTCACGATGGACAGCTGTAAGCTTACCATGGCCCCCAGAAATGTGCCATCAGCAGAATGGGGGCCTGTGGCTTCACATCTTCACTGACACTGTGCAATTTTGCAATTTGCCACTTTAAGGTGCAAAAAAAGTTGCATTTTACTTATATTTCATGACTAGTGAGATTGAACATGTTCTATATTCCTGTGAGTTTATATTTTTAGGTTGTCAGTTCAGATTCTTCATCCGTTTTCCTCTGACATTCTGGTTTAGGATATTCATCCTTTGTCTCTCATACATGTAGCCAAACTTTTCCCAATTGTTACTTGCTTTTGATTTTGTTTTTGAGGTTTCTTGGGGGCATGGAGCTTTTTAATTTTATATAATCAATTCTGTAAATCATTTCCTTTATATTTTCTACCTTTGCTGTAATGCTGAAGGAAATCTCTCTAATCCGAGATAATAGAACAGGTCAACCGTATTTTTTTCTAGTTTTCTAAATTTTCTTTCTAAGTTTTCTTTCTTTAATTCATTAATTCGTATGGAATTTGTTTTTCAGTAGGAATTTCAAATACTTTTTTCTAAAGTTTTTTGGATAATGATTGGGAAAGACACTATCTTAAGAAAACTAGGGAGGCTGTAGCAGTGGGCCACCCATGAGCTGAGACTCTGGGACAGCCTTGAGGCTGAAGTGTGGGAACCGTTCCAGCCACCAGGCATGCTAGAAGCTGCCTGTGAGAAGTAGAGCTCTCTGTGCTACGCTACCCAGGTGCTACCCAGGTCCTCACCTTGAGCTGGCGTGGGCCCTGTCATTGGGGAAGATGGACTTGCACTGGGTCATGGAGGAAACTTGAGAGGAGTGGGCAGGGGCCGAGTTTGCTGAGGGACAAGTAGGCAGTGGTTGCTGACTGTCCCCCGTGCCTGGACCTCCCAGGGGGATGCCCTGGGAAGCAGTCAGCTCTTCCATTGCAGAGTTCAGGGGAATAGCATCTGGGGTCAGAAGCTGATGATCACATTGATTGGATCAATAAATGGGGACCGCTTGAGTCTTCTCTGTGGGTAGAAGGAGAGGTGAGTGATGACCTGGTGAGATGGACAGAGCAGAATGTCCTGGCTTATGCTGTAACTTTGCAACTAATTGCTGTGTGTCTTTGGCCAAGTTACAGTACCTCTCTGGGTCTAGTTTTTAATCTATCAGATGTTCTTTCTATTATACTATATTTAGCAGCACTAATTGATTGGGAAGAATATCCACTCTAGACTTAATGGTTTGGAGTACAAGGTGCAGTAGTACAGATAGAATTTGGGAATGTGTACAGTATACTAGCTTGATGCATTGGAGTGAGTGTGTGTGTCTGTGGTGTGTGTGTGTGTGTGTGTAACAGAGAGAGAGAGAGAGAGAGAGAAACATAATTAGAGAAAGAGAAGGGAGGAGGGAAAGAATGGAGGGAGAGAGGGAAGGAGGAAGGACAGGAAGAAGGAAGTTGAAAATAAGTTGGCCCTGTGAGAATATCGAAGCAAGATTTGTCGTGAGTTGGAATTTCTGCCAATCATCCTAACTGCATAAAGGTAAGTGGGAGGGGTAGGGGCCACTCATACAGGTGCAACAGCAACCTTTCAACCCACCAGCTGGATCAGGAGGGGACAGTCCTGTTAGCCTTCAAAATTAACATTTAAACCCCCTTGTCCAGAATGACTGTAAGTCATAGCTACTTGCTGCCCTCTGCTGGTCAAAATAAATAATGTCTGCATTACAAAAGAGTTCTAACTGATTGTAATGATGATATTTATTTACCCCCAAAATATTTATGGAGCACCTATTAAGTGCCAGGCACTGTTCCAAAGCAGACCAGTAACCAAAACAGACAAATATCCCTACCTTCATGGGATTTAATTCAATAACAACAATGATAATATCTAACATTTATAGATCCCATGCTACGCATGTGCCAGGTAGCATTTTAATTCCTTGATATTTATCAATTCATTTCCATCCTCAAATCAGTCCCAAGAGGTAGGTATGATTACTTCCATCGTTTTAAAGCTGAAGAAACTGTTGCACATCGAGGTTAAACGATTTCCTTGAGGTCAGACAGCTGGGAAATAACTGAGCCAGGTTTAATTCATTTTGCTTCTAGAGCCTGTTCTTAACCACTCCATTCACTGCCTTTACTGGCGTTTCTAGCAGATACGCTTCTCCTCCTGTCCCAAATACTGTGTAGGCACTGGCATTATGAGGTGGAAAGGCAAACACCCACCTGCTCCTTTGGCTCAGTCACTCATCCATCTCAGTCTCTGTGTGCCCTCGAGCCAGTCCCTTACCCCATGCAGCTGTGGGAAGATTAACACAGGGCGAGGGCATGCTGACAGCAGGGTCCTGCCAAGTGTTGTCCCTGTCCTCCACCATCCCCTAAGCTGACCCTCAGATGGGAGGCTCAAGGAAGCCGCTGGAGGGGTGGAATCTCTAACCTGCTGCTCCAGGCTTCTGTCTTGAGGTCCTAGTGAGTCCTTCTCCAGTTCAGCACTAAGGGCAGGAGGCAACCTGGAAGTTAGTGATGAAACTCAGAGTTCTTTCCTGCTTGGCCCAGATTTCTGGGGCAAAGGGATGGCATACAGCAAGAGGGCTTCAGGTCAGCTCCAGGGGAGAGCTGCACCTACTGACCTGGGAGATGGAGCTCCCCCAGTCTCCAGGGAGAGCTGCACTAAAATGCCAGTGGCTGCTGCCAGGAGGGAAAGGGTCCAGAGCAGTGGGGTACAGGAGGAACGAGGAAATCCTCAAATTTTGTAAGCCCTAGATTTCTACTTGTTAAATTTTTTGTCATGTGTGCCCGACCTAATATAAAATGTCTCTCTTATTGGGAGAGAACATATTTTTAAATTTTATTTTTAAAAAATCTCTTCAGAAATTTGATGTTTTTAAAAGGCAAATTTAAGAAGTATTCTGTTATTGTATACCCCAGAATCCCCTCTTGTAACCAATGTCTAAATAACATTATAGGAGCTACTCTTTAGGAAGCACTGATGATGTGCCAGCGCCTCACAGCAGCCCCATGACATAGGTACTTTATTCACGTCACTTACAGATGAGCAAGCTAAAACTCAGAGAGGTTAAGTCATTTGTTCCGGGTCACACAGCCAATGCTCAAGGCTGTGCCTGGATGACTCCATTACCACCACCCTATACTATGTCCCAAAGTGAGGAAAACACCATAATCTGAGTGATTGACTTCTAGGTCCCAGGGACTGATAAGTGTCGTCCCAAGAACCAAAGATGATTTATCCGTGGGTTTTGTCTGAACACACAATAGGGGTTTTATCCTCATCTCTGGGGTTCTCTCGTGTGATTTGGAAGCAGCAGATCTGCATGTCCGTGGGAGAGGGGTGATTGGGCCAGCTCTCATGTGATCCGGATCTGCCAGCCTGGAGCAACCACAAGCCCAAGGGAGCCCCGGAAAGGACCTCGTGAGAGGCAGTCGGGGAGTTGAAACAGGAGGTGCCAGGGACTGTCACACACACTCGGTGAGAAACTTTCAGCAGCTTCACGTGGGGACGGGGAAGAGGGGTATCATTATTCTGAACACTAAAGAGAAGGGACGAAGGGCCCGAGGAAGAGAGGCCTGCCAGAGGCCCCGCAGCACCTGGGGGCCAGAGCGGGTAGAGCCCAGGCCCTACAGAAGCAAGTTTAGTCCCACCTTGTGTCCTGCCTTCCAGGTCTGCCCCAGCAGCACTGTCACCACCTGGGGCATGATGGAAATGCAGAATCCCAGCCCTGGCCCAATACTGAGGCTGCTCCCGTCTGCACCTGCCCACTTAGGGCTACCTCACACCTGAAGTGACACCCCCAAATTGCAGACAGGAGAGACAGTCTCCCAAAGGGGATTCGACTTTCTTGGTTCACACTACTTCAGTAGGAAGGAGACCAGAGCGTGGTAACTGGAAGTTTTGCTGAGGCACAAATTTGAGTCATGGCCACTGCCAGGCTGGTGCTCTGGGCAAGGCTCTCAGCTCTTGGGGGCTGGCTAGGAGGATAGAGGGGACCCAGGGACCACTTCCTCCTCTGGCTGGTTTGGTCCTGTCACCTAGATCTCAGAAGTTGCATTCAGAGTAAAAGGGGTGGAAGTGAGGAACCATCTCTGTGCCTCAGTTTCCTAGTGTGTAAAATGATTCACACTGTTTATCTCATTGCGTTGTAAGGAAACGTGAGCTAGGACAGTGCTTGGCGTGCCAGAAACTCTCCATAAATGTTAGCTGTTATCATCATCATCATCGCCACGGATTCTTGACACCTGTGAGTATGTGTAGCCCAGACCCTTTTCCAGTTCCCTAAAGGACAAATAAAGAATGCTTATATTGGCTCCTGGGTTTCTCCAAATGACACGTTCCATCTAGAATGCAGTGTTTCCTATGTACATCCTCACAATGCACGTTAACCAGCAATTTAAATTATCTCGAAGGCTTATCTCTCATGCAGTGGTGGTATTCATTGAGATGCAGTGTTTTCATTACCCCATGAGCTTTGCCACGGACTCAGTCAGAAGCAGAGACCAACCCAGCCACGTGAAGGAGTAGTCCCTGGGTCCCCTCCACAACCCTCCCCAAAGCTCCCCAGAGCTGAGACTTTTGCCCAGAGCCCCAGCAGTAGGCATGATTCAAATCTGTGCCTCAGCAAAGCTGCCAGTTATCGTGCTATGGGCTCATTCCATCTGGAATTGTTTAAACTAAGTAAGTTGAAACTGTGACTGTCAGAGAGCCATCACGGTTTTTCCCAAGGTGGGTTTCACAGGACACTAGTTCCGTCGCATGTTTACAGGTGCTGAGTCATTGTTGGGCTGTCCAGTGAGTTTGAGGAACATCGGCATTTTAAACAAGTTCCTTTTCTGAGGACATCTGCACCTTTCTCATGCCAGCTTTCTGAGTCTGTGAGGGAGGGACGGGTAGGCTCTTCCTCAAACTTATTTGACCATCTACTCTTTTTTGTGTGGGACATGTTCTATCGCAGTGCTTTCCAAGCCTTCACCTGCACACGGTTCACCTGGGAGCTTAGTCACGTGCAGTTTCTGACTCAGAAGATCTTGGGAGAAGCCTGAGATCCCGCATTTCTACCAGCTCGCGGGGATGCTGCTGGTACACAGACCACACTTGAAACAGTGGGGTTTGAGAAGATATTTCTGAAAGGTGTGTGCTGTGTTCCCTACCCCAGGGGCTCCTGTGACCTCCCTGTCACAGCCTTAACACCTGCTCAAGTGCTCGGATCCTAAGAAAAGTGAGCTAGGCACTGAGCTGGAGTGGAAGCTCGTGAGAGCAGAGTTCCATCTGTTTTGTTCCCAGCTGTATGTCCAGAACCTAGAGCTGTGCCTGGATCACAGAGGGGCTCAGTCATACCTGTGGAATGATGGTGTTACTAGGGAAACTCAGCAAAGATGCCCGTTTCCAGGGATTTTCTGAAACATGCTGTGCTGAGTTGTGGTGGATTTGAGTTTTTAAGTGGTCTGAGATGGCTGCAAACTCACCAAAGAGTTTGAAAACCACCCAAAGCATCTCTTTCTTAGCTCATAAATCTGACTTGGCCAACATCTAGGTGGGTCCTCCACCTGTGAGGCACAGTTGCTTTTCTCGTTATGGGAGCTTCAGCCCATGTGGCCTCCAAGCACTCATGAAGAGAAGTGCTTCCCGCTCTGGCGTTCAGGGGTGTGAGCTACAGGCGGACCAGCATCTCCAGAACGAAGCACTTTCTGTGAGAAGGGACCAAGGTAGCCCAGGCCGAGTTCACGGGCAACTTATTAAACCAGGTTCACGGATTTGGCCTCAATCTTGTCCTGATGTTCTCATTACCCGTCCAGGCAGGGAGCCAGACTCCTTGCTCTTCAATGGTTGGTTGGTTGGTTGGTTTTGATCTGAGAGAATAGGTGAAGCTATTTGTTACCATGGTAACTGCTCAGTGAGATTCTTATTTATTTATTTTTTATTGAAGTATTGTTGACTTTATATTAGTTTCAGGTGTACAACAGAATGATTCAGTATTTTTATAGATTATACTCCAGTTTTAGTTATTATAAAATATTGGCTATATTCCCTGTGCTGTACAATATATGCTTGTAGGTTATTTTATACATAGTAGTTTGTGCCTCTTAATCCCCTACTCTCATCTCACCCCTTCTTCCATCCCTTTTCCTACTGGTAACCACTGTGAGTCTGTTTCTGTTTTGTTATATTTGTTCATTTGTTTTATTTTTTTTGATTCTACATGGAATTGAAAATATACAGTACTGTCTCTCTCTGTCTGACTTATTTCACTAAGCATAATACCCTCCAGCAAGTTTCTTAAGTTGGGGAACATAAGTCTCCTCAAAAGCTTCCTACCTTTGAGAAACTTAGGATCTTTTTTAGGGAGCTAGGCTCTCAGTACATGAGCTGTGCAGTCAGTGACCAATGGGAAGGGAAGTACAGTGGGTGCTTTGCGGTGGTTTCTGAGCTGGGGCAATACGGGACCACTTCTCAGAGAAGCGAAAATGAGCTTAGTCTTCAAGTGGGTGGATAACAGGGCAGGATAAAGGAAGAGTGTGAGAGTGTGAAGATGAAATTTCACAAGCATTTTTTGGAAGACGGTGACTAGAGTAGCCTGCCTAGAAGAAAGTCTGATGTGTAGTGGACAGAAAAGCAAATTGGAAGCAGAGTGTAGAAGGCCTTGAATGTCAGGCCATGGGGGCTGGACACCTGGACCCATGTCTTTAGAACTGGAGTCCAGTTCAGGCAGTCACGAAGCAGTCACAGAAAGGCAGGCTCCTCCTGAATGAAGCCAAGGCTGGGTCACCAGACTGATAGGGAGCAAGACGGTTTGACTACTAGGTACAGTGGTACAGCATGTGCACTGCACAAGAGAACCTGGGCAAGGGAGCAGGTTCTCACTCCTCATCAAACTATGCACCCTGGCATGGGGCTGCCTTCTTCTAGAGGGGCCCTCCATCCAGTGTTCATAAGCTGGCAGTGGTCTGATCCTCTAAAGCCACAGCCATGGGTGTTTGCTCCTCACGGCAAGGCATTTTCTCAGAGCAGCCAGTCGTGTACGTTCCCAGGGTGTCCCAGGGAGGGCGCTGCTCAGCTTTGCAGGGGACGACAGAGCCCAGAACACAGAGTGGTTCTGAGAATGCAGCTAGAACTGGAGCAAGCCAGTTTTCTGCTCCTGGGCAGACAGACCAGCGAGCAAGTGTTCTGTAACTGTCCACTTCAACCGAATTTAACCAAATCTTACTGCGAGGACGACTTACTGCTCCCAAGCAGCAAAGGAGTGAGGACAGAGCATCTGCAGCCCTAAAGATTCTGAAGTTAGGACCAGCAGCCCTCTGTCCTGAGGGGTCTGGGCAGAGACTTGCTTCCCAGAGGCCAGCAGTTACCAGCTGGGCAGGAGTGAACATCACATATACAGACAAAACAGAGAGACGCAGAGGGCTCCGAGGATGGGAGAGCTGGTGTGTCTCACCAGGGCCCCTGCTGGCCTTTTGGCTCCCAAGTCCCTGTGACAACCAGGAACTTTCCCCTGCATGATTCAAAGGCTCTCTAAGGAGGGTTGAATCACCCCCAAATGAGAACTGAGCTAGCAGCATGTGGGTAGAGGCAAGGGTCCCAGCCTCAGTCAAAGGCTGCTGAGTGGTCAACACCACTACCTCCCACCAGGTCCTCGGCTAGCATCCTCAGAAGAGTGAGTTTACTCACTGGGACACAACCCCCAGCAAGGAGGGGGTGTCCCCAGTTATTTTCAGGGAGGTGAACCCAATGGCAAATCACCACTTAGATAGAGAAGGCCACGTGTGGCTTTGGTTGTTTACTGTTCTTTTGCCTTATTTTCATATTTTATCACATTCTTTCTTTCTTTAATTTTAATTTTAATTTATTTTTGGCTGCGTTGGGTCTTCGTTGCTGCGTGCAGGCTTTCTCTAGTTGTGGCGAGCGGGAGCTACTCTTCTTTGCGGTGCATGGGCTTCTCGTTGTGGTGGCTTCTCTTGTTGCGGAGCACGGGCTCTAGGGTATGCAGGCTCAGTAGTTGTGGCGCACGGGCTTGGTTGCTCCGCGGCATGTGGGATCTTCCCTGACCAGAGCTCAAACCCGTGTCCCCTGCACTGGCAGGTGGATTCTTAAGCACTGCACCACCAAGGAACTCCCTATCACATTCTTAAGAATGTTTAAACGATGTATTGTTTCATCTTGCTCGTTTGGGAATGTTAGAAAAAGATCATACCCTAGGTGAGCTACATTTTTTTAAAATTCAAAGCTATGTTTGGGAGATTCTTTTGAGTTGGTGCAAATAGCTGTAGTTCATTCATTTTCACATTCTCATTACAGGTCTCCCAGCACATATGTGCAAGAGTCTCTCCAGGTATGTATTTAGGAATGGAATTGATAGGTCATAGAGTTAGCAAATTTTCAACTTCACTAAGCAGTACCAAATCATTTTGCAAAATGATTGTGGATTTCATACATAGTTATTTCATATTTATATATGATTATTTTAATATTTAAAGTCCTTGAAGATCTAAATCTGGTGTACTTTGTTTCTGCTGCCTCTGGCCCAAAGTGGTTTGACTTCTTATGTTTTGGTTTCTTAAATCTTATTAAGAGCTTATATTTTGTTGATCTTAATCTGTGGAAATCCTAGAAACCCTAAATGAGGAAGCTTTGCTCCAGAGCAGAATTGTATTGGCATTTGCTGAGAGTCAGTGTTACCCAGCTTATACTTTAGCCCCCCTATAGAATCCCAGACTTAATCTCTTCACCTTGTTACTTAGCTTTGAGTTTTGGTTTTAATATCAGCATTTGCCAGCAGGGCAGCACTACCTTTCTCCCATACTTATCACTGTGAGTTCAGATCTCTGGGAGAGGGTGAGCGTGGGTGTGCAAGAGTCATACATCCCTTCTTGCAAGCCTGGGAATGAGATAAAAGGTATGTTTTATCAGGTTGTATTCATTTCATAGTAGTGGAGACTCCATAGCACGTAGTTCTCCATAGTGCCAGAAATGCTTTTTAACACTTCACTATTGGCTTCTATTAACAGGGAATTTGGGTGTAGATGGTCAGGATAGAAATCATCTGGGCTTCACAGTCATCTCTACCTCCCAAACACCTTTAGGCAACACCATTCGTTTCCTTTGTATTTCTTTGGCCTTTCTCTGAATCTGCAGCATCTTTGGTGTGCGAATTTTTCCCATGATAAGAAAATCTCTTCAGTTTTTTGCAGCTCTTTTGTTTCTGTTTTACCCTCTCCGGAGAATAAATCTAGAAGCCTGCACTGTTCAGTGTGATAGCCAGTAGCTCCATGTGGCTATTTAAATTTAAATTAATCAAAATTAAATGAAATTAAAAATTCAGTTCTCAGTGGAAAATCTCAAAAGAGAAAGGTGTTCCAAGTGACTGCATTCAGCATGTTGATGGATTTCTTTGAGGCCAGCTCACCACTCTTTGGCGTAGCTGCTTACCTCATTCTAATCAACCCCAGTAGAGAAGGGAGTTGGGGGCTGGGGGTAGATCACAGAACACAAAGCAGGGCGGGAGAGGGGAGTGTACTGCCTTAGAGGGAGCAGGGAGACAGTGGCGGGCATTTCTAATATCCTCCATGACTTCATTTGGTTCTCAAGAAAATCCTGGTACATTATGACCCCTGTTTAAGCCCCCTTTTAAAAGATGAAGAAACTGAGACTCTGAGAAGTAGTGAGTTGACCAAAGATGCAGAGCTATGAAGTGTAAAGCCACACACACACACACACACACACACACACACGATTTATAGAATAATCCTTTTCGCACTTTCCTACTGAAGGTCTTTGTGCGTTCCTCTGACTTTCAGTGTATAGTACTGAAAGGTCTCCCATAGATGCAGCCACAGAATCCAGTGCTGTCTTCCCACCCCGGCTTCCTAAGTCAGACTCCTTGCTCTAAGACTGAGGTTACCCACACCCTCCACATTCTAATAAGTATAATTTTCCAGTTTTACATGGTAGCTAGTTTCTTAGTAATTTTTGGGTAGAATTCAGAGAGAAAACTAGGATCCTTTCTTGTCTGGGATTTGGACTTTCTGGAGAGCCCAGGGCAGTGAAGTCTGCCATCGTTTCATAGCTTGAAATTTGCAAAGTTGCCACTCATGGCCATTTATTTCTTCCTGGAATCTTTCTTTCCAATGAGGCAGACCTTGGTTATGGCTTTGTGGCGCATAAAACTAGATTTTGCATAAAAGTCACTGAACTGAATGTGTCCACTTTTATAGACCCGGGAACTCTTCATTAAAACAATTAAGTAGCACAAAAACAAGGAATACTAAACAATGTGAAAGGGCTACACAAAATATAAACACTCAGGTTGGAAGTCTTTTTCCAAAATCCTAAACTATTACCTCTCACATGGATAATAGATATATATATTATCAGATAAACTAATTATGATGATTCAGTAGATCAGAGAAGGAGAAGGACTCCTCAGCCCCTGCCTTTCCTCCAGCTTTTCTGTCAAGGAATTGGAAAGAGAGACTAGGCATTGATAAAGGGTGGATTAGACATTTAGTTTCATTAAACATACTGGTTTGGATAAGTTAGAGCTGAGGAGAACGGGACCATGCCAGTGAGATCAATTATCCACAGGCAGTGACCTCCTGGGACCTTAAAGACCAGGAGAGGTGCCAAAGAGCCAGAGACAGCAGGCTGCCACCTCTACGATCCTGAATTTTCCAATGCTGAAGGTGAGCTCATAAACTTGACAACAGAAGCAGACAAGGAGCTAGGAGCCCTGGACATCCACGGTCCCAGTAGAGCTGGGGTGGGGGCCATGTAATGTTGCACCAACAAACGAGAAGCAGCCTGGGGGTTCTCACTGATTGCAGACTCCAGCATGAATCACCACGGGGATGTAGCAGCCACGAGCCAATGTGACCTTCAGCCGCATTCACGGAACTATGGTGTTTCCAAAAGAGAGCACAGCGACTCCCCACACCCGCCCCCAGACTTAGCGACCTCTGAAACACCGAGTCATCCTCTGTTGATCTGGATATTGTATAAAGAAGAGTTTTATATGACATTTACGCTGGGCAACAGGGTCTGTGCTTTGATTTTGGTTTTCTACTGCAATGAAATAAACATCGTGGGGCCCTAGAGACAGTGGTTCTTCTCTTTGTTCTTAATCAAGCGTTGTATCAAGGAACATTCTGGTTTTTTCCCCACTGCTGCTCCCCTCCATCTGAAGGTAGGAGTCCCCAACTGAATGGATAGTCCTGGGTCCCAGAGCCAGTGTGGCTTATTGATGATGAGCATATAGGACAGAGGAAGGATATGTCTCAGCTTATAAACAAGCCTGTGGGAACTTAGCCAGTCGACTGCATCAATGAGGGAAAGTGCCACCCACCCTGCATCCCATTTTTTGACTATAAGGCAGATTTCCTAACAATCAGGGCTGTTTAAAAGTAAAATTGGCTGTCTTGGGGAGGAGTGAGTTCCTCATCATTGGAAGTGTGCAAGAGCAGAGTGTGGGTGACCCTCTGAAAATGAACCTGGATCAAGAAAAGGCTTGGGGGCTTCCCTGGTGGCACAGTGGTTGAGAATCTGCCTGCTAATGCAGGGGACACGGGTTCGAGCCCTGGTCTGGGAGCATCCCACATGCTGTGGAGCAACTAGGCCCGTGAGCCACAACTACTGAGCCTGCGCGTCTGGAGCCTGTGCTCCGCAACAAGAGAGGCCGCGACAGTGAGAGGCCTGCACACCGCGATGAAGAGTGGCCCCCGCTCGCCACAACTAGAGAAAGCCCTCGCACAGAAACGAAGACCCAACACAGCCAAAAGTAAATTAATTAATTAATAAACTCCTACCCCCAACATCTTCTTTAAAAAAAAAAAAAAGGAAAGGCTTGGTAGAGATGATGCTGGGCCTTCCTCCAAATCTAACACCATGATCTTACATTTAGACCACGCTGCTTTTTGCTGGTGATAAAATTTTCCAATTAGCTTGATCCTCCCCGTTTGGAGTTAGCAGCCCCCTGTGAATTACAGCGTTAGGATTCTGAATCCATTTTAAAATAAAAAGCCTTTGCAGATGTTCCTTTACCTCTCTCCATCACTATCGGTGTAGTCCTCATTGCCTCTGCTATGACCACCTGAATTCATAAGAAGGGAGAGACTGCCCTCTTGGGCTTTCTGGGTTTTCGGGTCCAGTAGAAGGACACCATGGTGTTCCCTCTGGCCTCCTCTCTAATCCTCATAGCCTTTTTGGCAAAGCGATGGAAAAAACACTTTATAAAGAGTGTGAACAGATTGCCATGGGAGCCAACCTGTGATCATTCTCTCCTCCTCACCTGCTTCCCAGCCAGCTCAGTCCAAAAGCATTTGAAGCGAGAGCATGAATTACTCTAATTTAGGGCAATTATAGGATTTACACATTAAACATATTCCCGGTGGTTTCCCTGGCAACCACCTCTGAATCACACAGTGAGATAAAACTATTATTCTATTTAATAGAGTCCACTGTTAAGAGAAGTCCAACTATAATTCACAGCGAGTACCCACCTGGTGTGGGCAGAAAGAACACCGGGCAAGGGGACGGGAGACCTATATGCAGGTTCCAGTCCACGGGGGTCAGATCCAGAACAGGAACACATCCTGAGACCCTGGTGACAGTGCCCCAGCAAAGCAAAGGGGTCTGAGCAGGGCCAGGAGAACGAAGACTCAGGTGCTTCCGAGTGAGTGAAAACAAGCACAGAACAATTTGAGGCAAGGAGTCTATGTGAACGATGATGAGATGTAGTAGGGTCCAGTGCAAAGCAGGCTTATGCAGTGCCACAGGGCTCAGGCAGTGCTTAATTAATGCAGCAGGGCCAGGCCAGGCAACCGAGCAGTCTTGGGCAACATACTTCACTATGCTGCTAGCCTTGGTGGGGTCTGGGAGGGCGAGCCAGCAGGAGGGCGTTCAGTTCGCAGCTTTTTACCTGTACGATAGAGACTTGAGCCATATCCCTTTCAAGCCCCCTTCTAGCTCTTCTGGGCAGTAGGACTTATCTGGTTCTGGAACAATTAAAAACATAGTCATACTTATAGTAAGATAGAGATGAAAATAGCAGCTTTATTGGTGGTCGTGTTGGAGCACTTCAACTGGACCTACAACCAAATGACCTTCAAAATGATACAACCCTGACCGAGTCTGGACCTGCACGTGGGCAGAATTGGGGCTACAGCTCAGGAGTGTGCAGCTTGCCTCGAACCCACGAATTCTGGAGAAAGGCGTGTCCCCCTTGACTGTGGACTGGGATCCAACTGTTCTTCTTACAGGAAAGCAGAAACACTAAAAAAAACTCTTCATCCAGCACACAGCCAGCCTAACAAAGAGAGTCCACGTTTCAGGGCGCTTCTCCAATCTCACCAGAAAGAGAAGTCTTTCCCTCCCCTGGGAAGAAATGAAGGAGAGGGAGAAAGATGGGTGTGCGCTAGCTCTCCAGTACCCCAAAGAGGGCAGAGATTCCTGTTTTGTGGACTGACAAGAATGCCGGAGGGGAGAAAAGGATTCCCTAATACAAGGCCGGGGGTGTTGAGTGAAATACTAGAGGCACGTAGCTGGCTCCTGGTGGACGCACTTTTCCTCTTCTTGCTTCCCAGACAAAAGACGTCTGGCCACCTGCACCCCTGTGTGTGCATGGAGAGCCTGCAGCTCCCAGCAGCTGCCACCCATACACGGACAAGTCAAAGTCCCTTTGAAAATTAAAATCTGCAATAAGTCATGTCATTTCTGTCCAATGACAGGTTTGAGTAGAGTGGAGCTACTGAGTTATTGAATTTTTAAGGGTATAAAATTTTTTTTTAGTTTTCCAGTATTTCTCACTATGACTGAACTATAGAGTTTCATAACGTTCCTTGTAAAAGAAGGAGAGTGTGTAAGCATGCATTTTGCAAAGTCCCTTGCTGCCAGTCTTTCTGAACTGTCACCAGTGGGAGATTCATCCCCAATTCACTGCCTCTCTAGATTTCTTGTACAATTTTTCAAAGTTCCTCATTTAGGAACAAGCACGTTAGTAGTGGCAAACGCTGACATGTGTTATATTCTGGGCAATGAACAAATGTTTGTCTAAGGGTCAGAGGGGGAAGAGGACATGCTCAGGAACTCACTACAGTGAGTGATTGAGTTGGGTTCCACCCCACATCCATGCTCTCTTGCACTGCTTCTCATGGGCCTAGAGTGACTGGGCTTTCAGGTGCTTTCTTTCCAGACACCGCCCCGCCCCCCATTCCCCTCCACTAGATAACTGGGTTCGTGGAGGAGGAAAACACCGAAATAAAATCTTTCCGGGGTGGAATAACATGTGACCTCCTTTCTTCGGAGCGTGAAGGAAAAATCTCTCTCTTCTGGTAGGTTGCTGATGCCCGATATTGTTTATCAGCTCCTGACCCTGTGCCAGGAATGGTGCTGGGCAATTTACGATATCTCATTCAATCTTCACAGCAATCCCATGGGCAGTGATTATCATCCTCACGTTACAAATGAGGAAAAGGAGGCTTGGAGACCCTTAGGTAACTTGCTGTGCGGTCTCGCTAGAAAGTGGTGGAACTTTGCCAGCTTATACAATTTCATTTTAAATTCTTGCCAAAACCTTTACCCTCTACCTATCCATTCCTCCTCCTCCCCAAAGTTGGAGATTTATTCAAAGGAAATCCACTTTGAACGTGCCTGTGCCTTGAGTGTTTGAGTTTATGGGTCACTCACACTTGATTTGTTTCATTCTTTGCTCTCTGTACTTAGGGACAAATGGGAGTTTGGAGAGTAAGAGGACAGTTGGGGGAAGGTGGGATTTTGGAACCTGCAAACACGCTGGGTGCGAAGATCACAGGCCCATTCTCTGCATCCTCTCCCTGGGCCAGCTCCAGCCATGGAGTGTTGGGAAGAGCAGCAGACAGGAGCCGGTGCCCTGGCTCTTCCTCTACCTTAGCTACATGAGTTCGGCCACTAGATTTCCACTCTCTGCTTACAGTTTCCTGCACTGTAGCACAAGCACGTTGGGATTGATGAATGTTGAGTTTCCCCTGAGCATCCGAGCTAAGTAATTCAATCTCACATCACTCAGTGAGAGAAGCTGCTAGGAGAGAAGCTGCTAGGAGAGAAGCTGTTTTAGGCACTTTATGAATATCAACTTATCTAATCCTCCCAATAGTCCACGTGGTAGGTATTCCAGGTATTATTATTATTATCCTGTTGATAGGCAAGGGGTCTGAAGCACACAGAGATTTACTCAAGGTCCCAAAACTGGTAAGCATGGAGTCAAGTTGAATCGAAGCAGTCCAGCTCCAGAGTCCACATTCTTACCTTGTTTTTATCTCCTGGACAGTGGAATTGTGTAACTGATCCAGTGCCCCTCTTTAACTTGACAACCCAGGCTACCTCTTACGTTTAGCAAATGTACAAGCCCTGGGAGTGTGTGCTTTAGGCACTAGGTTCACCCCCAGCTTCATTCTGCCTGCCTATTTTCCTCTCATCCTTCACCCCACCAGATTTTTTCTGCCTGTTTATGAGTATACCTCTTTGCCACTCACCAAAACATCCTTTTGGGAAGATGATAAGAAATTTTAAGAATAATAATAAACATAAATATAAAGATGATTCAATGATGCAAGTTTGAAATCCTTCTAAGGGGCTTGCTGTATCCTCCAGTGTCTGTGTGGTGCTTTCACAGAGTTTGGGAGAGAGAGTTGGGGTGAGGAGGCAGATCTACCTCAGGGGAACAAGGTCAAGGTTCTCAGCAAGGATGACAGTGCTTCCTGGTAGGGGGCAGGGGTTGTTGGAAAATTTATTGTGGGAGGGGTTTGATTATTGCAATAATTGGGGGGGTGCTATTGGGATAAACTGGGTGAGGGACAAATCCACTAAAGTCCTACAGTGAGGGAGACAGCCCCACACAGATTACAAATGCCCCATTGGAAATATATGTAGGTAAAAATCTCTATGGTTACCAGAGCCTAACACCTAACTCCGTTTTACATATGTTTAAAAGGATATTTTACATGGTTTTGACATATACTGAATTTTCCAGGAATGCAACTCCCATATAAATCAAGAGAAGACTGAACTTTGTTTCGGAACTTTACCAAGAATTGTTCACCACTTGGAAATATTCCATCATCAACAACAGCACTTCTGGTGCCTGAGTCAACAATGCAATATACCATATCAGTTTACACTTGTAGCTGTCACATTCATATTGATACTACTTATATATATATACATACACAAATATGCTCATTTAGCTTTTATCTCAAAATGTTCAATATAAAGAAAAAGTGTCAACAATAAACATTATTTGAGTATTGCCTTACTTCTCATACATCCAAATTTGCTCATTAGAACTAGGAGCAAGCACCTGCCAACTTCAACATGTCTCTAGTGTAATCATGCCTAAACATCTCCAGGTTGAAATACACACTCTTTTTATTATAAATTACTTTTCATTTATTGATTTTCTATTCAAGAGGATATTGGATTATTTTCTAAAAATTTGGACTATTTGTGAATTTCTTTTCAGGCTATCAAAGGGGGGAGTTACAAACGTATATTTACAATGATGGTGTTGTGTCTGATAGGTTTGGGAACCATTGGCTAAGGCCTCAAATATACAGGCTCCCGGCATGCACAAGGGTCTTCTTCAACTGTGTGCTTCCCAGCTTAATGTGACAGTAAGTAGTATTTGGTCACTGTGTCTTCATGTGTTTCTGTTTCACTCAAATTTATTCATTCATTCCTCAAGTAATTTATTGAATGCTACCAGCTGATAGACACTGTGCTACGTGCTAGAAGGGCAGTTGGCTTAAACCCAACAGATGCTACAAAATTAACAAGAGAATAATATAAATAATTTTTGCCAGTCAACTTGAAATTTTACATGACATGGATAAATTCCTTAAAAGTCATTACTTACTGAAACTGACCCAAGAAGATATAGAATATATGAATTAGTCCTATAAATATTTTTTTAAATTTAATTCCATGTTTCTTTCCCAGAAAGAAAAGTTGGGCTTCACTGGTGAATTGTACCAAACATTTAAGAAAGAACAATTCTAATTCCACAAAAACTATCCCAGAGGATAGAGAGGAAAAGCTTCCAATTTGTTTTATGAGGTCCTATAACCTTGATACCATAACCTTGTTATGAAAAATCATAGGCCAATATTATTCATGAACTTAGGTGCGAATACCCTAAAGAAATATTAGCAAACTCAATCCAGTAATTCATCAAAATCATGTTGGATGTTTTCTAGGAATGCAAGACTAGTTTAACATTGGAAAAAAATAGGCAGTGTAATTCAGCATATTAACATTAAGAAAGCTGTAAATCTTTTGGACATTTCAATAGATGAAGAAATATTTAATTAAATTCAACATCTATTTATGAGAAAAAAACTTCTCAAAAATTATAAATAGAGAAGAATTTCCTTAATTTCATAAGGGGTTGCTAAAAAAACCACAACATCATACTAAATGGTGCAATGTTGAAAACTCTCTCTCTGCGACTAGGGATAAGACAGGTATGCCCAGCATCAACACTTCCATGTAGCATTTTACAGAAAATCCTAGTACGTACAACGAGAACAAAAAATAAACAAAAGATATAATGAATGTAAAGTAAGAAATAAAACTATTATTGTTTAAAAAACTATTATTGTTTACAAATAGTGTTGTATGCAGAAAAAATTCATTTACAAGTAAATTATCAGAAATAATAAGTGAGTTTAGCAAAGTTTGTGGATACAAGGTCAAGGTACAAAATCAATTAAAGAAGCAAAAATTAGAAAATACAATTTTTTTAAGCAGATACCATTTATAGCACCAAATACCTATGAATAAATCTTACAAAATAGGGCAAGGTTTCTGCAAAACAATAACACAATATTGAGAGAAATTAATGAAGACCTATATAAGTAGAGAAATATCTCATGTTTATGGATTGAAAAACCCTGTAAGATATAAACTGCATGGTTTATAATCCTGATAAAAATCACAGGGTGCTCAGCTCGGTGCTCTGTGATGACCTAGATGGGTGGGATGGGGGGAGGGAGGTACAAGAGGGAGGGAATATATGTATACATATAGCTGATTCACTTCACTGTACAGCAGAAACTAACACAGCATTGTAAAGCAATTATACTCCAATTAAAAAAAAGAAAAAAAAACTTATGAGCTGCTTCTAAAATATATATGGAAATAAAAAGGGATACTATGAAAGAGTAAGGTCAAAGAACTTACACACTAGATATCAATACTTATTATAATGCTATAGTAATTAAGACCGTGTGGTACTTGTGTAAAGGTAGACAAATAGACTAAGAAAAAAGTCCTCAAACAGGTCCACACATATTTGGACATTTGATCATACAAGTTGGGGAAAGGACAGTTCAATCAATGTTTTGTCTATTGGGTAACTGTATGGGAAAAAGAAAAGAAACTTGATTATTATGTCACAGCATACATAAAAATCAATTCTCAATTGATGGTAGCTCTAAATGTGACATTTCTTTAAGATAAAATAAGAAAATATCTTCATGATGTGAAGATAGAGAAAAGTACTTATTAAATGACACATATACTCACCAACAATAAAGGAAATATTGATAAATTGGACTACATTAAATTAAGAACTTTTGTTTATCAGATGACATCACTAAAAGAGTGAAAAAGTAAACCACATAGTAGGAGAAGATACTATAATTGACAAAGGACTTATGTCCAAAACACGTGAAAAACTTTTTATAAATCAGTAAGTAATACAGATAATTCAATATATCTTCTTTACAAAAGAGGTTATCCAAATAGCTGATATATCTACAAAAGGTGCTCAACCTTATTAGTAATCAAGGAAATGCAAACTGAAACACACCTACCCTGTGACCAGCAACTCCACTACTAGGCATATACCCAACAGAAGTGCAAGCATATGTGTACCAAGACATTTACGAGAATGTTCATTGCGGCATTATTTGAAACAGTCCCAAACTGGAAGCAACCCAAAAGCTCATTCATAATAGAAATTGTGGTATACTCATTCAGTGAAATACTCTTCAGCAATTATGATGAAAAAAACCATGGAAACATAAAACATGAGCAAATCTCATGAACATTATTTTGAGAACAGAAATCCAACACAAAAGAATATATACTGTATGACTCCACTTATATAAGGTCAAAAACAAGCAAAACTTAACTGTAGCTTTGGAAGTCTGGGTAGTAACTAAATAGGGAGAAAGCAGTTTTGGAAAGGGGACCTGAGCTTGGCTTTTGGAGGTGCTAAAAAGGTCCTATTTGTTATGGTGATTGATTATATCAAGTTGTATGCTTATTATTTGTACATTCTTATTTAGTGGGGTACATTTCAATAATTTTTTTTTAAAATTCAGCAATGCCCTAATAAGATTAATCTTACGGAATTATTTGTTTACACTATCAGTTATAATAACATAATAGTTGATGTGAAAATTTATAAGTGACATTGATGAAACAAAAGTGAGAAATTATCTATGGTTAATAACTGCCAATAAAAAATAAAGTTGAACTCATGGAAGGAAAGCTACACACAGAATGTAACCTGAAGATTTTGAAGAAGGAAGTTTAACAAAGATCAAACACCTTAGAAAAAGGCTTCTTGCTTGACTCAAGACTTTGGGCCCTGCTGGCATCCAAGCATGCTCTGTCCTGGCCTATGAGGCTCTTTCTGGTTTATACCCAACTTACACCTCCTCTGGTCCCAGTGAGTCTTTTGTATTAATCTTGGACCAGATGAGGACAGAACTCGTTGAGCACTGACTGGTTCATAGAACTGAAATGTTTCCAATAACACAAAGCTACGAATTGCTATGATTTATCCTGAGTGCATGCAGCCCTTGGAGAGCTTTATTGTAAGAGGAACACACTTCCCAAAACCCTTCTGTATGGCCACAACCTCGCTCGTCTACACGTGGGATGCTGAGATTTGGGTTTTAAATATTAATCCAAGAGCACAGATTGGTATCTGGACTGTTTTCCTCTGTGAGGTTTTGTCTTTGCTGTTGCCATTGTTATTACTGTTGCTATAAGAGAAAGGGAAGGAGGGCGGGAGAAATCTCATATTCTCTTGCCTGGATTTCAAGACCCTTATAATGGTTCCCCAAGCTACCTTTTCAAACATATCTCCCACTGATCCCCTGAGTGGTGCCTATGTTAACCGAACAAAAGTCACTACTGCAAAGTACTGTGTGCTTCTTGCTTTTAAGCATTGTTCCACACTTTCCCCACTCATTTCTTCTTAGATGAATCAATTCCGCCTTCAAGGCTGAATTCAATGCAGCTTCTACCGGAAGGGTTCACTGACCATTCCCAGCCCCTGTGAGTGCTCTGTCCTGCTCACTCTAATGGCTATTTAACTGACCCTATTTTCCATACCCTAAATCAGAATGCATAGTCTGCAGGGGACTTGTCAACCATTTATGGGTATGAACAGCCATCTATGAGACGTTTGAAGCTGGGAATAATGGAATTTCACATCAATAATTTTTTTCCTGCTGTTAAAGTATATATCCCGTGCCAGGCACTATATGAAACACTTCATCTACATTATTTCATCGAATCCTCATGATACTCCTGGTTGGTAGACATTATCATATATCTGCCCAAGGTTATTCTAGAGACAATAAACCGCAGAGCCAAAACTCAAACCCAGAACTGACTCGTCAGGATATGCTCCCCACTCTGCTACAGAGCTGTTCACAGATGTGGAGAGGGCAGGGGTGCAAGATGTAGGAGGCTGAGGCAGCATTATGGAGAGAAGCTGGGAGAGATGAGGCTGGGCCTGACCATGTTTGGTCCATGTCAAATCTGGAGCCCTGTCCAACAAGCAGCAGGAAGACAGCGCATGTGAGTATGAAGGCTTCAGCGAGCTGCCTGGAAATACAGATCCGGTAGATCCTCACTAGCTTCAGAGTTGGCGTAGTACAGCGGCTGCAAGCATAGACTCTAGAGCCAGACTGCATGGATTTGAATCCTGGCTCCGTCACTTATTAGATGTACGACTTTAGGTAAGTTACTCGCCCTCTCTGAAGTCACTTGTCCACTCTGTTCCTGTTTTTTTTAATCTGCAAAATGGAGATGATAGTACTTATCTTGTAGTGATGTTGTGAAGATGAAATGAGTTAATATGTGGGAAGCTTTCTGCAGGGTTCCAGGCACACAGTAGGTCCTGTGGGAGAGTGGGTTCTTCCTCTTCTTCTCTGTTTGGGCCTCTGTAAGTGAGAGTTGGATCAGATGGTCCACAGTACGGCCACCATAACATATGTTTGTGCTCTCCTCTTAGATTTCATGAGTTCTTGGAAAGTCTAAACTCTGCTTCTAATTTGCTGCATCATGCTGGCAAACGATTGAAATGGAGAAGCAGCTAAATGACCCTGAATAGGTTACTTGATGTCTCCAGTCATCACTCCTGCTTAACTTTTCTAGGATCCCGAACAGAATAGTGCACACCTCCTAGCTGAAAAGTGTTTCTGGGTCCCCCAGACCTATGGAGTGTTAGAAGCAGGACTGTTTTCCTCTTTCAGCACCCATCTGCCACCTGCCAACTCGTGGGCAAGTTGCCCCTGAAGGTAAGGTCCAGGTGAGGCATTTCCGAGGTTAGCTCTGTGAGGGGGGAAATCCGAGAAGACCACGTCCACAGGCGTGTGGGCAGCAGTGTGGGCTTTAGGCCCTCATAATTCTGCTGCCTTCTGCAGCCCGTTCTTGGATGAAGACAATTGGCATTTTCAACATTTGATATGAAGTACTGTATGTATGCAGTTCAGGCTTCACTCCAACCCAAGGACTGCCCCTTAGCCCCTTAAATCAGGGGTTCAGGAGCCACTGATGCCTGCAGGCTTCCTGTGAAGGTTCACTAGTGCACACCGCAATCCCTTGCACAGTGACTCAGGCAACAGTTTTCTCAAATATTTTGCCATAGCAAAACAGGACTCCCCAGCCTGCCCGTCTCCAGTACCTGTTTCCTCACACAGTCAGTGTCACATGCTTTAGTCTTCTGTTATGGGAGCATGCACTTCAAAGTACCAACTTCTAATTTGGTTAGGGTAGTCTAAGCCATGCTGTGATTGCAGACAGGCCCAAGCATGTCATGGCTCAACAGGAAAGCAGTTTACTTCTCACTTGTCTCAAGGTCTAGCAGGTTGGATCATTCTTTTCAAAGCAGTGATTCAGGAAACACAGCTCAGTCTACCTGGTGGTTCTACCATCTACAATGCATGGCTCTCAGAGTTGGGAACTTGGGAGTTCACTCCATTCCAGTATGATGGGGAAGGAAAAAGAGAAAGAGAGAGAGTGAGATGGGCCTGGAAGTGTCATCCCTGACTTTCATCCGTAACCTTTCTGTCCACCTGGAACTCAGTTGCATGCTGCCAGCTAACAGAATGGAGGCCGGGAATGGAGTCCAGCTGTGGGCCTAGGAAGAAGAGATGGCTTTGTTGAGCATCCTGCCAGTCTCTGCTACTGTTAACTACGGTATTGGTCCAAATCCTGTCTATTCTGCCTCCAAAAGTTTTCCACTTTTTTTTTTTTTAATTTTCTCCTCCTATTCTTTTTTTTAACATCTTTATTGGAGTATAATTGCTTTACAATGGTGTTAGTTTCTGCTATATAACCAAGTAAATCAGTTATATATATACATATGTCCTCATATCTCTTTCTTCTTACATCTCCCTCCCTCCTACAGTACCTATCCCACCCCTCTAGGTGGTCACAAAGCACCGAGCTGATCTCCCTGTGCTATGTGGCTGCTTCCCACTAGCTATCTACTTTATGTTTGGTAGTGTATATATGTCCATGCCACTCTCTCACTTTGTCCCAGCTTACCCTTCCCCCTCGCCGTGTCCTCAAGTCCATTCTCTAGTAGGTCTGTATCTTTATTCCCATCTTGCCCCTAGGTTCTTCATGACCTTTTTTTTTTTTTTAGATTCCATATATATGTTTTAGCATACGGTATTTGTTTTTCTCTTTCTGACTTACTTCACTCTGTACGACAGCCTCTAGGTCCATCCACCTCACTACAAATAACTCAATTTTGTTTCTTTTTATTGCTGAGTAATATTCCACTGTATATATGTATGACATCTTCTTTATCCATTCATCTGTTGATGGGCACTTAGGTTGCTTCCATGTCCTGTCTATTGTAAATAGAGCTGCAATGAACATTTTGATACATGACACTTTTTGAATTATGGTTTTCTCGGGTATATGCCCAGTAGTGGGATTGGTGGGGCGTATGGTAGTTCCTTTTTTAGATTTTTAAGGAACCTCCATACTGTTCTCCATGATGGCTGTATCAGTTTACATTCCACCAACAGTGCAAGAGGGTTCCCTTTTCTCCACACCCTCTCCAGCATTCATTGTTTGTAATTCTTTTTTTTTTTTTTTTTGCGCGGGCCTCTCACCATCGTGGCCACTCCTGCTGCGGAGCACAGGCTCCAGACACGCAGGCTCAGCAGCCGTGGCCCATGGGCCCAGCCGCTCCGCGGCATGTGGAATCTTCCCAGACTGGGACACGGACCCGCGTCCCCTGCATTGGTAGGCGGATTCCCAACCACTGCACCACCAGGGAAGCCCTGTTTGTAAATTTTTTCGTGATGGCCATTCTGACCAGTGTGAGATGATATCTTATTGTAGTTTTGATTTGCATTTCTCTAACAATTAATGATGTTGAGCATTCTTTCATGTGTTTGTTGGCAATCTGTATATCTTCTTTTGGATAAATGACTATTTAGGTCTTCTGCCCATTTTTCGTTGGGTTGTTTGTTTGTTTGATATTGAGCTGCATGAGCTGCTTGTAAATTTTGGAGATTAATCCTGTCAGTTGCTTCATTTGCAAATATTTTCTCCCATTCTGAGGGTTGTCTTTTCATCTTGTTTATGGTTTCCTTTACTGTGCAAAAGCTTTTAAGTTTCATTAGGTCCCATTTGTTTATTTTTGTTTTTATTTCCATTTTTCTAGGAGGTGGGGCAAAAAGGATCTTGCTGTGATTTATGTCATAGAGTGTTCTGCCTATGTTTTCCTCTAAGAGTTTGATAGTTTCTGGCCTTACATTTAGGTCTTTAACCCATTTTGAGTTTATTTTTGTGTATGGTGTTAGGGAGTGTTCTAATTTCATTCTTTTACATGTACATGTCCAGTTTTCCCAGCACCACTTATTGAAGAGGCTGTCTTTTCTCCACTGTATATTCTTGCCTCCTTTATCAAAGAAAAGGTGACCATATGTGGGTGGGTTTACCTCTGGACTTTCTATCCTGTTCCATTGATCTATCTTTCTGTTTTTGTGCCAGTACCATACTGTCTTGATTACTGTGACTTTGTAGTATAGTCTGAAGTCAGGGAGCCTGATTCCTCCAGCTCTGTTTTTCTTTCTCAAGATTGCTTTGGCTATTTGGGGTCTTTTGTGTTTCCATACAAAATGTGAAATTTTTTGTTCTAGTTCTGTGAAAAATGCCAGTGATAGTTTGATAGGGATTGCATTAAGTCTGTAGATTGCTTTGGGTAGTATAGTCATTTTCACAATGTTGATTCTTCCAATCCAAGAACATGGTATATCTCTCCATCGATTTGTATCATCTTTAATTTCTTTCAACAGTGTCTTATAATTTTCTGTATAATGGTCTTTTGTCTCCTTAAGTAGGTTTATTCCTAGATATTTTATTCTTTTTGTTGCAATGGTAAATGGGAGTGTTTTCTTAATTTAAGATTTGTCATCATTAGTGTATAGGAATGCAAGAGATTTCTCTGCATTAATTTTGTATCCTGCTACTTTACCAAATTCACTGATTAGCTCTAGTTGTTTTCTGGTAGCATCTTTAGGATCCTCTATGTATAGTATCATGTCATCTGCAAACAGTGACAGCTTTACTTCTTCTTTTCCGATTTGGATTCCTTTTATTTCTTTTTCTTCTCTGATTGCTGTGGCTAAAACTTCCAAAACTATGTTGAATAAGAGTGGTGAGAGTGGGCAACTTTGTCTTGTTCCTGATCTTAATGGAAGTGGTTTTATTTTTTCACCATTGAGGACGATGCTGGCTGTGAGTTTGTCATATACGGCCTTCATTATGTTGAGAAAAATTCCCTCTCTGCCTACTTTCTGAAGGGTTTTTATAATAAATGGGTGTTGAATTTTCTTGAAAGCTTTCTCTGCATCTATTGAGATGATCATATGGTTTTTCTCCTTCAATTAGTTAATATGGTGTATCACATTGATTCATTTGCTTATATTGAAGAATCCTTGCATTCCTGGGATAAACCCCACTTGATTATGGTGTATGATCCTTTTAATGTGCTGTTAGATTCTGTTTGCTAGTATTTTGTTGAGGATTTTTGCATCTATGCTCATCAGTGATATTGGCCTGTAATTTTCTTTCTTTGTGATATCTTTTTCTGGTTTTGGTATCAGGGTGATGGTGGCCTCGTAGAATGAGTTTGGGAGTGTTCCTCCCTCTGCTGTATTTGGGAAGAGATTGAGAAGGATAGGTGTTAGCTCTTCTCTAAATGTTTGATAGAATTTGCCTGTGAAGCCATGTGGTCCTGGGCTTTTGTTTGTTGGAAGATTTTAAATCACAGTTTCAATTTCAGGGTTTGTGATTGGTCTGTTCATATTTTCTATTTCTTCCTGATTCAGACTTGGCAGGTTGTGCATTTCTAAGAATTTGTCCATTTCTTCCAGGTTGTCCATTTTATTGGCATAGAGTTGCTTGTAGAAATCTCTCATGATCTTTTTTATTTCTGCAGTGTCAGTTGTTACTTCTCCTTTTTCATTTCTAATTCTGTTGATTTGAGTCTTATCCCTTTTTTTCTTGTTGAGTCTGGCTAATGGTTTATCTATTTGTTTATCTTCTCAAAGAACAAGCTTTTAGTTTTTTTGATCTTTGCTATCATTTCCTTCATTACTTTTTCATTTATTTCTGATCTGATCTTTATAATTTCTTTCCTTCTGCTAACTTTGAGGTTTTTTTGTTCTTCTTCTAATTGCTTTAGGTGAAAGGTTAGGTTGTTTATTCGAGATGTTTCCTGTTTCTTAAGGTAGGATTGTATTGCTATAAACTTCCCTCTTAGAACTGCTTTTGCTGCATCCCATAGGTTTTGGGTCATTGCGTCTCCATTGTCATTTGCTTCTAGGTATTTTTTGATTTCCTGTTTGATTTCTTCAGTGATCTCTTAGTTATTAAGTAGTGTATTGTTTAGCCTCCATGTGTTTGTATTTTTTACAGATCTTTTCCTGTAATTGATATCTAGTCTCATAGCAATGTGGTCAGAAAAGATACTTGATATGATTTCAATTTTCTTAAATTTACCAAGGCTTGATTTGTGGCCCAAGATAGGATCATCCTGGAGAATGTTCCATGAGCACTTGAGAAGAATGTGTATTCTGTTGTTTGGATGGAATGTCCTATAAATATCAATTAAGTCCATCTTGTTTAATGTATCATTTAAAGCTTGTGTTTCCTTATTTATTTTCATTGTGGATGATCTGTCCTTTGGTGAAAGTGGGGTGTAAAAGTCCCCACTATGATTGTGTTACTGTCAATTTCCCCTTTTATGGCTGTTAGTATTTGCCTTATTTGTTGAGGTGCTCCTATGTTGGGTGCATAAATATTTACAATTGTTATAACTTCTTCTTGGATTGATCCCTTGGTAATTATATAGTGTCCTTCTTTGTCTCTTGTAATAGTCTTTATTTCACAGTCTTATTTTGTCTGATATGAGACTTGCCACTCCAGCTTTCTTTTGACTTCCATTTTCATGGAATATCTTTTTCCATCCCCTTACTTTCAGTCTGTATGTGTCCCTAGGTCTGAAGTGGGTCTCTTGTAGACAGCATATATACAGGTCTTGTTTTTTTATCCATTCAGCCAGTCTGTGTCTTTTGGTGGGAGCATTTAATCCATTTACATTTAAGGTAATTATCAATATGTATGTTCCTATTCCCATTTTCTTAATTGTTTTGGGTTTGTTATTGTAGGTCTTTTCCTTCTCTTGTGTTTCCTGCCTAGAGAAGTTCCTTTAGCATTTGTTGTAAAGTTGGTTTGGTGGTGCTGAATTCTCTTAGCTTTTGCTTGTCTGTAAAGCTTTTAATTTCTCCATCAAATCTGAATGAGATCCTTGCTGGGTAGAGTAATTTTGGTTGTAGGTTTTGCTCCTTTATTACTTTAAATATGTCCTGCCAGTCCCTTCTGGCTTTCGGAGTTTCTGCTGAAAGATCAGCTGTTAACCAGAGGGGTATTCCCTTGTGTGTTATTTGTTATTTTTCCCTTGCTGCTTTTAATATTTTTTCTTTGTATTTAATTTTTGATAGTTTGATTAATGTGTGTCTTACCATGTTTCTCCTTGGATTTATCCTGTATGGGACTCTCTGTGCTTCCTGGACTTGATTAACTATTTCCTTTCCCATATTAGGGTAGTTTTCAACTATAATCTCTTCAAATATTTTCTCAGTCCCTTTCTTTTTCTCTTCTTCTTCTGGGACCCCTATAATTTGAATGTTGGTGTGTTTAATGTTGTCCCAGAAGTCTCTGAGACTGTCCTCAATTTTTTTCATTCTTTTTTCTACTCTGCAGTAGTTATTTCCACTATTTTATCTTCCAGGTTACTTATCTGTTCTTCTGCCTCAGTTATTCTGCTATTGATCCCTTGTAGAGAATTTTAAATTTCATTTATTGTGTTGTTCTTCACTGTTTGTTTGCTCTTTAGTTCTTCTAGGTACTTGTGAAACGTTTCTTGTATTTTCTGTATTCTATTTCCAAGATTTTGGCTCATCTTTATTATCATTATTCTGAATTCTTTTTCAGGTAGACTGCCTATTTCCTCTTCATTCTTTAGGTCTGGTGGGCTTTTGCTTTCCTCCTTCATCTGCTGTGTGTTTCTCTGTCTTCTCATTTTGCTTAACTTACTGTGTTTGGGGTCTCCTTTTCACAGCCTGCTGGTTCGTAGTTTCCTTTGTTTTTGGTGTCTGTCCCCAATGGCTAAGGTTGGTTCAGTGAGTTGTGTAGGTTTCCTGGTGGAGGGGACTAGTGCCTGTGTTTTGGTGGATGAGGCTGGACCTTTTCTTTCTCGTGGGTAGGTCCATGTCTGGTGGTGTGTTTTGGGTTGTCTGTGGCCTTATGATTTTAGGCAGCCTCTCTGCTAATGGATGGGGTTGTGTTCCTGTCTTACTAGTTGTTTGGCATAGGGTGTCCAGCACTGTAGTTTGCTGGTCATTGAGTGAAACTGGGTGTTGGTGTTGAGATGGAGATCTCTGGGAGATTTTCGCCGTTTGATATTACGCGGAGCTGGGAGGTCTCCTGTGGACCAGTGTCCTGAACTTGGCTTTCACACCTCAGAGGCACAGCCCTGACGCCTGGCTGGAGCACCAAGAACCTTTCATCCACATGGCTTAGAATAAAAGGGAGAAAAGAAAGAAGGAAGGAAAGAAAGAAAGAAAGAAAGAAAGAAAGAAAGAAAGAAAGAAAGAAAGAAAGAAAGAAAGAAAGAAAGAAAGAGAGAAAGAAGATAAAATAAAATAAAGTTATTAAAATAAAAAATAATTATTAAGAAAAACAATTTTTAAAGTAATACCAAAAAACCCCAAAAAAACAGACGGACAGAACCCCAGGACAAATGATAAAAGAAAAGCTATACAGACAAAATCACACACAGAAGCATACACATACACACTCACAAAAAGAGAAAAAGGGAAAAAAAAATATATCTTTGCCCCCAAAGTCCACCTCCTCGATTTGGTCATTTTGTATTCAGGTATTCCACAGATGCAGGGTACATCAAGTTGATTGTGGAGCTTTAATCCGCTGCTCCCGAGGCTGCTGGGAGAAATTTCCCTTTCTCTTCTTTGTTAGCACAGCTCCTGGGATTCAGCTTTGGATTTGGCCCCACCTCTGTGTGTAAGTCGCCTGAGGGCGTCTGTTCTTCGCTCAGACAGGATGGGGTTAAAGGAGCCGCTGATTCGGGGGCTCTGGCTCACTCAGGCCGGGGGGAGGAAGGGGTACGGATGCGAGGTGAGCCTGCGGTGGCAGAGGCCGGCGGGACGTTGCACCAGCCTGAGGCGCGCCCTGCGTTCTCCCGGGGAAGTTGTCCCTGGATCACGGGACACTGGCAGTGGCGGGCTGCACAGGCTTCCCGGAAGAGGGGTGTGGATAGTGACCTGTGCTCGCACACAGACTTTTTGGTGGCGGCAGCAGCAGCCTTAGCGTCTCCTGCCCGTCTCTGGGGTCCATGCTTTTAGTCTCTGGAGCTCCTTTAAGCAGCGCTCTTAATCCCCTCTCCTTGCACACCAGGAAACAAAGAGGGAAGAAAAAGTCTCTTGCCTCTTCGGCAGCTCCAGACTTTTCCCCCGACTCCCTCCCGGCTAGCCGTGGCGCACTAGCCCCCTTCAGGCTGTGTTCACCCAGCTGACCCCAGTCCTCTCCCTGCGCTCCAACTGAAGCCCAAGCCTCAGCTCCCAGCCCCCGCCCGCCCCGGCGGGTGAGCAGACAAGCCTCTCGGGCTGGTGAGTGCCGGTCGGCACCGATCCTCTGTGCAGGAATCTCTCCACTTTGCCCTCCGTACCCCTGTTGCTGCGCTCTCCTCTGTGGCTCCAAAGCTTCCCCCCATCTCTGCCTGCGAAGGAAGGGGCTTCCTTGTGTGTGGAAACCTTTCCTGCTTCACAGCTCCCTCCCACTGGTGCAGGTCCCGTCCCTATTCTTTTGTCTCTGTTTTTTCTTTTGCCCTACCCAGGTACGTGGGGAGTTTCTTGCCTTTTGGGAAGTCTGAGGTCTTCTGCCAGAGTTCAGTAGGTGTTCTCTAGGAGTTGTTCCACATGTAGATGTATTTCTGATGTATTTGTGGGGAGGAAGGTGATCTCCGCTTCTTACTCTTCCACCATCTTGAAGCTCCTCTCCTTTTTTTAAGAAAATTTAATTAGTTCATTTATTTTTGTCTGCATTGGGTCTTTGTTGCAGTGCATGGGCTTTCTCTAATTGCAGCGAACGGGGGTTACTCTTCGTTGCAGTACGTGGGCTTCTCATTGCGGTGGCTTCTCTTGTGGACCACAGGCTCTAGGCGCTCAGGCTTCAGTAGTTGTGACATGTGGGCTCAGTAGTTGTGGGTCACGGGCTTAGTTGCTCCGTGGCATGCGGGATCTTCCCGGACCAGGGCTTGAACCTGTGTCCCCTGCATTGGCAGGCGGATTCTTAACCACTGCACCACCAGGGAAACCCTTATAACTGCTGTTTTTCTCTAAGTTTTTATCCTTCCAGTTTCCTTTAAACAGTTGCCAGTTACTTTTCCAAAACTCAGACATGATCATATTACTCTCCTTACCCCAAAATCTCGATGTCCCCCACACCTATGCTCATAGAATAAGGTGCAAACTCTTTAGCCTAGTATAAAAGTTCTGCCCATCCTGTGTGCTCAGATATTAGCTCTCCATTTCCTATGTCTCGTCCTTTCCTTTTTCGTGTTAGTGCACGTGATGTTCCTTCAGCCTCCTCTATCTCTTAAAACCATACTCACATGTCCTACCCTTCATGAAACTGCCCTCAAGTTGCCTGGTTGAAATTGTTCTTTTTTCCAATATTCTCATAGTCCTTTGTTAATCTCTGCATTTGATTCCTACATTATTTCTATGATATGTTACAGTATTCTCACCTTATGTGGCCAAGGACAAATGTACATTAGCAAAGAGCAGAACCAATTGGAAAGTTACACATATTCACATCTCCATATTGTACAGGAAAACAAAAGTAACATTCTTGTGAGTCTTTTCAATTTAAAGCTTTATCAAATCAGATTCTTCATGCAATCTTCATGAGTCAGAAGGAAACAGCTCTCCCACAGTTGGTACAGGGGAAGGGAAACCTCTTCTCGCTCTTTTCTGAGAATCCTTTTGCTAATTGTAAAGACTTCATTTTTAAGACCAGCCTCTGGAATTTCATTAATTAGTCTTAACATTTAAAAGCAGGCTTATAAGTATAGGATGGAAAGGGAGAAAAAGAAGAATAACTTTACAGTGAATAAACCTGACAGTCACCACCTCAACCAGGTGATCAAGGATAACGTCAACAGTGATGAGTCATGTTGATGGTGTATCCCTTGATGTGGTATGATGGGAATGATACTGTACCTCTGTGGTCCTCCTCCCAAAACATTACCCCAGTCTAATTATGAGAAAAACATCAGACAAGCCCCACTTGAGAGACTTCAAAATATCTGACCAATAATTCTCAAAACTATCAAGGTCATCAAAAACAGGGGAAGTCTGAGAAACTCACAACCAAGAGGAAACTAAGGAGATAACTAAATATAATGTGGTAAACTGGCTGGGATCCTGAGACACAGAAAGGACATTAGGAAAGAAAATGAGGCTATCTTAATAAAAAATGAACTTGAGTTAATAATCATGTATCAGTATCAGTTCATTTATTGTGACAAATGTACCATACAAATGTAAGATGTTAATAATAGGGGAGGGCTTCCCTGGTGGCACAGTGGTTGGGAGTCCGCCTGCCGATGTGGGGGACACGGGTTCATGCCCCAGTCCAGGAGGATCCCACATGCCGTGGAGCGGCTGGGCCCGTGAGCCATGGCCGCTGAGCCTGCGCGTCCGGAGCCTATGCTCCGCAAAGGGAGAGGCCACAACAGTGAGAGGCCCGCGTACCGCCAAAAAAAAAAAAAAAATAAAATAATAATAGGGGAAACTGGCTGTGGGGTATATGGGAACTCTCTTTACTATCTTTGTGATAATTCTGTGAATCTAAAACAGTTATAATATTTTAAAATCCTTTTAAAAATTCAGTCTTGCCGAATTCAACTGACAGAAACATGATTTTGTTTGAAAACAGTGAAAGAAGGAGTATATACCATTGTGTTCTACAAAAAAAAAAAAAAAATAGCAGAGTCCTGATGAAATAACACAATGGGGTGAAAACTTATTTCTCTTTATGGACTTGTACAAAGAATGCTTTTGTTTAGGCAATGAGTATTTTACAGTGGAAACACTGTGCACATGGAAAAAATCAAAGGGGAATATGCTGCAAAACTAAACTTTTTAACTTAAAAGGGGCATAAAATGTGCTTCTTGTTTTTGATGGGGATAATTATTTTCATTCTTTAATAATTAGTCCTCTCTTTGTAGGCAGCTCTTTCCTGCTACTTTAATAGAACTTAGTGGCACAGAGAGAATTGGGAGCATGGGCAAGGGAGGTGTTGCAACTTTCTAGCTGTGTAAACTTGGGCAGATTACTCACCTAGGAAATGAGGTAATTAAACCACAGATTATTTCTAGGAGGGATTCCAATTCAACTACTATTTCATCCATAGATGCTTTCTTGGCTCTGTGCCCTTTTGGCATCATTCTTCCGTCCATCTTTTCCCCAATAGCCTCTTCTCCCTTCAAGGTTCTCTCCAGACAGCATGTTCTCTAAAGCTTTTCCTCAACTTTCAGA
Source organism: Pseudorca crassidens (assembly GCF_039906515.1). Classification (NCBI taxonomy): domain Eukaryota; kingdom Metazoa; phylum Chordata; class Mammalia; order Artiodactyla; family Delphinidae; genus Pseudorca; species Pseudorca crassidens. The sequence goes on along the minus strand of NC_090297.1, from coordinate 58,419,192 downwards.
TTTAAATAAAGACTAGAAGAGCATTAGAGATGGAATAAATAAAAGTAAAATAAGTTTTTAAATTAATTGATCTAATAGATAACTTCAAAGTGATAATAGTAACAATGCATTAGGTGATTATAGCATATGGATGAGTGAAATGAGTGACATAAATTTATAAGGGATGAGAGGGATTAATTGGGAATATTATAGGTCACCTGCCTTTCATCTGAAGTGTTATTTGAAAGTGGACTTAAATTTGTTATAAATGTATATTATAAATTGATATGCTAAGAGGAGAGAAAATGGAATTATATAAAATGCTCAGTTAAAACCAGAGAAGGAAGAAAAAGAGGGAAAAAATAAAGAACAAGTACAATGAATATAAAACAGCTACAAACATGGTAGATATTAAACCAAATATACTGATAATCACATTAAATATGAATTGTCTAAATATACCAATTAAAATACAGAGACTGTTAGAGTAGATAAAGAAGATCCAACTTTCTCTCTCTCTCTCTCTATATATATATATATGTTTACAAGAAATCCATTTTAAATATAAAGACACAGATAGGTTAAAATAAAGGGATGGAGAAAGATATTCTATAGTAACACTAATCAAGAGAAAGCTGAAACAGCTATATTAATTTCAGACAAATTAGACTGCAGAACAAGGGAAATCATCAGGGATAAAGAAGGTCATTACATAATGATAAAGGAGTCAATTCTCCAAGAAAACATAGCAATCCTTAATGTGTGTGTACCTAACAATAGAACATCAAAACATGCAAGGCAAAAACTAATAGAACAGCAAGGAGAAATAGACAAATCCATTATTACGGATTTGGAGACTTGAATACCCTTTCAGTAATTAATAGATCCAGCAGGCAAAAACTGAGTAATAACACAGTTGAACTGACACAGCACCATTAATCAACTAGACTTAATTGACATTTATAAAATACTTTATCCAACAATAGCAGAATACACAGATACCATGCCATGTTGATCACTATAGCTTTACAGTAAGTCTTGAAGTTGGGTAATTGCAGTCCTTCAACTTTGTTATTCTTCTTCAGTATTGTGTTGGCTATTTAGTTTTGTTTTCTGTTTGTTTGTTTTGCCTTTCCATATAATCTTTAGTTTGTTTGATATCCACAAAATGGCTGCTCAGATTTTAATTTGGATCATATTGCATCTATAAATCAAGTTGGGCAGAATTGACAACTTAACAATATTGAGTCTTCTAATCCATGAACACAGAATATCTCTTCATTTATTTATATCTTTTTGACTTTTTTCATTAGAGTTTTTTATTTCTATGCATATAGATCTTATATATATTTAGATAGATTTATACCTAAGTATTTCAAGGTTTTTGATGCTAATGTAAATGGTACTGTGTTAATAATTTCAAGTTCCAGTGTTCATTGTTGGTATGAAGGAAAGCAATTGATTTTGTACATTTACCTTGTATCGTGTGACCTTACTGTAGTCATTTACCCATTTCAAGTGGGTTTTTTATTTTGTCAGTTCTTTGGGATTTTGTACATAGACAAGCATGTAACCCTCAAACAAAGACAGTTTTATTTCTTCCTTTCCAACCTGTACACCTTTTATTTTTTTTTAATATTTAGCCCTATTGTCCCCGTAAGTGGGAATAGCTAACATTTACTGAGTGATTACTATGTCCAGACACTGTCCCAAGCATTTTATATGTATTTACTCATGAAATACTCATTATTTACTCACAAGAACTCTATAGAGTAGGATACCACTATTATCCCAATGTTACAGATGAGGATAGAGAAGTTAAGAAAATTGCCTAAAACATTGAAATATCCCAAGAATGTCAACACTTTGGTATTAAAATTTTCTCTCTTGAGTCTGGGAGAAGCACAGAAATCCACTGCAAACCATGGTTTCCAGTTCTTGTTCCAGGAAATATAATCATGAAATCTGTCTAACCACTGATAATCATATTAAATATGAATTGTCTAAATATACCAATTTAAATACAGAGACAGAGTAAAGAAGATCCAACTATATATATATATATATATATATATATATATATATATATATATATATATACAAGAAATCCATTTTAAATATAGTGGATTTATATCCATCTTTCCCTGGAGTTCTATTCAATAGTTCCAACTGAGTACTAGAAATAGTCTCCTGTGTGTCCCACAGGCATCTCCAATTCAACGTATTCAAAATCATACTCAAAATTTTCTCCTCCAGTTTTGCTTTTCCTCTTGTGTTTCTTTTTTCTTGTTGTTATCTCTTCTTTCTTTTTACCTTTTGACCCCCCTTCACTCATTCTGTTAGGTTAGAGATGGGATGATGGATTAAGCAAGGTGCTAAAGTAGTTTCAAGCTTTCTTCTGTATCAGAATCACCTGAGGGCCTTGTTAAAATGCAGACCCCCAGGTGTCACCCATAGCGTCTCATTCTGTAGATGTGGGTTGTGTATTTTTTTTTAATTGAAAAAAAATCGTGTAGCATCATGTAAGTTGGGTTGAGTATTTTTAACAAGCATCCCAGTTGATGCCAATTCAGGTGATCCTAGAACCACAGGTTGAAAAGCACTCCAGGGCTCAGATGAAGGCATCAGCCTTGGATGGAGAAAAGACAAAATGCTGCAGGATATGTGTGGGCTAGGGGCTGCTGGAGTTTTATCTGGTGTCCTCCTTTCTTTATGAGGTAGGAGCTAGTGTCTCTATGAACAAGGAGCTGTTTATAGCATCAGGGTGCTAAGAGAAAGCAGTCAGGCTGGGAATAGAAGTCATAGGAATGGGAGAAGGTCGTTGCAGGGTTAAAGGAAGAGAGTCTGAAGCAACACTGATCTTGGAAATGAAAACTGTAAAGAAGATACTATTTTTTGGTGAAAGGTAGGGAACACAACTGCCATTAGTTGTCTACAGAGCTTAAAAGAGGGGAAGAACCCAGAAAGAAATGGAAAGAAAACAGATTCCCCAAATTATGATTGTGAGGGTCCTAAACATCACCACCTGTCTCTGCTAGAGAGGCAGCATGGTGTGAAATACACAAGTCCGAGAGGTAGCCAGAATTCCTAGCCTCTACCATGCAGTTAATCTCTCTGTGCCTCATCTCCTCATTTGTAAAATGGAGACAGTATTAGTTCCACTTCATGGACTCATAATATAAGTTCCAAATGAATAAACACATGTAATATATTAGGCTCATAGCAAAGACTCAAATGGATGTTAGCTTATTCACATTCCACAAGCAATACCCTGCTTGAATTTTACACACATAAGTCAATTAATCTTACTTCAAATAGGGGTACTTTTGACCCCTTTTTACAGATGAAGAAACTGAATATAAAAGGAAAACAAGTTATTTGTCTAAGTCCAAACAAGCGGAATATGAGCAAACAGGAACTGGAGACCAGGTCTCCAAACTCCAGCTGCATTTTGAGTGTCTACTTGTTGCCAGGTATTGAGGAAGGTGCTTTTAACATGTCAGCACTTGCCATGTATTTCCCTATTATCAGTTGAGGATATTAAGGATAGAATTAAAGGCCAAATTATAAACAGGTGGTGGAACCACAGCTGGAGAGAAGCCAGCTGGCTCAAGAGCTGGGAACTCCTACAGTGACTTCTACCCCTCTTAATGGAATCTACATTACCCCACACCATCCTGGTCACCTCTGAGAGCTACATGCCGGTGCTTACTAACATCTGTGAGGGAATCAGAGATAAATGAATCTCAGTTTCATCTGAGAAAAGCTCATAGCTTTGTGGAGAGTATAAAACAAGTATATACAAAGCTATAATACAAGGTAAAAGGTGCGTGGGAATTCAGAGGGAGGGATTCCCTCCAGCTGGATGTGCCATTTGGAGGTGAACCTAGAAGGAGGGCAGGATTGGGGCATGTGGATGAGGGAATGGGGTTGGAGGATGAACTGAGTGGAGAAGCAGACACAGGAACTCCCAAGAATATCCAGTTATTAAGCCAGTGTGTGTAGACTTGTGGAAGGTAAGATTTGAAAGGGAATCTGGGATCTGTTTGTAGGGAGCTGGAAATTTGAAGATGAATAGTTTGAACTTTAATTCTGTAGGCAACAGGGAGCCACAAGAGATGTGTTGTTTTTGGCTTTTTTGCAAATGCCTCTTAAAATTAATGATTTTACTTGGAGATAACTGAAGACTGACATGCAGTTGTAAGCAATAATACAGAGAGAGCCTGAGTAACTTAGTCTCCCTCGATGGTAATATCTTGCAAAACTGTAGTCAATATCACAACCAGGATGTTAACATTGATACAATCCACTGCTCTTATTCAGATTTCCCCTGTTTTACTTGTACTCATCTGTGTATGCATTTAATGCTATGGAATTTTATCAAATGTATAGGTTTGCATATCTACAACCACAGTCAAGATACAGGACAGTTCCATCACCATGAGAATCTCTCCTGTTGCCCTTTTACAAGCATACCCACCTTCCTTCCATGCCCCTTCCCTCATCTCTAAGCCCTATTACTAGCACCGTTTCTATAATTTTATTTCAAGAATGTTTCATAAATGGAATCATAGAGTATACAACCTTTGGTGACTGGCTTTTTTTCACTCACCATAACTCTCTTGAGATTCATTCAAACTGTAGCCTGTATCAATAATTCTCTCTCTCTCGCTCTCTCTGTCTCTCTTTTTTTTTTTTTTGGAGCAGTATTCCATGATATGGCTGTACCATAGTTTAACCATTCACCTGCCAAAGGATGGCTGGGTTGTTTTCAGTATTTTACTACTATGATTTAAGCTGCTGTAAATATTTGTGTACAAAATTCACACATAAAGTTGTGTGCATTTTGTGTGAACATAAGTTTTCATTTCTCTGGGATAAATACCCAAGAGTTCTGGGTATGTATGTTTAGTAGTAGTAGGTATGTACGCTGGGTTGTATGTTTAGTTGCATCATTAATTTTATAACAAATGAATATATATATATAACTAATGTATATATATCATACATATTCTTTTCCAGATTATTTTCTATTATAGGTTATTACAAGATATTCAATATAGTTTCCTGTGCTATACAGTAGGTCCTTGTTTATCTACTTTATATGTAGTAGTGTGTACCTGTTAATTCCAAATTCCCAATTTATCCCTCCCTCCCCTTCCCCCTTTGGAAACCATAAGTTTATTTTCTATATCTGTGAGTCTATTTCTGTTTTATAAATAAATACATCTGTATCAATTTTTTTTAAGATTCCACATATAAGCGATATCATATGACATTTGTCTTTCTCTGTCTGACTTACTTCACTTAGTATGATAATCTCCAGGTCCATCCATGTTGCTGCAAATGACATTATTTCATTCTTTTTAATGGCTGAATAATATTCCACTGTCTCATTGTGCTTTTAATTTGCATTCCTCTAGTGGCTTATGATGTTAAAAAACTTTTCATATGGTTATTTGTTCTTTGTATATCTTCTTCAGTGAAATGTCTATTCATGTCTTTTGCCCATTTTCTAATTGGACTTTGTATTATTGAGTTTTGATAGCTCTATATTTCTGGCATCCTAGTCATTTGCCAGAAATGTGGCCTGCAAATATAGCTCCCAGTGTACTCCTTCTCTTTCCATTAGTTTTACAAGGTCTTCCACAGAATAAAAGTTTTTAATTTTCCTTTTATTTATCAAATTTTCCTTTTATGGACTGTGCTAATGGCATCAAGTCTAAGAACTCTTTCCTTAGACTTAAATCCTGAAGATATTCTTTTCAAAAAAACAATTTTGTATTTTTACATCTTATGGTTAAGTCCATTTCCATTTTAAGATAATTTTTATATAAGGTGTGAGATTTAAGTTGACTTTTTTGTTTGCTTATTTGTTTTTGTCTATGGATATCCAATTGCTCTAGCACCATTTGTTGAAAAGACAACAATCCTTCCTGCATTGAATTGCTTTTGCACCTTTATCGAAAATCACTTGGTTGTATTTGTGTAGGCCTACTCCTGGGTTCTCTGTTCTGTTCCATTGATCTATATGTCTATCCCTTCACCAATATGACACTTCCATGATTATTGTAGCTATATTGTAAGCCTTAATATCAAGAAGAGTGATTCTTTTCACTTTATTCCTCTTTTTTCAAGAGTGTTTTAGCTATTCTAGATACTATGCCTTTTCATATAAATTTTAGGATGAACTTGTTTATGCCTACAATATCCTTGCTGGGATTTTGACAAGAATTTCATCAAACCTGTAGATCAGTTTGGAGAGAACTGACATCTTTACTAAGTTGTCTCCTAATCCATGAACACATTGTCTCCTAATCCACGAACACATCTATTTAGGTCTTCTTTGATTTCTATTATTAGCATTTTATAATTTTCAGCATTCAGACTATTTATGTGTTTTGTAAATTATACACAAAGTATTAACTTTTCTATAGAGTGTAAATAATACTGTGTTTTTTAAATTCTGGTTTCCATGTATTCTGTTTTACTATGTAAAATCAACCTACCTATGTCATTGAATGTGAAGTGAATTTCTTCTTACTTCAAACACCCTACAGTTGGCTTATGTTTCTTTTGTTTGTTTTATCCACCCTGCCAATCTGCCTTTTTTGTTGTTGTTTTTTGTTTTTTGCAGTACGCGGGCCTCTCACTGTTGTGGCCTCTCCCATTGCGGAGCACAGGCTCCGGACACGCAGGCTCAGCGGCCATGGCTCACGGGGCCCAGCCACTCCGCGGCATGTGGGATCTTCCCGGACCGGGGCACGAACCCGTGTCCCCTGCATGGGCAGGCGGACGCTCAACCACTGCACCACCAGGGAAGCCCCAATCTGCCTTTTTAATTGGTGTATTTACACCATTTACATTTAAGGTGATTCTTGATATATATGAACTTAAGTATGCAATTTTATTATTTGTTTCCTGGTTTTCCTCTGTTTCTCTTTTATCATCTTCCTGTGGGTTACTGGAATGTTTTATAGGACTCTATTTTGATTTATTTTTAGTGTGTTTGAGTATATCTCTTTGTATAGAAAATTATTGCTTTGGGTATTACAATATGCATATATGACATCATAATCTATTACCATTTGAGTGAAGTATGAAAACCTTACTTCTATTCAGGTCCCTTTGCCTTCCCCAGTTTTTAATATCATTGCCATGAGTATCAGGTGTTATAATTTTTGTTTTGATCATCATGATTGTAAAAACTTATGAGAAGAAGGATTGTCTATCATATTTACCCCTACTTTTTCTTTTACCTATCTTGATATTCTACTTTCCTTTATGAAGTTCCAAATTATCTTTTCCTTTCTGTTTATAAAACTTCCTTTAGCCACTCTTTAAGGGTAGGTTTGTTAGCAACAGATTTTCTTAGTTTTTCTCATCTGAACATGTTTTTTTTCATGAAGGACCATTTTTGGATATAGAGTTTGCAGTTGACAGTTCTTTTCTTTCAGCACTTGAAAAATGTCATGCCATTTCCTTTGGCATCTGTGGTTTCAGATGAGATATCTGCCATCATCTGAAATAATGTTCCTCTGACAGGTAATATATTATTTATTTCTAGCTGCTTTCAAGAATTTTTCTTTGTGTTCAGTTTTCAGAATTCAATTATGTGTCTTGGCATGGATTTCCTTGGAATTATCCTGGTGGGGTTTGCTCAGCTTCTTGGAACTGTAAGTTTGTGTCTTTCACCAAATTTGGGAGATATTCAGCTGTAATTTCTTCCCATACTCATTTAGACTTTTTCTCCTCTCCTCATGGGACTCTGATGATACAAATATTGGGATTTTGGTTACTGTACCACAGGTCCTTGAGACTCTGTTCATTTTTTTCCCCAGTCTATTTTCTCTCTATTGTTTATATTGAGTAAATTTTATTTTTTATCCTCCCTCAAGTTCATTGATTCATCCAATGTCATCTCCATTATACTATCAAGACCATTCAGAAAGTTTAAAAAATTTCTATTATTGTATTTTTCAGTTCCATAATTTCCGTTTAGATCCTTTTTATACATTTTATTTCTTTGTTGAACTTTTTTTTAAATTTTATTTTATATTGGAGTATAGTTGATTAACAATGTTGTGATAGTTTCAGGTTTACAGCAAAGTGACTCAATTATACATATACATGTATCTATTCTTTTTCAAATTCTTTTCCCATTTAAGTTATTACAGAGTATTGAGCAGAATTCCCTATGCTATACAGTAGGTCCTTATTGGTTGTCTATTTTATTTTTTATTTTTAAAAATATTTATTTATTTTAGGCTGTGTCGGGTCTCCGTTGCTGCACGCGGGGTTTCTCTAGTTGCAGAGAGCAGGGGCTACTCTTTGTTGCGGTATGTGGGCTTCTCATTGCAGTGGCTTCTCTTGTTGTGGAGTGCAAGCACTAGGTGCACGGGCTTCAGTAGTTGTGGCATGCAGGCTCAGTAGTTGTGGCTCATGGGCTCTAGAGTGCAGGCTCAGTAGTTGTGGCGCACGGGCTTAGTTGTTCCATGAAAGTGGGATCTTCCTGGACAAGGGATCGAACCCATGTCCCCTGCATTGGCAGGCGGATTCTTAACCACTGTGCCACCAGGGAAGTCCCTGGTTGTCTATTTTAAATATAGCAGTGTGTACATGTCAATCCCAAACTCTCAGTCTATCCCTCCCCACCCCACCCTTCCCCTCAGTAACCATAAGTTCATTCTCTAAGTCTGTGAGTCTGTTTCTGTTTTGTAAATAAGTTCATTTAGTATCATTTTTTTTAAGATTCCACATATAAGCAATATCATATGATATTTGTCTTTCTCTGTCTGACTTACTTCACTTAGTATGATAATCTCCAGGTCCATCCACAGTGCTGCAAATGGCATTCTTTCTTTCTTTTTAATGGCTGAATAATAGTCCATTGTATATATGTAGCATATCTTCCTTATCCATTCATCTGTTGATGGACATTTAGGTTACTTCCATGTCTTGGCTACTGTAAACAGCGCTGCAATGAACACAGGAGTGCATGTATCCTTTCAAACTATGTTTTTCTCCAGATATAAGCCCCGTAGTGGGATTGCTGGATCATACGCTAGCTCTATTTTTAGTTTCTTAAGGAACCTCCATACTGTTCTTCATAGTGACTGTACCAATTTACATTCCCACCAACAGTGTAGGAGGGTTCCCTTTTCTCCACACCCTCTCCAGCATTTACTGTTTGTAGACTTTTTGATGATGCCCATTCTGACTGGTGTGAGGTGATATCTCATTGTAGTTGTGATTTGCATTTCTCTAATTAATTAGCGATGTTGAGCATATTTTCATGTGCCTCTTGGCCATCTGTATGTCTTCTTTGGAGAAACGTCTATTTAGGTCTTTGCTGAATGTTTTTATTTTTTATTTGTTTCAAGAAAATTTGTAAGTGCCTGTTGAAGTATTCTTATGATGGCTGCTTTAAAGTCTTTGTCAGATAATTCCAACATCTGTTTCATCTCAGTGTTAGTTTCAATTGATTGTCTTTTCTCCCTGATATATCTCCAAACTCTGGATCCTAACTAGCCAATATTTGCTCCAGAACTCTGGTCTGGCCCTTTCCTCTTTTTTTAATTAATTTTTTTTTGCCGTACGCGGGCCTCTCACTGTTGTGGCCCCTCCCATCATGGAGCACAGGCTCTGGACGCACAGGCCCAGTGGCCACGGCTCACGGGCCCAACCGCTCCGCGGCATGTGGGATCCTCCCGGACCGGGGCACAAACCCGTGTCCCCTGCATCTGCAGGCGGACTCTCAACCACTGCACCACCAGGGAAGCCCTTAAATTAATTTTTATTGGAGTATAGCTGTTTTACAATGTAGTGTTGGTTTCTGCTGTATGGCAAAGTGCATCACTTATACATGTAGCAAGGGGGAAGGGGGGGTGGGATATACTGGAAGATTGAGATTGGCATATATACACTACTACATATAAAATAGATAACTAATGAGAACCTACTGTAAAGCACAGGGAACTCTACTCAGTGGCCCATTTCTTTGACACTTCTGGCCCAGCACAGTGCTGGTTCCCTGGGCTAGGGCTCTTAAGGTTAAGATATTTTATACTGGCTTTTGAGGTGCAAGACTTGGTTTGGATGTAGAAGCTATGGTTTCAAATTTTCATCATTCCTTGTGAATTCTATTTATGATCTCTTAATTTCATCTCTCTGGCATTTGAAGGATTTAGCTTTGTAATATATATTTCCACACTCCCTAGTTTTTTTTTTTTTTTTTTTTTTTTTGCGGTACGCGGGCCTCTCACTGTTGTGGCCTCTCCCGTTGCGGAGCACAGGCTCCGGACGCGCAGGCTCAGCGGCCATGGCTCACGGGACCAGCTGCTCCGCGGCATGTGGGACCCTCCCGGACCAGGGCACGAATCCGCGTCCCCTGCATCAGTAGGCGGACTCTCAACCACTGCGCCACCAGGGAAGCCCCCTCCTAGCTTTTTTCTTCTTCTTCTTCCTCCTCCTCCACCTTCTGCTTCTCATCTTCTTTTTGGGCATTTCTTTGTTTTAAATGTCTTGCCTGCAGAGGCATCTTCATTTATCTTCCATATCAGTGTTTTCAGGAGCCTCTTTCCTTTTTTTTTTATGTTTAAAACATGTATTTTTTCGTTTTTAGTTGTTTTCTTTTTACTGTAAAAAACAAATGTGCATTATAAAAATTGGAAAAATTTAAAAAGCGGTGGAGAAAAAGACACCCGTACCCCTCAAGGAACAGTTATTTTCAAACAGAAGACGAGGCTGAGGGAGAGAAGAGTAAGCTTGGTCAGGAGTCGGGGCATGACGTAGCCTCTGAGGTTCAGTTTCCTCATCACCAAAATGAAGGGCTTGGCTAGATGATCCTCAGGCTACTTTCAATGTTATGAATGACTTAGTGATGGGACATGACTGTCTTCAAATGGCTGAAAGGATATAAAGTTATCCAAGGGAGCAGATTGATCAATGCAGTTCCAGACTCCAGAAGATGAAACTAGAATCAGTGGGTGGAGAGACAGGTAAACTAAGAAAACTTCACTGATAATTAGAACTACGCCCCAATATAGAGGACAACTTGTCAAGCACCAAGTAGCCTGCTCTGGGATAAACCGATGCCTGTAAGTTTCAGTTTCCAGAGCCTCTTTTCTAGTCTTTCTCATTTCTAAATACTTTGTAGTTGCCCTAATTTCAACAGACAGAGTGATTCTTGTGGTTTAGGAGGAATGTGAAAAGATTTCATTAATGCTTAGAATTCTCACCCTACTTCCCCCCTGACCCAAGTTCTTCTATCAACTTATTTACCCCCAAACCTGCTATGTTTTCCAGACTGAAATCTGCTCTTCTTTGGATTAAATAAAAAGATCATTGCCACTTCCAAAAAGCCACTCTTAAAATACTCAAAGACTACAGGATTATGTGTATACAGACTTCTGTATTACTATGTGAAGGTCAAAGCTGTCATTTACGTTACCTATTGCATTTTATATGCCTTCTAATTAGTCTTCAGGCAGTAGCTCCTTAAATCCTCCCCACAATTCTTTCTCACAGGTTATCAGTTCCCCTTCTACAGAAAAGTAATTTCTCCAGGACCCCACAGCTCAAAGGCATATTAAGATGTACTCAAAAGAAGGAAAAGGGAAAAAACCCACAAACATTCTAAACCTAGTTTTCTGCCTCTAAAACGTGTGCTCTTGATCTCTACCTAACACGCATGAGCTTTTGGGTAAGAAAGAAAAGCTATAAACATGTTTTCACTAGTGAGTAAAATATAGTGTAGCAGGGCTTCCCTGGTGGCGCAGTGGTTGAGAGTCCGCCTGCCGATGGGGACACGGGTTCGTGTCCCTGTCCGGGAAGATCCCACATGCCGCGGAGCGGCTGGGCCCGTGAGCCATGGCCTCTGGGCCTGCGCGTCCGGAGCCTGTGCTCCGCAACGGGAGAGGCCACAACAGTGAGAGGCCCGCGTACCGCAAAAAATAAAAAATAAAAAAAATAAATATATACACACATACATGTATATAGTGTATCAGCTTAATGACACAGAATGATAATACCAGAAAAAGAACAAGACTTGGAGTGAGGAGAACTAGGTTTGGGCCTAGGTTTGTCATTTATGAGCCCTGTAGCCTTGAACAAGTAATTTTACCAGCTGCATTCGTTTTCTTTTCGTTTGCTGTGTAACAAACTACCACAAATTTTGTGGCTTAAAACGACTCCCAACCACAGAACCCACAATTCTGTAAGTCGGAAGTCTGGATGGGCTCCAGTGGATTCTCTGCTTAATTAAGGCTAAAATCAAAGTGTTGGCGGTCTGATCTTATGCGCAGTTTGCAGAGAAGAATCCGCTTTCAAGTTCATTTAAGTTGTTGGGAAAATCTGGTTGCTAGCGCTGCGGTCCGTGTTTTCTTATTGGCTGTCAGCCAGGGGTCGCTCTCTGCTCCTAGAAGGCTGCCCACATTCCAGTCTCGAGTCTCTTGTGAGGATTTTGTGATGATGACTAAATGAGACGTATTGTACACAGAGTGATGATGGATGTGATAGCTGCTTAATGTCGCTGGGTGTAGAGGATACCCCTCAACCCTTAAACACAGCACATGTCTATACAACAGGAAATCCTACCGGGGGCAGGTTCCGAAGTCTCTTGTAACAGAAGAGACTTCTGTTGGTCTTCCCCTACAAAGACAGAAACTGGGTTTTGCGCCGGACAAATGTTTACTAAGTGAAGTGGATGAGATGCGGTGAAGTGTCTGGCACCAGTAGCGGGAAGAATTCTAACTGGCCATTCCACAGTGAAAAGAAGGTGGCGAGGCTTGGGAAAGGCTAACCCCGCAGGGGGCAAAAGAACAGAAGTGGTGAGGAATGCAGTAGGTGAGAAATGCCTGCATCGCCAGCGCTGTAAGCAGAGCCCCCTCAATGGGCGGGCACCTGTGAACTCAGGACCGCCTCCCACCCCCGCCCCCGTCCGGGCTGTGGGTACCCGTGTGGGGGACGCCGGGGGGACTGCGTGGGGGGTGCGTCTGGGCTCGGTCAGCCCCTCATAGCCCAGTCCCCCCTCCGTGAGCCATGCAAGTGGAGTCTCCCAGTCTGCGCCCCCTGGCTCTGGCTAACCAGCCTCAGTCCCCCCGTTGGAGCATTTCGCCCCGAGCTTCCGAGCGCACTGGTTGCCAGCTGCAGCTCGGAGCTTGGTTACGCAATTACTTGCCGCCGCTGCGACCGCGGCCAAAGCCCACCCCGGCAAGGAGTGAATTTGCCGCGAGGTTCCCGCCTCGGAAAGAGGTAAAAGCTATCTTCCGCCTTTTTTTTTTCGGGCACATGAATGCGCGGCATAGCGGGCGAACCAGCCTGGGTTATCGTGGGGGTGGAAACCGGTGGGTGCGTTGTCAGGGAAGCGGGTACCTGGGGACAGTTGCTTCAGGTAAGGGGTCTCTGTTAGCTTCACGAATCCTGGACTCTGTGGGCTCCCTTGGCGCCCCTCGCTGCCCCCGTGACCACACCCTGGATCGCGATGTCTGCAGCAACCTAACCTTGCCCGCAGTAATCGATCCATGTCAGAGACGCGCACAATTTTTCATACCGAAGGAGAGAAGACAACGAGGGCTTATTTGGGGAGAAAATGTTTGGTAACATAGCTCAGACGTGCGTGTTTTAAGGGTTGGCAAGTTGTCCGTTATTGCGGCCTTGTGTAGAGTGGAGTAGTGTGGCGTGAAAAATAAAAATGGGTGCATAGCCACCGCGAAAGTAACAGTAAGGTATCATTGGAAGAGGTGCGGGGCGAGACTGCCCTCCTCCCCGCCCGCATTGCCTTCCGTAGGTGCGTGGGGTTGGTGGCTGGCTCGCCGCAGAGAAGCGAGGAGGGAAGTGGGAGGAGGGTGGGGTTAGGGAGCGAGATGAGGCAGACACCCCTCCCACCTCCCCCCGTACCCCCGCCCCCAGTCCCCAGGGAGCGGCGGGCCAGGCAGGCGCTGCGACAAAACACCATTCCGGGTTAGACTCCCATCGCTCACTCTTCCTCTCTTTCTCTCTTCCTGCCTAGGCGTCCCTCACTGCTGGCCAAGTGCCAGAGAAGGTGTGCACGCATCTCCCCGCCAAAACCCAACCATGGGCAACTCCTGCTTTGGCCTCAAGGAACGGCTGATGAAGCGGCTGCGGCCTCTGCCTACCGTGATCGTCATCCGTACCTGCCTGCCCCAGAGGAGGAGCAGAGATTTCCGCGTGGTGGTGCTCGGCTCGGCCGGCGTGGGCAAGAGCGCGCTGGTGCAGAGGTGGGTGCGCGGCAACTTCCGTGAGGCGTACCTGCCGACCATCGAAGATACCTACCGCCAGGCGCTGGGCTGCAGCCACAAGGCGGGCGCACTGCACATCACCGACACCACCGGCGGCCGCCGCTACCGGGGCCTGCAGCGCCTCGCCATTGCCAGGGGTCACGCCTTCATCCTGGTCTACTCCGTCACCAAGAAGCAAACCCTGGAGGAGCTGAAGCCCCTCTTTGAGCTGATCCGTCAACTCAAAGGCAACAACCCGCAAAAGTGCCCCATCATCCTGGTGGGCAACAAGTGCGATGAGAGCCCCCGGGAGGTGAGCGAGAAGGAAGGTGCTGCCTACGCGTCGGAGTGGAATTGCGCCTTCTTGGAGACCTCCGCCAAGATGAATATCAATGTGCAGGAGCTGTTCCAGATGCTGATAAACTTCGAGAAGAAGCCCGCCGCCGCCGCCGGCGCCCAGCCTCCCCAGAAGAAATCCCAGATCCCCAAGACCGCCGAGAAGCTGCTGGGCAAGTGCATCATCATGTGAACCCTGAGCCTTAAGGAGCCCGACCCTCTTCTCCTTCAGTGTGCTGAAAACATGGACCAACCCCATTGTGCTGTGTCACCTGTACACGACTGACTTTTGTGCTGTGGTTTGGGTTGTAACAATTAGATGTCAATAAATGTCCCCTGTGAGTTAGTAACTTTTCTTTTCCCCAGGCAAGAGAACTCGAATTGTTAAAATATGGACATTGGAGGAGGAGAGGAAAAAGGAACAGGATGCATTTTAAAGGATGGGACTTGGACGGACTTTAGAGATTAATGTTTAAAAAAGAGAATGGAAATAGCAGAATGAATTGAAAGATGTCACTGCCCTTCTTGTAATCCTATTATTGTGTATTATTCTTAAACATTTCGAGTCCTGTAAATGTCTGATCATATCTTCCCATTGTGTATTTAATTGTTAAGAGATGTTTTTGCAACAAAATCTCTGACATATGACTGTGAGACAGATACTAAACATCATAAATAAATGAATGTTCTATAGTTGAGCGCTGAGGGTGGGAGCAGAGAAAATTGTGATAGTGGAACTTGCTTACTAAATATGTACCAATTGTTTCCTAAGTCATTTAAAAATGTTTGAGTATTCTACACTGCAGTTTAAAAAAATTGTAACAGTTCCGTGACTTAATAAAGCTTTTCCTGCATGCAATCAGCTGTAATAATTTCTTTTTCACTGAACAACAACAAAAATCACCCATTGCATTACCCATTACCCGTTGCCAGTCACATCTGGAGAAGATTTCTAATAAGAATTTTTCACACTAATGCCCCTGCCCTCTTGAAATTAGCCAGTTGGGGGTGGGGCTGGTTCATGGGTCCCTGCAATGCAGAGCTGGTTTGTATCCATCACCTTTCCTGGACTGACATCCAGAAGAACTCCAGGCATCTTTGAAGAGGGTGCTTGCTCATTCTGCTGCTGTCTTGGAGGTAGGTGGTGAAAAGCAAACCTTGGCCTTTGGCTGCCTCAAAAGTCTTTCCTCAACAAGTATTGGATATAGGGAATGGGGAGTGGGATGGAAGGTAAGGGGAGAAACAGGTGGGATTTGAAATCTGAGAAACTTCTCCTTAAGAGAGTTTTTTAAAGACTCCTATTTGAACATAATTTTTTGAGTGAGGGAATCCATATCTATACATGTTCTTGTTTTCAAGTGTTTTTTGTTTTTTTTTTTCAGTTAAGGGGAAGAGGAGAGGCTTTTAGTCTGGTGGGTTTTTTCCCCCATAAAATATCCCTTATTGGATAAGTATTTATTGAACAACTTAAATGTGTTTTTTAAAAATGGCTTCTTATAACTTGATTTTTAGGGGAGAAGTACATCGTTGAGAAGGAATCATAAACATCTGTCTCATAGTAGTAGAGTCAGAGTTTTGAGCTTAGAAAATTAATTCAGTGGATCCTTTTAAATAGTTATTTAAAAATTTTCTTGTTCATTTTCAAAGCAATTATTCTCAACCACTAGAAAATACCTAAATAGTTCTTCCATATTGCTTTTTAATGTAGTCTATTTAAAAAAAAATATTTCTTAGCTAACATCCCAAATGGAGTAATTCCATTTCTAAAAGAAAACACTCTATCTTGGCTATTTTCCAGGTGAATTTTCCTTGAAAAAATATATGCATTCATTGTTGTTCTTTGTAGATGAGCAAAGAGATTACTAAGTGGCAAATACTGCCCTTTAGAAAGGGGAAGGAGATTTAATGTTGCAAGTAATGCTTAGTAAAAAATATTTTTAAATTATAGCAAATATATATACAGTCTATCTACATGCCAATGTTTCTACATTACATTAGAGCAAATATTTATATACTCTTTCTACATGTCAGTGTTCTACATTATATTATTTAATCCTCACAACAATCCAATGAAGCAGATACTGTTATGCCCATTTGGCAGACAGATAAATGTTACAAAACCAGTAAGTGACAGAGCCAACATTTAAAGCCAGATGTTCTGCTCCAGAGTCAGTGCTCTTAACCACCATGATGTACTTCCCTTCTAAGATGACTAGTCCAAGGACAAGTGAATTGACTTTTCTGTTCTCTATTTGTGCTATACAGATGTGGAAAAGGAAGCTTTCTCAGAGCCTCCCTAGAATCCAGAAGGGAGGCAAAGAAGCAAATTGACAATTACAAAATGCACAGGATGGTTTAGAAACAGGGAAGAGAGCATTTTATATGGGGTGTTGGAAAATTTTCCCTGAAGGCATTACATAGTTGGAATCTTTTATGCCTAGAGACTTAGGGCTCTCCCAAACATAATTACAAGCAAGAAAGAAGCTTTACATTATTACTGCTTGGATCAGGGAAGATATAAACCATTCTAACCATTCTTCGAGCTAATAGTGTTATTCAAAGGAGCTGGAACCTATAGCTTCTATTTTTGCACTATACAGTATAGTAGCCTCTAGCCTTACGTAACTTCTGCACTTGAAATATGGCTAGACCAAAGTGAGATGTATTGTAAATATATCACATTATTACAAAAAGAACGAAGGTAGAATATCTCATAATTTTTAATATTTGTTACATGTTGAGATAATACTTTAGATATAGTGGGTTAAATGTAACATACTAATTTGGTATTTCTTTTTACTTTTTTAAATGTGGCTACTGGAAATTTTAAAATTGTATTTGTGGCTCACCTTTGGCTCACATTATATTCCTCTTGGGCAGTGCTGATACATAGTAAGAGTGGCTAGCAGAACTCATTTCTAACTTGAATTTTATTACATACATTTCCTAGGATCAACAGTCAAGTGTTGAGAAACATTAGCATGTATTTAAAATAATAGATGTTGTCAGATATCTATGTAACTTCATGAAATTCAAGATTAACAGAAATGTAACAAAATCCACTGAGAGGTATGTTTGCATATAAATGAATGTGAATAGTACATCTATAAGCTACATCTAGAAACCTGGACCCACAGGGCCAGAATTTGGAAAAATAAATATGTAAGAGAGTGAATTCAGGGAGTTGGTGAGGATTAAAATAAATGAAAACTGAAAATATGCCCACTTCACTGATATGATGTTTTTTCAGGCTACTGGTGCTGACAAACCTGCCATCCGTTTGATGTTGGGAAGTGAAAAAGTGGAGGAAAGAAACCTGGTATGGAGATAAATACAATTTTATACACTGAGATTCAAAAAATTTAACTATTTGACACCAGTATTGTGGGTCTATGTGGGTGCATTCATAGACGCTCATCTGTTTTCAGGTTAATGGACGTGGCGTAGAAAAGATCTCACAAACTTAGCATAGCATTAGAATCCCCCATGTCTGCCTCCAAATTTCCTTTCCAGTCTCCTCTGTGAGCACATCACACCATGTACCCTTTCTCCAAACAGCCTGGACAGTTTTCTGTTCCCTCAAACATCTTATGTAGTCATTCCTTTGTTGTTTCTTCACACAAAGAAGAAATATTTTCTTTCATTTTCTGCCTATCACAATTTTATTCACCCTTTAAAACCCAGCCCAAATACCAAATACCAGTCCCATTGAAGGCTTCCTTATTTTTTAATGCTAATTATTCACAAATGTTATTAAGGGTCAGCAATATCCTGGCCCAGTGCTAAGCCCTGGAGCTCAGAGTCCCCACCTTCAAGAAGCTCATAATCTTAACAAGGGAGACGGGAAAAAGTGCACAGCAGAGTGTGAGAGGTGTTATAAGACGAGTCCATTCTCCACCCTGCTATTACATTGATCTTTCAAAAATGCAAGTTGATTACACTGCTGCTGTTCTTAAGAGCCATCATTTGCCAGATACTCTGAAAAATTTGCACAAAACTCTGTAAAGATGTGTTACAGCATTGTTCATTCTACCTCTCCCACTTGTTGTGTGTCTGTGGGGCAAGTCCTCTGGGAATCATTTTCCTCAGATGTAAAATGGATGATAATAATAGTTTCTATCCAGGACGGTTGTATTGAATCAGTTAATACATATAAAGTACTTAGAATAGTGCCTGGCACATTCCAAGCAATCCATAAATATTAACTATCGCTATTATCAACGGAAGACTGGAAACTACCTACCTGACTATCAGTGTGGGCCTAGCTACATTAAAATAATGAGGTGATATGGGCCAACACACCATATCTCCCAGTCTTATTTTAAATTTGCTCCCATTTGAGGGCTAGAGTGTGTGTGTATGTGGTTGTATATGCATAATAGAAAACTCTTCTAGAAGGATATTCAAGTAAATGTTAATAGGCATCACCTCTGAGGAAGGCACTGGTTGTTTAATGGGGAAGGAAGACCCACTTTTCATTTTATAACCATTAATACAGTTTGAATTATACTGCCATGTGCAATGTTGTTTTTCTAATTATTGAAAAAACCAGATAATTTCCTTATGAGTCTCAGAAGGAAAGGAAAGCGTGGGAACTAGAATCCAAATTTTCTAACAGCAACACCCAGTGCTTTTTAAATTATATTCAATATTAGTAACCCCAGTGAGGAACCACGTAGTCTAATTGAAAGAAAAAAAAACCGTAAGTGTATTGTGCACATAGCATATGGCATTTAACAGACAGGGAACAGATAAAGCTCAGAACGGTTAATAATTAACCTAAGGTCACACACTGGGATCACTGGAGCTGGGATTCTTCCCCAGATCCTCCTGACATCACCAAAATGAACCCAGAATCAAAAATGTAGGTTCAATACTGTCTTTCCTTCCTTATTTATTTTTTTTATTTTTTGCTGCTCACAGCCTTGTGAGTTGTGCAAAGGGAATGAACTAAAACCTGTGAAAGCATTGTACACAAACGCCTGGCACATAGTCAGTGCACCACTGCTCGGCTGAATTGGATTGTTGTTTCTTTCCCTCTTTACTTCTGGATATTTATTCCATGACTAATGCGAATGTTGTTCTACCCAACACCCACGGCCTCAGAGATTATGTTCACCTGATATTTGTAGGAGAAGCACATCATCTAAAAAATTCCATTTCTAAAAGCTCTATACTCAGGCGTGGGAGGTAACCAGCCCTCCACATTAATGCATGTCCTCCTGTTTACTCCTTTGGCTCTGAAAGCTCATGTGGACTCTTTGTGAAGGCAGTCATTAATCCAGAGTGGGAGAGAAAGAGAGGGTTTCAGAGAAAAATTACTCGTAATTGCAGAGCTCTATTAGTGTGTTTTTCTCTGCAACCTGGAGCTGAACATTGTGAAATGTATTTGTTCCCAGTGTAATTTAAATGTGAATTAAGCAGTGCTATTAGGCCAGGCTGTTTGAGGACAAGGCAGTTTATCACGTTTGGAATTATTGCTTGAAAATGTCCACCTGAGTGAAAAATGCCTCCTATCCTGCTGGTAGAAGGACTCCTTAAGACACTAACTATGATATCAGCTCTGCTATTCTTAACTAGCTGGCAGCCTCTGGAAACTTCTGTGGACTGCAGTTCTTTTCATCTTGGAAATGAGAGGATCTCATACTCAAGGTCCACAGTGGGCAAGTAGGGAGTCTAGTTGAGGGTATGCGGGAAGATTATGCCCATCTATAGGGAGCTACCTCTACTCAGTTCTACTGGGAGATGTGGACCCAGTGTTACAAGTTTTTTCTGATTTTGGGGGGAATCTCACAATTTTTAAACAATGACAATTAATTAGAAATTGTTGGCACAAAAACAGACACATAGATCAATGGAACAAATCTATAGAGAGCCCAGAAATAAACTCATGCACTACGGTCAATTAATCTACGACAAAGGAGGCAAGAATATACAAGGGAGAAAAGGCAATCTCTTTAATAAGTGGTGCTGGGAAAACTGGACAGCTACATGTAAAAGAATGAAATTAGAACATTTTTTCATACCATATAAAAAATAAACTCAAAATTGATTAAAGACCTAAATGTAAGACCAGAAACCATAAAACTCCCAGAAGAAAAGATAGGCTGAACACTCTTTGATATAAATCGCAGCAATATTTTTTTGGCTCTGTCTCCTTAGGCAAAGGAAACAAAAGCAAAAACAAACAAATGAGAGCTAATTAAACTTAAAGTTTTTGCACAGCAAAGCAAACCATCAACAAAACAAAAAGACAACCTACTGAATGGAAGAAATACTTGCAAAGGATATGTCCAATAAGGGGTTAATATCCAAAATATGTAAACAGCTCATACACCTCAATATCAAAAAAAATCCAAGTAAAAATGGGCAGAAGAACTGAATAAGACACTTTTCCAAAGAAGGCATGCAGATAGCCAACAGGCACATGAAAAGATGCTCAGCATCTCTAATCATCAGAGAAATGCAAGTCAAAATAATAATGAGATATCACCTCACTTCTGTCAGAATGGCTATCATCAAAAAAGAAAAAATCTGCAAATAACAAACGTTGGAGAGGATGTGGAGAAAAGGGGACCCTGATACACTATTGGTAGGAATGTAAATTGGTGCAGCCACTATGAAGAACAGTATGGAGGTTCCTCATAGTACTAAAAATAGAACTACCATATGATCCAGCAATTCCATTCCTGGGTATATATCTGAAGAAAATGAAAACACTAATTGGAAAAGATATATGCACCCCAATATTAATAGCATTCTTATTAACAATAGCCAAGGTATGGAAGCAACCTAAGTGTCCATCAACAGATGAATGGATAAAGAAGAGGTGATATATATACGCATAAACATAATGGAATACTACTCAGACATAAAAAGAATGAAAATTTGGGGAGTTCCCTGGCAGTCCAGTGGTTAGGACTCAGCACTTTCACTGCCATGGCCCGGGTTCAGTCCCTGGTCAGGAAACTAAGATCCCGCAAGCTGCTTGGCATGGCCAAAAAGAGAAAAGACATTTTGCCATTTGCAGCAACATGGATGGGCTTGGAGGGCATCATGCTAAGTGAAACAAGTAAGACAGAGAATGACAAATGCTGTACGATATCACTTATATGTGGAATCTAAAAAAATCAACAAATTAGTGAATATAACAAAAAAAGGAAGCAGACTCACAGATATAGAGAACAAATTAGTGGTTGCCAGCAGGGAGAGGGAAGGGGGAAGGGGCAATATAGGAGTAGGGGGTTAAGAGGTACAAACTATTAGGTATAAAATGAGATACAAGGATATATTGTACAACATGGGGAATATTGCCAGTATTTTGTAATAACTATAAATGGAGTATAACCTTTAAAAACTGTGAATCATAATATTGTATACCTGTAATTTATATACTACTGTACATCAACTCTGCTTCAATGAAATTTAAATAAATAAATAAAAGTATTAACATAATCATATTCTGGATGAACAGTTTATTATCAAATACTAGTTGAGGTGCTAGAATTTTTGCTTCTGTTTATGGCTGTACTAGTGATATGTGTTCCCTCTTTAATTATCTCAAACTCATGAGAAAACACCTTCTATAAAAGATTGTATTCTCACCCTCACTTGGTTATATAGCACTCACCACCTCCATTCCCACCAAGAATTTCTGAGAGCCCCTTGAATTACAACTATATACAAATTGTTCAGCCAAGTGCAGTCCCACTTGGCATCTACCATGTTCTTCCTGAGCTACTCAGTCTCCCAATAGCAAAGTCCAAAGCTAAGTTCACATGATGCTGTTCCCAATGCTCGAAAATGTCGGGATTTTATGCAGAAGTTGGGATAATTGCCTTGTCTCAGATTCTGTGTACTTTGTCACCTGGTCCCCAAAGTAGCACGACTTATTCTAGAATCTTACTAAACCTCTTATGAAAACAGAATCTTCATCTCTAATCCTAAACCATAGCTCAACATCAAACTTTTTTCTCTTTCCTTGCAGCCCACACACCCACATCCCTTCTTTGCCTAACTCAGTTTAACCCTCACTGCCTCAGTTAAACCTTCTCTGATTGTCCAGACTGGGTTATTTCCCCATTGTAAGTTCCCATCACACCTTGTCTTTCCCCTTTGCATTGTTATTTGTTTAATGGTTTTGCAACCAGATAGAGTATAAGATTATGAGCATGAGGCCATGAGTGGCTTTTGCTCACTGGTGTACCTCTAAAGTCTAGCACAACGCCTGGAACTTAATAGGTGCTGAATAAATACATATTAATGGAGGAAGTCACATTTTATAAAGGAAATTGAGGCTTAGAGAGGTTAAGTATCTTCCCAAGGCACAGAGCTAGTAAGGGGCAGAACCAGGATTCAAGCCTAGATTTGCCCGATTCCAAAAGCCCTGATCTCCTAACCACCATAACCAAGAGCATAGCCTCATGTTCTATTCCCAAGTTCACTCTCCCAAGGGAGAGCACAAGTCAAACAAATCTGAAGGTAGGATTTTGTTCTTAAGTCAGAGTCATCAACCAACTTTTCTGTGCAGATCGAAAACAAGAGCTAAATATATGCTTTGAAGTGCAATTACCCCATTGTTGCCGGGAAACTTGTCATTCTGAGGTTGGCTTCATCAGGTATGAAGCAGAGAAGCTTCTGGGATGTCAGATCCTAGTAACAGACCAAAAGATTTCCTGGCAGAATAAGAAATAAAATTCTCAAGTAGACTTCTTACCTCCCCAGAACACATTGAGGAGGATGGTGTCACCACAATGTCTTGGAACTGATACATGATGACAGGCCAGGAGCTTGAGGAGGCCATGGCAGGTGCCACAGATGAAAAGGAAGCACGTTCAAGACCCAAGAAGGTACAAGTGAGCCACCCAATGGGGCCCCTAATCCAAAGGGAGATATTTGAAAAAATATTGTTATTAATAACAACCAACTTTTATTGAGCTCTCCATCCATCTGTCTAACTATCCATCCATTTATCCAATCATCAAACTTCATCCATCCATCCATCCCATCCATC
This sequence comes from Pseudorca crassidens, assembly GCF_039906515.1. Classification (NCBI taxonomy): domain Eukaryota; kingdom Metazoa; phylum Chordata; class Mammalia; order Artiodactyla; family Delphinidae; genus Pseudorca; species Pseudorca crassidens. The sequence continues at coordinate 58,395,624 of NC_090297.1, read as the reverse complement.
TCCATCCATCCCTATCCACCCACCTATGCATCCCTATCCATCCACCTATCCATCCCTATCCATCCACCTATCCATCCATCTATCAACCCCCACCCATCAAATGTTTACTTGGGACCTATTAGGTACTGGGGACTTTTTTAGATGCTGAGGATATAGAGATGAATGCAACAGACTGAGCCCTTGCCCAGATGGAACATACATTCTATTGGGATGGAGAGTAGAGGGAGGAGACAATGAACAGATACATAAATATTATATAATATAACCTCAGTGGTAAATGTCATGAAGAAAAATAACACAGGATGAGGGGATCAAGAATGTCAGGGGAGTTTTTTAGATAACATGGCCAGGACACTTTGTTAAGCACGGGACAAAAAACATGATTGCACTTGTTTCTCCTCTGCAGTACATACCAGTTTTCCTACAGAGGAGGAAACTGGATGGTAGTAAATTAACTTGTGTCCAAGAGTTAAGAGTCAAGCTCAAGCCCATCTGATGCCAAAGCCTACAGTCTTGCCACTGATGTGCAATCCTAGGGATTTGGGCTGGTCAAAGCTGAGTCAGATAAATGCTGGTTTGTTGCTATTATTTTTTCTCTAGCACAAATATCTATGAAGTTTGCATGATGTATAGGACGCTGCACCAAACTCTGGGAAATAGACTGTCCATGCTCTAAAGGAGCACGCAGTCTGGTAGGAATGTGGACAGCTGGGCAGGCACTTAGAATACAGCAGAGAGAACACTAGGTCTGCTGTAAGGGCCAGTGCAAGTGCTGGGATGGGAGCTCTAGTGAAGGCTGGAGCCCCTCAGCCTGACCCCCAACCCGAGGCCCTCCGTGCTCAGCCCTGCCTTCCTTGGATCTCACCTCCTTTCACTCACCTCTTGCTCAGGTGCACCACCCAGCCTGACCCCTTGCTGTTCCTCAAGCCCACCCCTCTTGCTCTTGCCTCAGACCTTTCACCACTCACTGCACCTGCATTGCTTTCCATTTCCTACCCTATTTTCTTCAAAGAGTTATTGCTATCCTCACATATAGTGTATAATTTCTGCTTCTGTGTTATTTTATTTCACTTTATTTTTGGCCACGCCATGCGGCATGCAGGATCTCAGTTCCCCGACCAGGGATCGAACCTGCGCCCCCTGCAGTGGAAGCGCCGAGCCCTAACCACTGGACCGCCAGGGTAGTCCATCTGTTTCTGTGTTTATGAGCAGTCTCCTCCACTTAAACATCAGTAGCAGAGAGTTTGTTTTGTTCAGTGTCATCTTCCTGGCACCTTGAAACAGTGTCTGGCACAACGCAGGCCCTTCAGCATTCAATGTGTGAGTCGAATACTTGAATGAAATGAAGAATGTACAAATGACTCTCTCTGGGCTTGGTGATAGCTGGGGGGCTTGGTAAAAATGCAAAAGCCTGGTCCCACCCTGGGGAATTAGTAATTGTGGAATAGAGCCTGAGCATCTGAAACTGTCAAACGCTGAACAGTTAATTCTAAGGTACCAGAGCCAATTGTTAATTCAGGAATTTTGTGAGCTGGTTGCTAAATACGGCCATTGTGAAAAATTAGATTATATAAAGCCACAATTAAATAAATTATGTTTAATCATACTTAAAACAAATATACTCAAACTCAAAATACCCCAAATTCAACACTATCATTCCTAATTATTTTACTACAGGTTACTATTATCTGTGCTCTTGGGTTTTTTACATTGACTATATTTGTACGGTGGGAATACTCTATGACATGAGCTACTGCATGGCCCTTCCCAACACTAGGTTCAGTGATGTCACGTTGGTAGCTGGAAATTGGCTACCATAGGAGTGTTTACACCCTGGAAATTGCTAAATGCTACAGATCACGGCTTGGTCCCTCTGGAGAACCAGCTGTTGAAGATTTACCACCCTCAAGTACAAGAACGACTGACAGAGTGGGAAGAGAGTGGATTCAAATCAACCATGCCACTCACTTGCTGTGTGACCTGAGTGGTTTCTAAACCTCTCTGAGCCTAACTTTCCTTAGCTCTAGACTGGAACTGATTATATTTTCCCCCTCCCTGAGCCTTCTTTTCCCTGTCCCAGCCTAACTCAGAGGAAGAGAAAATGCAGGTAAAGTAATGATTACTATGCTTGGCATATAAGAAGCTTTCAGTAAAAGTTAGCCCTGGAGCTGCTCTGGGGAGCTGAAAGAAGTCTTTCCCTGAGGTATGGCTCTCAAGCTGAGGACTAAAATGTGCAGAAGTATTGGCAGGCCAAGGAGGGGCAGGGGAAAGTTATGTGGCTAGGGAAGTTATCCCTATCAAAGAGAGTCATTAAAAGAAACCTGAAGGAGAAGGAGAGAGAGAACATGACACTTTGGAATACTCTGTGTGGTTCCACTGGGCTAGCGCAGTAGTTCTCAAACTTTCTGGTGCTGGGACTCCTTTATAATGTTAAAAACTATTCGGGACCCTCAAAAGATTTTTCTTATGTGGGCCCTATTTATGGATATTTACTGTAAAACACTGAGTTAAAGCTAAAAATTTTTAAATGTGTTTATTAACTTAAAATAATAATAATAAGCCGATTAGGTACTAACATCAATAACCTATCTTTTATGAATATTAAATGCATTTTCCAAAACAAAAAATTTAGTGATGAGTTAGGAGGTTGGGATTGACATATATACACTAATATGTATAAAATGGATAACCAATAAGAGCATGCTGTATAAAAAAATAAACTAAAATTCAAAAAAAAAGAAGTAGATGCTTATATGTGAAAAGGTCAGTAGAAATAAAGTATTTTGATAAGAAAAAAGAATTTAGCAAGAAGCTGACATAATTACATTTTTACAAATCTCTTGTTGGGCTTGATAGAAGACAGCTCGCTCCTTGTACCTGCTTTTGCATTCAGTCTGTTGGAGTATGGCCCATCACGTAGCCTTGGGAAAACGTCACTGAATACTCATGAGAGAATGAAAGTGGATAAAGAAAATATTGTCTTAGCATTATTATGAAAATAGCTTTGACCTCAGACCCTTTGAAAGGGCCTTGGGGACCCCATGGGTCCTCGAATCTTGTTTTGAGAACCTCTTGTGTCATGTACAAAGTCCAAAGTATGCAGTAGAGGAACTGATGGATTGGAGATAAAGCTTGGGAGAGAAGCCGGGGCCAGATGGCATCTGATGGAGTTCATGGAGAGCCACTGAGGGCTTAAAAGCCAGAGAGTGACAAGGTCGCTTTTATTTTGGAAAGATCATGGGCTCTAATGAGGAAACTGGATTAGAAAAGCTGAGAGGGGATGGGGTGAGGGCCCAGCCAGGAGGTTGTTGCCATAAAGCAGATGAGACATGAAAGTGGCCTGAACTGAAGTCGTGGCAGTAGATCTGGAGAACAAGGGCAGCCTGGTAGAGTTGCAACAATTTTGCGATGAGTTATGTGTGAGGGGAAAGAAAGGTAGGAAGGGTGTCCCCCAGGTTTCTGCCTTGGGCAGCTGAGTGGGTGCTGGGGAGGAAGAGTGGATTTGGTGCAGGAAATAATTAACTCCATTTTGCACATGCAAAGTAGAGTTTTCTAGTAGACAGATGACAGGTGGGTCAGAGGATAAGAGAGGTATCTGGGCAGAAAAGAGGTGGCCTGGGGAAAGTAGCCAAGGCTTATAGGGACAAATTGATTTGACTGTGGTCATACAGCTTCTAAGTGCCTTTAAAATTTTTCAGCAGGATACTGCATGAAAATGTTATCGCAGTACCTAGTACACGATGGTTATGCAAATAAATTGGTTAAATTTTGCCTTTATTTGTTTATTTTTCTCTGACTTGTAAATGAATTGTGTAGGTGGTCCCCCTGCAGTCCATTCACAGGTCCTTGACGTCGTTCATTTGCGACAGTACAATGTGTGGGCTTAAAGCGAAAGTCTTAATGCAATTTTCTTCAGCTGTGGCCAGGAAAATTAGTAAGATTGGAAAATATTAGGTAGCTGTTCTGCAACTTGCCATGGAAAAATCTGAATAGTGTAGAAACCTGGGAGTAGAGTCTAAGGCATTTACCCCACCCCAATGCTTTAGGAGCGGAAGCAATATCGTGCAGAGTTAAACAGCTACTGCATAGGCTCTGCCTGTGTTGGCATTGATACTGACCACATGAATGATGTGGATAGGATTTATAGTCACAGGGTGCCCAGAGGGTGAGGGGTATGGTCAGTAAAGGCTCACATAACTGTCATTCAGTCATACATTCACTCAACAAATATTCGTTGAGTATCCAATAGGAGTCAAAACAAGATGGCAGGTCCTGTGGGAGTTACAAAGTGGAATGAAATTAGGATCCTACCTTTAATGAATTTACAGCCTCTAACACAAATAAGGAACATTTCTTGAACTCTTACATTATGCTCGGCACTGTTCTAAGCCTTTGACATGTATTAGGTCTTTTGATCTTCACAAAAAATATATAGGGCACATGTTATTACTACAGTTCTCATTATTCAAATGGAAAAGCTGAAGCAAGCCAGAATTAAGGCACTTGCCTAAATCCCTAGAACATGTGCTCCCGTTGGGGGGATAAGTTAAAGTCTCTGAGAGTGAAACCAAGGGTAATCATCACTTAGATCCATTAAACTTGTAACCTGTCTTCACCGTGCAAGCTCACTTTAATTGTTGCTACAAAAACTTGCATGTCCTCCAAGTGTCACGTAGCCTAAAGAATAAAGAAGTTTGCCCAAGTTGTTTTCAGGAACTTGGAGTCAGCTGTGTCCAATTTAAGCTCAAGCCAATTAAGATCGTTAGGACCACCAACCCTCCAACTTGGGCTTGCACGGGTGTTTGCTCGTGGCCTTTTGACGTCATAGGGCCCAAAACTCCACCCTCAGAACGTGCTAATGCCTCCATTTCATGAACGTGCATCCTATGAAGAAGACTGTAGCTTAGTTACGCCTGCGCAGAACGATGATTACATCACCTTTTAATTTCCAATCACCTTTCCCCACGCTCTGCACACCTCAGCTTTATCCCATAAATACCCCCACCCTCGCACTTTTAGGGGAGGCTGGCTTGAGAGTTCTGTTTTCTTGTTTGGCTGCCTTGTGAATAAACACTTCCTCTGCTGCAAACCTCAGCGTCTCAGCATTTGACGTGCTGCACGTCGGGGAAATGAGAAATGAACCTGGTTCAACAAGAAGACGCACTGAGTCACTGGGTCTTCCACAATGGAGTGTGCCAAGGAGCAGAAACTTGCAGGTGGGAGCATATGAGACTGGTCTGGGGCAGAGGCAATATATGGAGCATAATGGGAGGTGAGGGGGGGAGGCATGGAGCCAACCTGGCACAGAGTTGGCACTTCATGAACATCTGTTGGATGAGGATTTGAGGGGGAAAAAGTGCTAGTAACAATACACAGATAGTATACTGTTAAAAGATTGCCGAAGACATGGAAGGCCACGTTTAGGAGTTACTGTGTATATATACACGCAATATATATATATATATTTGCAGTGAAGAGCCAGAGAATCTTTAAAGCAAGGGATTATGCAATAAAAAGAATGGTTTAGAAAAAGTGACACGGCAGAAGGTGTAGCAGAAGAGTTGAAGGAGAGGGAGAATGAAGGCAGGGCAATATAGAATTAGGACCCCAGTGATTCCCAGTGATTCTTTGATCCTCTTCTTTGAAAGAAGACATAGGGTTAGCTTGTTTCTGCAATTGATATTCCTTATAACTCCCTTTCACATTTAAAGTAGCACGTGCCTACTATAGGAAATTTAGAGCATACAGAAAAGTGTAAAGATGAAAAACACCCATGAGACTAGTATTCCAAGGTAATTACCATTAACATATTTATTTACTTCCAGGCATTTTTCTAGGCATATATCCTCTAGGTAGATTGAGAGATGATGGATGGATGGATAAATAGAATTGATTGACAAAATTGGAATCGTATTGCTTGTCGTTTTGAATCCCGGGGTTCCCTTCTCCTACCCCACCCCCATGGTCAAATTGCAAATGTTTTTCCCCTTCTATTAAACATTTCTTTAAACAACCATGTATTTGGTTGATCGAAATATGACACAATTTAAGTAATTTACTATTGTTAGATATTTTCTGTGGTTCCTATTTTGCTTTTGTACTTGCAAATAGTACTGCAGGGAACAACCTTGTATGTTAACCTTACCCCCTTGTCTCTGAATATTTCCTCAGGTTTAATTCCTACGAGTGAAATTACTGGGTTAAGGGGTCTGAGCATTCTTAAGGTTCTTGATCTGTATTTCTAAATTGCTTTTTGGAAAGACTGCAACAATTTGCATATCCACCAGCCCTGGGCAAATGTTCTGCCAGTGGATTGTGCATTCTGCATCAGCTTTTAAGTATCTGGCCCTGAATTGTGTCAATTATGCCAGACCACAGTTTCAAATTGGATTTCAAATATTTTGACTTGGATCATGTGTCAGATCAGGAGAGTTCTTTCCTGAAGCCAGGTTTGTGCAGTGGCCCGGGCATTTGATAAGGAACTGTTTATGTCATGGGAGTAGAAATGAAATTAACATCATTGAGCTCATTGCCTGACAGAAAAGAATGCAACTTGGAAAAAGCTCTTTAAAGAAATGGGAGGATTGGCTTTTCAGACACCTTACTTTTAAGTCAGCTTCAAGGTAGGCAGTCCTGATGATTTAGGGCCTGATTACCATGAATTTTGAGCCCTGTTCTGTCTCCTTCTGATGAGATGGGATTTGACCAGTTCACTTTTCATTAACACCTCCGCCAGAGGACTGAATGAAGGAGTAAAAGGGAAAGAAAATCAAAGATGCCCAAGCTTTTTTTTTTGATTGATGGGAGAATAAACTTAGAATGTAAGTGAACACTCTAGCAATCCCTGCTCTTTGACCCTCAAATCACAGAAAATTGAGAAGTTGTCTTAGAAATGATTGGGAAGAATGTTTTGTTTGTTTGTTTGTTTTTGTTTGTTTTCTTTTTGCGGTACGCGGGCCTCTCACTGTTGTGGCCTCTCCCGTTGCGGAGCACAGGCTCCAGATGCGCAGACTCAGCGGCCATGGCTCACGGGCCCAGCCGCTCCACGGCATGTGGGATCTTCCCGGACCAGGGCACGAACCCATGTCCCCTGCATCAGCAGGTGGACTCTCAACCGCTGTGCCACCAGGGAAGCCCGGGAAGAATTTTTTTTTCGATCATAATGATGCCGGATTTTTCTAGATCTGTATATTACATGTCTAATCTTCTTTAAACCTCTAACATACAGAAGGCCTCATATTTCTCCACGGGACTCCCAGGGTTTTGTCATATTTCATCCCACTCATCTTCATAGCATGCCCCAGTTTGTTTATCTGTATGATGAGAAAGAGGGGATGAATTAGGTTATTGTCACCTTTAACCCCAATGATTCTTTGATCCTAACATCTTAATCCAGAATGAATGCCCTATTGGGGAAGATTGGGGGAGCAGAGAACCCTCGTGGTTTGACATTTCCTGTAGGCAAACTATAGTTCCTTCTCATAACAGCTACACTATGCTAAGTGCTCTATAAATATTATCACATCTGGTCCAAATGATGACAGGTACTATTAATAGTGCCAGGGTCTACAGATGGGGGAATTGAGGCACAGAGGCTATAAGTAATTCAGCGAAGGTGTCACACAGTAAGTTGTAGAGGTGTGTTTCAAACCAAGCTGGCCTGGCCCCGAAGTGAGTGCTCTCAACCACTGTACTATGCTGTCTCCACAATAGAGCCTTCCTCAGTTAGCCTCCAGATGGTCCAAACCCTGCTGACTCTGCTTCCCATGACTGGCCCAGTAAACAGGTCTGTATGTCTCGCTGGCCTCAAACTGATGGAGGGAACACAAGCATACCTCACTGTGCTGGCATGCAGCATAAATACTGTGTTGTTTATAATAACTTTATTCATTTATTGGCATTTGCTAGCTGTGTGACCTAGGCAAGTTTACTCTCTCTGTGCCTCAGTTTACCTATCTGTCAAATGGATGTGATAATATCCATTTCAGGGGATTGTTGTGAAAATCAAACGAGTTAATACATGTGAAGTACTCAGAATAGTATCTGGCACAGTGAAACTGCTCTTTAAGTGTTGTTAATATCAATACATTACATTATAAACTACCAGGCACTGTGCAAAGCATTGGAGAAACAAGGTTAAATAAGACAGGTGGGTTCCTCCCCTCAGGTCTAGTGGAGGAATTTTTTGAACAAATACAAATGATAAAAGTTAGGAGTGTTACCAATGAGAACTATACATTGCTCTAGGAGCAACCAATAAAAGGCTCAAACCAGGACTGGAGATCAGGGAAGTCTTCTGTATGAAGGTAACTTAGTGTAGCAGACACTGACATCTTCATTTCACCCCAGGGGTATTTCTCCTTACTTTCTGGATCGTCACTTCTGTTTTCTTCACCCCCACCATCTAGTCCATGAACAAGATCTACAGGCTCTTATTCTAAAATAAACCCCAATTTTATTTGATTCCACCAATACTACCCTTGTCTGAACCACTCATATGTCCACCTTGCCTCCTGCAGGGTTCTCCAAAGGTTCTCCTTCCGTGCCTTCTCTCTGTCATCTCTACGACTCATTCTCCATAGCGTCCAGGGTAATCTTTTAAAATGTAAACATAATTTAAGATGCCCCAGTGACTTCCATTTATAGTTAAAATCTGAGCCCCGTACCCATAATGCCCTAGATGATCTGCCCCACCTACCTCTGTGACCTATGGTATACTTTTCAATCTCCATCACTGGCCCTAGGAACAAGCCTTCTCCCCGCCCCCCCACCTTGACTTTCCAAAGCTTGTCCTGCCTCAGGAACTTTGCACTTGCTGCTGCCTCTCTCGTGTATCCTTCTTACCAGTGTCACAGCTCAGGTCACTAAGAGGTGAACCAATCAATGTATATGGCCCTCTCCCACCCAACCACCACCCTCCAGAGAGCCTGGAGTTCCCCCATCCCTTCGTTGTCCTTTAGCACCCATCAAAATCATCCTGTTCATTCATTGCTTGCTTGTTTACTGTCTCCCCAGTGCTAGAATATGATTCATGGGACCCAGGGCTCTGCCTTTCTATTCACTACTGTCCCCATCATCTAAAACAGGGCCTGGCACACAGTAGGTACTCAATAAATACAGTAAGTCTCCTACATACGAACGAGTTCCATTCTAAGAGAGTGCTCATAAGTCCAATTTGTTCATAAGTCCAACAGAGTTAGCCTAGGTACCCAACTAACACAATCAGCTATATAGTACTGTACTATAATAAGCTTATAATACTTTTCACAGAAATAATACATTAAAATGTTTTATTTTTTGTGTTTGCTTTTATCTTACAGTACAGTAAGTACAGTAGTATAGTACAAGAGCTGGCATACAGGGGCTGGCATCGAGTGAACAGGCAAGAAGAGTTACTGACTGGAGGAGGGGGGGGTGGGAGATGGTAGAGGTGAAGGATCATCAGCGATAGGAGACGGAGGGCAAGCTGCAATTTCACTCATGCCTGACGCTGATGGAACGCGAGTCCATATCTTTGAAAGTTTGCATATTGAAAGTTCATATGTAGGAGTGTTTTTGTGATTTGAATGACTGAAGTTCATTTAATATGAATCCTAAAAGAAGGATGAGAGTTAACCAAGTGAAGATGAGGAGCAACAGTTTTCCAGGCAGGGGGACAGTATGTTCAAAGGACTAGAACTTTGGGAAGAGTGTGGTATCTTTAAGGAAAGTGAAAAGAAGGCCAGTGCAGCTGAGTACCAAGAGCAGAGGAGGGCATGGTACAAGCTGAAGGTGGCAAGTAAGTAGGGCCAGGGCATCCTACGACCTGCTAAAGACTGTGGACTTTTGTAAGGGCAGTAGGAGGCTGTTTTAAGGCTTAAGCCACAGACTCAGGTTAGTGTTTCTAAAAGAACTCTGTAGCCGACGTGTGGGCTTAGGGTAGAGACGTGACAACAGGTCATAGCTCCCTTTCCCTTGCCTCAATCTTAACAAAACCCTGTGGGGTAGACAAGAAAAAGTATGGTTACTTCCAACCTATAGATGTTAAAAAGCAAAGATTCTGGACTTCCCTGGTGGCTCAGTGGTTGAGTGTCTGCCTGCCGATGCAGGGGACACGGGTTCGTGCCCCGGTCTGGGAAGATCCCACATGCCGCAGAGCGGCTGGGCCCATGAGCCATGGCCGCTGAGCCTGCGCGTCCGGAGCCCGTGCTCTGCAATGGGAGAGGCCACAACAGTGAGAGGCCCGCGTACTGCAAAAAAAAAAAGGCAAAGATTCTGAGAGCATAAACAAGTGGCTGGTGGTCAGTGTGACTTTATGCCAGCCTCTCCTGTCTTCAAGCAGCCATGAACAAAGGACACGGGAGGTGCTTATGGGGAGCACCCAGATGAACGCCCTTGGCGTCTCTCCTCTTCCCTGTCCTAAGGAGGGGGGGGCGGGCATCAGGCACACCGTACATTAGAACCTGTGCTTGTAATAAATCTTCTGCTTCCTTGTGAAAAGACCGTCATGAATCTTGTGTCTTAAAGAGCTTCTCTGCTCTGTGAATTTTAACAGCCTTCTTTAGTGTAGACACTCGGACCCTTGTTCATGTTTGAAACTCAAATCTTGGATGAGTAGATATATTACACCACTGAGCTGCAAGAGCGGGTAGGCCATCCATCTATCTGCCTCCATTTAGGTCAGTCTTTTTCACCTGTAACTGATGAGTCCTCTGCTCTGGTTTGCTTCCACATCACACTTCACCCCGTCCCACCCCCCAAAGATGACAGCCCAGAAGTGACCGCTGCAATGGGAGGAGGGGGGCAGCAGCTACCGATCAAGTGCCAGGCTTCGGACGAGGTGTGGTGCATGCCTGATCTCACGTAATCTATCTGCAGCAGTCCCTGCCGTGTTTTGCTGATTGAGAGATCTAAATCACATGTTTCAGGTAAAACGTACCAACACATTGGAATTAAAGTCAATGTTCTCTGTTCTGACTGCCCCCCACGCTGGATCCACCCCCATCATCCCTCACATTGTCAGAACTACCTCCCCGGTGACTCAGCCTCGGATTTTTCTCCCAACTATCTCATGCTCCATTACCAGCAGTCATCTGATTGAAGCACAAATCTGGTTAGGTTTCTGCCCGGCTCAGAAACATTCCCTGGCTCCCCACTGCCCACAGCTTACTATCTGATAAGGAACAAAACCAATCATGCTAGAAGAACAATAATAGAAGAGGACTGTTAGGGCAATGGGAGGGGGATGATTCAGACGCTTTTGCTGCGGGAGCAGTGGGGGGGGGGGCAGGGAGACTCCACAGAAGGTGGCTGAGCTGGGTTTGGTGATGGATAGAGGGGTCTCTCTGAAACGAAGGCAGCAACACGAGCAGAGGCACTGAAAGGCGAAAGCCACGGCTCTGGCTGCCCCTGGGACACATAACGGGCTGTTATTGCACCATGGAACCTTTCTTTCTGAGCTCTAAAGAGCAGCATAGCAACAAGCAATGATTTGTTACAGCTAGGCTGTCAGGCAGTTTATCTGATGTTAGCGCCCACGTGAACTGCATGATGATTTATGAAACTCAATTTCTCCACCAATACAGGCAAACAGATTTAGCTGTGCAGTTAGGAAGAGCCTGGGGAAAGGCAGCCTCTAGGGAGAGACTGAGGCTACCCTTCCCCCATGGCCCCAGCTGCACCTCCATGGAACACTGGAGCACTGATTGGGATCAGGGCCCTGGAACATAAAGCCGCAGGGCTGGGGCAGAGCTTCCAGGGTGATAAGAAAAACGATTAAAAAACAAAACAAAAAACAATGCTGGAATCCAAATGCCATGGTGTCTCTGACTTTTCCCTTTTTGCCTTCTAGATTTGGCTTTGGAACTCTCTTCTCCTGTGGGGCTAAGGAAGGGGTATTGGTGCCCTGGGAAGGTCAAGTAGATGCCACAAGGGCACCAATAGAGGGGCTCAGGAAAAGGGAGGCTTCCTCTGTCTCTGAGGCAGTTCCTAGCCTAGACTTAAAGCTAAAGGGGTGAAGAGTCCTCAACATTTTCCCAGCTCTGTTCACTGGGACCAAGGGTTCCACAGAGGGACTAGGTCTAAATCATTGCTAATAATAGAGAGGGTCCATTTCCCCAGGCTTGTTCTCTGTGTGTTGCTTTCGTGAAACTTGGCAGCCTAAGGTCAATGGTAGTTGTCTAACCTTGTGATTGGTTTGTCGGGGACTCTGGCAGGAACCCACAGTAGGATCTAGAAACAAGGGTGGGGACAGAGCTCTAATTGCCTTCAGCCAAAAGCAGAATTGCCACTGATAAATGCACACTAACCCATCCTAGGCCACCTGCCCCTTTGGCACTGCTTCTGCACACCCTTCCATGTTCTCTCTAGACCTGTGTATGTATTTAGCCAGTCCATAAGAGTCAACTGATCTATAGACTTAGTGCAATTTCTATAAAAACCCTAGCATGGTTTGGTAGACATAGACAAGCTTATTCCAGAATTTATATGGAAAAGGAAATGTGCTAGAATGGCCAAAAAGAGGAATAAAGTAGGAGTAAAGAATAAAAACTTTTCAATGTTAAGGCTTAATGCATAGTTACAGTAATCAAGGCAGTATTGTATTGGCACAGAGAGGCACACAGATCAAGGGGGCAGAACAGAGAGCACAGAAATTGACCTGTAACATACGCCCAACTGATTTTTGACAAAGGTGCACAGGCAATTCAAGAATAGCCTTTTCAACAAATGGTGCTGGAGTGATAGGATGTTGTGAATGAATAGTGTCTGTCCCACTCTCCCACAAATTCATATGTTGAAGCTCTAACCCCAAGGTGACTATTTGGAAGATAGGGCTTTTAGGAGGTATTTGAAGTTAAATAAAATCATAAGGATAGGGTCCTAATCCATATTAGAAGAGGAAGAGGGAGAGATCTAGGGTCTCTTCCTCTCTTCCCACTCCCTCCTCTATGTGAGAACACAGCAAGAAAGGAGCTCTCTGCAAGCCAGGGAGAGAGGGCCTTCACCAAGAACCCAATCCTGATCTCATGCTTCCAGCCTCCAAAACCATGAGAAAAGAAATTTCTGTTGTTGAAGCCTCCCAGTCTATGATATTTTGTTATGGCAACCTGAGCTGATTAACATACATCTACAGGCAAAAAAAGAACCTAAACCCCACACCTTATGCAAAAATTAATGCAAAATGATTCACGGACTTGAATGGGAAATACAAAACTACAAAACTTTCAGAAAGAAACATAGGAGAAAATCTTTGGAACCTAGGACCGGGTGAAGAGTTCTTAGGCTTGACAGTAAATGCATGATCTATAACAGGAACAATTAAAATATTTTCATCACCATGAAAATGAAAATTAAAAATTTTTGCTTTGTGAACAACTCTATTAAAAAGATGAAGAGACAGATATACAGGCTGGAAGAAAGTAATTGAAAGCTCAACATGTAAAAAATTCCAATTAGAAAATGGGCAAAAGACACGAACAGACATTTATCACAGAAGATCTACAGATGGCAAATAATCACATGAAAAGATGTTCGGCATCATTAACCATTGGGGAAATACAAATTGAAGCCATAATGAGATATCACACACTCCTACCAAAATTGCTAAATTTAAAAAGGTGATAACACCAAATGCTGGGGAATATGTGGAGAAACTGGCATATGTTGATGGTGGGAATTTTAAATGGTACAACCACTCCGGAAAAATGTTTGGCAGTTTTTTAAAAGGTTAAACACAAATTTACCATATGACCCAGCAATTCCACTTCCAGGTATAGATCCAAGAAAAATGAAACATACAGACTTGCACGTGAATGTTCATAGCAGCTGTATTCATAATAGCCCAAATGAGGAAACAATCCTGATGCCCATCAAATAGTGAAGGAATAAGCAAGATGCCTGTTGGTGAATGGATAATCAAACTGGGGTACATACATACAATGAAAATGAAGTACTGATACATGCTACAACATGGATGAACCTCAAAAACATCATGCTGCTTGTCCCTGCCCTTTGCCTCTTGGAACACCCTTGATGTGCTCAGCTGAGTGTCCCACAGGCCCAGAGTGTTTATTTTTTAAAAAAAGCAAAGTATTCAAAGCCATTCCAAGCCCCTTGGAGACCGCAGCCATGAATAAGGAAATAGGACTACAGTTCTATGTGGGGTTTTGTTTGTTTGGGTTTTTTGGATTTTTTTGGCCACAGCACTACAGCATGTGGGATTCTAGTTCCCCGATTAGGGATCGAATCCTGCTCCCCCTGCATTTGAAGCACAGAGTCTTAACCACTGGACCACCAGGGACGTCCCTCTGTGTGTGTGTTTTTTCTTTTCTTTTCTTTTCTTTTGTTTTTTGTTTTTTTTACAGTAGGTCCTTGTTGATTATCTATTATAAATATAGTAGTGTGTACATGTCAATCCCAAACTCCCAATCTATCCCCCCGCCCTTCCCCCCTGGTAACCATAAGTTTGTTCTAAGACTGAGTCTGTTTCTGTTTTGTAAATCAGTTCCTTTGTATCATTCTTTTTTTAAGATTCCACATATAAGCGATATCATATGATATTTTTCTTTCTCTGTCTCACTTAGTATGATAATCACCATGTCCATCCACGTGGCTGCAAATTGCATTATTTCACTTTTTATTGGCTGAGTAACATTCTATTATATATATGTACTACATCTTGTTTATCCATTCATCTGTCAATGGACATTTAGGTTGCTTCTATGCACCCCAGTGTTCATTGTGGCACAGTTTCCAGAGTTCTGTTTTGTTGGTCTTCAGAACCGAAGTCATGGTTCGAGGGACAGCTGGGGGATACTTGTATTGCACTGCTAGAGATGAAATTCATGTACAGACAGAAGAAACAGAATTATTTATCAAGAATGTTTAACTTTCATCCTTGATCGAGGTAGAGATAAAGCAATGCGAATTAGGCTATGTGACAATGTAATTCCCACGACACTTAGGGCAGCTTCTGGTAAACCAGTCTTTGAGTTCTAGGGGCAGTATGGTTGCAAAGCTTAAACTTAAGGGAACTGAAGAAGGGTACCCACAGCAGTGGCACCTGTGACTTAATTTGATTCAACAGGGGGATCCTTGGCCAGCCCAGACAGACAAGATTGATGGCTCCCCACTGAACATTCTAAGTTGATGGAGCAATTCATCTAGTTAATTCTGATAAGGAAGGGGATTCTGGCACGTTAACTAGTTATGTGACCCTGAGCAGCCAGTGTGTCCCAGCTTCTTACAGGGACAAGTAGTGGTCAGCCACCTCACATTGACCATTATCAACTCTGTGATGCCTTTGGATGGCCAGGGACACCCCAACTATACTAACCAGCTCTGGGTGCGCCTAACATATGTAAGAGGTGTGGGTAATGTATTGAACTCAGTTCCCAATCCATAACTGCAATTACTCCTCCTGAAGGAGGAGTCCCCAGTAAGTGCAGGTCATAAACTTTCATTGAGTCCCTGCCCTTCATGCATTCAGTCAGTCCCTCTTACTGACCATATGGTGTTAAAGCACTGGGGATCAGCCCCTCTGCAATGGCCATGGCCCTGGTGGAGTGCTGAGGACATGGTCGAATTTGACTTCGTAAAAGAAGTAAGGTCATAACAAGGCTTCTATAAATGAACATGGGGAAGGATCAAGATCTGTTGTTTCTTTCTCTGCACTATGCAGAAAGATCTGATGCAGTGTGGCAAGCTGATCACAGTCAAGAATCAAGTTGTGCTGAGGTGTCACCTGTGGCTTGCCCTTTCAGCTCCCTCGGGGAGTCCCAGGAGTGACCAGCGCCAAAGTTTTAGTTGGACAGACTGACTGACTTCCAAGGGAACATAAGAAGCCAGACACAGAAGACCACGTATTATGGAATTCCATTTATATATCATGTTCTGAAAAGGCAAATCTGTAAGAGACAGAAAGTAGACTATTGTTTGTTTAGGGCTGAGAATGGGAGCCAGGAGTGAGAGTGGGCAGGAGGGATCCTTTAGAGATTATGGAAGTGTTCTAAAATTTCATCACGGTTATGGTTGTACAACTCAGTAAATTCACTAAAAATTATTGAATTTACATGAGTGAATTTTATGTAGGTTACACCTCAAGAAAGCTAATAATTTTTTTGAATTGACTTTTAGTTTGAAAGTTTAATTACAGAAAAGCTACTAAGAAACGAATAGCATATTTAGTGTGCAGATACAGCTTTAAGGTAATTTTCAGTTAATAAAAGTTGGGGAGACCCTTTGTTCTATGCCCTAGAACTATGGAATAGTTCTATGCTCAGTTCTGTTCCAGCACTGAGATTCCTTGATGCTAAGACGCTGAGTTGAAATCAAAATTTATCATGAGGACCACAAATACAGTGGGTCTGCTGTTATCTCATGACATATTGTATATTTAGGTTTTCAGACCTCCCTTTCCTAGAGCTGTCATTATTAAAGAAATTATGGCTTTTTGGAGAAGTCACTCCATATTAGAATTTCCATGTTAAATTTAAAAATCATTTCAGTAGCAGAAATCAAAATGGTCCATCTTGTACCCATGTTTTGATCTCACGAGAAAAATTTCACCCAGTGTAAAATCATTATTGTTAGTTTTACAATTTTACCCTGTTCTCTGGCATTCTTAAATTCATTCCCAGGCTTGAAAAGTGGGGGAAGTCATCATTTATTGCAAAGAAGTTCAGCTATACTTAGAGAACAAATAAGCCAAATTAGAGAGTTCTAGTGAGAGATCAACATGTGGGTTGCCATTATTTGTTTGCTAAAAATACGTTTACTATAGTAGAACATATTTTCAGACTGCCAAGATGTGGAATCCTCAACTCATTCTTTTAACTCTCCATCTGTTCAGTGCTCTGCCACTTTTATTTTTATAGCATGAAGATAACTTAGTCCCAATAGAATAAGCGACTAAAATTACAACAAGGTGTGTGTGTGTGTATGTATATATACACATATATAAACAAAGTATTATATATGCATTCTAAAATATATATATCATGCTGTGCAATAGCTTTAGAGGTTTTTTTTTAAAAAAAAGAATATATATATATATATATTTTTAATCCTAAAGAGGAAACTCTACCTTCAGTGATCATGGGTGATGTTATATAAAAATGTTTGAAAACCATTTGTAACTAAAAAGCAAGTTGACATACAGGACCATTTGGGTGAAGAAAAGGAGGCTTGGGTTCTGGTCCCTCACATGGGCCAGTCACTTCCATCTTTAGGGCCCCTTTTTCTCATCTTTGAAATACTGTAAGAGATTTAAGGAAGATAATCTCTAAAGTTCCTGTAGACCTAAAATCTGTGACTCAGAGATTTTTTTTAAAAACGGATTTGTTCAACGGACAATTGAACAACAGTTTTATATATGACACTTTGTAGCGTTGTGGAAATACAATGATCTTTGGAGTCAGAATTCTTCCTCTGCCACTTTCAAATTTGTTACCTTGGTCAAATTACTTCATCATTCTGAGCCCTAATTTCACTGCCATTAAGCATGAAGTTAATTATGTATACTTAATAGGGGTGCAGTATGGTTTAAGGAACACTAACTGATAGAAAAGATAAATCCCCAATTCTCAGTGGATTACACACTAGATGTTTGCTCCTCTTAAAAGATTGCAATGGTGAAAGGGGACCAAGGCTGCTTCTACTTTATGGTCCCCCTATTAACACACAGTTTTCCAGTTCTCTGTAGCAGGGAAAGGAAGAATGAGGAAGGTGTACATGCTTCCTAAGCACATCACCTCTGCTCAGATTTCACTGGCAAAATACTAGTCATGTGGCCATACCTAGATATATGAAATATTATAGGAAATGTAGTCTCTGGTTGGACAACCAATTTCTAGAAACAACTCTGCACTATGGCAGGAAAACACATTTTGTATAGAAAGCTATCACTACCACAGGTTGTTAGGAAAATTAAATGTCTTTCTTTTTAAAGTGCCTAGTATAATATAGGCACTGAAAAAACTTAAGATTTTTTTTTTACATCTTTATTGGAGTATAATTGCTTCACAATGGTGTGTTAGTTTCTGCTTTATAACAAAGTGAATCAGTTATACATATACATATGTTCCCATATCTCTTCCCTCTTGGGTCTCCTTCCCTCCCACCCTCCCTATCCTACCCCTCTAGGTGGTCACAAAGCACTGAGCTGATCTCCCTGTGCTATGCGGCTGCTTCCCACTAGCTATCTATTTTACGTTTGGTAGTGTATATATGTCCATGCCACTCTCTCACTTTGTCACAGCTTACCCTTCCCCCTCCCCATATCCTCAAGTCCATTCTCTAGTAGGTCTGTGTCTTTATTCCTGTCTTACCCCTAGATTCTTCATAATATTTTTTTTTCTTAGATTCCATATATATGTGTTAGCATACAGTATTTGTCTTTCTCTTTCTGAGGTACTTCACTCTGTATGACAGACTCTAGGTCCATCCACCTCACTACAAATAACTCAATTTCATTTCTTTTTATGGCTGAGTAATATTCCATTGTATATATGTGCCACATCTTCTTTATCCATTCATCCAATGATGGACACTTAGGTTGTTTCCATCTTCTAGCTATTGTAAATAGTGCTGCAATGAACATTTTGGTACATGAATCTTTTTGAATTATGGTTTTCTCAGAGTATATGCCCAGTAGTGGGATTGCTGGGTTATATGGTAGTCCTATTTGTAGTTTTTTAAGGAAACTCCATACTGTTCTCCATAATGGCTGTACCAATTCACATTCCCACCAGCAGTGCAAGAGTGTTCCCTTTTCTTCACACTCTCTCCAGTATTTATTGTTTCTAGATTTTTTGATGATGGCCATTCTGACCAGTGTGAGATGATATCTCATTGTAGTTTTGATTTGCATTTCTCTAATGATTAATGATGTTGAGCATTCTTTCATGTGTTTGTTGGCAGTCTGTATATCTTCTTTGGAGAAATGTCTATTTAGGTCTTCTGCCCATTTTAGAATTCGGTTGTTTGTTTTTTTGTTATTGAGCTGCATGAGCTGCTTGTAAATTTTGTAGGTTAATCCTTTGTCAGTTGCTTCATTTGCAAATATTTTCTCCCATTCTGAGGGTTGTCTTTTGGTCTTGTTTATGGTTTCCTTTGCTATGCAAAAGTTTGAGGTTTCATTAGGTCACATTTGTTTATTTTTGTTTTTATTTCCATTTCTCTAGGAGGTGGGTCAAAAAGGATCTTGCTGTGATTTATGTCATAGAGTGTTCTGTCTATGTTTTCCTCTAAGAGTTTGATAGTTTCTGGCCTTACATTTAGGTCTTTAATCCATTTTGAGCTTATTTTTGTGTATGGTGTTAGGGAGTGTTCTAATCTCATACTTTTACATGTACCTGTCCAGTTTCCCCAGCACCACTTATTGAAGAGGCTGTCCTTTCTCCACTGTACATTCCTGCCTCCTTTATCAAAGGTAAGGTGACCATATGTGGGTGGGTTTATCTCTGGGCTTTCTATCCTGTTCCATTGATCTATATTTCTGTTTTTGTGCCAGTACCATACTGTCTTGATTACAGTATGTCTTTGTAGTATAGTCTGAAGTCAGGGAGCCTGATTCCCCCAGCTCCGTTTTTCGTTCTCAAGATTGCTTTGGCTATTCGGGGTCTTCTGTGTTTCCATACAAATTGTGAAATTTTTTGTTCTAGTTCTGTGAAAAATGCCACTGGTAGTTTCATAGGGTTTGCATTGAATCTGTAGATTGCTTTGGGTAGTAGAGTCATTTTCACAATGTTGATTCTTCCAATCCAAGAACATGGTATATCTCTCCATCTATTTGTATCATCTTTAATTTCTTTCATCAGTGTCTTATAATTTTCTGCATACAGGTCTTTTGTCTCCTTAACTAGGTTTATTTCTAGATATTTTATTATTTTTGTTGCAATGGTAAATAGGAGTGTTTTCTTGATTTCACTTTCAGATTTTTCATCATTAGTGTATAGGAATGCCAGAGACTTCTGGGCATAATTTTGTATCCTGCTACTTTACCAAATTCATTGATTAGCTCTAGTAGTTTTCTGGTAGTATCTTTAGGATTCTCTATGTATAGTATCATGTCATCTGCAAACAGTGACAGTTTTACTTCTTCTTTTCTGATTTAGATTCCTTTTATTTCCTTTTCTTCTCTGATTTCTGTGGCTAAAACATCCAAAACTATGTTGAATAATAGTGGTGAGAGTGGGCAACCTTGTCTTTTTCCTGATCTTAGTGGAAATGCTTTCAGTTTTTCAGCATTGAGGACGATGTTGGCTGTGGGTTTGTCATATATGGCCTTTATTATGTCGAGGAAAGTTCCCTCTATGCCTACTTTCTGCAGGGTTTTTATCCTAAATGGGTGTTGAATTTTGTCGAAAGCTTTTTCTTCATCTATTGAGATGATCATATGGTTTTTCTCCTTCAATTTGTTAATATGGTGTATCACGTTGATTGATTTGTGTATATTGAAGAATCCATGCATTCCTGGAATAAACCCCATTTGATCATGGTGTATGATCCTTTTAATGTGCTGCTGGATTCTGTTTGCTAGTATTTTTTTGAGGATTTTTGCATCTATGCTCATCAGTGATATTGGCCTGTAGTTTTGTTTCTTTGTGACATCCTTGTCTGGTTTTGGTATCAGGGTGATGGTGGCCTTGTAGAATGAGTCTGCGAGTGTTCCTCCCTCTGCTATATTTTGGAAGAGCTTGAGAAGGATAGGTGTTAGCTCTTCTCTAAATGTTTGATAGAATTCACTTCTGAAGCCATCTAGTCCTGGGCTTTTGTTTGTTGGAAGATTTTAAATCACAGTTTCAGTTTCAGTGCTTGAGATTGGTCTGTTCATATTTTCTCTTTCTTCCTGATTCAGTCTTTGTAGGTTGTGCATTTATAAGAATTTGTCCATTTCTTCCAGGTTGTCCATTTTATTGGCATAGAGTTGCTTGTAGTAATCTCTCATGATCTTTTGTATTTCTTCAGTGTCAGTTGTTACTTCTCCTTTTTCATTTCTAATTCTATTGATTTGAGTCTTCTCCTTTTTTTTCTTGATGAGTCTGGCTAATGGTTTATCAACTTTGTTTATCTTCTCAAAGAACCAGCTTTTAGTTTTATTGAGCTTTGCTATCGTTTCCTTCATTTCTTTTTCATTTATTTCTGATCTGATCTTTATTTCTTTCCTTCTGCTAACTTTGGGGATTTTTTGTTCTTCTCTCTCTAATTGCTTGAGGTGCAAGTTTAGGTTGTTCATTTGACATGTTTCCTCTTTCTTAAGGTAGGATTATATTGCTCTAAACTTCCCTCTTAGAACTGCTTTTGCTGCATCCCATAGGTTTTGGGTCATCGTGTTTCCATTGTCATTTGTTTCTAGGTATTTTTTGATTTCCTCTTTGATTTATTCAGTGATCACTTCGTTATTAAGTTGTGTATTGTTTAGCCTCCATGTGTTTGTATTTTTTACAGATCTTTTCCTGTAATTGATATCTAGTCTCATAGCCTTGTGGTCAGAAAAGATACTTGATACAGTTTCAATTTTCTTAAATTTACCAAGGCTTGATTTGTGACCCAAGGTATGATCTATCCTGGAGAATGTTCCATGAGCACTTGAGAAAAATGTGTCTTCTGTTGTTTTTGGATGGGATGTCCTATAAATATCAATGAAGTCCATCTTGTTTAATGTATCATTTAAAGCTTGTGTGTCCTTATTCATTTTCATTTTGGATGATCTGTCCATTGGTGAAAGTGGGGTGTTAAAGTCCCCTACTATGAATGTGTTACTGTTGATTTCCCCTTTTATGGCTGTTAATATTTGACTTATGTATTGTGGTGGTCCTATGTTGGGTGCATAAGTGTTTACAATTGTTATATCTTCTTCTTGGATCGATCCCTTGATCATTATGTAGTGTCCTTCTTTTTCTCTTCTAATAGTCTTTATTTTAAAGTCTATTTTGTCTGATATGAGAATTGCTACTCCAGCTTTCTTTTGGTTTCTATTTGCATGGAATATCTTTTTCCATCCCCTTACTTTCAGTCTGTATGTGTCTCTAGGTCTGAAGTGGGTCTCTTGTAGACAGCATATATATGGGTCTTATTTTTGTATCCATTCAGCCAATCTGTGTCTTTTGGTGGGAGCATTTAATCCATTTACATTTAAGGTAATTATCAATATGTATGTTCCTATTCCCATTTTCTTAATTGTTTTGGGTTTGTTATTGTAGGTCTTTCCCTTCTCTTGTGTTTCTTGCCTAGAGAAGTTCCTTTAGCATTTGTTGTAAAGCTGGTTTGGTGGTGCTGAACTCTCTCAGCTTTTGCTTGTCTGTAAAGGTTTTAATTTCTCCATGAAATATGAATGAGATCCTTGCTGGGTAGAGTAACCTTGGTTGTAAAAACTGAAGATTTGTTAGATATAGAGGAACTATTTTGATAGGGAATATATATGTATTTATATAATACAAGGTAAATAGTGGTATCAGAGAGTATAGTTAAAGTACAATGGGACTTTGTATTAGTCTCCTGTTGCTGCTGTAACAAATAACCAGAAATCTAAGAGCTTAAAACAACACAAATTTATTATTTACAGTTCTGGAGGTCAGAAGTTTGAAATGGGTCTACAGGGCTAAGATCAAGGTGTCAGCAGGGCTGTGTTTCTTCTGGAGGCTCTAGGGGAGAATCAATTCTTTGACTCTTCCAGCCTCTAGAGGCTGCCCTAATTCCTTGGCTCATGGCCTTATCTCTCCATCTACTGCTTCCATAGTCGCATCTTCTCTGACTCTGATCCTCTCCCTCCCTCCTATAAAGACCCTTGTGATTACATTAGGTACATTCAGATAGTCCTAAAAATAATCTCCCCAGCCCAAGAGTCTTTCCTTGACCACATCTGCAAAACCCCTTTTGCATTGTAAGGTAACGTATTCACAGGTTCTAAAGGTTAGGATGTGGACACCTTTTGCCAGGGGTAGGGGGCTGGGAGAGCATCATTTTTCCTATCTTAAGAAGGAGAGACAGTGGTTATGATTTTAGACACAGAGAGTGACATGGACTTGAAAACTAGCTCTGTCTTTTGCTAGCTAAATTACCTTGAAATATGCCTCTTTCCTTTTCTTTAAAATGGGGATGGCGATAGTGACTACCTGACACACATGATGTAAAGATTATGAGATAATGTGTATAAATTACCTGGCACATACTTAAGACAGGAGATTCATTCTTATTTTACTATTACATGGTATATACTGGCCCATATACACCCCATTTATCATCTTTGGCTCCTCTAAGATCACAGCTGAAGCAGAAAACTGTACCATGGTTTCTTTGTACAGAGAGACTATCAATCATGTTCAGCATACTGACCTTCTCTTGGAAGAAAAGCAGATTAATGTGTTTTAGGGAATTTTGCATCAGCAGAGATTAAGCACTATGGTTCTTCTGCTAAGTCTGGTAACCCATATATTCCAGGATATCATTATGGCTTGAGTTTTCTGAGCCTGTGGTTTTACTGTGATCACCCAAGAAATTATTGGTGGGGATTAAGAAAACTGAAGCATTTTCTCCCATGAGGTACATGGTCACACAAATTGATCACAAGAATCTGGCCACACAGTGAGCAGGAACAGGAATGACTTCCTGGGAGGCCCTCTCCTTCCTAGCATAGGAGCCCCAACCCTACCCACCCCACTTCTAGGTGGCTTAGAAGCTTCCCTCTTAATTTTTGTCACAAATATAAGATATCATTTCCAGGTAGAGAAATCTCTGGCTGCCATCTTACCACACACCAAAAGATTTGTAGGCTTGAGGGGGAGTGGGGGAGTGATTGATTGGGAGCTTTGGATTAGCAGATGCAAACTATTATATATAGAATGGTTAAACAACAAGGTCATAGTGTATAGCACAGGGAACTATATTCAATATCCTATAATAAACCATAACGGAAAAGAATGTGAAAATATATGTATGTGTAAGTGAATCACTTTGCTGTACAGCAGAAACTAACACAACATTGTAAATCAACTACACTTCAATAAAATACATTTTTTTAAAAAGATTTGTAGGTTCAATTTTATGGTAAACAATTTGGCTTTGACGACATGATCATATTAGTGTTAACTCTTGGGTAGGGTCTAATCATGTAGAATGACTTCAAAGTTCCTCAGTTTGCTCATCAGCAAAATAATTCTAATAATATATGTCATAGCAACTCTATCATAAAGTGGGGGAGCCCCCCCCTCCCAAGGTCAGCTTCAGATGTCAGATCCCTTAAGAGTATGATCAGAGAAAGAAAAGGTTATGACTCACACAGATAGGAAAGCCCCAAGGTGAGCAGCAAGGGGGATGGGTCTGGGGGAAAATATCCAGAAGTGAGAGTGTAGAGAGTGCATGAGCATTTTTTAAAATTTTTATTGGAGTGTAGTTGCTTTACAATGTTGAGTTAGCTTCTACTGCACAGCAAAATGAATCAGCCATACTTATACATATATCCCTTCCCTTTGGGATTTCCTTCCCATTTAGGACACCACAGTGCATTAAGTAGAGCGCATGAGCATTTTATAGAGAGGAAAGTCCTGCCAGTGGGAGGCGAGCCCACTGACTGCCATGAAGTTTGAAAGAGGCAGTAAGAGCACACATAAGCTTTAGGGACGGGAGTGGAACAATGCGAACCTTACTGGACAGGAGATGAGACTTAGAGTTTACTGGCACTAAATCAAATGTCGATTGGGGGACCAAGTTTCTTTCCTATGTTCTTTGTAATTCATCTGAGATATTTGGGTTAATACAGCAACCTCCTAGTTTTCCTGTAAATAAACATGTACTTGGCAGAGACTAAGTTTTCAAAGCCAACACAAAATAATAAGGCCAGCAATTGTTATGATAGCTCCTTGAAAGATAGTGGGGAGTCAGCAAAAGGAGATAGCCAGGAGAAGAAATCAGTGGAGTCCAGGGAATCTCTTTGAGTATTTTAATAATAATATTGACTATTTTGGTTTGCTGTTTTATTTGTTGAACTCTTCTGTAGCTCTTTCCTATGTTATTGACCCACATGAAATAGGAGCGTCCCTTCAAGGCATGCTCTCCTTGAGATGCCAATAGGTAGTCTAATGCCAATCTATTACAAACTAGCATAGCAACCAGAGAGCTTTGTCCCTCATTAATGGCATCTAGGGCTGGGGCTGTTTGATATATGTGGTCTTCCAGGAGTTGTGGCATTTGTGTGTCCTCTCTGAGTTGTGACTGTGTTACAAAATTGAAAATACCTAAATTTATGCCTGTTGCACGAAAGATTGGGATGAGGTCCAATATAATAGCTAAAAGGTGGCCCCTTTGAGGAAAGGCTCCATGAGAGAAGTGAATTCTCTAGTTGGAAATAGAGTGACCTGGGTACTGTATGTGTGTAGGACACAGGCCAAGTCACCTAGCTGGGAAGGGGTGGGGTGGAGAAGTAGAGTATAGGACCCCATGGAGGAGGAATAGTGCCACAGGAGAGCTAGTAGCCCAGGGGTTTTACAGGGTGGAGATTCTGGTGGGCGAATTTGTATCAAAGCAGACATGTGAGGACCAAATAATCCCAACAGGGGGTTGGGGAGACACAGCTGTATGTAATCCTGATTGGTCAAGGAGGCAGAGAAAGGTAAGGAGTCCATGGAGGGAAGGTTAATACAGAAGCACCTGATGAGGCTGAGGGAGTTCTGAGCTGGAGCGTGACTGGAGAGGATGACGAGCAGCTAAGATGAATATTGCAGGTCTATAAAAGGGCAGGAATTAGTTGTATAGTGGTTGTCTAGGCTCGGGTGCCTGAAAGCAGGCCTCACATTGATGGAGGTTTAGCTCCAGGTGACATGCTCTGATACTGTTACCTAGATATTGTTCATCAGGTCCAGGAAAGTAGGAAGTGGAGCTGATGACAAGGGAATAGTGAAGAGTGAAATGATGGTGGTTGGATGAGAGGAAATCAGAGCTGATATGTGGTTGTAGGGGTCATGGTGGGAAATGATGTGCGGGTGGTCATAGGAGTAGTTATTGTAGCCAGGTCTCAACTGTTAAGCATGGTAGGGAGTAGAGTTTTATGCTTTTGTGTAGGGATAGTGGAGATTGGGATCCCAATTCAGGTGTTAAGTATCTCAGGGGAGAGATACATTATAGGGCACCAGTGCAGTAGGTCAGCTAATTTTCAGGGTGCTAGCTTCCACCAAGAAGCAACTCCATAAAGAGGGAAAAGAGTGGGTCAAGCAAAATCTAAATAATCTAGTGGGAGTTCCTTGATGCAGTGGGTTAAGGCAAAGGTAGGTCCCTGTATAGTGCCATTCATCAGGCCTTGGGTATGTCTAGGCAGGACAGGGCCTCGCAGTAATCATTAGCTTCTTGCATTAGTCCTTACATTGCACAGGAGAGGATATGGAGTTGTAGAGACTTACATAATTTGGGTGGATGTGATCTTTATCAAGCAGTCCATAAGAGGCCTGGTGAGGTGGCCGTCAGGTTGAGAACAGGATTAATCTAGGTAGGACTGCATTGCATAGATTGAAATTTGAGGAGCCAGTCAGAAAGCAAGAAAGAAAAGGAAGTTGGGAAGTTATAGGGGATACGGGTGTGTGGAAGAGCCACGGTTAGATTTGGGACAAGAGAGAGGATCAGGGAGCAGAATCTTTATTTGGCAGGTTTCAGCATGAAATTGTGTTAGCAGGATACCTTGGAGTACCAGTGTTGAGCCTGGGATTGATTATTGGTTGTGCCGAGGTCGCCATCTAGGATGCATTGTCTGCTGGGCTGAGGTGGTCGTTCCTGAGGTGATTGTGCTGTTGACTGGGATTGATAGTGGATAGTAGCTGTAAGTAGCTGTAAGATAGTGGATAGTAGCTGTAAGATAGTAGCTGTAAGTGGATAGTAGCTGTAAGTGGATAGTAGCTGAAAAACAGCTTTCTCAAGCTGTTTTACGCTTGAGAAATTATTACAAATATGACCGAGGATCAGTATTCCTTTCCCTCTAGGAGTTATGGAGTAACTTGTTATTGGGAAGCTGTGGACTGATTGACTGCCCCAAACAAGTAGGGGTGACAGCAAGGGCAGAAAGGAGCCTAAGGCACTTGACACTGAGCTGGAATAATAGAATCCCAGTCCCAGGATCCTGAATATCAAGTCTATTTGAGCCTATTGACTAAACCAGAAAACAAGACCATTAATTACTACACAGGAATCCTTAAGAATGTGAACAGTGGGCTTATATTTATTGAGGGCATCCTCCAGTATCCAAGGTAATTATAATCAGATCTGTGAGTTGGGCCAATAGTTGGACCCCATCCTATAAAAGGAATGTCCCTGTAAGGGGATGGGAAATGGCAACCATCATGTTGGCTCTATTACATGTAATGGTGGTGCTGCCATTCATGAATTAATGGACTCCCTTTTTGCTGAACTCAGTTTATCCTAGAGGGCCCCCAAGTTGTCAACAGGGCTGGAAGAGGGGCATCCTCTCCTAGATCTATGGACTGTGGCAAGGGAAGCCACATCCTCTTGTAGTTTGGGTATGTCTGAGGGCCTGTCCTACAAGTGCCATTTCTATTGTGAAAAGGAGGCTATGATGGGCTGTACTAAGCTTGTGGGATGTCATTTCCATGGCCTAAGGTAGAATGAGCAGTTGATTCCGAAGGATCACAGAGTCAAGGACCATGGTAACTCTGGACCAAGAAGGACCCAATAGGCCACTAAGAGTTGTATTTCAAGAGGAATATCTTTTGGCTGTTGACGGGACCTACTTGCTTCAGAAGTCCATAGGGAGTCATGTGACATCATGTGTGGTCCAGAGACTGTAGGAATAGAATAGAATTTGTGGTTTGGTTCATTTCCTCCTTCCTATCCTACATCTTCAAATCCAGCAACATAGTACTGCTTTTGTCATCTTTTTCTGACCCTATCTTCTGACTCCCTCTTCTACTTTTAAGGACCTCTGTGATTATATTGGGCCCACTGGAATAATTAAAGTTAATCTCCATATTTTAAGGACAGCTGAATTGCTACCTTGATTACTTCTGCAAACAATAATTCCCTTTTATCATATAACCTAATACATTCACAGGTTCTTGGGATTAGGACATGGACATCCTTGGGGGACCATCATTCCACATATCACAGATGACATTTTGGGTAGCCTCAAGGTCCTATTGTTGGAGTGACCCCATTTGAATTGAACTAATTTTCTGGTGAGCATAAATAGGTTTTAATAAAATTTGTAAATGGGAAATATGTTGTTACCAGAGGCCAATTAGGTCAAATAGGTGTTGGGCTTCAGAGTAATAGAGTGGAGAGCACCAAAAATCGTTTGCAAATATGCAATTTCGCAATATGAATTGACCTTCCACAGACCAAGTTATACCCCAAAATTTGAGGTGGTAGACCCCTGGACCTGTTTTTAAAAGATTTATTTATTATTTACTTATTTATTTTATTTATTTTAGGCTGCGTCGGGTCTTAGTTGCGGGATCTTTCGTTGAGGCGCACGGGTTCTTCATTGTGGTGTGCGGGCTTCTATATAGCTGTGGTGTGCGGGTTTTCTCTTCTCTAGTTGTGGCACATAGGCTCCAGAGCGCGTGAGCTCTGTAGTTTGCAGCACGCAGGCTTTGTTGCCCTGCAGCATGTGGGATCTTGGTCCCTGACCAGGGATTGAACCCGTGTCCCCTCCATTGTAAGGCAGATTCTTTACCACTGGACGACCAGGGAAGTCCCCCCCACCCCCGGACATTCTGAGGTGCAATGATCCAGTTGTAGTTAAAGTCTAGACAACAGTTCTAATGTCTTTTGTAATAACTTGAATTTCTTCCCTCTGTAGAACTTGTCAATGTAATTCCATAGCAGAGTGCCTGAGGACAAAGTAAACCTTAAAGATTCTGTCTGCATAAATTATGAGCAATGGTGGTCTATTAACATATCCCATAGGTAAACTAGTGAATGTATATTGGGACTCCTCAAAAGTAACTATAAATTGTGGCTGTGATGTTGGTGAAATGGGGACAAAATAAAACATTACCTAGATCAACAGCTATGAAGAACTTTCCTGTGGCAGAGTGAATGGAATCAGTAATTTTAATAATATTTAGCAAAATGTCCTTAATTAGGGGGTACCATCACGTAGATGGCAGTAGTTGACTGTGAGCACCATTCGTTTTTTTCAAGTATAGTTGATTTACAATATTGTATTAGTTTCAGGTATACAGCATAGTGATTCAGTTATATGTATATATATTTTTCCAGATTATTTTCCATTACAAGCTATTACAAGATATTGAAAATAGCTCCCTGTGCTATATAGTAAATCCTTGTTGCTTATCTATTTTATGCATAATAGCTCATATCTGTTAATCTCATACTCCTGATTTATTCCTCCCCTCTTCCCTTTTCCCTTTGGTAACCATAAGTTTGTTTTCTATGTCTGTGAGTCTCTTTCAGTTTTGTATATAGATTCATTTGTATTATTTTTAATATTCCACATATAAGTGATAGCACATAATATTTGTCTTTCTGTCTGACTTACTTCAGTAAGTATAATATTCTCCAAGTCCATCCATGTTGCTGCAAATAGCACTATTTCATTCTTTTTTATGGCTGAGTAATATTCCAGTGTATATGTGTGTGTGTGTGTGTGTGTGTGTATATATATATACATGTATATACATACATATACATACATACATATCTTCTTAAGCCAGTCATCTGTTAATGGGCACTTGGATTGTTTCCATGTCCTGGCTATTGTAAATAGTGCTGCTGTTAACATTGGGGTGCCTGTATATTTTCAAATTAGAGTTTTCATCTTTTCCAGACATACCCAGGAGGGGATTACTGGATCATATGGTAGCTCTATTTTTAGTTTTTTAAGGAACCTCCACCCTGTTTTCCACATTGGCTGCACCAATTTACATTCCCACCAACAGTGTAGGAAGTCTCCCTTTTCTCCACACTCACTCCAGCATTTATTATTTGTAGACTTTTTGATGGTGGCCATTCTGACTGGTGTGAGGTGATACCTCATTGTGGTTTTGATTTGCATTTCTCTAATGATTAGCGATGTTGAGCATCTTTTATGTGCCTGTTGGCCATTTGTATGTCTTCTTTGGAGAAATGTCTATTAAGGTCTTCTGCCCATTTTTTGATTAGGTTGTTTTTTTCGATATTGAGTTGTATGAGCTGTTTAGGTATTTTGGATATTAACCCCCTGTCGGTTACATTGTTTGCAAATATTTTCTCCCATTCTGTAGGTTGTCTTTTCATTTTGTTGATGGTTTCCTTTGCTGTGCAAAACTTATAAGTTTCATTAGGTCTCATTTGTCTATTTTTGGTTTTATTTCTTTTACCTTGGGAGACTGACCTAAGAAAATATTACTACGATTTATGTCAGAGAATGTTTTGCCTATGTTCTCTTCTAGGAGATTTATAGTGTCATGTATTATATTTAAGTTGTTAAGCCATTTTGACTTTTTTTTGGAAGGAGTTTTTTTTTTTTTTATTGCTGTATAGTTGATTTACAATGTTGTGTTAGTTTCAGGTGTACAGCAAAGTGATTCAGTTATATATATATTTATATGTTTTCTGATTCTTTTCCATTATAGTTTATTACAAGATATTGAATATAGTTCCCTGTGCTATATAGTAGGTCCTTGCTGCTTATCTATTTCATATATAGTAGTGTGTATCTATTAATCCCAAACTTCTAATTTATCCCTCCCCGCCCCTTCCCCCTTGGTAACCATAAGTTTGTTTTCTATGTCTGTGAGTCTATTTCTTGTTTGTAAATAAGTTAATTTGTATCATTTTTTAGATTCCACATGTAAGTGATATCATATGATATTTATCTTTCTCTGACTTCACTTAGTATGATAATCTCTAAGTCCATCCATGTTGCTGCAAATGGCATTATTTCATTCTTTTTTATGGCTGAGTAATATTGCATTATATATATATATATATATCACATTTTTTTAACATCTTTATCGGAGTGTAATTGCTTTACACAGTTGTGTTAGTTTCTGCTTTATAACAAAGTAAATCAGCTCTACATATACATGTATCCCCATATCTCCTCCCTCTTGCATCTCCCTCCCACCCTCCCTATCCCACCCCTCTAGGTGGTCACAAAGCACTGAGCTGATCTCCCTGTGCTATGTAGCTGCTTCCCACTAGCTATCTATTTTACATTTGGTAGTGTATATAAGTCCATGCCACTCTCTCACTTCATCTCAGTTTACCCTTCCCCCTCCCCCCAAATCACATTTTCTTAAGCCAGTCATCTGTTGATGGACATTTAGGTTGCATCCATGTCTTGACTATTGTAAATAGTGCTGCTGTGAACATTAGGGTGCATGTATCTTTTTGAATTACAGTTTTCGTCTTCCAGATACATGCTTGGGAGTGGGATTGCTGGATCATGTGGTAGCTCTATTTTTAGTTTTTTAAGGAACCTCTATACTGTTCTCCATAGTGACTGTACCAATATACATTCCCACCAACAGTGTAGGAGGGTTCCCTTTTCTCCACACCATCTTTAACATTTACTATTTGTAGACATTTTGATGACAGCCATTCTGACTGATGTGAGGTGATACCTCCTTGTGGTTTTGATTTGCATTTCTCTAATAATTAGCGATGTTGAACATCTTTTCATGTGCCTCTTGACCATTTGTATGTCTTCTTTGAAAAGTGTATGTTTAGGTCTTCTGCCCATTTTTTGGTTGGGTTGTTTGTTTTCTTTTTGCTATTGAGTTGTATGAACTGTTCATATATTTTGGAAATTAATCCCTTGTCAGTCACATCATTTGCAAATATTAGGGAGTTTTTAAAATTACAGATTCTATTTCACTTCTAGTGATTGGGTTGTCCAAATTATCTGTTTCTTCTTGACTCAGTTCTGGCAGGCTGTGTTTCTAGAAATTTGTCCGTTTCTTCTACATTGTCCAATTTGTTAGCATAAAACTGTTTATAGTATTCTTGTATGATTTTTTGTGTTTCTGTGGTGTCAGTTATTTCTCCTCTTTCATTTCTTACTTTGTTTATTTGAGTCCTTTTTCTTTTCCTCTTGGTGAGCCCAGCTAGAGGTTTGTCGATTTTGTTTACCTTTTCAAAAAACTAGTTCTTGGTTTTATTGATTTTTTTCTAGTCTTTTTTTAATCTCTATTTTATTTCCTTTCCGATATTTATTATTTCCTTCCTTCTGCTGACTTTGGGTTTTATTTGTTGTTCTTTTTCTAATTCTTTTAGGTGATAGGTTAGGTTGTTCATTTGAGATTGTTTTTGTTTCTTGTGGAAGGCCTGTATCACTGTGAACTTTGCTCTTAGAACTGCTTTTGCTGCATCCCATAGATTTTGTAAGGTTGTGTTTTTTATTTTCATTTGCCTCAAGGTATTTTCTGATTTCCTCTTTGATTTCATTGTTGACCCATTGTTTTTATAGTAGCGCATTGTTAAGTCTCCACGTGTTCATTCTTTTCCTGTTTTTCTTTCTGTGGTTGATTTCTAGCTTCATACCATTGTGGTCAGAAAAGATGCTTGAAATAATTTCTATCCTCTTAAATTTGTTGAGACTTGTTTTATGACCTAGTATGTGGTCTATCCTGCAGAGTGTTCCATGCACACTTGAAAAGAATGTGTATTCTCAGTTTTGTTTTTTGGATGTAATGTTCTATAGATATCAATTAAGTCCAACCAGTTTATTGTGTCATTTAGGACCTCTGTTGCCTCATTGATTTTTCTGTTGGGATGATCTCAGTGGGGTGCTAAAGTCTCCTACTATTGTTGTATTCCTGTTAATTTCTCCCTTTATGTCTGTTAGTATTTGTTTTATATATTTAGGTGTTCCTGTATTGGGTGCATATATGTTAACAAGTGTGATATCCTTTTCTTGTACTTATCCCTTTATCATTATATAATGTCCATCTTTGTCTGTCTTTATGAGCTTGGTTTTAAAGTCTATTTCATCTGATATGAGTATTGCTATCCTCACTTTCTTATCAGTCCCATCTGCATGAAATACATTTTTTCATTCCCTTTTAGTCTGTGTGTGTCTTTTGCCCTGAAGCGAGTCTCTTTTAGGTGGCATATTGTAGGTTCTTGTTTTTTATATCCTATCTGCCACTCTGTATCTTTTGATTGGAGCATTTATTCCATTGATATTTAAAGTAATTATTGATATGTTTGTATCAATACTTACTGCCATATTAAACCTTGTTTGCTAGTTGTTTTCATAGTTCTTCTTTGTTCATTTCTTCTACTTTGTTTTTTCTTTTGTGGTTTTCCTTTTGTCAAGTATGTTGACCCATAACTATACCTACTTGCTTTAAGTGGATAGTCATACAAGTTCAAACACATTCTAAAAGATCTACATTTTTATACTTCCCTCCCCTACATCTTGTGATTTTTGATGCTCTAGTTTACATCTTCATGCATATCATTTTGCTATTAATTGTAGTTTTAATTGCTTTTACAAAATTTTTTGTCTTTTAATCTATGTACTGGCTTATTTAAGTGATCTTGAATCCTCTTATATATTTGCCTTTCCTATTGTGATTTTCCCTTCCTATAGATTCTTGCTTCTTTTCCATTTAGAGAAGATCTTTCAGTATTTCTTTTAGGGTAGGTTTAATGTTGCTGAACTCTTTTAGTTTTTGCTTATCTGAGAAATTCTTTATTTCTCCTATTCTAAATGATCTAGTAGATTACTTTAGGTTGTAGGTTTTTTCCTTTAAGGACCTTGGATATATCATGCCAACCATTCATTTTTATTTGGCTTACAGACAGGCCAAATAGAGCTATTAAAGGGAGAAATGGTGAGAATGAGGACTCCTTCTGTAACCAAATTATGAACAATGGGTCTTAATTCCCTAATATGTTATTTAATGTAATATTGTAAGATGTTTACAATTTTAATAGAGTGTGGTAGATCCACTGGGGTCCACTTAGTATGGTCAGTTGTAAGGGCAATGGATTTGGGCCTAAACCAATGTGAATCTCTTTTAGTTAGAGAATCTATACCTATGGTAGGATTGGGTGATTTCATTGGGGTCACCACTTTGCAGAGTTTTCAAGTTTAATGGTGCCTGTGGTAAAGGTGAGAGATATTTGAACTCCATGGACTCAATGTCCAGTGACACTGCTGATACTTAAGGATTTCCCCTTTTTTAAATTTGAAGGGTTAATGAGCAGTAAGGTGACCTGGGATCCAGTATCAAAGAGGACTATAAAAATTGAAAATTATGTGGAGACCAATATAACTCCAGTGAAGTATATGGGATGTGTCCACAGGGGATGGTCATGGTATCCATGGACTGTGAGGTCCCTAATGGGTTAAAGGGCTTCATTGATGGAGGGGAGAGAAGGCCTTGAGTGAAGCAATGGTTGGCATGGTATCTGGAGTAGCAATACTGGAAATGGCATTAGGAACAAATAATGATTTAATGACTTGTTGGAGTAAGGCTTGCCACTGATGGACTTTCCCAAAATCAGATGATTAGAGAATCCTAAATCCCTCAGTCTCCTGTACCAAACATTTGGAATGGGGTCTTAATGGGGGCTTGTTTGAGAGACCCCTATTTTATTTTTATTATCATTGTAATAATTATAAATTTTACTGAGGCTACTCTTTCCTTGTGTTGGGTACACTGTGTTATCCGGGAGAGATTTATGTTCAGTTAATAGTTATAATATGTCTAGAGCCTGGTGGCATGGCCTATTTAATGCAATAATGAGGCAAAATAAATGCAAGAAGGTCCTTGTAATAACAGTTGGAGGATGTCTAAGTGGAGAGGAACCTGTTCAGGAATGGCTAGAGCATCTCTTCCTTCAGGGTATTTGGCATAGTAATAGATTTGTAATAAGACCAAATAGGACAATGCCTATTTTCCAAAATAATTGGCAACTCTCCTCTGAAATAGTCTGATTACTGATGATACATGTATTAAGAACAGTGACAGTTGGATGGGCTATCCTCCATATCATCAACACCTATTGGAAGAAGGGGGAGGTCAGGGTTATGTCTGCCTGCCAGGCATTGGGAAGGTTTGAGCTGGCTACTTGAGGACCTAGGTCAGGGATCTCAATAGATTCAACTTAAGGATCTTGAGAAACACTGGACATATGTTTAATTTTGAGGTGGTTGAGTTCTAAGTCTGTGTTAAAAAGAGATAATCAGTAGACTGCCAGTTGTAAGATAAATAAGTACTAGGAATGTAATGTACAACATGATGACTACAGGTAACACTGCTGTATGGTGTACAGGAAAGTTGTTAAAAGAGTAAATCTTAAAAGTTCTCATCATAAGGGAAAATATTTTTTCTTTCTTTTTTGTATCTGTATGAGATGACGGATATTAACTACATTGTTGTGCTAACCATTTCACAGTATACGTAAGTCAAATCATTTTGCTGTACACCTTAAACTTATACAGTACTTGCTGTATGTCAATTACTTCTCAAAACTAGAAAAAATGAGACACAAGAAACCATTAAAAAAGAAAGTGATATTCCAAAGCAAGGTAGTCATATTATTGTATAGCTTACTTATTCAATCCAAAACTCATTCATTGAACACCAATTACCAAATTATAATTACAAATACCAGTTTGTCCTGGCTGCTGTGAATGGTGAATGAATGATACAAAGGAGAAGTTCCAGAAAATAGGAAAGGTGGTTGCTAAAGGATACTAGGATAAATAAGACATGGAAGACAGACATGCCTGTAAGGTTAGGAGGAGAGGGGTGGGGGGAGAAGAGGAAAAAGGAGAGAGATTAATTCCATAAGATTGCCGTGAGCAAAAGAATAATGATTACAAAAGGGAGCAAGTGAGTCATGCTGCTTCTTACAGGAGCAGAGAAGGAGCTAAAGATGGGAGGGAGTGGGTGCTCTTAACCTTTCCCGTTGTACTTAACAGCTTCCTCTAATGCCTCTTATTGAGTTTGTCATTTTTTTCACATTAACATTTGGTCCTTTTTAAAATTCTTGAGATAATCACAGTAATTATTCTGAGGCTACAATCCGCATAATTAATATATCACGACTGGCTCTATGAATTTTAAAGCAGAATCAAGGTTAAAAATTGAAGTTATACTTTCTTATTCTTTCAAGCTGGAGGTAAATATCTCCCATCTCTGAACTCCCACAACATTTATCTGTTATGCTTTGTATTCTGGCATTTGTGTGAAGTTGAATCACCTCTAATAGACTGAATTCCTTGAGCAGAAGGACCATATCTCTCTCATCTTTCATCCCCACTGCCTGACACAATGCCTAGCACATTGAAGGTGTCATTAAGTGCTGTGTTGTTGAAAAACGATGGAAGGATGAATTACTATTAGATAAATCAGTCTAGTCCTTGGCTATTTGCCCTGGACATACTTTAGTGAATGGGAATGTCTACCCGGAAGAAACCATTAACCTGGAGATATCAAGGAAGAATATTCGACTACATTTTGGAAGCACGCAACTTCTGACTTTCTACGAAAAACAAGAAATAATTTTAGTCACGAATACTGGCAACTCACCCTGCCAAGAATTCACAGGAGTTTGCAGATTGCTCAGACATTTTTTAAGACCATTCCACAGGATTTTTGGAAAGTTCATCAGTGTGACTGGGGTATGTATGAAGAGGGGAAGAGGCAAAAGTTATACAAGGCAGACTCCTGTCTTAAGAGAATTTAAGCATTGTTGGAAAAATAAGCATTACACATTTTGAACAATAAGAGTAAACTTTAAGTTAGGAGCCAAATTGAGAGGCCAAGAAGAAAGAGAGTCAAAATGGAAGGCCTGAGATTGGACTTGGTAGGCATTAGTGAAAAAAGAATAAAAATCTCTGTCACAAGACCCTGAGGTCCCAGTTATGTGGTTGAATGATGTGTGTAACTTGGATCTAAGCCTCACTTTTCTCATTTGCACAAAGGGGTTATTACTAACACATACCCTGCTTATTTGCAAGGCTAATTCGTAAATCGAACAAGGTCCTCTATGTAAATGCATTTTGTAGGTGGGAGAATGCTGAACAAGTGATGGTTAATATGGATAAGCCTTGAAGGATGGGTTTTTCCTTTAATATTGGCAAAAAGAAAGGGTAGTGTGTCCCATAGAGATGAATAGCACGAGCTATGAAGTATGTAGGTAAAAAGTTACATGGGAGAGTGAAAATCCTGGCCTAACTGGAGCAAACTATACAGTGAAGACTAAAAAAATATTGTTGCTCTTTATCTGAAATTCACATTTAATTGTGCATCCTATACTATCATTTGATAAATCTGGCAACCCTACCCAGGCTTCCCCATTTCTGCTGCCAAAGTCCAGCTCACGTGTAAAGGGTCAAATGCCATTTTTTCCACTGGGTTTTTAATTTCTGCCAGTTAGGAGATCTTTCTCTTCAGAAAGATGGGGTGGGGGGGGAGGTTAAGGAGAGAGCTGTATCCTTTAGTGTTTAAGACCTTAGGCTCTGAAGTCAGATATCCAGGATTTATAGTTCATCTCTCCTGTTGACCATTTGTGTGATCAAGGATTTTTAAGTTTCTCTGCTCCCCAATTTCCTCTTCTATATAAGAAAAATACTTATTCCATGGGATTGTTCTGAGGATTCAATAAACTCTGTAGTGCTTGGCATGCTGCGTAGTCTTATCCATCCATTACATTTTTGAGTACACACTGTATGGAAGGAACCCAATATACAGAAATGAAAACACATGGACTCGGCCCTCAAAGAATTCATAATCTAGGAGTTCATAGAAGTTGATACAGTTAAAATAAAACCAAGTTCATCCAGTTTCACGTCTTTCCTGGCATCTTCTATTAATGACTTAAAATCTTGTATTTCCTTCCAACTACTCTCCCATAATTCATACGCTACAATCTCCTGCACCACCTGCAAAGCCTACAGACACGTCAACCTCAACAAGTCCAAAGTGGAACCCTAGGCCTTTTTATCCTTTTGTACTCCCCACCTTCGTGAACTACACCACCAAGTCACACAAACCACAGAGTCTTTTCCTCTTCCCAGTTCCCCCATGCAATTAGGAAGCAATTTGTATCTAGTCTAGTTTTTGCTGTTGTTGTTTTGTATAATCTGTGGTAGGCAGAATTCTAAGATGGTTCCAAGATTTCCTGCCATGTACGCCTCATGCATAATCCCTGGGACTGTGAATATGATGAATTTTACTCTTGCCATTAGTAATGGCAATGGTTAGTAATATGGCACAGTTGACTAGGAAGATCAGGTTGTCTGGGTGTACCCAATCCAAACACATAAGTCATTTGAAAACAGAATTTAGTCAGGATGGTCACAGAAAGGGAAGTCAGAGACGCAATCTAGATGACTTGAAGAAAATAAACATCTGTGTTGTGAGCTGCAGATGGAGATGGATATTCTTGGGGAGCTAACAGTAGCTACCATCTGACAGCTAGCGGGAAAACTAGAACCTCAGTCGTACAAATGCAAGGAAATAAATTCTGCCAACAACCTGAATGAGGAGGGAGGAGGACCCTGAGGCCCAGATGAGAACTGCAGCCCTGGCCGACATGTGATTTCAGCTTCGTGTGACCCTGTCCAGTGAACACACCCACATCAGGCCCAGACTTCTGACCGGCAGAATTGTGAGCTAGTAAAAGGTTCCTTTTTTCCGGCTGCTAAGGCTGTGCTATTTTGTTCCACAGCAATAGAAAACAAAGTCACCATCTCACAGGCGCGCCACTTTCTCCACCTTCCTATGGCTACTTTGACTTAGTTCTCCCCTGGACCACCGCAGCTGCCTCCTGACTAGTCTCCTTGCATCCACTCTCAAAGCCTCTCACATCATCCAGGTTGCACACAGATGATAGAATGAACCTACTAAAATGTAAATCTGCTCACCCCACCCCACTGCTTTAAACCTTCCCACAGCCCTCACCACAGGGTAAATTCTAACCTATTTTTTTAACATGGTTTAAAGCACCTTTAATATTTTTCGTGTGCCTACCACCTCTGTGACCTGCATCTTGCCCCCTCACACCAACATTTTAGGCCTGCGGCCCCTCCAGGCTGTGTTAAGCCTCTGCACCTCTGTTCTTGCTATTCCCTCTGTGGGCATATTCTTCCACCTTCTGCTTTCAATATGGAGCCAGGCTTAGCGATTCTATGCCTCTCTTGGGTATCCTTGCAGAATTAAATGTGTTCTCCCATATCCCCATAATATCTAATTAAGATTACTATCACAGTACCTAAATAATCCATTGCGTGAATATTTATTTCTCTATCACCCTCCTGGAGAGGACGTCGATGCCTGAACTATACACAGGTCCAATTCCAGTGTCTGGAACACTGAGTGCTGAATAAATATGTGATTGATAAATATTCATTTGGTGAATAAACAACAGTTATTGTGCTGCTACGGTGTTCCCTGTTCCTTCTTTCAGATTCTTTTCTTACAAGGCAGTAGTTAGATTTAGGTGCCTACTCAGGACCAAATTGAATAGAACATTATCTGGGGTAAAAAGAGCTGCTAATGAGAGGCCAACATTAAATTAGGTTTTTCCTATTGCCTGAGAACAGCTGCTGGCTCTGTTACTGTGTCCAGTATTATTTCACGATGTTCATGCCCTCAAGGGTTAACTACTGAGTTTAAAGATTATATGGGCAACATGTTTCTCTGGCTCCTTCGCTTGGTCCTTTCCTTTTAATGTTTCTTTCTACTGACTAAGGATAGGCAAGACCAAAAAGGAGGTAAACTCTATCAAAGTTAATTTTATTACTCATCAGTAGTCCCCAGAATGTTGACACAGTAAGAAATTTTAGAATAATATGGTCTAAAGTCATCATTTTACAGATGAGAAAATGTAACTCTAAAAAGATGATGTCTCTTGCAGGCCCTCACCTGAGACCTGAGCCAGGCCCAGGTTGATAAATTCTATTCATAATAATAGTAACTTAAATATATTTTTTAAAACACTCGAATTAAAATTATAATTGGAATGATAAACAGGAAAAATATCTACAGTAAATCACGAACCAATTCATTAAGTAGAAGAACACCATGTAATAGAAAAAGATGAGAATGTTAATAGGTACCATATTTCACTGATTCTAGGATGCACGTTTTCTATATTTTAACACCTCTGAAGTCAGAGTAGCTATTTCAAATGATAACAAGAAGTATTTGTGATATAGTTTAGCAGCAGAGGGTATATTTGAAAATTTTCTTGGTGGTACATAAAATAATGTTATGTTTTACAATCAATAGTTTCTCAGGGTTAATGAAATGCCATACTTCACAGCAGAATAAATGTACATTGTCAATAAACATAAAAATATAACACACTAATAATATGCAATTCAGTTTGCAGATAAATGCAAATTGAAATTATATACTTAATTTTGGCCTATCAGATTGAGAAACATAATTTTCTTATGATAACACCAGTGTTAGCTATAGTGCCAGAAAATGGTTCATCTTTTATACTGTTAGCAAAGGAGCAGATTGGTATAAACTTTTTGAAGAAATAAAATTGGCAAAATGTATCAAAAGTCTTTAGAATATCCTCTCTCTTTCACAGGGAAATACCTAAGAAATTAAACAGAAAAAGGCATCTTTTAATTTTTTGGCCACCCAGCATCCTTTCCCCTTTCTTTTGTTTGTTTGTTGTTGTCTTTAGTATGTTAAATTCCTTTGTGAAGCCACTCTTTTTCCATTGTCATTTCATACAACTTGGGTTGAGCTGGTATCTCTCTAGCTCCAGGGCTAAGCCGTTCAATGCTTTCCACCCATCCAGCCACAGTCACAGATTCAAGGGTGGACTCACGACTCAGTATGGTCCTTATGAGCCTAGGATTTTTATCCAGTTCTGAGAAAGAAACTTTCCCCCTTTACGCTGGACTGGAATACAGGAAGAATTGGCTTGGGGCTGTTTTGTCACCATGTGAAGCCTGAGAGTAAGTCTAGTATGAAAGAAGCAAGGTAGAGAAGTGGAAAGGTACTGGGTCCTGCTAGAAATGATTCAGTACCCGGATCAAGCAGCGTCAGCTCTAGCCCTGGATTTTGCAGTTATACGAGCTGATACTTTTATTTATTAAATTATCTAACTGTCCATTTATTATCTATTTTGCTTAAATTAGCTCAGGTTGGATTCTTTTGTTGTTGTTAGTTGCAGTCAAAACAGTCTTAATTGATACATTTGCTGAGAATATAATTAAGGATGTATAAGAAGATTTTGATCTAAGTAGAGACATTTCAGAATTATTTATAGTGAAAAATTGAAAATAACTAAAATATCCAACAACAGAAGAGGAGTTAATGTCTAACATGTTCACAGAGGTACTGCGTGCCAGGCACTGTTCCAGGACCTCTATGTATATACTAACTCATCCAGTCCTCCCAAGAACCCTATGGCACAGTTACTAGTATTATCTCTATTTTGCAGATGAAGAAAGTGAGACATAGGGAGGTGAACTAACTAGTTCACAGTCACCCACTTATAGTAGTAGAGGTGAATATGAATGTAGACTGAATAACTCCAGAAACTATGCTTTTAACCATTAGGTTTACCAGTTCTCAAATCAATTGTAATCTATCCATATAATGAAATATATATCAAACTGTTGAAAACATATTTACTGATATCAAATATATTCGTAATATATTGTAAAGGAAAAAATTAGGTTATGAAAGAGCATGTAGATTTCCAGTTTCCAATTCAGCATAAAATGAGCTTAGAAATTGCCACTCCAACCCAACAAGTAAAAACCTAAACAGACTGAAAACTCCACTCTTCTTGGATCCATCAGAGATGTGAGGTCACAGGGCAAACCGCTGCCCCCCAAACTGAAGAAATAGGCAGATACAGAGAATCATAATTTACTGGAGCAGAAACTTCGTGGAAAAATCCTCTGTGGGAACCAGTGCCGGGGTAGGGAAACTGAAACTGTAATTGATGAATCACTGGAGGTTCAGGGTAGACAAGCCTGAGAGAGAGAACCCCCAGGGAAACCCACTCATAGGAGGTCCCCAAACTTTTGTGAGTTTTACCTCCAGGATCTCAACAAGGTTTTCACATTGAAGACTGGAGAAAAATCCCTTTGTGCTTCCAGCAGGGGGAGGGGAAAAGGAACCATTTTGAAATATGTCAAAGAATTCTGTTCTTAATAAGGCTTGCCCTCAAGAGAAACCATTTTACCAGAGCCTAAACTATTCAGGTTTTTTTCAAAGCCAAACCAACCTGGGGGAAAGGAAATACCCAACTCCATCCCGCTCTAGCCATCCTGTCTCACCTAAAGTATGGGGCAAGGGGCACTGAGAAGCAAATGCTAAGCTCACAATCTAGAGGCACAGTCTCACTAAAAGACTGAGACCTCAGCATAGGATTATACAACACTTCCCCTCCAAGCACCTTTCCATCACATTACTAAAGGTCTACTACAGCAGTTCCTTTTCCCTAACGTATCATGGCCAGCTACCAAGAAAAAAATTACAAGGCATACTAAAAGTCAGAAAACACAGTTTGAAGAGACAAAGCAAACATTAGAACCAGTCTCTCATATGGCAGGGATGTTGAAGTTATCAGACTGGGAATTTAAAACAACTATGATTCACATGGTAAGGTGTCTAATGGATAAAATAGACAGCATGTAAGAATAGGTGGATGATGTAATCAGAGAGATGAAAATCTTAAGAATCAAAAAGAGCAAGTATGGATATATCAT
Source organism: Pseudorca crassidens (assembly GCF_039906515.1). Lineage (NCBI taxonomy): Eukaryota > Metazoa > Chordata > Mammalia > Artiodactyla > Delphinidae > Pseudorca > Pseudorca crassidens. The sequence goes on along the minus strand of NC_090297.1, from coordinate 58,352,990 downwards.
GTGTATGTGCATTTTCTTTTTTCTTCAGAAAACGTGTTTCTTATGTAATAATAATATGTAAATAGTTGTAAGAAATTATTCCTCTTTACTTTTTTTTTGAAAATTAGGTTGTTGGTAATTGAGGCTGTAATAATCTTAGATAAAATAAGTTAAAAAAAATGTCAAATATCAGCAATTTCATATGGCTTGATGTAATAGCTAACCTTCTTTGCCCAGTGGAGACAAAGCATGGCCATCCAGCTTCTTTCATCAGGAGACAGCTTCCTCATTCCTCAGCCTTCATTGCTTGTCTACTCTCTCACTTTATCTCCTGCTTCCAAGGATAATTTAAAACAACCGCACATTCACAAAACCCGTTTAAAAGTGTCATGTTGATTGCTTATGTGCTTTATATTCCCATCTCAACTTGCCCTGCTGTTAAAATTTAGGCTGCACATTTCCCACTGCACTGTGCCTCATAAATCCAGAGGTAAAACAGTAGGCTAAATACCATCTGTTCCAGGAATTAACACACACACACACACACCCCCCTAAAACTGTGTTACTGGTTTAAGAATTATAACACAAAGATGATTTCAATGCAGCAAAATAGAGTAATAAAACTTTCACATAGCCTTAAACATTTTTTTTAACATCTTTATTGGAGTATAATTGCTTTACAATGTGTGTTAGTTTCTGCTTTATAACAAAGTGAATCAGTTATACATATACATATGTTCCCATATCTCCTCCCTCTTGCATCTCCCTCCCACCCTCCTTATCCCACCCCTCTAGGTGACCACAAAGCACCGAGGTGATCTCCCTGTGTTATGCGGCTGCTTCCCACCAAATGTAAAATAGCCTTAAACATGTAATACATGTGTCCTCCAACCCTACAATATTAGAGAAGATGGAATTCCATCCAAGAGTCCCACAAATTCATCAGCTGAGGGAACTCCCAATGAAATGAGTAAGCGCCCATGAATGCCAATGGTAGATAAAAGCAGAAGAAAAAGAAGAGGAAAGAAAACGGTCATATCTTGGGACAGTTACTAGCAAATCCATTAGGAATGCTGCTATTAACAGAACACCCAACTAACATTAGTTGAAACAAATATAGGGTTTTTTTTTTTCATATAGCAATAAATGTGTTCAGCTAGATGATTGCTAGTATTGGTTCAGCAGCTCAATAATAACATCAACACAGTTCTTCTCATCCTTTTACTCAGCTGTGCATAGCTTGTTGGCTTTTGGTCCTCACACTTGTCACATCATGGATACAACATGGCAGTTGTAGCTTCTCACGCATAATGTCTGGCACGTTGTAGGTTCTCACAAATGCTGGTGTCTTTTTCTGCCCAACTTCTAGTCCTTCATGTAGGGCCTGCAGGAGTAAGAAAAGATTTGCCTTCTCTTTGCTCACTCAGCAGGCATACTTCCCCAAAAGGAGGGTTTGCCTGACATCTCTCAGTATGGAGTGCCCTTGTTGGGCAGATATCCTGCCAGGACCCTCAGAGGCAGAGGCTTCCTTGCTACATAGTCACATACAGATCTGGTCCAGTCAGCCATGGTTGAGATATCAGGCCTGGGTTCACTGTAAGGGCATTGCCTTGGCCATAGGAGTCCATATAGAGGAGAGCTGGGCCCACTGGGCTTCTTTCCCTATGAGGTAGCTGTGTACCTGGTGGGCTCCTGACAGCTGAGTTTTCAGAGGTTCTTCCTGAGAATCCTGCCTCATAGAATGAGGCACTTTCTTGGGGAAAGCATTCACAAGAAAAAAAAAGGAATGATGATCTACGGGAAGCTACTACTATTTAGCACTAAAAGCAGATGTTAAGTTATCTGTTCTGTTCATTCAACAGGTATTTTTTGAACCCTCACCGTGTACCACACACTATTTTAGGTGTTTGGGATATAGCAGTGGATTTAACAGACTAAATCCTCATCCTCTGTATGCAAAACACACATATACAGACACAGAGCAATGCTTTCTCTGCCCTCCTCTGTGTTCCAGGAGTCTGCTTCCTTACAGACCTCACAACCCGGGCTGCCTGGCTTTCTACCTTTTCGTAAGGGTTTGGCCAATGGAAGGTATAGCAGGAAATTGGAAGTTGAGAGGTGAGAGAAGTCAAGATATTTCTTCCTCTCACTCCCAGGACTTTGGTCCATGGATTCTAGGAAGGACTTCATCCTTCTGGACCATGAGCTCCTACTAGGTAATCGCTCCTCCATGGCCCCAGCTCTCACTGGAATCTGTAATACTTTTCTCTCTTCTTGTTCCTACAGCTCTAAGTGTGGTAACATCTTCCTACCATTGCTGGTCTATGGATGCTTCAGTATTCTTTTCTGGTTAACTCTCCTCATTCTGTAAGTATTCCCTTAATTAAAGTCCCTTGAACCATTGCAACTGCATTCTGCTTTCTGCTAGGATCCAGACTCCAAGCTGGCTACATAACTTGTGAAGCCCAATGCAAAATAAGAATGGTGGGCCCTTATTCAAAAAGCAGGAAAAAAAGTGTTAAAGGTAGATTTAAAAATGTTTTCCTTTAAAAATATTTTATTGTTTATAAAATGAAACTGCAGTAATGTTGATATATGAGTAATAACATATATATTGAGAAAAGTATTTCTGGTGTCATAAATTTATATAATACAATATATAACATTAATATAATAGTTTGATTATAAGATTTCTTCTGGATCATTTTTTCTACAAATTATTAGGTCATCAAAATGTAATACTTTTAGCAACTTCATTTCAATAAATAAAATTAAAGAAACATCAATCACTCTCGGCAAATGCAAGATTGCAAATAATGTTGGAAAAAGTTTAATTCTGAGAAGGATCTTTCTGCTGATGCAGCTATTAATAAGCTGTTAAGAGTATTTCATAGGCTGTGACAAATAGGGATAAATTTCAGGCAAATTACTTTAAAATATAAATTGTATTGCATTTAGAGCTGATGATTTTTGTGGGATAATTTTTCTGAAAAGATTTAACTTCATACAAATGAGTTTCAGGTAAGTCTACATTTAATTTTAAATACAAATTTATACAATAGTATTTTAATGTTTCCTTTGACTTTCTTTAGTTCATGGATATTGTTTAAGGAAGTGAAAGTGACTTCATGATTTGTATATAATTTTAAATGCCTGTTTCTGCATTCTATCACTGTTTCTTCAATTAGAAAGAAACATTCATTTAAAATTTAAAAATTATCTTCCTTGTTAATAATTAGTTCATCTGAAACTTCGTATGAAAATGGTGTCCTTTTCTATTGAATGCAACGTCTTTACATTTAATTTCTATCTCTGTTTGTAAGTATTTACTTTGTAATACTGCAGCAGCTTTCAAAAATCAGGGATTCCAAACTGTGAAGAATTGTAATGACTCCCTGATATGCTTTATTGCAATTTCAGTGTATGTGCTTTTGTTTTGTAATTATTTGCTGACAGTTTGCTGACTGGGCACAAGCAATTTTTGTCCAGCACTTAGAATGGAAAGTTAATATTTGTGCAAAGCCTTAAGAACAAGCTCCCGGGATGGATGGGCAAGCCCGCCTCCCACCAGGGGTTCCGGAGTTGCTCCCTCCTACATCCATGGCTACTGCTGCTTTTGCTGCTGTTGTCTCTGTGACTGTTAGTGATCTGAGGCTTATCCTGGCCCTAGACCCAAGGCCGCAAAGCACCCTGGACAGCCCCGCGGTGTGTGCATGTACATCAAATGGCCAGGCTGACTGTGCCTGTGGACATGGCTGCTGGATCACAGCTGTGCGTGTGCATGCTATTGTCCAGAGTATCTCCTCTGCTCATCCTCTCCTCTGTGCATACCCCATTGTAACTTTAGACTGTATGTACTGCACACAAGTTAAAAGGTAAAATTGTGAAGAATTTCAAGACAGCAGCAACAGGGACATAAACCAAGCACTGTGTCCCACTGGGCATGCAGCCCTGTTCAACTGCATAGGTCCAATGCTCCTAAGTCAGCCCTAGTCTAACATGTACAGTTCATGAAATTTATCTTCAGTAGGAGACACTGAAAATGAACAGATAAACAAGGAAATACATGCTAAGATACCTGGTGGTGATAGTGAAGTATTATAGAAAACAAAGCAGAGCAAAGGAGACAGTGTCAGGGGATGGGGTGTATCTATACTCTGTCTAGGGTGGTCAGGTCAGGTCTCTCTGATGAGATGATATTTGAGGAGAGACAAGAATGAACCAAGAGAGTGAATCTCAGTAATGACTGGGAGCAGAGCATCCCCAGTAGAAGGAGAAGCAGGCACCCAATCCCTGATATGGGAACATGCTTGGAGAGTTCAAGCGAAAACAAGAGAGGGACAGCGCGCCAGGAGGGCAGCAAGCAAGGAGGAGAGTAGTAGAAAGTGAGGTCAGGAGAGGTCAAGGGGGCCTGATTGGACTCTGGATTTGTTGTAAGTGTGGGAAGCATTGGAGAAGCGTTGAGAGCTGGAAGAGACAAGATCAGGTGGTGGGCGGAGGGTAGCAATGCTGGAATTCTTCTCTTCCGCCTCACTGGTGCCACTCTCCTCCTGTCTCTTGACCTCGTTCGTTGCCTTGGTCATAGTAGTCGTCTCCCAGGTCTTCAAAGACGTCTTTCCTCCCTGGAGCCCTCATTCATACTGTGCTTTCTGCCTGGATGCTGTCTGACCATGCTTTTCATGGTGGACTCCCCTCAACTTTCTGGTCTCCCCTTAAACTTCACCTACTCTAGGAGCTGACATCCTGTCCCATGTATCTCCCCCACGATTGTATCTCAACTCTTTTTAAGTTTCCTTCATGGCATTGATTTATATCCACATTATCTGTGTGTTTACTTACTTGACTACACTTTGCATTTTAAAAAATGTGTTTACTTATTTTTGGTCTAGCTCCTCAACCAAAATGTAGAATCTATCAGGGTCAGGACTATGTCTTCTTTTTTTTTAATTTTTGTACAATTTTGAAAGGTTACTTTCCATTTACAGCTATTACAAAATATTGGCTATATTCCCTGTGTTGTACAATACATCCTTGATCCTATCTTAAACCCAATAGTTTGTACTTTCCACTTCCCCACCCCTATATTGCCCCGCGGCCCACTCTTAACCACTGGTTTATTCTCTATGTCTGTGAGTCTGCTTCTTTTTTTGTTATATTCACTAGTTTGTTGTATTTTTTAGAGCCCACATATATGTGATATCATGCAATACTTGTCTTTCTCTGACTTATTTCACTTAGCATAATGCCCTCCAAGTCCATCCATGTTGCTGCAAATGACAAAATTTTGTTCTTTTTATGGCTGAGTAGTATTCTGTGTGTGTATAGATATATATACACACACATATATCTATGTATATATAAATACATATATATACACACACACATATATACACAACATCTTCTTTATCCATGTATCTGTTGACAGACACTTAGGTTGTTTCCATATCTTGGCAATTGTAAATAATGTACTCTGAATGTTGGGGTGCATATATCTTTTCAAATTAGGACTATTTCTTGTTTCCCACTCCTGGAAATCAGCCTTCTCACAGCTCCTGGTATATAGCAGTGATGAATAACCATTTGCCAAATAAAGGAACCTCTCCTCTGTACATACCACCACAACAACTATCCTGTGGCTTGGCAATTCTGCACCTTCACCTGAAATTATAGAATTTTATTCCCACACTTGTCATCCAGTAAGTATGTGCTTATCCTTCAAGTCTTAGATGCATCCTTACCTTCACTATGGGAAGGCTTGTGTGTTATGTACACGTACACATATATACACACGCTTCACTAAATATGTCTATTGTTTCTCTGATGTGTTTCCAGCACCCTTTGTCCCTACCTGTCAAAGGACTCACCACATTGTATCACATTATATTATAATTATCTCTTTACATGTCTGCCCTCAAGGGGCTTATAGCATTAAGGGGAGACAGAGGGCAAATCCAGCTCAGTTTGGCAATCCCTGCTTCCAGCACTGCCCTGGCACATGGAGGTGATCATGGATGTTCCGGAAAGGAGTAGATGCATCTTAAAAGCTTCTTTATACCCAGGCTGCCTCAGTGATCAGATCAAATGTTACTCAGACCCTGCAGTTAAATTAACATGCTGTATTTTACATAGTTTTATGATTTTTCAAAGAAATTTTAATGCAGTAATACAGACTCTCATGCTTTTAGAGTCACCTTCCAATTTGATATCCCATCCATTGCTACCCCCAATTTTGAAAACGCATGATCTATTGACAAAGCCTTGGGCCCAAAGAGAGAGTGCTGAACCACGACGTCACCATGGTGGCTCTGAGATGTCATTATTAACCAGCATTTACTGCTGGACACAACATACCTGGAGTGAGAAAAGGAGAAGCCAGAGGTGGAATGAGGCTCCACTCCGTGTCGGCTCTGAAGCTAGACAGCCTAGTGCTTTTTCCATTACAGGTGCACACAGTGAGCCCATCTCTCATTGGCTAGGTGATAATTATCCTTAGGCTGGCAGCCAAAACCTAAGGCTGACTCTACCCTAGCCTGGCAAATGCACCTGCTGTCACAGGGTGGGCTTATTAGATTCATTAGAGATTAGGCTGCTGCCCAGAGTGGTCAGTTCAGAGCAGGGCTCACGACTCACTTTAATCCCTCACACTCTGATTCTCCTGTCACAGCACAGTACGTGGTGATCCTCTGATAAAACCCTCTCACCAGTTACCTCTCTCTGCCTTCTCTCACTTAAAAAAAAAAAAATGTATATATATATACACATATATATTATAATATTATATATAAGTTCCATGCAAACCACTTTATAGGCATCATCTCAGTTAAACCTCAGGACAGCTCAGGGAGACAGGCATTGCAATCCCCATCTTACCGACCAGGACCCTGGGCCTCCACTGTGTTAAATAGCTTGCATAAGGAAAGGACTTACCCAGGATGTAAGCTCTTATCTGTTGATATACGCGTGATGATATATGTATCAAACCACTCAGGAGTGACTGAGAGCTAAAATTTGTGTCTGAATGTATATTATCTGAATATATATATGCTGGCTTGACTTTATAACTTAAATATTTTAAGTGTGAAATTAAAAACAGAATTATAGACACGAAGAATTATGGGTTTAGAAAGGACTTTAATGATTATCTAGTTCATTGCCCTCACCCTCATTGGACAGAGAGGATAAAACTGTCACAGAATAGAATAGCCCAGCATCCCCTACTTTAGCCTGGTCAGCCCTGGTTGGGAATGTCCCCAGTGTAGTACTACACTACTAGAAAGCCCTTTTCCAATTCTCCACTGTGATTATGGCCTGAGTCCTACCTAGTTGTAGTTTTTCTGTTTGTTCCATTTCTCATGAAGCCCCTCAGGCCAGGTAGGAAGACAATTTCCTTTCTCTCAGTCTCCACCGCGTCCACGCCAGCACAGATGTGCTGACAGGATTCCGCCAGGCCAGATTCTGAGCCTAACCTTCACATCTGCAGGCTCCTTCCAGGAGAAAAACTGATATGCCACCAGAGAAGCTTGCGATGGACACTTGTTTGATGCCCCAGGGAGGCAAAGGCCAAGCAGCATTCTGGAAGTCCCATAGAAAACTAGGCCCATAAAAAGAAACACAATTGAGTTATTTGTAGTGAGGTGGATGGACCTAGAGTCTGTCATACAGAGTGAAGTAAGGCAGAAAGAGAAAAACATGTACTGTATGCTAACACATATATATGGAATCTAAAAAAAGAAGGTTCTGAACAACCGAGGGGCAGGACAGGAATAAAGACAAAGACGCAGACGCAGACGTAGAGAATGGACTTGAGGGACACTTGGGACGAAGTGAGAGAGTGGCATGGACATATATACACTACCAAATGTAAAATAGATAGCTAGTGGGAAGCAGCTGCATAGCACAGGGGGATCAGCTCTGTGCTTTGTGTCCACCTAGAGGGGTGGGGTAGGGAGGGTGGGAGGGAGACGCAAGAGGGAGGGGATGTGGGGATATATGTATACGTATAGCTGATTCACTTTGTTATACAGCAGAAACTAACACACCGTTGTAAAGCAATTATACTCCAATAAAGATGTTTTTAAAAAAAAAAGAAAACTAGGCCTTTAAAAGCCCCGAAAAGCTGAGACAAACCCTTTTCACTGTTTCAAGACATATGAAAGGAGTTTGATGTACAACCGCTCAGGACAAAAGTAAGCTGCTTGCTCAAGGAAAATATATTTTACGAGATCACCAGGATCACCTCTTTGGCAGGCGGCCTGCATGCTGAGCTGCAAATTCTGTGCCACCGGGCTGACATGCAGGCCCTAAGCCCAGAGGCCCACTCCTAACCCCAAAGGGAGAGGCCTGTGCATAACCGTGAGCCCTGGCTCGGTCTTCTCCCCCGGAGCACAGTAGGGAGGAATCCTGGGGGAGAAAGCTCATGCCAAAACAGATGCCAGAACCCATTCCAGGAGTCTGTTTTCCATCAAGCAGAGAAGACAAAACATGCTTACTAGCTTACAAGCAAAACGATTGCCGACTCCTTAAGCATCAGCTCAAATTCCACTTCCTCAAATTCCTAAACCCCTGAAACAACACATGTCTGCCTCCTCCACACGCCCCTCTAGAACATTTTTTAAACATATGAGCCTGTATGGCTTTATGGCTCTTTTTTCATGTGTCTTTTATGACACAGTGTGAGTTAGTGACCAACCAGGTTCACATACAAATTTTAACTCTCAGTTGCTCCTGGGTGGTTTGATACATGTATCAGCAGGTATATATCAACAGTTAAGAGCTTGAATCCTGGCTAAGCCCCTTCTTTGTGCAAGTCAATTAACCCAGTGGAGGCCCAGGGTTCTGATCGGTAAGATGGGGATTGCAATGCCTGTCTCCCGAGCTGTCCTGAGGTTTAAGTGAGATGATGCCTATAAAGTGGTCTGCGTGGTATTTGATACTCAGTGAGATACTCAGTAAATGTTTTGTTTCCACACCAGCCCCTCTCTTTACACAGGCGTGTAATCCATATATAGAAACTCTTGCAGTCAGAAGCATTTCAGAATTGAGAACTTTCGTATTCATAATGCCCCCATCAGGTCTGAGGCGCACATTATAAATTAAACATATTAATATTCTCCAGTGATATATCTGAATACATGACATACATTTAAATAATTGGAAAAAAAGTCTATAAATGACTTCAGATCAGTCTCAACAGGTTTGCTATCAAACAAGCATTGCAAACTTCCAAAAAATTTCTATTTTTGAAGTCCTTTGGACTTTGGAACTGTGACTAAGGGGTTGTGGACCTGCGTAATGACTATTGTTAAAGACATAACATCCCCACCAGGTATTAAAAACAGGGTTAGCTTTTGTTTTGCTTCGTGCCTGACTCAGAGCAGAAATTCAATAACCCTTTCTGAGTGACTAAGCAAATGAAGGAACGGATGTGTACTCCTTAAGAAACATGAAAGCGGCCCTTTCCTTCCATCACTCCCAGATAGAATTAGTCTTTGTTCTTCCTCTGTGTTTCATCCCCTGCACACGTCCATTTGACCAGACACTGCAGGTGGGTGGTGGGGTGGGGTGAAGTACAACATCAGAGTAGATCGAAGCTCAAAGGCAAGTGTGCCTCTGGCTTTTTCTTCCTTATGCTTATGAAATTTATTCTTAGAAAGAAATATGGTTGGATATTGTCGAAAAGATTTGACTTGGATAATTGTTCTGGCACCGGACAAGAAATGAGCAACTTTTAACTACGGTAGAAATGATCGTAAAGATATAGTTTAAAATTGCCTCGTACTCAAAAGAACTGAAAGGTTTGTGGTTCAAGTTTACCATAGTGCACTAGACATTATTCTCCTATATATGATACCAGCTAAGCAAGAGCTGTGATAGGAGTGACACAATGCATGTTTAACATAACATTGAGTACTTTTAAATGCTGGTAAGGTGCAGGACAAGTCAGAGGAGTGGAAAGGTTGGGAGAGTGTTAGAATGATCCCTGAAGGTGGTCCCTGAGGAGGCCGAATCCTGAGCACAATATGAGGGACGGATTGACCTTAATTGGGAAGAAAGATGTATTTTCCAAAAATTTGAGAATGAAAGAGTCTAGGATAGGTGGGAATATGGATCAGTTTATAGGCAGGGGTTCCAAAGGATGAGGACATGTCAACCTAATGCTTGTATTTTCTTGGTTAAATAGGGTCCAGGGTTCTCTACTGAGTGTCCAGAGTAAGAGATGGAGCAGAGGAGCTTGAGCAGAGTGAAATTAGACAGGGCCATGTGGGAAGTGGGACAGAAAACTCACTCCAGAAACACAAAGGGATGACTTGCTGTTGAGGGGTCTGTGGACCAAGGTGCCATGACTGTAATTAGCAATTCCACAAGCTCTGTGGACTTCTCCAGCAGTGTCTAGCACCTTGGGTCCAAGAGCATATAAAGCATACAGTTGATTGATTCAAGGGTGGGGGGAGGGAGGTGTTACCCTGTGAATACAATGGAGGTATCATAGGAAATGGGACTTGAGGCTATCTTCAGGGGAGTGTTAAAGTCATCAAGCCTGGGACTTCCCTGGTGGTCCAGTGGTTAAGAATCCACCTTCCAATGCAGGGGACGCAGGTTCGATCCCACATGCTGCGGGGCAACTAAGCCCGCACCGCAACTACTGAGCCCACGCGCTCTGGAGCCCGTGCACCACAACTACTGAGCCCAATCGCCCTAGAGCCTGTGCACCACAACTAGAGAGGAGCCCGTGCGCTGCGATGAAAGATCCCACATGCTGCAACTAAGACCCAGTGCAGCCAAAAAAAAAAAAAAAGTCGTCAAGCATGTACTCTGAAGGACCTGAAGATATGGGAAGAGGTTTGATCTTTCTCCCCAGGTCTGCTCTTCCATAAGGTGGTATTGTGCAGTGGTTAAGAGCACAGACTCTGGAATTGGACATTATGCATTCAAAATCCACTTACTACTGGCTGGGAGATCTTGGGCAAGTTATTTGACCATTTTGTACCTCCCCATTTCTACTGATAAAAAGGGGATGTTAATACTACTTGCCTCACTGGGTTGTTGTGAAGATTGAATGAGTTTATATACTTAGGGTGAAATTGGTATAAAATAAGATCTATTTAAGTATTACCTATTATTATTCCTCTAGAAGTCTCCATTTCAGTAAAATGCACCTCCACTGACCCAGAAGGTCATTATAGCAACTTGTTGAGGAAACATTGTCTCCTAGATCCTCCAGAAAAGAATGCAGCCTGCCTACACCCAGATTTCAACCCAGTGACACCCGTTTCAAATTTCTGAAACACACAACTGTAAAATAGTAAACCTGTGTAGCTTTAAGCCACCAAGTTTGTGGTAATTTGTTATAGCAGCAATAAGAAATTAATACAACCCCTTTTTAGCTATAGAACCTTAGCGTTAGTTACTTAAATTCTCTGAACAACAGTTTTTCAATATGTAATAATAATAAGAAGAATATGTAACCCTTAGCTATTGTGAGGAATAAGTGAAGGAATAGAAATAAGTTATTAGAGCAATGTCTGGTGTTATGGGCAGAATTACGCCCCCCCCCCCATTCATATGTTGAAGTGAATAAGTCTCTACCTCAGAATGTGACTGTATTTGGAAATAGAGTCTTTAAAGAGGTGATTCAGATTAAACAAGTCCATATGGGTGAGACCCTAATCCAATATGACTGGTGTATATAAAAAGGAGGAAAGACACCAGGGTACACACACACACAGAGGAAGGGCCATGTGAGGAAACAGCTAGAAGGCGGCCACCTGCAAGGCAAGGAGAGAGTCCTCAGGAGAAACTGAACTTGCTAATGCCTCCATTTTGGACTCCCAGCCTCCAGAACTGTGAGAAAATTTCTGTTGCTTAAGCCCCACAGACTGTGGTATTTCATTATGGCAGCCCTAACAGACTTATACCTGTGGCCCTACTAGGTAGTTAAAAATGTTGATTCTTACTATCACTTGTTCTTTATTAATAAATTTGGATACTAGGACTATTTTGTGGAATTACATTTAGGACTAAGATGATATAAGAAACCCGAGTTCTACTTTTGGCTCTGAATCTGTGGCAGCACCAGCTTGTCAGGACATACAAGTCCTATGTGCTCTCCATCTTTTTGTGTTGATGTTTTCTCTCTTCTGGTTGACGATGGTAGATTGAACACATGTGGCTTTCCCTGGATCCCTCAGCCGCATTCAAAAGATAATAAGGGGATTTTCTTTTAAAGGTATAAAGAAAACAGGAGAGAAAAAAAGCAACAAAAAACTTGGAAGCTGGAAACAAACGGATCGAGGAAAACTGAATGAGCAGATGACCTCATTCAATGAGCAGATTGAACCCTAACCTGTCCACGGGAGAGTGCAGAAGCAAGCTGGTAGGCACGCAGAGCTGAAGAGTGACTTGAAAATCAGCAGCATCAAGGATCGATGAAAGTGTGTGTGTGTGTGTGGTGTGGTTGTGTGTGTGTGACGGGGCGGGGGTGGGGTTAGGAGTCGAGGGGTGTGTGTGGTGGCTAAAAACCAGAAGACTGGTTGAAGAGCTCTTTAACACAGTTAAACCCTTAGACCCCCTCTCTTACTTCTCTAAGCTGATAGCTGTCCCTGCCCTAGAAGTAGAAGACAGAAATTGACTTTCTGGCAGGAGTGAGACAAAGGGATTCTGGATTGGGGGACATCTAGTTGGTGGGCAGGTATAAGGTACTGAAAATGGGGGATTTTAATGACAATCCACATATTGAATTCCAAGACACCCTTACCACCTTCCCCCTTAGGTTCTGAGAAGGCCGGCCATCAGGCTTGTAGTCTCCAGGCTAGAGATTAGAAGAGCCTTCTTTAAGAAACCTGCCCATCCTACGAGAGAAGAGATAGAGGTACTGCCATTTTTTATTCTGACCCGCCTGCCATGAATTCTATCCATCCACCAGCTCCGCTCGTGCGCCTTCCAGCCTCCATATCGCTTTCTTAGTATCCTGCTCTTAAAAATGTGCTGACGGCTCAGAGCTGGCTGAAGACACTTGAAGAAAACCTCTAACCTGAATATTGGAGACTCAAACTAACAAACACCAATAAAAAGGGAATTTGTAGGAAAGAGAAATAATGTAGGGACAAGGAACTTAACAGAGAAAAATAGCTATCATTAATATCCTCATACAGAGGGGAGACTCTATTGCAGCCACAACATAAGAACAGCTTTTATTATTACAAGGAATATTCATGAAAGAGAGCTTTTGGAAATCTAAAAATATGGTAGCAAAAGAGAAAAGCTCAGAAGAAGAGCTTGCAGATACCAAACCAAAAAAAAGTGTGCAAGAAGAGTGAATACCTTATTGTTCAACTATGAATAAAATTCACCTGGTCATTTTGATGCCACCAGAGATTATGATACAAATATTTTAAGAGGATGGGGGAAGTGAAGTTTATGGGGGATGTGTGTGTATGTGTGTTTGTATGTGGTTTTTTTTGTTTGTTTTGTTTTTTTTTTGTGGTACGCGGGCCTCTCACTGCTGTGGCCTCTCCCATTGCGGAGCACAGGCTCCAGACGTGCAGGCTCAGCGGCCATGTCTCACGGGCCCAGCCGCTCCGCAGCATGTGGGATCTTCCCGGACTGGGGCACGAACTCGTGTCCCCTGCATCGGCAGGCAGACTCTCAACCACTGCGCCACCAGGGAAGCCCTGTATGTGTTTTTTAGGAGGGATAAGAGAACTGAATCCTTGTCATCCATAGCAAGAAGTGAAGACATAATACCTAAAATGGAGAAGTAGTCACGGAAGCATGTTATTAAGAAATGCAGAGATAACTAAGCAAAGAGACTGCTAGAAGGTTCACAGCAGTTGTCTCTGGGTAGAGGGAACGATTGTTGGAGTGTGATGAGTATGGCAGGCTGGCTGATTTACCTTTACTAATAAGCCTTGTAGAAATAATTAACTTTGAAAACCGTCTACATATTTTTTAATTTGAAATTAAATTTTAAAAAGACTAGACGTAGCGGTTGGCACAGTGTCTGGCACATAGTAGATATTCTATATAACATCATCGGTTTTCTAATTTTATTATTTTATGATTCATTCTTGTTATTTTGACTCTTCGAATGTTGTTTATAATATTCCAGGGAGCATTCTTTTTTTTTTTTCAAAACTTTATTTTGTATAGCAACAGAGACACTTATCAGGAAGTTTTTAAGGCATGTTTTCCGGTGAGAATGGAGTAGGCATCCTGCCTTCTTTGTGACCAGCCCACCTATCCCACTGCTGATGAAATCAAGTTCAGGATGTATTCAGCTCCCTTTGCTTAGCCAGGGTCTGGAGTGAGATGGTTCCAGGAGGGGATAGAGGAAGTCCAGCGGTCTTATTCGTATGGACCCAATGCATCAGCTGGAGCTTCTATAAATTGATGGAGGAGAAACAGAGGACAAGGATCTTAGCAGCTCAGCTTTTGGTCAGGTAGAGAGTTGGCAGTTCTGATGCTTTATGCACCTGCACTTAATTTGCTTCCCTGGTCTTTTTAAGTGGGAGCCCATTAACACCTCAAGACTGATGGCTCTCGTTTTACATTCTGATTGAATGTACCTTCGCATAATGGAATGTGTGCTGTGACTGCTTCCCTGGAAAAGCTGCCCTATTTATTCAGCCACCCTGGAGAAAGGAGAGAGATTTTTCTTGCAGAGGCAAGAAATAGCCACAAGCTGCTATTAAACATCTTGGAGTTATAATTTTCAAATGTTGTTCATTTATGCTACCTTATAACATTATATGTTACATTAATATGTAACATTATACAGTGGTGGAAGGACCCATATTATCATTATTCTCACTTTGCAGATGAGAAAACTGAAGTACAGAGGTGATATGCCTACAGTCACACAGCTCAGTAAGGATGAGTCAACAAATCCCATCTTGATTTCAAATCCTGAGTCCTCTCTACTGTACCAGATAATTCTTTTTCTTTTTCTTTTTTCTTTCTTTTTTTTTTTTTTTTGGCTTATTTCCATGTGGATCAAACCTAGAGATCTGAGCCAGCACAGAGGAATATAAAGATAGTATGACATGTTAAGACCCTATAAAAGAAGACATTAAGGGTAAGGTAGAGGTTTGGCCAATGGCCTGAGCCAATCAAAACATGCCCTGGAGAGTTGTCTCTTGGGCAGGCTAGCAGTAAGAGCTGAGAGAAGGCTTCTACTCCAGTGAGATGCCCTGATTCTAGGAGTGGAATTGCAGAGGTGAGGGCTGCAGGAATAGTCACAGGCACCAGAGTTCCTGTCATCATAGAGCACAAATCGGGGACGGCTGGGCAGAGGAAAAAATATAGGTTTCATCTCTCTTGATAGCATTCATCAAATGGTGGAAGCTGATAAGGATTCTGAGCTGGAGGCCAGGCTCAACAGGAAGAGTGCCATGGTCGATTTGCAGCATCACCAAGGGCTCGGGAGGGTTTTGAAAGCTGTTGCTAAGTGTTTGTCATCCCTGGGCAGGAGTCTCTGTCAGATGCTCCCTCCCGAATGATAGGGTTGTCCTTTGAGCTGTGTCACCAGGAAGGGCACAACGGTCCCATCAGTCAGAGAGTCAACAGGTGGCTACTGCACAACCATCACCGTGGCGCTCAGTCTTGGCTAGCCACCGGATTCAGTAATGGCACGTCACAACAATATACACATTTGGGCCTCACCCCTATTATTCTCGTTCCTTGGACCTGGAGTGGAGCCCAGAGTCAATATTTTTTAAAACTCCAAAGTATATATATATTTTTTTTCTATTTTTTTTTCAAAGTATATTTTGATGCCCATTTAAGATAGAGAAAAATGTATAACCAATTTTGTGTAGGGCATGATCATACCTATTGGGGGGGGTGTGTATGTGTTGGGGGGTGTTTTATAAACTTTTTTCACCCCATCAGTGAGGGAGGGAATCTAGGCCTAGGGTTTGGAAGGTATCCAAACTTACAGCACCAGAAGCTGAGATCTAGAGGAGTTTATTAGACGAGTAAACTCACAGCCCAGGGAAGGAGGACACTGTAGCCCTGCAGGATCACATGGAGGGTGCAGAATGCCCCTGGGGGAGCAGAGTGAACCAGCAGGGACTATGGGGGGCAAGTTTTGTAACAAACAAGAAAAGGGTGAGGTGACTGCTGGTTCCTGTGGGAGGATGTGATTGGACTGTTCGAATAATCCTGTGGGCTGTCAGGAAACTGAGACCCATCAGGTTGAGGACTGGGTGGGATGCAGCTGACTCTGCTGATAAGAGATAGGCCTGGTGAAAGCAGTGGAACTCACAGCTAGGACTTTGGGGTACTATGGGGCTTGAAGGTTTCAAGGCAGCACGTGACGTTTTAGGCTTTGCAATACTGTCGCAGGGGTAGGGGAAGATGAGATGATAAAAATGAGCATGACAGAAATGGTCCCCAGGAGTCTAGAGGAAAACAAAGAAGGGTACACAAACCATTGCCTATAGTGATAAATGCTAAGATATGAGAGTTGGGGACTGGGGCCAGGTAAGTAGGGTAGCTAGGATAATGGTTTAGTTTTTGTTTTAACAAAACAAAGCCCTCCTCCTAACCCTCACATTCAACCAGAAATGTGAGGGTTAAGAGAAGTTGTTAGTATCCAGATCTTCCTGACCCCAAAGCTCAAGCCCCTCTCTCCACTGCAGGAGTGGCTTCTCCTTCTAGATGTGTCACACTTATTAGCACAATTTTTTGCACATGGTAGAGATGCAACAAAAAATATTTTTTGTATGAATACGTTCCTTAGAGCAAGTTTAAAGGTATGTGATAAGACTCAATCAAAGATAAGTAATATTCATGTTTGTTAAGCTGAGGAAATGAAGGCTTTTTTATTTTAAACTGGGCACCTCTTGTGTATTTGCAGTCATTCTGCTGGGCATTGGGGATACAAAGAAGAGATGTGGTCTTTGGCTCATTGAGGTTATATTTCACTGGGCACACACACACACACACCACAAAAAAAAACAATGCCAAATGGTGACAAGTGCTCCTCTAAAGGAAATGAACAAGGCACAGAAAGACAAAAAGTAGGGAAGAAGTGACCTACCATGGATAGGTGGTGGGAGTTGGGCTAGGTCTTTCTGGGTACCATTTATAACCTGAAACTGAAAGTGTAAGAAAGAACCCTGTATGTGAAGTGGACAGACCTCTTTTGCAGGTAGAGTAACTATTATGTGTAAGCATTCTGAGGTGACAGAAGCTTAGATTGTCTGGGAAAATGAAAGGCAACTCATATCGGGATTGCAGAGAGCAAAGGGAAGAAGGATAAGAAGTAGCAGCAAAGGTTAGCAAAGATACATTGACCATGATAAGGAGTTTGGATTATTTTCTGAATGCAGTGGAAAGTTTGAAGGGTTTTTAAGCAGAGGAGTACCATAATCTAATTTACATTCTGAGAAGATCACTCTGGGTGATATTGTGATAGATTATAGGCACAGGGAATAAAAAAGTAGCAAGCAACCATTGAGTTGGTTATGAGTTATGGTAAGAGAGAATGGTTGATGGTCCCATCCAGGTGACAATGGAGGAGGAAGAACTTGGATAACCTTGAGATATAATGTATTTCAGTGGGAGAATCAATAGAAATTGCTAGTGGATTGGATGGAAATGTGAGTAAGGAATCCAAACTGGCACCTAGGTTTCTGGCTTGAGCGAAAAGGTTGATGGTGATGCCATTTTGTACACGTAGAAGACTGTGGAAGAATGAGGTTTGACAGGTAGTCATCAAGGGCTCTTAGACCATCTAAAAATTAGTAACTTGCTTGAGGCCATAGAGCTAGAGAGTGACAGAACCTGAATTAGAATCGATCCTGTGATTCCATTATACTTGTAAATAAATCATTACAAATTGCCATGGTTTAATCTTGGCAAAGAGGGAAATAATTTCATTATGATTTATAGGCAATTACATTAAGCTGCAATTAAGCCTTTGCTCTTTCAAAAATAAATGTAAAAAAAAAGAAAAAAAATAAGGAGAGGATTGCTAGAATAGTTTATCAATGTGCACTTATTGACCAATGTTTATGCGTACGGCGTTGCTAGGTAATGCCAATATTTTCAAGACATGGCTCATGCCTTCAAAAAGCTCATAGTGTAATTCAGCAGTTTCCAAATTATTATATACCAAGAGATATCTGTGAGTGTTATATGAGAATATGGGCAATCAGTTAAAGAGAGAGCCTTTTATCAATTAACATATTTTGTGAGAACTGAGAGGAAAGAAATATGGTTATAGCACTTTCTAAGCTTATTTGACCTAATAATCTTTATTTGGCAGATCTTTGTCTTGCAACATTATAACATACTTGTGCTTCACAGAACAGAGTTTGGAACAACTTTATCCAGTTGGAAATATGGGAACCTGAGGCTTCCATATGTGAAGCTATCTCTTGAACAGATCACAAGCTCTGTAAGCATAAACTTATACTACAGTAAAGGATTCTTTATATCAGTAATAACAACAACAAAAACAGTAGCTAACATTCACTCGGTTGTCATTCTACAAATATCAGTTGAGCCTCAGTCATGTGCCAGGCACTGTGCCAAGAACTAGGGACATAAGTGGCAAGAAGCCAGACAAGGCTAGTATCCTTCCAGGGAACCTAGAGTCCAGTGAAAAGATGATGTTAAAACTCAGTCTGGATGAGAGCCAACACAGCCATAAATAAATAAATAAATAAATAAATAAATAAAATTTTTTAAAAAGGCAGAATTCCTTTAAAAAAAAAAAAAACTCAGTCTGGATGAGTGCAGCTAACAGCAGCTATGAGCGGGCAGGCACCAGTCCTCCCCAGCCCTCTCCCCCATTCTTCTCTATATCCATGTCAGCTGCTGAGCTCTTCTGAAGAGCTGCTCATGGTTGACTTGGATGAAGGCAGAGGCCTTTCCCACAACTGCCACAGGGGAGCATGGAGCCAGGGGATCAGGACACTGTCATTTAGCTTGGGGTCCTTGATCAGGATGTATAATGGACCTACCTTATACAAAGTAGTAAACACAGAGAATTAGGCAAAATGAAGAGACAGAGGAATATGTTCCAAATGAAAGAACAAGACAAAACCTTGGAAAAAGAACTAAATGTAGTGGACGTAAGCAATCTACTGAATAAAGAGTTCAAGGTAATGATCATAAAGATGCTCATAGGGGTTTCCCTGGTGGCGCAGTGGCTGAGAGTCTGCCTGCCGATGCAGGGGACATGGGTTCGTGCCCCAGTCCAGGAGGATCCCACATGCCGTGGAGCGGCTGGGCCCGTGAGCCATGGCTGCTGAGCCTGCATGTCCAGAGCCTGTGCTCTGCAACGGGAGAGGCCACAACAGTGAGAGGCCCGCGTACCACAAAAAAAAAAAAAAAGGCTCACAGAACTCAGGTAAAAATGGAAGAACAAGTAAGAACTTTAACAAAGATTTAGAAAAATATTTAAAAAACAGAGCTAAAAGAATATAATAACTGAAATAAAAAACACCCTAGAGGGAATCAATGGTAGATTAGATGATGTAGAAGAATGGAACAGCAAACTGTAAGATGGAGTAGTGGAAATCACTGAAGATGAACAGAAAAAAGAACAAAGAATAAAAAGAAATGAAGACAGTTTTAAGAGACTTCTGAGACAACATGAAGCATACTAACATTCACATTATAGGGGTCACAGAAAGAGAATAGAGAGACAAAGGGGCAAAACTTATTTGAAGAAATAATAGGTGAAAAATTTTCCTAACCTGGGAAAGGAAACAGACATCCTAGTCCAGGAAGCATAGAGAGTACAAAACAAGATGAACCTCAAGAGAGCCACACCAAGGCACCTTATAATTAAAATGGCAAAAATTAAAGATAAAGAGAGAATCTTAAAAGCAGCAAGAGGAAAACTAGTTACATACAAAGGAACTCCCACAAAACTATCAGCTGACTTTTCAGTGAAAACATTGCAGGCCAAAAGAAAGTAGGACAATATATTCAAAGTGAAAGGAAAAAAACTATAATCAAGAATACTGTACCTGGCAAAGTTATTATTCATAAATGAAGGGGAGATAAAGAGTTTTATGGAAAAACAAAATCTAAAGGAGTTCATCACCACTAAACAGTCCTTATAAGAAATGTTAAAGGGACTTCTCTAAGCAGAAAAGGA
Organism: Pseudorca crassidens; assembly: GCF_039906515.1. Classification (NCBI taxonomy): domain Eukaryota; kingdom Metazoa; phylum Chordata; class Mammalia; order Artiodactyla; family Delphinidae; genus Pseudorca; species Pseudorca crassidens. The sequence goes on along the minus strand of NC_090297.1, from coordinate 58,332,895 downwards.
AAGGTCACAACCAGAATTAAGAAAATATGAAATAAAAAGATATCATTGTAAAGGCAAATATATAGTAAAAGGAGTGGATCAACCACTTTAAAGCTAGTATGAAGCTTAAGAAACAATAGTGGTAAAATCATCTATATCTACAATAAGTACTTAAGAGATATGCAAAAGTTTTAAATGTAAGATATGACATCAAAAATATAAAAAGTATAAAAAGGAAGTAGTAAAAACATGGGGCTTTTAGAATGTGTTCAAATTCAGATATCATCAACTTAAAATAGCTTTATACACAGGTCATTATATGAATTCCATGGTAACCACAAGCCACAAGCCTATAATGGATGCACAAAAAATAAAGCAAGCCAGAAAACAATTAACAAAATGGCAATAAGTACATACCTATCAATAATTACTTTAAGTGGACTAAATGCTCCAATCAAAAGATAGAGGATGGCTGAATGGATATTTAAAACAACGAGGCACATATATATGCCCTCTAAAAAGACTCAGTTCAGATCTAAAGACACTCACAGACTGAAAATGAAGGGATGGAAAAAGATATACCATGCAAGTGGAATAAAAAGAGCTGTAGTAGCAATACTTACATCAGACAAAATAGACTTTAAAACAAAGACTGTAACAAGAGAAAAGAAGGACACTACATAATGATAAAAGGATCAATCTAACAAGAGAATATAATACTTATAAATATGTGCCCAACATAGAAGCTCCTCAGTACATAAAGAAACTATTAACAGACATAAAGGGAGAAATAGTAACAATAATAATAGGGGACATTAATACCCTACTTACATCAATGGATAGATCAACCAGACAAAAAATCAATAAGGAAACATTATCCTTAACAATTAGACCAGATAGACTTAATAGATATCTAAGGACATTCCATCCCAAGATAGCAGGATACACATTCTTTTCAAGTACACATGGAACATTCTCCAGGATAGATCACATGCTAGGCCACAAAACAAGTCAATAAATTTAAGAAGATTAAAATCATAGCAAGCATCTTTTCTGACCACAATGGTATGAGACTAGAAATCAATTGCAAGAAGAAAAATGGAAAAAACACAAACACGTGGAGGCTAAACAATATGGTACTAAACACCAAGTGGGTCGTTGGAGAAATCAAAGAAGAAATTTTAAAAAAATACTTTGAGACAAATAAAAATGGAAACACAATGTACCAAAAATCTATGGGACACAGCAAAAGCAATTCTAAGAGGGAAGTTTATAGTGATACAGGCCTATCTCAAAAAACAAGAAAAATCTCAAATAATCTAACATTACTCCTAAAAGAACGAAGTTCAAGGTTAGAAGGAAGGAAATAATAAAGATCAAAGTGAAAACAAATAGAGACAAAAAAATCAGAAAAGATCAATAAAACTAAAAGTTGGTTCTTTGAAAAGATAAATGAAATTGATAAACCTTTAGCCAGACTCACCAAGAAGAAAAGAGGGCCCAAATAAATAAAATCAGAAATGAAAGAGGAAAAGTTACAACCAACACACAGAAGTCAAAGGATCATAAGAGATTACTATGAACAATTATATACCAAAAATTGGACAACTTAGAAAAAATGAATAAATTCCTAGAAATATACAATCTTCCAAAACTGAGTCAGGAAGAAATAGAAAATATGAACAGACCTATTACTAGTAGTGAGATTGAATCATTAATCAAAAATTCTCCCAAAAAACAAAAGTCTAGAAGCAGATAGTTTCAATGGTGAATTCTACCACACATTTAAAGAAGAGTTAATACCTATCCCTCTGAAATTATTCCAATAAATTTTATAGTTCTATAGGTCCAAGATTACCCTGATACCAAAACCAGACAAAAACACTACAAAAAAAGAAAATTACAGGCCAGTATCCCTGCCGAACATAGATGCAAAAATCCTCAACAAAATACCAACAAACCGAATTCAACAATACATAAAAAGGATCATACACCATGATCAAGAAAGATTTATCTCAGGGGTGCAAGGATGATTCAATATCCACAAATCAATCAACATGATACACCACATTAACAAGATGAGAGATAAAAATTACATGATCATAAAATCCAACATCCATTTTTGATAAAATGCTCAACAGAGTGGGTATAGAGGGAACATACCTTAATGTAATAAAGGCTATATATGACAAATCCACAACTAACATTATGCTTGATGATGGAAAGCTTAAAGCTTTTCCTCTAAAATCAGGAAGAAGACAAGGATGGCCACTCTTGTCACTGTTGTTCAACATAGTATTGGAAGTCCTAGCCACAGCCATCAGACAAGAAAAAGAAATAAAAGGCATCTAAATTGGAAAGTAAAACTAATTGCAGATGACATGATATCATGTATAGAAAACCCTAAAGACTTCACTGAAAAAAATGATTAGAACTAATAAGTGAATTCAATAAAGTTGACAGATACAAAATTACTATAAAAATCTGTTGCTTTTCTATACATTAATAATGAACTATCAGAGAAATTAAGAAAATAATCCCATTTACAATTGCATCAAAAAGAATAAAATACCTAGGAGTAAATCTAGCCAAGGAGGTGAAAGACCTGTACTCTGAAACTTATTAATATGTTGATAAAAGAAATAGAAGACAACACAAACAAATGGAAAGATATACTGTGTTTATGGATTGGAAGAATTAATGTTGTTAAAATGTTGACACAACCCAAAACAATCTGATTCAATGCAATCCCTATCAAAACACCAATGGCATTTTTCACAGACCCAGAACAAATGATCTCAAAATTTGTATGGACTCGCAAATGACCCCAAGAGCCAAAGCTATCTTGAGAAAGAACAAAGCTGGAGGTATCATGCTTCCTGATTTCAAACTATACTACAAAGATATTATAATTAAAACAGTATGGTACTGGCACAAAAACAGACATGTTGATCAATGGAACAGAATATAGAGTCCAGAAATAAACCCATGCTTCTATGATCAATTAATCTATGACAAAGGAGGCAAGAATATAAGTGGGGCAAAGACAGCCTTTTCAATAAATGGTATTGGGAAAACTGGAGAGCTACATGCAAAAAAAAAAAAAATGAAGCTGGTCCACTTTCTTATGGTCCACCATATTAAAAAATAAACTCCAAATGGATTAAAGACTTAAATGTAGACCTAAAACCATAAAAACTCCTAGAAGAAAACATAGGCAGTAAACTCTTCGATGTCAGTCTTAGCAATATCTTTTTGGATTTGTCCACTTAAGCAAGGGGACCCAAAGCAAAAATAAGCAAATGGGGGACTTCCCTGGTGGCACAGTGCTTAACAATCTGCCTGCCAACGCAGGGGACATGGGTTTGAGCCCTGGTCCAGGAAGATCCCACATGCCATGGAGCAACTAAGCCCGTGTGCCACAACTACTGAGCCTGCGCTCTAGAGCCCACGAGCCACAACTACTGAGCCTGTGTGCCACAACTACTGAAGCACGCATGCCTAGAGCCCATGCTCTGCAACAAGAGAAGCCACTGCAATGAGAAGCCCGAGCATGGCAACAAAGAGTAGCCCCTGCTTGCTGCAACTAGAGAAAGCCCACGCACAGCAATGAAGACCCAATGCAGCCAAAAATAAATTAATTAAAAAAAGAAAAAGCAAATGGGACTACATCAAACTAAAAAGCTTTTGCACAGTGAAGGAAACTATCAACAAAATGAAAAGGTAACCTACTAAATGGGATATTTACAAATGATATATCCAGTAAGGGGTTCATATCCAAAATACATGAAGAACTCATACAACTCAATATAAAAAAACTAGCAATCTGATTAAAAAAATGGGCAGGGGACCTAAGTAAACAGTTTTCCAAAGAAGGCATACAGATGGCCAACAGATACATGAAAAAATGCTCAGTTATCAGGGAAATGAAAATCAAAACCGTAATGAGATATCACTTCACACCTGTCAGAATGACTATTATCAAAACACAGAGGTTGTGGAGGAAAAAGAGCCCTTGTACACTGTTAGTAGGAATTTAAATTGTTGCAACCACTATTAAAACAATATGGAGAAAATATTTGAAACAAAGCAAGTGACAAAGGATTAATCTCCAAAATATACAAGCAGCTTATGCAGCTCAATATCAAAAAACAAACAACCCAATCAAAAAATGGGCAGAAGACCTAAATAGACATTTCTCTAAAGAAGATACACAGATTGCCAACAAACACGTGAAAGGATGCTCAACATCACCAATCATTAGAGAAATACAAATCAAAACCACAATGAGGTATCATCTCACACCGGTCAGGATGGCCATCATCAAAAAATCTAGAAACAATAAATGCTGGAGAGAGAGGGTGTGGAGAAAAGGGAACCCTCTTGCACTGTTGGTGGGAATGTAAATTGATACAGTCACTATGGAGAACAGTATGGAGGTTCCTTAAAAAACTACAAATAGAACTACCATATGACCCAGCAATCCCACTACTGGGCATATACCCTAAGAAAACCATAATTCAAAAAAAGTCATATACCAAAGTGTTCATTGCAGCTCTATTTACAATAGCCAGGACATAGAAGCAACCTAAGTGTCCATCAACGGATAAATGGATAAAGAAGATGTGACACATATATACAATGGCATTTTACTCAGCCATAAAAAGAAATGAAATTGAGTTATTTGTAGTGAGGTGGATGGACCTAGAGACTGTCATACAAAGTGAAGTCAGAAAGAGAGAAACAAATACCATATGCTGACACATATATATGGAATCTAAAAAAAAAAAAAAAAAAATTCTGAAGAACCTAGAGGCAGAACAGGAATAAAGATGCAGACATAGAGAATGGACTTGAGGATACGGGGAGGGGGAAGGGTAAGCTGGGACGAAGTGAGAGAGTGGCATGGACATATATACATTACCAAATGTAAACTAGATAGCTATCGGGAAGCAGCCGCATAGCACAGGGAGATCAGCTCAGTGCTTCGTGACCACCTAGAGGGTTGGGATAGGGAGGGTGGGAGGGAGACGCAAGAGGGAGGGGATATGGGGATATATGTATACGTATAGCTGATTCACTTTGTTATACAGCAGAAACTAATAAAGCATTGTAAAGCAATTATACTTCAATAAAGATGTTAAAAAAAGTTATTTCTACCATGTAATAATCTAATAAATCAAGAAGTCAAGATTAAAAAAACAAAACAAAACAATACGGAGTTTCCTTGAAAAATTAGAACTACCATACAATCCAGCAATTCCACTCCTAAGTATCTAACCAAAGAAAATCCAAACATTAATTCATAATGATATATGCACTCCTATGTTCATTACAGCATTATTAACAATAGCCAATAGCCAAAATATGGAAGCAACCTAAGTGTCCATCAATAGATGAATGGATAAAGAAAATAAATATTCCATTCCACACAATGGAATAATATCTTGCCATTTGCAATAACATGCATGAATCTAGAGGGTGTTATACTAAGTGAAGTATATCAGACAAATACCATGCTATTTCACTTATATGTGAAATCAAAAAAAAAAGAAAATTACCAATCACAACAAAACAGAAACAGCCTTATAGGTACAAAGAACAAACTGGTGACCCAGAGGTGAGGGCCATGGGGAAATGTATGAAACAGATGAAGGGGATTAAGAGGTACAAACCTCCAGTTATATAATTCAAGCATACCCCATTTTATTGTACTTCATGTTATTGTACTTTGTAGATATTGTGTTTTTACAAATTGAAGGTATGTGGCAACCCTGCATTGTTAGTTGATGTTTAGCATGTTTTAGCAATAAAGTATTTTTAAATTAAGGTACGTAGATTGTTTTCTTAGACATAATGCTATTGTACACTTAATAGACTAAGACATAGTGTAAACATAATTTTTATATGCACTGGGAAAACCAAAAACTGTGTGTCACTTGTTTTATTGCAATTTTTGCTTTATTGTGGTGGTCTGTAGTCATAACCTGCAGTATCTTTGAGGTATGCCTGTAAATAAGTCAAGGGTATATAATGTACCTCATTGGGAATACAGTCAACAATATTATAACTTTGTATGGTGACAGATGGCTTATGAAGATCATTTCATAATGTATATAATTGAATCGTACACTATGTTGTACACCTGAAACCAATATTATATGTCAGCTATACTTCAATAAAACTAATTAATTAATTAAAGGGGATTGAGCCACAGGGGCCAGGAATGCCCCGTCACCACACATCTAATAAGCAACTTTCTGGTTTAACACCTATGACAAATCTAAAGCTAGAACCACCAATTCTTCTGAACCTTGAACTTTTCGTGTTTTAAAGATTTACACGCTTAGCAACTTTCAAATATACAATATAGTGATATTAACTATAGTCACCATTTTGTACATTACATCCCCAGGACTAATTTACTTTGTATCTGAACGTTTGTACCTTTTGACAGTCTTCACCCATTTGGCCCACCCCAGACTCCCTGCCCCAGGCAACCACTAGTCTGTTCTCTGTATCTATGAGTTTGGTTTTGTTCTGTTTTTGTTTCTTTGGTTTTGTTCTGTTTATATTCCACATAAAAGTGAGATCATACAGTACTTGTGTTTCTCTGTCTGACTTATTTCACTTAGCATAATGCCTTCAAGGTCCACCCATGTTGTCACAAACGGCAGGATTTCCTTCTTTTTTCTATGGCTGAATAATATTATATATCTGTGTCTCATATTTTCTTTATCCATTCATCCATCACTGGACACTTAGGTCATTTCCACGTGTTGGCTATTATAAATAATGCTGCAGTGAACATGGGGGAATATATATTTTTTCATGTTAGTGTTTTTCTTTCCTTCAGATATATATCCAGAATCGAATTTGCTGGACCGTGCAGTAGTTTTATTTTTAATTTTTTGAGGAACCTTCATACTATTTTCCACAGTGGCTGCACCCATTTACATTCCCACCAACAGTGCACAAGGGTTTCCTTTTCTCCACATCCTCGCCAACACTTGTTATTTCTTATCTTTTTTGTAATAGCCATTCTGACAGGTATGTGGTGATATCTCATTGTGGCTGTGATTTCCATATCCTTTATAACTAGTGATGCCGAACACTGAACCTTGAATTTGACCAGAATGTTTAGAACCCAAAGAAGTTGAGGAACCACTCAAAGATGTTCAATCCTTGCAGGTACTAAGGAGTTGTTCTCTTAAGGAACAGTGGGCAGATCCACTAGGAAGGCAGTGACTCTGGGCTTGGGGCTTTCCCCCATTAGGTCCTTCTCCCTCTTGTTTCCCTCCATTCAATTCAAGTTTCTGCTTTATAGATGAAGAAACAGGCATGATAGGGTTTTTTAATTTGTCTAAAGTCACACACTAGTAAAGGTGGAGCCAGAATGCAAATCCAGGTCTGTGGAATTCACCTCCTTCTCATCATTAATTTTGCCAAAATTAAGCACGCATGAGGCAAAAGGCCAGCACGGGGAGCCGGGAAATGGCAGGTCTCCCTATACCCTAGCCTGTTTATCCCCTTTCTGAAGGTTTGTGGGGTCCTGGCCAGGATTACTGGGGCAGATACATCTGAGCATGCTCCAGGCTCTCTCTGATGTAGAGATTTCGGCAGATTTCCAGAGAGGTCACCAAGACACACAGGCCACCCTGATGCCATGGTTAATTATAATAGCAAACATTCATAGTGGGCTTACTGTGTGCGGGCGTTGATCTAAGCTCTTTACCCATATGAACCCATTCGATCCTTTAACTCTGTGAGGGGGGTACCATCATTATCCCCAAGTTTACAGTTGGGGAAACTGAGGTACAGAGAGATCAATGAACTTTCCCAAGTTTGTCGAGGTGGTGAGTGGTGGATCAGGTTTCAAACGGTGGCACTCTGTCTCTGTACCCCTGCTCCCCTCGTTCCGCCTCTCCACGCCCAGGAGCACACACTTTGAAGCTACATTGATATATCAGGTTCAAATCCTGGCTTTGCTATGAAACCTTAAGCATGTCCCTTAAGTTTTCTGGACTTGTGTCCTCAATCACCGTAATGAGGATGAAAAACGTGCTTCCTAGGGTTGTTGGGACATTAAATGACTAAAGCATGTGAGTCACCTGGCAAGATGCCTGACACGTAGTAAGTACGGGATAAATGCTGGCAGATTTTGCCATCGGATGGATTTAAGCACCCAGTAAACCCCTTAACAGATGGCTCCCTCCTGTGGTGTGTAGAGCCACCTCAAGAGCTAGGTGGGTGGTGGGGAGGTGCAGGGGTGGGAGGGAGAAGGAATCTTCCACTTGGGGCGCTGAGGCTTGGAGCTGGTGAGCTGCCAGAGGATGAAGGAGTCCAGCAGACCCCACCTCTCAGCTCTGCGTACACCAAAAAGGGGGTGCTTGATTTGGAAGGGAAGGAAGGAGAGAGAAACCAGACTGAGCTCGCAGAGGGACAAAGCCAGCTATCTCCACAACTCTAACTGCTGTTGGCTCTCTGCGTGGTTCCTTCCAGAGCCTGGCACTGCATGTCAATGAAGCTACCTTCCACACCCTTGAACACTGGGGTCTGTAGCCTCCCGAGTCTGGACGAGGCTGGTCTGAGCCACTTCCCCCCTGGCTGTCAGGTCCCTGCCCTTGGAAACCTGTCCAGGCTCAGTCTTGCACACTCCCCAGACGCCTCTGCCTCTGGAAGCCTCAGACACCCTGTGACTATTGAAGGGAACCCATGGATGGCTTGGGAGGAGATGCAGGTCTGTGGTCTGTCCACACCTGCCCCCAGATATGACCTTAGTGAGAGAGAACATTTCCTGGAATGTTAGAGATCAGGAAGAAAAAGAGCCCAAACTCATGGAGTTGAGGACAAAGCCCCAGTGCAAACCTGCAACCGTGTTAGAATAACAGCTGTTAGCTGAGTGCCAGATGCAGGGCTCTACCTGTGCACTCTCTGTTAAGCCTCAGAAGAACCCCATGAAGCAGGTATGATTAGGACTCCCAATTTGAGGACAGTGAAAAAGTCCAGAGGAGTGAAGTCTCTGATCCCAAGTCACACAAGGAGTTGGCTGCAAACCCAGGTCCAACCAAGTCCAGAACCCTTGCTCTCAAGCCGTGTCTCTGCACCAAATTCCTGGCACCAGCCCCTCTTCTCTACTCACATGTCTCAATCCTGCTGCAGCTCTAAATCAAATATCAGAGCCTGCCACTTGAATGAACTCCCTGTGATATTGTCAGTGCTTTTTAAAATCAGAAGCAAACAGGAAAACAGAGTTTCTCCAAAGTTTAATTAATTCAACTCAACTCGACAAATACTTTTTGAGTATCAAGTCAGTGACAGACACAGGTTTAAATGCTATAGGGAATGTGAGGGGTGTGGGAGGAAAGGGGAGAGGCCAGAAAGAGGGAATAAAATGGGAAAACACTCAGTCCTTGTTCTCAAAGAGCTTTTTATCTGTAGGTGAAAACACCAAGTGATCAGACCTGGACCTACAAAAGTTTTTTAAACAACTTAGCCGGGAAGAAAAGGTAGATAAAAATATTGTCCAAAATGAACACGAGCCAGGCTGACATTTCCCTGGGCTCAAGTGTCAGACAGTGACACACACGCCCCAGTCTCCCCGGCTCTACTCTGCCTCACCATGGTAACCGCCTGCCGGGGGGCCCTCATCTGCCAGATGGTTTTTTTTTATATGCTCTGGATGTAGCCAGAGAGGAGAAGATGGATGAATGGATGGCTGAAGTACCCTCAGTCTCTCTGCAGCCCAGCAACCCCAAATGTGTCTCTCAAAATGAGTCCCCTTATAAGCAGCACATCTTGAGAAACCTGTGTATCAGAAGATGGACATCTGAAACAGGTGCAGATCAAAGCCCAAGTATCCCAGCCCAGGGGCAGCCCTGCATGGTGTATTAGTTTGCTTGGGCTGCCGTAACAAAGTACCACAGACGGATGGCTTAAACCACCGTTTATTTTCTCACAGTTCTGGAGGCTGGAAGTCCAAGATCAAGGTATCTGGCAGGTTTGGTTTCTCCTGGCCTTAATCACCTCTTTAAAGGCTCTATCTCCAAATACAGTGACATTCTGAGGTAGGGAATTATGGCTTCAACATATGAATTTGGAGGCAGTGGGGGTGGAGGGACACACAGTTCTGTCCATAACACCAGACGTTGCTCTAATGACTTTATTTCTGCTTCTTCACTTGTTCTTCACAATAAGCAAAGGGTTAAGTACCATGATTATTAGGTAAAGAAACTTGTTCAGTCCAGAGAATTTAACTAACTCTAAAGCTCTCTAGCTAGAAAAGGGTCGTATTAGTTTCCTATTGCTGCTATAACAAAGTGCCACAAACTTGGTGGCTTCAAACTACACAGGTGATTAAGTTAAAATAAGGCCAGTGGGATGGGCCCTAATCCAATCTGACAGGTGTCCTTAGAAGAAGAAGAAATTTGGACACACAAACACCAGGGACGTACGCACAGGGGCAGGGCAACGTTGAGCACACGACAAGAAGGTGGCCATCTGAAAGCCAAGGCGAGAGGCCAGGGGAAACCAAACCTGCCAGCTACTTTGATCTTGGACTTCATCTTACAGTTGTGTAGTTCAGAAGTTAGAAATGGGTCTCATTGGGCTGAATCAAAGTGTCAGCAGTCTGCATTCTCTTCTGCAGGATCTAGGAGAGAATGTTTTCTTGTCTTTTCCAACTTTTAGAAGCTGCCCCCATCCCTTAGCTCTCAGACCCTTCCTTCATCTACAAAGCCATAACCCGTAGTTCAAATGCTTCTTACACTGCATCTCTTTGACCTGTTTTGTCTTTTCCACTAGGCTATGAGGCCAGTGATATTTTTCACCCCTATGTGATCCCAGTGCCTAGAACAGTGCTTGCTTACGTATTGTAGGAGCTCAATAAATTAATTATTTATTAATTTATTATTAAAAATTATAAACATTAGAAGATGAATGGACAAAGCAGGCAAAGACTAAGAAACTTGGATTATGCCTGGTTCTCCCCCTATTCTACTATGAGAGCTGGAGAAATTTATTTCACTTCTCTGTAGTTCATCTTTTTCATCTGCATTATGACGGTATTTGTCTAACCTTGAGTATCTATGCCAGTTCTAACACTGCATGATTCTCAGCCAAGGTACCAGCAGCTCCTGCTTTGCCTTTATTTTTGTTTTCCTATTTCACAAAGTCTCAAGTTTCCTACAGCTCCAGGGAGCCTAATCCTTGTCACTTGTCAGTCATGTCAGTTGCCACATTGCCTCCGATCCATTCCATACTCTCTCATCTTTCCCAGATTGCTTCCTGGCCTGTGCTCAAGCCATTAGCTCTGCCTTCCTCAACAAGCCCTTTTCATCATCAGAGGCTCAAAGCAATTTTCTTCCTCTGTGAAATGCTCTCAGACACTCCAGCCCCCAGAACTCTCTTCTGTCTTGGCATCAATCACAACAGCGCTCAGAGAATAAAAGCTTCAGTATCACTGCATCAGGAGTAAAGGGACAAAGAGGTTATTCATTCCTATAACAAATATTTGTTGAGCAGCTCCTGTTTTCCTGTATTCCACCAGTTTGCGGGGGATATACTAATGAGCAAAGCATCCGTAGTCTGTGCCCCAAGGGAATCCATGTGTCTACACATGGGGGATAACAAGATTACCAAATACAGGGACATCTCAAACATCACATAGTTAGGGCGTTGGGGAAGATGGGAGAGATGACTACAAAGGAGCAACAGGAAATTTTGGGGTGATAATACATCAGCATCTTGGTCATGATGAAGATTTCATGAGTGTACGCCTACATCAAAACATCAGATCGTACACTTAAAATATGTGCAGTTTATTGCACAGCAAGTATATCTCAATACACCTGCTAAAAGTTAAGTTTTTCTGATAAAGAAGATGAGAAATTTGATGTGTGTGTGTGTGAGTGTGTGAGAGAGGAGTGGGGAGCAGGAAAGTGGTAGGAGGCCGTTTAAAGAGGGGGAGGGAGGATAGATCTTTTAGATATTTTACCATCTTAAATATCAGAGCTTAGGAATCACATAGACTCACTTTCAGTTTCCATCCTGGAGTCTGAGACCCAGAGAGTTGTGATGGTTTTCCTAAGGTCCTGTAACTCTTTTCTGGTTATTAATACTGTGAATAACAACTACCATCATTTAGGCAAGCACTAAGAACCATGCCCTATAAGAGGTGCTTGAAATCCATTATCTCACCGGTCCTCACAATTTCCCTTCTAAGTAGATATCATTATACCCTTTTGTGAGGAATGGGGAAACAGGCTCAGCTAAACACCTTTCTGAAACACACATGGCTAGAAAATTGAAGCGCTGTGATTTAAATCCAGGTCACTCTGTGTCCGAAGACAGAGCATTTTTCATTTTACCTAACATTACCTACATATAATTACCTACAAAGCATTTTGATTCCAAGTATAAGGTGAAATTATCATATAAATTTTATGTTATAAAACACAGGGACTTTGGGAGTGATGAAAATGTTTTGGAGCTAGATAGAGGTTGTACAACATTATGAATGTACTAAATGCTACTGAACTGTAGACTTTAAAATGGTTAATTTTATGTTTTGTGAATTTCACCTCAATAAAAAACAAAGAAAGAAACATTTAACTTAATTTAAGGTAAAACACATATCCTTCTTCATCATTAAATTCGGTAAAAGGGAGTTACTATTTCTAGCCTGATATTATATTAATAGACCTATTATTTTGAAAGCCCTCTGGAAATTTTTGAGCTGCAGAATAATAATACATGACAAATTAGCGTGCATTAGCAGTGCAGAGGGTATGGCAGAAAAAGGTCTCAGCTGTAATCAGGGAGGCTGCATGGAGTAGGGTGGGCTGGGAGTTTACCCACCGTATACTTTGGGTGAGGTTTTTTGCTTTTTGAAATCTTGGTTTTCTTAGAATCAGAATGATACAACCTGCTCTGCCTTTATGAGGCTCCAATAAGATCCAGTTGGAAGCTCTTTGTAAATCTAAAAGGCTAAACAAAATTCGGGCGTTATCATTATCATCCAAAACAGTGTAATTTAAAGGAAAGAGCTTCTCTGTGGCCCGGTGGCTGGTAAGGAGCAGAGATGATGGTCACAAAGGGTCTGATGAGCTAGTCGTGAATCCGGACAGGCTCTGTGATTCATGTCGCCGATGTAATATGGCAAAAGTCATACTGCTCCAGTTTCTGGACTTAATACCTATAAAACCAGCAACTTCTGATTTCTGTCTCTTCCTGTCAGTCTTGGAGAAGCCAGTCACCATGTAAAAACTCTGACTATCCTGAGAGCACCCTGCTTTGCGGAAGCCCAAGCCAGCCACAGAGGGAGGCTGCGGGGAGGGACGGAGATGCTGTTCCAGCCATTCAAACCCAAGCACTAGATGTGACGGGGAAGAAACTATTTTGGACGTCAGTGGATGTGATATGGAGGAAAAAACAAGGAAACTAGTGGAAAGTTAGAATTGAGACCCCAGATAGATGGCCCCAGTAGAGCTACCTTCAGCTCTTGGGGCTACTCCAGCTGAGACCCCAGTCATTGTGGAGCAGAGATGAGCCATCCCTAATGTGTCCAGCCTAAATCCTTACGCACAGAATCATGAACATGATAAAACAGTTGTTTCACTCCACTGACTTTGGGGGTGGCTTGCTATGCAGCAGTAGATAACTAGAACCCCAGGAAAGGAGAACCATCACAGACCATGGAATCAAGCCAAATATGATTCCTGGCTCTCCCACTTCCCTCCGCATTGTGTGATCTTGGGCACCTTAATTAATATCTCTGAGCCTCAGTTTCCTCATCTATCCGGAAAGGAATGATCCCACCTACACTGCAGGGTTATTGTAAGAAATATACCAAATGTATGCAGACTTGCAGGCCAGTAGTGGCACTTAATAAATAGCACCTATAACGGTTATCATTTTAGTTCTTGCTGAGTTTTTAGTCCTCCTACATGCAAAAATGGAAACATTTTTGGAAGCTTTTCTGCAATTAATTTTTTAGTTTAATTCGGCTGAATCCAAATAGGCTACCAGACTGTTATCTTAATCAGAACCCCTTTCCCAGGACTGTGCCCTGTTGGGAACTGCTTTTGGCGGGGGGTACCACCTCCCATACTGCTGCTGGCATCCTTTCCACTTCCCCCTTTCCCGTTTTCCTTTGAACCTGGGGCTCTGTGTGGGATATCTGGGGGGCTCCATGCTACAAAAGGCTTCCAGAGTTAGGAACTATAGGTCAGGATGACAGGGTGGGGTTTCAGTCCTTTCACCCTTTCTCACTAATTAAACTCCTGGCTGAGAGTCTGGCAGAAGGCATGAGGTTTTGATTTGCAGCCAACTGTAGACTAGGCACTCTGGGCAATCAATGCCTGTGCTGCAGCTGTCAGCCCTGGCCTGGGGGTCTTTCTGGATCTTGGGCGGTGATGTGAATGCCAAACATCCCCCTCACTCCCCTGCTCTGCTCCTTCATTTGCTTTCTCCTGCCATAGCCACTGTCTGGCATGGGGGCCGTGTGTGGGAGCACAGGCTGTCAGCCCCCCTCCCAAGGCTCTTTAATTTCCTGTCCTTCCAAATCCAAGCAGCCTCTTAGGACCTGTTTAGAAAGACTGATTTATCAGTTCCAAATACCAACAGCAGGATTGCGGGAGATCACGAGCAGCGGGGCTAGAGACTGGAAACGTGGTTTCTTTATAAATGTTTCAATTAACTAGACAGAATTTTTCTCCTTCTTTTTCTCCCCCTCCTTTAACAGAGTCCCAGCCGGGAAAACATGAGGGGCTGAGAGCGCGTGAGACACCCCTCGGGTACCAGGTCTTGCTTGCCATGGCCACGTGAGGAGCCTGGGTGGCCCTGAGCCTTGGGACCAACCACCTTCTCAGATGAAAGGTGCTAGAGTTGGCCTCGACCCTGTGAAACAGCAGCTGGAGCACTACAGTCTTGACATTTATTTCCCCATCTTCCTGTAAACACGGTAGCCCCTTAATTAGTGCCCGCCGTCTCTGACGTCAGCCAGCAGCGCTCCTGTGGACAGCAAATCCATTTATCACCAGCTCAAACTGGTCTGGCTTCCAGGAGCAATTGGTGCCCCCAGATGATTTTCTCTGTCTGGAAAGAAAGAGCCAGAGGGAGCCAAGGCAGTGAAAAGAGGAAAATGCACACACCAACAGACCAGCGCTAATTTTCTTGGGAGTTGCTGGCTGTTCCCAGAGCCCTGACTGTAGCTGAGAGATGTGGGCAGGGTAGCCGTGGGCACCTCTTCCCTCTGAATCTTCTGAAAGTGAACTCACATTGATTGAAAGAGGGGCTTCAGAGAACTCTATTTTATGTGTCTGCTTTTATCCCCATTTCATAGAGGAAGAAACTGAGGCTCAGAGAAGTTCTAAGCACCCAGCCTGTGTTCATTTCAGTACAAAAATTACTGTAAAACAATTACTACAGACTGGGTGGCTGAAAACAACAGGAATTTATTCTTTCACAGTTTTGGAACTAGAAGTACAAAACCAAGGTGTCAGCAGGGCTGTGCTCTCTCTGAAGTTACTAGGAAAGAATCTTTTCTTGCCCCTTCTAGCTTCTGGTGGTTGTAGGCGTTCCTTGGCATTCCTGGGTTTATGGCAGCAGAATTCCAATCTCCGCCTCTGTTTTCACATGGTTGGGAGAGAAGGAAGGAGGAAAGGAAGGGAGAGGAAGATGAGGAGAAGGAAGAGGGGAAGGAAGGAGGAAGCCATCAGGACAAGTGGCTCATCTTTCTCTTAGAAACTGCTTCCTGGTTCCTAAGATTCATCCGGCTCTAGCATTGGGTAACAGTTGAAAATCTGCATATAACTTTACAGTTGGCCCTCTGTATCAGCAGATTCAACAACGTACTGTATCATGTAGTCCTGTAGTAGGTTTTTTTATTGAAAAAAAAACACATATAAGTGGGCCTGTGCAGTTCAAACCCATGTTGTTCAAGGGTCAACAGTATACTTGTTCTCCTTTGTTCTCTCACTTAAAAAAAAAGATATAAATTTATGTAAATAATTATAACAATGTATTATTGGGCTTACAGCATTAATAGATGTAATAGGTATAAAAATAATTCCACAAAAAGGGGGAAAAGGGAATAGAGCTATTATAGGAGTAACATTCTATATCTCACTAAGTTAATTTAGTATAAATATAAAGCTGATTCTGATAAGTTAAGACATGTATGATAACCTCTAGAGCAACCACTAAGGAAATAACTAAAAAAAAAAAAAAATACAGTAAAAAATATCATTAAAAAAAATTTAAATTCTATATTAGAAAATATTCACTCAGTTCTTTCAAAAGAAAGAAGCAAAGGAAGAACAGTGATACAAAAGATATGAGACATAGACAAAACAAAAAGTAAAATGGCATACGTAAATCAAACCATATCAATAGCATTAAGTGTGAATGGATAAGCATTCCAATCAAAAGGCAGAGATTGTCAGACTGAATTTTAAAAATAATGCTCCAATTATATGTTGCCACAGGAAACACATCTTAGATTCAAAGATATACTGAACAATCTGGGTATAGATGGTAATTTCTTCAACCTGATAAAGAGCAGCTGCAAAACCTCACACCTAATAACACACTTAATAGTGAAAGACTGGGTGCTTTCTCCCTAAGATCAGGAATAAGACAGAGATGCCTGCTCTCATCACTTCTATCCAACATTGTACTGGAGGTTCTAACCACACCATAAGCAAGGGAGAAAAATGTAAGCATGCTTATTGAAAAAGAAGAAGTAAAATAATCTCTCTTTGCAGATGATGAGATTTTGTGTATAGAAAATTTTAAAGAATGACTAAAACTGTTAGAACTAATTAGCAAGTTCACCAAGAGTGCAGCATATAAGATAATATACAAAAATCCATTGTAGTTCTATACATTTGCAGTGTATAATCTGAAAATGATGCACTTAACAATTGGTTTTTCCTTTTCAGTGAGAATTAAGATAGGGTAGGATAGGAATTTCTCTCATTGTTCTTTCTGCCTATTGAGATTTAAACTTTTATGGAAATTTCTCCATTCATTGATTTAAAAATACTTTTTGAATGCCTGCTATGTTGCTAATCTGTGTTTGTGTGTACAAATGCTTGAGGACATGTAGATGGTTTATTCTCTTGAGAATTTCAGGTCAGCATTGTAGCTCTTCTTTTGTGTCATGTCTGTGGTCAAATCCTTGTAGGGAACATATTAGGAAAGAAGTCTCATTTTCACCTTGTAAAATAAACTGTGTTCCAACATTTTCTAAGTTACTTCTTTGCAACTCAGAATACATTTTTGCATTGTTTGTAGAGTAGCCAACAACTATCATTTAACTCTGAGTCTGGCTAAAATGCTGCCTTACTAAAAATACTAAATTTCATTTTGGGAGGCCTTGTCCCAAGTAAGCACTACTGAGTGCTCCCATTATAAACCTATCAACTCTCATAGGAGACATTGTATTTAATTAGTTATTTGCTTTTGTGTGTGTGTGTTCCTTTCTCAAAAGAATGTAAGCTCAGCAAGAACAGGCACTGTGCCTGCCTTGTTCACCTCTGCTTTGCGAGTGCTTAACTACATTAAGCACTGTGTCTCTGGCACACAGTAGGGACTCAGTGAATATTAACTGAATGCATGAATGGACCCTATTGGCCACCAGTGTTAGTAAATCAGACATAAAACTTAAGCACTGGGGTATGAGACGGCAACGTGAGGTGCTAGAATGAGCACTCTGAGGAGAGGAAGAAGGCCCAGTTCAAATCTCCTATCATTGGTGTAGAGGAGGAAAAATAATTTTCTCTCTACCCTTCTGAGTTCTTGGTTGAGACCCCTGTAATAAAAGATAGATTAACTAGAGAAAATCAAACAGAAGTTTATTGACATATGTACTTTGTCTGTATCTCTCATGTCTACATAGGAGCTACCCAGGGGGAAATGAATAAACTCTCTGAGGTAGCTTACAACCTCAGCTTAAATACCATCTTCAGCTAAAGACAGAAGAAAGAAATGTGTAGGGAATGCCAGTTATGGGAAGGCTATTAGGAAAGGCATTAGAAAAGAGTAAGATTTGTTGTATTGGTGCCTTTTATTAAGGATCTTAGGTCAGCTCTGGGAATTAACCTTTGTCCCTCTGATTTAGAGGGGAGGAGGGATACCTTGTAAATATATGTCCTGCTTTTAGGTAGATAGGGGAAAGGCAGAGAGCTTTTCTTGTTTCTGCTTCTCCTCAACTGCCTTCAGCTCAGAATAATCCTTATGCCAAGGTGGTATATTTTGGGGTGGCCTATTCCTATTACCCTTCATCTGCAAGCCACGTGTTCTTCAGCAAGTAACTTTTCTTCTCTAAGTCTTAATTTCCTCAGTACAAAATATCTCTAAAGTCCTTCCCAGAGATCAAATGGTATGGAGGCATACTTGAATTTACTTATCTTGTACAATGCTACTTGAAGTGGGACAGGCATGATTAGAGAAAGATGGAGAGGTAGACAGGAACTTTCTGGGAGATTCTTAAGGAGACTTCTGAGGACTTTGAAGGACCTTGCAAGTGATGGCACCGTTATTATAATGTCTTCATTTTCCCGGAACACTTACAGCTCTCTTTTCTCTTTAGTTATAAGTGTGTCATTAGAGTATCCTTATGCCCATCATTTGTAATTAGGGCCATTTTTGCGCTCATGACAAGTCTGGAGAGAGAGCATTTCATGATATAATGAGGTAAGAGACAGAAAAGGATCTGGGTAAAGGAGATGTACGTGTTTGTGTGAGAAGGAGGTGGCTGGTGATGAAGCAAACTGGTTCGTACGCAGCAAATGGCAGAAAAAAACACAGAAATAATGTTCCTCACGAAGAGGAAGAAAGGAAGTGGTGGGGAAGAAATGGTGAGTTAACCAGTTCTCCATACTGTATATCCAAAGGCAATGTCACCTCACAGTGATTAGAGGCAAGAAGAAAAGAGTGTATCTCTATGTGAGAGAGATCAGTTACCCTTTTGCTGTTGGGTTTTTTTTGTTGTTTTTTTTTTTAACTTTTTGTTAACAGAGGGCAGTCTCTTTTTACTCAACACCTCAATTCTTTTGCAACTGGGGTGCAGTTTTGATGTCTTAATCTAGCGTGGATAACTCCCTCTGCATCCTGATGTTGAAGCAGGTAGCAAACTCTGTTGCCTCCGGAAAGGGGGAGGATTCTGGCAGGACTGAAGGCAAGACAACCCTCAAAATGTCTCCCTAGGATAGACCATTTGTCATGGGGGGTCACGGAGGGAGAAGTCTATCCTCCAGAGATATGCCAGGCTGAACAGAAGAGGAGGATGAGGGAAGAGAAGTCTATGGATCTTAGAAAAAAGGGAGTCCCAGACGATGTGTCAGAGCCACAGAGGAGAGGGCCACTGCCTGTGCTGCTTGGAATGCTACAGAAGTGAAGAGGAGAGACCTGCAGAATGAGTGGTACCTTCTGGACTCTAGATTGTCCCAGAAAAATCCCTGTGTCCCAAGCATGGCATGGAAGAGTGTTGCTGAATCTGAAGGGGGTGATGAAGTTTCATTGGCTTGCGGAGAGAACAAGACACCATTCTACACTCCCCAGGCATCATTAGGCACGAACATATTGGCCCCCGTTATGGGCTGAACTGCGTCCCCTACAAAGATACATCGAAGTCCTAATCTTCAGGTACGTGTGGGTGTGATGTTATTAGGAAATAGCATTTTTGCAGAAGTGATCAAATTAAAATGAGGTCATACTGGATTACAGTGGGCCCTCATCCAGTATGTCTGGCATCCTTCTAAGAGAGAAGCAGACACAGACACAGAGGGAAGACAGAAGTGGAGATTGGAGTTACGCAGCCACAAGCTAAAGAAAGCCTAGGGCTACTCAGAGCTAGAAGAGGCCAGGAAGGATCCTCCCCTAGAAACTTCAAAGGGAATATGGCCCTGACAACACCTGGATTTTGGACTTCTAGCCTCCAGAGTTACTGTGAGTGAATAGATTTTTATTGTTTTAAGCCACCCAGTTTGTGGCACTTTGTGAAGGCAGCCTTAAGAAACTAATACAGCACCCTAAAAGATCTTGGAACTGTGATACAATCCAAGAGAAGAAACTCTGTAAGAGGAAACAAAATTTTAAAAAATACTTAAATTAAAAAGATTTCCCTCTAGGCAACAGAAAAAGAGAACTTCCCCTCTTCCTCTCAATTTAACATTTTCTTTAGAAAAACGTGATACTATTGTAAATGCTTTCTCTGTTTCTTTGAAATGTATGCAAATCTTTCTAAAAGTTAAATAAGCCACTTGCCAGTTTTGCATCCCAAGAATGTCTTCCTTGGAGGCCTCAGGGCTATCTCTGAACATCAAGGAGGGTGGTGTCTGCATCTGTAGGAGTTTAAGCCTATGCTTGGCTCCATGATGTAACTTTTTGTTCCTCATAATTATGGAAGTTTTATTTTTCCTTTTGGTAAGGACAATTAAACATGAATGTAGTGAATTGTATCTGCCTGGCTATATAAAAGAGTGAGATTTCTTTCTCTTGGCAATTTCCTTAGCAGATTGCCTGTGATATGCATCACAGTCTGGTTTAATGCTTAGGATTCACTGGGTTGGCACGAAATTTTATATTGAATTATTTCCCTTAACAACTCCAATACTGGAGTGGCATGCCAGACGCTCTGGGTTTGAATCTGGTAAATCTACTCCACTTACAATTGCCTTATGTTGCTATAGCCACTCTGCTTTCTTGTGGTTAGTGTTTGCATTATATAGCTTTTTCCACTCTTAAACTTTTTAGAAAAACGAATCATATTATTTCCATGCTTAGAAGTTTCAGTGGTTTCCCACTCTCAACCCACTGTCTAAATCCCTCAGCATTGTATAAATTATCTGACTGCGATCTTCCTAGCATCATCTACCATCAGGGCTTTGTAGCTGGAATTTTTGACATCCCTGTATGATGAGGTGATGTCATATGAGCAGAAAGCTAAGGAAAAAGTGAAACTAGGAAAAGTTTTCTAGTCCTAATGAGGCCATGAACTGTTAGACAGAGGTCTAAAAAACCCACTTCATTTATTTGGTCTCAACTTCTTCATCATAAAAAGAAGATTGTAATAAATGGTCTCTAAAGTACACATCATACATCACTGGTACACCTCAACTGTGATATTCTGTGACTCTAGCAGAATCAAGTTTAGTTTTTCAAGTCACTGACCAGCATGATGCCTCAGTACCTTGGCTGGATGTTCAAAGATAAAAATCAATTTGTACTTCTCTTTCTACCCCTCTGAACCTTGCAGAAAATATTACTCTGAAGAGAGACCCATGTTCAAATAGTCAGAAGTTTCCTCTCAGGGTCTCTGCTCCTTCCTCTGCCCCATCCCCATTCTCTTAATTTCTTAGTTAGAGTTAGCTGGAATGTCATCCATGCACTGGTCCTGAGCTTTGTTCCATGGAACCAGCTCTGCATATCCTCCTTGACTGAACCCCTTCATCTGAAAAGTTAAGATTAACTTTAGGATTAGCCTAGAGGAGTACACTTGGCTTGTACGTTTCTGTTGGGAGATTCCTGCCGCAGGCCTGCATTGCAAGTGATGACTACTGTGATTACGGGTTGTCAACTATAGCCTGTCTTTACTTAAGTTTGCCTCTTGGTTTCCCTGAAGAACAAATACTGAGTGAGCCTGGTACCTGAAATTAGACTAGTCATTCATCTATTCATTCATTTATCAAGTACCTACTATTTACCAGACACTGAATTACACACCAGGGATGCAAAGGTGAATAAATCAGATTACCTGCACTCACAATCACAGTCTTCCCAAATGCAGGACTTCTTCAGGTGGTCTGTGTCACACAAACCCAGGGAGCACATTCACATTGTGACCACGTGAAGAGTGAGCACAACCACTGCGCTGCCTCCCCCACCGCCAAGAAATGGTGCTATGCAGTGGTCCCGCTTGGCATGTTTCTCAGCTTTCAATAACATTCAATTCAGTTTGAAAGTGTGCTTCAGATAAGCCAAGAATAAGATTGTCTTTAACTTGAAAAATTGAAAAAAGGTAATTAACAAGAAGCCTGTTAAAAAGGTCTTAGAAGATAGGGCAGAGTGCAGAAGCAAAAAAAGAACTACAATCTTGCTGCCTATGAAATGAAAACCACATTCACAGAAAGACAGACAAAATGAAAAGGCAGAGGACTATTACCAGATGAAGGAACAAGATAAAACGCCAGAAAAACAACTAAATGAAGTGGAGATAGGCAACCATCCAGAAAAAGAGTTCAGAATAATGATAGTGAAGATGATCTAGGACCTTGGAAAAAGAATGGAGGCCAAGATCGAGAAGATGCAAGAAATGTTTAACAAAGACCTAGAAGAATTACAGAACAGACAGAGATGAACAATACAGTAACTGAAATGAAAAATATACTAGAAGGAATCAATAGCAGAATAACTGAGGCAGAAGAACGGATAAGTGACCTGGAAGACAGAATGGTGGAATTCACTGCCATGGAACAGATTAAAGAAAAAAGAATGAAGACAGCCTAAGAGACCTCTGGGACAACATTAAACGTACCAATATTCACATTATAGGGGGTCCCAGAAGGAAAAGAGAGAGAGAAAGGACCCAAGAAAATGTTTGAAGAGGTTATAGTAGAAAACTTCCCTAACATGGGAAAGGAAATAGCCACCCAAGTCCAGGAAGCGCAGAGAGTCCCAGGCAGGATAAACTCAAGGAGAAACACACAAAGACACATAGTAACCAAATTGACAGAAATTAAAGGCAAAGAAAAATTATTAAAAGCAACAAGGGAAAAATGACAAATAACATACAAGGGAATCCCCATAAGCTTAACAGCTGATTTCTCAGCAGAAACTCTACAGGCCAGAAGGGAGTGGCATGATATACTTAAAGTGATGAAAGGGAAAAACATACAACCAAGATTACCCAGTAAGGGCCTCATTCAGATTTGATGGAGAAATCAAAAGCTTTACAGACAAGCAAAAGCTAAGAGAATTCAGCACCACCAAACAAGCTCTACAACAAATGCTGAAGGAACTTCTCTAAGTGGGAAACACAAGAGAAGAAAAGGACCTTCAAAAACAAACCCAAAGCAATTAAGAAAATTGTAATAGGAACATACATATCGATAATTACCTTAAATGTGAATGGATTAAATGCTCCAGCCAAAGGACACAGGCTCACTGAATGGATACAAAAACAAGACCCATATATATGCTGTCTACAAGAGAACCACTTCAGACCTAGGGACACATACAGACTGAAAGTGAGGGAATGGAAAAAGAGATTCCATAGAAATGGAAATCAAAAGAAAGCTGGAGTAGCAATACTCATATCAGACAAAATAGACATTAAAATAAAGAATGTTATAAGAGACAAGGAAGGACACTACATAATGATCAAGGGATCAATCCAAGAAGAGATATAACAATTATAAATATATATGCACCCAACATAGGAGCACCTCAATACATAAGGCAAATGCTAAGAGCCATAAAAGAGGAAATTGACAGTAACACAATAATAGTGGGGGACTTTAACACCTCACTTACACCAATGGACAGATCATCCAGACAGAAAATTAGTAAGGAAACAGAAGCTTTAAATGACACAATAGACCAGAGAGATTGAATTGATATTTATAGGACATTCCTTCCAAAAACAGCAAATTACACTTTCTTCTCAAGTGAGCATGGAACATTCTCCAGGAGAGATCACATCTTGGGTCACAAATCAAGCCTCAGTAAATTTAAGAAAATTGAAATCATATCAAGCACCTTTTCTGATCACAATGCTATGAGATTAGAAATCAATTACAGGGAAAAAAATTTAAAAAACACAAACACATGGAGGCTAAACAATATGTTACTAGATAACCAAGAGATCACTGAAGAAATCAAAGAGGAAATAAGAAAATACCTAGACACAAATGACAACAAAATCATGATGTTCCAAAACCTATGGGATTCAGCAAAAGCAGTTCCAAGAGGGAAGTTTATAGCAATACAATCCTACCTCGAGAAACAAGAAAAATCTCAAATAAACAATCTAACCTTACACCTAAAGGAACTAGAAAAGAAGAACAAAGAATATCCAAAGTTACCAGAAGGAAAGAAATCATAAAGATCAGAGGATAAATAAATGAAATAGAAACAAAGAAAACAATAACAAATATCAATAAAACTAAAAGCTGATTCTTTGAGAATATAAAAAAAAATTGAAAAACCATTAGCCAGGCTCATCAAGAAAAAGAGGGAGAGGACTCAAATCAATAAACTTAGAAATGAAAAAGGAGACGTTACAATGCACACTGCAGAAATACAAAGCATCCTAAGAGACTACTGCAAGCAACTCTATGCCAATAAAGTGGACAACCTGGAAGAAATGGACAAATTCTTAAAAAAATGCAACCTTCCAAGACTGAACCAGGAAGAAGAAAATATGAACAAACCAATCATAAGTAATGAAATTGAAACTGTGATTAAAAATATTCCAACAGGGCTTCCCTGGTGGTGCAGTGGTTGAGAGTCCGCCTGCCGATGCAGGGGACACAGGTTCATGCCCTGGTCCGGGAAGATCCCACATGCCGCGGAGCAGCTGCATCCATGCACCTTGGCTGCTGAGCCTGCGCATCCAGAGCCTGTGCTCCACAATGGGGGAGGCCACAACAATGAGAGTCCTGCGTACCGCAAAAAAACACAAAACAAACAAACAAAAAAATATTCCAACAAACAAAAGTCCAGGACCAGATGGCTTCACAGGTGAATTCTATCAAACATTTAGAAAAGAGCTAACACTCATCCTTCTCAAACTCTTCCAAAAATTTGCAGAGGAAGGAACACTCTCAAACTCATTAATGAGGCCCCCATCACACTGATACCAAAACCAGACAACGATACTACAAAAAAAGAAAATTACAAACCAATATCACTGATAAATATAGATGCAAAAATCCTCAACAAAATACTAGCAAACAGAATCCAACAACACATTAAAAGGATCATACATCATGATCAAGTGGGATTTATCCCAGGGATGCAAGGATTCTTCAGTATATGCAAATCAATCAATGTGATACACCATATTAACAAATTGAAGAATAAAAACCATATAATCATCTTAATAGATGCAGAAAAAGCTTTTGACAATATTCAACACCCATTTATGATAAAAACTCTCCAGAAAGTGGGAATAGAGGGAACCTACTTCAACATAGTAAAGGCCATATACAACAAACCCACAGCAAACATCATTCTCAATGGTGAAAAACTGAAAGCATTTCCTCTAAGATCAGGAACAAGACAAGGATGTCCATTCTCACCGCTATTATTCAACATAGTTCTGGAAGTCCTAGCCACGGCAATCTGAGAAGAAAAAGAAATCAAAGGAATCCAAATTGGAAAAGAAGAAGTAAAACTGTCACTGTTTGCAGATGACATGATACTATACACAGAGAATCCTAAAGATGCCACCAGAAAAATAGTAGAGCTAATCAATGAATTTGGTAAAGTTGCAGGATACAAAATTAATGCACAGAAATCTCTGGCATTCCTATACACTAATGATGAAAAATCTGAAAGAGAAATTAAGGAAACACTCCCATTTACCATTGCAACAAAAAGAATAAAATACCTAGGAATAAACCTACCTAGGGAGACAAAAGTCCTGTATGCAGAAAAGTATAAGACACTGATGAAAGAAATTAAAGATGATACCAACAGATGGAGAAATATACCATGTTCTTGGATTGGAAGAATCAATATTGTGAAAATGACTATACTACCCAAAGCAATCTACAGATTCAATGCAATCCCTATCAAATTACCAATGGCATTTTTTACTGAAGTAGCACAAAAAATCTTAAAATTTGTATGGAGACACAGAAGACCCCAAATATCCAAAGCAATCTTGAGGGGGAAAAAACGGAGCTGGAGGAATCAGACTCGCTGACTTCAGAGTATACTACAAAGCTACAGTAATCAAGACAATATGGTACTGCCACAAAAACAGAAATACAGATCAATGGAACAGGATAGAAAGCCCAGAGATAAACCCATGCACCTATGGTCAACTAACCTATGACAAAGGAGGCGAGGATATACAATGGATAAAAGGCAGTCTCTTCAGTAAGTGGTGCTGGGAAAACTGGACAGCTACATGTAAAAGAATGAAATTAGAACGCTCCCTAACACCATACACAAAGATAAACTCAAAATGTATTAAAGACCTAAATATAAGACCAGACAGTATAAAACTCTTAGAGAAAAACATAGGAAGAATACTCTTTGACATAAATTACAGCAAGATCTTTTTTGACCCACCTCCTAGAGCAATGGAAATAAAAACAAAAATAAACATATGGGACCTAATGAAACTTAAAAGCTTTTGCACAGCAAAGGAAACTATAAGCAAGACAAAAAGACAAACCTCAGAATGGGAGAAAATATTTGCAAACGAATCAACGGACAAAGGATTAATCTCCAAAATATATAAACAGCTCATGGAGCTCAATATCAAAAAACTCCAATCCAAAAATGGGCAGAAGACCTAAATAGACATTTCTCCAACGAAGACATACAGATGGCCAAGAGGCACATGAAAAGCTGCTCAACATCACTAATTATTAGAGAAATGCAAATCAAAACTACAATGAGGTATCACCTCACACCAGTCAGAATGGGCATCACTAAATATGTACAAACAACAAATGTTGGAGAGGGTGTGGAGAAAAGGGAACCCTCTTGCACTGTTGGTGGGAATGTAAATTGATACAGCCACTATGGAGAACAGTATGGAGGTTCCTTAGAAAGCTAAAAATAGAATTACCATATGACCCAGCAATCCCACTATTGGGCATATACCCAGAGAAAACCATAATTCAAAAAGGCACATGCATCCCAGTGTTCATTGCAGCACTATTTACAATAGCCAGTTCATGGAAACAACCTAAATGCCCACTGACAAATGAATGGATAAAGAAGGTCTAGTACATATATACAATGGGGCTTCCCTGGTGGCGCAGTGGTTGAGAGTCCGCCTGCCGATGCAGGGGACACGGGTCCGTGCCCTGGTCCGGGAAGACCCCACATGCCGCAGAGCGGCTGGGCCCGTGAGCCATGGCCGCTGAGCATGCACGTCCGGAGCCTGTGCTCCACAACAGGAGAGGCCACAACAGTGAGAGGCCCGCGTACTGCAAAAAAAAAAAAAAAAAAAAAAAAAGTACCTGAAACATATATACAATGGCATATTACTCAGCCATAAAAAGGAATGAAATTGGGTCATTTGTAGAGAGGTGGATGGACACAGAGACTGTCATACAGAGTGAAGTAAGTCAGAAAGAGAAAAACAAATATCGTATATTAATGCATAAATGTGGAATCTAGAAAAATGGTACAGATGAACTGGTTTGCAGGGCAGAAACAGAGACACAGATGTAGAGAACAAACGTATGGACACCAAGGGGGGAAAGTGGGGGCGGGGGGGGGAGTGGTGGGATGAACTGGGAGATTGGGATTGACATGTATACTCTAATATGTATAAAATAGATAACTAATAAGAACCCACTGTATAAAATAAATATTTTTTTAAAAAAAAAAAGGCCTTAGAAGAGTTTCAGTCTTTTAGATTTTAGCTTTAAATAAGTCAAAATCAAAGCTGAAACAGAAGTTCCCACTTGGGCATGTTCTTATTCTGTTTAGTTTCAGACCAGTGTCAACAATTCTGTTTAAGATGCCTCTGGATTGACATTTCCCCAAATATGTTCCATGAAACACATGTAGAAGAGTTATTTGATGAAAAGTTTCTGAGGTTAAGTAAGTCCGGGGAACACTAGGTCAAATAGGTTTCTTTCTCGCAAAGTCTGGGAGAGATGGATGTGCTAATGAGAAGTGTGGGTCTCTAAGAGAAGGAATAGTGTGTTATATTAGATCAACAGAACACTGTTTTCAGGAAGCAGATCACAGGCCCCGTCTTCTGTTAAAGCTGTTTTGGGAAGTCTTCCAGATGATCCTTTGACCTTGGCCAGGATCACCTGTTAATGTGTGTATATTAGTGGGGGATGTAGTATATGGCAGCAAGCAGAACTGGGTTGGGGGCAGAGCACAGTGTGTCCTTTAGGGAAAAAGTAAACTTGAATTTGATGGTATTCTGTGACATTGACCTTCAAAGAATAATGACTTTCAGTTCCCGGAGGGTAAGGGTCAGCTCTACCTTCTCAGTGTTTGGGGCAGTATCCCGCACAAATTGGTATTCAAGACATGCCTGTTGAAATGAATTTAATGCACGGGTTTGCACACATATTTCAGGCTTCACATGGGTGTATATAGGTTTCTATGCATGAGCAACTGCATTCACTTAATTCGTCATAAACATTCTGTCCTAGTGTATCTCTGACACTGCCTGTATAAGGAACTTTTTATCACCAACACAGAATAGAGTGCTGCTTTGTTCTAATTGTTTCTGAAAGCCAGTAACACTGTGATCAGGAGAAAATCAGCCCTGCTGCTGAGGCTGAGAGCCACTTGCAGGTGACCTTTTCAGCATGTAAATTGTTACCCTCTTTGCCCTGCCTGCCCTGAAGTTTCCCAGCACTGGTCCCACAAAACAGAGTGGCAACAAATTTCATCTTTGCACCTGGCTGATTGTGGCATAGCACAAAGACAAATCAGTATTACTTCTGCTTATCCTTTTGGAAAGAAAAACTCAGCAGTTGTGACCTGCTGTGGGTCAAATTTTCCCTCAGATGATATGATTTTTCTTCCGGATTTTAGATAATTTCCATATTCTAAGGAGGAAGGGAGGGAGCAGCTCCCAGAGAGAAGCCCAGGCTGCAGCAGCATGTTCCTAATTCTCTCTCCGTGTGAGTCAGCGGCAGGTCCAGCATATTAAGTACTTCGTGGCGTTATTTTTCTTTTCTAAAACGTCAATGCTGGTGTAATCTACAAGAAGAACCTGAGTCCCCAGGGGAGCATTTGGAGAGAGGCTTAGTCATAAGGACGCACGTATTGATGTTACCTGCCATGCCCCGAGCTCTGCCAGGACCTGGAACTTTCAAAGAAACAGCGCCTTTGTTTATTACCTCCATTTTTGGACTGAAATATCTCCAGTGATGGGGCTGTGCTAGTGGGCACGGGAGTTATTTTTTGTTTTTGTTTTAATTTTCTCACTCTGAAAAATTTCTAATATACCCCAAAGTAAGATAATTAAGTAATTATCAAGGCTTTGTCTCATGGTTTCATCTTTCCCCCCTCCCTTCTCTGGCTGAAGTAGTTTAAAGCAAACCCCAGACATAATGTCACTTCGTGCCTACCTGCTTGAATATACGTCTCTAAAAAAAATAAATAAATAACCAAAATACCATTGTACTACTCAAAGTACGACATCATAACGCATAGTTGGTTATCATACGTATAGTATCCGGCTATTTTCAAATTCCCCAATTGTTCTTTTTATGGTTGTTTTATTCAAATGAGACTCTATAAAAAGGGCCACACATATCGTTTGGTTGCATGTCTCTTAAGTTTCTTTTAATCTAGAGCAGTACCCTCTCCCCTACTTTTTTCATGCCACTGACATGTTGAAAATAAGTTATGCTACCTTAAAGAAGTAGATCTCTAGTATCATTCCCTTTCTCTTCCATCATCTCCCCCCTACCCAGGAAAAGGGGGAGCTTTAATATCCATGGAAGAGAACACTGGTTACCAACCTCATTTCTGTCCTTCAAAGGAATGGAGTTTTAAGTTGGGCCCTTGACTGCTCAGTAGAAAGACCACATAGCCCAGGCACCTTAATAGTTAGATGTGGCCACGTCTGCAAAAGTGATGGTGAACTTTGTAAGTTCAAGATGGTATCCTTTAAGGACAGAGGCTCTCCCCACCCTAGTTCTCCCCATTGCCTGAACTGCAGGCACAGTGTGAGCCATCTTGGACCACGCAAACAGGACAGCATCCCAGGAATGGCAGAGCCGTGGAATGGAAGGTAGCAAGCTCCCTGCTGATTTTGTGGGGCAGAGCTGCCATTCCAGCTCAGACTTACATCAGAGATAAGCGTCTACCTTGCTTCAGCCACTGTTACTTTGGGACTTTGTGTAATGCAGCTACACATATTTGCTTACAAATTTAATATCCATATTTCGTATGTCTTCAACCTAATTTTCTGTTTCTACGCCTTTGGGAAGGTATTTCATCTCACTAATTCTGAGTTTCCTCACATATTAAAAGGAATGATATTAGTACCTCTCTCATAGCATTGTTGCAAGAATTAATTCATGCATGCATTATTCAACAGATATATATTGAGTACCAGGTGTCAGTTAATATGCTGTGTGCTGGCTGGGCGTTTAGTGTTGAATAAGACTCTTTTCATGCCCTGCAGGAGGTGACAATCTATCAAGGGTGTCAATGAGTAAACAGATAATTAAAAAAACAATAGGAGAACTTAGGCACTGTGTGCTGTGGAAACACAGGGGAGGATCAACCAGCTCTGTCAGCGTAGGACATTAGGAGGAGTTCCAGGTCAGGAGTGTCCAGGCCTGAAGAAGGGCAGAATTAGATCAAAGGAGCCTGTACACCATTGGAAACTACTGGACTGTTTGTTGCCTTTCTTTCTTACCCACTTGAAAACATACTTTGGTGTTCTTCTTTGTACCAGGCACTGTGCTAAGTGCTGCACACACAGATAACTAAAACGCTATCTGTGTTTTGCTTGGGGGAAGTACAAAGTCTAGTGAAGGAGACAGATGTTAAGAGAGAAATTATAAAACACAGTGAGAAGTGCTTCAACAGGACCCTGAATGCAGCGTTAGAAAGACAGAGCACAGACAAAAATAACGGCAATTAACATTTACGGAGCTCTCCCCATAAGCTCAGCACTGTGCTAAGCACTTTATGCATATATCTGATTTTTAATGATAATAACAACACTAATAGGGTTTGAGCCAGGCAATCTTCAAAATACTTTGCATGCATTAATTTAGTTATTTGTATGATGATAGCCCTAAAAGGTAAGTAATATTATTATCTCCATTTCTCAGATGAGAAAACTCAGGCCCCGAGAGGTTAAACAGCTTGCCCAAGGTCATGTGGCTGGGGAGTGGCACAGCCAGGATGTGAACTTGGGCCCTAACTCTGTACTCTCAGCCACTCCAGTGAGGCTGCCTCCAGAGAGCACCTGGCCACATGTGGGCAAAAGGGAAGGCTTTGGGGGAGATGAAATGATATGGACCTCTGCTGAAGCAGAGCAATAGGAGTAGAGAAGAGACGGTAGTTATCTGAGGCCGATCTGATTATTAGATATTGGTGAGAGGTGGAGGGGAGGCAGAGAGAACCAGGGAGCTGATGAGGGACCATGGAAGGTCTAGCATAGGAGGATAGGAGGACGGCAACGCCATTGATCGAAAAGATGAAAAAACAGACGTCGTACGGGAAAGACGAAGAAACTTCTTTGATCATGTTCCCTTTGAACGTCTTGGTGGATATCCAATTGCATTTTAGGAGCTGGAGCTCAGGAAAGAGGATAAGGCCAGAAATAGAGATTGCTCTGTCATCAGCAAGGTGTGGCAGGTCCTAGAAGACGTGGGATGAGATCATACATGGAGTGATGTGTGAGGCAAGAATAGAAGAGAACCAAGAATGGAGCCAGGAGAAACCCTAACATTTAAGGGTAGACTGAGTTGGTGAGACAATAAAAGAGATGGTGTCAGGTAAAAGATTTCTCCTTATTGCCGTGAACATGGAAATAAATTCTGGGACATCAGCAGCCATCCTATAACCATGAGGTAACAAGAGGAGGGAAAGACCAAGAGAATCACAGATATATTGATCCTAACATAGTTAGGTTACCAAATCACACTAGTATTTGGCCTTCTACAGACTTTTCTTTCCTTTTTAATTGAAGTTTTGTTGACATACAATACGATATTAGTTTCAGGTATACAACATAGTGGTTTGACATTTATGTACATTATAAATTGATCACCACGATCATTCTAATAACCATCTAAAACCGTATAAAGTTATTACAATGTTACTGACTATATTCCCTATGCTGTACATTACATTCCCATGATTTGTTTATGATATAACTGGAGGCTTGAAACTGTTAATCCCCTTCACCTATTTCCCCCACACTCCCACCCCCCTCCCTTTCAGCAACCACCTGCTTGTTCTCTGTATCTATGTCTGTCTGTATTTTGTTTTGTTTGTTTCGTTTGTTAGATTCCACATGTAAGTGAAATCATCAGTACTTTCTCTGATTTATTTCACTTAGCATAATATCTTCTAAGTCCATCAGTGTTGTCACAAATGGCAAGACTTCATTCTTTTTTAATGGCCGAGTAATATTCCATTCCATTTTGTGTGTGTGTGTGTGTGTGTGTGTGTGTGTGTGTAAAACACATCTTCTTTATCCATTCAACTATCAAAGGACAGTTAGGTTGCTTCCATTACTTTTATTGTAAATAATGCTGCAATGGATATAGGGGTGTATATATCTTTTCAAACTAGTGTTTTTGTTTCCTTCAGACAAATACTCAGAGGTAGAATTGCTGGATCATATCGTACTTCTTTATTTTTTAAATACATCTTTATTGGAGTATAATTGCTTTACAATGTTGTGTTAGTTTCTGCTGTACAACAAAATGAATCCGCTATATGCATACATATGTCCCCATATCCCCTCCCTCTTGAGCCTCCCTCCCACCCTCCCTATCCTGCCCCTCTAGGTGGTCACAAAGCGCCGAGCTGATCTCCCTGTGCTGTGCAGCATCTTCCCACTAGCTATCTATTTTACATTTAGTAGTGTATATATGTCAGTGCTACTCTCTCACTACATCCCAGTCTCCCATTCCCCCCATGTCCTCAAGTCCGTTCTCAACGTCTGCATCTTTATTCCTGCCCTACCACTAGGTTCATCAGTACCATTTTTCTGGATTCCATATATATATGTTAGCATACAGTAGTTGTTTTTCTGACTTACTTCACTCTGTATGACAGACTCTGTGTCCATCCACCATGTTACAAATAACTCAGTTTCGTTCCTTTGTATGGCTGACTAATATTCCATTGTATATATGTGCCACATCTTCTTTGTCCATTCATCTGTTGATGGACATTTAGGTTATTTCCATGTCCTGGCTATTGTAAATAGTGCTGCAATGAACATTGTGGTACATGACTCTTTTTGAATTATGGTTTTCTCAGGTTATACGCCCAGTAGTGGGATTCATATGGTACTTCTACTTTCAGTTTTTTGAGGAATCTCCATACCATTTTCCATAGTGGCTGCACAAATTTACATTCCCACCAACAGTGTAAAAGGGTTCCCTTTCCGTCACATCCTCGCCAACACTTGTAATTTGTTGTCTTTTTGATAATAGCCATTCTGACAGCTGTGAAGTGATATCTCATTGTGGTTTTGACTTGCATTTCCTTGATGATTAGGGATATCGAGCATTTTTCATGTATCTGTTGGTCATCTATATGTCTTCTTTAGAAATATGTCTATTCAGGTCCTCTGCCATTTTTTAATCAGATTGTTTGTATTTTTGATGTTGAATTGTGTGAGTTCTTTATGTATTTTAGATATTAACCCCATATTGGATATATCATTTGCAAATATCTTCTCCCATTCAGTACGTTGACTTTTTGTTTTGTTGATGATTTTCTTCACTGTGCAAAAGCTTTATAATTTGGATGTACTCCCATATTTTTCCTTTTGTTTCTCTTGCCTGAGGAGACATGTTCAAAAAAATATTGCTAAGACTGATGACAAAGAGCTTAATGCCTATGTTATCTTCTGGGAGTTTTATGGTTTCAGGTCTTATACTTAACATCTTTAATCCATTTTGAGTTTATTTTTGTACCTAGTGTAAGAATGTGGTCGTTTCATTCTTTTGAATGTAGCTGTCCAGTTTTCCCAACACTATTTATCGAAGAATCTGTCTTTTCCCATATATTCTTGGCTCCTTTGTTGTAAATTAATTGACCATCTAAGCATGGGTTTACTTCTGGGTCCTCTGTGCTGTTCCATTGATCAATGTGTCTGTTTTTGTGCCAGTACCATACGATTTTGATTACTCTAGTTTGTAATATAGTTCTTTCTTAAGATTGCTTTGGCTATTTGGGGTCTTTTGTGAATCTTTACAAATTTTAGGTTTATTTGTTCCAGTTTTATGGACTTTTCTTAGTAGGTAGTTATTAAACATAGAGATTATTCTTAGCTATAAAGTGAGAATAGCTGTCACAAAGGATGGCTGTCCTTTCACAACTCTCCTTTGTGACAGCTAAACCTAGAACAGTGCTGTGTATTCAATACTCCATAAACAGATGTGGCATCAAAATACATGGTAGTAAGATTTTCTTAAGCATTATCTGACAATCTGGGAACAGTACCAAAAAAAGCAAATGGTTGGATATCTCTTAAGTTGGGGACCAATTGCAAGGGGTAAAGAGAATCAGTTATACAGAAGAATTGGTAAAAATACAAGTTTTCCTTGACCATTGGGTCCAAACTGGGTAGGGAAGAAGGTGGATCCAGGTGGATGCTGACATCTTGGATCTTCCCATCTTGTGGAGAGGTTGAGTCCTCAATGAGGACAAACTATAAGACTAGTAGTTAAAAGGGGATAGAGGGCTACATCTTGTGATTAGAGAAAGGGATTCCCATAATTTAAGATTTCGGAGGTAAAATGGTTTCAAATAGTGACAAGTATTGGTTGGCCAAAAAAGTTCGTTGGGATTTTCTGTAACATCTTATGGAGAATCCCAAACGACCTTTTTTGGCCAACCCAATACAAAAGTAAATGGTTGCAATGGAGTGGAAGTGAAGTCTACCATCAGAATAATTAAAATTAATAGTCAACATTTTATCTCAGTTCTTTTCTACCAGATTCCAGATATACTGGAAATACTGTTCAGGCTGCTATAGCAAAGTATCACAGTCTGGATGGCTTAAACAACAGACATTTATTTTACGATTCTGGAGGCCAGAAGTCCAAGATCATAGTGTCAGCAGGTTCAGTCTCTTCTGAAGCCTCTTTCCTTGGCTTATAGGTATTTGTCTTCTCCCTGTGTCTTTACATGGCCTTCCTTCTGTACCTCTGTGTCCTAATCTCCTCTGTTAATAAGGACACCAATCATATTGGATTAGATCCCACACTGCTGATCTCATTTTACATTAATTACTTCTTTAAGACCCTATCTCCAAACACAGTCATATTTGGAGGTATTGGGGGTTGGCACTTCAACATGTGAATGTGGCATGAGGCAGGGAGTGGGACACAATTTTGCCCATAACCCCCAGGCAATGTGCTATTATTTTCTATACATGAGTGCTAAGTTACTCTACGCAACATTTAATTCTCACACAGACTTTTGAGAACAAAGGTACTATTTTTCAATTTTACATATAAAAAAACTAATATGTACTCAGGTTAAGTAACCTGCCCAATGTCTTATTCAGTTTGGGCTGCTATAACCAAATACTGTAGACTGGGGGCTTAAACAACAATTTATTTCTCACAGTTCTGGAGGCCTGGAAAGTCCAAGATCCAGGTGCCTGGAGATTCAGTGTCAGTGAGAGCTTTCTTTCTGGTTTGCAGATGGCCATCTTCTTGCTTTGTCCTCACATGGCAGAGAGGGAGAGATTTCGCTTTTCTTCCTTTTTTATAAGGACATTTATACTGTCATGAGAGCCCACTGTCATGACCCTCATCTAACCCAAGTTACCTCCCAATGGCACCACCTTCAAATACCACCACAAAGGGGATTAGGGCTTCAACATATGAATTTGGGAGGAATGCATTCAGCCCACAGCACCCGAGCACGCACTGCTGTTGCCTGGTAGTGCTTTTAATCAAGCTCAGATCTGATTCCCAAGCCCATGTGACTTTTTTTTTTAACCTTGTTTCTTCCTCTAACTTAAATTTTATACCCTATCTTCTTCCAAACCAGGTTAGAGGAGGCATCCTACTTTTATTTCTAACATGAATTTAAAGTAGTTTTTAATCCCCAAGTTCTGTGTTTTAATAGGTAATATGAAGTATAGAGGAGGATTCATCAGTCATGAAAGGGAACAAATAAGAAAGTTTTAAAGGAGACCAGTATAGGGAGAAGAAATAAGTGATCTCCTAAGGAGAGCCATGAATGAAGCATAACTGCAGGATGCTGCATTTCTGTTTGCCTACAGTATTAGTTTCCTATTTGTGCTGTATCAAATTACCACAAACTTAGTGGCTAAAAACACCACGAATTTCTGAGAGCTCTTGAGGTGTGTAGTCTGAAATAAGTCTTATGGATCTAAATCAAGGTGGTAGTAGGACTGTATTCCTTTTGGAGGCTCCAGGGGAGAATCAATTTCCTTGACTTTTCCATCTTTGAAAGGCTGCCTCTACTCCTTGACTCATGGGCCCTTCCTCCATCTCTAAAATGTATTCTGTCATATCTCCTTTTTCTCACTGTGGCCCTCCTTCCTCTCTCTTATAGGGACCATTGTGATTACATTGGACCTACCCAGATAATCCAGAATAATCTCCCCAAGTTAAGATGCTTAATCACATCTGCAAAATCCATTTTTCATAGGTTCCTGGGTATTAGAACATGGACATCTTTGTGGGGGCCATTATTCAGACTGCTGCCCCTACTAATGGTTGTCCATTAGTGAATAGTTGAACTAGGAGGGACAGTACCATGGATGTTATTAAAGCAGGTTGCAATCTCAGCATTTAAAAACTTTTGAAAGAAGAATTTGGGAGGAGAGTAGCACTGATAAATCAGTTGAATAATGTTCCTCTATATATTGAAGTATGCAATATGTATGGTGTGGCCAATTGTAGCTGATGATGATTGCTCTGAATAATGAACATCTCCAGGCATAAGATGTATGACTCTTATTATGTTAATGTTTGGGAACTTAAAAGCAGAGCGTGAATTATGCTCACGATTCACTCTTCTATGTGAGTTGTGAAAGGGACAATAAAACACTGCTATTGTCAAGCACAGGACTTGATTTCTTTCTCTGCCCCTTATAGCAAAAGCCATCTTAGGCAAGGGAGATGTGCTTTCTCATCTAGAGAAATGAAATAATAATAACTTCTTTGTAGGGCTGCTTGGAACTTACACAGAGGTGGAGGAGGTAGTACATGAGAACACTTTGTAGTGTTTACTTTTGTTCGACTACCTATGGCCATGCCACCATTTTCAAGTATTTGGTACCCACTCCTTCCAAACCCACAGGAAAATTGTCCTTCTTGAAGTTAGAAGGAGTCATATAATTTGCTTTAGCCAACAGAGATGATTGAAGACTCTCAAGCTACACTTCCTCTGCAGCAGTGATTGTGAGAGCAAGTCTTGACATCCAGTATCACATACACAAAATACCTGAAATTCTGAGCCTGCACATGGAGGAAAATTGCACTGAAAAGCAGCCCAGACTCAAGCAAGATGGATACAAACAAGAAATAGACTCTTGCTTAAAGCCACTAAAGTTCTTGGTTGGGGGTGGTTTTGTATAATTAAACAAGCTTAATCTGGCTAACTCAGAGTTACAGAGATAAACCTTTGAAAGTGGGAGAGGCTGCTTCAATGAGATTTTGATGCTAAACTGCTTCAGAGCTTTAAGGCTTTCAGGTTAATAAGTAGTAGTAACGTTAATAGTAATATCATTGTTACTGGTGCCGATGAGACTGAAGGCACCATGTCAAGCACTTTAGATTCGTTGTACATACATGTCTGTATTGCTCCTAGTGGCATCTGCAGTGCCAATAATAGTGTAAAAACACACAGTGGGCACTTAATAAATATTTGCTGAACTAGTAAATTTCTGTTTTCTATTAGGAAGAGATTTTAGCATTAAGTTAAAGAAAGCTAGAGTTTGATTATGTTGTAATTGGTAGATGTTCACGTTAAATGAAGAAGTTTACTCACTGCATGTAGGCATTCATTTGCTTTTCAGACTTTCCTCTTTACTACTGTCATCATCAACCAGTGAATTGAATGTTTGCTATGAATATATCTGCTTAAATCTTTAATGGCTTTCCTAGGTGTTTTAAGACTGTTATAACAGAGGTAAGGTGAACAAGCAAAAGACAATAGCCATCATTGGAGGACAGAGTAGAATCTTTTTTATAATTATTAAGAAATATATCCTACATTCAAAATAGTACATATGTGTATTTGTCTAGTTTCATAATAAAACACACATGCCAGGTACCCTCCCAGAGTTTCAAAGAAATTCCAGTACCTCTTAAGTCCTCTGTGTGCCCCAGCCTGATGGACTTCCCCTTCTCCATGCATACGGTCACCCTCCTGAACTTTGTGTTAATCATTCCTTTTTTCTCTTAAACTTGTACTTTCTATGTGTATACAGTATCCCTAAAGCATATATTTTTTGCATATTTTTAAACTTTATATTATACTTCATGTCATACTGTATGCATTCTTCTGAGTCATTTTATTGTGCTTAATAATGTGTTTTGGAGATTCAGTATTGACGCTGTATAGTTGTTTAATCACTTTCATTACTGCAAAGTATATTTTATGACTTTACAGAAAAAAAATGTATCCATACACTTTTTGATGGATTTAGGCATTTACCTGCTTCTTTCTATAATGAAAAATTGTGCTATGGGTATTCTTGTACATATGCAAGATTTTCTCCAAGTATTGTTTCAATTAGGCTTGCTTTCAGCCATGAGTGATAGAAACCCAAAATAGCAATGGGTTAAACCAGATAGAAATGTATTTCTTACTTAAGTGAAGCCTGGGTGGATGTGGTGCATGACTAGTATTGTAGTGCTGCTCTCCTAAGTCCGCAGAGACCCAGGTTCCTTCTAGCTCATAGTGCTGCCATTTTTGGTGTGTGGCTCTCATTCTCACAGTCCAAGATGATGACATTCTGTATTGCAGCCAGTGAGATGAAGGAAGAATGAAAAAGCGGTACAAAGCACACAAATCACACATTAAGGAAGTTTCCTGGAAAATGTCACAAATATTTCTACTTATACCCCACTGGACAGAAATTGTGTGGCCACACCTAGCTGCAATGGAGGGTGAGAAATGAAGTCTTTATTCTGGGAAGGCATACGACCAGCTAGAAATTCTACTTCCATGGTGTAAGAAGAGAATGAATATTGGGAAAGAAATGAAAGGCTTTACCACAGATACATACCTAGGAGTAAGACTGTTGATTGACAAGCTGTGCATATGTTCATTTGTGCAAGGCAATGCCAAATCATTCTCCCAAGTGTTTGTACCAGAGGGTAAAATCTGAATATATTCATTCATTAAACAAGTATTTACTGAACACCTACTATGCATCAGCATTATTCTAAGAGCTGGGCTGTAACACTAAGCTCACATTCCAGTGGAGACAATCAATAAACAGGTAAATAAATAAATGTTATAATTTTGGTATAAAGTGAGTAGCAGTGAAGTAGAGTAGCAGGTAGAGATTGTGGGAGTGCTAGGTTTTAGAGAATGGTCAAGAAAGACCAGTCTCCAGAGGCTGGAAAAATAGAGCTGACAGAGCACAAGTGGACTAAATTCAGATCCTTTTGTGTCTTTCCTTGGCATATAAGAACAAACTTGTCTTTTCTAACAAGTGGCCTTCTTGTTTAGCACATCAAAAGAATTGAGCATGATGTTACTGATAATGCATTCAAATAATGACTATTCTGGTGAGGATCTCTTACCTGGAATACAATAGAGATGTCAAGTTCAGAGTCCCGTCTCTCATTTTCCATTTATTCGTCAAGTACATCACATGTGCAAAGCATTGTACTGACTAAAGGGATATTAAAAATGCACAGAACAAGAATGAAAATGCTAGCTTTCAGGCACAAAAACAATGCAGTTACACTGCCATTAAAGTGGGTACAGGAGGACAGGTAACCTGCCTGGAAATGTGCAAGGCTGGGGTGCATACTCCAGGAAGCAAGTCCCAGGTGCAAATGCTCATATTTAATTTTCCCAAAATATGCTAAGAGGGCTTCTTCAGATCAGCAGCCAAGCTGAGGGCTTTTTCTTTCCTACTGTAGTTATAATTCTACTACCACTAATCCAGCTCCCATTGACTAGGAAAATTATATAAGAATCAGCACAATTTGAACATTATATAGACACATTCCCTCTCTCTTTTTTTTAAATCAATCGTGTGTGAGCTATGTGGTATTATAAAAACACACATTGAAGCATAGAAAATTCTATTTATACCCTCATTGCATATTTCACACTTGACTATCCAGTCCCTGAATGTAAAACTTTTCTTGATATAACTCAACATCCCTGTCCCTATCGCACTATTTGACCATTGATTGCTGGCTAAGCTTTTTCCTGAAGGGTCAAGGAACAGCACGATGCCAATCTACCCAAACGTGACTTGAACTTGTAGCCTTGTGATAAATAGGTCTCAGCTTCAGGCAACCGAGTGAACCAACCTTGAACAGCAGGGAAGCCAGAATGAAGAAAGCAGCCGCCATTCAATAAACAAACACCACAAGTGAGTGTAAAAAGCATTCTTTTTGTGAACACTGTTGACCTAAAACAAATAAATTTCTAGATATTGCTCCAGCAATGATGGATTGACTTGGGATTAGCAGGGAAATACAATTCAGATTCTGCAATCACGGCAAACCACATGCAAGTCCCCGAGGCAAGGGAAGAAAACAAAGAGACCATGGCTTTTCATTGGCTGACTTGCTGCCAGGAACGAAGAGGGGTCTTTGATCTTGTTGGGCTCTGCTATCATTCCAGGACCTGAGAGCTCCTCCCCCTTTTTGTCTCTCAACTCTATTTAATTGAAGTTTCTGTTTATTATTTTTTTACATTTCCCTCTTTTGATCAAGATCTTTCTCTGAAAGCATTACTGATCAAGAGTTGGGTTTTCTAGTTTCAGTGGCTTTTGTCCCCCAGTGCCAGGAAGGACCTTTCCTGGGAGTAGTGTCTCACTTCAGAAGGAAAGTTCACAGATTGGAAACCTATTGAGGTCACATTTGAGTAACAAGGAGAAGTAGGAGTGAGAACTCTTGGGCACTTTTTATCTGAAGTCCATATGTTATCAAGATCATAGACACTGGAGATCATCTGAAGCATTATATCATCATCAAAGGTCTGGCAACAACCTTCCAACAGGCCTGATCCAGATATCTTGGGAAGCTGTCTCATCAGATATCACCTGCTTCAATTCTGGGAAATCTTTATTTTCAGGTCACCAGATGATATGAAGGATCCAGTCAGTGTTTGATGCTTTCTTTATGTGTGTCGTGTGAATCCAAGAGTCTAGTCCTTGGAGTTTGGCAGCACAAACGTTGGTTAGCAGTGCCTGATAGGGGCCTCTTCAGTGAGGTTGAAGGGAATTCTTTGGGAGGTGTCTCTTTCCCATAGATGAAATCTCTAGATTACAAGAGCACACAGTGAAAATATTGCTCTACCAAAACATAGTTATTTTAATAGAAGTGATTAGGCCTTTGCAATATTGGAGTAACTCTCCTTTTATCAGTTGCGGGTCAAAAGACACAGAAGTCAAGTGCATTGGGCTTCCTGTGACCATCTAAAGGGTGAGAGTTTATGAGTTCTGAAAGAGGTGACTCTGAGATTTAGATGAATTGCTGGCAATCCTTTTGGCCAAGGTATTTGGAGGACCTCTACAAAGTTTGCCAGTTGAGTCCTAATAATGCTATTAGTACATTTAACTAAACCTGAGGATTGAGGATGGTAAACACAGTGAAAGTGTTGTAAAACCATCCACACATCACAGACTTGTCAAAGTGCCTGGCCAGTAAAATGGGTCCCTTGATCATTATGAAGTTTGAGAGGAGTTCCCCGGGTAGGAATAATCTTTTCCAAAAGAGCTTTAGCCTCAGAAGAGGCAATAGCCTGTCTACAAGAAGAGACTTCAGTCCAGTGTGAAAACATACAGACCATGACTAAAGCATTTATATACATGAGACAAAGGAAGTTGTATGAAATCTACTTGCCAGACCTCAAATGATCCATTAGACAGTTAAAAATGTCCAGAGGCAGTAAAACAGGCTTCCCCGGTTGTACTTCAAACAAACGGGACAAATGATGTAGGCACTTTTTGCAGCCTTGCTAACGTTTCCAAACCAATATTGACCATGAATACTATCATTTTGTCAGTAGACCAATGGTTTAATGCATATACAGTGGTGAGGAGAGGGACCTTTAGAATCTCAGATAGGACTATGTTGTTATTTGGTCCAAATCACAGCTTTCTCTTTTTATCAAACCAGCAATTGTTGGATTTCCAATTCTGTTTTTCCTTTTCTGATGCCAATTGTTGGGCTTCTCTAGCTAATTTTTCCAAGTTATCATTTGGGGAAATATCCCTTTGAACCATGACAGAGGTTTGGCTGCTGTTCGTCTCTTTAAGGGCAGCATTCCTTGCAGCAATATCAGCAAGGTAATTTCCCTTAGCTTCCATAGAGTCAAGTGTATAATGCCCCAGAATCTTAATAAAAGCTAGAGCAGCAAGTAAGAGTATCACATC
Organism: Pseudorca crassidens; assembly: GCF_039906515.1. Lineage (NCBI taxonomy): Eukaryota > Metazoa > Chordata > Mammalia > Artiodactyla > Delphinidae > Pseudorca > Pseudorca crassidens. Next base: position 58,290,429 of record NC_090297.1, on the reverse strand, counting down.
CAATAATTCCTGACTATAGGGGCCATTTTAAATTTCATTTCTGCTAGGAGTAAGGAACCCACTTTGCTTCTGCAACATTCCAAAATCATGAGATACTTTGAAAGCATATCTGCTATCAGTAAAATATTGGCAGTTTTGTCCTTGGCTAAAGTATAAGATTATGTAAGAACATATAATTCAGCCTGTATCAAGCCTTAGGGAAAGATGTTGCCTCAATAACATCGAAAGGAGTAGCAATAGCAAACCCAGAACAATATTTGCCACTGGCACCTTTTAAAAAAGAACCATCAATGAACCATGAGGACTCAGTGTTACATGGAGGAATTTCTTATAGATTGTCACAAGGAGTAAGAGGTGATCCATCAGCATCAAGCAGTCATGAAGGACTTCATCGTGATGGAGGGAAGAAGAGTAGCAGGGTTAAGGTTATTATAACGTAAAAGAGTTATGTGAGGAGCAGTTAACGAAAGGACTTCATAGGAGGTAAGGCAGCTGACTGAGAAATGTTGAGTGTGATAAGAACTCAGGAAAGCTTCTACCGCCTGAGGTACAAAAATGGTTAAATGGGATCCCACAACAATTTTCTTAGTGGCCTTAACCAAAAGGACAATGGCGCTAAGGCAAGGAGGGAATCTCTGTGCCCCAGTTTCTGGCTATAATACCCTGTGGGTTGATGGTGGTCCTGTGATCTGGGGTGACTACTTCAAGAGCATTTCCTTCCTTTTTATATAGAAAAAGGAAAAAGGGAATCTGATAATTGGCATGCTTAAGAATAAGTGGGTTCATCAAACTGTCCTTTTAGGCCTTAAAAGCTATGTTCTTCCCATAAAATTGGGTCAGGGTTATTATTGTTTGGTAAAACATACAGAGGTTTGGCCATCAGAGGGAAATTTTGGATCCAATTTTGGCAATAACCAGCTAGCTGGAGAAAACTTTGCAGTCGGCACTTAGTGTTGGGTTTGGGGAAACTTAGAACACCATGAAGACCATCTGGATCTAGGTGTAGCCCTTGTTTTGATATCAGATGCCCTAAATATCAAACTTGGGTTTGGGCAAACTACAATTTTTCTTTGACAACCTTATGTCCTTTAAGGCTAAGAGCTTTAGCAAATGGATGTTTTCTTCCTTTGAGGAAGCTTAAGGAGAGTAAAGAAGCAAATCATCCACATATGGCAACAAAGTAGAACCTTCAGAGAACTGTATATCATTCCGATGAGCCTTCAGGATTTGCGAGAAATAAGAAGGACTCTCAGTAAAATCCTGAGGCCTTACCGTCCAGGTGAATTGTTTTTCTTCCCAAGAAAAGGCAAGAAGGTATTTGGCTAACTTCATCAACTGGAACTAAAGAATTCCCTGCATGAATCAATTACAGTAAAGAATTTGCTTCCAGTGGGAATGGAGGTTAGTAATGTATTACATGAGGGTTAGAAACAACAGGGTGTTGAGGAATAACAATGTGTTTATTGCTCAGGGGTCATGAACAAACCTCCACCCTCAGTCCTTAGGTTTTCTCACCAGTAAAATGGGAGTGTCACAGGAGCTAGTACAAGGCCTTGAGCCTTGTCATTTTCCATTATGGGCTTTATGCCTTAAAGGGTTTCTTTACTTATAAGGGTATTCATTAATTCTGGGAAGAGATTTTGAGACATCTATTTGAATTTTGATGGGAGGTGTGCTGTGAGTTTTGCCAATATCAGTTGGAGATTTTGCCCATAAGGAAGATGGCAATCGATTCGATAGGGACAAATGATCAGTGTTTCCAGAATCACCTCTAGCACTGTCAGAGACAGAACAAATAAAAGATGTCAAAGGGTCGTTTAATTCAGCTGGTTGGTTACTCTGATGACTACTGTCAAATTTTAGAATTATTTCCCCCTTTTGAGAGGAAGAAATTCTGACACAATAGTTCACTAAGAAGTCTCAACCTAACAACTGGGTAGGAGCAGAGGAACTAAGGTGAAAAGAGTATGTATCTTTCAAAGGGCCTAATCAAAATGGAATATATTCAGAAACAGGAACCTTTTGGGGTTCACTGGAGATTCCCACAATTTAAACTCTTTTAGTAACCCAAGTCAGGGGCTGGCTGCTTTATAGTAGTGGGGTTGAGCACCAAGAGTGTGTCTCCAGTATTAATTAGGACTGGAATAGATTCATACCCAATCTGGAGAAATGTTTCTCCAAGCTGATTAAGAGGGAGGATTAGGAATAGCCCCTGCAGTTTCTTAGAGCTCCATCATTAAGCATTGGGAGGACACTGGAAAGGCTGGTTAGAGGCTGAAGGCACTTAAAGTGCTTTCATTTGTAACAATCTCTTTTCCAGTGTCTTGGCTCTTTGCAATAATAGCAGAAACTAGGATGGTTTTGTTTTTCGTTTTGGATCCTTCATTTGCTGGAGTTGAAGATTCAGAATTTTGACAGTCTTCATTTCTGGTGACTCATCTAGAGTGTGAGAGAGCTGGTTTTCCAGATTAACTAAATCTGAAGGAGACATAGTTTCTCACTCCATCCTGGTCCTTTATACTAGAAGGGAAAGGTCCCAGTACAGCCCATTAATAAACATAGAGTTAAAAGCTGCTTGGTAGAATCAGCATCTAAAGGAAGACAAGAATTTTCTTTAGAAATAATCTGAAGTCAACTGTAATAGTCATGAACACGTTCATCAGATTTTTGTGTGCAAGCTTGAATTTTGTTCCAGTCAGCAGGCTTTGGAAAAGCCCTAGGTGTTGCATGATGAAGTCACCTAACAATTGCTTGAGTCTGATCATATAAGTTAGCAGGCTGGTCTCCCGGTTGGAATTCTAGAGATCTTTCAGGATTTTCCCAATTAGCGGTTTTCATCCAGTACTGGCCTGGCCTTTACCAACAAGCATACATACTAGCTGATAAAACTCAGAGAAACCAGGTTGATAAGTTTGAATTACTACATTAAATTCCTCAGCAAATCTGTGAGAATCTTTAGCTAACTTTGGGAAAACTTTTGACTACGGCTTGCAGTTCAGGTTTAGTCCAGAGAATATGAGAAATTAAGGGTATAGACTCTGATCCTCAGAATGCTTAAAGGGACAGGTTCTGACACGTTCACAGGTAGAGGGGGTGGGGAGAGTTTAAGAGAAAAGGGAAAGTTTGATGGGAGAATTAGTATGAGAGATAAGGGTACAGAAGAAGTGTAGGTGGTACAGAAGCAAAGGAGGAAGATTATGCTGAAGGCAGAGTCTGGCCATTAGAAGCCAAAGGAGACAGAGACAAGATGGTGCTGGAGGAGAAGCCTGTGACAAAGAAGCCAGGGAAGAAGAGCCTGAGGCGTTGAGAGCCATCTTACCTTTCTTTAATCATTTGTTTACCTCAGTTAATCTTAAAATCTTATTTTGCAGGGAGGTAGCTTTAGCCTCCTGATAACATTTAGAAGACTCAAAATACTAATCAGAATAGGCATTCCACTCAGTTCTGGAAATTTCTGAGCTATTGTAATCCAACTTAGTTTTAAGAAAATTGAGTTCAGGGATTTTAGAAGTTCCCCACAATGGCCATTGATATTCTAAATTGCCTTTGGTCAGGTTGATTCATTTAGTTAGCAATGCACATGAGGAAGGACTGTGGTTTTTAAACATAAAATCAGCTGGAGTCCCTGTTGGGGGGGTACCCTCAAAATATTTAGATAACTAGGATTCCATTTCTCAGTGGGTTTTCTCTAGAGTAAAAGAGTAATTTTCAAACCGTTCAAACAGCTCAATTTAAACAGCTTGCAAGCTAGTACAAGCCAGTTCTAAGGAAACAGCTAGGTCTCAGAGGAGCCAGGCCAAATGCTTTTCAGCCAATTTCCAGAGAGTAACCCATTTTCCAAAGGAATGGGCTGCCAGCTGAACTGGCACAGTTTCAATGTAGTGGCTCCTGTTCCCAAAGGAATGGGCCAATGGCTTCTCATCCAGCTTCAGTTGAATTAGTTTGATCTCAAAATCAGACCAAAGTGTCAAATGAATACTCACATACAAAACAAGGTCTTAACCAGAAAGATGAAACCTTAAAATAGATTCTGAATAAACCCTGGAGAGCTTCAGATGCAAAGAGGGCATGAGCTTGGATCCAGGAGAAAGATGTATCTTCAAATTCCAGGGTTGGAGAGAAAAGCAGTGAGTGACAATGGACTCAATTGTGGATACTGCACCTGTTTGCTCACCAGCCCCAGAGCCATCAGGGGTCTTCTCTGGTCCCTGTACAGGCCACCAAAATTGACCTAAAACAAATAGACTACCAGATATTTCTCCATCAAAGATAGGTTGATTCAGGATCAGCAGAGAATTACAATTTGGAGTCTGCAACCTTGGGTAGTCACGCACAAGTCCCCGCAGGCAAGGGAAGGAGAATGCTATTATAGAGGAAAAAAGGAAATTGGGAAGGCTATAGGAAAAAAAGAGTTCATGGATTTTCGCTAGCTGAGCCCTTGGCAGGAGAGAAGAGGGGTCTTTAACCTTCTTGTTGGGCTCTGCCTTTGTCACAGAGCCTGAGAGCTCCCCCTTCTGGTCACCTGACTCTGTTTAATTAAGGTTTCTGGTTGTTTTTTTTTTTTTTTTTTTACAACACCACAGTGGATCTTACAGGGTGCCTGTCCTTGAAGAGCATAGAGTCTAATGGGGCACCAAATCTACACAGAACTAATATTATATAGCACAACATGGGATGAAGTAAGTGCTGTGCAACCTGGTGATGAATCGCACTTACTTCTTCTGGAGCCCCATAGAGATGCTAGTGCAAGCCCCATTTTCTAGTTTTGTAAGGTGGCTGGGACCATCTATTACATTGAGCCAGGCAGGGCTCCTTTACACTCCCTGCTCCCCCCTCCCCCCGCAGAACATCTTGGAAGCAATCTTGGCACACAGTTTTATTATAAAATGTTATCACCCTAAAATAATCTAAAGACATTGTCAGGAAACAGATTAAGACACTTGGCAAGCCCCTTTCCCAGGCTGCCAAATTTCTGATCTTCAGAGTACCCTTCACTTCACCTATGAGATACAGGCCTGGAGTTGAATTCCCAGTTTTCAGCTAGCAAACCATCATGCTGTCAGGGACACATCCTCAACTGAGTGTGTTACTGGAACCCAGGGGTCCAGACTATCTGTGAACTTCAAGAAAAGGAAATAGAGGCTTTCTTAGCCATCTTGTCATCTTCTGTCCCCTGCATTTGTCCCCCATCTATCTCTACCCAGAATACTCTTCACCACCCCACAAAAAGGGAGGATCACTTCCCATCTCTTCTGCAGGCCTTCACAATTCACCAATCCGCAGATCTTCATTTCCTGTCCAACCCACACCCCATAAAACCCCTGCATTGCAATAGCCAACAGCTGATACATCCTATAAAATCAGGCTTTTAACAATTATATGTTAAATTGAAGTGACATGCATTGGACTTGTTTAAAGCCCTACTGCAGCTACAGGATTACTGAAGAATAATTTAGTAATTTCTATGAGGAACTGGGGAAGGCCTCTGAGAGAAGTGGGCATTAGGACCATATCCTGGAAGATAGAGTTAGTCTTCTTAGGCAAAAAGGGGGGTCAAGGGCTTCCCTGGTGGCACAGTGGTTGAGAGTCCGCCTGCCGATGCAGGGGACGCGGGTTCGTGCCCCAGTCCAGGAAGATCCCACATGTCATGGAGCGGCTGGGCCCGTGAGCCATGGCCGCTGAGCCTGTGTGTCTGGAGCCTGTGCTCCGCAGCGGGAGAGGCCGCAACAGTGAGAGGCCTGCGTAATGCAAAAAAACAAAAAACAAAACAAAACAAAAAGGAGGGGGGGGTCAAGGCATCCAGGTCGATGGAATAGCATGAGTAAAGGTATGTTCAGGAAACACTGAGACAGTGGTGACAGCACAGATTGTATGAAGTTGATGGGAAATAAACTGGAAGAATGGGCTGGAGCTTGGTCATGGAGATCTACATACCAGTTTAAGAATTTGGATTTGATTCAGTAAACAACTAGAAGCCATCAAAAACTTTTGTGGAAAGAACTTCATCTGTCCTTTAGAAAGTCAGAGCAGTTAGAGGTTACTGCAGCACTCCAGGTAAAAGATAATGGGGGTTTATCATAGAAGGTAATAGAATTAAATGGACGGGACCAGATTAGCAAGTCACTGGGGAAGCTAGGACTTGGCTGCTGACTTCCTAACTACTAAATTGAGATGGATTGTTTAACCTAAGGATAACTAGAAAAATCATGAGTCTGCCCACATTTTTATCCAGAGGCAGGGAAAGAACAAAGCCTAATGAATAAATGTATGGAGACATTGGGAGAAATAAATAAAATTGATTTGTAGTTAAATCCCATGAGTCACGCACCATCAGCGTACTGGTTACTTTAGGGTCTTTCTTATACACTCACCAGGGAACAGTGTTATCCTAAAGGCAGCTAAGCGTCCTTACTAAGTGGGAACAGCTTCATTTATTCACCCATCAAATATTTATTGATCACTTACTATATGCTAAGTGCTCTGTACATAATGAACAAGACACAGCCCTTGCCCTTGAGTTGTTTATCGGCTGGGGTGATGCAGGGAGTCACACAAATGAGGCAATTCCAGTGGAGGGGGAAGCAGTTAAGACAGAGGCAAGCACGGGACACCCACAGAACACCGAGGAGGCAGCTAACTGGATCCTGAAGGAATAAAGAAGCATCGGCCAGAAAAGCAGGAAGGCAGTAAAGGGAAGGATACTCACGTTAAGGAGAACAGTGGAAATAAAAGCCCCAAGGTGAGAGAGGGCTTGGTAGGTGTGAGGTGAGAATAGTGGGCACCAGGCTGCGTCCAGACTGCGCAGCCTCCCAAAGCGTCCCAGGGCCTTGGGACTATATCCCAGGGCCATGGGAGCCACTGAAACCTTTAAGCTACGAAATGACAGCCTCGTGTTTTAGAACGCTCACTCTGGCTGCCGGGAGGAGGACAGATCAGAGGGGTATGAGGCTGCAGCTTGGGCGCCTACCATTCATCATGTGGCTGTCCCTGCCAGCGCTGCCTTCCACCTGTAGAAATCCACCTCATCCATCAACACTTAGCTCCTGGGACACCCTCTCTGTGTCTGCCAATCACAGTTAATTGCTCCTTCTTCAGCATTTCCATCATCCGGTTGAGTGTGCCTATGTTTCCCTTAATAAGCCCAGCTCTACAACACCTCTTGGGATATTGAAATCCTGAGAACGCCCTTTGTAAATTATAAAGTGTTGGACAAATGTTTGCAGTGTGATGACAGTAGCAATGAGGTTGTTTGTCTTCTCAGCTAGACTGAAAGACCTCTGAGAACAGTGATTGTGTACTGAATCTCCCAAGTCCTTGCTGGAGCAAGTCCTTATTTCAAAGAGTCTTTCATGCTGAAGAGGCACTGAGATATATATCAGAGATCACTGCGAATCCAGACAGACCTGGGTTTGAATCCCAGCTCCTGACTGGAAGTGCAGTCTTAAGCACATTTTACCTCTCTGAGCTTCAATTTCTGTATCTGTGAATAGAAACAAAAATACTTAACCTATGAGGTGGTTGTGAGGATCAAGAGTACATATAGAAAGTGCCAGGCACAGTAGCTGGCCCTCCACAGTAGTGGCCATCGTCTCCATTTGTATACCCATCCTGGAGAAACCAAGTCCCAATTTAGAAAATGATACTCTGAAGAAACTAGTAGATGAGCAGGAAAAGCTACAATCAGGCGAGATAAATTAGGAGTTTGGGACTAACATATACACACTACTATGTATAAAACAGATGACTAACAAGGACCTACTGCATAGCACAGGGAACTATATTCAATGTCTTGTAATAACCTATAATGGAAAAGAAGCTGAAAAAGAATATATATATATATATATATATATATATAAACTGAATCACTTTGCTCTATACCTGAAACTAACACAGCAGTGTAAATAACTATACTTCTATTTTTAAAAGTTACTGAAAAAAACTAAAATGAAAAATCATTTTACTAAGATAAAAATTCATAAACAAGTCCTAGAAAGACAAGTTGCTCATAGTGACAGTATATTCAAATAGAATTTTCCGTGATGATGGAAATGTTCTAAATCTGCACTGACCAACATGGAGCCACGAGCCACGTGTGGCACCTGAGCACTTGGAATGTGGCTAGTATGCATTTTTAACTTCAATTAATTTAAGTTTAAATAATGACCTCGGGCTTGTGGGTACCATGTTGGACAGTGCAGGTAGATGCTACGTTCTCAAAGCCGGTGTGATGGCGAGGATGTACCAGGGCAGGCAGAATGGAAGGGGAGATCTATTTTCAATGCTGTCCAGAAAGGTTGAGTCTTTATACAGCGGTTATAAGAAGTTATAATAAGGAAGGGCCAAGTGGCCAGGCAGCAAGAGAATAGGAGCTACGGAGGGCAGATACCACACCCCAGCATAAGGATGGAGATGATCATTACTATGTGCAAGGAAGGGAAAACCATCCCCAGAAGACTGTGCTAAGTGCAGGCCCTATCTAGGTTATCTAGTATAACGTCCTTGTGGTGTCCTTGCAAGTGAGCTACATCAGCAGGATGGACGGTTTGGTGCATAAGAGTTTTATGATCTTGCTTCACAACCTTTGGCTGAACCTTAGATTCTACCCCAAAGGCAATCAGTTCTGGAAAGCAGTGAGCAACTGTCGGAGACTGCAGGGACAGATGAAATGCTAGAGCAGTATCCTGAATTCCAGAGGAGGAACCCCCTGCTCTGAGTTATCTCCTCTCACAGTGTCACATGTGAATTTCACTACAGAACAAGAGGGAAAAGGGGGCCGGAAAACCTGCTTCACTCTCCCATTCCTTCACCCACCTGCAGCTGGACGACTGTCCATGACATTCCAGGTCACCAAGGAGAGAGTCCCAGGGAGGCTCACCTTCCTCCCTCCTTCTTTGTGGGCCTATCAAACAAACCAGAGGGGGAAGGAGGCTGATCCCACACCCACTTGGTCATGTAGATGAGGTGGCAGCAAGCCAGAGACTGGGAGGGAAGGGAAGAAAGAAACGGACAGAACAAGGGTCACATGTGGAAGGGGTTTCAGCTTGGTGGGATCTGAAATATTTTAAAATTCTGGGGAATCAAGAGAACATAATTCTATGGAATTATTATCCCCACTTCCTCTCCTAATTTTTCTCCCTTGGTGATATAACCAACTATTGAGCTTGCATAGAAAAGTTTAGCTCAATTCAACAAATATTTATTGAATATCAGTTGAACCAAGCCCCGAAGGATACATTCAAATTAGGCAAAATCCCAGCCTTCTAGGAAGGAGCCAGGAGGAGAGTAACAGTTGTCAGAGAGAAATAAACAAAACACAGCAGGAACAAAGAGAGAGGGGCCCCGATAGGTGTTCAGGGAAGTCTGCAGAGATGAAAGATGCTGGAGTGTTCCTGGAAGGATAAGAAGAATTCCAATTAGCTTAAAAAATAAATCAAAAACATTCTTAGAAGAGAGATTAAATGAATAAAGGCCCAGAGACATGGAGGTGCCATGGGTGATAAGGGACAGAGTAATGCAGGGTGGCTGTGTTGTAGGCGACTACAGGATATGAGAGGAAAAGACAGTGGTAGGGAACGGAGCAGGAAGTGTTGATTACGCAAAATTCAGAAGGCACTTTGGAAACCATGCCAAGATTTTCAGACATCAGCAAAGGGGGCCAATGAAGATTTTTGTGCAAATAAGTGACATGTTCACTAACGTTTTCTTTTAACAAACTTTGCTGAGGACAAATATTCATAAAGATGAAAAAGACTTAAACCCTTTTGTGGGGTTCTCAGGGCATGAATGACAAGATGCAGGCATTTTGGGAAGGACACTGGGGCAGCAGTGAATGCAGAGGTGGAAATGGAATATTAAATGACTGCAGCAAGAAAATGAGTCAGGAGGCAGCTGACGATGAAGGCCTAAACCAGGGGAGCAGTGACAGGGGAGCGGTGATGGAAACGGCAGGAAGATGTGGTTGGGTGGGAGATACCCAGCTGGACAAGACTCAGTGGTCCATAGGATGGGGGTGTGGGGGAAGGGATCAAAGGGAGAGGCTGTATGAGGAAATAGGAGAATTTCTTAATCTGTTCGGAGAGAAATGAAAGGATCAACTCTACTCTCTCTCCCATTTACCCAGTGAAGTGAATTAAAAAAAAATAGTAAATTGAACCCCAAGGCAATCATCCACATACACCCAATACTGATCACCATCCCAGGGAAGACCACCAGTCATTATCCCAACACGTCCCAATAGCTCTGCATCTAAACGTATGTGCACATACATGTGCACACATGCATACACGTGCAACATGCAATGTGCACATGTGCTACACAAATATACCCAAACTGCTACTTGTTTTCTCCTACTAACCACTCTTAAATTGCTGTCAGCTAGGGGCAGTCATTCTGTATTCCTTATGTGTCTATATAAGACAATGAGTTGAGGAAGAAAGGACCAGCTCAGGATTACCAACATTGTGGTATGTCACTATGCATCCAAGGTAAGCTTTGGCTAAAATTTGCCAAATTTACCAACTGAAGGCTGAAGAAAAGAGGACACAAGCAAACCAGGACAACACAAAAACAGTTTAAAAAATTGTTTTTGAACTTGGTATTCTATGGTTCCAAAAAAAAAAAATCTGGATACTATCAAGGAAGTGAAAAGACAGCCCAAAGAATGGGAGAAAATATTTGCAAACCATGTATCTCATAAGAATCTAGTATCAAGAATATATAAAGAACTCTCATAACTCAATGATACAAAGACAATCCAGTTTTTAAAATGAGCAAAGAATTTGATAGACATTTCTCCAAAGGAGATATATAAATGGACAGTAAACATATAAAAGCATACTCAGTGTCATTACTCATTAGGAGATGCTAATCAAAATAACAATGGAATACCCCTTCACACTCATTACAACAGCTATAATCAAAAACATGGACAATAACAAGTGTTGGTGAGGATGTAGAAAAATTGGAAACCTCATACAGTGCTGGGGGGATGTAAAATGGTGCAGCCACTTTTGGAAAGAAGTTTGGCAGTGCCTTAAAAAGCTAAACATAGTTACCATATGGCCCAGCAATGCTACTCCTATGTATGTACCAAGAGAAGTGAAAACACATGTTCACACAAAAACTTGTACATGAGTGTTCATATCAGTATTATTTATAACAGCCAAAAAGTGGAAACAACCCAAATGTTCATCAACTGATGAATGGATAAACAAAATATGGTGTATCCGTTCAGTGGAATATTATTCAGAGACCAAAAAAAAATAAACCAGTACTGATACATGCTACAACACAGAAGAACCTTGAAAACATGATGCTAAGTGAAAGAAGCCAGACATGAAAGGCCACATATTGTATGATTCCATTTATATAAAATGTCAAAAAAAAAAAGTAAATCCATAGAGACAGAAATTAGATTGTTGGATGCCAGGAGCTGAAGGAAGGGAGTGGAAGGAAGAGTAACTGTTACTGGGTATGAGATTTCTTTTGGGGGTGACGAACATGTTCTGGAACTAGGAGCTGCTAATGGTTATACAACTTTGTGAAGATACTTACAATCACTGAATTGTACACTTTAAAAGGGTGAATTTTATGGCATGTGAAATATATCTCAATTTTTCAAAATCATTTGACTCCTTGGTCTAGTACTCTAGGTGTTTTTTTGAGGATAATATGTCTTTCTCACTTGTTGATTTAATACACACTGTGATGTACCTAGGAGTGTATGTCTTTTAACTTAACCTGCTTGGAATTCATTGCCCTTTTGAAATTGGAGGATTAGAGTTTTTCATCAATTCTGGAGCCATTATTCTTCAAAAATTGCCTCTCCATTATCTCTCTTTTCTCCCTTTGGGACTCCAGTTAGACTCATGATAAATTGCTTCACTCTCCTTTCCATATCTATTAACATTTTTTTTTTGGTATTTTTCAACTTTTTGTCTTTCCTTGCTGCATACTGGTTGATTTCTTTAGATTTATTTTCCAGTTCTGTCTTCAGCTATACCTCATCAGTGTGAAATCATCAATTAAGTATCTAATTTAATTTAGTATTACCATCCAGGTGATGGGAATTCAGTCTAAATGAGGCCATATTGTGCTTGAATGTTCAAGCAGATATTTCCCCCCTTCTAATATGCATCTAAGCTCACACTAGGCAGTTTCCTTATGTGTCCTTGGTCAGGAAGCAGGTGACTATTTTCGTGTTTGTATATGAGCAAATATTTTTGGCAAAGAATAAGTGAATGGCAAGCATTAGTTAAAGATGGTGTATAACCCTGAAGAAATCTGCAAGTTTATCTCCCTTGGAGCTATTTGTCCAAATTTCAAAGGGTTTTGAAGAACTAGGGACTTTCCCCTTTCTTCCCAGAGAGGATCTGTTTACATCAGAGAGCAAATATTTCCCTCCCTCTCTGCAGGGGGGAGGGTGGCCACTGTGCAGCAATTCCTATATAAACTTGGAGAGTCATAATTTCAGGGCTCCTCTCCTGTAGGATAGACCCCTTGTACATGCAGAGTGAACACCTGCTCTTATCACATCACCCCAAGAGGGAAAATGGAGTCTGGGAAGCCAGCACTGTATTGGCTATACATAAATATTGGTCTGATCCCTGATCCAGAAAACTGGTGTTTGCTATCAAGATAAAATAACTATACAGAGACATAAAAAAACATTATCCCCTGAGTGGCCAGAGAGTGAGAGGCTGGTTTGTTTTCTGGTCACCTCTACATTAAAGGTGTAGGACTTTGCAGTTCAGCTCTGTACAGGTGCTCTCCTACTCACCAGTTTGAGCGTTTTCTCCATTTCCCATCACCCTGTGAAACTGAAAGGGAAAAATCAAGATCACTAGGGTTGAATGTATGTCCTCAGAGTAAAGACCCACCTCACAGCCGAAGTTTAAGTTTGAGTTCCTGGTATCACTTTGCTTTTTGTCAGTTAGTTGTTTTTGTTTTCTTTTTACAACCTTATTGCTGCATAATTGAAGTACCATAAACTGCACGTATTTGATCAATTTCAGCAGTTTACACTCATGAAGCCATCCCTATAATCAAGATAATGGACATCTCCATCCCCCCCAAAGGTTTCCTCCTGCCCCTTTGTAGCACATCCCTTCATCTACCCTCATCCCCAGGCAACCACTTTCTATCACTGCACTGTCAACTATCACCATAGGCTTACTTTCTATCACTGTACATTCATTTGAAGTTCCGAGACATTTATAGAAATGAAATCATGCCGTATGTACTGTTTTTTGCCTGGCTTCTTTCACTCAGCATAATGGTGCTGAGATTAATCTATTTTGCATGTATCAATAGTTTGCTCCTTTTTATTCACTTTAGTCTTGGACTCCAAGTATTCTCTATTCACTTTTTTTTAAAATATTTTATTCAGATGTTTCAATTAGTTTTGGTAGGAGGGTCAGCTAGAACATCTAGTTTGTTGTACTTCCAGACACAGAAATTTCATCTTAATGTCCTGTGGAAAGAAATATCTTCTGAGACCTCTTGATGGCCATTGTGGGGGAAATGAATGAGGCATGCATAACAGATCCACTCCAGGATTCCTATCTCCCCTAAGTGTTTCATTTTTGCTATATTATACCAATGCATTTCTGGCATCTCAGTTTCATTTAGGTTACAGAAAGCATAGGGCTTTATTTAGAGAGTTACAGGTAGTTTGAGGCAGGCTTTATCTTCCCCCCAAATCTCCATTAGCCCTTTACACTTTGCAGGGACAATTGGTATTTTTTCAATCTTATGTAAAGTTCTAGGCAAATGAAGTTTGCCATGTATCCTTTCCCTTCCAATTTGATTACCCCTCACAATTTCTTCCCATGTTAACCCTCTGAATTACAGTAGTATGTAGAGGAAACTTATGGGACCGTTTTTTTTCCATCAGTGTGTATTGTGCCAACAGGCAGGATCCAAGACACTGCAAGTTAAGGACATCCCAGGAGGGGTTTCAGAAATGCCAGAAGGCAGTGAGTAGCTCCAAGGCAATAGAATGACTATAAACAGGGGCATTCCTAAGGGACAGCAGACCTGGAATTTATCCCATATCTATAGCTCCATCAACACCCAACAGGTTTAAGCAGATAAAATAAGGTTAAAATGAAGCACTATGGGGCTTCCCTGGTGGTGCAGTGGTTGAGAGTCTGCCTGCCGATGCAGGGGACACGGGTTCGTGCCCCGGTCCGGGAAGATCCCACATGCCACAGAGCGGCTGGGCCCGTGAGCCATGGCCGCTGAGCCTGCGCTTCCGGAGCCTGTGCTCTGCAACGGGAGAGGCCACAACAGTGAGAGGCCCGCGTACCGCAAAAACAAACAAACAAACAAACAAAACCACAAAATGAAGCACTATGGCAGCCCAGAGGTGGGAAAAGAAGTCAAAAGTCATCCTATGTCAACTTTCTTCTACTCTTTGTGTATCCACAGAGCCAAGCCCTAGTCTTGGCATATAGTAAATGCTTAAGAAAAAATCAAATTTGGTGACTTAATATAGGGATAAATACCTCAAGCACTGGAGAGATCCTCCTTCCTTATGGTTGAGGTATAGACTTGTTTGCAAATGTTTGCCGAATTCAATACAAATGCAAAATAAATAATTTCATTGTTTAGCATGGGTCAGAGAAGAAGAAATTGTCAATATGGGTATTGTGGAAAGAATGGACATGGTGTCAGAAAACCTGAGTTCATATCCAAGCTCTGTCACTTATTAACCGTGTAGACAAGTCACTTTGGAGGGAGGGAAGAAGTATTTGATTCTTCATATTTAAATGAAAAACAAAACAAAACAAAAACAATCTGCCCTGATTATCTTATTACTTTGCCAATTGTTACAATCAACAAGTGAGAGAATAGAGATGGAATCTCTTTGAAAAGAATATGGTGGTAAATCAGTGTAAGGAATAATAATTATTATTATTGCTGCTGATAATAGTACTAAGCACTCAATATACTCTCTCATTTGAATGGGTGCTTTAGCATAGGAAACCCAGGCAGGAAAATCTATTTGTTGCTTTGGCCAGAACATACTCATTGACAAGGTATGTCTGAGTCATGGCCTTGGCTCCTTCTTGTCAACTTTATGAAAGATTGGAAAAGACCTCAAATTAGATAAGACAAAAAAAAAAATTAACTGGCAACCTCATGGGCCAGATACTTTGAAGGAGAGTTTGCATGGATTGGAGCATGAAGGAGATGGTTCCCCTGATGCCGAGTTATTTTAATCCCCTTTAAGATGGAAGGTCACAGGCTTTTTAGAGCCAGGAAGCTCCAAACATAGGCAACTATCTCATTCTGACTCACAAAGATAATTTTCCACTCAACAGTTATTTTCCCATTCTCCTGGCAAACAGGGGTTACATTTTATTCTGGTGTTTAATCCCTTCCTTGCATGACTCAGAAGGAAAATCCTAATTAGTTTGCCATTCCTGATCCCCATTTCCCTCTCAACATATATTTATTGAGCATCTACTATGTGTCAGACACTGCTTGAGGTTCTGGAGAATCAGCAGCAACAAAACACAGTCCCTTCCCTCAGACTAGAGGGTAGATAGATAACAAACAAATAAAAATACATAACGTTGTATCATATGGAAAGAAGTCCTTTAAACAAAAATGAAGGAGAATAAGGGCTCAAAGAGTCATGGAGGGTATGATTTTTAAGTAGTCAGAGTACGATTTTCAGAGAAGGTAACACTTCAACAGAGACTTAAATAAAGACAGGTTAAAAAATAATTATAAACACACCTTGGTACAGCAGTACCTAAAGCACTTCCGGAATAGGTGTGCCTTCTATTTACACTTTTTATTAATACTAGTATTCAGAGTTTATTATTTCAATTTTTTTTTTAAATAAAGGAAGAACATACTAAAGGCAGTCTTCACAGATATTACTTCTGAGGCAGTAGAGGAGGCCAACCCACCATCTCATCATCGCCAAAACTGTGATTACGTGATTCGTCTGACCATCCCCCAGTGGGCTTGTTACAGGCAGCCATGTGACTTGGTTCTGCCCAGTGAGATATGCGCCGGAGTCTGCAGAAGGTATCTGGTCATGTTGGGAAGGGGGAAGCTGGGGTGAAGTGAGAGTAGCATCGACATACATACACTACCAAATGTAAAATAGCGACCTAGTGGGAAGCAGCCGCCTAGCCCAGGGAGATCAGCTCCATGCTTTGTGACCACCTAGAGGGGTGGGATAGGGAGGGTGGGAGGGAGACGCAAGAGGGAGGAGATATGGGGACATGTGTATGCATATGGCTGATTCACTTTGTTGTACAACAGAAAGGAACACCGCATTGTAAAGCAATTATACTCCAGTAAAGAGGTATTAAAAAAAAAGAGACACATATCTGAAAAGTTTACATACTGTACGACATTCCAATCATGACATTCTAGAAAAGGCAAAATTATGGAGACAGTAAAAAGTTATTGCCAGAGGTAAGAGGGGAGTCAAGGATGAATAAGTGGAGTACAGAGAATTTTTAGGCCAGTCAAACTACTCTGTATGATACTATAGTGGTGGATGCCTGCCATTATTCATTCTTCCAAACCTATAGAATGTACAACACTAAGAGTGAACCCTAACTTAAGCTACAGACTCTGGATGGTTATCATGTGTCAGTGTAGGTTCATCAGTTGTAACAAATGTACCCCTGTGGAGTGGGATGTTGATGGAGACGGAGGCTGTGCCCTTATAGGGGAAGGAGGTATACGGGAACTTTCTACTTTCCATTCAACTTTGCTGTGAACCTAAAATTGCTCTAAAAAAGTCCATTGAAAATAAAAAGGTAGAGAGGGAGAGACACATGAATAGAAATAGTACCTCTTCCTCCATTAAGCCATGCTGTGGTAGCAAGCTATCTTGGAAAACACAAAAACAGCCAGGCAAGGATGGACGAATAAAAACTTAGATTGTTACATTTCTCCATTAACCAACCCTAGTGCCACCCTAAATTTCCCTATAGTTTAAGCCTGTTGGGATTTTCTGTAACTTGCAACCAAAGCACACTAATTAATATAAGGCTAATAATACAAATAATGCTAATTAATATGAATATAAATGTCCCAGAGTGAGAGGAAAGGAAGGGCCAGTGGCTGGGGAAAGCCAGGGCACAAGCAAGCCTCCTGTGTGGTCATTGTCACTCAGGACAACGCCCACTGGGCCACGCTCTCTTCCCAAGATCCCCTCCATGCCTGAGGAAGCCGAGATGAGTCACTGTTCTTGTTCCCAAGAAGACTCTGACACTCTGATTTTTTTTAAAGGTCCCCAGAGGGCAGAATCATAGAGCACTTAAGGGGAGACCATTCTCAGACAACACTGTGCCTCCCCTGATTGCCAGCACCTACCCAAGCCACCTCCAATGCGCATTTCTCTACCCATGCTCTGACCATTCTCACATGTGTATGACACATGCCTGGTGCACCCATACTTACATGTGGTCCCATAGAACCACATGTGCAACTGCATAGGTATATTCATCGGACAAATATGTATTTGTGCCACGTGCTGTTGTGGCTCCATGATTTGAGGAGTGAAAGGATTAACCAGACGGAACGTTTTTCCTTTCTCCTATCACTTAAATGTTGCTTTATCAAGGATCTTCTCCTTAGCCTTCAGCCCTCACATTTCCCTCTTTAGGCATTGTTCTTCCCCTGATCTCAGCCTCGCTTGGGCTTCTGCTCCCTCCTGGGCCCTGAAAACCTCTAAGTCTCTATTCTCCAGCCTAGATGTTTTTCCAGTTTTATTGAAATATAGTTGACATACAGCACTTTATAAGTTTAACATGTATAGTGTAATGATTTGACTTACATATATTGTGAAATGGTTACCACAATAAGTTTAATTAACATCTATCATCTCATATAGATACAAAAAAAAACGAAAAGGAAAAAAAAATTTTTTTTTCATGATGAGAACTCCTAGGATTTACACTTTTAACAACTTTCATATATACCGAACAGCAGTCACCATGCTGTACATTACATGCCTGGTACTTATTTTGTACCTTTTGACCGCCTTCCTGCAATTCCCGCTTTCCCATCCCCCACCTCTGGTAACCACAAATGTGCACAAATCTCTCTTCTAGGAGTTTGGATTTTTAAATTTTCTTAATTTTCAATTTTTTTTGCCTTTGTGTTTTCCTTTTTTCCCCAGTTTTATTGCAGTATAATTGACATATAACATTTTATAAGTTTAAGGTGTACAATGTTATGATTTTATACATGTATGTATTGAGAAATGTTTACCACATAAGGTTAGTTAACACAACCTTCACCTCTCAAAATTACAATTATTATTGTTATGGTGAGACCATTAAAGCTCTACTTTTTGGGCAACTTTTTTTTTTTTTTTTTTTTTTTTTTTGCGGTACGCGGTTCTCTCAGCGTTGTGGCCTCTCCCGTTGCGGAGCGCAGGCTCAGCGGCCATGGCTCACGGGCCCAGCCGCTCCGCGGCATGCGGGATCTTCCCGGATCGGGGCACGAACCCATGTGCCCTGCATCGGCAGGCGGACTCTCAACCACTGCGCCACCAGGGAAGCCCTGGGCAACTTTTAAGTATACAATATAGTATTGTTAACTGTAGTTACCATGCTGTACATTAGATCTCCAGAACTTTTTCATCTTATAGATGAAAGTTTATACCCTTTGACAACATCTCCCCTTTTACTCCATTCTTGAGGCCCTGGAAATCATCATTCTCTGTTTCTATGAGGCCAATGTTTTTAGATACCACATATAAGTGAGATCATACACTATTTGTCTTTCTCTATTTGACTTATTTCACTTAACATAATGCCCTCAAGGCCCATCCATGTTGTCTCAAATGACAGGATTTCCTTCTTTCTTAGGGCTGAATAATATTCCATTGTGTGTGTGTGTGTGTGTGTGTGTGTGTGTGTGTATCACATCTTCTTTATCCATTCACTCCTAGATGGACACTTAGATTGTTTCCATATCTTGGCTATTGTGAATAATGTTTCAGTGAACATGGGAGTGCAAATATCTCTTCAAGACAGTGATTTCATCTCCTTCAGATATATACCCCAAAGTGAGATTGCTGGATCATATGGTAGTTCTACTAATATTTTGCAGAACCTCTATACTGTTTTCCGTAGTGGCTGCACCAATTTACGTTCCCACCCACAATGCATGAGGGTTCCCTTTTCTCCATAGCCTCTCCAGCATGTTATCTCTTGCTTTTGATGACAGACATTCTAACAGGTGTAAGGTCTTACGTGGCTTTTTTTAATTTTAATATTTATATTTCATGTATAAGTCAGATCATACAGTATTTGTCTATCTCTGTCTTATTTCACGTATCCAGCCTAGATCTCTTTCCACCCTTTCACATGCAGTTAAAAGAACCAACTCCACTTCTGTGGCTACTACTGCACTCACAGTCACCCGTCAGTCCCAGAGTTTGCTTTTTTTTTTTTTTTTTTGCCTCACCTACAGTGACTAACTCATCCTGGTTTGCCTAGAACTCTCCTGGCTTTATCACTGCACGTCCCACGTCCTGGGACCCCTCTCAGTCCCAAGCAATGGGAACAGTTGGTCGACTTAGTCACACCTTCACAGGATCTTTTTTTGCAAAGGTCATCATATCTTCTCCATTTGTAAATCCAATGGACACTTTTTAAACATCATCTTATTCGAGCTCTCTGAATTTTGACACCGTTCACCACATCCTGCAGCTCCTATGACTCCACTCTATCCTGATTCTCCTTCTGCATCTCAGTTATTCCCTCTCAGAGGCTCCTCTTTTTCTTTCCTCGCTTTAAATGTTGTTTGCCCAAGGTTTGGTCCTCAGCCTGCTTCACTTCTTACTAACCCTCACAGTCTCTCTGCGAGCAAGTGACCTCATTTGCTCTATTGACATCAACTCCCGTCTCTGTGACTGCGATTCATCAATCTTTACCTTAGAACCTCTCAGGAGCTCCAAACCCCTATATTCAACTCTTCTGGAGCCTCACATCAATATTGGGTGTTCAGACTGGCAGCCCTAATAAATAGTCCCTCTTTGCAGACTATTAACAAGGCTTGTTTACATCAGAGTGTAAGACAGGTTACACTGGGAGATACACGAAGATAAATAACACATGTTATCTGGCCTTAAGGTACTGTTTTCACAGTCTAGTAGGAAAGAGTGATTGTTTTGCAATTACCACTAATTCAAAAAGAAAGTACCACAGTGAAGTCCAACTACAGTGATAGGGAATTCACAAGAGGAAAAGTTTGCACCTAGCTGGAAAAATCAAGAGTGCTTCAAAGAGTTAGGTATTTAAGCTGGGACATGAGGTTGAGTAAGACATGCAGTGACAACATGAAGGGCAATGCAGATGACAGGATTTATGTGCACAAATGCACAGAAGAAAGACAGCATGGAGAGTGTTTGGTATAGAGGGCTGCCTGGGGTGTATATGTGTCCTCACGTGTGCACAAGCCCTCATAAATAAAAGTGGTAAATTAGAAATTGCCACAGCTACTATTTATCCCCATTAACGATGATCACCAACAGCTTATAAATTATTTTGATCCTTCAGACCAGCATAGTCCATTCAGAAGCAAACTCCAGTCTAGGGGAAGCAAATATCCCATTGGTCTGAAGCCTCAGACCTAATTCTCTCTCATTTGCCCCTTTTAACTATTGTTAAACAATTTATATTTTAGTTCCTTATACATACATGTTAGTGAGATATTTCCTTATCTTTAAAATGTATCTTTCTACTCTGCAAAGGGGTTCCAGGAGTTAATAAGGTATTGAAGACAAATGTAAACATACAGCTGCATTGCTTTGCCTCTTCATAATTGAGGTATAATAAATTATGCAAGATAAAAATCTGCATTTAGAAAACAACTGCCACGTGCTTAGCCCTGTCCTAGACCCACTATGTAGTATGCAAAAGAAGTAAATGACTGTGTTTCACATCCTTCAGTCTTGTTAAGAATACAAGATGTACAAAATAAATCATGTAGAAAAGTAAAGGGTAGCCTGGTTCGGATCATATAGAATTCCTGGGTAACATTAAAATCAGTGCCAGGAGAAGTAAGTTAAGAAGAGCTCTTGATCATCAGAGCTTAGAGTAGGACTCTTTTACAAATAGTCTAGGTCATGGTCATTAAAGACACTGACCCTATCTCTTGTCCCTGGAAGCCATCACAAAATAATCACTGCACTCTTCCTGCTGAGCTCAGATTCAATAGAAAAATCCTTGTCAACACAGAGCTCTTGGCAGCCACAGCTGGCCAGTTGAGACGGAATCTGCTCACCATCCTATTTACGGACTAGGAGTCCAAAATGCAGAGAGATTAAATTACTTGGACAAACTTAAGAACATGCCAGGCCAAAGCTCAAGTTTCACAACTCCTAGAATCACAGGGAAGTAGCTAGCGGAGCTATTTGGCATGGATGTTGGAATGAAAACTGTCCTGGATTCTATCATTTTCTGTATCATATTAGACAAGTGAGTTAACACTCTCCTACCTCAATGGCACATCAAAAGCAGAACATACTACATACTTTATATAACTGTTGTGAGGATTAAGTAAGGAAAAACATGCAAAAAGCCTGGCCATCAATAAATATTGTTATTATTGCAGACTTACAGGGTCAACAAGCATCTTGGAAGAAATCTAGCTCAATATCACAATCACTTTCAGAAAAGATAGGAGGGAAGGAACCACGATATACATGGTAGAAAGAGCGCTGGCCTGGGGGGCACAACATGTGGGTTAAGCCTCAGCCCTGCTATTTATAATAATAATACTTATAAATAAAGTATTACAAGCTGCAGGTGTGTGATTGGGGGAAGTTACTTCTCTGACACTATTTCCTCCTCTCTTGTATGGGGATATACTCAACATTTTATGGGTTTGGTCTGAAGATTTAATAAGGAAACAAATGTAAAAGGCATCTGCAAACCAAAAACTGTTATACGTTATAGGATTCCTATTGCTACTCTTTTATTTTCCTTTTTAATATAAACTTGTCTATACAGATTGTGACCATTTGAAAGGCATTCACCCCCAAGGAAAGGAAAAGTATGAACCTCTATAACTAATTATAGATTTTAGCCAAGCCCCAAACAACTGAGGTAGCATCTGTTTGTGACTCTAATACCAGCAGCAGAATGCCTCGCTGGGAGAACAGATGTATCACACCTATCCATGGCTAGCGTGATCTGGCCCCTGCCTGTATCCCCATCTGCATCTGTTCATCTGCCATGTTCCTCCTCACTCTCTCCTCCAGCCACGCTGGTCTTCCTCGACTTCTTTGGACATGCCAAATTTGTCACCCCTGTGTCCTTTATACATGCTGTTCCCTCTGTTTGAAATGCTCCTTTCTCACCCATCAGGCTCCTGACCATCCTCAATAAAACAGATGCCTACCCCCAACCCCATCCATCCATCTCTTTCCAGCCCTTCCTTCATAATGCTGTAAAATTAGATTCTTTTTTCATTAACTTGCTTTTTGTCCATACCCTCTATGCAGTGTATTCTCCACAAACACAGGGGTGGGGTCTGTATGTTCACCATTGTGTTCCAGCATCTACTGTGTAATATTTTGAATTAATTATGAATGGCACACACTGCGGTTGTGAGTCAGGGGCTACAGCTGAAGGGAAAGCCTGTGGTGATGTTTATGCCACCATCAGACTCCTCCATCTCTAGTTCCTTCTGTGGCTAAGCAGGTAGCAGGTCTCCCAGCACATGGCCTCCCGCAGGCCGGTTTTCCAGATTCCTGCCGAACCTTAAATGTTTCCAAAGCCTCTTCAGGAAAGCATGACAGTTTCATGATGCTCTAGGCAAGCCACAGAGCAACTGCTTTTTTGTAGCAAGAGTGAGGCCTCTCTTTCAGGCACCTGGATGCCTCCTCCTTTGCCTGCAGCTTCTCTTTAGCTCTCTCCATTTGTCCTGTCTCTCTGGACCCTGACAATTATCCTCTACATTAGGGGAGAGCCCAGGGAAAAAGACACCCCCAGCATGACCACCACAGGGTACACTACTTTATTAAGTCAGAGATTATTGAACACAGCATGCAAAATTATACAAATGTTCATGCATATGCATGTGAATGTTAATTATATGAAATTTATGTTCTGACCGCCTGGGGCTGGAAATATGGTAACTTTAATCAAGGGTTCCCTGAGGGAGGTAATGCTGACAACTTGCCTGGGACCTGAGGGATTCCAGGTGTGTGTGTGAAGGAACTGTTCTGTAAGCAGCTGCTTTTTATTTCTACCATCAATCACTGTTAACCAACAGCTCCCGAACCCCTTTCATGAACTGGGTACTGTGTCAGGCACTACTATCTGCCTGCTTGCATCACTCTCATTTGTACAATGTACATGTTTCAAAACACTTTGGAATGAGGTAGTATGAATTAGCTCATTCAGTTCTCAGACTAAGTCTGAGGTGAGGAAGAAGGGGTATTATTACGCCTCTTTGATAGATAAGGAAACTGAGGCTGTTCAGATGCAACGGCACTATAAGGAAGCATATGATATACACCAAAGCTGATGCCTGTAACGTATGCTCCAGGTTGGACCCTACACACCTAGTGCTGTGTTGGTAGCATAGTGTAGAGGGAAAGGCCAGGCCTAGGGTTCCAAACATCTGTGTCCAGTCCCAGCTATTCCCAAACTAGCTTGTGAAACTTCACCACCCTTCAAATGTTTGTTTCCCTGACTATTACATGAAGCCATTGGACGAAGCAGTGGTTCGCGGCCTGGGCTGCATATTAGAATCCCCAAGGGAGCTTTTAAAAATTCCTGTGCCCAAACTGCACCCTGCACCAGTAAAATCCAGTCTCTGGGCCTGCAAGATTCAGACCCACCCATGTTTGTTTAAAGCTCGCTTGGCTATTCGAAAATGTAGCCAAGATTGAGAATATTGGCTCTGAACTAAATGATCCCTTAGATTTTTCGAAACACTGTAAACTCCCATCTGAAGACAACTTGCAGCCTCTGATCAATATAAATGTTTACTGAGTGAGCCATCCCCAAAGAAACCCATTTAACATTGTTTAACCAAGCCTCTCCCGATCAGGTGTGGCCACAAAAACCTCTCCTCCTGTGATAGTTATAAAGATCCTATTAATATCCCAGAGTACTGATGTATTCTGGAAAACACTCCATTCAGAGTCCACCTTGACAAAAACAATTTTGAAGAATTTGATTCCCTAAGCTGTTTGGGGATGTCGATTTATGCCTTAGGAAACACGCTCTTGCAAAGTTCCAGCACCTGCCAGCACATCCCCAGATGAGATGATGGACACTGCTGCTTACCTCTCCTGGGTTTGGGTATAGCTAAATAATTAGAATTCTCTTCAGATGTTCTGCGTCTAGAGTAAAGAAGAGAGAACCTTGTTCTCATATTAAACATATGTTTAATATGTTTCAAATGTTTTAAAGACCATGAAAGTAAAAGCATAAAAGTATAAATTACAGCAGAATACACAAAGGCACAACATGCAAAAGCAAGAAAGGCAAATACACTTGAATACATCTGACTTTTAAGTGGCAAAAGACCCCACAGACCACAAATATAAGAAAGTATAGACTGGGAGGAAATATCTATCATATATATAAAACAGAAATGCGGACTATGTAAAAAAGTCTAATAAATCAACAAAACAAAGACACGTAGCACCAAATAAAAGCAAATGAAGACATGAGGAGGTAATTTGTAGAAGAAAGCCAACTAGCCAATGAGAAAAGATGCACAGCCTCACTAGTAATCAAGTGAAAACAAATTAAATAACAACAAGGCATCATTTTTCACACAAGATTGGCACAAAATGTAAAAAGATTGATAACAGCAGGTCTTTCTGAGGAATAGCGAAAGGTGTATTCTTGCACACGATTGGTGAGGAAATAAATTGAAAAAGCCTTTTTGGAGGACAATTTGGAGTAGCTAATCATTTTTTTTAAAATTTACATTCCCTCCCACCAGCAATTCCACTTCCCGGTCTCTACCTTGAAGAACGACTTGCAATGCCGTGCTGTTTACAACGGAAAAAAACTGGGCCAATTCTAAATAGCCATCAGATGCCCATATGTAAATGCATAGAGAAACATTTGGACCTCCAAGCGCACTGGTATGTGGTGGTCAAAGTGGACTGCTTTGGGAGTTCCCTGGAGGTCCAGTGGTTAGGACTCCGGGCTTCCACTGCAGGGGGCACGAGTTCGATCCCTGGTCGGGGAACTAAGATCTCACGTGGCCATGACCAAAAAAAAGTGGACTGCTTTATCTGCATTATTTCCTTTTTTTTCCCCTCTTTTTGCATAAAATTGTCTTAATGACAGTGCCCAACTCATACAGTTGCAAGTTTTAGATGAGTGAATATACGTAAAGCATTCAGTGCCTGTCCCACAGTAAGTATTCAAACACATGTCACTGGTAGTATTTTTGTCATCTCTAGCCACAGAGATTTAATAACTGCCTGTTACCCAGGCATGTCTTCTTGCTTCAGCTCTGGCGTTGCTGCGGAGGGCCTCTGTTACCTACCCTGGCTTCTGGGAAGTCCTTTAAAAGTCCCTTCCTTCTCCATTCATGCAGTGATCACTGCAGTCCTCTTCCTGGGTCAACATGACACAGCACATGTGCTTTCTCAAGCCTCTGAGGCGCAGCATCGTGGGAAATCTGCAAACCTCCGTCTTCAGGCTTAGTAATGGTGCTTTGCCGACTAGCAGGTCGCTTCTTCCAGAAAACCTGTTTTCCTCTTCTTCAGGGAAGATCCCCAAGCCCTGCTGAATGTGGGATGGGGGCCAGAAGTGGAAGGCAAAGAGTGAAGGAGCATCACATTTTGTTTCAGACAAATGCTTAGTGAGACTTCGGAGACCGTCTTTCTCAGCCTCTTCTCCGAAACGCATGGACAGTTTAGCCCTGGAAGAATTTAACCGGCAACCACAAAGAAAGTGCTGTTCAATAAATTAATTTTTCTCACAGCACTAATGAGGCAATGGCCTAGGATGGGGGAAGGGCTGTTAGAGCTTGGTAAATTGGCGCCGCCCCGACAAGGAAATTACACCGAGGACTCCCGCGGTGAATCGTTGCTCAGGAAACGGGGCGGAAAGTGAAGAGCTGCAGGCTCTAGGAAATCTGCAGCGCCTTACTGGAGATCTGTTTATTTCTTTTTATCTCCAGTTGCTTCCTCTAACATACTTTGTTTTTTTAAACTTTAGCTTTGCAAGTAGGAAGACCAGACATTTCAAATCAAGCCTATAAACTTTTCCTCCCTGCTCACTTGAAACCCTGCTTCCTTTTTACCTCCTTTACCAGGAACTGCTCTGACCTGTATGAGGGCTTTATCCCATTCACCTTTTGCTGAATTTGACTTAGTGGACTTCTCATCCCCTGAGGGAGGTTTTACCCAGAGATCTGTGCCTACTCCCTGCCTTTCTTCTCTTCCTCTCCATTAGAGAATCTCTCCATGCTCAAATTTTCATTTCTATTGGGAGGCAAGTGGTCTCAGATTCCTTGCAGACTATCAATACAATTCTGACGCAAGGCTATCACTTCCAAAGCTCTGTTTCTCTAACTCCATCTCTCTGGGTTCCTGCCAAAGTCCCAGCTGTCCTCTGGGCACTGAAGTGTTCGGGAATATCCCCCTTGTTTCCCCTTGCCAATGTAAATCTCACTAGGTCCTACCTTGTCTAAGAAGCCTTTTGGGGGCCTCCCCACCGAAGGGATTTCTCCTAGTCTGAATTCCTATGGCACTTAATGTCTATATCTCTTAAACACCCCACCATCTATGTAATCTTTGAAAAACTACAAGGAATATATGAGGTGCTGACAGATGAAGTTGTATGCATGTGTTCAGGGAAACAGCTCTACCTTCTAGGTGTAGTGCTAGGCATAGGGAATGCAGAGATGATCAAAAAGGGTCCCTCCCTTCGTGGGTTCTTTATAGTCTAGGAAAACACAAATTTAGCCACATTTTCTCCCTTGGGTGAATTGAATGGTTGGAAGTATTATCATTTGGTCCTTTTGGGGTCACTTGCACCTAATGCCTGAACTAGTCAGTATGACTCAGGCCCTTTGATGAGATAACATGTACAGAATACCTTTATCCAGACAATTTTTAGATTACTTCCTCGAGGCAGTTAGTTTCATGGCCTAATAATAATTTCTCATTGGTATATTTCCCTAATTTCTTTTCTTACCACTATAGGAAATATTAGATATACAGGGCAAATAGCTGTCACAGAATCATACTAAAATGTATATTTAAGAGAAAATGCTATATAACATACACATTTCATATTAAATATGCAGATCACATCTAGACACTGAGAATCCCTTTGTGATCCCAGCTTCTAAACCTGATTCACTTTGCCTGCGAAACTGCTACCCTAACAGTCCTAACAGACTCATTTCCAAAATCTTAGATTTCCAATTTTCTTAGCTGTCCTAACTCTGCTATATTTGTTGATTTAGATTCTACCCAAACCTGCGCTGGAAGCACGTATATCAGATTTTTATGTTGCCCTTGCCCGTGAGATACTCCAAATATTCAGACTGAGCAGAAAATGCTCCCTGAGTTTAGAAGTACTATTTCTCTATACCACCTAGATGTTAGTGGCCACTTTTCAGGCTCTTTTCCTTTGGCTCAGAACTTTCAAATCTATACACATTCTTTTTTTTAATCCCTTTAAAATTTTTATTTGTTTTTTAATTGAAGTATAGTTGCTGTACAATATTATATGTTACAGGTGTACAATATTGTGGTTCACACTTTTTAAGTATTATACTCCATTTACAGTTATTATAAAATATATTCCCCATGTTGTACAATATAGCCTTGTAGCTTATTTTATATCTAATAGTTTGTACCACTCAATCCCCTACCCTTATATTGCCCCTCCTCCCTTCCCACTCCCCACTGGTAACCACTAGTTTGTTCTCCATATCTATAAGTCTGTTTCTTTTTTGTTATATTCACTAGTTTGTTGTATTTTTTAGATTCCACACATAAGAGATATCATAAAGTATTTGTTTTTCTCTGTCTGACCTATTTCATTTGGCAAAATACCCTCCAAGTCCATCCATGTTGCTGCAAATGGCAACATTTCCTTCTTTTTTGTGGCTGAGCAGTATTCCATTATGTATATATGTGTATATATGTATATCTCACATCTTCTTTATCCATTCATCTGTTGACAGATACTTAGGTTGCTTCCATACTATATACATTCTTTTAAAATGATCATTTCAGGGCTTCCCTGGTGGCACAGTGGTTAGGAATCCGCCTGCCAGTGCAGGGGACACGGGTTCAAGTCCTGGTCCAGGAAGATCCCACATGCCGCAGAGCATCTAAGCCTGTGAGCCACAACTACTGAGCCTGTGTGCCACAACTACTGAAGCCCGCACGCCTAGAGCCTGTGCTCCGCAACAAGAGAAGCCACCGCAATGAGAAGCCCACGCACCACGATGAAGAGTAGCCCCGCTCATGGCAACTAGAGAAAGCTCACGTGCGGCAACAAAGACCCAACACAGCCAAAAATAAATAAATAAACAAACAAACAAAAGATCATTTCACTGGTTGGAACTCTTCCACTTCTGTTCCCCCTTAGATATGTTCTCTCTCTCTTTTCTCTCTATTTGCTCCCCTAAGTGATTTCACATTCTCCTTGGACTGTTCTCATAGCCAATCAATTTCAAAAGGTTTTTCTCTACACATAGCATTCCCATACTATGGCCTCCTTCCAAATATGTCATGTCATGTTCCATCTCTTATTCCTCTGTCTAGCAGCTCTAAGTTATCCCTCCTGCATTAGAACTCCTGTAGAACATTTTGATTCTCTTGTACTTACCACTTTCTGCCTCAGTGTGGAATTACTCAGCTCCGTAGCTGGTATCTCTAGTGTATTGGAAATTCCTTGAGAACAGGATCTGTGGCTGCCTCATATTTCTATTTGCCACAGCACCTAGTACAATGCCCCGCTCATGAGAGGCACTCAGATATTTTCATTGAATTAATTAAGGATTAATTGGTGGCTGGGTGGGTGGATGGATGGATGGATGGTCAGGTAGAGAACATGAGATGAAGTGGAAAAACTCTGGACTTAAATTCCAAAGAATGGAGCTCAGATCCAGTTCTTCTACTTCTCCTACTTGTGACCCTGGACATGCCATTATGCCTCTTCGGGTCTCAGTTTCTCCAAAAGAAAAATGAGGATAATAGAAGCTGCCTTACCTAAGGTTGTTCTGAAGATCAGTTGAGATATTTTATGTGAGAGTGCTTTATGAACTCTCTTTAGAGTAAAGAACCTAAAAAAAAAAAAAATAGAAGGAATCAAATGGTGACTTGGAAGCTTTCCATGTAAATTGTATTTAAAAGCATTCAAAGAATTTCTTTATCTGGTACCACGACAAGAACACTCTCATCCTCGGCAAGCTAGGTCAAAGACTAAAAACATAAAAACAGTTCAGTATATTAGTATCCATCACCCTCTAAGTTGTCCTTTCAGTAGCAAGTAGGAGTGAATTTTGATAATTAGGTGAGTTTATAGCACTGTTATCTTATATTACAAATCAGTTACAATATATTATAAATTTGTGTTGAAAAGCATAAAAAATCTTCCATGTGTTTTACAAACACAATGTTGTTTTTATCCTTCTACCTTTGGGGACAGTTGGGTGCTCTGCTTGTCATAGAAATGCAACATACACACCATATTTCTCAGGCCTTAGCAGCCTAGAGGGAAGGTCGGGGCACGTAACCGAGCTGTAGGCCTCTGGCTCTGCCTGGATTTCTGAGCTGAGAAAACTCCAGCAGACACCCCTCCTTGCTCAGACCCCAGGTCTCTGGGTCACTGTGATTCTCCTCCACTGCTGCTTGTTCTTGTGGGGTGTGCAAATGGAATCTAGAGTGATGTGTCCTTCACATGGCTACCAGTGACCTTGAGGAACCCTGGGGCCTATGTTGTGGCTCATGGGAGGTGATCTGGGAGGTGTGGCTCCCTGACCAGTCTTCCATGGTTCTCACCCTTTGTGATGTGGCCAAATGGGGAAATACTTCTCACCTACAGAGTAATTCTATTCTTGTTTCCGCTCCCCTTTCCAGGTCTTGGGCAAAAAGACCTGGTGCAAAGGGTAGAACCAACAGAAGTGTGAGTAGGATACCTCCTATCATATTCCGCCCCCAGTAATGATCCTTTGTCCACAACCCAGGCATGCCTCTTTCAGTAGCCTCTCCTCTTATACTGAATTCCTTCTCATGAGGATCCTTGGACCAATGGACCCATCCCTCCCATTGATAAGTTTGCATAACCAGCTCCCATCATAAGACCCTGAAAACAAGTTCATCGTGTTTCACCTGTGCTAAGTACAGGCTGTCATTTGGAACAAATATCATAAGATATCAGATATAGGACCTTTTACAGAGTCTGCCTTTTTTTCCTCTTGTGGGTGGAGTCATTATAACATGGTGGTTAAGAGGATGGACTTAAGAACCAAGATGCCTGCATTCAAATTTCAAGTCAACCTTGAGTAAGTTTTTTTAGCCTCTCCAGTGCCAGTTTCCTTATTGTAAAATGGAGGGATGACAATATCTGTCTCATAGTGTGGCTGTGAGGATTATCAAAATTGTTCATAAGCTAGATCATAAACCAAGCCTCAACTAATTTTGAAGTATTGAAATTATTCAAAGTATGTCCCCTGGGGGCTTCCCTGGTGGTGCAGTGGTTGAGAGTCTGCCAGCCGAAGCAGGGGACACGGGTTCGTGCCCCGGTCCGGGAAGATCCCACATGCCGCGGAGCAGCTGGGCCCATGAACCATGGCCTCTGAGCCTGTGTGTCCGGAGCCTGTGCTCTGCAATGGGAGAGGCCACAACAGTAAGAGGCCTGCGTACCACCAAAAAATAAATAAATAATAAAAAAAAAAGTATGTCCCCTGGAATTAAGTTAGAAATTGATAATAAAAAGACTACTAGAGGACTTCCCTGGCAGTGCAGTGGTTAAGAATCCACCTGCCAATGCAGGGGACATGGGTTCAAGCCCTGGTCCAGGAAGATCCCACATGCCGCAGAGCAACTAAGCCCGTGAGCCACAACTACTGAGCCCACGTGCCACAACTACTGAAGCCCGCGACCTAGAGCCTGTGCTCTGCAACAAGAGACGCCAGCACAATGAGAAGCCCACGCACCACAATGAAGAGTAGCCCCCGCTGACCACAACAAGAGAAAACCCATGTGCAGAAACGAGGACCCAATGCAGCCAAAAATAAATACATAATTTTATCAAAAAAAAATACACTATAGAAAATCCCCAACTGACTGGAAATTAGGCAACCCATGGCTCAAATAGGGTACTCAAGCTTTGTCTGCCTGGTTTTCCTATGTGCACTGTATACCTCAATTATCAATAAAAGTAAATAAAAGCTGCCTAAGCAGAGAGCCTAACTAAGTGCTACCTAATGGATGCCTCCCTCAGCCATCACATGTAGACAACTGGGCGATGTAGGACTCTCAGAATCGTGGGCTTTTGCTTCCTTCTTCACGTGGGAGCATATGTTCACACTAAACAGGAGAGTGTCACCCCTTCTTAATACACACATTTGCACAAACACACAGCTAGGTGAATTTCTGTAATCATTTTCCAAGGAAACAAGTACATTTTTCTAAGCAGTGCACAATTTACCCAGTTCATCTTTCTGCTCAATAAATACAGGAAGCACAGGAAGACAGAACTGGAGATTAAAGACACTGTTTCTGAGTAGAATTCATAGACTGGAGGCCTTGTGGGCCAGGAGGGGTGCTAGCTGATTCACTGGTGTGATAACTGTAGGATAGTGCAAATGTTTCCAACTTGCTAAACAATTTGCACTTGGCTGGGGCCAGGACATTTTGTATTTGCACCCATGCCCAGTATTTCCGTTAGCACATATGCTAAGGATATATCTCCTAGGAAACATGAGGAACTAATGATAAAAATGTGAATCATCATCCAGGGTTAGGAATTAACCAATCCTATTCCACTCAGCAAACATCTATAGAACAACTATATTTAGACACTGGGCTAGGGTAACAGTGCCACTAAA
Source organism: Pseudorca crassidens (assembly GCF_039906515.1). Taxonomy (NCBI): domain Eukaryota; kingdom Metazoa; phylum Chordata; class Mammalia; order Artiodactyla; family Delphinidae; genus Pseudorca; species Pseudorca crassidens. The sequence continues at coordinate 58,258,383 of NC_090297.1, read as the reverse complement.
TGCAAACATCCAGATGGACTTGTTATAGAGAAAGCATTGAGTGTCAGGTCAATTTCACAGGTAGGCTGGTCTAAGAAATGAACAATGGATGTGGCGTTGGAAGTTTTGTGTCCTGGCTCAAGCTCCGAAACTTTCGCACTGTGTGTCAGCAGGCAAGTTTATTAACCCTGCTTCTTGTCGCACAACAAGGAAAGAGTAAACCCGTCATTTCCAAATACGATAACGAATGTGAAAGCTGTTTTAATACAGTTGAGGAGGCTCTTTGTGTAACGCTTGGAATGAGCTCTAAGAAAGTGTTGTTAGTTTTTTTTGGAAAAGGGTACAGAAAAGTGCTTTTCCATTTTTGTAAAAAAGAGAGAAAATGAATACACCTGTGGACTGTTAAGTACATAGAATATCTTCAGAGGTATACACCAAAAACAGTGATATTGCTGACCTCTGGGGAGGGTTACAGTGTGGATGGTTAAAATGACAAGAAGGCGAATTTTTAAAATAGGGGAATTGAAACATGCAGAGGTTAAATAACTTGCCAGAGGACACCTGGTGAATACCTCAAAAAGCAGGGATTCAGAATTAGGGAGTCTATTCATAGAACTCAGCCTTACCACCATGCCCTGCTGCCTCCTGCTGTTCAGACAAGAGGGTAACTCCATGTTGGAAAGGTTAATAGCCTCTGCTCTAAAAGCACTGCCGTCATCTGTAGAATTCAATCTACCAACAATTTCCCCCTCATTTCCAGACTGATGTGCTACCCTGGCTGAGAACATTATGTGTTTCATTAAATTACACTTTATTTCTCTGGTACAAATCAATACAAAATCACAATGATTTCTCTAAAATCATACACAACATTCCTGTCCCTGGTCTGTTCTTCAACATCATATCCCTGAGAGCTAGAGAAGAATCACTTATTTTAACAGAAATGATCCTCCCTGAATGACACTGATTGAAGTGTTGTTCATGTTCAGAAGATGTCTGAACAGAAAGCATGTCTAATTTGTTGATGACTTTCCAAAAGCCACCGTCCACCCCAGGGATCTTTGACCAGACATCCCTTGGCTCCTTTCACTTAACTGGAGATGTTTGCAATGTATTTTGGTTGTGCCGGTGGTTCCTGCATTCTTCTTGTCTCTCTAGCTGCCCTGTTTAAAGTACCCATCAGCCCAGTTGGAGTTCTTTCCAGAAATTTTCAATGTGACCTGCCTGTTTTAAGATTGGAGCTAAAACTGCTGTTCCTCTTGGTTTCAGTTATCTTAGCAGACTTCAAATTGATATCCTACTGGGTCACTTCAGTGATCAGAGTCACTCCCGCCCCCCTTCAAACAAAGCCTACATTTTCTGGCCCTTCTTTGTGCCAATAATTTCGTTTCCATCCTATTACAGGAATCTCCTCACTCCCATGGCCACACCCAGGCCTTAGCATTACCATTCTCTTGATTCCCACCTCAGAAATACAAGATTTAGAAAGCCCACTGTCTGATCACAGCTTCTTGAGCCTCTACCTGTAGAACTATAAAACCATCCCAAAGTACTCTTCAAGAATCCAGTACCCTCAAGTCATCAGTCCTCATCTGCCTTCACTTTCCTGTTCAACCTGGATCCCAAGGTCAAAGGCTGCAAACCCAATAACTGCACCATCACTTCTTCACTGGACTATTGTTTAGCTGCCTCTGCTAGAATGGCTCCCAAGTCTTGGAGAATTCATCAAGTCTGTGCCTCCACTTCTGCTTCCAGGCTGCCTATAGTAGAGAAAAGATTGATGACTCCCTCCACTGAGGCCTCAGCTCATGAATCACTTTCCTACTCACCATAGAGAATGTACTAAAGCTTTAATAAGCTCCTGTTTCAGTTAGGATTGTATTTAGGTACATATAATTGAAACACAAAATAACAGTGGTCTAAACTTGATCTAAGTTTATTTCTTAACTAGGTAAAAGAAAATCAGAGATTGGCAATCCACATGTGCTATGGAGACACCACCACAAAGTCATCAGAACCTAGCTATCTATCTTTCTGCTCTGCCATCCTCAGCAGATGGCTCTATCCTGAAGATCACCTCATGACAAAAATGGCTGCTGGAGCACCAGTCATCATGTCCTAAACAGCCAGAAAGTGAAAGGCCAGAAGAACAAAAGGGTCTTCAAAGCTGAGTTATCTCCCTTTAAGAAGTCTTCCTAGAAGTTCCATATAATTTATGTATACACACATATACATACACACACACACACACACACACATATATGTAAACACTATAGTCACACAATCACATTTAGTTGTAAGGGAAACTGGGAAATGAAGTCTTTTAGCTGTCTATGTCACTTACCTAAACAAAATCAAGACTCTATTACTAAGGAGGAAGAGGAGAATGGATTGGGGGTAAGCATCTAATTGCCTCTATCACATCTCCTTAATACCTCAACTCTCACACTACCATTCTCATTTCAATCAGATAACTCTTACTGAGAAATGAGACCATCAGATGTCAAAACCCTTAATACCTCTCCCCTCTACTTCTAACGTATCTATTTATAGAGCCCACCCTTAGTTTATTTCTATCTCAGAGGAAGAAGTGCCTATACTCTTCCCCAAGGCTAAATAAAACCTGTGCTTTTAATACGTGCAGTTTAGCATACGTCAAGTATACATCAATAAAGCTGTTTAAAAATTTTAAATTTTTCTCCCGTTGCGGAGCACAGGCTCCGGACGCGCAGGCTCAGCAGCCATGGCTCACGGGCCCAGCCACTCCGCGGAACGTGGGATCCTCCTGGACCGGGGCATGAACCCGTGTCCCCTGCATTGGCAGGCGGACTCTCAACCACTGCGCCACCAGGGAAGCCCAAATTAAAAAATTTTTAAACTCATTTACTTCTTAATCCCTTACCATCCGTTTTCCAGTCATTATTCTCCTGAAACTCTTCTAGCTAGGATCAACAAATAATATCAAATTGCTAAATCTGAAGTAAGTTTTCAGAAAACAATTTGGTAGTTCCTCAAAAAGTTAAACGTAGAATTGTCATGTAACCCCACTATTCCACTCCTACAGGTATACTCTAAAAAAGTACATGTTCGTGCATATCCATAGCAACACTATTCACAATGGTCAATAGATAGAAACAGCCCAAACCTCCATCAGTGGATGAATGGATAAAAAATCATATGGAATATTATTCAGCCATATGAAAAGAATGAAGTACTGATAAATGCTACCTTGTTGATGAACCTTGAAAACATTATGCTAAGTGAAAGAAGCCTGATATAAAAGGGCACATGTTGTGTGATTCCATTTATATGAAATATTCAGAATAGTTAAATCTACAGAAATAGAACACAGATTGGTGGTCACCAGGGCATGGGGAAGGGGGATGCGGCGAAGCCACTTAATGCATACAGGGTTTTACTTTAAAGTAATGGAAATGTTTCAGAACGAGATAGAGGTGATGGTTGCACAACACTGTGAATGTACTAAATGCCACTGAATTATTCACTGTAATATAGTTAATTTTATGTTATGTGAATTTCACCTCAATAAATTACTTTAAAAAGTCCATTTCGGGGGGGTGGGGGAGGGATGGACTGGGAGTTTGGGGTTAGTAGATGCAAACTATTACAGGTAGAATGGATAAACAACAAGGTCCTACTGTATAGCACAGGGAACTGTATTCAATATCCTGGGATAAACCGTAATGGAAAAGAATGTAAAAAAATAATGTATATATGTATATAACTGAGTCACTTTGCTGTACAGCAGAAATTACACAACATTGTAAGTCAACTATACTTCAATTTAAAAAAACCCATTTCAGTCCTCAGCTTACTCATATTTTCCATCAGTGACCAGCCATCTACTTCCCAAATTCTTCCTTCCCTTGATTTCTTGAGCATCAGTTTTTTCTGTTTTTTCACCTGTTCCTCTGACCATTCTCACTGTTTCTTAGGCTGCTCTAACTTTTTTTTTAAATCATTGATTTTGGAGAATTCTCTAGACTTTTTATTTTGGTCCTCTTTTATTCTTGTTCTCCCAAGTTTCTCACATCCATTATTTCAGTTCTATTAGAGAAAACTTTACTCTCCTATCCTCATGTTTCTGGATAAACATCTTTCTATTCAGGGAAGAAACAATATTGGAAAACCCCACGTGAAAGGAACCTTTTCTTCCCATGGAAGGAGAATTGATGTATGTAATTGAAGAGTGACAAAAATCTGACACCCATTTTTATACAGACCTTTATTAGGGAGAGGTTAAGATGTTGAAGCCCGTGGTTCCCATGTGGCCTGTCCTCTCTCTTTTTGTACCAGCCTCTGTGTGGAAAGGAAAAGTCCTGCTTTCCTCCATATGCTAAGCTTAACTTTTGAAGTTGCAAAGTATACAACCCTCTGGAGGATCAAAATTATTAAACATCAGAGCATTATATAATTGATGACACAAAATTGAGGAATCAAGGATGGCAGGATCTAAGGAGTCATTTTTTCCATATTCTTGATCTTGAAAAATGGCCCAGCATCCACCCAGTCTCAAGAACAGAAGATGAATGGCAAAATCTCACAGGAGCCTGAAACAGAAATCGGGAAGCCATTAAGAACCAAGACAGCTGACCTTGTCCTTTAAAACTCTTCTCATTATTCCAGGAGCTACTGCAGTGTTCTTTTCACAAGTGTTTTTCTGTAACTTCCAGTTAGAAACCCTCTAAAGGGTTTCTCCTACTTGCAACCAATATCCGATGTTTATTATGTTCTTTATACTTTTCATTTTTTTTTCCAGGAAAACCTTGAGCATGTAATACTTACTTAAAGCATGTTTTTAAGTATAAAGTAACACACCCCCATATCTTAATCTGTTTGGGTTGCTGTAACAAAATACCATAAACTGCGTGGCTTATAAACAAAAGAAATTTATTTCTCACAGTTCTGGAGACTGGAAGTCCAAGATCAGAGCACCTGCATGGCTGGGTTCGGGTGAGAAGTCTCTTCTGGATGGCAGACTGTTGTCTTCTCATATCTTCACATGGCAGAAAGCAGAGAGAGGAAGGAAGCTGTCTCGTATCTTCTTATAAGGGCACTAGTCCTATTCATAAGAGCGCCACCCTCATGACCAAATCACCTCCCAAAGGCCCCACCTCCTAATGCCATCACTTCAGGGGTTAGGATTTCAACACATGAATTTGGGGGGCCACCAACATTCAGTCCGTAACACCACACTACACTTCATTTGCTCCCTGTGATGAACTGATAGACTGACTCCCTGTTCAGCCTGCTTTCCTCCCTCCTGCTGCCAGCCCTGTCTGTACTGCAGAAATTGGAAGCCTGCATTTCCAGACTCCTTTGCAGCTAGGGTGTGGACACAAATTGTGTCTCACCAATTAGAAGCACTTGTGCAAAATACAGAAGGCATAAATTGGGCAAAGCCCTTCTCCTTGCCCCTTTCAGACTGCTTTTCTTCTGACAAACACTATCTCAGAGACGGGAGATTTTGCTATAGCAGGGTCCCAGTGTCTGTATGAGAGGCAGGGGGGTGGGTAGCCTCTTGACTTTGGCTTCCTGATCCTTGGAAGTGCCTCTCAGATCGTGCAATGCAGGGTCCTGGCTCCAGGATGGGGAGTTTTTCCACTCAAAATTTCTGGGGGTGGCCTCAGAGGTGGTAAGTATCCAGGGATTGGTCCTGCTGTTCTGTAAGAAGGATTTTGCTCCCCCTATCCTCCCAGTGACTTTTACTAGCACCTAATTTCCTTCATTAAATTCCTTCTTGAATAAATAGCTAAAGTGGCTTCTCTTTCCTGAACTGACCCCTAACCAATACACTATACTACTTTCTAGCCCCAGGAGCAGCAAGGAGTTAAAGTGAGGTATTAATGATCTTATGGCCAGGGACTCAGGAATGCCCAAATCCTACTCCACACATCTCCCCCCTTCCACTGGAGTTCCTGAGGGAGCCATCTAAAAAAGGAATAATAAGTAAAAACCAAAGTACCACTTCATTAATTGTTGTTCCCAAGCCTAAAACCCAAGTGCAAGGGCTTGATAAAGGTTACAGTGGGGCCTGGGACCTCCTGCCCTACATTTCCATCTTGATATCTTATCATTTTGGCTGAACACGGGCAGGAAAGAAGTTGAAGAGAGAGTGAACCAACAGAATTATCTAGAATTCACTTACTCATCTAGAGCTGTGAGAAGTAGGAGAGTAAGAGAAGGGGTTCATGCATTTTAAGGTATAGTAGCCTCACCCACTAGTCACCATGGCCCAATCAGATGTCCTGGACCCTGACCACGCAAACAAAAAGCTCTCCCCATGGGGGAATTAGGCAAGGCACTGAGATAACTGGGTCAGCAGTGGGAAAAGCGGGGGATGTACGAAAAGGGAGTGGCCCGACAGAGCAGAGGGGCAAGGACTAGTGAATCTCCCTCAATGAGTGTATGGTCTCCTGCCCCATGTGAATGCTCTAAAGTAGGCTTACATCTGCTCTGTCCCTGCAAAGTCACTTGCAGAGCTAAGTCCTTCAGTTTTCATGAGCTTGTAACAAATGAGAGAGAGAGAGAGAGTGTGTGTGTGTGTGTGTGTGTGTGTGTGTGTGTGTGTGTGTGTGTGTGTGTGAAGGAAAGGAAGATAAGAGTGGTGGGGAAGCTGACCTGTGGGTAGTGGTATTAATAAAACAGGACAGGGCTTCCCTGGTGGTGCAGTGGTTGAGAGTCCACCTGCCGATGCAGGGGACACGGGTTCGTGCCCCGGTCCGGGAAGATCCCACATGCCGCAGAGCGGCTGGGCCCGTGAGCCATGGCCGCTGAGCCTGTGCGTCCGGAGCCTGTGCTCCGCAATGGGAGAGGCCACAACAGTGAGAGGCCCGTGTACCACAAAATAAATAAATAAATAAATAAAATAAGAAAAAATAAAACAGGAGGTATTGCTCATCATCATCAAATGTGTATGAATTTTTAAGATTGATTTGCCTTAGTGAAAATACTAGTAGAGACACTGCTAAAATACACTGATTTTTCTGGGAGGGAGAGACTAAAAAGAGAAATCTTGGATGTACCTATAATAGGATGTTTGACTTAACCTATCCAGGAGGGTAATATGAACTTTAAAAAGTCCCTTTTAAAGTTTTGCACTTCTACTCTGTACTCCAAACTGGAAGCACCTCAGAGTTTTTGCAGTCTCTTAAAAGCTTCCTGAGTCAAATAAATCAACAAACACTACCCTCTATACAGGTAATAACTACCTCCTTAAAGACACCCCTGTCGATTCCCCTCATCTTTGCCTGTGCTAAAGAAAAGGATACATCTTTCTGAAAACAAAGAAGGTAGACTTTGGAATTTCTTTTTTAATTCAAATTGATCCTTTGTGAAAAGAGGCAGGAGAAAATCAGAAAAGTTATATTTGCCAGAAAATAAAATTCTATTTTGTCTATATTGTTGAAAATATTGTTTATATTGTTGAATGGTCTGATCATGAATGACTCAAGTTTACAGCCAAGCCCTTAACTATCATCACTCTGACAATATTTAAGGCTTTACTTCAATACTATCCTTGAGAATTTATCTCAAGAATTGTGTCATCTCCACCAGAGATGAAATTTCTTGGGGGCAAAAATTGTCTCATTAACACCTACATCCTTCACAGCATCTGCGTGCCATAGTAGATTCTAGGAACCATTGGATGAATGAAGAGATGGTGGGGTGGAGGATTAAACAGATGGTTGCGCAGATGGCTGGGTGGATGAATACGATAAGTTATTTTTGTTATCTCAATCAATACACTCCTTTGGAAGGGCTTCAAGAGAAATCTGTCTAATATTAAACTCTGTTGAAAGAGAGACAGGAGGAGCCAGGGATGATAGTAGAACCCAGACAAAACACAACAAAACATACTAGTATTGAAAGGTTTTTTAAAATTTACATGCTGAAGTCAATAACCCTGATTCAAAGTTTTTCTTATAATACTTTTAAATTTTATTTTTCATTTCTTATTTTTCAGTACGCTTAAATAATACCATGTCAATATGTGCTCTGAGGAGGGTGTTTGAATACAGCTATGCTCTAGTCTGGAACTCAGCTACTCAAAGTATGGTCCACTAAACGGCAGCATCCCCATGTCCTGGCACCATGTTAGTGTGGACAGGGAATGTTGCCTACCATTCCAGAAAAGAATCAAGCTGTCAGCCACTGCAGCTGCCCTCCTCCACCATGGTGCACCCAGAGGGGAATTCAGGGTAGAGAAACACAGGAAATGTTATGTGCTATGGATACTGGCCCTAGACAGTTAAGATGCATATCTAAGGAATAATTTCAATGAGCCTGGATTCTTGCATCTTTCTGTACATAGAAGAGCACTAAAATCATTAACTTGAGATGTCTGGTTTTTGTGATTCGCTTTAATCTTTTGATGTTTGACCACATGTTTGGTTTTTTTTCCCCAGCAAAAAAACTTCTGTAAATCTTGGTTCCTCCCTTACCTCTCCAGAACAGTTCTTCAGAGATATCTGAGAGGCTATGCTCCCAGGCTAAAGTCCTCAATAAGGTCCCAGAATAAAACTTAACTCACAACTTTTAGATTGTGTGTTTTTCTTCAGTAGACATTAGAAATGCCGAATCTCGGGCTCCTCCCTAGACCCACTAAGCCAAAATCTGCATCTTCACAAGTACCCCAGATGATTCCCATACATAGTAAAATCTTAGAAACACTGGTCTAGATTCAAGATAATAATGAATGAAAAGCCAGGGCCTCTGGCATCAGAGACTTAGTCCAAGCAAAGTATGATAAATCCCAAGTACTGTCCTGCTGGCGTAGAAGAATGAGGTGCTGCGGAAGAGAGTTTGATATGGTGGAACATAAAATGTGAGCTTTGGAGGTGGAGAATGGAGGATGTGGGGAGGGGGGACAGTGTGTATGTGTATGGGGTGGAGGGAACAGTAGTAAAATTCATCTCCTGGAATAACAGGAACCACAGGAAATGCAGGAGGCAACAGTCAATGCACTGAGATACAATGCAAGGCCTCCCCTAGGTTGTACTGCACTAAAAGAGGATGGAAAATCCTATGGTACTCAAGTTGCCCCAAAGCACCCTGACTTCTCGGACGTCACTGCTGAGCCCTTCAGCCTCAGGGAGGGCAGCCAAGTCCATGGCCTGCTTGGGGAGGGGGACAGTTGAGAATGAACAGCCCAGCCACAGCAGATTTTCTAATTTTGGCTAGAGACCAAGTGTTACTGAACCAAACTTAGGTCTGCTGGCTGGCATGCAGTCAAGTCATCTACTGACACCGGCTTATGGTGATGGAAAGTGCGGTGTTTATTGTAAGGCACCAGACAAGGAGTCCGGGACAGCTAATGCTCAAAAAACCTGAACTCCCGATGGGTTTCATGAAAGCAATTTTAAAGGCCAGTTGAGGGAGAGGAGTCACAGGGTATGAGATTAGCTCATGCACAGTTCTCTGATTGGTTGATGGTGAGGTAACAGGGCGGTGTCACAGGGGTTAACATTATCAATCCTTGGGCTTCAGGAGGCCTGGGTGCTATGGGCTCATGGTCATTAAGGAGTTTACAGCTCCCATTTGGTGGGGGTTTTAGTATCTGTAAAAAGACTCAGGAAATGTACATCAGGTACTATTAACTAGGTACTTCAGAGAGGAGCTAAAGCAGAGGATATGGGGAGGGGTCTGTCCTGCTCATTACACAAGTAGCCTGCAGTATACTGGGTGCTCCAAAGAAGTAAGTCAGATGTAAGATGGGAGATCAGAGCCTAACAGTGAGGATGTGTGGCTGGTATTAATATCCTGAACTGACATATGAAGAAACTAAGGCAGATAGGTGAAGTGTCTCGTCATTCCCACTAGCTGGTTAGGTGATGCTGTTCAAATCAATTCACTTCTTAACTCTAGTTTTTGAGTTATTTTCTTAATGATTGCTCTAGGGATTACAATATACATCTTATTACAATTCATGTCATGTTAATGCTGGCTTAATTCTGGTAACATATAGCAGCTTTGTTTCAGTGCCTTCTTCGTTCTTGGTGCTATTATTGTCATTATGTGTACACAGGTTGGTTTCAAGGCTGTCCCAGCTTTCACTTTCTACTAGGCACCCCCAGGACTTCTTGTGTGTGCACATCCTCTCAGTCAGCCAGTGATATGTAGAGAGCTTGTCTAATTTCCAAGGTCTCTCTGTTGGATTTCTGGCCACAGCCTCAGGCAGGCAAGGCTATAGGCGTTTCCTATTTGTTTTCCAATGAGTTTTCTAATTTTACGGACAGTGCCCTCCACCCCAAATCAAGTCAGTCCCCTCTGGCAGCTAAGCTGCAGGTTTTCACAGGCAGCCCCGCCGTAGCAACACTTTTGTTCCAACAGATCCGGGGCAGGGGTATGGATCAGTCCCAGGCAAGCAAGCTACAGACTCCCGTTGTTCTTACCCAAAGTTCAGCAGCGTCTCATGAATAAATGTTTATCAATTTGTTATTTGCCTTTGTCAACTTTCAGAGCCCTGCAGTGGTTGTTGGGGATCATTGTTTCCATTGTTTTCGAGGGATAGAATTTGTCATCTTCTTTACTCTGCATTTCTGGAAATCCTGCCTCTTATTCATTTTAATGAGCCTTCAGTCTCTCATCAATAAAATTAGGTCTCTTCCTTCCTAGCCTTGTGCTAGGGACCAGAAAACCAAAGGTTTTGAGGAACTAGAGGAGTATTAAAATATGGCATGAGATGTATTACCTAAGGTTCAGATATGAGCAACCTTGCCTGTATCTGGCTGACATATTTTAGAAGGATATGGGGCAGCTCAGAGACAAGGCTGCAATTAGTACAAATGAAAAAGGATGCTCCTTCAAATAAAAAAAATTGCTGTTAGTTTATTATTGTACAAATAAACACCATACCACCCAGGGAAAGTAGAAACCAGGCATGTAACTGTCTCATCGGTAAAGGAAGGAGAAGAGCAGGGGAAGGGAAAGGAGTGAATAGGTAAAAAGGAGGGGCAGGATTCTATCAATCAAACTTATTTTTCAAATTGGCCCAAATATATATGTCCACTCAAAATAAAGTAAAATTAAAGCCTCTTGCTTGGACACTGCTATAGTCTGAATGCTTGTGCCCCACAAAATTCACATATTGAAATCCTAATGCTATTAGGAAGTGAGTCCTCTGGGAGATGATTAGGTCATAAGGATGGAGTTCTCATAAATGGAATTTGTGCCCTTATTAAAAATGCCTCACAGAAATCCCTAATTTCTTCTACCATGTGAGGGCACACAGAAAAGTTGGCAGTCTGCAGCTTGGAAGAGGACTTTCACCAGGACCCAGCCATGCTAGCACCCTGACCTTGGACTTCAATCCTCCAGAACTGTGATAAATATATTTATGTTGTTTGTAAGCTACCCAGTCTGTGGTAGTTTGTTCTATCAGCTCAAACAGACTAATACAGACACATACCATTCATTTTCCAGACCCTTCTAAAGGAAGTCTGCAAGGGCCCTGGCAAGCAGAAGTGGTAATGGCATGCACACATGTATGTGCTCATAGTTCTAGCTGCTCAGCCACATCCTGATACGGGAGCATACACACCCTGGCAGTAGGCACACTCCATGCCCTCAGGACTACTCCCCAGCCAAGGGGACTGTGTTTAGATGGGTAGTCTCTCAGATGTGTCAGTGCATCTGAAGGCAGTGGGGGAATGGGAGAAGCAACCTCAGGGAATACCCAGAGTTGCATAGGAATAAGACCTGTTGTGCATGTGCAGGCATCAACAAATGGACATACAGGTCTCCAAAGTGAATGTACATTCCTGGATGCCAGTGCAAGTTTGTTGTATTGAGAGCTTTCCTCTGCTTCAAGATGCAGCCAGAAGTCCCAGACTCTCCATAATCCACCCCCATTCTCACAGGAGTTAAAATAAATCCATAAGTTGAATGCTTTCCTTCTCTTAGAAATAGTGCCCTTATACAGTGCACAACATGAACAATCATACAAGGGAAAGCTGAATAACCAAATATTGAAAGCACAAGAAAAACAGCCATTTGAAAAATTCCAGAAGCAGGACACCACCACTGGGATAAATGAACTTCAACTATATTTAATTACTACATTGCTCTACTCAAGATACAAATTCCAGAGAGAAAGCATCTGATTGGCTTTTCTTGGGCCATATGTCCATACATTGGTCAGGGCAGAACAATCTGATTAACAGCTCTCTAGCACTGTATCCAAGCAAGAGGAATAGTTCCCCAGAACAAAATTAGGGTGCTGTTCCCAGAAATGACAACACATACTAAACATGTAAAAATAACAGATGGCTAACTCAGAACAATTAATTCGGGATCAGATTCTTTACTGTAGGACTTCTCAGAGCCTTTAATTAGCAAATTTTGTTTTTATTAACTTTTAATAGGAGATAAAATACGGAACATTTCTCAATTATTTTACCAAAGAACTTTTTCTTTTTCAACAGAATATTTCAGGAGACTAATAAGTGATTAAGACAGCAGAATAGGAAGACCCCGAACTTACCTATTCCCACAGGCACACCAAAATTACAACTACTTACAGAGCAACTATCTATGAAAATGACCTGAAGACTAGAAGAAAAAAATTTCCACAACAAAAGATATAAAGAAGGAGCCATAATGAGATGGGTAGGGGGGTGGAGATGTAGGCTAGTCAGTACCCATATCTCCATGTTGGTGACCTTCGAACAAGAGGAGGGATATTGTTATATAATCACAGAGGTCCTCCCCAGGGAGCAAAGGCCTTGAACCCCACGTCAGGCTCCCCAGGCCAGGGGTCCTGCATTAGGAATGATGAGCAACCAGACTGTCTAGCTTAGAAAACCAGCAAGGCTTACATTCAGGAGAGCCAGAGGGCTATAGCAAACAGAGAGTCCACTCTCTTTTTTTTTTTTTTTTTTTTTTTCCGATACGCGGGCCTCTCACTGCTGTGACCTCTCCCGTTGCGGAGCACAGGCTCCGGACGCGCAGGCTCAGCGGCCATGGCTCACGCGCCCAGCCGCTCCGCGGCACGTGGGATCTTCCGGGACCAGGGCATGAACCCATGTCCCCTGCATCGGCAGGCGGACTCTCAACCAACTGCGCCACCAGGGAAGCCCGAGAGTCCACTCTTAAAGGGCACTTGCAAAATTTCACAAGCTCTGAGTCCGAGCACAGACGCAGTGCTTTGAAACGTTCCTGGATAGACCCACTTGCTGATCTTAGAGAGCTGCCAGGAGGCAAGAGGCAGATGGGACTCACCCTGAGAACAGGAATGCAGGCAGCAGCCATTTTGGGGATCTCATCTTACCATGCTGACACTGGCACTGGCAAGAGCCATTCTGGAATCCTCCTTCTAAGCTATTAGAGCCAGGGACCTACCCCACACACAACCAGGCCCACAGCAGTTTCACGTCACCAGGCATTGCAAACCACCAAGCTGAGGCAAAGCCTCTAAGCTACTGGGCCAGGAGCCGGCCCCACTTACCAGCATGCCCACAATAGTTGACTGCACTACAACAGAAAGGCACAGGCAACTCACATAGGGGATACCTCTGGAACATCTAGCTCTGATATCCAGAGAGGAGCATAGAATGGCCTCCATAGGTTGTCCCCTATAGGGAAATGTAACCAACTTACCCGTTGCATAGAAATGAGCATAGAGAATTAAGCAAAATGAGGACACAGGAAAATATGTTCCAAAATGAAGGAACAAGACAAAACCTCAGAAAAAAACTAAATGAAACAGAGGTAAGCAATCTACCCAATAAAGAGTTTAACATGATGATCATAAAAATGCACACCAAACTCAGAAGAAGAATGGACAAATACAGTGAGAATTTCAACAAAGAGAAAATATTAAAAAGAAACAACCAAAGCTGAAGAATATAATAATTGAAATGAAAAATACTATTTAAGAGGGAATCAACAATAGATTAGATGATACAGGAGAACAAATAAGCACTCTAGAACACAGAGTACTGGAAATCACCCAAGCTGAACAGAAAAAAGAATTAAGAAAAAGAGGATAGTTTAAGAGAACTCTGGGACAACATAAAGCGTAATAACATTCACATTATAGGGATGGGTCTCAGAAGGAGAAGAGAGAAAGAAAGGGGTAGAGAACTTATTAAAAAGAAATAAATAATAGTTGAAAATTGTTCTCACCCCTGGGGAAGTAAATAGATGTCTATGTCCAGGAAGCACAAAGTCCCAAACAAGATGAACCCAAAAGGTCCACACAAAGACACATAATTAAAATGTCAAAAACTAAAAATAAATAGAGAGTCTTAAAAGCAGCAAGAGAAAAGCAACTAGTTACATAACAGGGAACGCCTATAAGATGATCAGCTGACTTTTCACAAAAAAGGAGTGGCATGATATAATCAAAGGGATGAAAGGAAAAAACCTACAACCAAGAATACTCTACCTGGTAAATTTATCATTCTGTTTGTAGGAGAGATAAAGAGTGTTACAGACAAGCAAATGCTAAAGAGTTCATCACTACCAAACCAGCCTTACCAGAAATGTTAAAGGTACTTCTCTAACCAGAAAAGAAAAGGCCACAACTAGAAATAAGAAAATTATGAAAGGAAAAGTCTAGGTAAAGGTAAAGGCAAACATACAGTAAAGGTAGTAGATCACTACATATAAAACTAGTAGGGGGCTTCCCTGGTAGCGCAGTGGTTGAGAGTCCGCCTGCCGATGCAGGGGACACAGGTTCGTGCCCCGGTCCGGGAAGGTCCCACATGCTGCGGAGCGGCTGGGTCCATGAGCCATGGCTGCTGAGCCTGCGCATCCGGAGCCTGTGCTCTGCAATGGGAGAGGCCACAACAGTGAGAGGCCCGCGTACCGCAAAAAAAAAAAAAAATCGTAGGAATGTTAAGAGAGACAAGTAATAAAATCATCTATGTCTACAATAAGTAGTGAAGGGATACACAAAATAAAAAGATATAAAATATAATGTGGAAAAAGTAAAGTATAGGTGGAGAGAGTAAAAATGTAGGGCTGTTAGAATGAGTTCTAACTTAAGAATAATCAACTTAAAAACATAGATATAGATATAGATTGTAATATATGAACCCCATGGGCTCCACAAACCAAAAACCTATAAAAAATACACAAAAATAAAGAGAAAGCAATCCAAACATAACACTAAAGATAGGCATCAAATCACAAGGGAAGAGAGCAAGAGAAGAAAGGAACAGAAGAAGAACTACAAAAACAAGCAGAAAATAATTAACAAAATGGTAATAAGTACATATCTATCAATAATTACTTTAAATGTAAATGGACTAAATGCTCCAATCAAAAGACATAGGATAGCCAAATGGATAAAAAAAAAAAAACAAGACCCATATACATGCTGCCTATGAAAGACTCAGTTCAGTTCTAAAGACACACAGACTGAAAATGAGGGGATTTTAAAAGATTTTCCATGCAAATGTAAACAAACAAAAAGTCTGGGATAGCAATACTTATATGGGACAAAGTAGACCTTAGAACAAAGAGTTTAACAGGAGACAAAGAAGAGCATTACATAATGATAAATGAATCAATCCAACATGAAGGTATAACACCTGTAAATATATATGTATACAACATAGGAGTACCTAAAAACATAAAACAAATATTATAAACATAACGGGAGAAATTGACAGTAATACAATAACAGTAGGGGGCTTTAACACACCATTTACATCAATGGACAGATCATCCAGACAGAAAATCAATAAGGAAACGCTGGCCTCAGATGACACATTAGACCAAATGAACTTAGATCTATACAGAACATTTCATTCAAAAATAGCAGTATATATATATTTCAAATGCACATGGAACATTCTCCAGAATACACCACATGCTAAGCCACAAAACAAGTCTCAGTAAATTCAAGAAGATTAAAATCATACCAAGCATCTTTTCTTTTTAAAATTTTTTTTTATTTTTTAACATCTTTATTAGAGTATAATTGCTTTACAATGGTGTGTCAGTTTCTGCTTTATAACAAAGTGAATCAGTTATACATATACATATATCCCCATATCTCTTCCCTCTTGCATCTCCCTCCCTCACACATTCCCTATCCCACCCTCTAGGTGGTCACAAAGCACCAAGCTGACCTCCCTGTGCTATGTAGCTGCTTCCCACTAGCTACCTATTTTACATTTGGTAGTGTATGTATGTCCATGCCACTCTCTCACTTTGTCACAGCTTACCCTTCCCCCTTGCTGTATTGTCAAGCCCATTCTCTAGTAGGTCTGTATCTTTATTCCCATCTTGCCCCTAGGTTCTTCTGACCATTTTCTTTTTTTTTAGATTCCATATATATGTGTTAGCATATGGTATTTGTTTTTCTCTTTCTGAATTACTTCACTCTGTATGACAGCCTCTAGGTCCATCCACCTCACTACAAATAACTCAGTTTCATTCTTTTTTATGGCTGAGTAATATTCCATTTTATGTATGTGCCACATCTTCTTTATCCATTCATCTGTTGATGGGCACTTAGGTAGCTTCCATGTCCTGGCCATTGTAAGTAGAGCTGCAATAAACATTTTGGTACATGACTGTTTCTGAACTATGGTTTTCTCAGAGTACATGCCTAGTAGTGGGATTGCTGGGTCATATGGTAGTTCTATTTGTAGTTTTTTAAGGAACCTCCATACTGTGCTCCATAGTGGCTGTATCAATTTACATTCCCATCAACAGTGCAAGAGGGTTCCCTTTTCTCCACACCCTCTCCAGCATTTATTATTTGTAGATTTTCTGATGATGGCCAGTCTGACCGGTGTGAGATGATATCTCATTGTAGTTTTGATTTGCATTTCTCTAATGATTAATGATGTTGAGCATTCTTTCATGTGTTTGTTGGAAATCTGTAAATCTTCTTTGGAGAAATGTCTATTTAGGTCTTCTGCCCATTTTTGGATTCGGTTGTTTGGTTTTTTGTTATTGAGCTGCATGAGCTGCTTGTATGTTTTGGAGATTAATCCTTTGTGAGTTGCTTCACTTGCAAATATTTTCTCCCATTCTGAGGGCTGTCTTTTCATTTTGTTTATGGTTTCCTTTGCTGTGCAAAAGCTTTAAAGTTTCATTAGGTCCCATTTGTTTATTTTTGTTTTTATTTCCATTTCTCTAGGAGGAGGGTCAAAAAGGATCTTGCTGTGGTTTATGTCATAGAGTGTTCTGCCTATGTTTTCCTCTAAGAGTTTGAAGATGTCTGGCCTTACATTTAGGTCTTTAATACATTTTGAGTTTATTTTTGTGTATGGTGTTAGGGAGTGTTCTAATTTCATTCTTTTACATGTAGCTGTCCAGTTTTCCTAGCACCACTTATTGAAGAGGCTGTCTTTTCTCCACTGTATATTCTTGCCTCCTTTATCAAAGATAAGGTGACCATATGTGCATGGGTTTAACTCTGGGCTTTCTATCCTGTTCCATTGATCTATATTTCTGTTTTTGTGCCAGTACCATACTATCTTTACTACTGTAGCTTTGCAGTATAGTCTGAAGTCAGGGAGCCTGATTCCTCCAGTTCCATTTTTTTTTCTCAAGACTGCATTGGCTATTCGGGGTCTTTTGTGTTTCCATACAAATTGTGAAATTTTTTGTTCTAGTTCTGTGAAAAATGTCAGTGGTAGTTTGATAGGGATTGCATTGAATCTGTAGATTGCTTTGGGTAGTAGAGTCATTTTCATACTGTTGATTCTTCCAATCCACGAACATTGGATATCTCTCCATCTATTAGTATCATCTTTAATTTCTTTCACCAGTGTCTTATAATTTTCTGCATGCAGGTCTTTTGTCTCCTTAAGTAGGTTTATTCCTAGATATTTTATTCTTTTTGTTGCAATGGTAAATGGGAGTGTTTTCTTAATTTCACTTTCAGATTTTCATCATTAGTGTATAGGAATGCCAGAGATTTCTGTGCATTAATTTTGTATCCTGCTACTTTACCAAATTCATTGATTAACTCTAGTAGTTTTCTGGTAGCATCTTTAGGATTCTCTATGTATAGTATCATGTCATCTGAAAAAAGTGACAGCTTTACGTCTTCTTTTCCAACTTGTATTCCTTTGATTTCCTTTTCTTCTCTGATTGCTGTGGCTAAAACTTCCAAATCTATGTTGAATAATAGTGGTGAGAGTGGGCAAACTTTTCTTGTTCCTGATCTTAGCAGAAATGCTTTCAGTTTTTCACCATTGAGGACGATGTTGGCTATGGGTTTGTCATATATGGCCTTTATTATGTTGAGGAAAGTTCCCTCTATGCCTACTTTCTGCAGGGTTTTTATCATAAATGGGTATTGAATTTTGTCAAAAGCTTTCCCTGCATCTATTGAGATTACCATATGGTTTTTCTCCTTCAATTTGTTAATATGGTGTATCACATTGATTGATTTGCATATATTGAAGAATCCTTGAATTCCTGCGATAAACCCCACTTGATCATGGTGTATGATCCTTTTAATGTGCTGCTGGATTCTGTTTGCTAGTATTTTGTTGAGGATTTCTGCATTTATGTTCATCAGTGATATTGGCCTGTAGTTTTCTTTCTTTGTGATATCTTTGTCTGGTTTTGGTATCAGGGGGATGGTGGCCTCATAGAATGAGTTTGGGAGTGTTCCTCCCTCTGCTATATTTTGGAAGAGTTTGAGAAGGATAGGTGTTAGCTCTTCTCTAAATGTTTGATAGAATTCGCCTGTGAAGCCATCTGGTCCCGGGCTTTTGTTCGTTGGAAGATTTTTAATCACAGTTTCAATTTCAGGGTTTGTGATTGGTCTGTTCATATTTTCTGTTTCTTCCTGGTTCAGTCTCAGAAGGTTGTGCATTTCTAAGAATTTGTCCATTTCTTCCAGGTTGTCCATTTTATTGGCATATAGTTGCTTGTAGTAATCTCTCATGATCCTTTGTATTTCTGCAGTGTCAGTTGTTACTTCTCCTTTTCATTTCTAATTGTATTGATTTGAGTCTTCTCCCTTTTTTCCTTGATGAGTCTGGTTAATGGTTTTTCTATTTGTTTATCTTCTCAAAGAACCAGCTTTTAGTTTTGTTGATCTTTGCTATTGTTTCCTTCATTTCTTTTTCATTTATTTCTGATCTGATCTTTATGATTTCTTTCTTTCTGCTAACTTTGGCGTTTTTTTGTTCTTCTTTCTCTAATTGCTTTAGGTGTAAGCTTAGGTTATTTATTTGAGATGTTTCATTTCTTAAGGTAGGCTTGTATAGCTATAAAATTCCCTCTTAGAACTGCTTTTGCTGCATCCCATAGGTTTTGGGTCATTGTGTTTTCATTGTTGTTTGTTTCTAGGTATTTTTTGATTTCCTCTTTGATTTCTTCAGTGATCTCTTGGTTATTAAGTAGTATGTTGTTTAGCCTCCATGTGTTTGTATTTCTTACAGATTTTTTTCTGTAATTGATATCTAGTCTCATAGCGTTGTGGTTGGAAAAGATACTTGATACAATTTCAGTTTTCTTAAATTTACTAAGGCTTGATTTGTGACCCAAGATATGATCTATCCTGGAGAATGTTCCATGAGCACTTGAGAAGAATGTGTATTCTGTTCTTGTTGGATGGAATGTCCTATAAATATCAATGAAGTCCATCTTGTTTAATGTATCATTTAAAGCTTGTGTTTCCTTATTTATTTTCATTTTGGATGATCTGTCCATCTGTGAAAGTGGGGTGTGAAAGTCCCCTACTATGATTGTGTTACTGTCAATTTCCCCTTTATGGCTGTTAGTATTTGCCTTATGTATTGAGGTGCTCCTATGTTGGGTGCATAAATATTTACAATTGTTATATCTTCTTCTTGGATTGATCCCTTGATCATTATGTAGTGTCCTTCTTTGTCTCTTGTAATAGTTTTTGTTTTAAAGTCTATTTTGTCTGATATGAGAATTGCTACTCCAGCTTTCTTTTGGTTTCCATTTGCATGGAATATCTTTTTCTATCCCTTCACTTTCAGTCTGTTTGTGTCCCTAGGTCTGAAGTGGGTCTCTTGTAGACAGCATATATATGGGTCTTGTTTTGGTATCCATTCAGCCAGTCTATGACTTCTGGTTGGAGCATTTAATCCATTTACTTTTAAGGTAATTATCGATATGTATGTGACTATTACCATTTTCTTAATTGTTTGGGTTTATTAATGTAGGTCTTTTCCTTTTCTTGTGTGTCCTGCCTAGAGAAGTTCCTTTGGCATTTGTTGTAAAGCTGCTTTGGTGGTGCTGAATTCTCTTAGCTTTTGCTTGTCTGTAAAGCTTTTGATTTCTCCATCAAATCTGAATGATATCCTTGCTGGGTAGAGTAATCTTGGTTGTAGGTTTTTCTCTTTCATCACTTTAAATATGTCCTGCTACTCCCTTCTAGCTTTCAGAGTTTCTGCTGAAAGATCAGCTGTTTACCTTATGGGGATTCTCTTATGTGTTACTTGTTGTTTTTTCCTTGCTGCTTTTAATATTTGTTCTTTGTATTTCATTTTTGATAGTTTGATTAATATGTCGTGGCTTGTTTCTCGTTGGATTTATCCTATATGGGACTCTCTGTGCTTCCCGGACTTGATTAAGTATTTCCTTTCCCATATTAGGGAAGTTTTCAACTGTAATCTCTTCAAATATTTTCTTGGTCCCTTTCTTTTTCTCTTCTTCTTCTGGGACCCATATAATTCGAATGTTGGTGCATTTAATGTTGTCCCAGAGGTCTCTGAGACTGTTCTCAATTCTTTTCATTCTTTTTTCTTTATTCTTCTCTGCAGTAGTTATTTCCACTATTTTATCTTCCAGGTCACTTATCTGTTCTTCTGCCTCAGTTATTCTGCTATTGATCCCTTCTAAAGAATTTTTAATTTCATTTATTGTGTTGTTCATCACTGTTTGTTTGCTCTTTAGTTCTTCTAGGTCCTTGTGAAACGTTTTTTGTATTTTATCCATTCTATTTCCACGATTTTGGATCATCTTTACTATCACTATTCTGAGTTCTTTTTCAGGTAGACTGCCTATTTCCTCTTCATTTGTTAGGTCTGGTGGGTTTTTGCCTTGCTCCTTCATCTGCTGTGTGTTTCTCTGTCTTCTCATTTTGCTTAACTTACTGTGTTTGGGGTCTCCTTTTTGCAGGCTGTACATTCGTAGTTTCCGTTATTTTTGGTGTCTGTCCCCAGTGGCTAAGGTTGGTTCAGTGGGTTGTGTAGGCGTTCTGGTGGATGAGGCTGGACTTGTCTTTCTGGTGGGCAGGTCTGCATCTGGTGGTGTGTTTTGGGGTGTCTGTGGCCTTATTATGATTTTAGGCAGCCTCTGTGCTAATGGATGTGGTTGTGTTCCTGTTTTGCTAGTTGTTTGGCATAGGGTGTCCTTCACTGTAGCTTGCTGGTCATTGAGTGGAGCTGGGTCTTGGCATTGAGATGGAGATCTCTGGGAGATTTTCACCATTTGATATTACATAGGGCTGCGAGGTCTCTTGTGGACCAGTGTCCTGAACTTGGCTCTCCCACCTCAGTGGCACAGCCCTGACGCCTGGCTGGGGCACCAAGAGCCTGTCCTCCACACGGCTCAGCATAAAAGGGAGAAAAAAAAGAAAGAAAGAAAGAAAGAAGAAGATAAAATAAAATAGTTATTAAAATAAAAAATAATTTTTAAGAAAAATATTTTTTAAATAATAATACAAAAACAGACAGAAAGAATCCTAGGACAAATGGTAAAAGCAAAGCTATACAGACAAAATCACACACAAAAGCATACACATACACACTCACAAAAAGAGAAAAAGGAGAAAAAATATATATGTCACTGCTCCCAAAGTCCACCTCCTCAATTTGGGATGATTCGTTGTCTATTCAGGTATTCCACAGATGCAAGGTTACATCAAGTTGATTGTGGAGATTTAATCTGCTGCTCCTGAGGCTGCTGGGAGAAACTTCCCTTTCTCTTCTTTGTTCACACAGCTCCCGGGGTTCAGCTTTGGATTTGGACCCGCCTCTGTGTGTAGGTCGCCTGAGGGCATCTGTTCTTCACTCAGATAGGAAGGGTGGGAGGGTGGGGTACAGATGCGGGGCGAGCCTGTGGCGGCAGAGGCCAGCGTGACGTTGCACCAGGCTGAGGCACGCCGTGAATTCTCCTGGGGAAGTTGTCCCTGGATCACGGACCCCTGGCAGTGGCGGGCTGCACAGGCTCCCGGGAGGGGTGGTGTGGATAGTGATATATGCTTGCACACAGGCTTGTTGGTGGCTGCAGCAGCAGCCTTAGCGTCCCATGCACGTCTCTGTGGTCCGCGCTGATAGCCGCGGCTCACACCCATCTCTGGATCTCCTTTAAGCGGCACTCTGAATCCCCTCTCCTCACGCACCATGAAACAAAGAGGCAAGAAAAAGTCTCTTGTCTCTTTGGCAGCTCCAGACTTTTTCCCGGACTCCCTCCCGGCTAACCGTGGCACACTAGCCCCCTTCAGGCTGTGTTCACTCAGCCAACCCCAGTCCTCTCCCTGGGATCTGACCTCTGAAGCCCGAGCCTCAGCTCCCAGCCCCGCCCGCCCCAGCGGGTGAGCGGACAAGCTTCTCAGGCTGGTGAGTGCCGGTCGGCACCGATCCTCCGTGCGGGAATCTCTCCGCTTTGCCCTCTGCACCCCTGTGGCTGCGCCCTCATCCGTGGCTCCAAAGCTCCCCCCGACTCCCTTCCACCTGCAGTCTCCACCCGCAAAGGGGCTTCCTAGTGTGTGGAAACCTTTCCTCCTTCACAGCTCCCTCTCACTGGTTCAGGTCCCGTCCCTATTCTTTGTCTCTGTTTCTTCTTTTTCTTTTGCCCTACCCAGGTACGTGGGGAGTTTCTTGCCTTTTGGGAGGTCTGAGGTCTTCTGCCAGCGTTCAGTAGGTGTTCTGTAGGAGTTGTTCCACTTGTAGATGTATTTCTGTTGTATTTGTGGGGAGGAAGGTGATCTCCGCGTCTTACTCTTCCGCCATCTTGAAGCTCCTCGCAAGCATCTTTTCTGACCACAAGCGTATGAAAGTAAAAATCAACTACAAGAAAAAAACTGGAAAAAACACAAACATGCGAAGTCTAAACAATATGATACTAAACAACCAATGAGTCATAGAAGAAATAAAAGAAGAAATCAAGAAAATATTTTGAGACAAATGAAAATGGAAATACAATGTTCCAAAATCTATGAGATGCAACAAAAGAAGTTCTAAAAAGGAAGTTTATAGCAATACAGGGATAGCTCAGGAAATAAGAAAATCTCAAACAGTCTAACCTTACACCTAATGGAACTAGGGGAAAAAGCATTAGTAGAAGGAGGCAAATAAAAATCAGAGCATAAGTAAAATACAGACCAAAAAACAATAGAAAAGATTAATGAAACCAAGAGCTGCTGCTTTGAAAAGATAAACAAAACAGACAAACTTTTAACCAGACTCATCAAAAAAGAGAGAGAGAGAGAGAGAGAGAGCCAAAATAAATAAAATCAGAAATGAAACAAGTTACAACCAGCACCACAGATACTGCATTTTTACAACTTGAAGGTGTGTGGCAACCCTGCATTGTCAGTTGATGGTTAGCATTTTTTGGTGATAAAGTATTTTTTAATTAAGGTATGTTGCACCCTTAACTACAGCATAGTGTAAACATAACTTTTATATATCCTGGGAAACCAAAAACTTTGTGTGACTTGCTCTATTGCAATATTTGCTTTATTGTGGTGGTATCTAACCAAACCTGCAATATCTTTGAGGTATGCCTGTAAATAAGTCAAGGGGATATATTGTACATCATAGGTAATATAGTCAACAATATTGTAGTAACTTTGTATAGGGACAGATGGTTACTAGACGTATCATGGTGGTCATTTTGTAATGTATTTAAATGTTGAATCACTGTTTTGTATACCTGAAACTAACATAATATTTTATGTCAATTGTATTTCAATTAAAAAATAATGACTTTATCAAATCTCAAAAAAAAAGAAAAAAAAAGAGAGAAAGAGAGAGTATTAAGTGTCCCCAAAACACCTTTAGGGTAATTAGACCACGTCACCTCTGTGCCCATATGTATTATAGCCCCTGAGGGCAAGAAATTGCCTGTCTTATTTACCATTCAATCTCCTATGCCTAGAATAGGCCTGGCACAGAGAAGGCACTCAATAAATGGAGGCATTGAAGGAATATGTTTATATTATCTGTGTATTTCATCCCTGAAAGTCTGAATTGCATGAGGCATTGCAAGAACCATGCTCATCAAAGGGAAATTTAGTTAGGTTAATTTTATTGTGCTCAATAAGGCCTGAGCAAACTGTTCATCCTCTACAGAGCCCCAGAGTCATATCACTAAAGGGAAAACCCTACAGTCCCTCCTACACCTTAAACTCTCTAATACTTGTCTCAGGCCTACAAGCATAAACTCTGGAGCATTAAACACACAGCTTTCCTGCGCCCCTGTGCCCCTGTGCCCCTTCTGATCACATATCCTGCATCTCCCCAACCCTCACATTAGTTTCCAGAAAAATGGCTTATGAGTCCCTAAATATGGAGGTTGTTTTACTCCTCTGTAACTTTGCAAGTACTGTTCCTATGTCTGAAATGCCATTTGCTCCTCCCCTTAGCCACTTAAAAATTTCATCTTCAAAATCCAGCTTAACTGTTAACTCCCCTGTGAAGTTTTCCCTGATCTCACCCAGCTGCTAGCCCAGTCCTTCAAATAATCTCTCTCCTCTGAACTGTGCACATTTGTGAGTTGCTGCATTCAACACATGTTGCTGTTTTTTCTTTTCTTTTCTTTTCTTTGGAGTATAGCTGACTTACAATGTTGTGTTAGTTTCAGGTGTAGAGCAAAGTGATTCAGTTATACATAGACATATATCCATTCTTTTTCAGATTCTTTCCCCATATAGGTTATTACAGAATATTGAGTAGAGCTCCCTGTGCTATGCAGTAGGTCCTTTTTGATTATCTGTTTTATATAGTAGTGTGTATATGTTAATCCCAAACTCCTAATTTGTCCTCCCCCCACCTTTCTCTTTTGCTACCCATAAATTTGTTTTCTAAGTCTGTGAGTCTGTTTCTGTTTTGTAAGTAAATTCATTTTTATCATTTTTTTAAGATTCCACATATAAGTGATATCATATGATATTTGTCTTTCTCTGACTTACTTCACTTAGTATGATAATCTCTAGGTCCTTTCATGTTGCTGCAAATGGCATTATTTCATTTGTTTTTATGCCTGAGTAATATTCCATTGTGAGTGCCCCCACTATTATTGCATTACTGTTGATTTCTCCTTTTATGGCTCTTAGTATTTGCCTTGTTTATTGAGGTGCTCCTATGTTGGGTGCATATGTAATTACAATTGTTATATCTTCTTCTTGGATTGATCCCTTGATCATTATGTAGTGTCCTTCTTTGCCTCTTCTAACAGTCTTTATTTTAAAGTCTATTTTGTATGATATGACTATTGCTACTCTAGCTTCTTTTGATTTGCATTTGCATGGAATATCTTTTTCCATCCCCTCACTTTCAGTCTGTATGTGTCCCTAGATCCGAAGTGGGTTTCTTGTAGACAGCATATATATGGGTCTTGTTTTTGTATCCATTCAGCCAGTCTGTGTCTTTTGGTTGGAGCATTTAATCTGTTTACATTTAAGGTAGTTACCAATATGTATGTTCTTATTGCCATTTTATTAATTGCTTTGGATTTGTTTTTGTAGGACTTTATTCTTTCCTTCCTCTTTTGTTCTCTTCTCTTATAATTTGATGACTATTTTTAGTGTTGTGTTTGGATTTCTTTTTCTTTTTTGTATGTATATCTAGGGTAGATTTTTGTTTCAGTTACCATGTGGTTTTGATCTAGTAGTCTATATATAAAAAGGTTGTTTTAAGTTGCTTGTCTCTTAATTTCAAATGTATTTCCAATATCCTGCATTTGTACTCTCCTCATGATTGCTGGTTTTGATATCATATTTGTATGTAGATTATTTCCTACCTTTACTGTATGGTTGCCTTTACTGGTGAGCTTTCCCATTTGTAATTTTCTTCTTTCTAGTCGGGACCTTTTCTTGTCCACCTAGAGAAGTTCCTTTAGAATTTGTTGTAAAGCTGGTTTGGTGGTGCTGAATTCTCTTAGCTTTTGCTTGTCTGTAAAGCTTTTGATTTCTCTGTCAAATCTGAACAAGAGCCTTGCTGGGTAGAGTATTCTTGGTTGTAGGTTTTTCCCTTCCATCACTTTAAATATATTGTGCCATTCCCTTCTTACCTGCAGAGTTTCTGATGAAAAATCAGCTGATAACCTTATGGGGATTTCCTTGTATGTTATTTGTTGCTTTTCCCTTGTTGCTTTTAATGTTTTCTCTTTGTCCTTAATTTTTGTCATTTTGATTAATATGTGTCTTGGTGTGTTCCTCCTTGGTTTTATCCTGTATGGGATTCTCTGTGCTTCCTGAACTTGGGTGACTATTTCCTTTCCCATGTTAGGGAAGTTTTCAGCTATTATCTCTTCAAATATTTTCTCAGGCCCTTTCTCTCTCTCTCTTCTCTTTCTGGGACCCCTATAATGTGAATGTTGGTGAGTTTAATATTGTCCCAGAGGTCTCTAAGACTGTCCTCATTTCTTTTCATTCTTTTTTCTTTACCATGTTTCACAGAAGTGATTTCCATCATTCTGCCTTCCAGCTCACTTATGCATTTTTCTGCCTCAGTTATTCTGCTATTGACTCCTTCAAGTGTATTTTTCATTTCAGTTTACTTATTGTTCAACTCTGTGTTTTCATTCTTTATATCCTCTAGCTCTTTGTTAAATATTTCTTGGGTCTTCTTGGTCTGTACCTCTATTCTTTTTCTGAGATCTTGGATCATTTTTACTGTCATTACTCTGAATTCTTTTTTGGGTAGATACCCTATCTCCACTTCACTTAGTTGTTCTTCCGGAGTTTTATCTTGTTCCTTCATCTGGAACATATTCCTCTGCTGTCTCAGTTTGTCTAACTTTCTGTTGCGTTCTCCATTTCACAGGCTGTAGGACTGTATGTAGTTCCTCTTGCTTCTGGTGTCTGCCCCCCTGGTGGGTCTAGAGGCTGGTCTAGAGGCTTGTGCAGGCTTCCTTGTGGGAGGGACTGGTGCCTGCCCCCTGTTGGGTGGAGCTGGGTCTTTTCCCTCTGGTGGGCAGGGTTGTGTCAAGTGGTGTGTTTAGAGGTAGCTGTGGGTTTAGGAAGACTTTAGGCAGCCTGCCTGCTGATTGGTGGGGCTGTGTTCCTGATTGGTAGTGGCCTGAGACATCCTAGCACTGGAGCCTACAGGCTGTTTGGTGGGGCCAGGTCTTCGTGTCAAAATGACAGCCTCCAGGAGAACTCATGCCAATGAGTACTCCCTGGTACCTCCACCACCAGTGTCCTTGTCTCAACAGTGAGTCAAAGCCTCTCCCCACCTCCACAGGAGACCCTCTAAGACCAGCAGGTGGGTCTGGTCCAGGCTCCTACAAAGTCACTGCTTTTTCCCTGGGTCCTGGTGTGCATGAGAACTTGTATGTGCTCTCCAAGAGTGGAGTTTCTGTTTCCCCCAGTCCTGTGGAGTTCCTGCAATCAAGCCCCACTGGCCTTCAAAGCCAAATGCTCTGGGGGCTCCTGCTCCTGATTCCAGACCCCAAGACTAGAGAGGCTGATGCAGGGCTAGAACTCTCACTCCTGTGGGAGAACGTCTGCAATATAATTCTTTTCCAGTGTGTGGATCACCCACTTGGTGGGTATGGGATTTGAATATATCATGAATGCACTCCTCCTAGTGACTCCTTGTGGC
Organism: Pseudorca crassidens; assembly: GCF_039906515.1. Lineage (NCBI taxonomy): Eukaryota > Metazoa > Chordata > Mammalia > Artiodactyla > Delphinidae > Pseudorca > Pseudorca crassidens. The sequence goes on along the minus strand of NC_090297.1, from coordinate 58,230,655 downwards.
TTCTTCTTTGTCTTTGAATGTAGAATATCTTTTTAGGTAGGTTCCAGTCTTTTTTTGTTGATCGTTGTTCAGCAGTTAGTTGTGATTTTGGTGTTTTTGTGAGAGAAGGTGAGCTCAAGTCCTTCTGTTCTGCCATCTTGTCTCCAACTTCTCTTCACACGTTGCTGTTCTATAAGCTTGTTTGTCTTCCCTTTTAGCAGATGAGCCACTTGGGGATAAAGATCATGCTTGTTCATCTGAATAGTTGTGGTAACTAGTACCTAGTTTCATCTAACCAGGATAAGAAAAATCCCTCTAGGAGTTTCAAACAAAAGGACTGTAATGCCAGGAACTGGATACATGAGTGATAGAAGAAGCTGAGAAGCCAACCAGGAACAGTGAGCATCTTAGTTTGGGTTTCCAAGAAGCAGCCTCTGAGACAAGATTCAAATGCAGGCAATTTATCAGAAAATGCAAGGAATATAGGTAGATGGGGAGAAGTGCTACAGGAAAGGAAGGCAAGGCAACTTGCCCACAAGGGCATCTATTTAGCCAGATACCAAAGTGGGCAGCTGGAGCTTAATTCCACATGGACACTCTAGAAAATAGCACAAAATACACATCTCAGAATTATCCTCACCAAGGGGTAAGGGAGCTGGGGTATTTACACTAGTCAGTCATTGGTTAAGGGCTATCTCCTGAGGAAATGTTAATAATTCTTAGGCACTTACAGCCTGCTATACACACCAAGGGGGTGTCAGCTGCTTGGGGGTAGCTCTCCAACAAAGATACAGGCAGGAGCTTACCTTTGGAAGTCAGGCTGGCTGACTAAAATGGTAAGTGGATTCTTAGAGATGTGGACAGAGCATTGATAACATCAGCTATAGTGAGGCAACTCAGAAGTTAACAGAATCAATAGCTGACCTTGATGTCCAGAGTCTGGGGCTGGAGTACTGGGTCCCAGAAGCCAGGAATACATGTAGAAGCTGGAATGCTCATTGTGGGCTTGTTCTTGTTTGGCAGACCCTAGAGCCATAGAGGGCATTTAGCCTCTCCCAAAGACTCCCACAGGAGGCAAGCAGAGGCTTCTTCCTTCCTCCTGTCCTGCAGTCCCCACCAGTGCCTCCCTTGGCCAGAACCAGCTGGAAACCACTTGACAGGAGCTTGGGAAACCAGCCTGCTCTCCAGGATGCAGAGCAGAGTGGATCAGAGTAAGAGAAACTGGCCCCAGGACTGGCAGGCTACCGTGACACTGTGACATACAGAGCTGTGTTCCCCCCCAAACCACCAGCGTCACAATTACCTGGGCAGTTTGTTTAAAAGGCAGATTCCTGGGCCCTAGTCTTGGCCTGATGAATCCGAACCTCACTGATGAGGTTGGGGTCCCAGGAGTCTATATTTAACAGGTCTCTGAAGAGGTTCTTATACATAACTAAATTTGGGAACTACTGTAGAAGTGACTCAACAAAAATGTTTTGGAGATGTAAAAAAATTAAAGTGAATGAAATAGGTAACAAGCTGAAAATTCGATTTCTTGCCAATCCAAAAAACTCAATTAACAAAAATGGTCCTTTCCAGTTAATCTAAGTTTAACGGCTTAAAAGTAAATCTTTGATTTTCATTTTACAAAAAAGTAATCAAAGTCAAAGGATACTAGAAAATATATCCGTAAAAGCCTGAGGTAGCACCAGGGAGCAGGATCCAAACGGTAGATGCTTTTGTTGACACACTTATACTATATTACTATTATCGTTGTTGTAGTTATTGTTGTTGTGTTGTCATGGCCACCTACCCTCTACTAGACTCTGAGTTGAAGGGGTGTGTCTTGCTACTTTCTGCACACCCAGCACAAAACATGGCTAATTACACAGGAGGGGTCTGAAAAATGCATGTAGAGTTGAGTTCAGAATCTAAAGCTTCCCCTTAGCCACTAACGTCTCTGAAGCTGGCTCTTTCAGCTACAGGTCAACTCAGAATGTGGCCAAAGGATTTCTTTTTTTCTTTAAATTTCCAAAACCCTTTCAGGTTTTCCATAAAATTGGCCTTTATAAATTTTTCTCTTGGTTTCAAACATTCATGTGGTAAATTTGTTCAGTGATGCATTACACCTGATATATTGTGTTTATTTTGGAATAATTAAGCAATTGTTATCATAGAAATTGCATTACTCAGTTTTATTAAGAAAAAGCTCCCCTTTCCTAAAACAGTAATATATTCAGATTAAAAAATATTCCAAGGCAAGAATCAGACAAAATAAGCATTCAAAAGCACAAATCCAAAATAAGAAAAAGATTAACTGTGTTCCAAAATGAGATGAACAAAAACAACTTATCAATTTTACTGTTTCAAGGGAGTGGACAAGAGGATGAAAACTGCATTAAAAAAATTGCCAGTACCATAAAAACTCATATAGGGACATTTATTTACAAGGAAATAAAATAGAAACACAATGCTGCATGTAAAATAGGAAGCCTGTGAGCATCAAACTAGATTCACTTAGGAGACAGTTCCCAGAAAGTAAGAGGACACACTGAAATCAGTCAGACATGGGTTGAAATCTAGGACCCAGCATAAAACACCTCCATGAAATTATAAGATCTGTACCTTAATCTTTTCAAAAATAGTAACAATAGCACCTACTTTATAGGGCCGGTTAACCAGTGAGCTGTCTCTCTATTAACTGCTGTCTCAGTATCTATAAAGTCTGGAGCTAAATAAAAATACAAATTTCCCCCATAGAATTGGCTTCTGGCCATCTAACATACCTAATGAAATAATCTGGCATGGAAAAGGAACTTCAGGGACACATGACAGTGAAGGAGCACGGGTTTGGGGTCCACCACAGAGAGACATCAACTAAGGGGCAGAAGGGATGTAGGAAGGGAAGTTATTCCCAGATCAAGCAAGCTAGGGGGCTTGAGTTTGTGTATTGGTCTATACTGGGCAGTTACAGGATAGTGATGGGGATCAGGGACTTTTAAGTTACTCTGGGTCCTAATCCTCGCTCCATCATCCACTAACCAGCTGTATGAAGTAGAAAAAGTTATATATTCTCTCTGTGCTTCAGCTTCATCATTAAAATAAAATAACGTAACTCATTGGATAGCTGTCAGAATTGTGTGATCATGTGTGTAATGTGTTTATCACAATGCTTGGCACATAATAAATGTTCAGAACATGCTAGCTAGTAGTAAGAGATGTAGTAGAGTTTGTTTCCTTGGTTCAGGAATAGAATGCCTGCTCCAACATGAATGAGAACTGAAAAGGAAAAATTACAGTCACAGTTCTACACAGACCGTGTTATCAAGGTATGCACTCCACAGATAGAGAAACAAGGTACATGTGGGAGATCAGGTCATAATAACAGGGTAGAAATGCAGTAACTAAAACTGGGACAGATAAGCAGCTTTGAACTAGCAGCAAGTGTGACACAATGGTTGGACCAAAGCTACCCACAGAGATCAAGTTTTCAGCTGGTGGTAGAGAAGACATCTGGGAAAGGCAGACAGGCAACTCATAAACATATCAAAACTGAAGTCAGTAACTCCGTATCTATCCAGAGTAGTCTTATTCAGTAGTCTCTTTGGCTCCATAAGTAAGCAGACAAGGCTTCTGAGCAATCTTATTCATTGTCATAAAGCCCGTGGAAAAAATGCTTATCTTTTACTCATAGGAAACTTTTCATCCCCTCATTCAAACCGTGTTTACTCTTTTTGAAACTTCTTAAACTGAAGTATAGTTGATTTTCAATATTGTTTTAGTTTCTGGTGTAGAGCAAAGTGATGTAAAACAGACCCTATTTACTCTTATTTTACATGCAATTTTTTTTTAAGAATCAATTTTATTGATTTATTTATTTTTGGCTGCGTTGGGTCTCCATTGCTGTACTCAGGCTTTCTCTAGTTGTGGCGAGCAGTGCCTTCTCTTGTTGCAGAGCACGGGCTCTAGGCACACAGGCTTCAGTAGTTGTGGCACATGGGCTCAGTGGTTGTGGCTCATGGGCTCTAAAGCGCAGACTCAGTAGTTGCGGCGCACGGGCTTAGTTGCTCCACGGCATGTGGGATCTTCCCAGACCAGGGCTCGAACCCGTGTCCCCTGCATTGGCAGGTGGATTCTTAACTACTGCGTCACAAGGGAAGTCCCTTTACATGTGATTTTAATGAACATTTGTTTTTGGTTTCCTAGCCCATGACAGATTTTGGGAGAAAGGGGAAATTTCTTTGGTGGGAATCCTGTCCAGAAAAAGTACTATAAAATTATGTAAACTAGAAATAGCCTTATTTTTAATTTTGTTTTATAGTTTATTTATAGCTTAAAAACTTTGAATTTGTCCCACTTAGAGTATTTTGACTAAATACTGTTTTTTTTTTTTTACATCTTTATTGGAGTATAATTGCTTTACAATGGTGTTTAGTTTCTGCTTTATAACAAAGTGAATCAGTTATACATATACATATGTTCCCATATCTCTTCCCTCTTGCATCTCCCTCCCTCCCACCCTCCCTATCCCACCCCTCTAGGTGGTCACAAAGCACCGAGCTGATCTCCCTGTGCTATGCGGCTGCTTCCCACTAGCTGTTTTACGTTTGGTAGTGTATATATGTCCATGCCACTCTCTCACTTTGTCACAGCTTACCCTTCCCCCTCCCCATATCCTCAAGTCCATTCTCTAGTAGCTCTGTGTCTTTATTCCTGTCTTACTCCTAGGTTCTTCATGACATTTTTTTTTTCTTAGATTCCATATATATGTGTTAGCATATGGTATTTGTCTTTCTCTTTCTGACTTACTTCACTCTGTATGACAGACTTGAGGTCCATCCACCTCACTACAAATAACTCAATTTCGTTTCTTTTTATGGCTGAGTAATATTCCATTGTATATATGTGCCACATCTTCTTTATCCATTCATCCAATGATGGATGCTTAGGTTGTTTCCATCTCCTGGCTATTGTAAATAGAGCTGCAATGAACATTTTGGTACATGAGTCTTTTTGAATTATGGTTTTCTCAGGGTATATACCCAGTAGTGGGATTGCTGGGTCATATGGTAATTCTATTTGTAGATTTTTAAGGAACCTCCATACTGTTCTCCATAGTGGCTGTACCAATTCACATTTCCACCAGCAGTGCAAGAGTGTTCCCTTTTCTCCACACCATCTCCAGTATTTATTGTTTCTAGATTTTTTGATGATGGCCATTCGGACCGGTGTAAGATGATATCTCATTGTAGTTTTGATTTGCATTTCTCTAATGATTAATGATGTTGAGCATTCTTTCATGTGTTTGTTGGCAATCTGTATATCTTCTTTGGAGAAATGTCTATTTAGGTCTTCTGACCATTTTTGGATTGGGTTGTTTGGTTTTTTGTTATTGAGCTGCATGAGCTGCTTGTAAATTTTGGAGATTAATCCTTTGTCAGTTGCTTCATTTGCAAATATTTTCTCCCATTCTGAGGGTTGTCTTTTGGTCATGTTTATGGTTTCCTTTGCTGTGCAAAAGCTTTGAAGTTTCATTAGGTCCCATTTGTTTATTTTTGTTTTTATTCCCATTTCTCTAAGAGGTGGGTCAAAAAGGATCTTGCTGTGATTTATGTCATAGAGTGTTCTACCTATGTTTTCCTTTAAGAGTTTTAGTTTCTGGCCTTATATTTAGGTCTTAAATCCATTTTGAGCTTATTTTTGTATATGGTGTTAGGGAGTGTTCTAATTATTGAAGAGGCTGTCCTTTCTCCACTGTATATTCCTGCCTCCTTTATCAGAGATAAGGTGACCATATGTGCATGGATTTATCTCTGGGCTTTCTATCCTGTTCCATTGATCTATATTTCTGTTTTTGTGCCATACTGTCTTGATTACTGTAGCTTTGTAGTATAGTCTGAAGTCAGGGAGCCTGATTCCTCCAGTTCCGTTTTTCGTTCTCAAGATTGCTTTGCCTATTCGGGGTCTTTTGTGTGTCCATACAAATTGTGAAATTTTTTGTTCTAGTTCTGTGAAAAATGCCAGTGGTATTTTGATAGGGATTGCATTGAATCTGTAGATTGCTTTGGGTAGTAGAGTCATTTTCACAATGTTGATTCTTCCAATCCAAGAACGTGGTATATCTCTCCATTTATTTGTATCATCTTTAGTTTCTTTCATCAGTGTCTTGTAATTTTCTGCATACAGGTATTTTGTATCCTTAGGTAGGTTTATTCCTAGATATTTTATTCTTTTTGTTGCAATGGTAAATGGGAGTGTTTTCTTAATTTCACTTTCAGATTTTCATCATTAGTGTATAGGAATGCCAGAGATTTCTGTGCGTTAATTTTTTATCCTGCTACTTTGCCAAATTCATTGATTAGCTCTAGAAGTTTTCTGGTAGCATCTTTAGGATTCTCTATGTATAGTATCATGTCATCTGCAAACAGTGACAGCTTTACTTCTTCTTTTCCGATTTGGATTTCTTTTATTTCCTTTTCTTCTCTGATTTCTGTGGCTAAAACTTCCAAAACTGTGTTGAATAAGAGTGGTGAGAGTGGGCAACCTTGTCTTGTTCCTGATCTTAGCAGAAATGCTTTCAGTTTTTCACCATTGAGGACGATGTTGGCTATGGGTTTGTCATATATGGCCTTTATTATGTTGAGCAAAGTTCCCTCTAAGCCTACTTTCTGGAGGGTTTTTATCAAAAATGTGTGTTAAATTTTGTCAAAAGCTTTCTCTGCCTCTATTGAGATGACCATATGGTTTTTCTCCTTCAATTTGTTAATATGGTGTATCACATTGATTGATTTGCGTATATTGAAGAATCCATGCATTCCTGGAATAAACCCCACTGATCATGGTATATGATCCTTTTAATGTGCTGTTGGATTCTGTTTGCTAGTATTTTGTTGCGGATTTTTGCATCTATGTTCATCAGTGATATTGGGCTGCAGTTTTCTTTCTTTGTGACATCCTTGTCTGGTTTTGGTATCAGGGTGATGGTGGCCTCATAGAATGAGTTTGGGAGTGTTCCTCCCTCTGCTATATTTTGGAAGAGTTTGAGAAGGATAGGTATTAGCTCTTCTCTAAATGTTTGATAGAATTCGCCTGTGAAGCCATCTGGTCCTGGGCTTTTGTTTGTTGGAAGATTTTAATCATATTTGCAATTTCAGTGCTTGTGATTGGTCTGTTCATATTTTCTATTTCTTCCTGATTCAGTCTTGGCAGTTGTGCATTTCTAAGAGTTTGTCCATTTCTTCCATGTTGTCCATTTTATTGGCATAGAGTTGCTTGTAGTAATCTCTCATGATCTTTTGTATTTCTGCAGTGTCAGTTGTTACTTCTCCTTTTTCATTTCTAATTCTATTGATTTGAGTCTTCTCCCTTTTTTTCTTGATGAGTCTGGCTAATGGTTTATCAATTTTGTTTATCTTCTCAAAGAACCAGCTTTTAGTTTTATTAATCTTTGCTATCGTGTCCTTCATTTCTTTTTCATTTTTTTCTGATCTGATCTTTATGATTTCTTTCCTTCTGCTAACTTTGGGGGTTTTCTTGTTCTTCTTTCTCTAATTGCTTTAGGTGCAAGGTTAGGTTGTTATTCGAGATGTTTCCTGTTTCTTAAGGTAGGCTTGTATAGCTATAAACTTCCCCTTATAACTGCTTTTGCTGCATCCCATAGGTTTTGGGTCATCGTGTCTCCATTGTCATTTGTTTCTAGGTATTTTTTGATTTCCTCTTTGATTTCTTCAGTGATCACTTCGTTATTAAGTAGAGTATTGTTTAGCCTCCATGTGTTTGTATTTTTTACAGATCTTTTCCTGTAATTGATATCTAGTCTCATGGTGTTGTGGTAGGAAAAGATACTTGATACAATTTCAATTTTCTTAAATTTACCAAGGCTTGATTTGTGACCCAAGGTATGATCTATCCTGGAGAATGTTCCATGAGCACTTGAGAAAAATGTGTCTTCTGTTGTTTTTGGATGGAATGTCCTATAAATATCAATGAAGTCCATCTTGTTTAATGTATCATTTAAAGCTTGTGTTTCCTTATTTATTTTCATTTTAGATGATCTGTCCATTGGTGAAAGTGGGGTGTTAAAGTCCCCTACTACGAATGTGTTACTGTCTATTTCCCCTTTTATGGCTGTTAGTATTTGCCTTATGTATTGAGGTGCTCCTATATTGAGTGCATAAATATTTACAATTGTTATATCTTCTTCTTGGATCGATCCCTTGATCATTATGTAGTGTCCTTCTTTGTCTCTTGTAATAGTCTTTATTTTAAAGTCTATTTTTTCTAATATGAGAATTGCTACTCCAGCTTTCTTTTGGTTTCCATTTGCATGGAATATCTTTTTCCATTCCATCACTTTCCATCTGTATGTGTCCCTAGGTCTGAAGTGGGTCTCTTGTAGACAGCATATAGATGGGTCTTGTTTTTGTATCGATTCAGCCAGCCTATGTCTTTTGGCTGGAGCATTTAATCCATTTACATTTAAGGTAATTATCGATATGTATGTACCTATTACCATTTTCTTAATTGTTTTGGGTTTGTTATTGTAGGTCTTTTCCTTCTCTTGTGTTTCCTGCCTAGAGAAGTTCCTTTGGCATTTGTTGTAAAGCTGCTTTGGTGGTGCTGAATTCTCTTAGCTTTTGCTTGTCTGTAAAGCTTTTAATTTCTCCATCAAATCTGAATGAGATCCTTGCTGGGTAGAGTAATCTTGATTGTAGGTTTTTCTCCTTCATCACTTTAAATATGTCCTGCCAGTCCCTTCTGGCTTTCAGAGCTTCTGCTGAAAGATCAGCTGTTAACCTGATGGGTATTCCCTTGTGTGTTATTTGTTGTTTTTCCCTTGCTGCTTTTAATATTTTTTTCTTTGTATTTAATTTTTGAGAGTTTGATTAATATGTGTCTTGGCATGTTTGTCCTTGGATTTATCCTGTATGGGACTCTCTGTGCTTCCTGGACTTGATTAACTATTTCCTTTCCCATATTAGGGAAGTTTTCAACTATAATCTCTTCAAATATTTTCTCAGTCCCTTTCTTTTGCTCTTCTTCTTCTGGAACCCCTATAATTCAAATGTTGGTGCCTTTAATGTTGTCCCAGAGGTCTCTGAGACTGTCCTCAGTTCTTTTCATTCTTTTTTCTTTATTCTGCTCTGCAGTAGTTATTTCCACTATTTTATCTTCCAGGTCACTTTTCCATTCTTCTTCCTCAGTTATTCTGCTATTGATCCTATCTAGAGTATTTTTAATTTCATTTATTGTGTTGTTCATTTTTGCTTGTTTCATCTTTAGTTCTTCTAGGTCCTTGTTAAATGTGTCTTGCATTTTGTCTATTCTATTTCCAAGATTTTGGATCATCTTTACTATAATTATTCTGAGTTCTTTTTCAGGTAGACTGCCTATTTCCTCTTCATTTGTTAGGTCTGGTGGGTTTTTATCTTGCTCCTTCATCTGCTGTGTGTTTTTCTGTCTTCTCATTTTGCTTATCTTACTGTGTTTGCGGTGTCCTTTTTGCAGGCTGCAGGTTCATAGTTCCCGTTGTTTTTGATGTCTGTCCCCTGTGGCTAAGGTTGGTTCAGTGGGTTGTGTAGGCTTCCTGGTGGAGGGGACTAGTGCCTGTGCTCTGGTGGGTGTGGCTGGATCTTGTTTTTCTGGTGGGCAGGTCCACGTCTGGTGGTTTGTTTTGGGGTGTCTATGGACTTATTATGATCTTAGGCTGCCTCTCTGCTAATGGGTGGGATTGTATTCCTGTCTTGCTAGTTGTTTGGCATAGGGTGTCCAGCACTGTAGCTTGCTGGTCATTGAGTGAAGCTGGGTTTTGGTGTTGAGATGGAGATCTCTGGGAGATTTTCACCATTTGACATTACGTGGAGCTGGGAGGTCTCTTGTGGATGAGTGTCCTGAATTTGGCTCTCCCACCTCAGAGGCACAGCACTGACTCCTTGCTGCAGAACCAAGAGCCTTTCATCCACACGGCTCAGAATAAAAGGGAGAAAAAGTAGAAAGAAGGAAAGAAAGAGGATAAAAGAAAATAAAATAAAGTAAGATAAAATAAAATAAAGTTATTAAAATAAAAAATAATTATTAAGAAAAAAAAATTTTAAAAAAGGATGGATAGAACCCTAGGAAAAATGGTGAAAGCAAAGCTATACAGACAAAATCTCACACAGAAGCATACACATACACACTCATAAAAAGACGAAAAGGGGAAAAAGTCATAAATCTTGCTCTCAAAGTCCACCTCCTCAATTTGGGATGATTTGTTGTCTATTCAGGTATTCCACAGACGCAGGGTACATGAAGTTGATTGTGGAGATTTAACCCGCTGCTCCTGAAGCTGCTGGGAAAGATTTCCCTTTCTCTTCTTTGTTCGCACAGCTCCCGGGGCTCAGCTTTGGATTTGGCCCCACCTCTGCATGTAGGTTACCGGAGGCTGTCTGTTCTTCGCTCAGACAGGATGGGGTTAAAGGAGCCACTGATTCGGGGGCTCTGGCTCACTCAGGCCGTGGGGAGTGGGTGGCATGGAGTGCGGGGCGAGCCTGTGGCAGCAGAGGCCGGAGGGACGTTGCACCAGCCTGAGGCGCGCCGTGCGTTCTCCCGGGGAAGTTGTCTCTGGATCCTGGGACCCTGGCAGTGGCGGGCTGCACAGGCTCCCCGGAAGGGAGGTGTGGATAGTGACCTGTGCTCGCACACAGGCTTTTTGGTGGCGGCAGCAGCAGCCTTAGCGTCTCATGCCCGTCTCTGGGGTCCGCGCTGTTAGCCGCCTCTTGTGCCCGTCTCTGGAGCTCCTTTAAGCCTAAATACTGTTTTGTTCTTTTGTTTAATTTTCTATTTTAGATTAGGAATAGTCTTATAAAGCATAGCAGTCTTGCACTATTCATACTAGGGCAAATTACCCCAGGTGACTCATAAACAAAGAAAGCACAGTGGATAATTTTGAGTGCCCTCATCAAAATAAACGGTATCAGCACCACCCGGCAGATCAAGCCAAAAAACCAAAAGTCACCTTCTTTGCCTAATTCTATAAATCCAATCCATCAGCAAGTCTTATCAGTCATAAGTTCAAAATGTGTTCTGGGTTTGTTCACACACCTCTCTTTACTTCCACTTTCACCACCCTAGTCTAAGCCACCACAGTCTCTTGCCTGGACCGTAGCAATGGTTCTGTTTACAATAGCCAGGTCATGGAAGCAACCTAAATGCCCATCGACAGACGAATGGATAAAGAAGATGTGGTACATATATACAATGGAATATTACTCAGCCATAAAAAAGAACAAAACTGGGTCATTTGTTGAGACGTGGATGGATCTAGAGATTGTCATACAGAGTGAAGTAAGTCAGAAAGAGAAAAACAAATATCGTATATTAACGCATATATGTGGAACCTAGAAAAATGGTACAGATGAACTGGTTTGCAGGGCAGAAATTGAGACACAGATGTAGAGAACAAACGTATGGACACCAAGGGGGGAAAGTGGTGGGGGGCTGGGGGTGGTGGTGTGATGAATTGTGTGATTGGAATTGACATGTATACACTGATGTGTATAAAATTGATGACTAATAAGAACCTGCTGTATAAGAAAATAAATAAAATTAAAAAATAAGATCAGGACTAAAAAAATAAAATAAAATAGATAAACAACAAGGACCTACTGTATAGCACAGGGAACAATATTCAATACCTTGTAATAAACTGTAATGGGAAAGAATCTGAAAAATAAAAAATATATATGTAAAACTGAAAAACAAAAACACACCATCCTGTAAGTCAGAAGTCCCACACAGCTCTCTGGGCTAAAACCAAGGTCCAGGCAGGGCTACTTTCCTGTCTGTAAGCTCTAGGGGAGAATACATTTCCTTGCTTTCTGCAGCTTCTAGAGGCTACCCACATTCCGTGACTTGTGGCCCCTTCCTCCATCTTCAAAGCCAGCAGTGTTGTGTCTCCCTAACCCTCGTTCCATCATTGAATGTCTCTCTCTGACCACAGTTGGAGAAGGTTCTCCACTTCTAAGGACACTTGCAGTTAGATTGGGCCCACCCAGAGCAACCAGGGTAACTCCCCATCACAAGGTCCTTAACTTAATTAAGTACATATGCAAAGTCTCTTTCGCCATGTAAGGTAATATTCACAGGTTCTGGTGGTCGGAGTATGGACATCTTTGGAGGGCTGTTATTCTGACGGTTACATGAGATATCCCATAGATATTATCTATTAGAAGTAATGTTTTAAAATGGTGCCTACTCCCTGTTTTGTAGCTGGATTCTCCTAGTAGCTACTCAGTCATGGGAGGAAGAGAAAAATCAAAAACTTGCCTTAAACAATTTTATTTTTAACTTTTTAGAAATGTATTTTATTGCATTTATGCATATCCCCAACTTGTTCTAAGAGGAATTTAAGGACCCTTAAGGGTCCTTAAGAATATGATAAGGATTATGTGTCAGGTACAGGAATGGTAGCCTCCTGTCTTTCCCTATTTTCACAGAAACCATCCTGCAAGGTAGAGCCTAACAGTTCAGAGCATAGACTCTGGGGCCAGACTGGGGCAGAGACTGGACCCATGCCCAGCTCTGTCACTTAATAACTGTCTTTTTTTTTTTTAACATCTTTATTGGAGTATAATTGCTTTACAATGGTGTGTTAGTTTCTGCTGTATAGCAAAGTGAATCAGCTATACGTATACGTATATCCCCATATCTCCTCCCTCTTGTGTCTCCCTCCCACCCTCCCTATCCCACCCCTCTAGGTGGTCACAAAGCACCGAGCTGATCTCCCTGTACTATGTGGCTGCTTCCCACTAGCTATCTATTTTACATTTGGTAGTGTATATAAGTCTGTGCCACTCTCTCACTTCATCCCATCTTACCCTTCCCCCTCCCCATGTCATCAAGTCCATTCTCTAGTAGGTCTGTGTCTTTATTCCCATCCTGCCCCTCGGTTCTTCATGACCTTTTTTTTTTTTTTTAGATTCCATATATATGTCTTAGCATATGGTATTTGTTTTTCTCTTTCTGACTTACTTCACTCTATACGACAAACTCTAGGTCCATCCACCTCACTACAGATAACTCAGTTTCATTTCTTTTTATGGCTGAGTAATATTCCATTGTATATATGTGCCACATCTTCTTTATCCATTCGTCTGTCGATGGGCACTTAGGTTGCTTCCATGTCCTGGCTATTGTAAATAGAGCTGCAATGAACATTGTGGTACATGACTCTCTTTGAATTATGGTTTTCTCAGGGTATATGCCCAGTAGTGGGTTTGCTGGGCTGTATGGAAGTTCTATTTTTAGTCCTTTAAGGAACCTCCATACTGTTCTCCATAGTGGCTGTATCAATTTACATTCCCACCAACAGTGCAAGAGAGTTCCCTTTTCTCCACACCCTCTCCAGCATTTATTATTTGTAGATTTTTTGATGATGGCCATTCTGACCTGTGTGAGGTGATACCTCATTGTAGTTTTGATTTGCATTTCTCTAATGATTAGTGATGTTGAGCATTCTTTCATGTGTTTGTTGGCAGTCTGTATATCTTCTTTAGAGAAATGTCTATTTAGGTCTTCTGCCCATTTTTGGATTGGGTTGTTTGTTTTTTTGATATTGAGCTGCATAAGCTACTTGTAAATTTTGGAGATTAATCCTTTGTCAGTTTCTTCACTTGCAAATATTTTCTCCCATTCTGAGGGTTGTCTTTTCATCTTGTTTATGGTTTCCTTTGCTGTGCAAAAGTTTTTAAGTTTCATTAGGTACCATTTGTTTATTTTTGTTTTTATTTCCATTTCTCTAGGAGGTCGGTCAAAAAGGATCTTGCTGTGATTTATGTCACAGAGTGTTCTGCCTATGTTTTCCTCTAAGAGTTTTACAGTGTCTGATCTTACACTTAGGTCTTTAATCCATTTTGAGTTTATTTTTGTATATGGTGTTCGGGAGTGTTCTAATTTCATTCTTTTACATGTAGCTGTCCAGTTTTCCCAGCACAACTTATTGAAGAGACTGTCTTTTCTCCATTGTATATTCTTACCTCCTTTATCAAAAATAAGGTGACCGTAGGTGCATGGGTTTACTTCTGGGCTTTCTATCCTATTCCATTGATCTAATAGCTGTGTCTTAGCACATGTTCCCTAATTCTCTGTGACTTAGCCTCCTCATCCATAAAATGGGAGTTCATTCATTTAACCAGTATTTATTGAGCACTTACTATATGCCAGCATAATTCTAGGCACTGGGGATTCAGCCAGAATACACATATACAGTGTCACTTGTTATTAAGAAATTCACCCACCCTCAGCCCCAACTTCATGTCTGCCTCAACCTCTACCCCAAGACCCTCTGGACTTCCCACAATCTAGTGACTAAAAGGATGAGCATGGTAGAGGTTGGACTGTCCAGAAGCCTGCCCCAGTGCTTCTGCCAGCATCTTTGGGTACCTGTGAGGGAGAAATCGTTAATTGTGTTTTAATATGGCCTCTAGATTCGACAGTGAAAAAGGAGTAGCCAAAAATGCCTTTAGGATCCTGATAGAGAAGACAGAAAATAAGTAAGGAATATAAGTGTGTCTTTATAAATAAGGCATGTAAGTGTGTGTTTATAAGTAAGGCATATAAGTGTGTGTTTGTCATATATATATCTTGCATGGTAATAAGTGCTGTGGAGAGAATTCTAGCAGGGAAGAGGAGAGAGAATGTCAAGTTTAAAATGTAGCAAGAGAAGACTCACTGAGAAGGAGACATTGGAGAAAAGACCTGAGGATGGTCAGGGAACAGGGCATGTGGGCACACGTAGGGAGGAACAGAAGAGCAAAGACTTTCAGTGAGGAGCAGGTCTGGCCTGGCCTGGGTACCACGTGCAGCATAAGTGAACCTGGAGCGATGGGAGATGAGAAAACATAACACTAGGACCTGCCTTAAAGGATAATTATGAGGATTAAATGAATTACATTTAATTAATTAATTGAATGACCCTAACCCTAACCCTTAGAGCAAGGACTGGCATATGAAAAGTTCTAAATTATATATATATATTTTAAAAACCTATTATTTTTACCATTATTTCAGAAGTATGTCCCATTGAACAAAGTTCAAATGTTTTCCTCCCAGGGCTATAAGTTCATTCCTCAAAACACCCTCCAGGGGTATTTCAGTACCTCAGGGTTCCACTGTGACATGCGTGTCCTCATTCCTGTATGGCCTCGGCGTTAGCCCGTATCTCTGGAGATGTCCAGACCTGGAGTGGCAGAGATCCTTTCACACCCAGGACCTACAACATCAGATTTTGCTTGCTCTTCCACCAAGGAGAGATTTCATGATATTTAGAAATTAAGTTTGAGCGGGAATCCTTAATAATCACCTTCCATGTATTGTCTTGGAGATTGAAGTTAAAGCTACATCTTCTACCACTCTAGTTTGCTGTTCCTGTTTTTTCTTCTTCCCTAAATATCCTGCCCACCACTCTCTATTTACCCAGGGGTTTCAGAGCTTTCCCTAGGGCTCTTTCTAGGCTGTGCTCAGCACAGTACCCTGGAATCCTCCCTGTCAGCAGTGCCTTTTCCATGATAAGAGTGGTGGCCCTTATCTCAGTCACTAGGCGGCTCCATTTCTAGGAGAGGGTGATCAGTTTGTGATGCAGATATGGGGTGTCCAAAGAGTTGTAAAATCCCAGTTGGATCCCCCAAAACACACACACACACACACACACACACATACACACACACACACACTGCAACTAGTATGTCCTATCCCACAAATTCAGAGTACAGATATGGTCACATCACCTTTCTTTTTTACGTGAAGACACCCTCATGCCTGACTAGCAAGAAGTGATATATAGGGATATTCTCAACTCTAACTAGTCCAGTGATCTCCCAGGAGCTTACACGAAGCAACAACATTCAGACCTGCCCCTCCATACCAAGTTGAAACAAGTGGACGGATGTGTCCAGAGCTGCCATGTCTTCTACCCAGTGTCACCATGGGGGCTGGTTCTGCCCATTCCTTCCCATGCCTGCCCCCTTATTTTAACTCTGAAGTTACGGGTCTTTCCAATGACACCCTTGCTCTCAGGAATTCTCTCCTATGTTCTTTTCACTGTGCTAGGATAGTTAGTCCAGAAAAGCCATTTGATGCACTGTGTAAGACCTAGCCCTGTGTCGCAGACTTTAAGGTCTTGGTCCCAGGTCATCAGCCTAGACGTCTCCTCTCCATAATGTTGATTTTATTTTAGGAATCTCATAGCCCTTCCCTGTCCTGGGTTAATGGGAGCCCTCTACCCACCCTTCTTCAGCAGCTCTACCCAACCAGACCTCAGGGAGCAGAATTTGGAACCTTGGCCTCTTGTCTTCCAAAACACCTTGGGCTCATATGCAAATCAATTGTCATCTTCACCCCAAACCAATTTCCCCAAGTAGCAGGCTTACTGGATTGACAAAATTCAGACATGCCCAAAACCCAGAACAATGGCTGCTTCTTAGCTCTATATTAAACCACTAAAGGGGCCACTCAAGAAACAGCACAGCAGACAGACAAGCCTCGCTTGCTAATACATATATATATCCAGACGTTTCAGATGAAAAAGCAAAGGCTGAGGACAAAATCAGATAATGCAGTGTGAGCTATTTGTATCTGACACATTTTTATTTGATCTGTCTAAACATCATAATACATTTCATTAATCTCCTCTTTGGTCCAATTTAGGTGTGCTCTAGAAGGCTTAAATAATTAAGATGTGCAGATAGTAATATAGATAGTGTAACTCTTCTTTAAATACGTTGGTTACTGACAGAGTTTTCAGGAAGATATTTTGATATAGAAACTCTAAACTCTCCTTGGTTAAAAATATTTGTTAAAAGCCAATTGCTGGCAGATGGAAGCCCTCAAGACCTCCTGAAGCAAGAGGAAAGCATTGCTACTGTGGGTAAATGATGCGCTAGGTCCAAAGACATCAACCTGTTTCCTCTCTGTGCTGAAAGGAAGCGATAGCAGGATGTGTCATTACTCTTGATTGAGCATCACAGCACAGAGATGTAATGCTTTAAGATGTGCAATTTGAATAAGCTGGGAGAAACACATTCCACTCAGCAGAATTGTTAAACAGTTTACGAAACAACACTTTGGGAGAGTCTGATCCCTGGCCAACAATATCCGTGGCCGTCTTAATCTTCAGATCTGTCTCTGCATGTCTTTTAGTCTGGAACTTATTGAAAAACCTCAATTTCCTCTCAGAGGGAGAACTGATTAGGAGTCAGCTCTGTCAGACTCTGAATCATGTCCGCCTGAGCCAGGGAGAGCAAACAGATTTTCATCTAAAGGGCCAACTCTGATCAATAACGGATTCTGCATCTACCTCCAGCCGACAGCCAGGAGTAATGTCTGCGTAGGCACAGGAGGGACGTGCGTAGGCTGTGGTCTGACTCATTCACCTCCGTGCTCCCAGGGCCTCAAACAGTGCGTGGCTCACAGAAGGCGCTCAGTCACAATGTGTGAATGAATAACGGATGAACCAATTAATCTATCACCTCCGGCTCCTATCTTTGAAAAAGTGCAGGGTTGTAGAAATCACACTGAAATAGGAGATGTTAGTTGCCAGGCTACCAACTACCTGGTTAAGTCTCTTTACCATTGAGTCTCAATTTCCTTCCCTATAAGATGAACACAGCAGCATCTACCGTGATTAATAAGCAGTTGAAATAATGCACTCTGCTGAAAACAACCCAGCACCATTTTTTTGTAGCTGAATCCATCAATTCGCCACTTTGCCATCAACGTCTCAGAATGAACCTGCCTCTTTTAGCCTGTCTGATCTCAGGACCTCCTGGAGACATGATTATCTTTCAGGCGCAGCCCCCTCTGGGAAACCAGCCTCAGAAGGATGGAGAAGGGCTAACAAGAAGAATAGGGAATTTGCAATGAATAGATGCATCGGTGATGAAATTGTTAACTCCTGCACAAAATTACATGGTGAACTTTACAATAACATAATAAAAGGAGAACATGAAAAATCTAAGTGCTACATCGTGACATTTAGATACAAGAGAAGAGGTTTCCAGAGGTATCTCCTTGACAACCAAAGGCAGAGTGGAGGGAGTATAACCTTCTGTAGCCTGTTTCTGTCAAAACAAACTATCACATCATTACACCTGTTCTAGGTTGGGGGGCCTCTCTGAGTTCCACAAAAAAAATCATAGTTATTCATTAGAGTAGATTTCATACTCTGTTTAAAGATTCAGAAATGAACATCGCAGGGACATTACAGAATCACATTCAAACTTCTTAGAGCAGCATTCCAGCTTCTTCATGATCATGCCCCATCTATCTCCCATTCTCTCTCCTCTGCTCAGATCTTCCCAAAGGCTTTCCATCCACGTGGAATAAAACCCCAAACCCTTACAACACTGATAAAGCCTGCAGAATCTGGCCAGGCATCACCTCCCTACATGCATCTGCTGCTGCATTGCCCCATACCTACTCTGCTGTAGATGTGCTATTCTGTAAACAGTGATCCCCCCTCCACATGTTTGCATGTGCTGTGCCCTCACCCTGGTACACTTTCCACCTTCCTCCTTTCAGGTCCCTGTTGATGTGTCACCTTATCAAAGAGGACTTCCCTAGCCATTCTATTTGAATTAGCAATTCCCACCCCATCATCCTTGGTTCTCTAACCCTTCTAATGTTTTTTCTTCATTGCTCTATACCACCTGACATTTTGTCATATGTGCATACATACATATGTATGTGTGTGTATATATATATATATATATATATATATATATATATGCCATCATGCACTGTTGCCCCTCCACGTAGGATACCTTCTCCCTTGTTCATCGTTCCCAGGGGGATTCTGTCTACCAGATACGAGTGGAACTGACTGGGAGGAAATGACAGAATGTGGGAAGGAGGAGCCTGCCAGAAAAAGGTTGCAGCAGAAAAGAATTGTGATAGGAAACGCAGGGAGAATTGGAAGAATCATTTACTCTAGAGAAAGAGAAGGCAGTGAGGAGGAGAAACTGAGCAACCATCCTCACTAACATCAGCCTCGCTCCTCAGACATGCGTTTAAACGTCTGCTTTGTTGCCAGCATCTAGAATATAGCCTCTCATCTCTCCTCTCTTCCACCTTTCCATCGACAAAGATCTTTCTTTTTTTAATTTATTTTTTATTGAAGTATAGTTGATTTACAATGTTGTGTTAGTTTCCGGTGTACAGCAAAGTGATTCATATATATATATATGAATATATACAGTGATTCATATATATATGTATATATACATATATATATGCTTTTTCATATTCTTTTCCATTATAGTTTATTACAGGATATTGAATATAGTTCCCTGTGCTATTCAGTAGGACCTTGTTGTTTATCCATCCTATATATAATAGTTTGCATCTGCTAATCCCAAACTCCCAAGATCTTCCTTACCCTTTCAGGACCAATTTAGATGCCCACCCAGAGGCTCCCCTGCCCAACCCCTCAGAGTTCATACAGCCCGGAAACCTTCGTTAGGTCCTCTCTCCAGCTTTAGGGAGATTTTTCTTTTTCCACTTTTTTTTTTTTCCAACCAGATAGTAAACTTCTAAGGAAGCAAAGGTGTATAGACTTTTGAGATATGTTTGAATCCTAACTCCAAAACTTAGTACTGTATTTCATTGACTCAAAACTGATGTAAGACACAGCATTACTTTCTATACCAATAAAAACAAAAATACTGCCCATTAACTACAAGACACCATCAACTGTAAAATGCATCCCGATTGCAGAGATCTGAGAACGTGAAAAGGGTGCATCAGAGAATCGGTGACAGATGGAAGCTGTGAGGTCTTAAACAAGAGGCTAAACTTCTTTGAACTTCAGACTTTCCATTTGTGAAATGAAAACCAGGCTTTTTCATTTATTCAACAAATATTTATTTGTGCTTACAACTTTTTATTAAAAGGAACAGGAACTGGCTCTGGTTAACTTAAACAATTGGAGATTTACTTAAGGGAGGGTACTGGGAGCTCAGGGCACTAAAGAGAGGCTGGAGAAGCAGGACCCAGAGGAGCCCGAGGCCCACGAAACAGGAACCATGGCAACAGTCTCCCACCAGGAGGGGCCTGGTTAGGACAGAGATACTGGTACTTAACACTTGCTCTTGCATTGGGTAAACTTAGGAGCCTCTGATGGATGGAGCCTGCCCCCTGGTGTAGGGGTCCTGGCCAGCTTCTGCCCATTTTGACCTCCAAAGTAGGAGACAAGCGCCTGAATTTGCCATCCTATCAAGGCTACACACAACAGGACAGAGAGAATTACCCAGAGAGATATGGGACGCTATTAGGAAGGCAAGAAAGGAGGAATGAATGCTTTGTGGCAAAACAAAAACCCAAAGAAAGATACATTTCACAATGAGTTCTTAATATGTGCCAGCTTTCACAGGAGTTACTATCCAGTGAAACAGGCAGGCATTACCATTTTTTTTTTCCCAATGGAGAAAAGAGACTGCTATGAGAGAGGATAACTCGGGAGACCTACTGCCTCATTTCACATAAATTGTCAACAGCTTTTTTTTTTTTTTTTTTTTTTTGGTACGTGGGCCTCTCACTGTTGTGGCCTCTCCGGTTGCGGAGCACAGGCTCCGGACATGCAGGCTCAGCGGCCATGGCTCACGGGCCCAGCCGCTCCGCGGCATGTGGGATCTTCCCGGACCGGGGCACGAACCCGTGTCCCCTGCATTGGCAGGCGGACTCTCAACCACTGCACCACCACGGAAGCCCTGTCAACAGCTTTTGACACAATTGATGACTCCCTCTCTGTGAAGCATTTTCTTCACTTGGCTTCGAGAAGATCATGTCCTTGTGGTTTTCCTCCTTCCTCACTAGCTGTTCCTTCTCCTTTGCTAGATCTTTCATCACCCCAGCCCTCAAATGCTGGCAAGCCCCAGGGTTCAGTCCTCAGACCCCTACTCTGTCTACACTCCCTTGGTGAGTCCATCTAATCTCAAGATTTTAAATAATATCTGTACACTGAAGACTGATATATTTATTTCTCCAGCCAGAACCTCTACATTGGACCCCAGACTTATATATCTAACTGATGTCTCAATATCTCCATTGAGATGTCTAATCACAGGTTAAAACCTATTGGGTCTAAATCTAATTCCTCATCTTCCCTCTGCCAAGCCTGCCCATAGTCTTCTCCATTTCAGGCAGTGGAAACTCCATCCTCCCACAAACCGTGGTGTCACCTTGGACTCCTGTCTTTCTCTTATACCCCACAACTAATCCATTGGCAAACCCTACTGGCTCCAGATCCGACCACTTCTGATACCTCCACCACCACCCTGGTCCGAGCCAACCTCGTCTCTGAACTATTGTAATAGCCCCCTAATTGGCTGGCTCATTTCTGCTCTTGCCCCCCTACATTCTAATTTCAGCACGATGTGTTGAGTAATCCTTTAAAAATCTAGATCAGATCATGCACCCCTCCTCAAAATCTTGTGACAGTCCGTAAGTCCTTACACAATGTTCCTTCCAACCTCTCCAAACCTTATCCCCTGGCTCTGTCTCATTTATCCGCTCTGCTCTAGCAGGATTTCTTCCTCCAAGTTTTGCAATTGCTTGTCTACTTCCAGAATGTTCTTTCCTCTAGGTTTTCACATGGCTTCCTCCCTCACCATTTCAGGTATTTAACAAAACACAATCTCACCACCAAATTTAAAATTGCAACACCACCACCCCCAAACACACACCCACACACAACCCCGTGCCTGATTCCCCACTGGATTTCCTCCATGCCTCTCATCACTATCTGGCATATTATATATTTTATCTACATGTATGTTCCCCATTAGAATGTAAACTGTGTGAGGGTGGGGCCTTTTGCTCACTGCTTACAACATTGCCTGGCATATAGTACGCTCTCAATAAATATTCATTTAATGAATCAAGTTGCCTAATCTATCTGAATATCAGTTGAATAAATGTTAGAAATAACCCATGCCTACGATATAAGATTAACCTAAGAGGCCAGTGAAATACTGTGCCTTGTAAACTGAGCTATGCTGTATAAATGCAAGGAAGTATGAGAACCTGAGTTCCACGTGGCCACGCTTTGACACTCTGCTCATTTAGCAGCCTTTTACACGGACTGAAAACATAAAAATTGGTTTTGCTACCTGCAATACAAGTTAGAGACCAAAAAAATCTCTTCCTTCCCTCCACAAAGGTATATTTCCTATCCTCTTCTCATTACACCCTCATTACCTGTCCCCCCCAAAACCCCATATGAAATCAAAAGAAGCTGACAAACACCTATAAAGCAATGTTACTGGATAATAATAATAATAATTGGTAGCATTTCTGAAAACGTGTTTTTAAAACACACAAATATTTTAGGCTTTTTAAGGGAAAGTGAAGCATCTGGCAGGCTGAGCTAGAAGAGGAAGAAGATAAATACAGTGGGGGGTGGGTGGCTGGCTGACCCCTGCCAAAGAAATATTTCCTGTAGCTGAACCACAGGCACTAGCATCGTGCTGGCTTCCTCCCAAGACAAATCGGAGCTGCATTCATATTGTCAGCCTCCAAACAAAACGAGTGCTTGGACCTATCCCACCTGGCAGGCTGGGAATATATAATTATAAGTCCTCTGATAGCAATTGTACATGTTTCAGTAGATTAGGAAAAGCAACTAAACAGAGAGTAATTGAATTCAATGCAGCGTGTTAGGAAGGGGCTGATTTTCTGGCATTTGTGTTCCGTTCAGGCGCTTCCTCCCTCTCCATCTTTGTGGCTTGCCTGTCCAATCAGACAAGTCAATTACAGAAGGACTCTATCTTCCTGTAAATGCAGTGGGGAGGAAGGATTATCAAAGAGGAGCACCTGCCATGAGGCAAAGCTTAAGAGGACCTGGAAGGGAGTCTACCATCTTGCTGGGACTCACGTGCTTCCGTTGTGAGTTCATGCCTGGAAGCCTGCCCATGACCGAGGCTGGCAAAGGGTAGAGCCTTGAGGGAGGGAGAGAGGGGGTAAGGGTCACTGTGGGGATAATATGATAATGATTTGTACCAGGACTGTGCTAGGCACCTTGTAGGCATGCATTATATAATCTCATACTCGCCCTAACCTAGTGAGGTTGGTACTAATATGTTCATCATTCTACAGATGAAGAAAGAGGCTGGGAGAGGTGATGTGAGGCTTCCAATGTTACTCATGTGCTAGCACTTAGGATTAAGGGACTGTTTATGATACGAAGCAGCTGGTCCCAGTTAGCCCAAGCGCCGGCCCGCTCACACACACACACACACACACACACACACACACACACACACACACACACACACACGTCTTTGTCTCCTTTTAAGAGGCCTCAGAAGGATCTGCCACTGTCTGTGCACATTACTAGAAGTCAGCAGGCAGGGCTTCACTTTCAATGATTTGGACTAGACTCTGGCTCTGTGCCCCCCCCCCCAAGAATCTACCTTGATGTAGTGGTGGCGAAGGTATGGTTTCTAAATCTGGGCTTTTATAAAGAAATATTGCCATCTGGTGGACACCTGCCCACACTTTTAAAAAATCTCCATGAAAAAAATGTCAAAAGCAAGGGGAAGGGTGAGGATGTATTTTGAACTTGAGTTGTTCTCTTTTAGCCTCAACTCTTTCAGACTCAGTTGTAGGTTTCTTGTATGTGCTATGCTATTAAATAGGCTTATTCTTTTTGTAGACACACACCAGTCTTCAGAATTCACATGCATCTAAAAGGAACATGACCACCATCCACTGCCTACCACCCCCATGCAAATCAAGTCCTCCTTTTGTTTTCACCATCTTGGTAAAGTCACCTCCATCAACCTGGAAGTTATTTTTGACACCTCCTTCCTCCTCACCTGTTCTCTCTGCCCCCCAACATACAGTCCCTCACCATGTCTTATCAATCCTATC
Organism: Pseudorca crassidens; assembly: GCF_039906515.1. Lineage (NCBI taxonomy): Eukaryota > Metazoa > Chordata > Mammalia > Artiodactyla > Delphinidae > Pseudorca > Pseudorca crassidens. The sequence continues at coordinate 58,206,793 of NC_090297.1, read as the reverse complement.
TCCAAAATATACTTCAAACTATCTACTTCTCTCTCCATTCCCTTGGTTACAATGCTGATTCAAACCACCATCTCTTGCTTGAACTATATAGTCGTCTCCTAACTGATTTTTTGTGCTTCTTATCTGGGTCCTGCCTACGTAGCTAAACTCGTCTCACATTACTCTTCTGCTGTTGCTCTGTATCCCTGCTGCACTTGCCTGCTTTTGGAGTTATACAACATCCTCAGCTCTTTCCTTGCCTCAGGACTTTCCCACATGCTGTTCTCATGGGCTTAGTTGCTCTTGGCCCCAAAGTACTTGAATATCACCCATTCATTTTTCAACTACAAATTGGAAATACTTGACTCTCAATGTAAATTAAGTCTCCAGTATTCTTTTTTATGACATCTTTTTTTTTTCTTTTAGGGCACGTCATTTGTGTAATCACACATTTGTGTATTTGTTTTTTAAAAAAACTTTTCCAATTCCTCACCCACCTCATGAGTATAAGGTCCATGAAGGAAAGAGCCAGATCTGTTTGGTTAACCTTTGTATCTCTGGTGCCTAGCATAGAGTTTTATGCACAGGAGTTTTTTTTAAAAAAAAAAAGAAAGATTGAAACTTATTGTGACCAATATTACTACCATTGTTAATAAAAATATCCCACTTTCCTTTAGCACATGGTTTATTTAAAATGCTGTTGCCACTTCACTGAAGAGGATATACGGATAGTGCTATGGACTGAATATTTTCGTCCTTCCAAAATTTATATGTTACATCCTAACACCCAATGTGATGGTATTAGGAGGTGGGCCTTTAGAAGATAATTAGGTCATAGGATGGAGCCCCCATGATAGGATTAGTGCCCTTATAGGAAGAAGAAGACAGTCCTTTTTCTCTCTGTCATGTGAGGATACAAAGAGAAGATGGCCCTCTGTAAACCAGGAAGAGGGACTTTACCAAGAACCCAACAATGCTGGCACCCTAATCTCAGACTTTCAGCCCCTAGAACTGTGAGAAATAAATGTTTGTTGTTTATGCCACCCAGTCCATGTTATTCTAGTATAGCAGCCTGGACTAAGACAAATGGCAAATCAGCACATGAAAAGACATTTGACATTAGGTGTTAATAATCTCTCTAACCATATCTACTCATATCTTAATTGAATTATCTTTCACAGTTTTACCAAACTACGTCTTTGTCAGCCACTCATGTCCATTCTAGTCTCTAATTCCTGTCTTATGTGTAACCAAAGGGCTCACTGAAGCGTTCTACAAATAAAAGTCGTTCTTTCTTCCAAAATTGTGTCAACAAACCTCCCAAAACAATGTTTTCAATTTGAGGGTCCCAACCCATTAGTGGGTCAAGAAACCCATTGGGTTGCAGCTAGCACTGATATAAGAATAAAATGGAAAACCTAGCTACAAGTGATGTTTAAAATAGTGGCATTTTTATCTCCACTAAACAGAAACATTGAGAAGAGAAACTATTTTTTTCTTCTCCCCACATTTCCACCTCAACCCACAGCAAAGAGAATGTTTTTTCCTGGCTTCCAGAAGAAAGAACATCTCCACCCACACTTCCAGGCCATTTCACAGTTGTCCTAAAGGAGGAAACCAGCAGGTGCTAATGCAAAAGGTTGGAGGCTAATTCACATTGGGCCACTTCTTAATGGCTGCCTGATCTGTTACCAGCATTCTCATCTACGTTGTGTGCCCTTGCATGGTGGCAGTCACACCCTGGACACAGCTGTCCCCATTGGAGGTAGGCCGAGCAATACTTGTGCTTTCTGCCCAGGTTTTTGGTCTGCAATGTGAGGGTGAGGCAGCCAGCCTTTCTCTCCTGCACAGCAGGTTAGGTGAGTGAATTAGAACCTGCTGCACTGGCCTCGCCCTTCTAGACTCAGCCAGTCTCCACTTGCGGGACCAGGAAACCCCTTGTTGGTTTCTAGGCCCAACCCTCCATCACAGCTAACCAGACATCCCTGCTCTTTTATTAGATAAATCTGGTACTTTGTTTTCTAATTGGCTATTGATATGTAGTTCCCTCAGCAGGGAGCCTTAGAGGTTTGGGGCACCAAAACCCTACTTCAGATTCCTAATAAAGGACTTCCCTGGTGGTGCAGTGGTTAAGAATCTGCCTGCCAATGCAGGGGACACGGGTTCAAGCCCTGGTCCAGGAAGATCCCACATGCCGCGGAGCAACTAAGCCCGTGCGCCACAACTACTGAGCCTGTGCTCTAGGGCCCGCGAGCCACAACTACTGAGCCTGCTCACCTAGAGCCCGTGCTCCACAACAAGAGAAGCCACCACAATGAGAAGCCCACGCACCACAACGAAGAGCAGCCCCCCTGCTCACCACAACTAGAGAAAGCCCACGTGCAGCAACCAAGACCCAACACAGCCAAAAGTAAATTAATTAATTTTTAAAAAATTCCTAATAAGGAGTACCTGTGACTTTGATAATAAAGAAACCAGATTCATTTCATGAATATTTAAAAACTTCACTCATTTACTGTTAAGACTTTAGGCAAGTTTTTAATCTCTCTTAGTCTTCTTTTTAATTAATTTTTATTGGAGTATTGTTGATTTACAATGTTGCGGAATCTCTTAGTCTTGCATTTATAAAATAAGGTGATAGAATCCAATATCTCATCCATAAAGTGGAGATGATAATATCTATCTCATAGGAGAATAGTAGAATTTCATAAGATAATGCATGTCAAACTCTTAGGACAGTGTCTTGCACACAGTAAGAACTTCATAAATGTTAGCTACTAGTCTTCCTATTACTTCCTTCCAACTTTTAAAAAAAATACTATTTTACTGTATAACAATACATATATGGGATAACTAGGAATGTAGTCTGAAGTACTTTCTCACCATGGGTATCAAAGCAAGGAAAAGGTGATAGTCAAAGATAAGGGACTTCCCTGGTGGTCCAGTGGTTAAGACTTCGCCTTCCAATGCAGGGGATGCAGGTTTGATCCCTGGTCCGGGAGCTAAGATCCCACATGCCTCACAGCCAAAACAAACAAAAAAACAAGACATAAAACAGAAGGAATAGTGTAACAAATTCAATAAAGACTTTAAAAAAAAATGGTCCGCATCAAAAAATCTTAAAAAAAAAAGATAGAAATAAAAGAAAAGAAAAATATGATTTGAGGAATAAGAAAGTTAAATGAGACATGTTCTAAGGGCCAAGAGAAAAAGAGAAAGAAAATGAGCCATGATAATAGAGGCCTAGAAACAGTGTGTGATCTCATTCTAAATTCAAGCAATACAGCTTCACAGAGATGTGACTATCAGAAAATCTAAACGTGATACTGCCACCGTCCAGGGTAGCACCATTTTTGCCTGTCAAGCAAGCAATTTTATGCCTGTAGAGAAGAGCTGAGAAGAGTTGCTGGTATGTGACTAAACAAAGTTAGTCAAACACAGAATTATCTCTATTCCTTCCCAAAAGCCCCACTAAAATAATATTCAATGAAAAACAAGAAGGTATAAGTCACAAGAAAAAGGAAAATGCGAGAGAAGACTAAAGCAGACAAGAAATAGAAAGTAGATGAACAAGTGACAAGGCAACCGGCTTAGCAGAACCAAGAGAGTGGAAATCTGAATGTCTGTGAAGGGTGGAGGATGTGAACATAAAGCTGGTCCATTCCACGAAAACCTAGAAAGGCTCAGAATTGGAGCCACTGAGCACTTTCGAAGATAGGGATGTGAAAATGGGACTGAAAATAGGAGGACTGGTTGAAAGTCTTTATAAGGAGCACTTAGACCTCCAAATCCCCCCACTTCCTTTTGCAGCCACCCTATCCCCACCCCCACTCTGACAGAAGACTGGAGATGTTGTTTCTATTAGAATGTAAGCTCCATGAGGGCAGGACTTTCATCTGATTTGATTACTGGTAGATCCCAAACACCTAGGATTATGCTTGGCACAAAGTGCTAAGGGGGTACTGGATAAATATTTGTTGAATGAATAAACGATCAGGCATCCAGAAAGTATGACATGAGTCACAGTTGAGGACAGGGTACTCAAAAAACAAGGTCAACTGAAAATCTAGATTTAAAAAATAAAACAAAACCAAAAAAAACATGATGAAACTTCCAGGCTCCTAGAATGATGGCAGCCAGGCTTAAACCTTCCCCACCCACAAGTGCAGTGTCTGATCCTTTCTGGTGTATCCGACTAGCCCAAGAAAAGGGGCCTACAGAAACCAATAGAGGTCTGTAGGCAGACAAAAGAGGCAGATCTACACTACATCACCTACTCCCCCTATGCAACAAGCCCTGCACACACACACACACACACACACACACACAGACGTTCTAATCAGAATCAGCTAAGGATCAGTAGACATTTGAGGAAGGCTGCCAACACAAAAGGCACAGATTTTAAAAAGGAAATAGAAATTTTTTTAAAGAGAAAAGAACAGAGACAATGAAAATAATAGAAAACACTCAAAAAAATCATTAATACTCTCAAAGAGATGAGCAGATATTGCATCCTTATAACCAAAACATTTATTATTAAAAAATAAGTGTGTATGGAAGGGGACAGGGTTGGGAAAGAAGACAGAGAATAAAAGAGTTTTTTTTTTAATTCCAAGAAGACAAAAATAACTGTCAGTAACAATGGACATAATTAGAATGTATAATTCTTAGAGGGGAAATTTATAACAGGAGATGCATTTTTGGAGAAAACTATGGCCCATCATAACATCTAATTGGAAAAACTTGTAAGTATTATTCATATATAAAAGAGTATACAATACCATTAATATACCACAGTAAAATACATGTAAAAAAATAACAATATATATTTTATAAGGACACATACAAATAAAAAGAAACACAACAGAATTAGAATGTTTGCCTGTGAATAGGAAGGGAATGGGAGTAGGAGTAGGGTAAAAAGGGTATGAATGAAAATTCAGTCAATCAGTCAAGTAAGAAGGCCCTTGAACGATTAATGATGAGAGTAAGTCAAGAACTGAGAATTATGATTAGCTGAAGCTTCTGCACCTGAGTGAAAAGACAGAGTGTCACTGTATCATTCACAATTCTCCTGACTGGAAATGACAGAAACTCAACATGTACTAGCAAAAACAAACTAAAAGGAATGTACTGGCTCACTGCAAAATTCAGGGGTAGTTCTGCTTCAGGCAGAGTTGGATCCAGGTACTCAAATAATGTCTACAACTCTCAGCTCTCCTGTGCCAAAACTTAACAACTGAACCATTTTACTCTGTTTATAAGCTTGTATGTTAGGAATTCAGGAAAGGCTCAACTGGACAGTTCATTTCTAATCCACTTGGTGTCAGGTGGTATCTAGCCAGGGCCAGAAGTTCCTCTTCTACAATAGCCTTCTTCATTCACATGTCTGGTGTGTTGGTAATCCTTGTCCCCCCTCCTATGCACTCACACACGTGTGCGCACACACACACACAAACACACAATGTGCTGGGCTTGGTTTCTACTCAGTTGCTATTTCTGTATACTTAGCACGTCTAAAGTTCATTATTTCCATCATCTCTTCAGTAATTCAGTCTGTTAACACTCACTGATGGAGTCTCGGGAAATATTCATGGCCTTGCAGTTATTGTTCTGGGTCCAGTCTCTAACTGGGCCTAACAGGCTTCATAGAGTAGAACTAATTATACACAAATCTTGGCTGAGAGCAGACCCATGTTCTGCTGAAATCAGAAGGCCTGTAGGCAAAGTTCAGTGCATTTAAAATTACGTGTTGTACAGATGTGAGGGCTTATTAACAGTTGTGGACTGAATGCGTCTCTGCATAGAAAAGCTCCCTTCTTTTCAACTGTCACTTACTATAAAAATTGTTTTCTTATATTGAAGCCATAGAACATTTGGGGGTTTTGGGTTTTGTTGTTTTTATTTGTTTGTATTGATAGAGGAAAGGAGCACAATTAGAGGTGCCTTCTAGGAAGAGTAATCTGGCCTCACTTAGGGTGGATTGGGAGAGAGACTAGATCTGTGATCTCTAAACATTTTTATTGTGCACTCCATCAGTAAATATTTTGAGTATGCAGTCCAATATATGAGTTACTTATATATTTATCCCTGAACTATTGTACTAACAAAAGGAAAAAACACAAAATAAGTGTAGCTATAATTTCTAATTATTTATTTATTTATTTATTTTTGTGGTACACGGGCCTCTCACCGTTGTGGCCTCTCCCGTTGCGGAGCACAGGCTCCGGAGGCGCAGGCCCAGCGGCCATGGACCACGGGCCCAGCTGCTCCGCAGCATGTGGGATCCCCCGGACCAGGGCACGAACCCATGTCCCCCGCATCAGCAGGCGGACTCCCAACAACTGCGCCACCAGGGAAGCCCTAATTTCTAATGTTTTTATCCTGCCTCCAGCAGACTGTCTTAAAGACAAGTCAGAAAGACCAGAGGAGAGACTTTTACAATTATCATGTGAAATTTAAGAAAGTTGCTTGTCAAGCTTATTGTTAGGACACTAATTAATTTAAGGATGTTGGTAAAGATAGTACCCTAACCTTTCTCTTTTAGGAAGGAGGAATAAGCATGCTATTATGGGACAGAAGTGCTGAACACTGGTCTCAGTGATAGCAGCCTAAGAAAAAAGGTCAGGGTGGCAACTCCATTGTGAGACATAATTAATATTTGTAAAGGGCTTAGAGCCAATCAGATTAAGAGGCAGGGTCAAAGGCAAGATTCATTATGACTGCCAGGTTCCTAAGTTCCAAGCAGATTCCAAAAAATGTGACCTAATCTACCAAGAGCTTGGGCAGATTTACACAGAGAGGAGCTTGAGTGAAGTCACCAGCATTGCACCCCACAATGTCCTCAAATTGCAAATGAATAGAATTTTACTTATGTCATTCTAGTCTTGGAATAAGAGCCTCTGCTCTCAGCAAAACTTGTTCAGTTTCCTTGCTGGGCATTCAAAGCCTCCCATGATCTGGCTCTGGTCTAGCTTTCATTCATTCATTCATTCATTCAGTATTTAATGAGCATTAGAATACATCAGGCAAAGTTATTATAGCTGAGGACACAACAGTAAACCAAACAGACATAGTAAGTTCCCTCATATAGCTTATGGTCTGATGAGGGAGACAGACACTAAACAAATAAATGTGCAAAATAATGTGATATAATGATAAGTGGAAAAGAAGAATAAGGCATGGTTTCGAGTGACAGGGGAGACTGCTGCTTATAGTCTAGATGGAGTAAAAAACTGGTTTTATCCTCTTACCTGAAGTAACCTAAAAACAGACAAAATATATGAAACAACAATTTGCAAAACACTGTATATCAGGTGACAAAAGGACAGTGATCCCTGAGAGATGGAAAACAAATGGAGTCTTACAAGTCCCCTAACTGACTGCTTCGAAGGAGTTTCCAGGCAAAGCAGAGACGGGGGAATTCAGGAAGAGCTGGTGGGCTCCTTGGGTCGAGGAGATGGGGATGCAAGCTCAGGGAGATCAAGGCAACTAGGATTCACTGGGAAGAGCACCAGACAGAAGAGAGCTGAACAGAAAGAGAACCCAGAGACTAGCTGAGTGTCCCCCCTGAGTATGATGATGTGTATGATGAGTAAGGATGAACTCGTGCAGGTAAAGCAACTACTCAAGGCCAGGGAAGAACCAGCTGGAAGGGTTAGATGTAACGGTACCCGATGCTGACACAGGACCAGGACCAGAAATGCTGCCTCTTCCCACCAGCCGGACTGGAAAACCTCAAGATTTAGGGATCATTGGGTAGACAAACAATTTGCCTTCAGTAGGGGGAAAAATTAGCCCTAGAGTGATAACTGCCCTAATCCTGCCGAATTATCTTAAAAGCAAGACCTAAAAGGATAAATTTGGTTCCAGTAACTTAACTATATTCCAGAACAAAGATCAAGGCTATTTATAGCCATACAAAAATATCGAGCACAATTCATCAGAGACCTCTGGAAGTAGATCCGTGCCCAAATTGGTACTAGGACCACACATGACTAATAAATACAAGAAAAGATGCTCAGCCTTCCTAGTAACCCAGGAAATAGGAAAGAAAATAACAATAAGACACCTGGGGAGTGTTTAAACAGGAGAAGAGTGTGGTCAGAACACTCTTTAAATGAATGCACCTTTATTACATTCAAAATTTGAAAGTGTATGTAATTCGCAGGGTAGTCTCAGGATAGAAACAGTTCATATTTTTGTTTTTAGAAATACTGAGATAATGGAATAATACCAACAACGATGCCAGGTTTTGTATTTAAATCCTGGTATTGTTGTTGGTATTATTCCATTATCTCAGTATTTCTAGAGTAATACTGAAATACTAGAAAAAAACAGCATTTTTATCACATTTTTCTGAGATTCCCCCACACTCTGAAAAGAACATTTTAGATATTTTGACAACCATGCAGTGTAAATTGGAGTCACAGAGGTTGCAGGCTTGGTTTTTTCCATTCTCACCAGAATATAAAGCTAAATGAAATGAACAGGTCTGTTATCAGAGTGCCAGAGAAAATACTTTCCATTCCCATCACAACTTAGCTCACAGGTCCACAGCTATTAGACTGTGTCTGAATCAAAGCCCTGTAGCGTAGGCTATAGATGGACCAATAATCTAATCATCTACCAGGCTGCTTCTCTTTCTGACACTGCAGGGGCTTTATATTTTCTTCAGGGAAGGTCTGGGGCGAGTGGTTGACAAAGGGAATGTTTCTGTTGAACCATTTAATTACTTAGCATCTGAGCGCATCCCACATCAGGGCCACCATCCAGCTCTTCTGGCCAAATTCTGGCAATGAGCAAGGGCCTGGCATGGCCAGACTGGCACTAGCTACCCTTGCTTGTGTGATTTCAGTAAGTGAGAGTATTGATGCTGGGTACCACTGACGGTGAAGGAGAAACATCCCAAACCTCCTCTGTGTACCTGGAGACCAGATGGATTACGCAGGAAGGAAAACTGGAGCAGAGTGTGACGGAGGAATGCGGGGAGAGAGAGGGGGGATCTGCTCCGTCCAGTTCCCAGCCTTTCCCCTTGGAGCCTGGTAGTCTCCTATCCTCCACAACTCCCCTGGCTTTTTTTCCTCCAAGTCTGGGTTGATTCTTTGGGAGCTTACCCTCCTCTTCCAGGATAGTTTATTCTGTCCAGAACTTCCTCAATCATTTTATCTTGGAGAGACCCAGCCAGAAGGAGAGAGGAACCTCAGTCCTCTACCTAGTCCTCGCTCAGGCGGGACAGTGTCTGAGGGCAAAATGGAGAACACGTTGCTTACCCTATCTCATTGGAAGAATGGGAAGGAACAGCAAGAGGAACAGACAGAGAAAAAGGGGAGCAGAAGGAAAAGAAGAAGGAAAGGAAGGAGGGGGAGGAAGAAGGAAAGTATGTGTCGTCTCTTTGCTGCGCTATCCTAATCACTACTCAGAACTGGGAGGTACTTTAAAATATACAGACCATGTTTGGGTTTTGTCAGATATGTTAAAATCTGAAGAACTAGTAAGATCTAGGCTGCAATTTGCCATACTGAAAAAGTTTTCTAGTCTAATTGTCTGCACCAGGGGTTACCACAACTCTAACGAGGCAGATACATATTTTAGGCCTTGTGACCCATAAGGTTTCTGTCATAACCATTCAGCTCTGTAAGTAGAAACAGCCAAAGACAATAGATAAATGAATGGGTGTGGTGGTGTTCCAATGAAACTTTATTCACAAAAACAGATGGCCGATGGTCTGCCCCCCTTGGCCATAGTTTGCCAACTGCTGGTCAACACAATGCCTTTTTTCTTCTTTTTATAATATGAAAAGAGATATATTTCTAGTATGGGGAAAAACCTCACATTATTCAAAGAAAGGCTATACTTTCGTGGTAAAAAAAAAAAAAAAATTCATGCAATATAAAAAAAGTGTAGGTTACCCAAAACCCTACCACCTTGATAAAATCACTTTTAACATTTTGCCAAACATCACTGCAGATATACTCATACAGACATTTGTGCTTGTGTGTGTATGCTTTTTTTATACATGAGTGGGAAATTCTATTCATGGTCTTCTGTAACTTGCTTTCTATGCTCAAAAATATATTTGGGGCATCTTTTCATGTGAATATATTTAGATCTACCTCTTTTCACAGAGTGCTTTAGATGGAGGTAATATATCTCCCCTGGTGAACGTTTGGGTTGCTTCCCTTGATAACATCTACATCTCTACTTCCTAGTTGACCACTGGTTGAACCCCTTCAATGATGGGAAATTTGTTCATTCTTGAGCCCACACATTTGACCTCTATACAACAGTGTCTGGGGACTTCCATTCTCCAGAGCTAGAGAGCCTAGCTCTGTAATAAGCCAGAAAGCTAATTTTGAGTTAGTAATCAACTAACTTGAGTTAGTGACTCAATTTTGGGCCACTCCCACCCAGGCCTCTGGAGGCTTCCATCCATTTGAGGGTGGAACTGCATTGAACTAACTACTGATCTGTAGTCGCAGTTTGGGTCATAGCTCCTGCCTCTGCTGATACGTGTTTCAACAAGTTACGTGGGGATTTCCAAGACTGTGGGTGCTTTTCCCTGACCTAACTTCTACATGAGAAGATGACAGCCTCTGACTGAGCAGAAAAACCAGTTTGTGAAAAACTTACCCAGGTAACCTATTCAAAAGGAGGAAGCTCTCTTCATAACTTTTAGGGCAGGTTCAGGCAAAGAGTGTGGCCATGTGCATTAGAAGAAATAAAATCCTTAGGAAGCAACGCTGATATCCCAGATAAATTGTTGTGAAGTCTGTGGAGACCTGATCGCCAACAGACTGATTTGCCTCATTTCTTTCATTCCTCTTTCCCCATCTCCTTCTGACCGAGCCTTTAGTTAGGGTGTTGTTATTGACTATTGAGTAGAAGTTCATAGAAGAAGAGCTTCACCAACGAATTGTAATTAATTTAAAAACAATCAGCTGTCCTGAGTTCTAAAACCATTTCTCTTGCTTGCTTTATAAGGGATTATATAGCAGAGAAAGCCATCTTTTAAAAAATGTTTAAATTTCATAGAATTGGGACTTTAGAGACCATTGTAAATCTCTTTATTTTAAGGACGAGCCACAGCCCAGTAGGGTGAAATGATTGCTCCAAATTCACACAGATTGTTAGTGGCAAAGCCAGGACTTAATCTCAAAGGTCTTGCCTCGTGCATAAAATTTTACTTCACGACACCGTCACTCTTTCATAAGCAACTGATTGATTGATTGATTTGTCTCGAGTGCCATGGGAGGGTGGAAGACAGTTGGAGCAGAAAACAGAAAGGGAAAGAAAAAAGAGTTTTGAAGAAGTCTGGAGAAAGAACAAATTGGAAATTAAATAGGTTCATAGTATAAAGAAGGCAAAATGCAACCAAGCATTGCCCAGGTGCTACATGGAAGACCAAGGGGTCAGGTCCTCCTGGGATGGGCTGAGAATGCCAGTTATGACTGACTATAAGCCCAAGTGAGACCTTGGAGATAACCCACCTATAGTGTATACTCTGGAGCTTCTCCCAGACCCCCTGTTCAGGGGTGACACACCTGTTCCCGAGTTGCTGGGAATATTGGTTCCTGACCACTCACAGCTGTGTCCATCAGTGCGCATTACCCTTAATGAACTGCTTTGCCTAATGCAACACCTCTTCCCAGGAGTACAGGATATGGAGATACAAAAGTCCAATACACTGGACTCAATATGGTCCATTTCTAAAGAACCACCTGCCTCCAGTCCCCCCTGGACTGCAGGTCCAGCTGTAACCATGTTGAGAGGCATCCTTGTCCTCTGCCCTATCCTGCCAGCCTTGCTTCCTTACAGGTGTATCTTTCTAACCACTCGCCCATAAGTCTTCTTCATGCAAGGTATGTTTCCAGGTAACTCAATCTAAGATACCACCCAAATTCACACTTTGTGTATCATTCCATGTCAGAATTGAGAAGAAAACCCACGTTTTCTGCCCCATCATTTGTTAACCTAAACCATTCTCAACGGCTATACCTCTTCCTGTGGCTCAAGCTCTTTTTGTACAACTTGACATGACCCACCCTTCTACAAGGTGGGCTCCCAAGGTGTGGGATGCTGACCACCAGTGTATTATACAAGATAATTTTGGTAGTACTTGAATGCGCTGGCTTTTACTTTAATAGTTGTTATCTTAGCTTGGGATTCTCCAGAAGCAGACCCTGAGATAAGAACTTAAGTGAGGGCTTCCCTGGTGGCACAGTGGTTAAGAATCTGCCTGCCAATGCAGGGGACACATGTTCGAGCCCTGGTCTGGGAATATTCCACATACCGCGGAGCAACTAAGCCCGTGCACCACAGCTACTGGGCCTGCACTCTAGAGCCGGCGAGCCACAACTACTGAGGCCTGTGCGCCTAGAGCCCGTGCCCTGAAACAGGAGAAGCCACTGCAGTGAGAAGCCCATGCACGGCAACAAAGAGCAGCCCCCGCTCGTCCATCTCAACTAGAGAAAGCCCGCTTGCAGCAATGAAGACCCAACGCAGCCCAAAATAAATAAATTTATTTTTTTAAAAGAAGAAAAGTGAAAATGACTTACTAGCATCCAGGCCTACATCGTTGTTGTGCAGCCTGTAAAGTCACACACCTGTGTAGTCACACATGTCCCCCATACTTGGTTTAATAGTTGTTGCCATCTTGAAATTCTTAATGATTTATGAGCATTTTTAAATCTTGTATCAGGCTCTGCAAATTATATAGTTGGTCCTGATTAGGATGCGTTCCTAGGTGGGGGAGTGGGAAGTAGGTCCCGGAAGGGTAAGAAGGACAAGCAAGAATGTGGCATCAGTTCCCACAGAAGTGGGAAGAGAATTTCGCTCAATCTCGTAGGGAGCCCTGTAGACAGTGGAGATTCACCCTGAAGTTGTTCCAACTGAGAGCAAAGGAACTGGCGTATTTATGTGGCCATAGTCCTTAGTCACTGGTTAAAGGTTGAGGCGGGGATGGGGGAACATCAATTCCCAGGTACTTCCAGCTGCCCTGTGAGCCAGCAAAGTAAATCCTGCAGCTGAGGGTGGTGTTCTGACAATGACATGCAGGTGCCAGTCGATTCTGTAGTCTGTGGCCAAAAGATACAAACTCCAGTGTATGATGGTCTCAGTCCCAGGTGCCAGGATCAGGTGATGGGAATGAATGCACACCTGGAGCCAGTGTGCACGAAACTGGAGAAGGATCAGAGGGGATATGGCACAACACTGACAGCAACTGCTGGTGTTAAGCATCTACTTTGATGTGATCTAGAGTAAGAGACTGATGCTGGCTCATCAAAGTCATGATTTCACAGGTGAGATTACTAACAGCAAGCATCCTATGTGTAAGAAATAACAAAAGTAAGTCAATCGAAAATATAAATTAAAAAAATCATATAGGAGGCCCAGTGATATGTAGATGAAATGTGAATGACTGAAGTTTGGACACAGCAGAGCAGAAAGAACGACTGGATGGAGGGTCGTGGGTAAAAGCACACAGTCTGGAGTCAGACCCCTTGGGTTGAATTCTGGCTGTGCCACTTTTGGATTGCATGGCTTAACCTCTCTGAGCCTACCTGCTAGGGTTGGATTAATAGAGTTAATATATGTTAAGCACTTAAAGCAACATCTGCCATGAAAGTGTTAGCTCTTATTGTTCTTGCCTTGCTCCTGACTAGATCAGTGCATCTCAAACTATCTGTGGGATTTTCTTTTCAATCTGTTGCAGGCTGATGCTTTTATCCAACATGATAAATACAAAATGGATAACGAGAAAAATGAAAGAAACATACAGAATACAAGGCCATCTTTCAACAGGCAGAAAATTACTCAAATTGCTATAAAAGTTTTTACATGCTCACCTTCAATTTCTGTGCTTATCCCATTACATATGGGTAACAGTTCCCAGATGGTCATTGTTCCGTGGACCACACTATGAATAGCACTAAATTAGAAAAGCTTCAATAAACCCCTTCAATTCTTGGTGCCTCAGTTTCCAGATGAGAATTACATACATGAAAGCATTTACTAGACGATAAAGGGCTCCAGAAGTGCAAATCAGTGGTAGGGCTATAGGAGTCGATTCTGTAGTCTGTGGCCAAAAGATACAAACTCCAGTGTATGATGGTCTCAGTCCCAGCTGGCATCAGGCTGCTCTGTTTAGAGTGTATTCCTGGAACTGTCAGTGTCTGTGAATCAGTCAAGCATTTCCTGCCACTGTACCAAGCGGGGAATAAGGAGCTCCCCTGGCAGCCTGTGGCTTGCACACCAACAGCTACCGCCATCCACAGGTTGCAAGAATCACAGTCCTGGGGCAAAGCATCCAACCACAGACTTCCTATACCCGCCGTACCCCTTCTACAGCCTGGTCAAAAGATTTCACCGAGAATGATACTTGAGCAGGGGTCAGGAGGGAAGAAAGAGTGAAGATAATGTCCTCACTGCAATCCTTGGCTCCTGGCTTCCCTAGACCTCACTTCTCCTCAGTTGGTGAAACTCAACTCACAGGCATCCTTCACCAACGCTTTAAGACTCCATTTCAAGTCTGGACTCTGCCCACACTGGTTTTAAGTGAGCTGCTTTGGCCTTCTCTTCTCTTTTATCTCCACCCTGTCAAACAAGAAAGCAGATACCTAGGAACCTGCAAGAAGTCCACTGAGTGGTAAGATTTCTGCACATCCAACTTTTTGACTCTTGCTGGACTTTTTGAGGGTGAGTCCCCCGTCTGATTCATCTTTGTGTCTCTCCAATCACCATTATTGCAATGCTTGGCACACAGCAGGTGCTCAATGAGTGTTCGTTGAATGGCTCTATATACGAATAGTCAGAAGTCTGTGGAAACAGAAGTGGCTTTTCAAACTACCCCACCCTGAATCCATTCATTAAGCAGAACTCTACTAGGTACTGGGCGTTCGGAAACACAAATCTCACGGCGAGAGATGGAGGGGATGCACATGATGAGTGGATGTACTAAAAATTCAACAATCCGCAGTTATAGCTCCATTTTCTGGAAAGCAAAATCTCTCTGTGGCCCCAGGGCCCTTTAAATTTTACTGTGACTGTTTTCTTAAGAAATTCCTGGAGCAGAGCCTAACTTTTGTGTAGGGGGTTGGCGGCGTGCGTATTGGCGGCCTAAGGGACGGCTGGCTTAAGAGTTGCCGAGCGTTCGAGCGTTCGCACGCGAAGGAAACTTCTCAGGAGTCAGAGCGACCCGGTGGAGGGCTGTGAAGTGGGGCGGCCCGAGAATCCTTGAACTTCAAGGCTACGGGGAAGTCGGGGAAGGGAAACTGGGGGTGTCCAAGGCAGCCAGCCGTTTGCAAGACTTCAACTTTCCCAACTCTTCCCCTCTGCCGGCCCAGACCTGACGCGGGTTCGGCGGCCGAACCAGGGAACAGCCAGGGCGTCTGGGCAGGAGGGAGGAGGGCCGGGCCTGGAGGAAGGAGTCCGAGGCTGCCGCCGCCCCGCCCGTCGGGCTGTCCGCCCCGCCTACCCGAGCGAGGCGGAGCCGGCGCCCGCCCGGAGGAGCAGCAGGAGGAGAGGTCGGAGTCGTCTCCAGGAGCCCTTAGAGACAGAGTCCCCGGCAGCGGCGGTGACGGCAGGGGCAGCGCACCGGCAGGCGAGTGAACACCGAGCGGCGGGCGCAGGTGGCGGGTCCGGTCCCCGAGGGGACAGGGGCGCAGCGCGGGGCGTCGGCTGGCCAGTTCGGGAGCCGCCTCCGAGTTCCCGGTGCTGGGAAGCGAGATGGAGGGAGGGAACGGAGGAAGGAAGGAAGGAGGAAAGAGTGTCCCGGAGGGCGGGGACTGGTCGGGGCACTGGGCGCCGGAGACCGGGATGGGGGAGGGAGGGCAAGGGACGCCGAGACCCGGAGACAGACGGCGCTCTCGCCCTCGACGGGCGGCGGTCGGAGGGCGCAGGAAGCCAGGGGCCCTGCGGGGCCAGGGCTGGGGGCGCGGCCCCCGGGACGAGGGCGGGAGTGGGAGGAGAGGTCTCCCAGCTCGCTCGCTTGCTTCCTGGTCTGCCCGCGGCCGTGCGCTCCGCACCGGGTTGGGGCTGGAAGGCTCCGGCGTTCCCCGCTCGTGCTTGCGGTGGTGCCAGGTTCGGGAGGAGGGCGGACAACTGGGGGAGACCGGGGCGCCACGCCCCTCTTCCCTACTTTCTTCCGTTCTTTCTGGGGACTAGGCGGCGTGTGCGCAGACCTGGAACCCGCTCGGCGCTGAGGGTCTGGCGGGGAAATAGCGGGTCACAGCGACGACTCAGATCACACATCCCGCGAGGGACCCCCGAGCAGTGAGTGGCCTGGAGACTGTATTTGCGGATGGTATGAGGCGGTCAAGACTCAGACGTGAGTCTTGCGTGATTTTAAAAAGTACTGCCCTGACACTTATTGCGTGGATCAGAGTGACTTTTTTTTTTTTAATTTTAACTAGGGCATATCAATTAAAGCTAATTCTAAAACGCTGTCACTGAAGTCGTCCGACACTCACTTGTCCCTCGCCTTCCGTTTGTGTCTTGTAAACTTGACTTAAACCATTCATAACTTTCGAAAAGGACCCCGTGATTCTCGTTAAAACCCCGCCGTGGAGTGAAACTTTGGGCAACTAGAAATCTGAGTGAAGGAACTGCCGAGGCCTGTCATCTTGTGGTCACCCCTGTCCGGGCGAGGTTGTATACAAACAAGTGCACAGAGAAGGAAATGGCCAAAAACCGGCGAGAAGGGAGGTCCCCCGCGCCCACGTGTCAGGGCACGTTTAATGGCTGCTTTGAGTGGAAACAAACCGGAATGTATTAGACCTTGTGGAGTTGGGCAAACTTCACATGATTAGCTTCCTTCCCATCAGTTGTTTCCTCCCCCGCCCCGCTACTGTCTTTGTGGACACTTTATATTTCCTGGGGCTGTTGTAGCTTCGTCTGAATAGACTGTCTATAAGGAATCTTTTGGACCTTGTCAGAGGTAGGGACTGTGTCTGTGTGTTCTCTACTTTAAAAGCCGAGTTTGGCTTTGTTTTGAAAGTGCTAGTCACCACACTGCACCATTGCTGGTGCTTCGCAGCCCTGCGTGTAAATTATCGCAGGATGGCGGCCCTCACCTAGGAGAACCAGGAAGGCCAGCAGCGCTAGAATGACGGGGTTGCGTTTAACTGTTGCCAAAACAGTCACATTCAAGTAAGGAGCTGTTTTGATTCTTTAAAAAAAAAAAAAGTATATGTGTCAGCAAGACCTGTTTTCAATAAACAAACATATGATTCACACATAATTTTTTAAAGTAATCAAACGTTTTACAGAGACTTAAGTGATAAAAGGACTTTGGGATCAACCGTTCAGTCTCTTTGCCTTCTCTAACGGTAAACTAACACCATAAAACCCTGGTTTAAGTCCAAAAAATGCTGAAGAATCTAAGGGCTGCGTCTTTAGGCCTTATAAAAAAAAATGCAGTTGTATTTTTACTGTTTTTAACCCAGGTAATTCAGGAAGGTGTTGAATCTGGACAGCATTTAGCTTTGTGTAGAAATACATAAAAATGTGGATCTGTGTTTCACAAGAAACCGGACAGATTAATACTCTAAAAATTTTCAATGTCACAAGCTCCAGTCTCATTTGAAAGCTCTCTAATGAGATTTGCGGTGT
Organism: Pseudorca crassidens; assembly: GCF_039906515.1. NCBI lineage: Eukaryota > Metazoa > Chordata > Mammalia > Artiodactyla > Delphinidae > Pseudorca > Pseudorca crassidens. Next base: position 58,189,204 of record NC_090297.1, on the reverse strand, counting down.
TGGGCTTACGTTGTCACTTGTTGAAGGACGTGGGTGGTCGTCATGTTGTGACAGCAAAATCTGCGTAGTCGAAACACTTGAAGAACTGGCTAGCTAATATCAGATTAGTTTTGTTTACCTCTTTCTGAGAGAAGAAAATTTCAGATTTGGAATTATGTCATTTATTGTGTTGGATTTTTATTGGGTGTTTTTTTTTAAGTTTTATATGTCAGCTTAAGCTTAATTTAGGGAGGCAAGTTGTGGAAGTCAAATTTTTCTGGAGTCTGATTTGGAAGAGAAGCAGCCTAACAGTGGTTTGAGGTATGGTTTTGGGGTGACAGATGTGGATGGGAATATTAGTTATTTAACCGTTTTCAGTCTGATTTGTAAAATGAGGATGATAGTGGTCTCTGTCTTGACGGTTTTTATGAAAGTATATGAAACAGTATTTGGAAAACATTTTGCACCTAATACACAGATAATGTTCAGAATTATTAGATATTTTATCTACTGACCAGCAGCCGGCTATTGGATACATTAAAAGATGGCAGTTTGAACCTTCTGGAAACACTGGATAGAGCAAATAAATCAGGTAAAGAAGGTACCTGATTTTATGGATAGATAGGTAGGTAGATAGATTGGTAGGTAGGTAGATAGGTAGGTAGATAAAGCTTCTGGAATGCTAGAGCAATTAAATTCCAAAGAAGTTACCTGGTTTTATAGATATACAGAGCAAGATGTCTATCCATCTATCTGTCTAAAATATCTAAAATAGTTGTTTACATATGTGTGTCATGTTTCTACCACAGTGGTATGAATAATTATGATTACTGGAGTAACAGTTTTAATGCATTTTTAGTGTGAAGTTACAGTCGTATAATATTTTTAGAGCCAGACAATCATTTCATTACTCATATTTTAACTTTGAAGAGAATTTATATTTAAAATAGTCATGCTTATTAGCCCTGGGTAGGACGTTAAACAGAAACAGAAATATTTGTCTTTTACCTAGTATGATTTTTAATTAAAGTATGAAAAAAATGTGACCTGGAGTATACAGTTATTTTTCACGTACTGATGTCCAGTGCTAACAGATAAGCCTCAAGAAGTGTTTAGGGGGACTTACCTGGTGGTGCAGTGGTTAAGAATCCACCTGCCAATGCAGGAGACACGGGTTCGAGCCCTGGTCCAGAAAGATCCCACATGCCGTGGAGCAACTAAGTCCGTGTGCCACAACTACTGAGCCTGCGCTCTAGAGCCCACGCCACAACTACTGAAGCCCGCTGCCTGGAGCCTGTGCTCCTCAACAGGGGAAGCCACCTCAATGAGAAGCCCGTGCACGGCAACGAAGAGTAGCCCCCGCTCGCCGCAACTAGAGAAAGCCCGCATGCAGCAACGGAGACCAAAAAAAAAATAAATAAATAAATATTTTTTAAAAAAGTGTTTAAGAAAGGACTAGCGGCATTTCATAAACGTATTGTAAAAGCGTTGTGACTGATGGTAAACTTTTGTGAGACTGGGTGTTCCATTAATTCAGGGAATCTACTCATCATGTCATTGACTCATTTGCAAAATTTAAAAAATGCTTCCATCTTGAAAACAAACCCTTTTAAGTGTCTGTTGTTTTCTTAATGCATGTCAGGTGCATAGAATTGGGCCAGTTGGAATCGTGGCTTGTGCCACAGATGACTTCTCATTTACTAATTGTTCCACAGGGACTCAGATCATGCTTATAATATTTTTAAATAACTGTAAAGTGTACAGTATTATTATGAATCATTTCTTGCCTATGACATTATACTCTGAAGCAGCGGAGGACTCGATTGAATAAATTATTGATTCTTTTCTCTCTTAGAACATCATAGCATAGTGATGGATTCCAGGCTCATGCTTCTAGGTGTGTAGCGTGTGGGCAAGTTACTTAATACCTCTGTGCTTCAGTGAGGTGTTGGGAGGGATAAACGAGTTAATCTCTCTAAAGCATTTAGAACAGTGCCTGACACATAGTCTATGCTCAACAAATATTAACATTAAATTGTTACTTACTGAAATTTTCTAAATGTTATGAGCATACATTACTTTTCTAACAGGAAAACAACTATATGAAATTTTAATGTTTCCCCCAAATCTAAAAAGGCTCAGTAATTTATATAGTCCTGTCAAGCAGTGCTTAAGAAGTAAGAGAATACAATCAGGCAATTCTCATTGTGTCTTTTAAATATGAAATGGAGTGCAGTGTTCATTTGTTCAACAAATTAATTCTCCTAGATCTCAGTCCCATTTTCCTTTCTTATTAGAAACTTGAAAAAAAAATCGATAATCCATGAAGTCCACCCTAGGTTAGGTTAAGTAGGGGAAGGGTGGTGTGCCCAGTTACAGTGCATTATTACACTTACAACTAATAAAAAAAAAATTTATGGGCTTCCCTGGTGGCGCAGTGGTTGAGAGTCCGCCTGCCGATGCAGGGGACACGGGTTCGTGCCCCTGTCCGGGAAGATCCCACATACTGCGGAGCGGCTGGGCCCGTGAGCCATGGCCGCTGAGCCTGTGCGTCTGGAGCCTGTGCTCCGCAACGGGAGAGGCCACAACAGTGAGAGGCCTGCGTACCGCAAAAAAAAAAAAAAAAAAAAATTATGCATAGAAAAGAAAGTACAGACAAATGGATCGTGGGATTGTGGCGCTTCTCCCCATATTTTCGCCAATGAGCATGTATAGAAAATAAAAGATAATCCATTGGTGTAACAATTACTCAATAAAACCTGGTTTTGTTAGCTTCAAATAGCAGGATTTTGGTTTTGTTTTAGAAAAAACACCAGCTTGCATAGCAATCGAAGGTCTTTGAGTTACATGTGAGAACTATTTAGCAGTAAAAGAGAGGCCCTTTTGGAAGTTTGCAGGTTTATCTAATTAAGAGATGTTTGAAATTTGGGTTTGCCTGCAGACGCAGTTCACCAACCTTGACTTTATGGAAACTGTCACTTCCCAGATCCCTCATGTCCCAGCCCTGCATCGAGGAGCTGTGTGTATACAGCACCTGCCGCGTGTCAGAGGCCTCTAAGACAGTCACAAAGAAGACATACCTGCCATTAGTTTAATGGGAGAGTTCAATAGGTAAAAAAATATACCTTCAGCACAGTCGTGTGACTCCATTTATGGAGCTGTTCTACATCCTAGGCCCCAGTCTAACCCCTTTACATTTATGATCTTGACCAGTCCTCACAGCAGCCCAGGTGAGAAAGCTGAGGCTCCCTAAGCGGCAAGATGAGGATGTGACCCAGAGTTGTTCTGACTCCATATACTGGGCACTAAGAGCTCTGCCAGGGAGCTGCAGTGGAGGTGCTTCCAGCTAAAGGTGCTTCCTTATGGAGGAAGTTTCGTTTAGAAGCTGTAACTCAAACCAACAGAAACAGGAGGAGAGGGCTCCTCTTGGGGGTGAGATGGCCGGCCTGAGGAGTATTACCAGTGCCTTGCCATTGGGCTCATTGGGCTTCTTGCCCTCTGCAGCCATAGAAGTCAAATCGAAGCTTCCAGAATTGCCTCAGAGACCCAGCAGGCCTGAAGGGATCTGTAGAGTCAGTCTCTCCCATGCCTGGATTCCCCAAGAGGGCCTTGAGCGGAGATGGGGCCACCAGCTGAGTCCTGCTCTAGAGCCAGCTCCCACCGACAGGTCCTGTCTCCCCGCTTCTCTCTCAGGAATAAAGGGAAGAGCGGTTAGGCCGGTGCTTTGGACCCAGGGCAGAGGGTGGAGGTGATTTGACTGAAGATTACTTCTAGGTGGATTATTCCATTTAGTGCCCAGTCTCTTGAAAATCATTTCTAGAGTCACTTAAATGTCTGGTTTATTGCGTCAGGCTTTATTGGGTGTCGTAAAAGTGAAATTTTTTTGCAAAATTTAAAAAATTTAAAATTTTTTAATTTAATTAAAAATTAAATTAAACCATGTCTGGTTGCCATCCCCTGACAAGGGGGGTTTTTGTCTTCTCTTAATGGGTCTGTATTTTGGAGGATTACTGTATAATAAAAACCAGGGTGTTGTAGACTGTTAAAAGACTTCTGATATTTTCACCTCTGCTGGAGAATTAGTAGCTGAAAGAAGATTTTCTTTTAGGTCTGCTTTAGTGAATCAGTTGCTAAGAGTCTTTTGTAATTTTTCACATTCATTGATTGTAAGCACGTGACTTTGGGGCCAGAGGGTCGGGAGGCCTTATATTCCATTTGCTTTCTTACAGAATAGACTACCATTCCTCTTGCAGTCAGTGTCACGTAACTGACATAGTATCCCCGTGGTTGACTGAGAAGAGGAGCATAAGTTCTGATTTAACTTGGGTTGCTGTCATCACAAATGCTCCCCGGGTGGGCTCTGAATCAGTGGTCATCGCCGCGCTTGCGTGCCACGTAGAGAGCATTGCCTTCATCCCCAATGGCCGTGTGCAAACCCACATGAGCCCGTGGGGGTAGAATCTTAACTTCACCCATGTAGAATAATCAGGCTTCTACTTAGCTACAGATGCTACCAGCCAAGATGTCCCTGAGCACTGGACATGAAACCTTTAGCCCCCCTGCACTGGAGCCCTTTGACTAAGATTCCCAAGCTTGCAGTGACCTCAAAGTTTGCCTGCTTTTCAGAGACGAATGATGGCAGTTTAGCTCTCGGTGTGAGCTAAACAAATCTAAGGACGGAAAGAGGGATCAGGATCCAAAAGCTGCTTGGACTTTATCGAGGCGTAGTGAGGACTTTATTGATATGAAACCATCACACCAGGTTTATTCAACCAGAACCTCAGGCAAATTGGAAAAGTGTTGAAGCCAGCAGACTTGGTGCCTGTCCTGTACCTGAACTACCCAGACCTTTTGCAATGTTAGACCGTGACCTGCACATTAGACCATGAGGCTTCATGTGGGCGTGTAAGGTCATGATTGGCTGCTCAGACAAGTTGTCAGGGGAAGGTTGAATGTCTGGCCAAGAAGCAGAAGAGTTGGATTGTGACTTCTTGACAGGGCTGCTTTGAACTCTTGTACAGATTGTTCACTGCACAAGACTAGCTGGCCAAGGAAGTTAAGTGGGGCTCAGATCTCTCCAAAAACTATGTGTCCTGGGCTAGAACTGCCTCTGCCAGGAGGAGGGGGCACTTCATTCTGACTCCGTCAAGCCTGCAAGGCTGGTGCACTTGGAGGGGTGGCCTTTTCCTAAGTCACACAAAGGCACAATCTGGCAGCACAGATTAATAAGCAGCCACAATAACCCGCAAAATGACATGAGCTGGCTGAGTCTGGCACGTAGTAGGTACTTAATAAACGCCAGTGGAATGAAGGAATAAAACCACATTCTCTGTAGTGTGTGCCAGTGAAGTGGATGAGCCAGTGTTCTTTTTAATCAAAAGTAAAAGTGATGGTATCTACTAGGAAAGGCACATTCAGTGGTGCGTGTTCCCTGTGACAGGCTTCTTCCTCTTTAGTTCATCATTTCCTAAGGGGCGGGTAAAGCCCAGCACTTGAGGGGTCGTTGGCGTTGTTTACTCTGAGTCCAGCACCAACAAACGTGCTCAGCATTGCCTGGTACCTGCGGGGCTTCTGCAGTGGTGCCTCCTGGGAATGGACAAAGGGATCCATGGTGTTTATTGACCAGCTGTGGGCCCTCCTCTTGGGGACAGGATGCAAAGGACACTGGCTGCAGGAGCCTTTGGAATTTACCTATGAGTGGCTGCTTCTTGTGTAGAAAGACTTTTCTAGTTTAGGGTAAGAAATGGGGAGCCTTGTTGCTAAAGCCACTGACAGCTGAGGAAGGGGGTTTGTCTGTGTCCCTTGCAGTGCCAGCTGCTGCTTGCATGCCTCTGTTTCAGGTTGATCCTTTAGAAAGCAGACTCTCAGAGTTAACCTCCTCTTGGCTCCCCTCCTGAGGGGCAATCCGCACAGCAGGTAGGATCAGCCATGTTTAGTGGGTCAAACTGCTAAGACAGTGGTTCTGTGCATAGAGGTGCTGGCTTGCACTTAGGACCTTGGCCTTCTGCTGTTTTATGTAGAGGCCACACCTTGTGAAAAATGCCCAAAGGTGCAGAAACGTGAACGCCTTTCCCATTTAGGCTGGTTAAATGCAGCTTTCTTCAGGCAAACTCAGATTCCCAAAACAGGACTAGCAGGAGATAACAATTCCTAATAAGGATTTCCCACAGAACTTCTTTCGTTCTTTATTTTGGCTGCGTTGGGTTTTTGCTGCTGCGTGCGGGCTTTCTCTAGTTGTGGCGAGCAGGGACTACTCTTCATTGCGGTGCGCGGGCTTCTCGTTGTGGAGCACGGGCTCTAGGCACATGGGCTTCAGTAGTTGCAGCACGTGGGCTCAGTAGTTGTGGCTCGCGGGCTCTAGAGCACAGGCTCAGTAGCTGTGGCACATGGGCTTAGTTGCTCCATGGCATGTGGGATCTTCCTGGACCTGGGATCGAGCCCACGTCCCCTGCCTTGGCAGGCGGATTCTTAACTACTGCGCCACCAGGGAAGTCCCTCACAGAATTTCTTGAGAGAGCAAACTTACCTGTTGCATTTATGATATGATTTGATTTTACAAAATTCCAGGATTCTCAACTTTTCAGGAATATCTCTCTGTTGAATTAAGCAGAATATTCCGGCACATGCTTTGCCCTCTTTTTTGACATAAATATTTGATGAGCAGCATGCTTCAGCCATTACTGTCCAAATCCAGAAAGCAAGTAAATGTGCCTGGCATGCTGCCTGGGAGGGAATCCTCATGTTTCTGCCTTTGCCTCCCATTCACCTCCAGTTCTCTGACTTCTCCTGCTGTAATAAATGTCAAGGGGCTCAGGGACACCCACACCCAGCAGGTGATATCACACAGGGCAGAGACCACCTCTCCATGCGCGCCTCCTGAGCTCTGGATCCAGGTTCCTCTGATTTACTGATGCCAACGTGAGAATTCACCTGCCTCAACCCAGGTTTCCCAGAAGCCTCCTCAGCTTTGTCTCTTCCAAGCTGGGATTGTCCTATTCTTCACACTCCTGTGAAAAATGGTTTATACAACCTCTTGATTTTTAAAAAATTGGTAACGTATTTATATGGTTTACCCCCATATAAAAAGGTAAACACTGAGAAATCTTGCTCCCATCCAAGCCTTTTCCACATTCTCTGCAGGCTGCAACTTGTAAATACGAGCAAACGAGAGTGTGCATGTGTGTGTGCGTGTGTGCGTGTGTGTGTGTGTGTGTGTGTATGTATGTATTTAATGCTTCCCCTTTCTTTCACAAAAAGTGGTATATATACTGTTCTGTGTCTTGCTTTTTAAAATTAGCAGTCTGTCCTGGAGATCTCTATCAGCACGCTCGCTTTCCATTGTGTAGACGTAGCATGGTTTATTCGACCAGTCCCCTAAGGCTGGACCTTTGAATTGTTCCCAGTCTTTCGCTATTACCCACGGCACTGCAACAAATAAAGGTTTCATCTTGCTTTTGTGCGGGTGGACCTAGAGGACTGATTCCCAGGAGCGGGACTGCTGACTCGCACGGCCCTGTCAGCCCCTTGGGAAGGGTTGGCTCATTTTGCCCTCTGCTCAGCAGCGTATCAGATGGCCTGTCTCCCCATAGCCCCAACGCACGGAGGGTGTCAGCTCTTTTTATTTTTGCTAATCTCATTGATGAGAAATGGTAATTAGGGTTGGTTAAATTTTTCGAATTGTGAGTGAGTGAGAGGATTGGGGCTGTTTGTACATCTTCTCCTGTGGGCAGTCCAGGCCTGCCGATCCCCCCGTGGGCGTTTATTGACCTTTCCTCCTGAAGCTAAGCCTCTTGCCTAAACCACTGTCAGAATCTCTAAAATACAGACTTAAGAATGTGATAGCTCTTTTGGGCCCAAGGGTAGAGTGGGCTGCCAAATTGTCAGTGCAAATTCGAGAGAAGTGGAAAGTAGGGTTTTATGCCAGTTGCTAATGTCTGATTTATAAATAGTTTTCGGCTAATGGTATCATTAAACTGCGGCTTCTCCAAAACCATTATGAAGATGACCTTCTAGTCTAGAATTTCTCCCTCTCAAACAAAAACAAGAGAGATTGAGAATATATAAACTCCAATGGCATTTCCTGCAAAATCTTCTAAGAAATCTATATTTTTCCTTTCATATGCATCTCCTGAAAGGTCATACATGCCACATTTTTTTGTGTGTGTACCTGCTGACCTGCTGAATAGGGCTCCTGTTCGCCCTTTGATTTAACCATCAGAGAGCTGTCTACTCTTATTTCCAGGGTGAAAGAAAAGAGGGAAGTAAAAGTACAAGGTAAAGAGACTGGCCAGAGTTCAGGGTTCGACGAAGGGTGCAGGGTTGGAGTTCCACAGAGTCATCTTTCTTTTTTCTTTTTTTTTTTTTTTTTTGAGGTACGCGGGCCTCACACTGTTGTGGCCTCTCCCGTTGCAGAGCACCGGCTCCGGACGCACAGGCTCAGCGGCCATGGCTCACGGGCCCAGCCGCTCCGCGGCATGTGGGATCTTCCCAGACCGGGGCACGAACCCGTGTCCCCTGCATCGGCAGGTGGACTCTCAACCACTGCGCCACCAGGGAAGCCCAGCCCCTTCTTTTTGAGGTGCTCTCTCAGTCAGCTCTTTGGATGCTTTTTTAATATAAAATTAATTTTCATCTTCTTAAAAATGAAATCCACCGAAAGAGAAATTTTGGTTGAGGGAAAAGATGACTGTGTGTGGCTTATTTTTTTATTTTTTGCTTTTAGAAATTCAAATGAGGCAGTCCTGTATAAAGTTAGCCTCCATCTCCATCAAAAAAAAGAGAAAAAAACCAAAACAGGCAAAACCCCAGCACCACAACAAATTCTCCTTCTCAGAATTCCCACATTTAGAAGAGGCCCATGAAATCTCTAGAAAGGACGCTATGATCTTCCACCCCCAGTGGAAGATCAAAAACCTCTCTTTTGAGCTCCAAAATGTGTGGATTATTACCTTGTGAAGTTGGGTTTTCAGCTCTCTGGATGCTTTGTTTTCCTTCCAGTGTTCCTGTCGCTGTAGTGCTGAGCTCCTGCACTGTAGTCTCAGCTCTGTAAGAACAGGCTCTTGGTCTGTTGTTCTAGCCCAGGACCTAGAAGGGTATCTGCACCTTGGAGCGCTCCATCAGTGGATAAATGAATGCTGCTGAGGGTAGCCGCCTTCTGGACCTGGCTGGGTCTTTGCGGTCAACCATGTTAGTGATCCCGTGTTAGCCAGGGGCCCGGGCTGGGGGTCACGTTAGCCATTCCTTGGCCTTTGGGCAGGATGCTCCAGCCCTTGTGCACCCTCTGACGGTGTGCGTGATGGCTTAAGAGCTCAGGCTTGCAGTCTGATTCACCTGGGCAAGTCACCTGACCTCGAAGAGCCTCTGCCTTCCCATTTGCAGAATAAAGGTAATGACACGATATTTCAACAGATCTAAGGTGCTGTCAATTATGAGATGTGCCGTTATTTTATGAGCCGCTAAGAAAGAAAAGGGAAATTGCCGCCAATTCAGCTGTGGCTCCCATTAATCCTAAGAATGTGTTCGTTTTCTATGGCTGCCATAACAGATTACCACAAGTTCAGCCACTTAAAGCAACACACATGTATTATCTCACGGTTCTGACATCACAAGTCATCATGGTTTTAGCTGGTTTCTCTGCTCTGGGTTTTACAAGTCCGAAATCTTATTGGGAGGTTCTGGGAAGAATCCATTTGCAGGGTCGTTCAGGTTGTTGGTAGAATCCAGTTCCTTGCAGTTGTAGGATTGAGGTTCTTGCCTCGTTGATGGCTGTCAGCGGTGGGCCGCTCTCAGCTCTCAGAGACCTCTCCTGGGTCCTTGCACTTGGACCCTACGTCTCAGGTGATGAGTCCTTCTCATGCCTGGAATCTCTTTGACGCCCCCTCTCCTCCATCCCTCTGCTTCCAGCCAGAGAGAGTTCTCTGCTTTTAGGGCTCATTTGCTTCGATTGGGCCCACCTGGATATTCCAGCCTACTCTCCCTTAACTACATCTGCAAAGTCCTTTTTGCTGTGTGACATAACATTCATAGGTTTCAGGGATTAGGGCAGGGACATCTTTGGGGCGCCATTCTGACTACTGCAGTCATCCTACTATCAGGGATGTTAAAATGTGAACAGAATATGTTTCTTAGAATTGATTAAATACTATCTTTGGTTTAAAAATTAAAGAGCTACTAATGTATGTAAAGTATTCAGGGTGTCAATAGTAAGTGCTCAGGCATTAACTATTATTATTATAATTAATAGTATGATCACAGTGCTCATATAATGCCCATCACCTTTAACTTCAGTTGAAGTTACTCTCCCAGTTAGATGCACTTGACAAACACTAATTGAGAGAGTGTAGTGTGCGGGCGGCTAATTTGATGACAGTGATGGTGATAGTTACTCCTTGAGTGACATCTATGTGCCGACATGTGCTAGGACCTTTACATACTTCTCAGGCCTTGCAGTAGCCCTCTGAAGTAGGCAGTACTGGCTCCATTTACAGGTGGGGAAGCAGGTTCAGGGAGGTTGAATACTGCTTAGGAGCTCAGCAGTAGTAAGTGGTGGTGGCATCTTGCTTTGAATCCAGGTCTGCTGGCTCTGCAGTCAGTGCTCTTTGTGGCACCATATTACCTGTCCCGGTGTCCACCAGGTGTGTGGGCTGGAGGCGGTGGCCTCCTGGAAGGGAAGGGAACACAGGGGAAGAGGCATTGCCCTGAGATGTGTCTCTCTTGTACTCAGATGTTTCTTTGCTCTTAACTGTTTAGCTTATCAAGGAGAAAGGTCCTCTCTCTTCATCCTTTTTTCCAGTTTTCAGTAAACACAAAAAAGATCTTTTTTCATGCAACAGGTATTTATCAGTTACTAACTCTGTGAGGATACAGCCGTGAACAATATTGTGACTTACAATGAGAAATATATATACGATCTTTGTATAGTTCCTGTCACAAAACTCCTGAAACCTTTGGAATTTCCCAAGTGATGAGAGCGATAAAGGTGTCTTTTGATCTGTTATTGAGGTGACTTTGGGACCACACCTAAGGATGGGGGATGTTTTCCTGGGACTTAACCATGTGATTAGAAGGGTGGAACTTTTGGTCCCACCCCTCAGACCTCCAGGGCAGGGAGAGGGGCTGAAGGTTGAATCAGTCACCCATGGCCAGTGATGTAATCAGTCATAGCTATGTAATGAGGCCTCCATAAAAACTCAAAAGGACAGGGTTAGGAAAGCTTCCGGTTAATGAACAAGTGGAGCTATGGGAAAAATGGTCCCCTCCAAGAGGGCATGGAAGCTCCGTGCCCTTTCCCTGCACCTTGCCCTCTGCATCTCTTCCATCTGGCTCTTCCTGAGTCATATCCTTTTATAATAAACCTAGTGATCTAGTAAGTATAATGTTTCTCTAAGTTCTGTGAGCCGCCCTGAGCCCTTAACCTGTGGAATCCGATGCTATCTCCAGGTAGGTATGTCAAAATTGAGACAGTCAGCTGGTGTCAAGAATTGCTTGGTAGTTTGGAAGCCTCCGCCACAAATTGGAATTGGTGACCAGAACACTTTTATATACTGTGTGTGGCTTTCAAAGGGAGGAGAGTTAGCGTTGGGGAATTTCTGCTTTTTAAACTATTTTAAGTGTAACTGGGGCAAAGGGGAAGGGAGAAGAGGAGGAGAGTGGTTTAGCAGAACTGGAGTAAAAATAGTAGCTACCTGAATGCAGTAAACTACTCTAAGATTGCAGTCTGCAGCATTTTCCCAAGACACAACTGCAGATTATCTTAGGCTCTTCTTGAAAACCAACCTCATCATCTTGCCCTCAAAGCCTGCTTTTCTTCCTGCCTTCTTTAAGTCTGTAGACATCCCCATCCACCCAGGATGCCAAGCTCTGGACCCCTGAGTCCTCTGAAACCCCTCCCTCCTCTTCCCCTCCCTCCAGCTCAGATGCCCCTGGCCTCCACCATACCCTGCCACATCCACTTCCAAACTAGTCCGCATGCCTGGTCTGCTCTCCTCTACCCCCACTGCCTCTCGTCCAGATTGTCACCGTGGCTTCCTAACTGACCTTGCCCCTGCACGCTGCCACCAGGGTGATTTTTCTAAAACATGGGTTTGAATATGTCACTTCCTGTCTGGCAGCTCCCCAAAGGCATCACAGGCTAGTGGTTAAGGCTTCACACTGTACAGGTTCAAGGCTGCCTGTGCTTCTTACGTGCTCTGGAATCTTGGAAGAGTTATTTAGTTGCCTTGTGCCTCAGTGTCCCCATCTCTAAAATGGGTGTAATAAGCACCAACCTCACAGATAGGTTGTGGAATTTAAATGAGTTATATGCATGGAGCACTTAGGACAGTGCCTGGCACACACAAAGCCCTCCATGAACATTATTAACCCACAGTCCTTGATACCACGACTGTAGCTCACCTTCCCTACTGCTCTGCACCTCATCCTCCCACCCTCTCAGTGCCGCACAAAGCTTGCTGTGCGGACAGACTCTTCACTAATGGTCCGACGCTAGCTAAGTACCCACATGGAGAGAACACATTTAGACATTTTCATAGCAAGTTTTACATCTCCTGAATCTAATGAAAAATTGGCTTGCATTTTATATTTCATTTTTCTATCAGTTCTTTTTATTGCATCTTATAAAAGTATTGGTCGATGGTGAATTAGAAATAAAACCGAAAAGCTGATCTTTCGCCAAGGATAGTTTGAAAAGCACTTCCCTGTTCCCACACATCCCAGCTAGTTGATTCATCCTGGCCAGGTTACCCATATTCACTGTGTAGCCTTAAATCTCTCTGGATTTCTTCACGCTGTTTCCTCTGCCCAGAGTTTATTACACATTTACGCAGCACCTATAAGTGCTAGGTTCTGGGGATATAAGAGTGAGTAAGTTACTGCCTCTACTTTGAGGAAGTTTCCCTCCAACTACCCAGTGAGTTTTTGCCTGTGTTTTGAAACCTAGAATAATTTTGTTCTTTCTTTCACCCATTAAGAAAACATTTATTAAATACCAGCTGTTTACGAGGCACTTGATGCATTCTGCTCCTGCCCTTAAGGACCACCAAACTAATGGGGGTGCGGGCCACGTGTGAACAGACACAAAAACAATGATAATAGGATGGGAGGGTTAGAGAGCTGTGTGAATAAAGATGTGTGAAGTACAGAGGAAGGTGTGTCTGACTTTCCCTTGGCCGGGCAATGACTTGGGAGCTGGGATATGGTTTCACAGGTACAATGGAGGAAGTGTCATCAAAAACTGAAGATCCAGGTCCTGAGGTCAAGCCCAGGTCCAAAGCCCAGAGCTACCACTCACTAGTCATGTGACTTTGAATGACTGACTCTCCGTCTGTCAGGCTGCTATAACAAAATACCATAGACTGAGTGGCTTATAAATGATGGAAATTTATTTCTCAGAGTTCTGGAGGCTGGAAAGTCCAAGATCAAGACACCTGCAAGTTCAGTGTCTGATGAGAGCCTACTTCTGGGTTCATAGACAGCAGTCTTCTCACTGTGTGGGGTCTATTTAATTTTTATTGAAGTATAGATTTACAATATTGTGATGATTGGCTTAAGAAGGTGTAATGTACACACACGGGAGTATTACTCAGCCATAAAAAAGAATAAAATATTGCCATTTGCAGCAAAATGGATGGAACTAGAGAATATTATATCACTTGTATGGGGTCTCTTTTATAAGGGCAGCAATCCCATTTATGAAGACTTCACCCTCATGACCTAATCACCTTCCAAGGCCCCACCCCCAAATACTATTACATTGGGTTTAGGATTTCAACTTGAATTTTGAGGAGACACATTCAAACCATAGCACTCTCTGAACTTCAGATTCCTCATCTGTAAAATGGGGATAGCAATACCATTCTACCTCACAAGACTGTTTTGAGGCTCGCCTGAAATTACTATATACATAATGTGTTTAGAACTGAGCCTGACATATACAGCTCCATAAATGTTAGATCTTATCACTCTTGCGGTTACCTTTATTCCCCTACCCTTCCTACCCCTATCTCGGGGACATATTTAAACTTTCCCTTGTCTGGGTTTCCCGTGGCAGGCTTTTCAACCAGCACACTGATTATTACATTGAATTGTGTAGTTTTACCTGCATGTCTCTGCCTCCCCTCCAGAATGTACTGTACCTCTTGAAGCCAGTGACATTTTTTCCTCTGTCTATTGCCAGTGGCAGACAACGTTCAACTCATAGAAGACTCAATGAATATTTAGAGAATTTATATTGTATTTAAATTTGAGCACTTCTTGTCAAAAAGCTTTGTGAAGAGTCTGGTTGTTATGGACTGAATGTTTATGTCCTCCCAAAATTCGTAGGTTGAAATCCTAATCCCCACAGTATGAGGATATTAGGAGGAGGGGCCTTTGGGTGGTAATTAGGTCATGAGTGTGGAGCCCTCATGAATAGGGTTACTGCACTTACAGAAGAAGCCCCAGGGAGCTGCCTTGCCCCTTCCACCATATGGGGACACAGTGAGAGGATGGCCATCTGTGAACCTGGAAGTAGGCTCTCACCAGACACTGAATCTACTGGAAACTTGATCTTGGACTTCCAGCCTCCAGAACTGTAAGAAATAAATGTTTGTTGTTTAAGACACCCAGTGTATGGCATTTTTGTTATAGCAGCCTGAATGGACTAAAACACTGGGCAAACATTAGTTTCCACTTTGCAGATGGGGAAACTGAGACTCTAAAGTTTCTGTTACTTGCCTAAGGTCAGGGAGCTAGTGAAGGGCAGAGGTGAGATTAGAACCTTACGTCTCTTGTTTTCCTGTTTTGTGCTGCCTTGTCAAGTCCACCCTGTGAGCTGGGGGTATGTCTGGCTGCCGGCCAGACTCAGAAGCTCCTATCACCTGGTCCCACCTGTATCAGGATGGCTGAGTAGGCAGGAACCAGGCCTGGAGAGACCTCTAGACACACCCTCTCTCCCCACCCATCTCGCTCACTGCTGCCCCAATGGTATTTATGGGTCACACCGTTGGCAGTGAGCGTCCACCTAGAAACCTGGGGTGGAAGTGGGGGACAGAGGCAGCCTGTGGCAGGCAGGAGGCTGCTGGAGAATGGAGGAGAGAGGGAGGACCTTGTCTAAGAGTGAGTGATTTGTAACAAGGCTACAGGGATGAGTCAAGGAGGAAGAGCCCAGTGAAGTCAAGAGGTTGGAGAGTTGGGAAAACTCTTGTAAGGCTATCCAAAGGCAGTGAAGCTTTCTTAGACTTCTTTTTCCCTCCAGAAACATCTTGATGCGTCTCCCTTCACACCCTCTATGAAAGGGGCACCCTTTACGCTCTGCTGAGGAATATCTTCTGTGCTCTAATGACTTCGATTGGGTTGTAGTCTTTATTGTGGAGGCAGGGCAGGGTGGTGAATTCACAACGAGGACTCTGACCTCAAACTTTCTTGAGAAAAGTTTAAAATTTATGACTTCGTACATTTTTTTTTTATTCTTTCATTAGGAAAAAAAGGAAAAGAATTCACAAAGGGAATAGGATCTAGTGGCTCAGGTAGCCTGGAAAGCAGAAGAGCCCAGGGTCATGGTTTGCAGACTTGTCTGCATATTGGCATCAGCTGGAGAGTGATTTTTAACAATCAGAGAGGAGCCCTGGCTGCACCCAGACCTGTGAAGTCAGCCCCGCGGGCAGGGGACCCAAGGGTGGCCATTCCTGTAAAGCTCCCAGGTGGCCCCAAGTGCACAGTGAAGGGTTGGTAGGGGTGCCCCGAGGGTGGCCTTCTTGATGCCCGAGGTAAGGCTGGTTCTCTGCAGTGCGGATGATTGACCTGAGGAGAAGCCGTGACTTGGCCGTCAGTGAGTCTTACGGCCTCTGGCTCATTTCCTCATCTAACTATGGGGTCTGGGAGCAGCCTTGGCGATAAATCCTCTCTCCGCATCAGCTCGCAGAGCCCCTTCCTTGAAACACGCTGAGCTGTACCCTTGAGCTGTCTAATCCAGCTCTTCCCACTAATGAACAAATTATCGGTGTATCCTGTTAGGTGAAAACAGAAAGGAGCATCTTTGAAGGGACAGTGTCACCATTCCCATTTGGACACAGTCACCCACAGTGGAAGAGCACGGCACCTCTGGGTGCGAGAGGGCTCTCGGTCCAGGCCTCTCTCTCTGGCAAATCACACCACCCCATGGATAGTTTTCTGGAGAAAGGGAATCCGCTCAACTCATGTTACTCACGAGTCATGTTCAACGTGTGTTACTCATGGCCGGGTTCGTCACGTGGAGCCTAGGAACAATTTAGTGTTTTTGAGGAGCATATTGCAGGCTCTTGACTTTTGACTGGAAATGGCTTTAATGATCAACATTCGTTCTGTTTTATGTCCAGTAGCATATTTTATTTTTATCAGGGATTTAGTAAAGGAAAAATTGTGAGGGAAGGTGACCTGTAAAATTCACATTCACAGAAATGATTTGTGGGTTTGTTTCGCTGGATACAAATACAATTTCATTTTGAGAGAGAGGTTTTTTTGGATTGAATGTCCATTCCCCATAGATTTCCCCATTCCCCCTTGAGAGCTAGAAGCCTTCCGTATGGTAATGCTTTCCAGAAGCATCTGAAAGTGAGAGTCCCTCGGGAACTTTTATGGTCACGTGCCAAATTAAAATGAAAAATGGAATCTCAGGAGTGCTCCTTGGTTTTGAAACTAACTTCACTTTTTACAGCTTTGACAATGAGAAGGAGAGGGAAGTAACGTTCTTGTGTGCCTGCTTTTGACCAAGTGTTACAACCTTATAAAGGAGGTATAATTAGTTCACTTTACGGAAGAGGAAACTACAACTCAGAGAGGTTCAGTAATTTGTCCAAGGCTGCACAGCTCATGAGGAACAAAGCCAGAATTCAAACCTGTTTCTGTTAGACTATACCATGCTGATCTCTGGTACTAAAAAAAAAAAAAACCAACAACAACAAAAAACGCACTTAACTCCTTAAGTGTTAATTTTCTAGTACCTTTCAGAGACTTTTCTTTTATCGTCCACAGAAGATTGTCCTGAGAAGCATATAAAACATAGAAGTGCATAAAAGCATTGTAAAACCTGAGGCTTAACAGAGTCCGCATCTATCGGAGGACAGAAAGTCCAGAGAAGAGAAAGTGGAACTGCTTCCTGGCAGGTACCATGTTTATAAAGAGCCCAGCAATCACTCATGTGAATTTGTTTTTAAACTGACTCATGACAGCTGCAAAGACTGGAATTATCAGTTCTCAGCTCAATTGTCTTTTTATTATCTGTGACTTGCCCTTGTTAAATATGGCGTTGTAATAGGTAGGAACAGCTTTGCTGATTGTTAATAGGCTTTTGGGTGATGGTTGCATTGAATGCGTGCGTTTTGGTTATTTCACCAGAAAACAATGCTGAGGAAGTTTAGAGTAAATGTTGGAAAAGTGACAGAATTAAAGTGTTGGCGTTCTCCAGAATTTCTAAACAGGAAAGGCTCAGGGCTGGCAGGCTACAAGGGGTATGAGGGGACAAATCTGGAGGTTGTGTTTGCTAAACAAGAACAATTTTTTTTTTTTACTTTGCATGTTTTTCTAATGTTTTCTAAAGATGTTTTAAAATTTATACTTTATAAAGTGAGACAGTGTTTACTGTCCATATTGAAAAAAGGGTTCCTGCAGTGGCAGAGAGGAGGAGCCTGACTGGCAGAGACTAATCCCAGCGCTGCCACTTGCTACTGTGTGACCTTAAACAAGTTACTTCACCTTTCAGTGCCTCAGTTTCCTCTCCTGGAAGATGGAGATGATATTGCACCTTCTTCCTGGGGTTGTTGTGAGGCGTAAGTAAGTGAACATATATAAAGTGCATAGAACTGTGCCTGACGCTGAGTAAACTAGACGCCCAATAAACGTTTGCCATTGTTCTTTTAATTAATTGGAGTTTAATCTAATTGGAAGGTCTGATGGAGACAGTGGTAGGGAGGGGGATGTTAAAGTTCTTCCAGGCCAGCCTTTTGAGAATCCTGCCAGAATAGGTAATTCTGTTCAGCCCGATGATTTGAAGTCCATGTTTTTAATTCTCACAGTACTCCAAATTTGTATTTCTACAATATAGTATAGTGGGAAGATCATTAAGCTATTTATTTTTTAAACGTGTTGTAATTCCAGCTGTACTTTCAAAAAGTGTTAGATGCAACCTCTGTTGAAACTGTACAGTCAGTGGGGCAGAGCGACAGCCGGAAGCTGTCAGGACCTCTGTGCAAGAGACGTCATCGATGCAGGTGCTGGGCGGAGGGGCCCCAATCATCTGTTCCTCTGAGAAACCAATACCTCGCCACCAGCTCCCCCCAAGTCAGAGTGAACAATGTAGTTTTCATTCTGTGGTGCAATGAAATGTTTTCTGGAGTTTTCTGGAGAAATATGCTTTTTTCTGGCCCTAAACGCCAACAGATTTGTCATGTAGGTCCTTACGTGAGGAACACTGGAGATAGATTCCCGAGTATCTTCAGCAGTTATTCCTGGGGAACATTTGGAGAGACTGTTCTTGTGGCCATTTCTCCTGTTAACCCTTGAAGTAATTAGAAGGATGTTATTTAATTCTCATTCAGTGACTGTGCTTCTACAAGAAATAATTAAGTCCAGGTCCATTGTTCTCTTGCTCTAATTTGATACAGGGTCAGCCAGGAGGTCCTAGGGAAGAAGAGTGGGGAGAGTTAGGAGCCTACCATCGGGAGTTTTCGGTACAGAATTAAGGAAGGTTACAGTGGAAATGGGCCATGGTGATCGTGGAACCCAACTCCTGCTTTTTACAAATGAGGAAACTGAGGGCCAGAGGTTGGCCTGAGTTTGTAGAACTAATTGGTGGCACCCCCCGGGACTCTTGGCTCCAGGTCCAGCTGCCTGGTCTACCCAACTACACACCTGTCATAAGTGTGTCCAGAGCAGCTCTGTGCAGTAGGACTTTCTGCAGGATGGAAATGTTCAGTCTGTCCAGGATGGTAGCCACCGGCCGCATGTGGTTCCTGAGCACTTGAAATGTAACTAGTGAAACCGAGTTGTATTTTTTTTTGCTTTATTTCATTTTAATTAATTAAAATTCAAATGTTTATAGCTGCATATGGCTAGTGACAACCATTTCGGACAGTCCAGCCTTGGAGACATTGAGGAGGAGAAAAAGGCCTGTCCTCACCTCCTACCTTATTCTCACAGGGCGAGAGGCTCACCTTTCCGGTGGCTCAGGTGCACTTGGTCTTGTGCCAACCCCGGAGAGTCAGCCTTCGCCAGTCACCCCCTCTTTCTGGATGAAAGGTGGGTCCTCTGTGAAGTAGTGGCTTGGATTGTATCTCCCTCCAAAGTCTCATCGTGTGCAGACGTGGCTCTCCACTGATCAGCAGTGTGACCTTTGGAAGGGAGGGTGCTTAGCCTACCTCTGCCTCAGTTTCCTCATCTAGCACCTGAAGTTAGCTGCTCCCTCATCTCAGTAATATCGGGAGAGTCTTAGAGTAGGAAATCAGTGAGAAGAAATCCCTTTGAAAGCTTTCTTTTAAAAATGGTCTTTGGTGTCTGGAAATATTTTTGGCTTTGACACAAGTCGTGGGTGGGTTTTCTTTTCTCTAAGGTGCCGCAGGTGATGAACTTACTGTGTCGAGGTGATCCTCATGGCCAGAGTGGAGACAAATACCACGCAACCCCTATGAAATACAAGCTGGGAGACATTGTCCTGATGACAGATGACTGATTTGATCAGTGGGTGCTAGTTTTTCCTAATACTCTTGCTTAACGTGGCATTCCCTCATCTATCTCTGCAGAGTCAGCTGTTTCATCTGAGAAAACAAAGTGGATCCCCTCTCTTGGGAACTGTGGCTCCCCTCTCGGCTTCTCTTCCTTGTGCTCCTTTTCTCACGGCAGCCTACGTAAGCCCCGTGTGGAATATAATCGTCAGTAAACAGATAAAACCCTCTCAGGGCTCCTTAGTGATAGCCTCTCCATCAGTGGTTCTCAAACCTTGTTCCCAGGTGGTGATTCGCCACTGGCACACCCACAGCTCACTGGCGGGCCTCGAGTCTCTTCAGAAGTGTGCCACCACATTTTGATCAAGGCATAAAATGTACTTTCGCTACCACGGGATAAGTAGGTCTTCTAGCCTGCTGTGAGTGGAGTAAAACTTGCTCTGAGTAGCAGGCAGTGAAACATGAAGCTGGGGCCAAAGAAAGACGGCTAGGTTGGTGATCGTGGGAAGTTTGCCCCCAAGCACATGAGACAGCCGGGTAGGGCCAGCAGTGCGGTCAGTGTTGGAGGGTGACTCTTGCGGGGGGGTGACCCAGGGCGAAGTGGCTTAGCTGCAGATGCCGTGGAAACCCCGGGAAGCATTATTTTACTGCAGCTGGGTGTGCCTTGTGATTATGGTTGAATGGTTTAGTGTCGTGTTGAGTCTTTTAATTCTTTCAGTGGTGCCACCCAAAATTGTAGCGTCTGTAACTAAGCCAGAGACCCCTGTTTCCCGCCCCTGAGGTCCCTCGGGATGGCTGCGGGGAATGAGGCAGGATCTTGTCGGAGCTCTCCCTACCCAGAACCTTCAGAGCTGTCTCAAATATTCATATTTGGGGTTTCCCTGGTGGCACAGTGGTTAAGAATCTGCCTGCCAGTGCAGGGGACACGGGTTCAAGCCCTGGTCTGGGAAGATCCCACATGCCACGGAGCAACTAAGCCTGTGTTCCACAACTACTGAGCCTGTGCTCTAGAGCCCGCAAGCCACAACTACGGAGCCCGTGTGCCACAGCTACTGAAGCCCGCATGCCTAGAGCCCGTGCTCCACAACGAGAGAAGCCACCACAATGAGAAGCCCACACACCGCAATGAAGAGTAGCCCCCACTCGCCACAACTAGAGAAAACCCACACGCAGCAACGAAGACCCAATGTAGTCAAAAATTAATAAATTAATACATAAAAATAAATAAATTTTTTAAAATATTCATATTTCACAAATCAACCTGCTGAAAAACCTTTTGTAGAAGGGATTCCTCAGCTTATTGTTTTTTAAGTTGAAAACCAGTACTGTAGAGCAGTGTTTCTCAAATTTTAGCACCAGAGTCACCTGGAGGACTTGTTAAAACACGTAGTACTGTGAGTCAGTGCGTCTGCATTGAAAATTGCATTTCTAACCAGTTGCCAGTTGATGCTGATGCTGCTGGTCCAGGGACCACACTTTGAAAACTGAACCACTGGTTGATTGTAGAGAACTTACGTAATCATAATAACTACCTCTTCTGTGTCAGGTACTGTGTTACATGTGATAAATTCAGTCCCATTTGAAGCTAAGAACCTTATATGACTATCCCCATTTTACAAAGGTGAAAACCAAGGCATTGCAAACTGAAGTTTCAATCACTTACCCATCATTAAATTACTGGGCATCAGAGAGCTGGAATTTGAACGGAGGTCTGGGTAATGCCAGACCCCTTCCCCATCTAGGATGTCACGTGCCTTTCTTGTAGACCACTTGTTCCCAACCTGTGGTCCAAGATGGGGATGGGGTTTGCAGATCCAGTCTGCATGGCCCGCAGACTGAATGTCTCACATATTGGATGTCTGTTGTACACATGCATTTTTGTGATAAAGGCACTGTGAAGTCATATTAAGTGTCTCAGCTGGACACAGTTAACGTGGAGCGAGCATTTTCTCACACAATGGACCCTGGAACGACAGCTACTATTACTAAGGGCCTGGGAAGTTGTTTTGTTTCTTGTTTCTGATGGCAAGAAGTCATTTAGAAAAGATTGGGAATGATTTCACTAAAGCAAGGTGTCCAGTTACCTTTTCTAAATCTGGGCCTTGGGGAAAGAGGAGGGAGACATAATACGAACAGATTCTCATTCGAGAAGATTGCTGCAGAGAGTAATGCAGTGGTGTGGATTGATTCAGCCAGGGACTCGTGCAGTCTGCCCTCAGCTGCCGGCCCCAGTGAGGACAGGATTTGTCCACTCCTTCTGTCCCCCAGGCCCTGCCCCATCACCTCCCCCAGCCCTGAACCCGCTTTCTGCGCTTCCTTCCTCCCGCCCTGCTCTGCTGCTGGAGGCTGTCACGTCCAGTCGCCTGGATTCCTTCCCCGTCAATTGTCTCCTCTCCCAATTGCGTTTTCGCTTCTCCGCTGTCTCATTCAAATAACATTTTTTTTGGTACACTCACCATGTAGCAGACACTTCTTCCCCTCTCCGCACATATGTGTCCAGTCCTGCCAGCTCTGCTCATAGTTACAATGTGTCCAACCTGGGCTAAGGACTAAACTTGCATCATTTACCACTGACCACTCATGGGTCCTTGGATAAGCTACCTACATTCTCTAAGCATCTTTAAAAAGGGAACATAACTTCAGAAGGCTGTTGTGAAGATAAAAGTAAAACACTACAGGTACACTACTTCCTGCAGGGCCTGACGTGTTTAAGTACTCTGTGGTTATAGATCAAGAGGCTTACCCACGAAGGGAAGGAGCAAAAGGGCATTATCACTGCAGTTTCCTCCACCGTTCCCTTCTGCCTTCAGTCCTTACAGGGTGCTCTCCTCTCACCCCTTTCACTGAATTACCTTCTAGATCAGTGCTTCCCAACCTTTTTTCATTATCACCCCATAGGAGAAAGAGTAAAATAAGTTTAAGTTCATTGGTTTAATTAAATTAAATATTAAGGAACACACATTTTATTATGTAGGGTTGAGCTTTAGAGGGCCACAAACCATTGTCTTATTAAGAATTTTTTACTCCCCCCCAAGAGCCAGTTTGCACCCACATTGGGGAGGGGGAGTGAGCAATACCCCTTCTGATGAGAGTGCATGCTTTAGATCCCTAATAGTCTTCTACTTGTGAAACCCACTAGCTTCCTCTGGACCTGCCATTCTTGGTCTCTCCCCACACCTCTGGCCTGTGGTATCCCGTCCTCTGCCTGCGGCTCCTCTAATGGGACCTTCTCTATCTGTTTTCCTGGCCCACTCAACCAACTGAGTGGGACTGAGCATCTGAGACTTCCAGGACAGGGTCACATCTCGGGGAAGAGACACACCTCTTTCTACTACAGCAGAAGAGTGGTGGGCAGAAGGAACAAGGTCCAGCAAACCAGCCAGGAGAGGCAAGTGTGTGGTGGGGCTCAGAGGACACAGCAGCGGGAGAGAGGCAGGACTAACCCAGGGGGTGATGAGGGAACCAGAGCTTCAAAAGTACCACTCTGAACACTGCCCTCCGTAATTGTTTTGTTTTGTAATATTACATATGTAATATTAACATATGACCTTAAAAATCACAAGTACCACTCTTCGAGAAACTATGCTTCTGGGGAAGAGCAGTGAATGCCTTTCAGACAGTGAGGACAGTGTATGAGAAGTCTGGTGGTGTGAATGCGTCAAATGTCAGGTTTGGCGGAGCGGGAGTGGCGGGCTGGAGATGGGAGAGCCTAAATGTGCCTTGCAGACAAGGGTTGGGAGCTGATGTGTGTTTTAAAGCACGTGCTTCCTTTTTGTGTCTCTGATCCGGTTTTCTCCTTTTTCCCCTTTGCCCTCATTTACCGAGCCGCATGTCCCATAGACATTAATCGATCCTTTACTCTGCCCTTCCCTGACTGTCTGCATCTTTCTTGGAAGTCTGGCCCTTCGGCATCCACAGAGCCAGCCTCCTTGGCACCTCCACTTGGATGCCCTGTGGTACCTGCCTATCAGCTCATTCTTATGGTCCCCCAGGCTTGAAACCGTAGAATGATCTTCTTTCTTATTCTCTCTTATTATTGTCTTAAGAAACCACAAGCAGGGCTTAATAGATTCTCTCTCCCTCTGGCACTGCCCACGTTCACTTGGGCGTTCAACAGATATTTCCTTCTTCTCCCTGTTTTTTCTTCCCCTTCCTTTCCTCCCCCCCCCCGCCTTTTTCCCCTTCTTCCTTCTTTTCCTGCACCCCCTCCCCCTCCCTCCCTCTCACCCTTCCTTCTTTTTTTTTTTTTGTAGCTAATATGGAGCCAAGAACTGTGGTATTGCTTTGTGTGCTTCTTTTTCATTTAACACTCAAGATCACTCTGTGAAATTATATATTATTGTTGGGTTGGCCAAAAAGTGCGTTTCGAACACGTCATGGAAAAACCCGAACGAACTTTTTGGCCAACCCAATATTATTCCATTCTGCAGATAAGGAAGGTAAGGATCAAACAGGAAGAGTAACTTTCCAAATTCACACAGTTAAGTGTCAGAATTAGGTCATGCTTTTCACGTAGACCACTGAAAGAATCCTAATGTGTCTCTCCTCCTGTCCCTCTCCACTCCAAGCCTTCCCAGATCCCGCTGGGTTTGATCCTCTGCAGCACAAATGTGATCATGTAAATCCTTTACTAAAAATCCCTCAGTTCATAAACCACTAGTACTGACATCCAAGCTCCCCACAGCAGCATGGCCCTGGTTTTTATCACTTTGAAGGCATCAGGGTATGGCGAGAACAACGTGGAGTTTGGTGCCAGAAGACCTGGGTTCAGTCCTGGAGTCACCACTTTCCAGATGTGTGATCCTGAGCAGACAGTTCATTTCCCTGAGCCTCATTTGTTTGTTTATTCAGTGAATATGTATTGTGTGCCTTTGATGTGCTGGTCACTGTGTGGGTTTTGAGTATTATTAGTGAAGAAGACATACATGGTTTCTGCCTTCAGAGAGCTTCCAGACTGACCTCAGTTTCCTCATCTGAACAAGGACAATGATGACACTTAATCTCACTGGGCTGTTGTGGGAGTTGACAGACATGACGGGCGTGAACATGCTTTGCTACATGGGAGGTGCTGGTCATCTGAAGTTGTATTTTCTTCTGCTTCTGTTCCAGGAAGGTTCCCTGCACATTTCTAGCTCTGAATCTTTGCTTGTACTCCTCCCAACCTTTAAACCTCCTATGTGGTCTTGATTGCCCAACTGAAAAGGTATCTTATCCAATAAACCTTTCTAGAACCTCCCTGCTTAATATGAAGTTTTATTCATTCATCAATGGATTCAAGAATATTTAATCAAACACTTTTTAGAACGGTGTTTTCCAAGGTGGTCCATAGACCCTGAGGGGCTCAAGAATCTTTCAGGGAGTCCACAGGTCAGATTTCTTTTTATAGTATTAAGATGATATTTGACTTTTTTTATTGTATTGACTTTTGAAATAATGCTGCAAAAGCAGTGGAGGCTAAGACTCCTTGTGCCTAATTATTAATCAAGACAGTGGCACCAAACTGTATTAGAACCCATATTCCTCACCACTACACACCCACAATAAAGAAACAAAGCAAAATGGCATTTTCACTGAAGAATGTCCTCGAAGCAATACAAATTATTATGTTTATTAAGTCTCAACACTTGAATGCATATCTTTTTAAGATTCTGTGTGACACAGAAGGGAAAATAAAGCTCTTCTGCTAAAACTAAAGTGTGATGATTGTCTCAAGAAAAAACACTTGTGCAATTATTTGAGTTACAAGCTGAACTAGCCGCTTGTTTGAAAGAATGTCTGACAAACTATGGCTATCTAGACTTGAGTATTTGGCAGATGTTTTCTCAAAAAAAGAACAAAGTCAGCTTGTCACTTCAAGAAAAATGACTGGCTGTATTTGTTGCCAGTGGTAAAATTCTAGCTTTCAAGAGAAAATTAGGATTTTTGGAAAACTTATGTCTGCCCCCATGAGCTTGACAACTTCTCAAACATACTTTTAAGAAAGTATACTTAACGACTTCCCGAATGAGATCTGTGGTAATGTTAATGAGTATTTTTTCTTGGTATTGTGTGATGAAATGTGTCAAG
Source organism: Pseudorca crassidens (assembly GCF_039906515.1). Classification (NCBI taxonomy): domain Eukaryota; kingdom Metazoa; phylum Chordata; class Mammalia; order Artiodactyla; family Delphinidae; genus Pseudorca; species Pseudorca crassidens. The sequence goes on along the minus strand of NC_090297.1, from coordinate 58,163,489 downwards.
ATATGGAAAACCTGCATAACTCAGTAAACTGATGTTTTTCAAAGTCCAGTGTGTGATGTTACAAGCCCTGTATAAAGGTCTATTCAAATGCAAGATGGACTAAGCAATTTTAATACAGCAGAACATGAAAAGTTCATTGAAAGGGTTTCGGCTAACCTTTAAGAAATCATCACTTGTGTAAGACTTGGTGTAGTCAAAAGCATCCACCATTACCTGAAAAGGCTCTCCATCTATATCCACGTGAGGCCAGACTTTCTTCATATACTACAACCAATACAGCATATCACAACAGATTGGGCTTAAAGGCAGAAATGAGAATCCAGCTGTCTTCTATTAGATTTGCACAGACATGACATTAAAGAGATTTACAAAAAGGTAAAACAGATCTACACTTCTCACTATATCTTCTTTTATTTTGGAAAACATAGTTATTTTTCATAAAGTACTGTTTTTGTTAGGATCTAATGGATTTATCATTGTTATATTTTTAGTCCATTAATAAATATTTTCAAAATTTCCGTTTTAATTTCCAGTAGTGTATGTGTGTGTGTGTGTGTGTGTGTGTGTGTCGATAGAGTAAGACAAATAAACAAAAGCCCTTTGGTTTTTTATTTATTTTTGGCTGCGTTGGGTCTTCGTTGCTGCATGCGGCATTTCTCTGGTTGTGGTGAGCAGGGGCTACTCTTCATTGCGGTGCGTGGGCTTCTCATTGCGGTGGCTTCTACTGTTGCAGAGCACGGGCTCTAGGCACGCGGGCTTCAGTAGTTGTGGTGCACAGGCTCAGTAGTTGTGGCACACGGGCTTAGTAGTTGTGGCTCACTCAAAAGCCCTTTGTGATCCTCAGTTTTGAAGACTGTAAAGGGATCCTGAAACCAAACAGTTTCGAGAGCTGCTGAATTAGAACAGTTCTAGTCGCTGGCATACATCAGTGAAAACTTAAATCCCTCCTACAATGAAATTTATCCACGAATATCACTGTGGTTCTGGGTTTTCTGGCACGATCTAACTAGGTACAAAATCACTTCAAATAGGCATGAAATGATTAAAGACTAGTATACGGTGCTCTGTCATCCATACCATGCCTGGAATGCATGTTAATATAAGTACATTAGAGATGTGAAGAAAAGCAGTTCACCCAAGAGACTAATAAATGTGTCTGCCATGCCTACAGCTCCTTCTAAAAATTCCAGTTTTGGCTGAGGGAAGCAGCCCGGACTATTAGTTAAAAATGGGTGGCCATGTTTCTAACTAGTATGACTTCTTCTCCCCCAGCCCTTCTTCCTTATTAGCCTCAGATGATTGGGTCAGGAAGAGGCCCTGATCGTAAGGCAGCCAGTCTAACAAGCATTCTGGTCTGCTGTGAAAATGTCAGCCCAGTTTAAAGGCACCGTGTGCCCAATTGGGTTCTGTATAAGAATTTGTGAATGAAAGACACACAGGACTGGGAGAGTTGGCAGTTGGTACTCTAACCTGTGGCTGGGAAGACAGTCACAGAAGCCGCATCACAAGCTCTGAGTCAGCAGAAACTATGAGGAAGCAGAAGCAGAGGGGAGACCTAAGGTGCATGGCAGGAGCAATCCAAGCAGAGGAAAAAAAGGCTGAGTCATGAGACTGGGGGATCCCATAATTGCTGCCGTCAATGGGAGACCAGGGAATTCAGTCCCCAAAGCTGCCCTGGCTCCTCTCAATTCTTGAACCGCTTTTTTTTTGGTCTCAGGGAGGCCTGTCACCCTGGTCCTTATTGTTTTGTATATCTTTACAGTAAACCTCTAATATGTGAGGTCACCGGAGGGAGTCTGTTCCTTTCCGCAGCAGAGCTTAACGTATACGCAGGTGATTGGAAGTCAGTCGGAGTGGTGGGGTAGGGGAGACGCCTTAGAGGAAATGGCATCAGCAGGGCCTGACGGGACTTGAGTGGACAGAGGGCATTCCGGGCTGGGGCACCAGCATGACCGAGAGGCATGTGTGAAGAGAGGAAGAGGATGGCAGGGGAGGTCCCCAAAGTAGAGTAAGGAAGGGATTGGTTCGTTAGTTCAAGCTGGTTAGCTCAAGTGGCCTCATGCAGACAGCAGTGGAAAGCACCAGAGGAGGGCAGACTGAGGCAGAAGGTGAGAGGGACCTCCTGTAGGTTCTTGAACAGAGGACTAAAAATGGAAGTGGGGGAAGATTAGACTGGCCTGGTGACTGGGGAAGGGTCTGAGGAGAGAGCATTTGAGTCAGGGACCCTGGTTTCAGTGCCTTTGCGGTAACCCTATAGTGTCCGTGGACGTGCTGGTCGCCTCAGCCCTGCTTTCAATAGAACTTGAAGAGCCTGGCCTGTCTGGTCACCCGGGAAAGGTCTTGGTTCTGAGGGACTGGTTTTCTTGTTCAAAAGCCTTGTGGCCACGTGAGGAATATCCCAGAGACAGCACCCACGTTGACTGGAACGGGGCTGATCCTTCTCTTTTCCACCTCCCACCCCATTTTCTAGGTAAGAACTTCTTCAGGAAAAGTATGAAAAGTTTAATGGGGAATCATTTGAATACAATCAATTGGAGATTTTCCAAAAGGCAGAACGATGACAGCAAGGGGTCCTTGGCCCGAAGCAGCCTACTCCCGGTTGGGCTCCTTGAGATTTCAGGCGTGAAATGTTAACGTTTTATTTTTGTGTTATGTATACTTGAGTTGTTGTTGTTGTTTTTCACAGTCAATTTAATTTATGGTTTTGCGCTGCCTGACTCAACTGTGCTAATGAATTTAAGCGCTCAGCAAGCGGCAGGACTACCTTCCTCTATCTACGTCCTCCTCTTGTATGCGGTGACATCTTAGGAGAGCATTTCATCCTTCCAGTGAGGTTGAAAGGGTAGGGGGTCCCTGCCTTTCAAGGGCCTGTATTTTAATGGAAGGACAAGCTGGAGATGAGTAGAAAAAGAATCTTAGAGATGATTCTGGTGAGCATGACTTTTTGTGTTTTGCCAGTTAGTTTTTAACTCACAAAAGTGTGATATTCCAGGCTTCCCTGGTGGCGCAGTGGTTGAGAGTCCGCCTGCCGATGCAGGGCACACGGGTTCGTGCCCCGGTCTGGGAAGATCCCACATGCCGCGGAGCAGCTGGGCCCATGAGCCATGGCCGCTGAGCCTGCGTGTCTGGAGCCTGTACTCCACAACGGAGAGGCCACAACAGTGAGAGGCCCGCATACCACACACACACACACAAAAAGTGTGATATTCCAAGTTAGAATGAGCTGGCTTTTGAGTTGGGGTGAGCTGAGGCAGGAAGCTAACTATTTCATTTTATTAACCTTAGCAAAATGTTAGCTACTAAGCAATTGACTTCTCTGCATCCCATCTATAAAAAGTTGATAATTATAATACCTCCTTCTTAGTGTAGACATAAGAGTTAAATGAACTAAAGTGTAACTCAACTAGTAAACAGGTATTTATTGAGTATCTGCTATATGTCATATACTCTGTGCTTGGGGTTATAGTAGAAACCAAGATTGAATTCAAATGGGGCTCACAGGAAAGTGCTTACAAGTGTGCCTGGTACATACTAAAATGTTCAGTAAATGGTACCCATTGTTATTATTACTGTTATTGAGGGAAGTGTACCCAAGTTCAGAAATTCTTGAACAAGCCAGAGTTAGCCAGAGGAAAGGTATAGCAATCCAGGCCTCAAGCAGAAAGCATCCTGAGGGTGCCAGTCTCAGCAAAGAAGGGCTGTCCCTGCAAAGAAAAGGCTGGGTTATCTGAATGTACAGTTTGGAAAGAGTCCTGTATTATGCTTTTCACACACATACACACAGAACATTATCATGTGGCCTTCAGGCACCGAGAACAATGAATATGTTTAAACTGGCAAATAAATGGGTGTCTTTTATCACTAGGGCATTCATTTTCATGATAGGAACCCAGAAGGCATGTTTTTCAAAATTGGTCACGTGTTAAATTGTGAACATGCATTTTGTAAGAATTCTGTAATATGGATCTTAAGAAGGGCTGTGGAGATAAAATAGAAGAGCCAATTGTGAGTGGTTTTATTAAATTCTGAATCTTCCTTGGACGCTTAAGTCCTCACATTCTAGTGCCAGTTTTCCCAACGTGCGTATTTTTGCATAGTTGGGTCAGTACGTACTTCTTCTTTGTTGGTCTACTTTTGCATCTAACCTTGGTTGATGTCGCCCTTTTCTTGTGTCCTTACACTCCACCTCTTTCTCCTTGGGATGGCAGTAAAATGATCTCCTCTACTGATAAGTAGCCGTGGGTTTACCTTTGTATCCAAACACTAGACATTTGGGTTGTTGCCAGCGTTCCACAGGGAGGAACATACTTGCTATAAACAGTGTGCAGATTGCTTAGTCAACGACTTATTATGTGCCTTCTGGAATGGCACTCTCTGGCAAGGTCTTGGAAGTGATATCAGCTCATTAAACTAAGAGTCCTAAGAACTGGCACTCAGGAGTTCCTGAGACAGCATGGCTTATTTTTCTTTATATAATTAGGAGATATGTAGGGAGGACCTGTCATGTGCGATGGAGTACCAGGCGCTGGTGAGCAAGGTAGAAAAGGTCTCCAACTGATGGTGCATACAGTGGCCAACAGATGCAAGATGAGTGCTGTGGAAGCAGGTGTCATCATGGTGACATTGCCATCCTGTAAGCACAGTGTCAGACTTCAAGGCGAAAAGTGGATATTTGGTCTGGGTGGGTCTAGATACAGTATACAGTGTAACTACGTGAGATTAACTGCAGATGGTGGGGTGAGGGACAATCAAAATTGTAGAATATTAAAAAGCAATACAATGTTTTATTTCTAAATTGGGCTAACAAAGTGATGGCTAGGTTCGAAGCTGCATGGTAGAGTGAAAAGCACAAGGCCTGTGGATTCAGACAGTCTCGGATTTGACTCTGAACGCTGCCACTTGTAGACTTGTGGTTTTGGGGAAAACATTTAAAGCTGCTGAAACTCAAATGTCCTTATCTCTAAAATGGGTATAGTATTTTCTGTCTTTTGGCATTGTTTATATTTCCAGTGCCTAGTGCAGCGCCCAGCACTGGATAGAGGCTCAGCAGTTGGTTGTTGGCAGAAAAAAAGAAAGGATAGATGGATGGAGGGAGCCATTACTCTGGATTGATAAAAACTGAGAGCCTCTGTGCTAAATAATATAGGTACATTCATAACAAGTCATATTTGCCCTATTGGCTTGAGGTTTGCCAAGCAAATTTTCTCACTTCTAAGTTAGTGGGGACCAAATTTAGAAGCCATAAACCTCTCTTATGTCATCTCGTGTATATTGAGGCTATAAGTAACAGAAAAGAAAACATGACTAATTGTGGCCCTAACAAGTAGGGGGTTATTTTCCACATATTCAGAAAGTGTAGACGAGGTAGTTACTTCTGCCATTTGCCACTAAAGAGCTGTGCTCTTTTCATTCATTGGATCTGCCTTCTTTGCTGTGTTGTTTTTGAAATTCAGACTTGCTTTCTCATGGTCACCGATGGTGATCACAGTTCTGTGCTTTACTACCAGTTTCAAAGTTGAGAACCAAGGAGGCACCTGGCACATGTCTCATGTCTTTCGTGAGGAGGCAAAATCCTTTCCCAGCAGACTCACAACATGTCCCCTCGGGCCTTACTGGGTGGACAGAGCACACAGCCTCCCTTAGGCCAAGGCTCCCACTTTTCCTGAGCTCACGGCATCTCCACCCAAACAAACTGGCGTTCTGTTAGCAGGGAAATGTTGAGGGCTACGTTCATTTTCACGTAAGTGAACTGGTTAAAAAAAAAAAAAAAGTTCAAGTTTAATGGAGATGATTTGCTTGTAAAACTGTGTTATCTGCGCCAGGAGATTCAGGATTTGCAAGCCCCCAACTGGGGTGTAATGATTCTGCTGGTTCTAAGCTGGGTAGAAATGTTTTTGTCTCTTGGTTGTGTGTGTGAGGGTTTTTGTTTTGTTTTGTTTTGTTCTCTTCTTCCTTTTTGAGTGGCAGACGCAAAGAGGGGTAAAAGAGTTAAACTAGGAAAATATTTTCTGGAGTTAGTGCTAGGCCTCTGAAATGCTGCAACCCTGACTTTTGCCAGAAGCCCTGTGCTGAAACTGGCCAAAAAGACTGTTAACAAAATACTTCCCAACCAAACTAAGTGAAGAGAAGAAAATATAAAACAGTATTAGGGCGGGGAGGGGGGCAGATATTCTGAAAGGAGGGTTGTACAAGTGAAGCTTTGCAGGAGAGTGTAGGAATTTGAGGGTTGTACGCTAGTGTGTGGTTTACATTGGCTCTGCCCAGGTTCAGTGCTCAGAGAGCAGAGGAAGAAAGGAAACCACTTGCCTAGCCTGAGAAGGATGTAAAGACTACAGTGGGATTAAGTCCAGAGTTAAATTGCACACACACACACACATTCTAGGAATCCAGATTTGTGGTTTAAAAAATATATATATCAAAGTGTTTTTGTGGGAGCTTTTGACTCGGATGACAAAATGCTTAAGAATCAGTATCTGCCATTTTCCTCTTTGGAGAAGCCACCCAACCACTTCCATTCCTAAATAAATAGGATTTCATGTCGCAGACATCAAAACTTTTAAGATTTAAAGAAGTACTCACACATGTCAATAAAAGTTCACCAAGGCTTGCATTTCATTTATTGCATTTCATTTATTGAGGAGGTAAAGGGGCAGAACTGATACTGATCAATGCTTCCTATTTATCTTATCTCTACTCTTAGAATTTGACTGTATCCTTGAACTGTGCTGTTTCTCAAATGACTGGAGATTAATAATATCCTGTTTTTATACAAGAATTTAAAAGTCTCACATACAAAAGCTCCAGACAGATGATGCTTTAAGAAAAGGAGAAAAGACACAGTAGATAAATGCCAGTTGACTAGACTCTGAAGCTGAGGTTTGCTAAGAGGCCAAGGAAAGGAGAGAAAGGTGGAATTCAGAGAGAGATACTGGGCTCTGTGAGGTTGCATTCAAGGCCACGCTGGGCAAATGCCAGAGGGCTGGGAGAATGGCCGTCCCCTCAGAGCTAACACTGAGCACTTGGTGCCTCATCATAACTGGGGCTCATTCCTGAAGGAAACACTGTTCTTCTGAAAAGCACCCATATTGAAGAAGCAACCGGAAAACCCAGATGTATAGGAGATGCCTGGCAAGAAGGCTCTGTGCCTCCTCCTTCCCTCTGTCTCTTCCAAAGAGTTTTCTTAATATTCCACAGTATTTCCTGTGGCCGCTGGGCCCAAGCTGACTGGAAGCATACAGCAAAAGTAGTTTAGCCAACCACTTGGCACTAAAATCCGAGCCAGCCGTATTCAGAATTAACTGAAAGAGACACTGCCACTGCCATAAATAAGGCAGACAGTTGCTTTATGAGTTGAATTCTCTGAGCATTTTTTTGAAGGCAGTAAAGCATTAAGGCTTTAGTAAGAGGCAAGAGACTGTAAAACATGTCAGATGCTTAGTAAAAACTCAGGGTGCAGCCACGAGTTTGTGTACGTTGAACTGGGGGACCACACCATTGACCCTCAAGGGGATGGGACGCCCTAGCCCACCCCTGGTGCGGTGTTTCAGAGAGGGCAGACATATCAGAATCAAAAGTGCGTGTGTGTGCAGGGGGGTCGTTGAAAAATGATGTCTTATGATTCATTTGGGAAAAGGGGAAATATTTATTTTCATAACACATCCGAAAATCAAGTTCAACAAAATACTTCTGGTTAGTTGACAATATGCATTTATTCAGTAACAAAAAAAAGATTATTTTATTGAATGCCTCGTCTGTGTCAGGCGTCGCCTCGGGCACTGGGGGTACAGCAGAGAACAAACAACGTCCTTTTCTCGCGGGGTTTACATTCCAGTGGAGGACAGGGCTAATAATTCAGTAGAATAGAAAAGAGAGTGTTAAGTACTATGAAGAAAAGCAAAGCGGAGTAAGTGAAGAGAGAGCAGGGCCTCTCTGAGGAGATTACACTTGTCAGAGACCCAGAGGAAGTGAGGCCGTAGAGTGTGCAGGCCTGCGGTGTCTGTGAGAAGAAGTCCAGCAGCGGGAAGGATCAGTGTCATGGCGTATCTGAGGAGACGGGGAGGTCGGTGTGGCCAGATAGAGTGACCCGGGCTGGTTCCTGTAGAGCCAGGTAGGCAAAGGGTGGGTGCGCTAAGCCTGCTGGGAAGCCATTGGAGGGTTTTGAGTGAAGAATGAGGTCATCTGAGAGCACGAGTGCCTCCTGCAGATGGGGAGCAAGAGGGAAGCCCAGAGATAAGCATGGAGGCTGTTGATGTCCTCCAGGTGACAGATGCTGCCAGTTTGGACAAGGAAGCGGGGAGGGGAGGAATGCGGAGATGTGATAGAATTGGGGAGATGTTTTGGAGGTGGGGCTGACAGAGTGTGCTGACACATTGACTGGATGTAGAGTAGGTAAAAATGGAGCCAAAGATGACTGAGGATTTTGCCTTGAACAAGGGGCATGAATGGTGGTGTCCCACTTTTAGCCCTAGGAACCCCAGGGGAGGAGCCGTGTGAGGAGATTATTAATTTGGCTGTGGCCATTGTTACAAGTTTCAGATGCCTAATAAGGCATCACTGGGGAGATGTTAAGTCAGATAAAAGACTGGAAATGGAGATGTAGATTTAGGGAAGAGGAAAGGGGGTGAGAATGCATGTCATAGTTTCCCAAAACAACTGAGGAAGGGCACATCAAAATCTGGTTGGGGAAGGGAAGGGGAAGGCTTTATGGTTATCAGAAATGAGTGTGAGTTTTAAAAGGTTAAGAAAGACTGTCTTACATCATCAGTATCCACAGCTCTTCCTAGAATTAAGGGAGACATACATATTCATAGGAACAAAAGCCAGCTTTGCCAATAGAAGATAAATAGGAACTGAATTTCTGAATTAGCTGTTCTGTTACTCTTTTGCTAGGCCACTGTGAACATCTTAGGTATAGATAATTAGATATAAACATGTACATCTGTCTAAAAACATGTACAGATTGTTTTTTTTAATTTATTGGAAGCCTGGGGTATGTTAAGAACTCATTCTTGTGGGAAGGAGAACAAATACCTGGAAGTTTAAAGTACAGCCTGTGCTGTCAGAAGACCTTATAGTCAAGTTGTCCATGCAGATACATGAACAAAGGAGAAGCATGAGGGTCCAAGGAGAAGGCTGGGCATGGAAATGACTAGCTTCACAGTTAGAACATTGCTGAATGCCCTGGGCTGCCTTTAAAATCCTCCCAGTGGTATGGGGAATGACAGATTTTTTTTTTTTTCTTGGCTCTGGGTGGTGGTTGTTGGTTTTTTGTTTGTTTGTTCTGTTTGTTTTTTCCTGGTGGAGTGGGTATATATTTGTATATTTCCCTAAGGAAGGGTCAGCAGGTTGTGTCATTCAGAATGTATGTAAAATGGGAAGCTCCCTGAGAATATCTGGAGGGGGTGCAAACTAATGTTAGAATAGAGGCAGCAAAGGTGGCTTTACCCAGGAAGCAAGTGCAAGTGGTAGGTTTAAGTACAGGAAGGTTGTACCGATTTTCTTAGGCGCTATCTTCTCGTTGAATTGTGGCATTAAGTGGATTATATTGAACATAGTTGGATTTGTTTGTGTGTTTGTTTGTTTGTATAAGCTGTTCACCTCTTTCTTGACGATACAGGAAAAAGATGGACAATCCCTTAGAAGATTCTGCATGCGCAGCCTTGTTTGGGTAGCTGCAATGAAAGACTCTACTGAAACATCCAGTAGAGTCCAAGTCCCGAAACCAGGGTGATATACTTCATAGCATGTGCTCTAAGTGCCTGTAAACATGTGGGACTTGGAGGGAGCCACTTGAGGACTACTATTCATTGCCTTCTGCCTCTGAGTCCAAGGCCTGCAGAAGTATGTTCATCCACAGCAGCGGTCTGGCAGAGTGAAAATAAAACCTCTCTCTTGTTTTTCTGACTCAGGCTCAGGGCAGTGCCCTTTGCTGCATCCTGCCCTCATTATGCTGCCTGACTCTGTGCAGCGGACATAACCTGAATATTTCTGTGATGAATCTCTCTGTCTCAGTGTCTGACGGAAAGTGTGTCATGGAAAGGAGTGATACGATTAGAGAGCTAAGCCTCGTGGACAGAATGATTATTTTCACCATAAAAGCAGAATCTCAGTTACCCAGAATGCTCCCATAAAACTGGACTTTTTCGAGGGAAACATAGTTCTAATATATATTCCTGGTGATAAATGCTACTAAATTTTACTCTTTTTTTTTTTTTAAGTTTTCTGAGGCTAATAAAATTCAACCCTATTGAATAGTTTTTTTCCAAACATGATTGGATCTTAAAAATACTTTTTTCCTTGAAAACTAATCAGAAATGTGTTGGAGATCATTGTCTGTTGCCAGAAAAAGAGTCTAAGGTCATATCTTCATCCATTCCTGCTTCAGGAGTTCTCACAAAGAGCACTGAGCCTGGCTAACATTAGCTGAGCTTTGAGGGGTGGGAGGCGGGAGCAGGGGTGCCTTTGAATCAGGATTTAACGGTGGGCCCTTGGCTTTTATCACTTTGAAGTCTTTCTGCGTCTTCTGCTGACTGCAGGACACAGGGGCTGTCTTACTTATTACCCTGTTGCAAGGAAAAGAGTGCCCTTGAAGAGCTTACATTCCCTTTTATCAGACAAGAACCGTGTGCCGCAGCTGCCCGAGTCAACAGCACTGTAGCAAAAGCTCAAGGACTGCCATCATCTCATCCACAAGCCCTGGTAATTTTCTCTTCTGTGGTTCTCCATGGCCCAATTTTTTTTACCGTCAGTCATTCTATAAAGATTTATCAGCTACCCTCTGCCTGTCAAATATTGCCATAAAGTAATATCCTATTGGGCCTGTAGTTATTGGAAACTGTGTTACTATTTTTGTCTTCTCAACTTTCTTAACTCTCTATTGACCAGTAGGCATGTAAGCCATTGCAATGGATATGGTCCCTAGTTAACAAAGATATATGAAAATATGTTTACTACTCTGGATAGGTAAGTAGATTCACTTATTTAAGGATGATTTTCAGTGTTAAATTTGAAAGGTATTTGGTTAATTCTCAGTTAACAGCAAGAAGCACAGAAATTAAATTCAGACCCTCTTTTGGCTGATTACTGTTTTCAGTAAGCGTTCGGTGAGTGATTCCCTTCAGCGTGACAGCTAGTGATCACTAGGCCCTAAGCTAGTCTTTGTGCTTTGCAAATATAATTCAGCACGAATTATTGCAAATGGGACCCCCAGACAAGCCCCCAAGATATCCAGGAGGGTCCTGAAGCTCAAAAGGTCTAGGTTAGCTTCCAGGGAGTTAGATCACACTTAACTTTGCACTGGTTCTAATATAAAAACCTAGGGCATACGAACTCTGAGTCGGTGACCATCCATCTTGGTTTGTATGGCACTGAGGGGATTCCTGGGACGTGAGACTTTCAGTGTTAAAACTGGAATGTCCTAGCCGTACCAAGATGAGTTGGTTTCTCTAGTCAGAAGAAGAGTCAGTTAACAGAAAGGAATATCAATAAATACTGTCTTCTAAAACCAGCAACTTATCTGTAGAATGGGGATGATTCTCTCTTCCGCATGGGGTTGTGATAAGGCCTACTCACTACTCCTCTCTGGGATAGGAGTAGGGGTTGGGTAGCTGGCTATGTGTTTTTCCTTGGAATTGGGGACCAGCATTATCTCTGACGGGCAGTCTCTCTCCTTGCCCTCCTCTAGAGGCCTGTTGCCTAAGAAGGCGTTGGCTGTTCCCTCGGGGTGAGACAGTGCCAGCTGTTTCTGACGTGAGGATGCTAGAGATCCAGGATTCTTTCTGTTGTGTTTATGTTTCTCACTGTGGTTACCCTCTTTGGGTTTTACCTGCTACTGCCTCTTAGGTAATAAGGCTTCTCGCTGATTTGAAACTCTTTACTCATTTTTTTTTTTTTTTAATATATGAAGTCCTTAAGTATTTCAATTTACCACATCACTTGGCATGTAGAGTTGGGTTGAGAAATGCTCAAAGAGTTTTCAGATTTTTTTCTCATTTTTTTAAAAAAAATTATTGAAATATAATTGATTTACAGTGTTTCAGGTGTACAGCAAAGTGATTCAGTTATACATATATATAAATATATATATTCTTTTCTTACATTCTCTTTCATTATAGGTTTTTACGTGACATTGAGTATAGTTCCCTGTGCTATACAGTAGGTCCTTGTTGGTTATCTATTTTATATATACTAATGTGTATATTTTAATCCAATTCGAAAAGATACATGCACCCCAATGTTCACTGAAACTCTTTACTTTTAAAATTGCAGCCCCGAGCACACACAGGTACTCGCTTCCTCTCCAGCATTTTGTACAAGCTGTGTCATCTGCCTCACTCATGCCTCCCTCCTTTCATCTTCTGGCTAACCCTGGTCACTCTTCACACTTTAGCTTGGATGCCACTTCCCCCTGAAAGCCTTCCATGATCATCCCAGACTGGTATTGGTGCCTCTCCTCTGTGCTCTCAGAGCTCCTCATACTTAGCACGATAGACTATGTGCCTCTGGAGCTGTAATTGCCTGATCAGTTGTCCGTACGACTCACTGTAGGCTCCTTGCAGAGAGGGACTGTGTTTTGTTCTCTGTTATACCCCCAGAACCTTCCACATTGCCAGGAACATAAAAGGTATAGAGAGGCTTATAAGGATCAGGATAGTGGAAGAGCCGCCAAGGAGCAGACCATCTTCATGTACAATTGGCTTTGGCTTTGCAGTGGCCCTGACTATCCTTGCAGTCCTGCTTGGGAGACATAAGCCACTCTAGATCTTTCTCAGAAGAGCTCCAGGCTCTTCATCCAGGGACCGCCATCTAATTTACTTAGGTCTTCGTTTGCCCTGTAAGACACTGAGCACATTATGAAAACACACGTGCAGTAAGCCACCCACCTGCCCAGCACTGCATAAATATCAGTGGGGAGACATAGGACCCAAGAATATATGTAGGCTGAGAGCCTTCAATTTCATGTTTGTTTGTATATACATGACATAAAGATATCTCTACTCTCTCAAGTTTTAATAAAATGTGAAATCTTCCCCTCAGTTCTGAAGATGTGATGATTTGCAGGCTATACTGTATTAAATTGTGAATTTTGGATGTTTCGTTTCATAATGTGATCCAGATTATTTTTCTTTCTCCCTAGTGGACATTAATCGTTTCCTGTGAGTTTTCCTGATATTAGGAAACAGATGTTCCATATTTTTATCTGAGTTTTTTCCAGATGCTGAACCAGGACTTGTGCGTGCGTGTGTGTGTGTGTGTGTGTGTGTGGTGTGTATGAGTGTGTGTACGTGTACACAGTGAAGTTTTGAGGAATGAGTTATATCAGAATTTGCAAGTAAAACCATAACAGATATATCTACAGAATTGTACAGATGTGTCCAAGGCTGGAAATGCTTTTGGACATTCTGGTTAATGTAGTGTAGTATTGTTTAGCTAATGCAGACTGCTGGCTTAAGACTGCATTAGAACTATCCCATGATAGTGTGCTTGCCAAAATAACGAGTGGTGTAGCAGAAAGCACACAGTTCATGCAACCTATGATATTTTAACCGAACTGGAATTGCTTTTACCATTGTCTCTCAGCTGTATAAAATTCTTCCCCCATCTCCCCATAAAACACTGACTGAGTGCCACCTGTGTGCTGAGCAGGGTGCTAGGCTCTGGGAGATACAAACACAAATAATATATGGACCCTTGGGACCTTGTCATCCAGTAGAAGAGCTGAAACGCATTCTGAAGCATCTGTAATGACAGGTAGAAGGTGGTAAAGGTCGTAGCAATTCAAGGAGAGGAGTGGTTTCATGGACATTCTCTTAAAGTTTGGCAAACTAGGAATATATGTGTATTTTTAAAGATGTCTCACTTGCATTGACATCATGAGGATACTTTCTCTCCATCTTATCCACAAATTAGTTGAGGACATATACCACCAAGCTCCTCAATTAAAAACAAATTTTAAGTCACTAGAAGCTCTCTGAAGATTAAGAACAGTGACCAGGTGGAAGAGTTTCTCCCAGTGAACAGCCCAGACCAGCTCTTTTGACCGGGACTTAGTCTCAAGGTGGGGAAAATGGTGTGGCACCATTTGGCTAAAATAGGCCAGTTCACCAGCTCCAGGCGTGCCCTTCCCAGGGACAGAAGCCTTGCGCACTAAAGGAAAATGTCACCATTTTGGTGACTGTTTACTGTCTTTTACCTTTGGGGATCAACACTTGATTCTTGATGCTTTAACCCATATGGCATTACTTTATCAAGTCAGTAGCCCTGCCAACGTGTCAAAACACACGACTTTCTGTGGTGGATCAAGGCACAGGGCATATTTCTTTTGCTTTGTCTTGTCTTTATGGAACATGTGCCTTTTATGTCTACTGTAGGGTCCTTTATATGTTTCAAAGGCCCTTTTATATCTGTTTTGCCATTTGAGATAACATCATGTCAGTATTTGCAAGTGAAAACATAATAGACCTGACCAGAGAGAACAGTGGAGCCGTCTGGAGAGCTGGAAACATTCTCCAACATACTTCTCAATATAATCCATTCCAGATCACTCCCAATTTTGTAGGTGGGGAAATTGAGGCACATAGAAGTTTAGTGATTTTGCTGGAAATCACCGACAGTGAAGACAGCTGGAAGCCAGGCTTATAAATCTAGTGTTCACTCTCCTCCAGTGCCTGTATTATGTTATTTTCTAGAGAATTAAAATGAGACTAGGAACAAATATGTTCAGACAGATCATAATCCAATTGCCATTCAAAGCTAAATTAGGTCTCCGAGGACTATCATTTTGTATTTTATAATTGCAATAAGCTTTATAATAATGAAAGGAATCTAGTAGGTTATCATGTTCATTCTAGACAAGTCCTGTCCAATAGAGCTTTTTATGGTGATTGAAACATTCTACACCTGTGCTCTTCAGGACAGTAGCTGCTTCTGTGTCCACCTGACCACTTGGACGTGGCTCATGCACTGGGGGAATGAGTTTGTAACTGTATATATTTACATTTAAATCCCTACATGTGCTAACGGCTATAGTATTGGACAACACAGTTCTAGACTTCTCAATATTTTTTTGCTATCTCCACTTGGATGTCTCCAAGTTAACAGGGTCAAATCAGAGTTCTTGATTTTCTTTCCTCTCTCAACCCGTTTCTCCCTCAAGGAAGCCATCATTGACCCAGTTGCTTGAACCAAAACCTGTCTGTCATCTCAGCCCCTTCCTTTTCCTCATTGGCCACATCCACTTCAGCAGGTCCTAGTTGTTTTACCTCCAGAACCTGTCCTGAATGCATCTGTTTCTCTCCATCTCTACTGCTACCATCCTAGGCAAAGGTACCATCATATCTCACCTGCACAATTGAGTAGCCTCAGAATTGGCCACCATTGATCCGTTCACTCACTGTTGCCTTTTTGAAACTCCTCCATTCAGCTGCCAAAGAGACATTGTGAAGCTCTCCAGGGGGTTGCATCACTCGCTGCTTGTATGAAAGAATTTGTAGAACTTATCTAGAAGTTCTCTTATTTTTCTTGTTTGTATACTTGTTTATTTTCTGTTTCCTATTAAATGTAAGGGCCCCTATGTCAGGAACCTTATTTACCTCATTCACTGCTGTATCTCCAGCACCTACAACTGTGCCTGGCCCTTAATTTGCACTCAGTAAACCTCTCAAGAATAATTAAATTACTGTTCATTGTGGAAGGAGATGAGAGAGCAAGATCAAAAATGCAGATTTACAATGTGGTTGTTAATATCTGAGAGGATGCTGACATCCGTATCCGTGGGAAGTTGGTGGTCTCTTTTATATTCTGGATGCAAGTAGGAAGGGTGGGTATTATGGCTAATTGTATTTATGTCTGAGTAGGTGGGTTGGGCGCAGTCCTGATGCAGTCTCTGACATGAGCCAGAAGGAGGTCTCTTTTTCTCTAGAAGTCTATGTATGTCCTAGATCGTGAAGCTTTTTTCTTTCCTACTGTTAGAGAAAGAGGAGAGTGTCCTCCTACAAGGACTTTTATATCCATCCAAGGGAAGTGTAGGTAGTGACGGAAGGAAGCATCTTATGGAACTCTGGGGTAGAAAGTGGCACAACCACATCTGAACAGCAAAAGGAGATTTTCAACATGAGGCTGTTGTTTAATAAAAAAAAAAAAAAAAAAGATGTTTGGAACGTACTCATAGCCAGTTATTGGAAACCAAGAAAACTTTAGGAAATAGCATTTTCTGTCCTTTTTTCCTTGAATATTGCATTTTTTAAAGGAAAGTGTCTTTTCTGGCATTTCTTTATATTGGCCAGCCAAGGCATGTTATTACGTAAATCCATGTGCAGTGTAAGATGAAAGTGATGAACTTGTTGGGGGTATGATCAAGTTAGCCACGCCCTGGCCTGCATTGCTTCTGTTTCCTCTGGTATTAAACAGACCTAGGAAATGACCATTCCCTCAGCACAGGCTGAATTTAAAAGATGAAGTTAAAGCTTGCTTTGTTGGGCTTCCCCGGTGGCGCAAGTGGTTGAGAATCCGCCTGCCAGTGCAGGGGACGCGGGTTCGATCCCTGGTCCGGGAAGATCCCACATGCCGCGGAGCAACTAAGCTCGTGTGCCACAACTACTGAGCCTGTGCTCTAGAGCCCGTGAGCCACAACTACTGAGCCCGTGTGCCACAACTACTGAAGCCCACGCGCCTAGAGCCCGTGCTCCACAATGAGAGAAGCCACTGCAATGAGAGGCCCAGGCACCGCAACAAAGAGTAGCCCCCGCTCGCCGCAACTAGAGAAAGCCCGCGCGCAGCAACGAAGACCCAACACAGACAAAAATAAATAAATAAATAAATAAAATTTTAAAAAAATTTTAAAAAAAAGCTTGCTTTGTTCAAGTGCGTATCTGGAGACTCTTTCTCCTGGTGTGTTTTTATTAGGCCCAAGTTTGTACCCCTGACCCCTGTCCTTCCAGTGCTGTGCCAGTGTTTTCATGTGTGTGCCTTTATGGAGCATCTGCTGTATACCAAACACATTGCAAGGTCCTGGAAAGACAAAGCTGAGTTAGACACATTCTCAACCTCCAGAGATTCTGCAGACAAGTGGACAGAGAGACCAGTAAATGAAAAACTGAAACACAGGAGCCACTTGGATTAACAGAGGGAAGTACAGGGGCAATGAGAGTAGAAGGCAGCAGGACACAGAGGGAGTCAGGCCCGGTATAGCGTTAAAGAGTCCAGGCTCTGGCACAGAAAACGAATTTATGGTTGCCAAAGAGAAAGTGAGGGGAGGTATAAATTTGGAGTTTGAGATTAACAGATACATGCCACTATATATAAAATAAACAACAAGGATGTACTATATAGCATAGAGAACTATATTCAATATCTTGTAATCTATAATGGAAAAGAATCTGAGAAGAATATATATATATTCTTTATATATACAGTATAGAAAACTGAATCACTTTGCTATACACCTGAAACTAACACAACACTGTAAATCAAATTAAGTCAACTTAAAAAAAAAAAAAGAGAGTGCAGGCTCTGGAACCAGGCTGTCTGGGTTTACAGTCTGGCTCTGCCATTTATAAGCTGTGTGACCCTGGACGTCTGCCTCTGCCATTTATAAGCTGTGTGACCCTAGGCTACTGACTTGACCTCTATGCCTCAGTTTGCTCACCTGCTAAATGGGGTAATAACCCATTTCATGAGGTTACTGAGATGATTAAAGGAGCACGCAAAGCGCTGGAAATGCTCCATAAAAGTCAGCTTTTATTATTGTCGGTAGTAGTGGCACATAATTATCAGTTGAGTTGAGTGAATACTACTTTACTGCTGTTACTGCAGAGAAGTTGCCCCTAAGCCAGCCGAAGGAGTTCACACAGGCTCCCCAGAAGTGTTGAGTTTTTAATTGAGACTTGAAGGCAGGCAGATACTGTAGGGAAAAGACGTGCTTGACAAAAAGAACACAATCTGCAAAGGTACAGAGAAGTGAGAGTGGCGGGGGGGAGCATTTAGGGACCTGTAAATAGGTTTGTGTGGGTGAAGGGCAAGTGCTCACAGGAGAGTGCCTGAGGGGCAGGCACGAGGTCACTGGGGCTTTGGAGACTGGGCTAAGGAGGTTGGACTTAATCCTACCACCTAGAGGAAGCCACTGAAGGATTTTCAGCAGGTTCGGGGGTCGCCTTGGGAGACTGGGAGGCAGCACCCCCAGTGGCCCCAACCCACAGCCTGTTGATTCTAAATGATGTCCCTCACCAGCCTCCTTCCCTATCATTTGGGCAGGAAATTCATGTGTGTGGATTTGATTTTGCTCATTGGGTATGATTTCTTTGGAGGGGGGCACAGATTAATAAAGTGAAAGGATATGTTTATGTAATTCCTTTCTACTCCCTACCCCTGCTAAGACATACAGAGATGTCTAGCTTACAGACTGATTTGAGAATCAGATGAAAGTGATAGACTCTTCCCTCAGAAAAATCACAAAGACATGATTTTCCAAAGACCCCACCTTAACCTCTCCCTGCACCCCCATCTTGGTCATCCAGAATGGCCCCCTACACGTGGTACAGTCTTTTTGACCCCAGGCTTGCCTGTGGTTTTTGTGTTCCCACCCCAAATTATTTTAAATTTAATTTGCTAGTACATCCCATCAATTCTCCATCTGCCATCAGTGCTATTATCTGACCATGTATGATGGGAGCAACCTTGGATCACTTGACAGTTATAATTAAAACTGAAAGTAATTACCTTATTTTGACCCATTCAAATTTAATTGAGAATATAGTGGCTAAGGGCATGGGCTCTGGAGACCAGCTACGTAGATTAGAATCCCAGCTCTGTCAGTATCTTATAACCTTGAGTAATTACTTAACCTCTCTGTGCCTCAGTTTCCTCCTTACAAAATGGGAATGATAATATACGTACCTCGTGAAGTTATTGTGAGGGTTCATTAAGGTAACATGGGAGCTTGCCGAGAACACATAGCAAGTACTATACAGTATTTGCCATTATTATGTTTTTTTTTAACATCTTTATTGGGGTATAATTGCTTTACAATGGTGTGTTAGTTTCTGCTTTATAACAAAGTGAATCAGTTATGCATATACATATGTTCCCATATCTCTTCCTATTATTATGTTATTATTTCTACTAAATGACATCATGGAATGTGGTAATTAATGATGAATTCCTAAGAGCAGGAAAATAGATAAACAAAATCTCCATGTGCATTTCACTCACTTTGGATCCTTGCCAGTACCTGAAGGCCAAGGATAGGTTCCCTAGGCCCATGCTGTCTGATACGGAAGCCACTAGCTGCTGTGGCTGTTGACTACTTGGACTGCTGCTAGCCCGAGTTGAAATGTACTGGGTCTTGAAGATTTAGTATGACAAAAAAAAAAAGCAAAATGTCTCATTAATCATTTTTTATATTGGTTGCATGTTGATAATATTGTGAGTAAATTCAGTTAAATAAATACTAAAATTGTCGTCTGTTTCTTTTTGCTTTTTTAATGTGGCCACTAGAAAATTTAAAGTTATATATGTGGCTTGTGTTATATTTCTGTTGAACAGCAGGGCTTTAGGCTCACCATTATCAATAAAATAAAAAGGTGTGGTTATCTGTGATCAGGTGATCACTATTGAAAAGCCTGGTACACTCCTCCTATTGCCCTTCAAGTTATACTGGACCATCCGTCTTTTAATCGGTTCCATAAAGGGAGTCATGGCTTGGTGCTAGCAGAAGGGAGTGGAGGGACCAAAGCAAGAGCAACAACCCGGGAGGCTTCCGCTGACTTGGAGGGGTTTGGACAAAAACACTACCATTTATAGTTATACTGGCCTCAGACTTTGAACACTCCCTGAAGGAGATGAGAGAATGCTCTCTGTTCAGGAAGTTGAAATATGTAGGCAAAAAACTCTCCCTATTCCATCAGGAGCCAGAAAAAGCTTTGCTAATCTTTAACTAAAAGAATAAATACTCAATGTGATGGCAGTCACTGGGATCGAAGGCACACCTTTCCAAATGTGATTTACTTACGGAATGCTTGTTTCATTCTATTTCAGATTTATTCCATCACCTAAAAACCTGGTAACGGTGGGCCACACAGAGTCTTACTGGTAAGTGCTCTTTCATTTTTAAAACAAAGTGACCGTTTGACGTCACTTTTGAAGTGATACTCACACTGCTAAGTTAGATGCATCTCTACTAGTACTATGATTAGATGTCTATTTATTTACATTTTTTTTTTCCTCTGAAATGATTTACGATGTTTCCATGCCTTAAAAAAACAGATCAATCCATGTTCTTTTGCTAAGAACATGATCAGGGAAAAGATCTA
The DNA here is from genome assembly GCF_039906515.1 of Pseudorca crassidens. Classification (NCBI taxonomy): domain Eukaryota; kingdom Metazoa; phylum Chordata; class Mammalia; order Artiodactyla; family Delphinidae; genus Pseudorca; species Pseudorca crassidens. Next base: position 58,143,183 of record NC_090297.1, on the reverse strand, counting down.
TGATTGCATGCCAAATACTATTAAAATAAAAACTTTTTTTGTGTGTTGAAACTATTTCCAGGCCCCTGTTGATAGTCTGCTTGTTTCAAACAGTATCCAAAACAACAAAGTGATATTTCAGCCAAGGAATTCAGACAGTTCCTTGCAGTGTGTTGTAATGAAGACTGGCTCATAGATGTAACATTAGCTTTCTTATTGCCCTATTTTTTCTCTCATCTCTCTTTAAACCTAAATGTGACTGTCATGAGATAACAGTTCTGTAGTGGTAGAAAACTTCCTTTAGAGCTGGGAAAGTAATGTACTTCTGAAGTGAAAAAGCTTCTGAGGCTTCAGGTGACACCACTCCCTGATATGTGGCGATAATGTTATTTGCATTGTGTATCAGTTAGCTTTTGCTGTATAACAAACCTCTTCAAAATTCACTGACTCAAAATAGCAATCATTTCTTTATCCCATAATTCTGTCGTTTGGCGATTTGGGCTGGGCCTAGGTGTGTGATTCTTTTGGTTTCAGCTAGGACCATTCATGTGTCTTCAATCAGCTGCAGGTCCAGGTCACCTAGGCTGGGGGTCACCTGGCTGTCCGCTGGAGTGATGACAATGACTAAGACATGTGTCTCACTGTCCTGCAGGCTACCCTGAGCTTGTGCACATGGCATTTGGGCAGGGTACCAAGAGACACAGCAGATGCGTCTGGAGGCCAAGGCTCAGAACTGCCACAGCATTGCTTCCACCACATTCTGTTGGCTAAAGAAGCTATGTGGCTAGTGTAGATTCAAGAGGTACAGGAATAGATTCTACCTCTCGGTGAGACGAGCTGCGGAATCACGTTGCAGGGAGGATGGTTACAGAGAGGGGAAGGTTTGCGGCCATTTTCACAATCCACCCTACAGTGTTTATGGGTCTCACGGAAACAGCTGTGATGGGATGAAAAGTGCCTGGAGAGTGAGAGGGCTCAGGTCACGCTCCCATCTCACAGCCCGTCCCCTCGGCCCGTTCTGATCGACAGACCCTGGGATCCTGGTCTTGCTGACTGCCGCCTGGCATCCCGGTCCGTTCAGCAGCATCCTGGCTGGTCTTGCCAATACCAGCTTTCCGCTCCCAGCCTCGCTTCATGGTACGCAGCACCGCCACACCAGTCTTCCTTCAATTCAACTTTCAGGAAGTTCCTCCTTTGCTCAGAGACTGTCAGTGCCCCCATTTCATCCACCACACCAGCCTAGACTCCTCTCTGGCTTCTCCACTTCCATTATCTGGCCCAGTCCTCTCTTGTTCAGCTCCCACTATTCCTTTTCCTCTAGCCAGACTAGCCTGTTTACCGTTTCTCCCGAGGACACCTCATGCAGCTCACCCCTTCTCTGCTTGGAAGTCCTCCTCATTCTGCAGGGCCCAGTAGAATCTTCCCTTCTCTGTAACGTGGCCTTCCCTGCCTCTTCCCACCATCTGTGATCTTCTCTGCTCCGAATACTTCAAAGCCAAACACTGTCTTCTGTCACGCACCCTTCTTCAGCTTCCTAGTCTTACCTCCTCAGTACCTGTGTCAGTGCCTTGAGAGCAGAAGGTTCCATGTGTCTCCCTTGTAGTACTCAGCACAGGGCCGAGAGGACAGTGGGTACTTAGTCAGCCAGGACCCTGCACCTGGTCACCCACCAGCAGCTCCCCAGGATCGCATGAGGTACCTGTTGAAATACAAGTTCACAGTCCCTTCACTGGGCCGTCTACGTTCATTAGGTGAACCTGGGGACCTTGAAGCACTCAGATGATTCTGATGTAATAGCTACAGAGTTGGCAACCACTTGTTGAGGAAAGAACAAGAAATTTATATGAGACTGGGGTTTGAGTCCTGGCTCTGCTACTTCTTGGCTCTAGGACCTTATAAATGGGACCTTTCTGAGCTTCAGTATCCTCATCTGTAAAACGGAAATAACATTTAACTTGAGGATTGCCAGGAAGATAAAAAAGGATGATGGAAAAGGGAATGAAGTACTGATACATGTTACAACATGGATAACCCCTGAACATGTTATGCTAAGTGAAAGAAGCCAGTTACAGATGTCCACATATAATGTGATTCCATTCATATGAAAATGCAGAATAGGGGAATCCTTGGAGACAGAAGTAGATTATTCATTGCTTAGGGCTGGGAGGTGAAAATGGGGGACGTGGGGAGATAGCTAAAGGTATAGGGTTTCCTTTTGGCGTGATGAAGACGTTCTAAAGTTCATTCTGGCAGTGGTTGCCCAGTGCCTGTAAATGTACTAAAAACCACTGAATTGTACATGAAAATGGGTGAATTGTATGGTATATGAATTATATCTCAATGAAGTTGTTTAAAAAAAGAATAAAAAGAAGTGTTCCCTCTTAAAAAAAAAAAAAAAAAGGATGATGTATACGCAAGTGCTTTATAAACCATAGAATGTAATTAAAATACATTAATTGATTATGGATCTGTGGCTAGCAGTTACCTCTGTGGTGGTAGTCATGGTAGTGATAGAGGAATAGACAGTGAGTAATCCAGTGGTGGAAGGATTAATAATTATAGCAACAGTAGTCATAATTAGTGTCTACTGTTCATTGAATGCCGACTGTATGCTGGCCACTGTGGTAACTGCTTCCCATAGAATTATTGGAAATTTACAAGAAGATCCCCTTGTTCAGTTGCATCTGTATCATAATTACAGCCTATTCCACCATTAGTGATTTAGTCCTTTGATTTCTCCCTCTTCATTCCTGAGAGAAATAGTTGGTTGAGCCGCTATCAGCCATTGACAGCTTACCAGTGTCAAGTACAGGGACCTGTAGAAGTGTGATCTGCTTTGATTGGTGGGAGAAGTTGGGGAAGGGAGAGCAAGCAACAGTACTAGGGAGAGAGTAGGTGTGGGACGTGCAGGAATGGACCACAGGGCACCCAACTGCCTGAGGAAGGATGGAGTAGGGGGAGGGGAGTGCAGGAGGGTTGGAGGGCGTGGTCTGAGACATTTGCTGACGTGACAGTTTGGCCCAGGGCTGTCTCTGGTCTAAGGCCCACCACATGCTCACGCTGCTTGCTTGGAACTTCCCTGTAACAGCTATCACAACAGGCAGCATTTATAAAACTGTCCTCTGTTCACTGTCTGATTCGTTGTACATTATTTTGATTGCTATTGATCTAGTGTATGTGCCTGTCTTCTTTCAAAGAGTTTTGAGGTAGCTTTTAAATACACATATATTAAGATTCAGACAAAGAAGGAAGGAAGGAAATTTGTGGGGAAGGAAAAGTAAGGTGAAATCCGAGATTAGGTTAGGCCCCCAGTTCTTAAGTGAGAGCCTGTACGCATACTAGCAGCCCCCATGGTCTGGCCTCTGAGTTCCTGAGCAGTCAGTACTAGGAAAACGTGCTCAGTTGGGAGTTCTTGGTGGCTAGAGGATAAAAGCACTCTAGTTACTCAGAAGAAGCAAGGTTGATTGTGATTCTTTCGAGACGTAGAGTAATTGCCCCCTGGGTGCTCAGGAGGAGGACGCCACCTAAGGCAGCGAACAACATCCCTATAGAAGTGACTGATGAGGACTGCCCTCCATGTAGACCAACGATGTGTGACACCTGAGTGCTGCCCAAGAAGCGCCTTCCAGCCCAGGTGTGCATTTCTCTGCTGGCCTTGCTTCACCCAAGTATAAAATGTAACATTTTCAGGGCTTCCCTGGTGGCGCAGTGGTTGAGAGTCCGCCTGCCGATGCAGGGGACGCGGGTTCGTGCCCCGGTCTGGGAAGATCCCACATGCCGCGGAGCAGCTGGGCCCGTGAGCCATGGCCGCTGAGCCTGCGCGTCCGGAGCCTGTGCTCCGCAACGGGAGAGGCCACAACAGTGAGAGGCCCGGGTACCGAAAAAAAAAAAAAAAGTAATATTTTCCGCTGTAATAACAAGCATATATATTCATCCCTCCTCCCTCCCGTGTGATGCATGTCACAGACCGTCATGGCTCTTGATGCTGAGCCCAGACGTTTGGCTATGGCCCAGGCTTGGCACACGAGTTGAGATCTCCTTACCATCCCAGTTCTAAAAGAATAATAAACAACTTCCTGGGACGTACTCAGTGAAAGTTATTTCTCCCAACTCCAAATCGTGCTATGCCCTGACTCAGTCTGCGGAGTGGCCTTTTGATGCACAGAATTTACACGGACCCTGTCCCCTGTGACCTGTGTGGCCCACTTCGCTTGCTCCACGTTCATCTCTCCTTCTGTTTTGAGCCCTGTGGCTCTACGTCATTTTAGGTACCAGAGTGTTCTGTACCTTTTGAGGGAACCAGGGCAGTTTGAGAAGCTCACTGGAATAAGATTAGTAGACTCCAAGGATGTATTGGATGGCAGCAAACTATAAACTGAGCTACTATTGTCCACTTATGTGATTTTCTTCTTCTAGTCGGTGACTTTAATAATTTTTGCAGCAGTAGTGTCTGAGGGGTTGGCAGCACTGGTAAGGGAGCAGAGGGTGATATGAAAGTAATGTGCATAGGATGAAAAAAAAGTTAATTCAGTAAGGATCATTGTCAGAGAGGAGCCCAGAATTCCACGAGGACTGTCCATAAATGGGAATTTCCTTTTGGGCTTTGTCTTCATTTAGATCAGGTTTCTTAGTTAGAATTATTTTGGTAGCAAGTAACAGAAGTCCAACTTAAACTAGTGTCGTGACTTAATGACTAACATGTCCGTGTTGGCATGGACTTCAGGCATGGGTGTATCCAGGTGTTCCAGAAAACATCAGGCCATTATCCTTCACTCTCTCCATCTCTTGATTCTGCTTAACTCTGTCAGCTTCATTCTTAGGCAGTCTCCCCCTCAGTACCTTGCAGAGGTAGCCATCAGCGTTACACTTCCATCATCTTCACAGCTGTGGTTCTCAGAGAAAAGAGAGTGCCTCTTTTGTCATTGTTCTAACAATAGTACCAAGGAGGTCTGGCCCAGTTTGGACTCCTTGCCTGAATCAACCTGGCTAGAAGTAGGCAGTAGACAATAAGCAGTATCTGCTTGGCCAGGGCTTGTTCATGTGTTCCTTGAAAGAGGATGAATCGTACCCGAAGCACATGGCACAGGGTCCCTAGGAAAAAGGAGGAATTTTGTTACCAGAAGAAAGGAAAGAAAGAGCATGCCAAGCAATTAAAATTTCTAGGTACCAGAGTGCACTGATGTAGAAATTCTTAATTTGGCGTCCATTAAACTTGAAAGGTTTAAAATTAGATTCAGCTTCAGTTACATTGACTACCTATTCCAAGTTTAGTATCATGATCAGACTAGCAACAGTGAGCATACTGAGAGGAGGAGTGTGGGTGACCCCACTGTGGGGTCACGTAGGCAGCTTTTGGCCTGACGACCTCAGGTCGTGTCCCTTGGATCTAGATTATTAACCTGAAGATGATGAATAGACTTCAGTGGATCTGTAATCCATTGAATGAATCAATGAATGGGCTTCTCTAATTATTTGCAAAATGCTGTGTATGTACTTTTTTTTTTTACTGGAGAAAGGGATCATGCTTCCATGATTTTTTCATAGGACTCCCTAGCCCCCTACTGCTTAAGAGAAGACTTACTCAAATTGTTTTAGATTTGGCTAGCTTAATCTTATGTGTTCATTTCTTTTCTTGGCTCAGCGAGTAGAGTTTAGCGTCCATGATAAACACAGCTCCCTATGGAACAGACACAGTGATGTCAGTGGCTGAGTATGTTGCATCAAATTGCATGTTGAGGGTTTTAGGCGTATATGTAAACTTTTCACAGTCGTAGTTGCCATTTACCTAATGCTTTTACTCTGGTGTTCACCCTGTGCTAAGTGCTTTATGTGCATTGTCTGAACTGTATATTTATACACGTGACTGTAATTCTCTGAACCTCAGGTTTGTTTTGGTATCACCTGCTGGAACCAGCTCCTTCGGCTGCCTCTCTGGGAACACAGGACACAAAGTCTGGCTTTTCCCTCTTCCCCGTGTCCTCTTTTGTGGGTCCACACCTCTCCACTCCCAACCCCCACGTGATAGAATCCTAGAACCCCAGAGTTGGAGGAGACTGCTGAGATTGTGCAGTTCAGTGGTTTTCAAACTTGGCTCTCTGCTTTTCTAGCTCAGGGACTCCTTAGAGGGAAGGATGGAAAGATCCCAAGATCCCTATCCTGCTTTTGTCATCACTGGCTGCTGAAAACTACTCATCTGGGAGAAGAGAGTCCAGAGTTCAATGTCAGACTTGTGGTTGAGTCCGAGCTACTACTCTGCTCACCTCCCTGTGTGACTCTGGGAAAGTTGCCTTACCTCTCTGAGCCACAGTTTCCTTTTCTGTCAAAGGGGTGATAATACCTGCCTCACAGAGCTGTTGGGGGCCTGGATGAGGTCATGTCTGTAGAGTCCTCGTCCCAGTGCCTGGCCCACAGGCACTGCTGCAAAGGTTAGCTGTGACTAGGACACTGTACAGCGCAGCTTGTGAGACATAATTAAGACACGGCTTTATTCTTGTCTCTCACCGTGCCTTTAAAGTTGATTCACTGGGGTGTGTCTTTCCCCATTTCCTGATAAAAACTTGATCAGGCCTATGACATTTCTGGTTACTCTTAGGTAACAAAAAGTCCTACGACCCCTATACGTGACACACATACACACACACACACACACACACACACATGCCGCATACTTTCTGGAAATTGGAAATGCTCACTTTAATCTATGAACGGTCAGTGTTTACTCCAAGAGGAGACTTCCCTCCATCTTGCCCACCATTCCAGGCCTGCCCAGGTGAGGCAGAGAGGGAGGAAAGCTCTTACCTGACCACTGTTGTCGCGCCTGACACTGGGTTCTCTGAGCCTGGCTGGTGGGTGAATGGACTCTCTTTTGCTTTCCTAGCTGTTTCCATGGTTGTCCTGAGGACTCCCACACCAGCACATTCCACCAGGACCTCCCAGGATTCGGGCAGTGCCTCTCCTTCTGCTGGTTGCTACCATCCTCCATCAGCTTCTCGTTCCCATACAGATTCTCTCTTTGGGGTTCCCTCATCCTCAGTCTGAAGCCCTGGTGGGTAGAGCCTGTTTCAAAGAGACCAGAGCTGGCATTCCTGGTGCCCTTTAACCCCCCATCGTGGGAGGGGGCGAGCAGGCCCTTTCTTCTACTCTGTCACCTTATATTGCTTCAGCTCCCTTCCCACATTTTGGTTCCTCAAGCAGATGTCACATACCAATCCCCAAACTCGAGGAGCCCTCCAGGTACTGTCTTTTGAAACTCTTGTCTCCAGGTTTGAGATGAAAAGTGGACTCCCACCACTCCACCCACCTTGGGGAGGCCAGGAATCAAAGCATTTCTGAGGAATCTGCCCCACAAAATCCTCCATCACTTTCCACTGTCCTGAACCTGTTAATATCCTCCTTATGGACCTTTGAACCAGCTAGGTCAACTTCTTAGGAATTTCCATATAGTGGTCTGGCCCCGGCTTTGGGATTTCCCATCTGCTGAATCGTGTTGCCACAATGGAAACTTCCACTTGAGCATCTTGTTATATTAACTGTTGGCCCAGTTCGAGGAACTCCTCTGCAACACCCTGAAAAGCGGTCCTTTAGCCTGTGCTTGAAAACTGTCCAGGCATGGCAAGCTCCCTCCCTCCCTCTCTCCCTCCCTCCCAAGAAGCATCCCATTCCGATTTTCAGATGCTTGGAGTTGTTGGAAAGATGCTGCTCCCATGAAGCCACGCCTGAGTCCCTGTAACCTTGCCTTTGATGGGATCCGAAGTGTGCACGTGAGGCTCGTCTGAGTAAATCTGCCTGGGCTGCAGGGATTCGAGTGGCAGCCAGGTTTGCACCAACACTCTGTTCTCTAAAACCACAGGGAAGCCTCTGACCTTGTCTCTGGGCCGGTTTTCTTTGCTGTCGCGCCAACAGCACATAACCCCAGCAGAAAGCTAGTATTGGGAAACTCTGTGCTCAAGCACCATTTCTCATGCTCATTACCCTAACTAATATCCTTTCTCTTGATCTGAGAGCTGATTTGCCTTGCTTCATGGGGGCATCTGGATCAGGAGTCCATCCACAGTTGATGAACTCCCCAAAATCAAGCCTTGCCGAATGTGCCCTACTGTCCTCCAAAGACACCCCATCCCTGCTTTTTTGCAGTTTTTCTCGTATGTTTAAGTGTCCTTTGGACTCAGCTGGTTGGTTTGCCTTCTCCCCAGCATCGTGAACTGGGCCTCTCTGCCAGGTGACCTTCTTTGTCATGTGCAAGTTGGGCCACTGTGACGGTGGATCCCACAACAAGTTGATCACTCTGTGTTTATGTTCCCCACCCCATGGTGAAGGCAGCGTCTCAGATGAGCGAGCGACATGTGCTAGCAAGCCTCTTGGGTCAGCTAAAGTTGAAGTCACTTTGGGGACAGTGGCCTAAGAAAATACTAAATGCGTTTTGGGTCGTTCCATCATGGACTGGTTCCCCTGGCAAGTCTCAACCTTATGTATCCAGATGTGAACCTGGTTTACATGCTAGTGTTACTTTTCATGCTGTCTACAAAGATGTGAGGTGCAGCTCCCTCCCTGTCTCCCCCGTCCCTGTGCCCTTCCTCCTGCCCCACATGATGCTGGAGACAGAGGCCCGGAGGGCAGAATTCATCTCCCCTAGCACTGCTCACCTGTCTTCTTCTCTTGGCATGAAAGAATATAGTGATTTTTACTGGGCCATTCAAAAATCTCTATATATGAAATAGCTTAACGGGCTGTTACTGAAAACAAACTTTCTATTAATATTTGTGTGCATTTTACAGTAGGGAGGTGGCATAGTATAAGCAGAGAGACTAGAGTTCAGACCATTCCTCAGCTGCTTGAGATGCTTTGGGCAGAGTGGTTTAGCATCTTTGCACTTCAGTTTCGTCATCTGTTAAATGGGGATGACAGTTGCCTTGCAAGAGGGCTGTATTAAAGGAACCAATGCATGTAATGAATTCAGCACAGTGGCCTGTCACATAGTATATATTCAATAAATGGGCTGTTATCATTGTTTGCATTTGACGGTTGTGATGATTTCTAAAAAACTTTTAAAGCCTTGAAAACAAGTGTCAATCCTCCAGCAACAGTTGAGCAAGTCACTTACTCTTAAAGTCTCAAATTTCACATGAATAAGTGGAGGATAATCCTGTACCGGGTTACTGAGAGGATTAAGTGAAATAATCTATATGAAATGCTCAGCACAGGCCTGGCACATAGTAAGCACCCCAATAATGGTGGCCATTAAATGATATATTCCCATCACAATATTAGCTCCATTTTACAGATGAGAATTTGCAGGACACTTTTCTCCTTGTGATAAATGGCTTCATGAAGACACTTTTATATGTAAGAAGTTGTTCTCACTGTTTTGTTCAAGAAAGAACAAGAACATTTAGCAGCTGGTTTGCTTATAAATACCAAACTGTAGCATATATGAAAGTAAGCTATATAACTAAACCAAATGGCTTTCCATTTTTTTAGGCTTCGCCTCATTTCCTTTTAAGTTTTGAGTAAGTGATTTTGCCACTAGATTAGGAGAGTTTATATATTATTTTTACAAGTCCCGTGGAAACATGCAAGCATAGCTATATTTAGCTAGATACTCTAAATTCACATCAATTTATTTTGTGCTCTTGCAATAAAGATGCATGGTGGGCACCTTCCTGGCATCCAGGGAGGTCTTGGAAGGGGCCATGGAGGAGAAGACAGGGCCAGACTATAACAAGATGACCCAAACTGGAGATCGCGGCTTGGTCAGGAGGGTGGCGAGCTGGCCAGGGCGGAGCAGGGATTCCTGACAGGGAGCTTTTCTCCTCTCACAGGGCAACACCTGCACTCCGTTGAGCAGTTCGTCCCTAGGGTCCTCTTGGAGCAATGGGCAGTCCTGAGCAACAGAGCTCCTGTCCCCTTGCTTCCTACTGACCAGGTGCCCGTGCTGCACCAAGTAGCAGGTTTGCGAAGAATGATGATGACATCATTGTTTGTTGGGCTGATACTGAAGTTTGTGTCACTCATGCCTGGACACCTTCGGTGAGGAATGGTCCAGGTGAGCAGGAAACCTGTTCATAGGTTGGGTCTGACTTACTCACCCCTGCAGACAGACAGTTCAGCAGTAATCTTCCTTGATGTGGAAACTTGAAATGTGGCCGGGAAGCCAGAAAGAAGGGAGGGACGGGTAGGGGACCAAGCAGTGGGGCCACTTGAGTTGGTGGGTCAGCAAGTGTGTACGGAGCATCTGCCACGCGTGCGGGCAGGATGAAGAGGAAGCGGAACCGAACCTCCTGCCTTCTTCCCTGCCCAGCTCCGTAGCCCACTCCCTGAGGCAGGGACTGAACCAACGCACGTGGCCTTAGAGAAACCCCCCATTGCCGTTTTGTGGGTAAGGCTCACGAGAGCCCCCTGCCGCCACACATGCTCAACTCCAGGGCCCACGAAGGAGCTGATGGCGGTTATGAAGCTTAAGCCTCAGGATCTCTCATCGGCAAGGACCCCTTCTGATGTCCTGTAGCTCATTCCTAATTTTGCATTCTTTTTTTAAAGAGGCCCCCGAATTGTACAAGGCTCAGGATCCACAAAAAACTGGATCTGTCCCCGGACCTGGGAGAACTAGCGCAGCGCTCCGCGTCTTTCCCTCCACCCCATTTTGCCTTCACCAAGACACTAAAAGTCCAGTTTGCTTCTGAACTCAGGAACAGGCTTTGGCCCTGTGTGTGTGTGTGTGTGTGTGTGTGTGTGTGTGTGTGTGTGTGTCCTCTGCTGTGGCTTGACCCAGCTAGACCTGAGTTCCCTCCCAGAGCTCCTAACCCCGTGAGTGAGGGGGAGGGAGGTCCAGCCAAGAATTGCTGTCTGGGCTTCTTCCTGGCCACCAGACACCCTCCCCCAGGGTGGAAAGGTCCCACCGTTCCTGCAGGAAGGCAGGGCGGGTGCTCTCAGCCCTCCCGTGGCTTTGTGGTTGCCGGGAGGGAGGCCCTGCAAAGGAGCCGGGCAGGAGGGAACCAGCCCCGTGTGAGGCATCAGCTGGCTAAAATACGCCTGGTGGAAAATTCTCCTTTAAGGAAAAAAAAAAAAGTAATATCCTTGAAACTGTATCAGCTTTGGCAAAACCATAACTCTGATCTCAAGTTTTGGGAGAACGGGCCTGCCAACCTACAGGACTGTGCAGATAATGTGTGGCTGGCTCGCTCTCAGCCATAATCATGACCCTTCCCTCTCATGCCGCACAAGGGCTGGAGTGCTTTGCTAATCAGTCAGGATTAAATGTACTGAGAAGAAGCGAAAGGAGGGGAAAGGCCCTTTTTGTATGTGAGCGTCTTTCTACCACTATGCAAAAGGATACCCAAGTTTGAAAATAATTTTCTCTTTCAGTCAAATGCTGGCCAACTTCACCCCCTGGTGGAGAGATAGAGAACTGTGTAAAATGAGCCATCAGGCATCCTTGTCATGACTGATAATCTGGAAATTCTCAGCCTGTGATGAGTTAGGACAGTGAAAGGGGCTGGGTGTATAAGGTTTTGGGGTTTGGGGGTGGGTTTTTTGCCTTGAAACTAACTGTTTCTAAACTTAGGGTTAAATTTTTTTTAATATCTGTAAAGAGTGAAATGGTTAAAATGCCACTAGGTTTAAGGCTCACACCTATTAAACTGTAGTGAGCTTTTTTGCCAAAGCTCTGCCACCAGTGCTAGTTATGGCCAATCCTTACCGGTCTGTAGGCTTCTTTTACTCCTTGAGATTGTGGCAGAGACATAGAACCAACCAGAAAACAGGGATTTCAGCCACCAACTGGATATCTATTAGTGATCCTGACTTTCAGACTCCAGCTCACCACGGCCCACGTTGACGTCTTTTGCTTTAGTGCTGCGAGTTTAAATTATTTGCCTTAGTTCATTTACACTTACTGCTAACAGCTTCCAGAAAGTCAGATTTGGGCTAACTAGGTGATAGCCATTTCACTACTATTTCCTACATATTTTTAAAAGGAAAATGCAAAACAGAAGGATAATGGTTGAAATATAAAAACCTTCCCATATATGTCATCTTCTGTTGAAATATGATTTTATCCTGACACCTTTATCAATCTTTTGTTAATTATTCAACTGCTTTTAAATACCAGAACTGACCTGACTGTTTAGCTTCTGTTGTGTCTTCAATAATAAGAGCCTTCCTGATAGAGTCTCATCTGCTATCTTTCGTTCACCAAGTGGTAGTTCGTGTCCCTGGTGAACGTTTATCATCTCCATTGTCCTGGATCTCCATCCCCCAAGTGGAGGATACAATCGTAGTGTTTATATTAGTAATGCTTTTAATAGTTTTTTTTTTTTTAAAAACCTTTCTCTGCTCTCAGAAACCCTTAGGTGCACTTCAGATTTGAGAGCCTGGCATTGTAAGAGGCTGTTTGTTACTCATACATCAGATTAACTGCCTTGGGGCTGTTTTTCCTCAAAAGAAAGATGTGAAAGAAAATGAATGTGCACACACACCTTGTAGGTTCATGTAATTGTTTTCAATATTTAATAGAGTTTTCTAATGATTATTGATCATATTTTTATATATATTGTCTAATTTTTTATCTCACGAAATTTTTATGTAAGAAAAACAATTTTTTGATGGTATCATCTGTTTGCTTTTTCCCCAGGTGTATGGAAACCAGTTGTCCTAAGCACTAAATAGGCATTATTTGGAGGTGGGGGGGTATGTTTCTCCCAGGATTAGTTCCTGGGAGAATCCTCTAGTTTCTTGCCTTTTGACTCACTCTGACACAACCCAGAGGAGGGAATGGGCCTGGGGAGCTGGACGTGCTGCTGGCCCAGCCTCAGGCCACAGCACAGCACAGACTGGTTGCTTTTCTTTCCTTGCTCGTGGCTGCAGCCACCACCCCAGTTGTTTGAGGAGATCACACACACACACACACACACACACACACACACACGCGCGCGCGCGCACACACACACACACACACACTCCTCTCTTCCTGGCCATCTGTCCCCTTTCCACTGTTAAAACTGGCCATTAATCTAATGTTGAGACAGCCTGACTCATTAATGATTCCTTGATGTCCAGGTAACTGCAAGGCTGAGCAACGTCAGAATGGTTTGTAAGTTCCCTCTAATTTCTGGGCATTTTCAAGCTTTCATTATTATTCACAAATGGCCGCACCCTGAAGTTCAGACTCTGCTGACCAGGACGAACAGGAAGGAGAAGGGCACACTTTAGAAATGCATATTTGGGTTTGGTCGATCTGGGGGTTCATGTTTTTGGTAAAGGGCAGGTTTTGCAGATATTTTGAGGATAGTCGTGATAAGTATTGTGGGATGGAACTGGAGAGGCTCCCTTTTTCCTCTGTGCGTCCCAGCTGCAGCCATAGCGCCTCTGTGTCTGTCTCAGAGCACCAGGCTCTTGCCTGCTCCATCTGGAGCGCCCCCTCTCGTTATTTGATACCAGGGTGTTTCATAGCCCTTAGAATAATCTGTATTACCATATTTATTTCTTTACACGAGAGCTTGATGTCAGCACCTAGAAGAATACTAGCACAAAGCAGACACTCTGAAAATTTCAAATGAATGACGGAACACACAAACAAAAGAATGAACAAGTGAACAAACGAACACATGTATTCAGGGTCAATCATGAGAGGAGCAGTGCTGTTTGTAACCATACTTTAAGACAAAGCTTATTGAAACAGCAGTGCAATATTATTTTTTGTCTCCCTAAATTAAAATATATCTTATAATATGCCAGTGTGCAAGGCCGGTTATCAGTTGTGGGACTGCACATGGACAGCAGCATCTTAGAACAAGTTGTTAATATCATATCCTTAAATATAGAAGTGAATGGAGAAAGGCCAATGGATAGTTGGTAGGCAGAAAGAGAAAGAGCTTCACTTTGCAATTACAGCAAAATTATAAAAGAGCCCAAGATTCTGCAATCAGGAAATGCCTATGTAAAATGGAATCTTACTGAAATCATTAAAAATTATGTGTATTCACTTCTGTGGGCTAGAAGTGCAAAACCTGAATCTGATCAGGAAGAAACAGCTGACAAACCCAAATTGAGGAGCGTTGTACAACATAACCGGACCTTTACTCTTAGAAATATCAACTCCGTGAAATATCAATACAAAGACTTAGGAACCGTCCCAGATTAAAAGAGACTAAAGAGGAAAGACGAATGCCGCATAGAATTTTAGATTTTCTTTTGCTGTAAAGGCATTATTGGGAGAATTGCCGGAATCTGAGTAAGGTTGCAGATTGGATAACGGCAGTATATTAATTGTAGTGAGGTTGTTTAAGAGAACTCCTTGGTGGTACAGTGGTTGAGAATCTGCCTGCCAGTGCAGGGGACACGGGTTCGAGCCCTGGTCTGGGAAGATCCCGCATGCCACGGAGCAACTGGGCCCGTGAGCCACAATTACTGAGCCTGCGCGTCTGGAGCCTGTGCTCCGCAACAAGAGAGGCCGCGATAGTGAGAGGCCCCCGCTTGCCACAACTAGAGAAAGCCCTTGCACAGTAACGAAGCCCCAACACAGCCATAAATAAATTAATTAATTAAAAAAGAAAAAAGAGAACTCCTTATTTGTAGAAAATACACACTGAAGTATTTAGGGGTAAAAAAACATCATGTCTCTCTCTTCCGCCCTGCCCACCCCGCCCCGCCCTCAGAGGGAGAGTGCAGGGAAATTAAACTAAATATAATAAAATGTTGACATTTGAGGAATCCAAATCTGGGTGAAGGGTATCAGAGAATTCTTTGTACTATTCCTGCAACTTTTCTCTAGGTCTGAAATTATGTCAAAATAAAAGTTTTAAAACAGGATGCTTATGAAGAGATTATAATCACTTCAGGAAATGTCACTGCTGAAAAGGAGCAAAACATAAAATTGTATAATAGAGTGTGATTTCAGCTACTTTAAAAACTCATGGAGAAAAGATAAGGAAATATAGCAACATGTTAACTTTTGTTATCTTGTATCCATGTTAATGTATCTCACACGTTTTTCTCTAAGTAGCATGCATTTCTTGAAAAATAAGGAGGAAACCAAACTTCTCAAGAAAGATGATGGCTAACTCTCAAAGAAAGAAGACCTGAGTGGATCTTGTCCTTTGTGTCTTTACCCCCATGCGCTTCATTCTGGTAGAAGGATGCTGTATATGTATGAATGTACACACATACTTTTTTAAACTTTTGTTTTTCTTTAATGACATTTCAAAGGAAATCCTATATTGGGCAGGAGCTGAAACGAAATGACCTCTTAAGCCCTGGAATTCCTTGCTCTACTTTCCAGTTCTTTGCAAGTCAGTACCTCTGCAATCCAGACAGGGTGCTGGGTACTGAGTGCATAAGGATGGGTAAGCCACCCAGTCCATATTCTGCATTCACAGTCCACAGACAGACAAACCAGTGATTTTGATCTCGGGCTAGGTACTATGGGAGCATAGCAGCTCTTACGATGGGCAGGCCTGGCTTGCGGCAGGGGTAGTGGTTGGGCAAGGCAGGCATGGATCTCTAGACCTAGAAAGTTAAGTGAGATTTTGCCATTCGGAGAAGGGTAGCAGAGCATTGCAGGCTGAACATTTCAGTGTATCTAGCGTATGTCCTCACTCTGGCCCACTGGAGTGTCATTCTGGAGACCCCGGCCAGGGAGGTGAGGGTTTTACAAAACTGGGAAGCTCCAGGTCCCACAGGGTCTGCTTTCCCAGGTTTAGGAGGAAGTGGTCCTGCTGCAGGAAGCAGGAGGAGGCTCCCTGTGGCTCTGGAGCAAAGGCCCCCCATGAACCCAATGCCTCCATTTGCAGAATCACTGTGGGAGTTTGCCTGATCGCTCCCACTACAGATACAGCATAGATACACCAGGGAGGACAGAAAAAAGGTGATGGCAATACCATGTTGGAGAGTTTGCTGATCTCTGATGTACTCAGTGGAACTGCTGGAACGTGCTTTATTCATTTGGTATCAGAAATAAAGCCAAGGGGTCGGTCTGCCTGCACGTGGCCTCGCAGGCTCTGCAACTGTTTTTGGAGTCCCAGAGTTACGCCGAAAACAATGTTGCTGTTGAGAAGTGTGCTCCTTATTTTCCTGGACAGTAACTGCTCTTTGAACCATCTTTTGCTTGGGCCCATTTTCCATTCTAGTCCTCAGAGCCTGAGGACACCAGTACGTAAGTAATTTTAATCCACCATGTAACTAGATCAGAGACAAAATAGTGGTTAAGAATCCTACACCTGGTTTGGGTTGGAAGCTTCTCTCCATTTATCTTGGAACCTTTTTTTTTTTAACCATTTTAGATCATGATTTTTTTTTTACTCAGGTATTATTTCCATTTTAAACATATCTCATAGTTTGGAAAAGGGATTGCACGAGCTTATATTAATTCAGGATGTAACATATAGTAAGTATTTGATAGCTATCAGTTATTATTAATAAGCATTGATTAGCACTGTGGATGAAGAGAAAGCCCTAGATTCTTGGTTAAGTGACATGGTTTCTAGTCTAAGCTCTACCCCGAAAGTCCTAGAAGTAAAAAGAAACAGCTGGAAGGAGGCCTTAGAAATTTTTTAGCATCTAGTCCAACAACCTCATTTTCAGAAACTTAGAAAGGTTTATTAATCATAGCTTACATGTTCTCCCACTCATTTTTTTAAAAAATATATTTTTATTTTTGGCTGCGTTGGGTCTCTGTTGCTGTGCTTGGGCTTTCTCTAGTTGTGGCGAGCGGGGGCTACTCTTCGTTGCGGTGCGCGGGCTTCTCATTGGGTGGCTTCGCTTGTTGTGGAGCACGGGCTGTAGGCCTGCGGGCTTCAGTAGTTGTCTCCCACTCATTTTTAAAGCGAGAGTAATAATCAGAGAATAAGTCCTTGATTTATATCAACTAGTGTTGTCATGTTGATTCCCAGTTTTATTATCTTCCTCTCTCATTGGACTATGAAGATAGACTTGTCCTCCTTGCTTATTGTCATGTCCCCACCATCTGCCACAGCAATGGGCACGTAGTAGGTGCTCAGCCAATGTCTGTTGAATGATTGAAGGAAGCATCTTGCTGAAGGTGGAATTTAGGCAAAGTCTGAATCAGAACATGTCCTAACTCTAGGGTGCAGGTTTTCCACACTGTTCATGTTGGCTTCCTTCTCTCTTTAACTTTAGGCAACGTGCTTCATTCATTTCTCTCTTTCTTCACCTTGGATTTGATCCGTCAGGTCCCTCCTGCCGTTTGGGAAGACCTATGGTTGTGTGCTTGAATGGCCACTAGGTGGCAGGGTTGGACAAAGGGGAAAAAAAAAAAAAAAGGACCCGTTGCCCTACCAAGAGAATAATGGGAGTGATCTTATACCCTTATAGCCTTGGATGAGTTGGGGGAACTTACCTTGAGAGGGAGGCAGGTATCCCAGGGTTTGTGTGCATGGATTTAGGTTAGCTCTGCTCCCACCAGCGGACCTCAGACACCCTGAAACTTCCCCAGGGCCCTTGTTTTAGCTATGTCATGCGTGTAACATGCTCAGCACTTTGCCAGGGTAGAGGAAGAGCTCTGTAAGGTTAGCAGCTGAGTCTACTTCTGGTGTTTGATACCACAGAACACCACTTTGCTGTTCCCTGCCAAGCCAAGTGGACAGGCCTTAGAAGCATTTGCAGGAGAAGCACGTGTGCCTTGCTCCCTGTTTTACAAAGCCAGAATTTTAAATAGCTGCTTAAAGGGAAAAGTGGATGGCATGTCAGTATCAGGTTAAAGGGAAGCCTGGAATATTTGGAGGGACATCAGAACTCCTGAGAGAGTCACGGTGGAGCTTACTCAATACAAAGCACAGTGTTTTGTGCATAACTGGGTGGAAGGGGGTGATGGGGGGATAGTCACAAAATGTCTTTTGCTCAAATTGTTCAAAGAAAGAATTTCTTTGGTGTCTTATTTTTATAATAATTTGGGGAGGATCTTCTAGGAATAGCAATGACTAGCATTCATTACACAACTTACTATGTGCAAACTATTATGCTAAACACCATACGTTCATTATTCTATTTAATCCTTACAACAGCCCTATGAGGTAGGTTTGGTTATTATGCCCATTTTATAGATGAGGAAATTGAGGTGCAAGAAGAGTATAATAAGAATAGCCAACAGGTATTGAGTACTTACTTACTAGAGGTCAGGAGTTACTCTAAGTGCTTTAAGTATCATCCTTACAACCATCCTATAAGGTAGATGCTATTATTACCTTCATTTTACAGATAAGGAAACAGGCACAGAGAGGTTATGTAACCTTGTCAAGGTCACACAGGGAGTGAGTGGAAGTCAGAACACAAACCCTGGCCCACTTGATTCCAGAGTTGTTTGTTTGTTTGTTTACCTCTGTACTATGCTGTCACCCACAATGCTTTGTATGCAGTAGGAACGTGATAAGTATTTATTGAATTGAATAGTTCTCAGACTATAATTAGCCAACACAGAGAAGCCTCCCTAAGGAAGAACTATACAGGTCTTCACACCCCCACTCAAAACCACACCGGCCTCCATTAGTATTATGGGATACATATGCAGCCCCATGAGCTGGATTTTGCTCCTGACTCTTTGTTGGTAGAAAGATACTCTTTCATTGGAACAGTGAGGAAAAGGCTATCATTGTGGCAAATGTTTCCAGGAAACACTTCCACAGGGAGCATCTCAGCGCATTTTATCTGCTTCACGCTTTTCTGGCAGGTGTTTCTTGGGCTTGTTTGTTCTGGTAGAGTGGTGTCTGGCAGCATCTCTTTAGCCTCAAAAAGCCAAGGCCGGAGGGTTGCAGGGTGTCAAGCCAGCCCTGGAGGTTGTACCATCAGTGTGTGCACCCAAGCAACCCTCGGACGGGCCCACTCCCTGGTCCTGACGCCTGGCCGGTGCCAGGGGACGTGAGCAGCTGAGGGGACCCGCTGCCTCTGTTAGTGAGCTGACCGCTGAGACCGGCCAATATTTTCGGTCATCACGGTGCCGATGAGGCCTTAGGAAGAAAAGCAGGACCCAGGCCTCATAAATTATTCTGTGGTTACAATAATTCAGTCCCAGGGCTTTGCTTGCTTGTTTTTTTATGTGTCACTGCAATAGGAAACCCAAAAGAAGTTAGACTAAAACCTTCTCCTCAGACCTGTGGCTCTGAGCACGGAGACTTGGTTTTGGAACCCTCCATCCGCTGCTGCTTCTCTGTACGTGAACTGTGCCGTCTGGAGTCTTCCTCAGAACTTCTCAGCATCTCTGTGGGCATGTGTGAACTACAGGCCCCGGGTTCAGCCTTCTCGAGGAAAGCAATGATTTCTCTCTGAATATTTCTCCCTTGAAATAGAAGATGTTTTTTCACTGTAACCGAAAGTATGCATGTCAAAGGAGACGCAGGGAGAGTTTGGAGCTGTTGGAGGGGGAGGCGGTAGTCCGTAGAACAAATTCCCTGAGCAGGCAAAGGTGGAAGGTTGAGGGCACAGGTAGAAGGGCTCCCATCTGTCATTGCTCCTTTGGACGCATGACTTGGCACGTTCTGGCCATGCTGGTCTTGTGCTCACCTTCCCAGGGTGTAGGTGGAAGTGGATGGATGTCTGCTGTGTGTCATTAACAAAGCTACTAGACACTTTCAAGGCAGAAGAGGTGGAAGTGAGAGGCCGAGGTGATGCTAGGTTCAAGTGGGTATTTTCCCGTCTCCTGTCTGGAGCAGTGCTTCCTGCATGTTCTCTCATAATGGCTCACCTAGAAACGTCATACCGTGGTAGGGAGGAAGATGGCCCCAGTTTGAGGCTCTGGACAGCCAGGCAGGGCATCAGCCCCAGAACCTTAACCCGGGGGACTGGCTGAGAGGCTCTCAGCTAGAGAATCGTCAACCCCCAAGTGCAGATTACCCCTGTGCTCGGTTATCCAGGACCCTTAATTTACCAAACCCTTTTGCTGCCCAAAGTTGGAAGTTCAAGGCAGGTGTTTGATTTTAGAGATTCTGAGGTCCAGCCCCTTCATGGGACTTTTAAAAAAACTGAGGGTCAAAGAGGCCTGAGCTGGGTCACTGTGTTGGGACCAGGATCGTCCCTGCGGTGCACGTGACCATGGGATAGGTGTGAATGAAGGGGCATGACGTCACACACTCACGGGCATGTGTGCACACATGTACATCCATATACACACATGCCAGGTTCAACAGGGCTACTCTGCTTCTTTTAAAGTATCAGGCTCTCATATTTAATTCTAACAAAGAGTTTTACCAGCAGGTAGAAATTTTAAACCACTAGGCTGTGCCATGTTGCCTCCAACTCAAACCCATTCTCTGTCCTGAATTCAAAAGATGGGAGGCTTGGTATCCAGAGCTCTCACCCTATGGGCAACATCCACAGCACCACAAGCTCTTAAAGACCCATGCCTGATGTCATTTGTCATCAACCTGTTTCTAGCCTGAGAGGAGACCTCTGTTATTCTGCAGTAAATTACTGCAGTTGCCTCCCAACTGGTCTCCCGGAGTCCAGCCTTGCCTCTTGCACCCCATAATGTAGCCAGAATGGGCTTGTTATAAACTACAAGCCTGATCGTGCTCCTCCTTTGTCCTCCTTTCTTTGTGCCCCTTTGATTAACTGGCTCCCCCGCTGCATTCAGATGCAGCATAAATGTTCCTCTGGGGGGCCTCCCCGACTCACCAAGTCTGGCCTGGGCATCCCTGTGTACCCTCTACCTAACCTCTTATAACAGTGACCACACTGTTTGGAAGTTGTCTGTTTTTCTCCACCCACCCTGCAGGTGCAAAGCCTCTTAGGACAGTGGGCCTGTCTTATCTGTGGTTGTGACCCCAGGGCCTGGCACAAACAAGATGGGCATTCAGTGCACACTCAGCAGGCACGTCTGCTGCTTGCACTTTAGTTTTTGCTTCATTCTCCAATGCCTGGCTCTGCTTGTTGTTCAGTTTTAAAGCCTCAGCATCTTGGTGGGATCAAGGCTCTCATATAAACAAACAACAACTTAACCACTAGTGATGTCCCAGGACCAGGATATATTTAGCACAGTTTGTTCATAATTACTGTTCATCATTATGAGCCTAGGACACTATAAAAGTCTTAAGTGCCCTCAACTCATCAGAGGCAAATTATTCATTTAGCAAACATTTTGAGTGTCTACCTTGTACTAAGCATGTGCTCGGCACTATAAGGTGTATAAGGATGGATGAGCTAGGTTCTGCCTCCTGGAGTTGACCATAGAACTTTTGTATTTTTTGTTGAACATTCGAAAAACATAAGCAAAAACAGAACAAATTAAGCCCCTGAGGAAGGTGAGACCCATGTGAAGGGTATTGGCACCTCACAGTATGAGGCCCAGAAGACATTCAAGCAAGGAGTGGGATAACCAAGCCTGCCTTTGGGGGCTACAAGGATATATCAAATGCAAACATGGCCTTTAAAAAGCCCATGGTCTCACAGGAGAAACAAGATTTATACCTAAGTGCCTCTAAGACAAAATAGAAAGTGAAAATGCCCTAAGAAGCTGTATCTGTTTGGGCTGCAAGTAATAGAAAATCCAACTCAAAAGGGCCTAAACCAAAAAGGGGACTTAGTATCTCACCTAAAAAAAAAGTGTCCAGATGTAGGCTGTCCCCAGTTGCCCAATTTAGTGCTCATTGACAACATCAAGTTCTATCTATGTGTCAACCTCAAAGCATCAGCTAGCTCTCCTCATAGGTACCGAAAGGCTGCAGGCATCCCATCCTCTCACACCAGTGCCAAAGCAGATAAAGAATGGTTTCTTATGCATCCCTGTTTAAGAATGAAGAGACCTTTCAAAAGCCACCAACCAACTTCCCATTATGTCTTCTTGGCCGGAACTGAGACATGCTCACCCCTAAATTCATCCCTGACAAATAGGATGGGGTCATTTCCGTGCCCTAGCCTAGACCCATCTAGATCTGCCCTAATCACATGAGGAAATGGTGCCTTCGTTCTGCCGCGAGGAGGAAGGGGGAGATGGCCACTGAGTGGCGGGCTGGAGGGCCTGCCAGAGGGAGTGATAAGGTAGCTCATGTTGTTCAGAGGAAAGCAAGGTGCGCCCTCGGTGGAGAAGACCAACAGGCATGCTCCTACAGGCGCCGTGGAAGCATATCATCGAGGCTTCCGGGAGGAAGCGACAGCTACGTTGGGGAAGAAGTCTGAAAAGGGGAGGACACGATCAGATTTTTCTTTCAGGAATCAGTGGCTGTGAGGAAGGGATTGATCGGGATTCGGAAGGCAGACCAACCAGCAAAGCTGTCACAGTGTTGCAGTAATCCCGTGGGGAGCTGCCCGTGGTCCCAGCCAGCGTGGTAGCAATGGGGATAAAAGCGTACCCACCTGAGAAGTATTGGGGAGGTCGAGCGAGCAGCACGAGGAGCAAGAAGCTGTGGTGCAGAGTGGGAGGAGGCCCGGGTGACTCCCGAGCGGCTGCTTGGGCAGCTGCCCGGATGGTGGATGGTGACGCCACTCCCCGAGCGGATCCCGGCGGTGGGCGTGAAGGATGAGTGGTGCAGGTGGCACCCGAGCTTAGCGTGGGCGGCGGGTGGGGGCGGAAGGAGCTGAGAGGTAGTCAGCCGGAAGTCAGCGCAGGGCTCGGAGGGTCCCCCTGGGAGGCTACGCCTGATCCTCCTAAGAATCCGTGCGGAGAGGTGGTGAGGAGAGGAGGCGAGAAGACGCCGTGAGCAGTGATAGAAAGGCCACAGCTCCGCAGGCTGGGGCAGGGCATGGCCGGTTCTCACGGGGGACGGTGGAGCGGGCTGCACAGGGACTGGAGGACAGCGGGCCGGACCCGAGGGGGATGGGGATGTGCTGGTGACAGCCCGGGGCCCCGTCCATGGGAAAGGAGAAGTGGTAACCTGCTTTTCACCTGGCACGGTGCTTAAAGGCACTATCACATTTTCTGGGTGCCGCCGGGCCTGCTGGGGCAGGTGTTCCCTCGTGAACAAGCGCAGAAACCGCGGCGCAAGAAAACTCCCCGCGCGGGAGGGGTGGGGGGCGGTCCCGGAAGCAGCTCCCTGCTCTCCCCACTCAGGCCAGTGCTGTTTTTACTAAAAATCTCTGCAAAGAATCTTTATGCAGCACTGCACAAGCATGTTAGTAAGTGCTAGGATTACAGAACTGAGGCGAACACGATCCCATTTGGAAGGCAGAGAAAGGCACACACAAAAAATTGCAGTGAAGAGTGAAGGTAGAAACATAGGAGCAGAGAATGAGGGACCGCTCAGAGGAGAGTGAGGCCAAGAGCAGATGCCAGCAGGCCACTGGGGGCTGCCCCGGACCCTGCCTCATTTCTGCCCCCACCCCCCTCCCGCACCCGCACGCCTTGCTGTTAGGATGTTAAGTAACCACCAGAGGTAGCAGTTGTCACGGATCATCTGTTCAGTGTAGAGCATGAGTTGGAGCTTATTTGAAAACAGGAGCTTTAAAAAAACACACAGAAACAAAAACATTCTTACAACATATTTATCAAACACCCACTATGAACTCAGCCACGTGCCGGGGGCTGTGCATCCAAAGGTGACTAAGACGTGGGTCTTGCCTTCATGAAGTTGAATAGAGAAGGCAAAACAGCCACATGAGCTTGCTTTTGTAATACAACAAGGGCAGTGCAGTGGTGGCACTGGAGGAGGCTAAAGGGAGGCCACCAGCTCAGCCAGGGAGTCACCAGGGAAAGTTGCTGGAAGCTGTGATACAGATCAGGTTCAAGCTACCCTTGCCTGCTTTGGGATTTTTGTAAGGACACACGGACATAAGTTGGCACTTAGGCATTAAGTGTCTGGCACACAATAAACATGCAGTGACCGAGAGCTAATATTATTTGCAGCTCAGATTAGCAGAGGGATAAGCTGAGAATAGAGAGGTTGTTGCTAAAATAATGATACCTTCAGTCAACTGGTGCATTAAAGGTAAAAAATTAAAGTACTAAATCAACTAGAACAGGACTAGCTAATTGTTTGCAACTTATGTGTCACCTACAATTGATTGGAGCCGGGTGTTGAAAAGGGTATTAATTAACTCATGTCTGGGCCCAACAAGAAAGAGCACTGCGATCCATTAGTGATGTCTGCCAGGGGTGCAGGGGGGAGGGGCAGCATGCATGCCAACATCTGCCATCCTCAAATTAGAGTGATAGTTCAAATAACTGGGATCTGACTACATAAAACTTATCAATCCCACCCACGCACACTTGGCATTTTTCAGAGACGACAGTACCCTGTTCATGTGTGAAATTTTTAAGAGTAAACAATCATACTTTCAAAGTTGTCTGTTGGAATTCAGGTTCTTTCAGCCCAGTCTCCTATACTTGTTAGACAGTTGCCCTCTTGTCACTGATCAGAGCTGGAAGCAGAGCAACATCCGGAAACACCAAGGAAAGATGAATATTGGGTAATTAATCCCTGTCCTGATTAAGTTATATTTTTCCCAATGGTGGAGGAGTAGAGGAACATGTGTTAGCTTTTCTTTAAGTACTGATGTAAGGAAACGGCTGCTAATAAGAACATCCAGTTATTCAGAGCTTCCCATTAAAGGGTCAGCCCAATCAATCAATCAAGGATGAGCCAGGCGCAAAGGGGTGGAGAAGAGACCACAGTTCCTTGTGTCTTGGTAATAACTCTTGCTGAAAGACAGATGTGATACAAATGCACTGGTACTTCTCACACTTCACGGTCATTAACCTGACATCTCCGCTGTGCTGCGTTAACTGCTGATTTGGGTTAGAAAGGCAGCCGTGAATTCTGAAACCTGGGGAGAGGCACATTTAGTACGTGAGTTTATTAGCGTGTGCGGTTTGGGAGAGGTTCCTGTTTGCCTGTTGTTTTGGTTTGGCTCTTCTAGGGTGTCCACAGGAGAACCCTTTCTACCAGTCTTGCTTTTCATGCTGGAAAATCAATTAGGTGTATCTGAGGGATGCTGTCGTATGAGCACAAGGGCCAAGGTGTGGCTTTTTTGGTTACCTAAGTGTCCGGGGAATATTTTCGGGAGCAATACAACAGCAGGCATTTGATGCGTGTACTTTTTTTTTTTTTTTTGGTGCATGTACTTTTGTACTCATGGTCCCAAACACAGCAACCCTGACTGGCTGGAAGGCCCCATCCTGGACAGAGCTGCCCCAGAGCACATTCATATTTATACAAAAACATAAATGGCCATTCTTGGAGGCTGTGATTCTTACTACAAGGGTATGTGTGTGGTTGAATGTTTGTGTATGTGTCTATGTGTGTGAATGGTTGGGTAAGTCCAGGTGGCCCAAGTAATAAGCAGTTAAAAACTGTTGAAAAAATATTTTAATACAAAAGCAAAAACACAAGTGCATGCGTCTTTTTTTAATGATGAGCAAAAATATTTCTTTCCCTCTTAATGTTATTTTTTTAAGTATCTAATGTGTTACCTGATGCTACATAAAGTGTCATATGAAATACACCCAGTCGAGGTGGGAATCTGTACAAGTCCCTGATGCTTTACTAAAATGAATCATTAAATTGAAAGAACTGAAGTTTATTCGCACAGGTACTTGCCAGTCTAATGTGAGTCTGAGGCAAATGATGTGGCTCAATAAGAAAGTCTGTAAATATGTGTAGGATATTCTGAGAAACGAGTGGGCCTAGAAACCTAACCCCCAGTTATAACACTGTTTCTATGGGAAAATATGCTCCCTAAGTGCCTTCTTTGAAACCAACTTTCGAAACCCTGCCGATTTATAAGTTGGGGGTTAATGATATGAAGCGGTCACCTACTGATGTGTAGAATTCTCAGCCCGAGTCCATCATCAAGCGTTTACTGAGTAACTGCTGGGTGGATTACACTCTGATAAGCATGGCAGGGTAAAACAAAAGAAATAAAGGGGCGTTTCTGCCCTCAAGAAGCTCATACCTAGCTGGAGAGAGAAAGTATGCGTGCAGAGCAACCTGAGAGCATTCCCGGTGCCTGAGCCACAAAGCAAGGGTCCTGCAGGCGGCAGCGTGAAGGAGGGATGTGAGACCGTGTGGTTAATCAGGGAAATGTGGGGCTCCACTGGCAGAGCATGTCCCTATTCATTTGTAATCCCCAGAGGCACACCAAAGACTTTCCCATTCTTCCCCGGAGAGCCTCGCACAAGCGTGAAGCGATGGCTGCAGTGAATGTCACGTGATCCCAGGGTGCTGAGCAATTCAAAACCACAACTGGCATGTGTTGTTTCCTTATTAGGAAAGGTTTGGTCTTCTTTCCTTCTTTTTTTCTCCCTCCCTTCCCTCCTTCCTTCCTTCCTTCCTTCCTTCCTTCCTTCCTTCCTTCCTTCCTTCCTTCCTTCCTTCCCTCCTTCCCTCCTTCCCTCCTTCCCTCCTTCCTTCCTTCTCTCTCTGTCTCTCTCTCTCTCTCTCGAGAACATAGGTAGGCTCTTGGCAATCTGGGCAGTGGTGTACCTCCTGTGCCCCAAATTCCAGTTCGGAAGCACACCCTAGTGAATCAGAGTCTTGCTGAGATTTGGAGCCTGACTTTGTGTGTTTAGTGTGTCATTTTCTGGGAGACTCTTACAAACGAGGCAGGCCTTAAGCAGTGATTCAGTACCAGCAGGCAGTTTCCTGGCCTTATTTGTGAGGCAGAGCTATTGCTTTTCATTTAGCGCCAGCCTCGAGGTCACCAAGAGGGAGAAGGGACATCAGGAGGGGGGCAAATTGACTGTAAAATTCCTGAGTCTGGGGCTGTGTTATATCCCCCTGGGAATGCTGACAGCCTGCAGAGAGGGGGCTATGGCTGAGGCCGGCCTGTCAGGTAAAGCATTCAGAGCGACCGCTGTGTCCTGATTGGAAATGCCTAAAAATAGGCCCGTTGCTCCCTTCTGTACACTTCCTCTGAGAACTGCTACCCAGGGGCTGGATCAGCAAATAATTGTACCCAAGCCTTCCTTATGGTACTGTTCTTTAGCTTTTAGAAGCGCTGAGTCCTTGCTACTCTTTATGCTTTGGGGGAAGGGGGGGTGTCATTCCCATCCAAAAGGTGTAAGTAAATAATAATAATAATACAACAGCAAACATCTGTTGAGTGTTTACTATGTTCCAGGAACAGGAAGCATTTCATGTGCTTTGTCTCATTTAATTCTCCTTATAGCCCTTAGCAGGGTTTTTACATTATTATCTCCATTTTGCAGATGAGAAAACTGAGGCTTAGGGAGGTCATGTAACCTGTCCAGAGCCTTACTGCTAGTAAATGACAAAGCTGAGATACAAACCCAGGTCTGTCTACCTCCACCACGATTCTTGCTCTCAGACAATTTTCTATTTACAGTTTCTTACAGATCTTACTCCTACTTAATTCTCCTGCATAATTTGGGAAGGAGAGGAACTTTTTTTCCCCAGGGTGGTGAGAAGAGGGAGAGGCCTTGGAAAAAATAAGTCAGAGATGAACTTATTTTGAAAAAGGAGGGTTTGTGAGAGAAGTGTTGAGTTGGCCGGCAGAAAGGGAGAGGCTATTCTGGACTCGGCGTGTGTTATGGAAGAATGCATGGAAATGAGTGGGAGAAACAGAAAGTAAACCAGGATAGGGCAGGACCCAACAGAAGGAAATGTGATAGTCAGCAAAGAAAGGGGCAGCCCTGCCTTCAAAAGCAACGTGTTAATGATTAGCGCTCTGTGAACGTTTCAGGCCTCACGTGCTCTCCAAGGTATGCAGAACTCCCTTGTTTGGGGGAGAGTTTTGCTCTCCAAAAAACAAAAGCATGACATTTAATTCTGAGTTTCTGCAGGGACTGGATGAAATCACCACTGGAAAAACAAGAATGGCAGCACATGTTAATTATTTCAGGAACTCTTGGAGGGTGCAAATAAAACACCCGCCATCCCAAGGAGAGACGCTGCAGCTCTTCTCCACCCTCTCTCCTTGCTGTGAGCCCCCTGCCCCACCCTTTCTTGGTTGAAGATCCCACATCCTTTGAGTTTCTCTGAAGAAGAAAAAAATGCATAAAAGAGATTTTTGTAAAGCAGACTCCATCTTCCCAGAAGCCTATGGTATCCTCCCTGGCCTTCTCTGACCTTCCTGTGGCATCGATCTTTGATTGGCAACCCGCCTCCTCACACTACTTCCTCTGCCGCCGTTGTCTGAAAAGCCAGGGATTTCTTTATTGATCTTTAACCCACTCTTAAATACCCCTCTCAGAAGCACCATTTTGCAAGCAGAAGAGTCCTTTGAAAATTGAACTGTAGTCCACTTTGCAGGTTTTCTCCCCGTTTTTTCCTTCCTAAAAGAAAGGCTCTTGGGCTTCCCTGGTGGTGCAGTGGTTAAGAATCCGCCTGCCAGTGCAGGAGACACGGGTTTGATCCCTGGTCTGGGAAGATCCCACATGTCGTGGAGCAACTAAGCCCGTGGGCCACAACTACTGAAGCACGTGCGCCTAGAGCCCGTGCTCCACAACAAGAGAAGCCACCACCATGAGAAGCCCACGCACTGCAACGAAGAGCAGCCCCCGCTCGCCACAACTAGAGAAAGCCCACGCACAGCAACAAAGACCCAATGCAGCCCAAAAAAGAAAGAAGAAGGAAGGAGAGAAGAGAGAGAGAAAGAAAAGAAAAGAAAAGAGAGAAAAGAAAAGAAAGAAAGAAAGAAAGAAAGAAAGAAAGAAAAAGAAAGAAAGGAAGAAAGAAGAGAGGAAGGAAGGATGGATGGAAGGAAGGAAGGAAGGAAGGAAGGGGACTCACTCGTCTCTGGTTTTAATATACCAAGTTCTGTAATTATTTGTCTTTTGCAGATTAGGAGACTGAAACATTGCAGCCACTCTCCGAGGGATCCCACTTGGCCCCAGTGACTAAAACTATGCCCCACCATCCTTGTCCTCATGGCCAGCAGCCTCAAGTCCCACAATATCTCTGCCTTGGCACAGGGAGCCGACATTGTTTGCATAGCGTACATTCCTGGACAATTGAACTATCCAATTTAACCTTCAGAGCATCCCTGTCGGTTTGTGGGTGTTTGTTCCGGTGAGAGGGGGAGGAGATGGTGACTTTCATGGTTCACACATGATGCTACCCACACACACCCCAAATTCCAAATCTTTATTCTCTAGAGGTTAGCTGCAAATTGCATCTCTAAAATTCACAAGTGAAATCAAACATTTAATGTACTTAAGTCTTTCTGTCCAGAAGCAGATAGCATTAATACTTGCTTCTTTATAACACTCCCCGATCACGCCTGTCCCGTTATATGAAAGTCTTTTAGAAATAACCCCATTTCACGTGAAATTAATCTTCGTTAATTAAGATGCTATAATGACACATCGTTCTTGAAATATGTTCTGGTTATGATTGGTGCCTAATCAGGGAAACTTTAAAACTGTTACCCCCAAAACCAAATCTTGTACCACCCAACGTTTGGAACAATCTTTATGCTTTTAAAGGTGCATTTTTGAAGTTTTGTGTGCATGAAGTTTGCTTCCAGAAATGACGTTAGGAAAGGTATGAGTAAGTTGAAATTCACCAGTTTTTCTTCCATTTATTTTGAGTGAATTATAGGCCCTCCCCGCCCCTGCAAAAAAAAAAAAAAAAAAAAAAAAAAACTTTTAAAATATGTTATTTGCTTTAGGGTTATCCAGCTACCTTCTGCTTTCAAACTGGAATTTAAGCCTTCTACATCCTTATCACCTTCCTCTTATCTCCTTTCACCTTTGGATTCTAAGAGAAGAAATGTTTAGAACCTTGAAATCAAAATAAAATTGCAACCTCCCTGAATTACTTACCGGTACTCACTAGGGTTCAAGCATGATCCTCTGCACATAATTTAAAAATCAAAACACCAACTGGCGGATTTAAGCCAAACCCCCTATTTTTAGAACAGTATTAAAAAAAAAAACGGCAGATTTTATTTTCGGCCACACAGCCGAGTAGCAACGGAGGAGGCTCCTGGGCATTCCTCCATCCCTCAGTGCAGAGCTGGGCTGACCACCTCCTGGCCCGGGCAGCTGCCTCTCTCCGGATGCCTTCCCCAGCACAGCTACTTCCGAGCCTCGGTTGAACTGGTTACTGGGAAGAAAGGATGTTGCGGGCTTAATTTAAAAAAAAACAAACCAAGGGAAAAAAGTGTTCTGTAACTTTCCTTTTAGTTGTAGTGGATCTGTGTGCTCCTTGAGCTTAGGGGTAACATGGGACTTTTTTTTAATTAAGAATGGAGGAGAAAAGTTTCCTTCGGTATTCTTACAATTATGCCTTTGTCAGCAGGTAGTTTATAGGGGAGTCAATTTAAAAAAAAAAAAAAAAAAAGGAGAAGGCTGTAGCCTTTAATTATCCCAGTTGGTATTCAGCTTTACAAAGTCAGTGTACCTGCTGAGTATGTTAATTTAACCACTTTATAGTATCTTAACTCTGCCAGTCTCTCCCACCCAAATCACCTCCTCAAAGAATTCAGAGGAGTCTGGAGATACATGAGAGCTTTGTACCTGCGTATCTTTCTTTCTGTTTCTCAGTACTTTGGGCTTTAATTAAAATCTTTAGGTCGGTATTTTTTCTTTTCTTTCTGCTCCTCATGCCACTTCAAAATCATTTATTCATTGATTCATATGTTCCCACTTTCTACAAATTCAATCAAATATTTCTTAAGTGCTTACAGGGATATTGACAGAGATGTCCTGCCTTCATGGACCTTAGATTCTAGGCTGACAGAGAGACAAGTAAACAAATAAGGTGGGTTTATTCCAGGTCATGGTAAATGATAAAATCGTTTTCACAACTATTTGTTAAGTGTCCATCTGCTAACCAGAAATGAGATGTTCTTGTAGAACCATCTATGGAGAGGGGCTCTCAAATTTGTTTTCTTATCTGTCTGTAACCCTGTAAAATATGGGGAACAGGTTCTGTTTTCTTCCTCTTAGAGGAAAGGAAATTGAAATTCAAAGAGAAGAAGCTCTATGTTGAAAGTTACAAAATTCCTATGCAGGAGAACCAGAACCCAGAGCATGTGGACCCGTTTCTGTCCTCTCTCCCCTGTGACAGGTCACCTGGTCTCCATGGGAGGAACCGAGGCCCAGAAGAATGAAATGCCTTCTCCAAGTCACATAGCTGATTCATGTCCAATCTGGGACTAAAGACTAGGACTTTATTCCCAATGTATTCTTCAGTTCAGCACTTCAGATCAAAAGCCAGCCCCACAGCCAGTGTTTGTGGTGGGCTCGCTCTGTCGGCCACTGCGAGAACTAATTTAGATATTTCTTCCATTGATAATATATCCACCACCCCTGCCTGGTTTGTCATCTGTATATAGGTACTCACTTAAGAGAGAGATTTGTCTTTTTGTTTATGTCCCAAACACTTACGTAAATAAACATTCTACAAATATTAACTCATTCATTCCTCAATACAACCCGAGAGGACACGTGCAATTATTATTCTCATCTTATAGATGAGGAGAGAGGCACAGAGAAAATGAGTGACTTACCCTCACTTATATAGCTAGTAGGTGGCAGATCAAGCCCTGACAGCCTGTGAATGTAGCCACTGCTCCCTGCTGTTGTTTTAAATGGGATCACGTATTCCCTTAGGCGAAATGCTAGGAGGACAGAGTGTGATGCTAGAGAGGCGTAAATTCAAATCCCGGGTCTACCCCTAGCTAGGTGTGTGATTTGCTGCAAGTGATTGAACCTCTCCAGGCCTCATTCTTCCATCTGTAACATTGGACTAATGCACACTTTGTAGGGTTGTAGCGAGGAAATGAGACAGCACTTACAGAGCCCCTCAAAGGCACCTGGGTCCTCATAGCAGCTGCCCGTTGAGTAGCGGTTACACATTCGTGATTCTGGAACTGTGCCTTGCCTATCCGTTTCCATAAACCTGGACTAAGATATGTGGTCTCTCTCGGCAGACCACAGATAGGCCCCCCTTCTCACGAACATTCTTTACATGTCTGAAAATCAGTTATTTAGAGAGGTGCCTGCAAGGGTGTGGGACACAGTGAAGGAACAGCACGGGTAACCCCGAGAATTTCAGCTCGGACCCTACACTTGCGTACAGCAGCTGGCAGTTGCAAAACCCTGCAGCTTAACCTGGACCCATCTTGCTTAGAAGGCAGCTAAGGGACCAGCGTTGAAGAGTGAAGGTTTGGAGTCATTCTGTCTAGGGTCAGATCCCAGCACTGTGGATTTCTAGCTCCAATCTACTTAGTTTGCCCATGCCTTAGTTTCTCCATACATCCACGTGCAGATGGTCAAGGTTCCCCCCATGGGATTAGGGTGAAGAGTAAATGAGGTAGTCCTTGTACAGCACTTAGCACAGTGCCTGCCACTTAGTAAGAACCCAGTAAACACTGTTCGGATTATTGTTAGTATTATTATCATTCAAGCAAAGCCCTTTGATGGTCCTCCACCTCCCTTCCCCACCTACACGCCTTTCTCTTTCTCCTGCCCACCACTCACACACACACACACACACCCCCCAAGTGGCTTCTGACATTATTATACTACTCACCATTTTCAGTACTCTACTTACAGATAAATACCATTTTTTCCATCTTGATACATTTCCAGAAAATTATTTAGCACCTGACTGATGTTCCCATGCCTCTTTGGGACCAATACCTTTGAAAAAAGCTGAATGACTGGCCTGCCTCCTAACTTATTAGCTCCTGTTTCCAAAAACAAAGAATTCAGTTTATTGATAAATAGAAATATAAAAATATCTTAAGCATCACAGCAGCCTTTATTCATTGCTCTTTGAGTTTTCTGAGGTTTAAAAAAATATATGTCATACATTCAAATAGGGCTTTTTTGGGGGGGGGGGCGGGTGACAGGGTCAAAAAGCAAATTCAAACATAGGCAGATGTGAGGAAACCTAAATGTCTTCTTTCCCCGGGGCCTCACCTTGCAAAGTGTCTTTATATCCAAAGGCATTCTGGCCTGTTACCCTCCTTATCTAATCCAGCCATATCTAGGTTTCACTTTCATTCTGTTGCCTTAGGCCTTGTTAGCAGGAAAAAAAAACCCCAAAAAACAAAACTCTGTCATCTGCTATATAGAAACATTTGTGCCATGGGATTAGGTACAGTTTCATGGTTTGTTAACAAAAACTTGTTGCATTTTATGTTATTTAGCTGTGTTTTGACATTGTTTTGCCTACCTAGCTGACATGGTCAAGAAGAAACTTGCTTCTGCTTCAGGTACTAAGTGCAATACATACTAAATCTTGATGCTGCAAATCCAAGATTCAAATTCCTAAAATACTAGGCAGCATTTTGTTTTCACCCAGCTTCCCCCATTCCTTCCCTACTTCAGATCCCAGAAAGTAGCTTCAGTGGTAATGCTCTACCCAGAGACGCTATTGTTAGTGAATCCCATGTGGCTGTGAATTTTGCACTAAGCAATCAGAGACCTTTGTTCTTCCTGATTAATAAATAGACAGCTTATATCTTTACTCTTCTAATGAATATAAAACACCAGTATTTTGCATACCACCATCAAGAGTATTTATCGTACCTGTATATCATCTGACATCCTGTGTTTAATGTTTTTCTTTAAATCTATTTTTAAACTAACTCACTTTTTAGTCTTTTCTCAAACGATATCATCAGTAAAACCACTGGTCTGATGTATAATTATCTTTATTTTTTTCTAACAAATATTAAAATAAATACTAGCCATTATTATTAAAATGAAGAATGTATGTCTGCATACTACCAAACATTATTGTAAGTTCCAAAGAGTTGAAAATAGCACTCTTTGATGTAGAGACTGATCAAATGGTATAATTTGCTAGCAATCTCACTGCAATGACTTTATTTATAATAAAAAATATTTCTTTTTTTTAAGTAGTGTGTGTCACTTTGCACACACTGTTCTGCACTATTTTTCTTCATTCTCTTTGGACTCTACCTACCATTTAAGACTCTAAAATGTATTCCTCTTTTGAGATAATAATCATACTTATCTCATAGAGTAATTGGAGGATGAAAGCTCTGAGCACAGTGCCTGGCACAGAGTTAGGGCTATTAGTTCCTCTCTGGTCTGTGTGGGTGTTTTCTTCCCAGCTGAATTTATCAAATCCTAGGGATCAAACAATTCCTGAATTCTTTGTGAGTATATAGTACACTGGTTTGCCTTCAGTAAATACCCAGCACATATTTATCAAATGATTAAAAGTTGAGTAGTTGTAGAATAGTGGGGGAAATAAACAGACACTGGGGTCATGAGGATAACGCACTTCTTGATGTAGGTTTATTAACGCACATTGTTGTGGATGAGTCTTTTTCTGTGACTACCCTTATTCAAGTCATCTCTGAAAGGGTATTAGAGAATCTGTCTCTGGCTAGTTCCCCCTCATTCATGCCGCCCCTAAGTGGAGAAGGAGAAAGAACTGAAATTCAGTCTCAGGACTTTGAGGTTTTTGATTCCTAAACTGTCATTGGTCCCATCACCCCTTGAAACATTGGAACAACTTTCCAAAAGGACGTTTACCCCACGGTCACAGACTCAGATACTGAAGGGGCCAGGCCGGCGTAGCAGTGAATGAGGCTGGGCTCTACCCCGAATCTGCATCCACATGGGAATGTGCTCTCTCTAAAAAAAGCCAGAAATCTGGGTTTTTATGTGAAAACTCCCAATATCTAAATGTTGGCTCCGTTGCTGGTTTTGTTTTTGTTTTGTTTTGTTAAATAATTCTCTGTGAGCCAAATAAAACAGGTCTGCTGCCAGCTCCAGCTCTCCAGCTGCCAGTATGTGACTTTTGACTTAGATTTTGCTTCCTTGATTGATTTGAGGGTTTATCTATAGACATACAATATTTTTTTTCAGTAATTTATTCTCATGTCAAACAGCTAGTTTAATTATTTTAAACTCTTAAGAATGCTGGAATCAAAGGAGGATTTGTAACTTTGGTGGTCAGTTTCTGTGGGGGAATCCCAGCTCCTCCAAAACAGGAGAATAAGCTACTGACCCTGAAGCCTGGGCTCCAGTCTTTCCCCTCTTTGCAAACAAAGGAAACAGATGCCAGGCAGTTAACAGCACAGGTAACTTGGTGGGAACTTTGCTTAGAATATGGTGAACGCTCTTCCAGGGTCAGTGCATTTTTATAGAGCAATAAGGAACAACTTGGAAGGAAAGTCCATGTTGGCTGCACGTGTCAATGACCTTACACCCAAGGTAGTGGCCTTGAAGTCCAGGTGTGCAATCAGTCGGAATAACCAGGAACTCTGACTTGTTTATTGTTCCCAAAAGCCAGAGAAGCTTTAAAAAGCAAACAAACAGCAAAAAAAATTTAAAGCATAAGAAACGCTTTTTCAGTTCTCAGCACTAATCTTTAACTTAAGATGCATTTCTCTGTCTCCTTTCCTCAGTGTGTATTTTATAAAAATGAATTGAAGTCCAAATTAGATAATAAACTATATGATTAATACAGGACCTTCTTATCCAAGTTGAAGCAGAAACAAACAGTAGGGAGAAGTATTTGGGGAGGTAGTTCATTTTATTTATTTATTTTTTTAAAGAACTAGTGGGTGAAAGTATAAAACAGGCAATTCCCTATTTATTTATCCATATTCATGGAGTACCTGTTAGGTTATATATGTGGTAGACTTGTGAATGGAGCCATGATTTTTCTTTACTCTAGATCAGAGGTTGACAAATATGTTCTATAAAAGGCCAGATAGTAACTATTTTAGGTTTGGTACATCATCCATTCTCTGTCACAGCTACTCAGTTCTACCATTGTAGCACAAAAGCAGCCATGGGTGATACATAAACAAGTGGGCGTGCCTATATTCCAATAAAACTTTACTTGCAAAAATTGTCAGCAGGCTGCATTTGTCCCATAGGCTGTAATTTGCAGACCCCTGTTCTAGGTAACTGAGGAAGAAGTATGGGAGGGATAATTTATTTGCTATATTCTTTTTTTTTTTTAACTTGGAAAAGTACTTTATTATTTTTAATCATTTTTTTATTAAAGTATAGTTGATTTACAGTGTTGTATTAGTTTGGGTGTACAGCAAAGTGATTCAGTTATACATATATCTATATCTATTCTTTTTTAGATTCTTTTCTGTTATAGGTTGTTACAAGGTATTGACTATAGTTCCCTTGTTGTAGGTCCTTCTTTTTTATCAATTTTATATATAATAGTGTATATATGTTAGTCCCAAACTCCTAATATATCTCTCCACCCCTGCTATCCCCTTTGGTAACCATAAGTTTGTTGCGTCTGTAAGTGTATTTCTGTTTTGTAAATAAGTTTATTTGTATCATTTTTGTTTTTAGATTCCACATATAAGTGATATCATATGATATTTGTCTTTCTCTGACTTACTTCACTTAATATGATAATCTCTAGGTTCATCCATGTTGCTGCAAATGATATTATTTCATTCTTTTTATAGTTTTTGCATATATATATGTGGTGTGTGTGTGTATATATATGTACAGACACAAACACACACCACATCTTCTTAAGCCAGTTGTCTGTCAGTACACATATAGGTTGCTTCTATGTCTTGGCTATTGTAAATAGTGCTGCTGTGAACATTGGGATGCATGTATCTTTTTGAATTAGAGTTTTCTCCTGATATATGCCCAAGAGTGAGATTGCAGGATCATATGATAACTCTATTTTTAGTTTTTTAAGGAAGCTTCATACTGTTCTCCATAGTGGCTGTACCAATTTACATTCCCACCAACAGTGTAGGAGGGTTCCTTTTTCTCCACACCCTCTCCAGCATTTATTATTTGTAGACTTTTTAATGATGGCCATTCAGACTGGTGTGAGGTAGTTTTGATTTGCATTTCTCTAATAACTAATGATATTGAGCATCTTTTCGTGTGCTGGTTGGCCATCTATATGTCTTCTTTGGAGAAATGTCTATTTAGGTCTTCTGCCCATTTCTGGATTGGGTTGGATTTTTTCTTTTTTTAATATTAAGCTGTATGAGCTGTTTGTGTATTTTTGAAATTAATCCCTTGTTGGTTGCATCATTTGCAAATATTTTCTCCCATTCTGTAGGTTGTCTTTTCATTTTATTTATGGTTTCCTTTGCTGTGCAAAAGGTTTTAAGTTTAATTAGGTCCCATTTGTTTATTTTTGGTTTTATCTCCATTACTCTAGGAGACAGAAACAAAAAACTGTTGCTGCAATTTATGTCAAAGAGTATTCTGCCTGTGTTTTCCTCTAGGAGTTTTATAGTATCAGGTCTTACATTTAGATCTTTAATCCATTTTGAGTTTACTTTTGTATATGGTGTTAGAGAACATTCTAATTTCATTCTTTTATGTGTACCTGTCCAGTTTTCCTAGCAACACTTATTAAGCATACGGTCTTTTCTCCATTGTATATTCTTGCCTCCTTTGTTGTATGTAGATTAGTTGACCATAAGTGCGTGGGTTTATTTCTGGGCTTTTTATCCTGTTCCATTGATCTATGTGTCTGTGTCTGTGCCAGTACCATACTGTTTTGATTACTGTAGCTTAGTAGTATAGTCTGAAGTTAGGGAGAATGATTCTTCCACCTCCGTTCTTCTTTCTCAAGATTGTTTTGGTTATTCGGGGTCTGTTTGTTTGTCTTACAAATTAAAAATTTTTTCTGTTCTAGTTCTGCGAAAAATGCCATTGGTACTTTGATAGGGATTGCATTGAATCTGTAGATTGCCTTGGGTAGTATAGTCATTCTAACATTATTGATTCTTCCAGTCCAGTGACATGGTATATCTTTCCATCTGTTTGTGTCATCTTCAATTTCTTTCATCAGTGTCTTAGAGTTTTCAGAGTACAGGTCTTTTCCCTCCTTAGGTAGGTTTATTCCTAGGTATTTTATTCTTTTTGATGCCATAGTAAATGGAATTGTTTCCTTAATTACTCTTTCTGATATTTTGTTGTTAATGTATAGAAATGCAACAGATTTCTGTATATTAATTTTGTATCCAGCAACTTTACCAGATTCACTGATGAGCTCTAGTAGTTTTCTGGTAGTGTCTTTAGGATTTTCTATGTGTAGCATCATTTCATCTGCATACAGTGACAGTTTTACTTCTTCTTTTCCAATTTGGATTCCTTTTATTTCTTTTTCTTTTCTGATTGCTGTGGTTAGGACTTCCAAAACTATGTTGAATAAAAGTGTCGAAAGTGGGCATCTTTGTCTTGTTCCTGATCTTACAGGAAATGATTTCAGCTTTTCACCATTGAGTATGATGTGAGCTGTGGGTTTGTCATATATGGCCTTTATTATGTTGAGGTAGCTTCCCTCTATGCCCACTTTCTGGAGAGTTTTTAATCATAAATGGATGTTGAATTTTATCAAAATCTTTTTCTACATCTATTGAGGTGATCATATAGTTTTTATTCTTTAGTTTGTTAATGTGGTGTATCACATTGATTGATTTGCAGATATTAAAAAATCCTTGCATCCCTAGAGTAAATCCCACTTGATCACGGTATATGACCCTTTTAAAGTATTGTTGGAGTTGGTTTGCAAGTATTTTGTTGAGGATTTTTACATCTATATTCATCAGTGATATTGGCCTGTAATTTTCTTTTTTTGTGATACCTTTATCTGGTTTTGGTGTCAGGGTGATGGTGGCCTCATAGAATGAGTTCAGAAGTGTTCCTTCCTCTGCAGTTTTTTGGAGTAGTTTCAGAAGGATAGGTGTTAACTCTTCTCTAAATATTTGGTAGAATTCACCTGTGAAGCCATCTGGTCCTGGACTTTTGTTTGTTGGGAGTTTTTTTTAAATTACTGGTTCAATTTCAGTACTGGTAATTGGTATGTTCATATTTTCTGTTTCTTATTTGCTGTATTCTTAATTGTTCTTATTGCTCAAACAATAGCAAGAGTATTCATAGTCCTAGCTAGCAAATAAGTTCATCTTTCCATGTTCTGACCACTGATTTATGTACATAGACAGTTGACCCTTGAACCACATGGGTTTGAACTACACAGGTCCACTTCTTCACAGATTTTTTTCAATAGTAAACACTACAGTACCACATGATCCACAGTTGTGCAGGGCAGAGACCTGCTGACCTGAGGTCACCGAAGAGGTGGACCTGCTGGAGGGACAGAGGTCTATGGGTCTTGCTGCAGCCCAGCTGAGCCGTCTCTCAGCTTTGCTTAGACTGTGTGCTCCCTACGAGGCCTTCCAGTGTCTCGTTTGGCACATTCCCTGAGACAGCTGATCCCATGGAGGGCTGCCCTGTGAGGTGAAGAGGGTCCCCACTGGTGTCTCTGTTTGTCTCTTTGAGCTTGATACACATGTTTCATTCCCGAGAGGACCCCCTCAGGGGGCCCTGATGGTGGTTCAGAACCCGCCCAGCTGAGGCCTAGACCCGCTGGCAGGGTCCTTGCTGGGTGCTGCCCAGCCCAAGCACGCAGCAGGGTGGCTGGTCGTGTTCCTTTGGGGCACTTCCTGTGACCCCTTCCACCTGCCTGAGGACTGTCACTCAGCCCTAAGGAGAGCTGGCCGTGTGGTCAGAGAATGGGCTGTGGAGTAAGGCAAACCCAGCGCCTCTTTATTAATAAGGGAGAAAGAAGCCATCGTGAGTGGGAGCTCGCAGGACAAGAAGACAGGACTTGCAGGAGAACCTGCGGGTGATTAGACTGGCCCAGCCCCGGGGCAGCCAGGAATTCAGAGTTCCGGACCCCACAGTCACCACCAAGTCTATTTCAGGAGTTATTCCTACTTCTTCAGTAGCTGCCAGAATAATTTCTGTGATCTCCTTCTCACAGAATGCCAGGATCCCACTAACTGCAGGCCCACCCAGCAGAGTCACTGAACTACCCAGAAACACTGCCATTTCCGTGGCTTTCTTATCTCACACATGCAGCCTAAACCCTGGATCAACCCCTGCTTCACCAGTCGGTGCCTGAGACGCTGCAGACAGTTTACATACACTTTCTGAGCACATTTCATCATCTATGGAATGTTTGTATTATACACCTTGTCAGGTTAGTGTGAGGATTAGAGATAATGTGAAAACAGAAGCCGGCATATAAGACACAGTTAACGGTACTTAGAGTATTGTATCACCCAGTCCTTCATGCAACGTGTACATACCAGGCCTTGTTCTAAGAGCTGGGCAGAGAGCATTGAAAAAGACAGACCTTGTCCTCATGGAGCTCAGATTCTGGGGGCAAAGACAGACCAAACACACGTAGACTATAATGTCATGAAGTGACCACCCCGGTTCAGAAGAAAATTGAAGCAGAATAAGGGGAAGGAAAGTGACAGGTAGAATAGGGTGTTGGCTGTTTCAGGCGTGGCAATCAAAGAATGTCTTCCTGAGCAGATGATGTGAGCAGAAACCTAAAAAAAAACAACAGAGTATTCCGTATGCACATATCTAAGGGAGGAGTATTCCAGGCCAGGGGAACAGCAAATGCTAAGGCCCTGAGGTGGGAGCAGTCTGACATATTTATGAAAAAGCAAGTAGACCTTAAGGATTGGGAGAGGAAGGTGGGATATTGGCCAGGGGCTAGATCTAGGGTGTCCTAAACCATGCTAAGATCCTGGAATTATTCCAGGAAACGATGGAAAACCACCAAAGGGTTTGAGCAAAAAGAACAATGTGATCAGATTACATTTAGAAAGCTTCACTCCAGCTGCTAATTATAAAATAAACTGTAGGGTAGCAAAAAAGAAATAGGAAAGGACAGCAAAAAAGCTGTCTCAGGCATCTAGGAGAGAGATGAGGGTGGCCTGGACCATGCTGGGAGCATGGAGGTGATAAGAAGCCACTGGGCTCAGGGTGTGTTTCTGTAGGTAAGGCCAGCAGAGCTTTCTCTGGGATTAACTGTTGGGTATGAGATGAGGAAAGGAGTTGATGCTCCAGGTATTTTAGGTCTGAGCATTTGGATGTTGCCATTTCAGAAACAGCGGAGGCTGAGAAAAGATGGATTTTGGCAGGCAGGGGGACCTAAATCTAGAGGTTGCTTTACACATGTTAAGTTTGGTATGCATTGTATCGATAGGTATCCAAGTGCAGATGTTGAGCAGGCAGGTGGATATTAAAATCCAGAAGTCCACGGGGAGGTTGAAGCTGGACATAAATAGAAGGAGGGCTCAGGATCATGGGAAAGACCTGACAGAGACCAAAGCTGTGTGAGGACAGGGACCGTGTCTGTTTCATTGAGTTCTGTATGCACAGCATGAATATTCAGTATGTGTCTGGTGAGTAAATTAATCTGTGGCTATTAAACTGTTACATGATGAATGTGGTTTCGTGCAAAACAAAAGCACTAACTGAAAATTTGCTTTATTATTCCAAACCAAAAATAGAAACCTGGTGTGTAGTTTCTTAAGAAATAATTGGCATATGATAAAATCAAAGCTTGACACTGAAAGGAACCTTTGAGGCCATTTAATGCAAAAGTTCAAAATTTGTGGAGGAGAGGGTGGTAAGGGAAGTAGATGGTTTATTGCCAAGGGTGAGACAGTGTATAGGGCCTGCACACTGACAATAAACTGAATAAATAATGTCTTGACCATCAATGCACTACTCTTGTTCAAGCATATGAAGATGTTGCAATTAGTAAAATAAGAGAGAACAACATAAGCTCCCAAAGACCAACTGTCTTGGGCGGGGAGAGAATTTAGTGAGTGTTTGTACATTAGAAGGAGTCTTTGTCTTGAAATGGGTGGGAAACTCGGATCTAATCCAAGCCTTTTGTTTTACTGATACAGAAAGGGAAGGGGAGTGGGATTAAGTGATTTGCATAAATGACACAGCTAATTAATGACTGTGCCTAGATGGACTCCTAGGTCTCCTTAACCTGAGCCCAAAACTCCTTCCACCACACATGTGCTCTGAATTTCAGCACCAACTTTCTTCAGACCAGTAATTGAGGTATTGCCTTAGAACGGAACTCGTTTATTTTTGGCCATGGAATTATTTTAGTGATCTATTTTGCCGGCAATTTAATATGAGAATTATAATTAGACTTTGTTTTAGCTAATTTCAAAATCCATCTACAATTCCCTAAGCATGTTCCTTTTGGCAATGCGAAAGAAATAAGTAGTCCAAGGAGGGTCGCTGAAAGTAAAATGTTTAATTTGCAATAGATAATTTACCAAGTGAGTAATTCTCATGTCGAAAAATTAAAACTTGATTTGAGCTGCAGACATCATTTTAAGGAAGCTGAGAAGCCTGTGTAGGCCTTCAGGAGGGGACACATCTGAATATCCACAACTCTCGGTTCAAATCCTGGCTCCACAGCTCAGTTACCTGTACAGACCGTGTTGGCCAAGCTAACTCACTCCTCCAAGCCTCAGTTTACACATCTGCAAAATGGGGAGGGAGACACTTCCTTTCTAAAGAGGACATTAGAAAGCACACCCATCTGATGCCTGCACGGACGAGGCCCTGGGGAAAGAGAGAAACCCTTCGAATCTTACATGTGGGGAAACTGAGGCCTGTTAGAAGTAACCCAAAGAAACCATTGTGAGTTGAGTCCGCAGTCCAATCCCCTAGCTTTTAACTAACTACCCTCCAGCTCAGTCACCGTCTCCTGATGTTCCTGGCTCCTGACTTCCTCAGGCTGCGTTTGCCAGGAAATTGCCCAGCCATACTGCCTGGACAGCTTCCCTGGCGGAGGAGTGCCCACGGGGGGCGCAGGCCCCCAGGGCTGGCATCACAGTCTGAGCCTGTGGGCTGCTCCAGCGGGTTCTGCTGAGAGGTTGCCCCGGTGGCTGCATTACTCACACATCCCTGCCACCCCGCGCAGCTGGCCCCGGCCTGAGCACAGGCTCGTTTACATTGTGGCACAACAGGAAGCAGGGCCGGTGTTCAGAGCCGCGTTGGCTCACGGAGAGCCGTGGCTCCAGGTGCTCTGGGTCCTGCAGCTGTGGCTGTGTCCCTCGCCTCACGTTTGCCCCGGGGTGGGGGTGGGAGTAGCAGTCTTTCTGCGGCAGCTTGGTGGGGCTTTAGTGGGGGACGGTTGAGTGTTTTGGGGGGTGAGAGGTTGGTTTGCTTTTTGTCCGCTATCACGTGCTTGGCAGGCATGACCAGAAGGCGGGACGGGGGGGTACCTTTTGTGGAGTCAGGGTTCCTACACAGTTCTCCCACAGCGGCTGCAAGTGAAATGGCAGAGGCGTGAGTCACCCTGTGAGACGGGAACAGGAAGACATCCTGTTGATGCCAAAACATTTTCAGTTCAGTTATGAGAATTTACACCCTGCCCCCCCCAAAAAGACAAAAAAATCAGCATTCGGCATGCGTCTCCCCGGGCACAGTGGTCCGGCACTGGCTGTGTTCCCTGTGAAGGACGGCCCGGGGCCCAGCTTGGTTTAGTGCTCAGGAAATTGGCCGTGTCCTTGGTCTGCTGTGTCTGTGACGGTATCGGAGAACCCTCTTTGCCAGAGAAACTTTCTGTCTGAGGTTTTGTTTGTTTGGTTTTTGATTCTTGTTTTTATTCAAATATTTTCCCTTGTTTCTCTTCTCGGGATGGTAATGCACTGTATGGTTTCTTAGGATTTTCTTTTGTGTAAACATTTTTCATGTTTTTCTGACAGGAACTGTTGCTTATGAAGATCAACTAAGAATTTATAATATTTGAGGGATCCTCTGCTCCTTTTAATGGAATTCTCATAACCCCCTTGTTCTTAAATTATCCTTATAATAATGTATTGAATGCTTAGAGGCAGGCACCCTTTTAAAAACTTCACATCTACATTAATCCTCATAAGAGCTCCATGAGGTAGAGGGACTGTTGTTATTCCCAGTGTGCTGGGACTGAGGCTTGGGTTGAGCAATTTCCAAAGTCACAACGTTAGTTGAATGGCAAGTGCCAGCCCTTAAGCCCCGTTTCTAATCACCCTCTTGGCCAGCACTTACTCAAAGTATGGTCAGCAGAGCACTGACCTCATGAGATGTTCCTAGAAAAATGTAGCTGTGTTCAAATAATTGGAGGAAATGCTGCAAACCGTATGCCTCTTGCAGATCATAAACGTATCTTAGTGTGGGAAGACCCTGTGTAGTCCTATGTGAAAGAAGCCTACTTATCTTTGTTTGAACTAGGACTCTCCAAAATAGATGTGACATGGACCCTTATTTCCATGTATACCTATTAAGTTGTAATGCGTTTTGAGAAATACCACGCTAGCATACAAAAGCATATAGCCAGGTGATTGAGAGCTTTGGAGCCAAAGTACCTGGGTTGGAATACTGTATCTGCTACTTCCTCTTCCTCACTTTTCCCATCTGTACAATGGCAAAATATAATAGCACTCTCTCACAGGGTGATGGTGAGGACTAAATTAGTCAGTGCATCTAGAAGACCTAGGAGAGTGTTGTATACATGGAGAAGTACTCGATGTTCCAAATGTAGCAGGATGAATCAAAACATTTGCTACTACCTGTGGGGTCTGGCCGAAGCC
This sequence comes from Pseudorca crassidens, assembly GCF_039906515.1. Lineage (NCBI taxonomy): Eukaryota > Metazoa > Chordata > Mammalia > Artiodactyla > Delphinidae > Pseudorca > Pseudorca crassidens. The sequence continues at coordinate 58,098,954 of NC_090297.1, read as the reverse complement.
AAAATGCTATTTCATGGTGCTTAGAAAACACATGAGACAGGAAGCATTGCCCTCCCTCTTTCCCTTGGTGCTCTCTCTAGCTTCCCTGGATTCTCTCTGCCTCTCACCATCTGGTTGGTCCAGATAGCTCAGAGCTGGGCTCAGGTCTCTGCCCTTGAGTCAGGATTAGCGTGCACTCTTGCTGGGACAGGGGACAGCTATCGGCATTAACCACATGCCTGTGGGTAGCCCCAGCAGAATCTGCAGAGAGAATGTGCTGGTAAGAAAGGAACTCAGGTTCCCTGTGTTTAAACAAGGCAGCTGCCCTTGCACACTGTTGGCTCCTGGACTTCCAGAAGGGGAAACTGTTGCAAAGCATTGCACTTTCACTGAATTTGCTGCTCCCCTTGTCACCTGCCACTAACCAGAGCAGCTTCTCCAAGGGGGTCCAACGCTGGATGAGAAGCCTTGCAATTCTGCAGGCTCGGCTTCTGGTCCTGGTGTCTCAGCACCCAGCCAGCCTGAGCTGCCTCATGCAAAGTCCTGCAGCAGACAGATAGCACTTGGTGGGGCCCGGTTCTTCCCCTCCTCTGCATGTTCCGAAGTTGGTTGTGCATTGACTCCCGGGAAGGGTCAGAGAGAAGTCCACTGGAGAGAAGTAGAGCAATTACAGGAACTTACTAGTTTTTAAAATGAACGCCGTATGTTTACATTGCCCTTTGTGATTTTTCTCTAAATTTTATTTTATTATTTTTTTAATATCTTTTATTTTATTACTTATTTATTTATTTTGGCTGCATTGGGTTTTCATTGCTGTGCGTGGGCCTTCTCTAGTTGCGGCAAGCGGGGGCTGCTGTTTGTTGCGGTGTGCGGGCTTCTCATTGTGGTGGCTTCTTTAGTTGCAGAGCATGGACTCTAGGCACGCGGGCTTCAGTAGTTGTGGCACATGGGCTCAGTAGTTGTGGCTCGCGGGCTCTAGAGCGCAGGTTCAGTAGTTGTGGCACACGGGCTTAGTTGCTCCGCGGTATGTAGGATCTTCCCGGACCAGGGCTCGAACCCGTGTCCCCTGCGTTGGCAGGCAGATTCTTAACCACTGCGCCACCAGGGAAGTCCTCTCTAAATTTTAAATGTCTCAAAATGAGAAATTCAAATTAGAAAAATGCACCAACCCTCTATGTGAGCAAGGCTGGTTGCCCGTAATATATTTATTATTGAGTGAAAAAATGAAATTTGCAGAACTATATGTAAATATGGCCCCATTTGTTTGAAAATCCACATATATGTGTATGATGTGTGTGTTTGGAAAGGCCAGAGGAAGGTGTGGAAGGAAGAAGGAAAAAAACTAGGGACAGTAGTTACCCCTTTGCCCTTTCGAGTGAAATTAGAAGCAAAGAGTTTTAACTTTTTATTCGATTCACATGCCTATAGATTGAATTTTTCAGCATATTCCTTTTGTTATTAAAAAGAAGAAGAAAATAATAAAAGGGAAACACCCTGAGGTAGACTCCAAAAATAGGGCTAGAGTAAATAGTAGTGGTTAATAATGGGTGTTGTCTGCCTAGGCTGGGAGGCTTTGCAGTGAGAAGGAAGGAAACAGACCAGACCAGAAAATGGGCCAATTCCAGTCCCAGTGAGTATGGTATAGGCTCGGCTCATCAGTGCAGTGGGTGGCTTTGGAGCCTGTGCAGTTACAAGTGGTGCTAAGTTTTGTTTTCCCTTTCCCACGCCTTCCCTCCTGTAGGCCACCCAGGCTGCCCAGGTCCTCAGGGGTTCAGCTCCCCCTGTATTGCCCTTGGCCATGATAAAGCACTTTAATCACCCAGGCCCTGACCAAACGGAGGGGCCATTGCTATCACTGGGTCACCTCTGCAGAGTCCTCACTCCCCGTGAGAGTTCCACAGCCAAACTTTGGAGCCCTGCCCAGCGGGGAAAGATGCGAGTGGGGAGAGGACCTTGACTCAAAAGTCAGGAACTGGGGTCTTTTCCCAGTTCTGAGGGGTCTTAGACAAATCAAATTTCCTTCTGCCTCAGTTTTCTCAGATGCTAGACATACAAAGTAATTTAATTACAGGGTGGTTGTGAGATGTGATAATAGGAGTGAAAGAGCTTCAAAAGGTAAAAGGTGGTGATTTGAAAAGAAAAACTGGCCCCCAGATGTTACCATTAGCAGTACTATGCTGGGGGTGGGGCAGGCAGGGTACTCAGTGCCTGAGCTGATTTCTCTCCCAACACAGCATTCACTTTCTGCACTGACTTGGAGGCAGAGCCCCTTCCTTTGCAGTATTCAGAGTACTTGCTGTCCTAGGAATCCCCTCTTTGTTGATAAGAAACACACACGAGGAGGGCCTGAGAGGGTGAATGGTCTGTCTCTTTTTCCCACCTTGCCAGATCCCACCGGAAGCCAGGGAACAGGGCCCAGGGTGAGGCTGGACTCTCGGATTCCACATTCTAGGTGCTAAGCATTTAACTGGACTGTCCTGCTTCAACAGTCACTTTATGGTGAGGGCACCTCTAACTGACTGATGTCAGTGTTTGTTGAAGAATGACACAGAGTGGGACCCCACTCCTCACATACACCTCCTCTAGGGTTTAAGGAACTTTAAACATTCTCCTTTGTGATGACAGGTTTTCCCTCCAGATGTCAGTCATTCAGTGTAGTGAACAACTGGGCCCAGACATCAAATCGTACAGGTGAATGGCACACCTGAACTTGTCCAGCTCATTTATGCTATGCCCTGTGTTTTTTTTCTGTCCCACCTTCCCACTCTCTTTCCTCACTCACTCAAAACCCATTTTAAGGAGACGTTGCATATTCATTTATTAAGTAAATTTTCTTTTCTTTTTTTTTTTTTGCGGTATGCGGGCCTCTCGCTGTGGCCTCTCCCGTTGCGGAGCGCGGGCTCCGGACGCGCAGGCTCCGTGGCCATGGCTCACGGGCCCAGCCGCTCCATGGCACGTGGGATCTTTCTGGACGAGGGCACGAACCCGTGTCCCCTGCAGTGGCAGGCGGACTCTCAACCACTGCGCCACCAGGGAAGCCCTATTAAGTAAATATTTATTGAGTGCCACGTGCTATGACAGTACACTAGCACTGAAACCATATCTGTCTTTCGTTAGCTGAAGTCCAGTGGGGTGAGGAGCACCAGAAGATAAGCACACAGATAACCGCATTACAAGACAAGAGGCAGTTAAGTGCCAGAGGCAGGACAATGTGTTCTAGACCCTCAAAGGAGAAACAGACCATCTCCATCCATCTGACCTACCAAGGAGGCACATCTCTGTTCATATCAGCCCCTGCTTAAAATTTTTCAGTGGCTCTCAGTTGCCTCCAGCATAAAATCCAAACTCCTGAGCCTGGCAGCCAACCTTTTGACTCTATTCCACACCCCTTCCAGCTCTTCTTCATGGTGTCTCTGCTCTGCCGAACCTAACCGCTACCTGCCTTTCCCTGCACAGCACCAGGGCTTTCATAGCCTTTGCCCCTCCACTTGGAATGCCCTACCCTCCCAGCTCCATAGCCTGCAGTGTGGTGCCGCCTCTCCCATAAAGCCTGCCCAGATTTCCCCCAGCCAGAAGGAGTCACTCCCTCTTCTGAACTCTCCTTGTACTGACCTCTCTGTCTCTCCTGATGCAGCTTTTCTGCTTCAAGTTGTTTGTGGACGCACCAGTTTTCCCTCTGCTGGATGGAAAGCTCCCTGAGGGTTTATTTGTACATGCTCAGTGCCTACCAAAGCATCAGAGCAGCCTCCTGACAAACAGCTGTGGGATGGAGGTGGGGGGAGCTTTAGGTTGGAGGATAAACAGAGACGTGGTGATAGAGGCAACCTGACAGGACCTGGAAGCAGGGGGTGGCATCTCAACGGGGGGCCTGGGAAGGGCAAGTCAGAGTTCAATTCCAGGGGCCATTTGAGGAGCTACAAGTCAGGTTATTTTCTCCTACCTCTTTTGGGTTGTGGGTCCCCTTCGATTAATGCTCTGGACCCTCTCCCCAGAAAATGTACATACCCACAGCATTTCATAGAGGGTACCTGGACCTTTTCGGGGGAAAGAATCCCAAAGCAAAAACATAGTTGACGACTGGAAATGTAGATTACAGCCATATTGTGAAGGGTTTCTGGGCCATAGTGAAAGTTGCGTTCACTTCAACAGTTAATCGGGAACAGTTGATGTTTTTTGTTTCTTACTTTCTTTTCAAGTGTTATATCTCTCAGCTGCTGACCCAGATCGTATGCATAATGATTTTTTTCACAAGCTAAACACACACATGTAGCCAGCACTTGGAAAAGTCCCTTTGTGTCCCCTTTGCCACCTTCCCCTTCAGGAGTAACCACTGGCCTGACAGCCAACAGCATAGATTAGTTTCACCTGTTTTTGTGCTTAATGGCCTCGTATGGTAGGTACTTCTTTTGACTCTTTGTGTCTGGCTCCTTTCACTCAACATTATATGTGTGAGATTCATCCATATTGTTATACAGTTCCCTGGCGGTCCAGTGGCTAGGATTCGGGGCTTTCATCCATACGGTTGCATGTATTTGGAGCTTGTCATTTGCTATGGAATATTCCATCGAGTGAGATATTTATTATTCTCCTGCTTGGGTCGTTGAGGCAGTTTCCATCTGGGGGCTGCTACGAACATTCTAATGCATGTCTTTTGGCCGATATAGGACTAGAATGGCAATATGTAAATGTTCTGCCCAAGTGACTATTGCCATATTTTGTGTTCCCTCCCCCCATCCAGTTGATGATTTTTGAGGGGCATCATAAGATTAGAGTTGAATTTTAGGAAGATTTATTTGGCTGTGGTATCTTTGATGTCTCTGAGCAGTGGTTTCAGAGAGCCCTGGGAATCTGCAGAGTCGCCTTAGGGGCTGCCACCGGGCAGAGAGAAGGGAGGCTGAGTTTGTGGTAGTGCTCTGAGCTCCTCGTTCACAGCCACCCTCCAGCAGAGCAGGCGTACTCGTATCTGTTTCATTAGCTTTTGCCATTATCTAGGATTACTGGTCCATGGCCAGCAGTCTGACAAGTTGACAGCTGTTGGGGGAGAGCTCAGGGAAACCAAGAAAAGTGAGGCGGTTGTAGTCATCTCCAAACACATATCGAGGGAGGGCCTTAATAAGAGGTTGATGGCAGGGGCACCAGAGAGGAAGGTGTGGATAGGAAAATAGAACCTGTAGGACTGGTCACCTCTTTGGATGTCAGGGAGCAAGGGGGTGGTCTCAGAAACAGAACTAATGTTTTGAATCTAAGTTACTGTAATAAAGGTTGCTTTCTTAGCAGAGAGTTTGAGAAGCCAAGTCCAGAGAAGGGCCCCCGGGGAGAAGAAGAGGGGGAGCCTGACTTCTGACAAGTTTAAGGAACAGGCAGGCTACGTGGATGAGAGGGTCCCGCAGACAGCTCCGGGACCAGACACAGGTGTAAGAATCCTCTGTAAGGGGCTTCCCTGGTGGCTCAGCGGTTAAGAATCTGCCTGCCAATGCAGGGGACCCGGGTTCAAGCCCTGGTCCAGGAGGATCCCACATGCTTCCGAGCAGCTAAGCCCATGTGCCACAACTACTGAGCCCACGCTCTAGAGCCCGTGAGCTACAACTAGCCCGCATGTGTAGAGCCCATGCTCTGCAACAAGAGAAGCCACCGCAAGGAAAAGTAGCCCCCACTCGCCACAACTAGAGAAAGCTTGCGAGCAGCAACGAAGACCCAACGCAGCCAAAAATAAATTAATGAATGAATGAATTAAAAAAAAAAAAAGAATCCTCTGCAAGCCCTTGGAGGGAGATGGAAGGAGGGAGGACAGAGAGAGGAAAAATAAGCACGCAGGCCAAGTCTTCAAGGACAGCTGAGCTTGGAGGACTCGGAGAGGGAAAGATGTCAGCCCGGGAGACAGAGCGGGACAGTCGGAGACATGCAGACGCGCCCAGGGGAGGATCGGGGCTCAGAGACCGAGGGCAGAGTCAGGAGGGTGGGACAGTCCAGCAGTGTCAGTGTCAAAAACTGGACTTGTTCCAAGAGTTCTTCAGCTTTATCTGGAATCATGACATTTCACGGAAGTGCCTTCTTAACCATCAGTAATGTTCAGGGTTATGTGCGTCCTGTGCTGTTATCTCTGAAAACTGGCAACAGCGTGCCCTTGCACATGGTAACTCGCCCAGAAATTTCAATTCACTCTGATAGCCCTTCCCAGAACATTCTGGCTAAAAAAGCTTACTGTATTTGTGAGCATGGCTTTATTTTAAAACATCCATGAACAGTATTTTCTCCCCCATATGCTTGCTTGCTTCAGAACCCACTTGGTAAGGAAAGCTCCCCTGCCATCCCTCCCCTATTTGGGCTGATCCCCACTTATAAAGTCTTCTGGGGATTCAGAAGCAGCTCTGTGCTGACCACACACCCCCCTCCCATGTGTGTAATTCTTTCAGGGCACTAGATTCACCTGTTCGTGTCCCTACACGGTTTACTTTAGTGACTTTGTCCCTGCCGTGATCATTATGACAATATATAAATATTAAGTGCTTAAACCAATGATCTGAGGAATTCTAAAGAGCAGGAAAGAGAGGACCACTCAGAGAGAAGCAAAGAAGAGGTGCAGAGCGTGTACATTGTTGTCCTTTGCTAAGGATGAGGAAGCTGAGACCCAGAGAGGACGAATGACTGGCCACCAGTTCGGCACATGAGGAGTCAGGGAGTCCCAGGTGTTGTGCTGAGCAGCCCTGATGTATTCTAGTCCCTGCGGCTCTTTTATCCAAATGTACATCCAGATCACCCGGAACTTTTTCAGAATGTACTTTTCCCAGGACTTACCCTGATGTTCTGATTCTGGAGGTTTGGGGGTGAACTTCAGACCTGGGCGCACTGACAGAACTGCCCAGGTGATTCTGAAAGCAACCCTGTTAGGAGTCCAACGTCTAGTCACTTTGTGGTTTCTGTGTTTCACTCCACGCTACCTCTTAAGTGCAGGTATAATCTGCATCTAAGAAAATGTCATTAAACGGGTTGTGTCTCAGAGAGGAAAAATTTAAGAAGTATACGGGGGCTTCCCTGGTGGCGCAGTGGTTGAGAGTCCGCCTGCCGATGCAGGGGACGCGGGTTCGTGCCCCGGTCCGGGAAGATCCCACATGCCGCGGAGCGGCTGGGCCCGTGAGCCATGGCCGCTGAGCCTGCGCGTCGGAACGGGAGAGGCCACAACAGTGAGAGGCCCGCGTACCACAAAAAAAAAAAAAAAAAAGTATATGGAATTACTAAAAGTGAATGTTACACTAAATATTAAGAAGGGAAGCACCTGATAGGCTACTAAGAAATAAGAGTCTTGTAGGGCAAAGGATTCTGATACTTTTCCGGTTATCTGCAAAAGTATCTTACCTGTTGACCATATACATATGCATGCTAAATTCAAGAAGTTCAACAAGTCCATAAGTAGAAATTAAAATGAAATTAAGTATTTAGTTGAAGCTGTCTGATATAGATGGTATATGAGAAAGCACTTCATAAATCGGGGGCATTATTGGGATACCAGGCTTACCCCATTAGAAATAGAATACCAGATTTCGACATTGGGTCGAGGCAGAAGTGACGTACAAACATATGGCAGCATCTGTATGTGACACATAGGTATGTTTCCCCAGAATTTAGCTGGGGATGGTTTTCATTTATAAATGAAGGCACAAGCATCCTGTGATCATGTGAGCACTGGGTCAGTTCATTTATCAATGTTGACACTGACAGGTCATGGCTGCTTATAAGACTTGAATATGTTTATTTTTTCAATCGACTAAAATCAGTCTCATAATTTCTACATGTAATATAAACACGTCATTTATTTTGGCTTATATTATACATAAAATTGTTCCGAAGAATCTCATGTGCTTCTGAAAATACCCCAAGGACAAACTTTTGATAGAATCTGCTTCAACCTTCTGAAACTCGCATTTGGTCACAGACAACTAAGTGCTGATTTCTTATGATCTCTCCCAGGAATTTAGTCCCTGGACTCATTAAGTGTTAGAAAAGTTTAACTTTACAGTTAAATGCCTGAATAAATAATAGGCACTAATGTTGTCATATTGGTATTAGCATTTGCTGGAAGGTGTATGTTACTCCCAGTGCCACTCATAAGATGAATTACCCTTGGGAAGCAGCCCCCTTCCCTCCACGGTAAGCACCTGACCTGCAGAAGCAGACTTAAGCAATGGAGGCATCTGGGGGTAGTTCTTTCTTTCCACAGCTTGCAGCATCACAACTGTACTTTCCTATATTCGTCCTTAATATAAGGGGAAAAGTGCCACCGAGGCCAGAGGCCAGATAAGGAGCTGCTTCTGAAACCAAGGGTAGCAGGTAGCCTAAAACCAACATCTATGTCACCCTCCTTTCATAAGTACAGGAATGAGGAAAGTATATGCCCTAGTGTTCACTTTGGAAACTCAAGTAAAACTGTGCTTAAGACATAAGAAGGAGTTGTGTAAAATGTTATACTTCAGAGATTTTTGTTACGGTTCCTAATTGATATATAATCAGAAACAGAGCTAATACAGTGAGTTTCTCTGACTTGACCTCTTCATCCGGAGGTAACACATCTGGGAAAGTATTACCTGAAGGAATCCTTTTGTAATGTGACATGATCCGCATTTGTTTCAGAAATTCTGAGTTTTATACATTGGGTTCAGGCCCTTATCATCGCTCATCTAAAATACTGCCACAGATCCCTGTGTCATAATTTTATTGGAGAAAGCATTGAGTTCCTGCCGTGTGTCCAGCCCCAGGAATATATTGCACCTTCTGTTTGCTGAATTAGGAAAAGGAAAAATCGCGAAGCCATTGCTTCCTGCCAGGGCTATCCATGTGTCTCGTAACAAACCAAATCAGTATGTGTTTATCTTGTGTGTATTGTGTATGGAAGAAGTAGAGAACTGTGTAATATGGGGTGGCTGGCCTCAAGGGCCAGCCATCAGAGAGAGAATTAGACTTAAAGAAGGACTCTGGTGGGTGAAGTAGATGCAAAATATTTGTGAGAAGTATGATGACTGTAGTCGTAAAGCCAGCCCTTGGGACGTGTGGTCTGGTAAGTTACTAGAACACCAAGAGAAGCAGAATATTTGAAATAGTTCTGGCCTGGAAAATCTGGGGCTGAGAGTGGCCATAGAAATGCTTTATCTGGGCTTACAGGCAGCATCCTTCCCCACTGCATTCCATTTGATGTTCTCGTTTTGTGAAATTCTTGTGTTTAAGAGAACAAACCTTAACAAGCAAGCTGTTGGTAGTAACATGCTGTGTATTTAAATTGATGTCCTCTTTCCAGTGGTCTTGAGTGTCATTCTGTCATGATCGATCTTTGGCTTGATTCAGCCCTCTTTCTCAAAAGTTCTATATCTCATTGAAAGAAAAATTTTAATGGATTTGAATTAATTCATTTTTCTGAGGAATTTTATATCCCCTGTTAAGAGATACTCTGAAATTTTACAGAACTCAGTGAGCTGCAGTAGAAGTGTGCCTTTTGGGTGCCAAATTATTTAAATTGCATTGATGTTGCTGATGAGGTTTGGACCTTAAATGACTTGCCTTGGTTTCCTAGTCCATGTTTTCCCTCAAGTAACTTATTTTTTTTTTTTTTGGAAAAGGAGGAAATCAACAAATTTGCTTTGGAAGGGAGAGCTCTAATCCTTTTACATAGAGAATGAGTTAGAACTACAGGAAGCTTCCTTGGGGACCCCTTGTATCTTCAGTTCTTTCCCTTTGAAAATATATGAACTTTTAGGTTCCATGAGTCTCAAAACAAACAGGTACTTTACTTGTGAGGGCCAGCATGGAAAGTTCATCTTGCTGGTCATTCCAGGAATTCGATAGACACTGCTTTTCCCCAATGCAGTTATCAAGTCCAGACATGTTGGAAAGGAGGTTGGGCATATTCCCTGGCTATCATTTCATGGGAGAAGGTGAGATGAAGAAAGAAAGAAAAATTAAGTATCCTGTTATGTAGTCGGTAGCATGTACGAGTTATGGGACCAGAGTTGGGCCTTTTTTTTTTTTTTTTTTGGTCAGTGAATGCAAGGAGGGTGCGAAGCTTCCTGGCAAGTTAAACTTTGGCACCTGTGATTCAGGGCCTGAGTGCCACGTACAGTGGGCAGAGGGCCCAGATCATGGCTGTTGTAATCCCGTCTGTGCCTCCTAAAAAGGCAATTAAATTACTTCCTCTGTACTGTGGACATACTTGCTAGATGGTAACCTGGAAGAGGAAACAGTAGATAATAATTAACGTATCTTCCACTCTTTCATGACAGAGCTCATCTTATGGTGTTGGTCATTATCATGTTATAGGTTATGAAGTGTTTAGGGTCATAGAATTTTACTCAACTTTTTATCCTTGAAATTTTCAAACATACACAAAAGCAGGATGCCCTCCGTGTACCTGCCACCGAGCTTCAACAATTAGCAACAAATTTCATAGCCAGTCTTGCTTCATCTACCTCTTCACCCACTCTCACTACCCTTCTCGTTTGGCACCATAGATTAGTTTTGCCTTGAACCGTAAGAAAATGGAATTAGTATGCACTCTTCTGTGACTGGCGTCCTTCGCTCAGCATGATGTCTAACGGATTTGCCCATGTTGTTGGTGCGTCAGTAGTTGGTTTCCCTTTTTTCCTCGCCTATTAGAAGGCTTTCAGCCACGTTCCTCTCATATTCCCCTGCGCTCACCATTCCTGAATCAGTGCTTCTCTCTTGGTCCCTTATCCTTCGACCTCCCTTCCCTTCACACGGTGGAAACCACTCACTCAGGGGCCCCCCCATCACCAAGTTCCATGAGCTATGCTTGCTCTCTCCTTCCTTTATCCCTGTAAAGTGACTAATAACTGCCCCTCCTCCTGGTTTTGTGAATAACAATTACTGGGATTTTTTTTTTTTTTTAATCATAAAAGCATCACTTGTGGTTGAGAGTACAGACTCTGGAGCCAGGCTGCCGGGATCGCAGCGCTGGCTCCTGCACTTACCTTTGCTCTGACCTTGGCTGTGTTCTAAGCGTCTGCCTCCCTCAGTTCCTTTAATCCTAAACTGGGAAAAACAATAGTAACAACCTCATAGTGTTGTTTTGAGGATGAAGTAAGTTAATATCTGTAAAGCTCTTAGAACAATGCTTGGCAAGTGTAAGTGCTGTACAAGTATTAGCTATTAAGAGCAAAAAAATAAAAACGTACCCACTGCAGGAGTGCATAAAAACACTGAAAATTCCCTAAAATTCTCACCACCTATCTATAGCTACATTGTGGACTATTCCAGTGTGTTATTTGGATATATTTTAACTAAACATATTTATAACTAACTGACTAAACATATTTACACAGCAGTAACGTGCCCTTCCTGCCTCTCTTCCCCTAGCTTTTGTGACGGTGTCGCCCTGCTCCTTCTCTGCTCCTTTGAAGCTGCCGTTGTCCCCCGACACATGGGGAAGGCCCAAGGGTGCGCCCTGCTCTTTTCTTCATGCTCTCCCTCCAAAGTCTAGCGCTCAGCCACCATTTCCGGGCTGTTGATCCCCATCCAGCCCAAAGAAAGAAGTCTTGTTCATTCTTACATTTCCTATCTCTTGCATCCAGCTTTTTCTTTACATTCCAATTGCCTCCATATATTTGAAACCTTATGCTCTAACTCCTAATGGCAGTAATGATGCTGATAGATAACATTGAGTGGTTTCCGTGTGCCAGGCTCTTTTCTATATGATCCCATTAAATCATTACAGTCCTATGAGGTAGGCACTCTTGTTACCCCATTTTACAGATAGAGCACCTCGGGGTTCAGTGAGGCTAAGTGGCTCATTCCACATACACACGAAGTGGCACAGCCCAGATTTGAACCCAGTTCCATCTGATCGTAAATATGACCTATACCAGCAGTGTTTGAGAGTCCGCCTGCCGATGCAGGGGACACGGGTTCGTGCCCCGGTCCGAGAAGATCCCACATGCCACGGAGCGGCTGGGCCCGTGAGCCATGGCCGCTGAGCCTGCGCGTCCGGAGCCTGTGCTCCGCAACGGGAGAGGCCACAACAGTGAGAGGCCCGCGTACCGCAAAAAAAAAAAAAAAAAAAAAAAAATGACCTATACCGTATTGCCTGCCCTCTAGACCTTCCATGGAAATACTCTACTTGTCTCTCTCTGTCCCCCACTTCTATTCCATCCTACAAGAGGTTTTTGGGTTGTTTTTCTGATAACACTTCCTATGCCTGTCATTCTGGTCAGAAACCTTCAGTGGCTCCCATTTTCACATAACAGAATCAGCTTTCATCCACTCTCTACTGCTCCCCTCAATAACCGTTCTAAATTCTCCCCAATCCTTTGCCACCACCTATCCAGTTCGTATCCTTAAGGGACTGATCCATTTAAGAACTGTATCCTTCGTGCATGTGTGCTTGCTCAAGCCCTCACTGACTCTGTCTTCTCTAAGCTCCTAATGCTTGCGCTTGGCCTGCCTTATGGGCCCACTGATATTCCTTATTCATATTCAGGGCTTAGTCCATCTTGTTGGAGTCACAAGCCCCTTAATCACCAGTGTAACAGCCCACATTCATTGTTTGTCGGCCATGCCCAGCCCAGCTGGTGACTGTAAATGTCAGTGTGCTGCACACACACGTCTCAGTCCTTCTCAGCCTTTCTCTCTCTCAAACCCCCCCCACCACCACTCCTACGCCTTCAAGCAGCTGTGCTGTTCAAAGCAGGAGAATGACTACTTAGTTGCTTCTTAATCGAAAATGGATGTAACGGCGTTTACCTGTTGCCTCACTTTCAGCTCTCCCGTTAGGTGTTCGGTTGTTTGTCTTAATTCGCTCTGGGCATGTAGGTGAGCTCCTCTCTGCTTAGCAGGATTAGAAAGCACGTCCTCTGCTCAAAGTCAGGGAGATGCTAGGCCTTTAGGACCAGAATCCTAAATATCTCTGTTCTGCTGCTTTGTCAGCACACCAGGAATGAGGGTGGAATGGCTGTGTTGGGGACAACAGCCCGGGTAAGGGATCTCATTGCAGACAGCATCCAGCCCTGCTCCGCTAGGGGAGGTAGAGGGGGTGCAAGGCAGATCCCTCAGGAAGGCTGATGGGGAGGAGGGGGCTTCCTCACGTCATATAGCATCGTTTGCTCCCCAAAGCAGTAAGCCCTTTGAAGGCAGGAATTCAGTCTTCCGCTTCTCTGATCATTCCCACTTCCTCTCTCCAGCCCCAGCAAGCTTCTCCTGTAGAACCTGCAGACAGATGTGATGTGTGCAGTGATGGCTAGGAACACCAGGGTTGATTTCAGCCCTGGAGAGCTTCAGTTTCCTCATCTGGAAGATGGGCTAATAACACCACCTTCACCATAACCCCCAAATATATAGTTAAAATAAAAAAACAGGGTACAGAGCAATGCATGAGATGCTCCCATCTGTATTTTTTGGAACAGGTATGTGGGTAATCACGTTTGTGTATGCGTGTGATGTCTTCAGAAGGAAACACGAGAAACTGGTAACAGTGATTACCTTGGGAAGTCTAGACTAGAAGGACAGCTAGTTTTTGTTGCCTACGCCTTTCGACTGTTTAAAATTTTGACTATGCACATATATTCTTTTCAAAACTAGTTAATGAAATAATAGTAATTTCTTTTTCAGAGGTGCTGTAAAGAGTAAGTAAGATAACTTTACATAAAGCCCTGAACACAGTGCCTGGCACAGGAAAAGCACTCTGTTAGTGTCAGCCTTTGTCTTCAGTATTAAATAGTTGTGGGATTCATCCATTCATTTATTTATTCATTCATGAATAAACAAATGGGACATGCAGCTGTCCTCAGCCAGCCACGCAGATATGAGCAAATCATTTCTCAGCCAGTCTCACTATGCTAGGTAGAGAGTAAAACTTGTTTGTAAAAGTCACTCGCAGTCTTGATGGTAAACACGTGCCTCTGCATGGCTGGACCCTAGCTCGGCATACACGGTGGGGGGAGCTGGACCCTGCACCTCTGCAGTGCACGTCAGAGAGCTGCTCCCTCGGCCCGCCTCCACTGGCTGTGAACCTGTTTGGGGCACAGTATGGGGGTGCAGAGCAGCATTGCCCTCAGAACCTGGGCACCACACAAGTGGCCAGCCCACGCTGGAGGTGAATGTTCACAGTCCCAGAAACTGGCCCTGATCAGGTGCATTGGAGTCCCAGGGACTCCAGCCCAGCTCTTCAGAGCTGTGAAGGGTAACCTTTGGCTTGGAACAGGCAGTCTTCTGCAGGGTACATGGGGGAAGGAGCAGCAAGATGTATCCTGTTTCTAAGAAGACAAACACTGTACACAATAACACCTCAGGGTAATAGGTTCACGCTGGCTGATGTGTTGTATTGGTTGCTATATTGAGTGTCTTAACCTAACCCAGGTATTTATTGAGGCCCCATTCTCTGCATTAGTCACTACGAGAGAGAAGATGGCATGGATAACGCACCTGCCTGGTTAAGGGCGTGGCTTTGAAGTAGGAGAGTTCTGGGTTCAAATCCTGTTTCTACCACTTTCTAGCTGTCTGATCTTGGCAAATGATTTAACCTTCCTGAGCTTCAGTCCCAATAGGTATAATAAATGTGACCTCTTACAGTTGCAGGCAGTATTAAGTGAAGTATTCTCTTTAGAGAGTACTTGACATAGTAGCTGGCACATAGTAAGTAATGAATAACTGTACTTGCTATACTATTATTATTGAGCTAAACTTCCCACAGTTTAGTGGGAAGACGATTTTCACACACAACGTCAGTTACATAACAATAAGCATTAAATAACATACAGTTAAGCATTGAAATAAATAAATGGTGTTGCAGACCCTTTTTGAGAGCTTGATGATAGCTATAAATCCTCACTTCAGAAAAAATAAACATAGGCGCACAACCGAATTTTGCATGCAGTTTTAGGGGCTTCCTTCACATCTCCCCCTGCCTCTCCATCTCGTGCATGGGCCATCCCTTAGGGGTCCTTGAAACCCCTGAGCTTCAAGCATATAGCAAGAATTCGTAAGGGGAATTAGTCACTATAAGCAAAAGTATTGATAGTTAGGGAGCCCTTCCTGGAAGAGTTAAAAATGTGAACTAGCCTAAAAGAAGAGAGAATTTAAATTGGCCAGGAGAAGCAGGCGGAGAACTTGGGTGGAGATTTGCAGATGGGACTTGAAAACGCAGCCCACAAAGCCAGAGGATGGGGTGACAGCCCCCTGAGGCTACAGCAGTATACAGCAGGTGAGGTTCCAGCTGGGCCCCTGGAGTCAGACTGCCTGGGCTCAAATCCCAGCCAAGCAGCTTGCTAGCTGTTTGACGCTAGGTACATATTTAACCCCTCTGTGCCTCAGTTTCTTCATTTATAAAATGGGGGTGAAAATACATAGAATTTCTCACAGGGTGATTGTGAGGATGCAGTAGGATAACGTATTGACAGTGATTGGCGTATAGGCTGGTGTCTGGTGTAAGCTCTGTGTAGCAATAAGCTGCTTTTATGATTAGGATTTTTATTATGGGGCCAAAATACTAGGGAGGATCTTGACTGCAAAACTGAGCCCTTTGGACTTTTTCTGGAGTTCCTGGCGAATCCCTGGAACTTTTTTGAGCCAGAGAGAAATAAACTGAAAATGGTACTTTATCTGAGCATATGCTGGTCAGGATAGATTAGACTGGAGGAAAATAAGGGACGTAAGTGGTTATGAGGCTGTTGCAATAGCCCTCACTTGAGGTGCTGGGAGCCAAGACCGGAAAATGGGGAGAAATTTCAATGTGGGGTTTGTCAGTGTCGGAATCAAAAGAATTTAGAAAGTGCCAGAGTCTAAGGTTACGCTGTTCAGTAAAGGCCGCTGTGACTGCTGAGCACTTGAAATGTGGCTCATCCACATCGAGATGTGCCGTAAGTGCAAAACGCACGCTGAGCTTCAAAGATTTAGAATAAAATATCTCGATTTTTTAACATTGATTTACGTTTTAATTTTGGTCACATTGGGCTAAATAAAATATATCAATTTCACTTTTTAATTTTTTTTCATGTGGCTACTAGAAAATTTAACCTCACATACGTGGCTCACATTTCTGTTGGGCAAAGCTTGGTTTTAGGAATTGGAAGGAGGGCTAATGCAAAAGGATGCCTCGTGACCAGGACAACGGTGGTGTCACTCATTGAGAAAGGGACATGAGAAAGATTGGGGGCAGGCGGCTGTGTTGCATCGGGTTTTAGGTGTGTTGTGTTTGAAGCAGCTGTGCAGCATTCGAGTGTAAATTGAAATAGGCTTTTTTATTTAGACATTGGAATTAAGGTAAAGAGTCAGGGCTGTGTGCACAAGAAATGTGTTGGTCTTAGCTAAAGTCCTTAATGGGTAAGGCATCTGCCGTCACTGAGGCCACTGCAGGTCAGGCAGGTGCTGAGTAATTTACGTATGTTCTCTCATATCCTCCTGGTACAACCCTGTTAGGTAGGTACTATTATTATCCCTTCCCATTTTACAGATGAGGGAACTGAAGGTCAGAGAAGTGAAACAACGTGGGGTAGTCCGTGATGAGCCAGGATTCGAATTTATCTGACTCTAAAGGCTCTTGTTCGCTCTGCTACACCAGCCCTCCAGGACTGGGCCCCTGAGAAAACCAAACTCAGAAGAAGGAACAAGAGCTGTAGAAAGGAAGAGCGTTAGACAGGCAAGAACATGATGGTCTGGCGTCTCGGAAGCCAGGGAGGAGACACTTTCCAAAAGGAAGTAGCTGTTAAGGAAAACAAATTTAGACTTGAGTTACGAAGGATGTTAAATGCTAAGAACTGTTTCAGACTGAAGGAGGGTTAATCCTGTAGGTTAAGGTCATTAGAAGGAGTTAGAATTTTCTAGGACTTGTCCAGAGCTTTGAAAAGTTAAGCATAGGTAGGAAGCATAGGTAAGCATAGGTAAGCATAGGTAAGCATTCTTTTAAACTGACCTGTTCTAAGACCCAGGCAGAAATAAACATGGGTCGAACCAAGAGGCAGAGACTCTAATAATCATCACTGGTATTTCTTAGGAGGACCTGTATCGGAATCCTTTAGAAAGCTTGTAAATACAGATTCTTGGGCTCTGCATCAGATATAATGAATCAGATTTTCTTTAACAAATGCCCCAGGTATTCTAGATACACAGTTAAGTTAGGAACCAGCTGCTCAGGCTATGCAGCTCTCTCCTCTGGTTTTATTACCCAGGATTGCCTCATTCTCGTGGCTCCCTGCCAGCTTCGCTAGGGCACAGGAGGATGATGGGACCATCCTGCATCTTTAGCAGTAGTCCTACCTGGAATCTGGGGCAGTCCTTCTTTTAAATAAGAGCAACCAGCTCTCCTTCGCTTAGATCTTCTCTCAAGGCCATTGAACTCCCCACTTCTACCGTCATTGCTATGGAAACCACCTATCTGAAGGAGCAACAGGCCCTAAAGGGAGGCCTTGTCTTCTTTGTCCAGTGCTTCTGGCTGACGCTTGGCCTTGCTTTCTCCCGATTCCTTCCTTGTGTCTTTGATGTTCAGAGGCCTGCAGTAGAGAGTGGCGATGGAGAGGATGACCTTGAGAGTCAGGTGGCCCTGAGTCCCAGCTCTGCTACGTAAATCAGCGTGATCTTCGGCAAGATCTTTTAACCTCTCTGTGCTTCATCTATAAAGCAGAAATGATAAAAGAATTCGTCTCTAAGAAGATTAAATGAAATGATTCTTGGAATTTACTTACCTGGCACATACTAAGTACTCAGTAAGCGGTGGTGGTTTTTTGAATTTTATCATCATAACGATAGCAATAACATCTTCATCACCATCATCATTATTCAGTGACATGTGCCCTGGATGTCAGGTAAAATCTACTAATCAAAGATACCAGACAAAGACTTCAAAGGGTTATTAGCAAGTTTAAAAGCATCTGCCTTTAGAGGAAGTGCTCTGTTGAGGTTTTGAGAGAGAATTGTTCTCTTTCTTTTTCACTGCTGATTCTGAGCCCACACATACTTCTCTTAGAAAGGAACATCACTGTCACTTCGCTGTCTCTTCCCCACCGCAAAGCACGTCTTCCACCATTCTATGCGGCCCTCTCTCATCTGTCCGTCTTATTTTCCATCCCCCCTAGGCCAGCAACTTGTTCCTTGCGCTCTGTGTTCTCGGAACTGGACAGGAGCAGGGCAGGACATGCAGCCAGCCAGTCACAGGTTCAACTACCCTTGACCTCATTGCCTGTGAGCTTTGTTTGGGGTGGGGGTGAGGACTACACCTTGTGAATTCTGGGGGATACAACTCAGCTGATAACACTGGGAGAGGTAGTTTACTTTCCCACTTCAGGAGGGGGGAACACGTCAGGGCCTGCGGGTGCTCAGAGGGCTTCCCACGGGCTGTGACCAGCAGATGCAGCTACCAAGCTCTCAGCAGGCGTGTCCTCTGTGTTTACTACACTCACATGCTTATTTTATCTGATGCCTTAACAGTCCTTTGAGATAGAAAAGTAGTATTATCCCCATTTTTCCCATGAGGAAGTTGAGGCTTAGATAGGCTACAGGTCCCGCCCAGGGCACCAAAGGTAAGAAGGGGCAGGGGCAGGGATGAGTCCAAGTCCCCTGGCCTAATCCTTGAGCATGTCCCAGGAACTAAATATCCGAGGCACAGTGTAAAGGCTGTGCCACAAGTTCAAATAGAGGGCCTGGCAGGTGTGCCTCTGCTCAGATCCAGCCCACTTGTGTAAGATTTTCTGATTTTTCCAGAAATTTTTCTTTTTAAGGTGAAATCTCTTCATTTTTCAAGTGTTGACAATTAAAACACACACACATTCTCTCTCTCTCTCTCTCTCTCTCCCCCCCCCCTCCCTCTCTCCCTCCCTCCCTCCCTCCATCCATACACACACACACAATTTAGTTAACCCTCTGTGGGACCCAGCCAAACACATCTGCAGTCTGCATTCAGCCTGCAGGCTCTGATAGAAAATAAGAAGTGTTCATGAGAATAGAAAACCGGTTCTTAGGGGCCTGACTGTCCACTCCCTGAACTCCTGCCAAGACCCTATCAGTAGATGTTGCTACCTGATCACATTACCTTGAAACTCTTCTTTTACTGTCTGAATTTTTCCCTTGTTTCCCACTGAACACGTGGTTTTCAGTATTAACCAGCCTGGGGGCCCAGCACTGGTTACATGTCTGTGTGTACCGGGTGCACCAGTGCCAGGCGCTCCGGTTTGTCTTTCCAACAAGCCTGTGAGACAGACTGCTGTCCCCTTTGGCAGAGAGCTGGGGTAGGACATTGATGGTTGAAGGCAGGATCAGAGGGTAAGTGGTAGCCTGCTGGCTTTTTTTTTTTTTTTTTTTTTTTTTTTGGCAGTCTGCTCTTTCATTACAGCCACAAGGGGTGTGTTTGCTCAGAAAGTTGGCATCACTCCAGTGATTCAGTTACTGGCCAGGCCATGATGACTTGTGATTCAGATCCTGGGGCTTCCTGGTGCCTTCCCCGCAGAGTGTGCTCTGTGACACACTTTCCATCCCCACCCTCCTCTCCCTGCTTCAGGCCCCACTAGACAAAGATTAAAATGCCCACATTTCCCTAAAGTGACATCTTGTTCCTAGGAATTTCTAGGAAGCTGAGAATTCAGATGAATAATAGCATTAAAACCAATGCAAAGTATTTGAATAGCTAAATACTACTTATGTTTATTCAAATCTCTCAGCCACATGTAAAAGTGGAAACAAGGCTGCGGACGCAATAGCCAGAGTTTTATCAAACCTGGGTGTCTGCACAGGCAGGCACAGGCCTGGGCCCTTCTGGGTGGGTTATCCAGGGACTCCAGAAGTTGACCTCAGTCCTTGCCTAATAGCCACAGTGAGCACATTCTCACTTAGCTTATGGATATGAGAGGGGAGACCTGTCTTCCAGGGCACTAGACAGACAAGCAGATGCCTTCTGCACCGGAAGGGGTGTTGCACAAACGTGAAGCCATCAGCAAGGCCACAACCCCAGGTCATGGAGTGTCAAGGTCGCCCTTGATGAGAACCACATCGTAGACTGTTCAGTGATGTCCAGAGTGTTTGCAAATCAAATTAATTGGAATTGCATCCTTTCCTTGATACAATAGGAAGTGTGGCTTCTGGGGTGGAGAGGCTTAAAAGCTAGTTCAAGGCTCTGAGCTGGATTAACTTGGAGCAAGTTTTTCTAATTTTGGTTGCCTCATCTATAAAACAAGGATGAAAAAGTAATTTACCTTTCAGGCTGAGAGTGAGGCTTCACAGACGAATGCAGATGAAAGTATGTGTGTGCTCTAAGGTTCTATACATTGGGCGCTGTTTGTCTTGGAAGCTATTTTTGGAGTAAGAATAACGCAAGTTTTTTATCCAAGTAGTAGCACAAACAAACAGCCAGACATCCGTGCATTGAGGGAAGACCAAAGACACCCTCTGAGGGTGCAGAGAGGCTCAGAGATGTTTGTGTCCCAGCCTCTCGGTCTGGTTCTGCCCCAGCCCAGCTGTTGAGGCAATGCAGAGCAGCTGCAAGTGGGGAGGACGTCCTCAGCAAGACCTCCTGCTCCTGTAAACACCACCCACCGCTCAGACGTCAAGCAGCCATGACCCTGCTTTCGTACACGTGAGGCAGCTCAGCCCACCGAGTTCCTTGAAGAGGTTCCTTAAGTTAAAACGACATGATTTTGATTTGACTTCTCCATTGGACGCGTGTTATCATAAGTTGTTTTTTTTTTAATTTATTTATTTATTTATTTTTGCTGTGTTGGGTCTTCGTTTCTGCACGAGGGCCTTCTCCAGTTGTGGCAAGTGGGGGCCACTCTTCATCGCGGTGCGTGGGCCTCTCACTATCGCGATTTCTCTGGTTGGGGAGCACAGGCTCCAGACGCACAGGCTCAGTAGTTGTGGCTCACGGGCCCAGTTGCTCCACGGCATGTGGGATCTTCCCAGACCAGGGCTCGAACCCATGTCCCCTGCATCGGCAGGCAGATTCTCAACCACTGCGCCACCAGGGAAGCCCAAGAAATTACGTTCTTTACCAGTGGCCCAGTGTACAACTTTTTCTAGAGGGATCCCCAGCAGAAGGGAGCGGGAAGCTATCTGAGGGATAGGGAGGGGGCTCTCTGTGAAGGAGCAGGTCAGAACACAGATGTCAGAAGTGGGGAAAGCTGTAAGAGCCCCAAGCTGGCAAGCATGAACTGTGAACCGCTGGCTGTTTATAATCGTGACTATAATACAGTCAGGAAGTAAGTCGTCCGTGTACCAGATGCAAAGTTTCTCACCAATTTTAGGAGGACCTACCCAAGCATTTTATAACTAAAGCCAAATTGTGGTCTATTTCCTTACAGCTGTGTGGGTGGGAGGAGCCATGGCTGACCCAGTCCTGATACGTGTGTGAAATGTTCTGCAGTTACAGGAAAACTTGCTCAGGCCTTGGAAACTTTATACCCTAGAGGTTGAGAAGAAGAGACTGCTTGGCGTTATTTTCCTGCAAAGGGAACATTTAGAAAGTCCTAAGGGTGCAGCCTGGAAACCACAGGCCACTCAGAAAGGGTGTCACGTTCGCATTCTGAAGGCTGGGGGCCAATCCTCAGAACCGGCGCCAGCTGGCAGGGGAGCCCAGTTTAACATGCTACAGGGAACAAAATGAGGACCAGCGCGCTGTGAATCAGGGCACTTCAAACTGTTCGCAGAAAGGCTGCCTGCTGCCTTAGACCCATTTCAAAGGCTCTGTTAACAGGTGCTTGCTGGGAGCGCAGAAGGGCTGGGCCAGACCGCTGGGTGTGTGCAAAGTCACCGGGAGGAGACCCTCAGCCTCTCCTTTGGGTGGGGCAGGATGAGTGTGGAATCTGAGGAGGAGGCAGCTTGTCTGGAAGTGTGTTGTAACCGGGTCGCCCAAGGCAAGGCCAGCGTGCCCTGCCACACGCTACGGCTCCTCCCAGTTTCCTGCAGGGCTTGGGCTCCCTTATGCTAGGGGAATCCTCAGAGGGCTGTTTCCAGCCATTCTATTCTGCCCTGACACCAGAGTGCAGCAGAATTGCCTGGGGCCTATGCCCACAGCCCACCCAGACCCGTCGGTCAAGACGCCTGGAGGCCCATTGACCAGGTGGAGGCAGGTAGGTACACAGAGGATTCCCATTCATTGTGCTGGGTGTGACCCCCAAGGATAAATTCAATAGCAGCTGCTGTGTATGGAGTGCCTTGGTCCTATGCAAAACACTGCATGTGCACCAGTGAATTGAATCCTCAAAAACAGTAGTATCCCTATATGACAAATGAGAAAACATGGGCTCATAGAGGTTCAGTAACTGGAAGAGGTAGGGTCCAAACCAGGAACATGAAGCTTGCTGATTAGGCTGGACTTCAAAGTTCCACACGCAGTTAAAAGCACAGTTTTATTTGGGCATTTGATCCAAAGCTGCCTCTGACTTAGAAGGTACAAGCCCTACCCGAGTCCTTGAACTCAGCATTCTGAGTGCAGTAGAACTCCGTGCACACCGCAGGCGCTGTGGGTGGCTGTTTTCGGCAGCCTTGTCTAACGTAAGCCTTTATGGCAGATATGCCTTGTGCACCCGCGGCCCCTCCAGAAGGTTGAGTCAGCCTGCGTTTGCTGCTGGTGCCACGGTGCCCTCAGATGTTGCTGAGTCCTTGCCTGGCGCCGGCGAGGCACACCTACTGTCCACCTGCTCTGACTCATAAAACTGCCGGGGCTGCCAGCTCTGCGATGTCTTCCGCCACCGTGCCAAGAGAGAACTTAGCCACATATGGCAGGGGCACCGGGCAGTGCTTTTCCCCAGCCCGCCTTCCCCTTGGACTATGCCATTGGGCAACTAGACCGGTCGAAGCTCAAGGTCCGGGATGTTTCCTTTGTTTTCACCGGGAGAGAGAGGCAGAGGGCAGGCCCACGAACATGTGATGGGGGTGTGGGATTAGCCAGTGCCCTGGCCACCAGGATGAAGCCAGAGAGGTCAACGGGGTGGGGCAGGGGGGGAGGTGCTGATGTAATTCCATTAAATATTTCAGGCTTGAGGCTGTAGCCTGTGTGACTTTTGCTGTGGATCTGTCATTGAGAGTCTTTCAGCTGAAAGGTTCCCACTTTTTCCTGAATAAAGGCTTCCTTATCTGCCTAACTTTCTCCGAACGACTGCAAATCTTGATAGCACCTAAAAATGCACCCTTTGTGCAGAGTTCTCCAGAAGCACTCTCTTCTGCCCTTTTCTGTTGCCAGGATTTGTATCAGTGTAATAGTTGGGTAAGAGAGCCAAAACGAAATGAAATCAAACCTTCTATTAATGTACAGGGCAGTAATGTTAACCTGCACGTGGAGCACGGCCCGCGTTGGCCGGAGGCCTGGTAACTACCACAGATGTGTGTGTGTGTTTGTTTCCCCTTAGAAAACGCTACTTTATGCTGTATATGGGGCGCATGGATTAAACTACTAGTACTGGGTTTCTGCAGACGAAAGATTCATGAAGGTGCTCAAAAGGATTACAAGCTTAGAAACTGAGGCCGCCGCTCCCATTGCGGAGGGGCTTTGTGGCAGCAGCCTCCAAGAGGCTGTGGTGACCGGGAATGCATCCTTTTCCCCTCAAAGCATTATGAAGGTCTAAGCAACTTAAAGATGACTGTTCTTCACCTTTGACAAGAAAGTTCTCTTCAGATTTCAGGTGAAACCGTAACTGAAGATGTCGACCAAGACAGCCAGCACCAACAACATCGCCCAGGCAAGAAGGACTGTGCAGCAGTTGAGAATGGAAGCCTCCATCGAAAGAATAAAGGTAAGAGCCTTGAGTGGGTCAGACGTGTTTTCTGACCGGCTCCCTCTGCCCTCCCAAGGCCGGGCCACATTTCTGAGAAGGTGGATACCATGTAATTGGGCCAGGTGCCAGGCTGTTCCCTGAGCCAGCTGAGAGCCTCCGAATCTTAACTTTCATTTCAACGTAGCACTGGCGATACAAAGTGTCTGTGTGAGGCTGTCTGTGTGGACAGAAAACCTAAAGCCCGTGACAGGATTTCCTGAGGACCTGCCTTCCCTGAGCGCACATGGTCGAGCCCCCTCTGTCACCGTGTTCTCCCTCGGGACAGGGCTTCCAGGTGGACTTTATAAACACCCTCCTCATCCCTCTGGAATGTATGAAGTGTTCTAGAGTTATCAGTGCAGCCAAGGTGGCCTTGCATAAGTCAACACCCAGGTGTCCTTTTTAGGAGAAGGTGGGTTTTTCAGTGTGTGCAGACTTGGACAACCACAGTCTGCAACCCAGGGTAAGTATCGCCAGCCTTAGTTGAGATCTGGAGGAAACCAGAAGGCATTTGTTGGGTCACCTGACTTTGACGTCTTTTCCCCCCAGACCCTCAGAGAGGGCTAGGCGGTGAGTGCCTTGGAATGTTGTGAGTAATGGCCGTCTCCTAGATACTGAAGCAGTCACCTGATAAATTCCTCTGGGCCTAGAGATAGTCACCTGTCTTCAAAACAGGAGGCTGAAAAAAAAACAAAAAAAAAAACAAAAAAGCTTCCCTGGTGGCGCAGTGGTTAAGAATTTGCCTACAGGGCTTCCCTGGTGGCGCAGTGGTTGAGAGTCCGCCTGCCGATGCAGGGAACACGGGTTCGTGCCCCGGTCCGGGAAGATCCCACGTGCCGCGGAGCAGCTGGGCCCATGAGCTATGACCGTTGAGCCTGCACGTCTGGAGCCTGTGCTCCGCCACGGGAGAGGCCACAACAGTGAGAGGCCCACGTACCGCCAAAAAAAAAAAAAACAGGAGGCTGCTTGTGCCCGTGGCCTGAGGACACTTATCTGATTATTCTAACGGGTCTCCCACTCAGACTTCTGAACAGGGTGTGGTATTTCCATTTTTAACTCATGCCGAAGTAAGGTACTGCATCTTCCCGTGCTGGCTTTGTCCCTCTTTTTATTCCCCAAAGTCCAGTCTTTACCAGTAAATCTTGAAGCTCTACTAGAATTTGGCTCTATTCTGGGTTTTGGCTCCGAGCCCATAATTCGGTTCTTTAACTCTGTTCTGCATTCTCATCGATTTGTTATTGGATAGAAACTAAGATACAGCCTTCCTTTGAATCACAGACACTTTTCTTGTTCCCCTCCCCACCCCAGCTTTTTATTTTGAGAAATTTCAAACCTGTGGAAGAGTTGTAACAAACACCCATATACTGTTTACCAAGGTTCACCAATTATTAGCGTTTTACCCCACTTGTTTTCTCTGTCTCTACACACACACACACACACATTCACAAAACTGACAATTTTTTCTTTAAATTTGTTGCAAGTTATTTGCAAACATCGTGACGCATCACCCCTAATACTTCACCATCTGTCTCCTAAGTATAAGGGCATTCTTCTGCGTAACCACAGTACAGGGATTACATTCAGATCAGCTGCTCATAGTATCTAACACATAGTCCAGTTTCGAAGATTCCAGGCCACTCACTTTTCAGAATGGCCTTCACTTTAGATGGGATTGTTTGCTGACGATCAAATTCAGGCTAAAAGTTTGGGCAGAAATACTAGCTGGCTGGTGGCAAGTCTTCTGCACTCACTCCAAGAGACATCTGATGTCAGTTTGATCACTTGGTTAAGGAAGGCCTTATCTGCCAGATTTCTCCATTTAGAAGTACCTTTTCCCTCTTTAAGTAACAGATAATCTGGGAGTGATACTTTGGTTATCCTGTTCTCCAACAGTCTTCCACCCAGTGGGTTAGCATTCAAATACCTTTCAAGTTTGTAAATATTTAAAAAAATTTTTTTTTATTGAAGCATAGTTGATTTACAGTTTTGTGCCAATCTCTGCTCTACAGCAAAGTGACTCAGTTATACACATATAGACATTCTTTTTTTATATATTCTTTTCCATTATGGTTTATCACAGGATACTGAATATAGTCCCCTGTGCTATACAGTAGGACCTTGTTGTTTATCCAACCTATATAGTAGTTTACTTCTACCAACCCCAAACTCGCACTCCATCCCTCTCCCTCCCCCCCTCCCCCTTGACAACCACCAGTCTGTTCTCTATGTCTACGAGTCTGTTCGTTTTGTAGATAGGTTCATTTGTGCCATGTTTTAGATTCCACATATAAGTGATGTCATACGGTATGTGTCTGTCTGACTTACGTCACTTAGTATGATCATCTCTAGTTGTACCCTGTAAATATTTTCTTTGTTTGCTTTGGTCTGTCTGCGCACCAGGTTTCAAAGGCATCAGCGGACCTCATGTCCTACTGCGAGGAACATGCGAGGAATGACCCTCTGCTGATGGGGATACCAACTTCAGAAAACCCTTTCAAGGATAAAAAGACCTGCATCATCTTATAGAGGAGTAGTGAAGTGGTTCCTCCCCTCTTCTCAGCAAAGCAAACGATGAGCAGCTCCTTGAAAAGATTTACCTTCGGCTTATTTGGTAACCACTGCTAATAACTAAAATGCTCTTAAGTGACTTGGAATCATGGACTCTGAAGTCTTTGTTTTCCAAGTTGTCCTCTCTCTAAAATGCCCTTTAATGAATTAATAGAGAATAACAATCTTGTTTTCCATTCGTTAACTCTGGTGTCATATTGGGTTACTGCTGAAGGAAAGTTGGTCTGGCCTTTTAAAAAAACAAATATGTGAATGATCCAGTTAAGACCTAAATTACCTAAGGGCTCGTCTCGATTAAAATGCCAAGAATAACTTGTCCTAAAGCCTTTCTCTCATAGTATATTCTTAGTAGGGTTATGCCAATCTGTACAGTATAGGTGGGTGAGGAGTGTTTTGTGTATATATATATATGTGTGTTTGTATATACACATCTCAAAGCTTATTTCCCTATTAAAATGTCTCTCTCTCCAGACCATCAGTTCAACTCCAGAAGAAGTTATACCTTTATCTTGAGCTGTGTGTGGGTAGAATTAAATTCTTTTCTCATAGTTATTGTACAAAAAGTAAAGAACACCCTGAAGACTGCATTCATTGTCATTGAGTAATGAAGGCATCTCTCTCCTCTTGAAATCGTGCTGACCTCTTAGGCTACAGTAAACTGTGCCAATTAAAATTTAAAAACTGAACTAAAAGCCCTTTTATGATATGACTATTAATTCACCAAGGGCTTTCGGGCTTCAGTGATCCTGCGTCTAGAAAAGGGGAGGAGGCCCTTGGGGAGTACCCTGGGCAGCTGTGCCCCAGGGCTCACGTTCTCTGGAGCAGGGGTAGACACCTCTGAAATTTCCACTCTAACGATGGGAGCGAGACAGAGCAGCCGTGAGCCGGGCCAAGAGAAGAGCAGGAATGCGTGAAAAACAGCTGCTCTCCTTGGCCCAACTTTGTGATTTAGCTCACTTTCTCTGCCTCCCCTCTATCCTTCCTCTGCCACCAGAGCATGTCCTCAGAGGTAATGTTCACCTCCCAGCCCCAAGTGGGCAGATCATGATGGGGAAGAAACATACATACAGAAAGAACGTAAAGGTATCAGACACTTACTTACTTAAGCTCTTTTCAAATACCTGCAGCGTCATCGTCATCCCTAGCTTGTCCTCACACCATCTGAGAGAGGCTAGGATCCAGTGGTTCGCTACCTGGGCCCACGGTTCCAGCAGCTGGGTGTTGGGCTCCTTGATTTTCCTCTGGGCATGATGGTCCTGCCACACATCCTTAGAATTTCCAGTGGCGATGCCAAAAGAAGGCATCTCCTGTGGCCAGAGGGTATGTTAACTTTATCAAAGAGGAAGAGAGGGTCTTTTAAAATGCTTATTTATGGCCCAAACCATACATTAGACCTTTGATATTTTAATTCAGCTTCAGTTCATTAAAAACAACTACTAATGAGCGATTTAAAATATTCTCAGAAAGGATCCCTCCCCAAGAAGGAATTATTTACAACGGTTTTCCCTAGTTCTGTAGTCCTGCCCTGTAGCGCAAGCCCCTTTTAAAATCTAATGTCTGAGCTTTGAGCATTATGCTGATTGTGGGTGAACAAATGCAGTACTGTTTCCAAACTGCTCAAATATATTCCGTATTTCTCCAAGTCACCTGCCTATTCAGCATTGTGAACGGCCCTCACTCTTCCAGGACCACGTGGAAATCACGCCACCGCTGTTACCCTCGTCATCTATGCTTAGTTCTGCAAAACGCCCAGTTTCCAAGTAAATTATAGGCACCTGTTGGAGAGAGAACGGTTTTTCCTTTCAAAAGGTGATATTTGAAATGTACATTAATAAGACAACTTTACATTTACAGCTTCACTTAATGAGACATTCTTTTTTTATAAGTATATTTTTCTACTGATGATAGTTTCAGAACACTAATCTTATTTTCACTCTGATTTTTACCATGTTTCTTTAAATATTTATAATGTAGCTTGTTACAAAATATTTTCGTGAAATTACTTTTATTATACTGCTATGTACACATTTTTGGTAGCAAGCGTAGTTTATGCTTTAGTACTAAAACATGTTCTTTTACCTAACAGAAAACAAATATGGTTTGCTGTATATTTGTTAACATGCCTGTAGTGGTAAGGAATGGACTTGAGGTCCCAGGAGATTTCATTTTTATTTTTGCTGGCCAGATATCATAAAGGCTACGAGTATGAAAATCATGTAACTTCCTAACCAGGTATAGGGTATGTTTAAGAAAAGTGATATCAAATCCTTTGATGCTGGACCCGAGGGGGAGAAAAATTGTAGCTAAATGTTGATTTACTTATAACTAGACATCTATGTGAGAAAAATATAATATATGTATACATATATATGATATGCAGAAGTCACTTTTATTTATCAGGCTTTATTCTACTTGTAAAGCCACAGTTCATTCAGCAGCAACTGGTTTTTGATAATGACAGACAAATGCCCAGTGTGTGTTATTTTTTCCAACTACCACTATAATGACACACCTAATCACTTACGTGCATGCAACTCCTTGCCTTCCTATCTATGAAGCTATTTAAATATGTTCACTCTACTTTGTCTGTAATGCTGCTTCTGTTAACAGTGATCTCTTCTTCCATGCTTATATCTTCATTAGCGCATCGTAAATCTGTCCAATTGAGGCCTCAGGACCATGGCAAGATACGCTAGACAGAATTTCATGACTCCAAAGTATTTTACAGAAACACTTTTTTTTAACTAGAGAAACACTTTCTATACCAGGTGGTTCACAAGCTATAGGTTTTTTTCTAAATAAGAATCAGGTTTTTACATTTCTTTACCTTATTATTAAAATGAAAAGTGCCATGCTTACCCTTTAAAGGAAAGACCTGATTTGCTTTCTCCCTATTGGGACTACTTCTGTGCTTTACTAATCTTTCAACTATCAGAAAAAAAAAATTATACCAACAATTTAGTAATTTTGAGGCATAAGGTAGTTAGTTTAGGTAGTGCAGGATGTGCCAAACTTTCCCTTCAGATTCCTTCTTCTCAGTCAGTTTGCACCTAAGAGAGTGTCATCTGAGTGATTACTCCGAATTTTAACAGCTATATAGTCCCAAGAAGTAAATCACAGTACATGTCAGTCCTTTCTCAATAAACATAATACCAGAGTGTGTTAGGACTTGTATTGACCTTTTATGGTAGATCTGTTAATAGGAAAAAAAATACATTGAATCAAGTAGAATTATCTGTATGTTAAAATAGAACACTTACCTAGAGCTGGGTGGCCTGGATCATTTGTTGTCTAGCCAATCCTGTGTCCCTGTGTTGTGTGACTTTGAACAAGGCACTCCATCTCTCTGGGCCTCCATTTCACCATCTGTAAAACGGGGCTTGAAGTAGATGATGGCGGAGATTCCCCCTGTTCCATCCAGCAGCCTATTACCCCTCTACTGGTCCTGCCAACATGTTGGTGCTATATGCTGCTTCAAATATAGAATTGGTTTGTCTATTGTGTGTGCTCATTTAATAGCTTATGAAAGGCCTTTTTGTTATATGGCTTTTTTTCTAGTTTTATGGACTTGATTACTGTAATAATGTCTTGTTTATAGCCATGTAACTATAAACATACATTCTCTTGATGTCTCAGTAAATTTGCATTTGGTATATAGTTGATGGAATTGTTGTTTTATAACATTCTTTGACTACTCATCTGTCCAGCATCTTATTAACCTAAACATTGTGATTATTCTTTGGAAATCTGTTCTGCAGAAAGAATAAAAGCATTTACTTGATAGCTAACGTGTTCACAGATTTGAAAGAAGTTTCATTAAAGCACTGTTGCTCTCTTTACTGGATCAGTGCCTCCTTGAACCTTCCTACTGTATTTTGCTCAATAAATTAACAGAAGACCAATTCTCTTCCCCTTTTCCTGCATTCATTCAGTTAACATTTTCTGAGCACCTGCTGAGAGCCAGGTATGGAACTCAGGCTCTGATTACACTCAGATGAATAAGGCTCACACCAGCCCGTGAGAAGCTCACAGTCTAGGGCAAGGAAGGGTGGGAATAACCAATATATAAACTATTATAGTACCGTGTGCAAAGTGCCTGAACTCAGGTGAACACACAGTGCCGCAAGAGCCCAGGGGAAGGAGGGCTACCTCCGTATCAGCAAAGTCTGAGAAGGCTTCCAAGGGAGGTGGTGTTTGAACTAGGTCTTGAGAGACGAAGAAACCCTGTATGTGTTGGAATGAAGTCTTGGGAGGGAATGACAGGAGGAGGAGAAAAGTGAGCTCAAAGCTAGTGTGCAGAGCATCTCCCATACCACTTACCCTGCAAGCAGCCGGAAGGCAGTGGAAGTTGTTAAGGAGGAGTGGCGTAGTGATTCACAATGTGTGGAAGGCTCTTTCCCATCCTGAGACCCGGCTGTGACCACAGAAACAGACAACAAATGGAAAGGTCATCAGACTTGCAGACTCATATTCACCAAGTGTTTGTTGAAGGTACCCTGCCTCCTGCCCAGTCCCTTCCTCCAGAGCTGGGATTCCCACAGAGATCAAGGGAGGGACAACGTCATCCAGAAAGCCAGGGAGAAGGCAGCCAACAAGGTTATGGGCCGGGCAAGCTAAAGAGCTGCCCCCTGCTTCCGAAAACCAGCACACACACACTACAAAGGGTAGGGGCAAAAGATAGACAGCCACTCAGCCCTTCCTAGGAAAGGACTGAAGCATTTAGACACGTTGGTCATGAAAAACAGGCAGCAGCAACTGACCAGGACTTTCACTGGCTCAGACCAAATTACCGGAAGTCCCTGTGACTTTCAGTGGAAGACGGGCTTGGGGGTGGTAGATGGGACCTGGGTAGGGATAAGGGGATGGAGGACAGTGAAGCTGAAATGGGTAGACTAAGTAAGTAAACGTGGCAGATGAAATGGTATGCAACCTTAATGGTGTGAACAAAGAACTCAAGCCTGCTGGTAATGTGGGAGCTAAATGTGGAGATGCAGGTCCAGCTCTCCTGGACATGCGCTGTGACCAGCTTCTCATCGGCAATGTTACACATACACATAAGGACATTCACCATAAGCCTTCTTACTTGGGGCTAGGTGGACAGTCTTTTGAGTCCCTATGTCTACATTTATAAACTTTGGGCTCACGGCTCTGACTATGTAGAACCTGTCCTGCCATCAGCTCTAAGCCATCTTTGCACAACCTGACATGACTATTGCCTATAGCTTGCTTTCAGAGCATGGCCCTGCTTGCTACTCTACCCCTTTGCCGCTGTGAGCAGCAAATAACGTTTCCCTTCAGATGCTTCCCCCATTGCTGTTTCCTTATCTGAGTCAATCATATCTATTAAAGGCCATTTAGCTATAGGCCAGTCCTGGGCAAACATATATATACAGTTGGTCTCAGGAACCCTCACCTCAACGATTAATTTTTTAAGAAACCAATATTTTCTCTGCACTGGAAGAAAATGCAGTCCAAATAAATGTATCCTGAAATGCTGTATGACTTAATATATTAATCTGTAGAAGACAACTGATGCTATAAAATAGAACTATGGAGAGAGCAGTGCTTAGCACAAAGGAGCAGAAGGTAAAGTTTGAGGTGTATTGAGAATTAATTTTACATACAAAGCATTTTTATACCCTATAAATCCTCCTAGGTAATCTATTCAATAATGAAAGCAAGTAATTGGACTGGCCGAGATATATAATGGTAAGGTCTCGAATTTGCACGTTAAATCTGCAGCTGAGACATCTATGTGCAAATTGCTACTCCTGGTCTCTAGATCCAATCATGCCATCTTCACACACACACACACACACGCACGCACACACACACACACACACACACACACACACACACACACACACACAGAGCTTAGTGATAGAAGAGAGAGCTCCAGCCACAAAAGACCTGAAATCTGGTCCTGACATAGGACATTAACCATGTGACATCACAAAGACCCTGTGGATCTGTAAGTTGATATGCTGGGGGCAGGGGAAAAGCAGTCACTCACTGAGCAAGTTGTGATATAAAGTTCCCTTCTAAAACAGATTTAAGTAAAAAGTAAGCCAATTTATATTTTCAAAAATGTGGGTATATAATAGCACAGCTTGTACTTGGATGTGGCAAAAATGGTAAAGAAGCTTCACAGTATATCTGAAGACAAGCATCCCTTTGGAGAATCGTCCATGTGCAGCAGATCCTTCCTACTTTTAACCTTGAGACATTTTCCCATGGCCAACGCATTAGAATTGCTTTATTGTAGATAAACCCTTGTAGATCTGACATCAATGAAGTACATTTCAATATAGCTCATACATCTGTCGATATTTACAGACATCTGTGTGAGGCCCTGGGGAAAGGAGGGACCAACCACTGACACTGGTCTGGACACTCCACATGTATCCTCCCATTTAAGCCTCACAACAACTCTTGAAAGGAAAGTAGACTTTATTTAACTGTATGCTACAGATGAGGAACTGAGGCTCAGAGAAGTCAAGTGAGTAATGCAGGATCCAACAACTAAGAAGTACAGACCCTAATTCCACACACCCGCGTCAGCTAGATTCTGCAGCCCATATAGTCTGTCTTCATAACTGTAGCATGGTTTGAATGGGGGGGGGGCAGCAGGGAGGCAAAATAACTTTGGGAATTTTAATTAATCAAGTGAGAAATAAAACTACCATATGACCCAGCAATTCCACTCCTGGGTATGTATCTGAAAAGAACAAAAATACTAATTTGAAAAGATACACGCACCCCAATGTTCACAGCAGCATTATTTACAATAGCCAAGATATGGAATTAACCTTAGTGTCCATCAACAGACAAATGGATAAAGAAGATGTGGTATATAAATATAGTCGATGGAATACTACTCAACCATAAAAAAGAATGAAATTTTGCCATTTGCAAGAACATGGATGGGATTTGGAGGGTATTATGCTAAGTGCATTTAGAGAAAAACAAATACTGTATGATATCGCTTATATGAGGGGTCAAACTAGTGAATATAACAAAAATGAAACAGACTCACAGATATAGAGAACAAACTAGTGATTGAGGGGGAGGGGCAATATAGGAGTAGGGAATTAAGAAGTACAAACTATTATGTATAAAATAAGCTACAAGTATATATTGTACAGCACAGAGAATATAGCCATATTTTATAACAACTATAAATGGAGTATAACCTTTAAAATTGTGAATCACTGTGTGGTACACCTGAAACATAATATTGCACGTGAACTCAATAAACAAAAAAAATTTTTTTAATTTAAATAAACTTAAGTAATGTAAAGTGAGCAAATTGGTTCCTTAGTAATCAAGAGCCTAATGTACTGGACCTTAAATAAAAATAAACAATACTAGACTCCAGGCACTTACTATGGGCAGGTACTATTCTCAGCATTTTGCATCTCTTAATTCATTTAATTCTCACAACAAACCCATGAGGTCGCTACTATTATTATCCCTACTTTACATATGAGAAAATGGAATTTCGCAGAGATCCAAAAGTGCATTCGATATGCTTTTTTTAAAAAACTGCATTTTTTCATGAGTTGTCAGTATGAAGTAAGAGAAAAAACATCTTAGACTCAGGAAATGTGGGTTCTAGTTGGACTGCCACTAATTTGCTGTGCAACCTTAAGACTTTTATGACTCCTGTTCCTGTTTCCAGAAAAAAAAAAAAAAGGAATTTTTTAAAGAAGGATTTAGGCTAGGTAATTGTTAACATTTCTTCTAGCTTTAAATCTTATACAAATATGGGAGAGGAGAGCAATTCACTTTGGGTCACTTTTTTGCCATCTTTACCCCCAATCATTTTACATTTTCCTCCTTGAATCGAAAATCAGGAGGAAAAGAACCAAAGTCTAGAGTATGGGGTCAGAGAAGGGTATGTGGGTTTGCCGAGTATAATTATAGATATTTAAAAAGATATTTTAAAAATCACTTCCTGATACCTCAGCTACTGACTCATCATCAGGGCAGGAAAGAATTTTTAAGGAAAAATGAATTGTAGAAAGGTATTTTGTATATAAGCAATTAATAGAATTAAATGAGCAAAGTTCTTCAACAAAGTATCAACAATGTCTCATGAGTTATAACTACAAAAAGAAAAATACCCCACTCAACATTAAATGTGAATAACACAGCATTTGATTTTTAGAAGCAGGACAAAGAGGAATTCATTCATTTGTTGAGCTCCTCCTGGGAATATGGTAGCTCCTACTAGCTAAGTATGTCCTAGGATAAACCCAGAAAAGACTAGGATCTCCCAAGATAGTGAGGGTGGGGATTGGGGTGGGCATTACTGTGCAATGTGATCAATGCTATTGTAAGAAGTCGCCCTGCCTGAATGAGTCAAAAAAGGTTTCACAGAGGCAGCACTGTATCAGTTGGGCCTTGAAGGATGAGTAGGAGTTTGTTAGGAATAGGGAAAGGTTATTCTCAGCAGCACAAAAAGTGTGTACAAACGCTAGGTTCTAAAGAAGTCTGGGTTATCAGATAACAGATCTCTGTGTCAGGAGTATGGGGAGAAGAATGTTGATGAGGCTGGGAAGGAAGTTTGAGTAAAGTCAACAAAGGCTAAGAGTTTCTACTGATTATAAAAGGCAAGGGGAGGGAGTTGGTAGAGTGGTTTAAGCAGGGTCTTGACATGATAAGCCTTGTTTTCTTAAAGAGAGAGTGAAGAAGGAGAATGAACTAGTGGAGAAAAAGTGGCAGTAGTGTTTCTAACCTCTGCTGAGCCTCCAGCAGCATTTTATAATTCTTTTATTGGTCCTTGTTCAGCTCCTCCATTCCAAACCTTTAACACCCTACTCAAACCCCCCTATTTATCTCCTTCCCATCAAGCAAATAATCCTGCCTTCCCCATCAAAAACATGCTGGGGCCATTTGGCCTGAATTCTTAAAACTTCCTACCTTTCCACATCCAAATGTCTCCATCACACCCAAGCAAATAACTTCCATCCGTCTCACAGGTGAGCAGCAAGTCCTCCAGCTATTCCTGAAGCCACTTATCCTCTTTTCTCCTTTCTTATCAAAATGTCCCAAGAGTAGTCCACCTTCCCTGTCTTCTCTTCCTCACCTCCCATCTTCTCAATCGACTGCAGTGTGGCTTTACTCACACCAACAGAGTGAAACTGATGTCATCCAATAAAACGGCCAGTGAACTCTTTTTTTTTTTTTTTGGAGGGGAGCTGTGTTGGATCTTCGTTGCTGCACACAGGCTTTCTCTAGTTATGGTGAGCAGGGGCTACTCTTTGTTGCGGTGTGCGGGTTTCTCATTGCAGTGGCTTCTCTTGTTGCGGAGCTCGGGCTCTAGGTGCACGGGCTTCAGTAGTTGCAGCACACAGGCTCAGTAGTTGTGGTGCTCAGGCTCTAGGGTGCATGGACTTCAGCAGTTGTGGCACACGGGCTCACTAGTTGTGGCTCACGGGCTTAGTTGCTCCACAGCATGTGGGGATCCTCCCGGACCAGGGATCGAACCCATGTCCTCTGCATTGGCAGGCAGTTTCCCAACCACTGTGCCACCAGGGAAGTCCCAGCCAGTGAACTCTTAATTTCGAAATTCAGTGGAACATTTCAATCTCTGCTTCAGGGACCCCTCTAACAGTGGGAATTATTCTCTCCTGTAAACTCACCATTCTGCCCCACTAGCTTCTGTGACATCAGACTCATTTTTCCCCTCTGTCTCCTCCTCCTATGTCTGCCTTCTAAAATCCCACCCTCAGACCCAGGTTTCTATCCTTGACCCACTGCTCTCTTCTTGGAGAGCTCATCCACTCTCACTGTTAGTATACACTGAGGATTCCCAAATCCAAACATCCAGCCCACCTTTTATCCAAGCATCCAACTTACCTATTGTACTGGACATTTTTAACAGATAGTCACACAAGGACTTGAAACAAAATGTGTCCAAGACTAAAGCCATTTCCCCTTGCAAAACTTTAATTGACATCAGTATCATCGTTAAATTGCCCCAGCTGGAATTCTGAGAGTCATTCAAGAATTCCCCTTCATTCCTTACATCTGATCACCCAGTCTTGCCTATTTCATTTCCCAAATATTTCTAAAATCCACCCCTGATTTTCCTCATCAACTGCAAGTTCAGGCATGTATCACCCCTTGACTGAACTACTGGAAAATGTCCCATCTAGACTCCAGCCTCTGTGGTTGCCCCTGGTATTAGGATAGCCAACTGTTTCTGTTTACTTGGGACTGTCTCAGTTTTGGCCCTGAAAGTCTCGCATCCAGGAAATCCCTCAGTCCTACTTCTAGTTGCAAATAAAACTAAAACCCAAGTTTTAGTTGAAAATTAAATTACGCATAATAAAAAATCCATGGGGCTCCCTTCAGGTACAGCTGGATTTAGCTCTGCTTTCAAGTGTCACCTCTGCCCTTTACTCTTTAATTGACTTACTCTCCGCAGCAGGCAAGCGGCTGCCAGCAAGCCTAGACTCATCCATGAGCTTGGTGGCACTGCAAAGAGACTACAGACTTTTCTACTCTGGCAGAAAATTCTCAGGAAGATTTCTGATTGGCCCAGCTGAGTCACATTATCTATCCCCACACCAATCACCATGGCCAGGAAGATGAGCCAGGCCTATATTCCAAATCTATTTTTGAGGCTGGGGTGAGGGGTGCTAACAAGAAAGAAGGTTCATGGAAGGAAGGAGGGGAGCAGGACAGACACGAACAATGAACAGTTGTCCCTTTACATTACACTCCCCTCAAATCCCATTGCACTGATCTGGGCAATTAAATGCCTCTGAGAAGAGTAAACCATAGACGACTGTTAGCCCATTTTACTTTTCTATATAAAATCCTCGGCGTCCCCTCATTGCCTGCAGGGCAAAGCCATGCTCCTTAGAAGGACATACAAGACCTTCTATGAGCTGGTCTCTGTCTACCTTTTCAGCCTACCTTTCTCCACTCCCTTCCTTAACAGTTAATCCTGTAGCAAACACCACAGACTGAAAGAATCCCTCGTGCACCGCATTTTTCTCCCCTCTCTTCTAACCGTGCTTCATGATTCAGGTCAAGCATCACCCTTTCCTGGAAGGCTTCCTCACCACCACCACCCTAAACACACACACACACCATGCCCAAAATGCCAAGGTACCACACCACCTTAAATTCTCTGTGTCTGTCAGCTCCCTACACTAGACTGCAGGTAGAAGCTGCACCATAATCATCTTTCTATAGTAAGTTCCAGCACAGAACTTGGCACACAGTTGAGCTCAATGTTTGATTTTGAACAGAAACTGCTCTGATAATCCAAATGGGTGATAAAGGACCAAATTAAGTTAATGGTAATGGAGAGGAGAAACTGGATTCGTGGAAATTAACAATTTAATTGGATAATGTCTTTCCATGTTCAGTTCTGTTCAGCTATGTAGTTGGCTGGAGGGTTTCTTTTTCACTTAAGTCACCCTCTAATTTACAAACATAGAATAATGATACAAAATACATACATAACATACATGCATAGAAAATTACCCACTCGTGGGAGATGTAATTATCATGGGAGATGCAATTATCGTTAGGTTACATATATCCAGTACTTCCAGGAACTGAGCCGAGTGCTTTGCTTTCTCTGCATTGTTTCCTTTAATCCCCACAAAAAATCAGTGATATAAGCCTTGTTTATTTTCCCATTTTCTGGGAGAAATAACTGAGGCTGAGAAAAGTTACACTACTTTCCCAAGCCCTAGCTGGGATCCAGGACCCAAGCTCAGCTCTTTCTGGCTAGAAAAGCCTATTGTCTTAACTGCTGAACTCTTATTCTTGATCTTTTGCCAGCTCTGTCCTTAACAGTTATACAAAGAAGCAAAAAAATCAGAAGGCTCTTCTGCAGATGAGCCGTTTTGCAGAGTGCTTATTTTGATGGTTGCAGTGTGATTACAGTGTGGTGATGTAATCAGGTATTAAGTGGGGATACTAGGGAACTTTGCAGCTTTTCTGCATAATAAGTTCTCAGACACTTATTTGTAGAAAATACGTTAGCATAAAGTACCCAAGGACACAAAAATCACTTCTTCTGTGATGAGGTTACAGGATGAAAGAGAACAATTCTTAGAATTCTCTCCTTTAGTTTTCCGAGGGCTCTCTCCCATTTACCGGGTAAGTAAAAGATTAGATGCAATTAGTTTCAGCCTCCCGGGTTAACCTGTGCTGTCTGGTTGGTGTCTTTGAGAGATGGAGTTCACAGTAGAATTTTGATTTTCACCTTCCTCTCCATGTGGCTCTGGACGGGTCTCTTGGCTTCTCTGAGCCTCAGGTGCTTTGGCAAGGAATCAAATGGATTAATAAATGTGAAAGCAGGGCTTCCCTGGTGGCACAGTGGTTGAGAGTCCGCCTGCCGATGCAGGGGAGACAGGTTCGTGCCCCGGTCCGGGAGGATCCCACATGCCGCGGAGCGGCTGGGCCCGTGAGCCATGGCCGCTGAACCTGCGCGTCCGGAGCCTGTGCTCCGCAACGGGAGAGGCCACAACAGTGAGAGGCCCGCGTACCGCAAAAAAGAAAATAAATAAATAAATAAATGTGAAAGCACATTATAAGCCGGAAAGTGCTAATGGCTATAACAAAAATAGGAACTCCACTCACTCTCCGAGCTCCTTACCTTGTGCCTGATGCCGAGCAACACTCTGTACAACAGGTTGTTTTTATCATGCTGTCAGCTCCTTGTCCAAGTGCCCAGTGCTGTGTCGGGCCCATAACAGGTCTGTTGATCGGTCAGTTCAAGGCAGTGCTAAGAGCCAACCTGTTTGTGGACCTCCCACCTTTTGTAGTTCTTGTAATTTGTACAGTAATCACCTTAGTAAACTAGTAAATTCTAACTCTGTCCACACGTAGCAAATTGTTCTGGTTATACCTCTTCCCTGAGAATCTCTTCAACCTTTGCAGAGAAACATGTATCCCTCAGCTCCTGGTGGGCTAACATCAGGGAGACTGGAAACTGATGTGAAAGCTGCTTGCTGCTCCCTGCCCCTGCCCCCGCACCAAACTTGTTAAGCGTGATTCTGCTCAATTTCAGCTGGAAGAACTCCAAGAAAGCAGGCAGTGTTTCTCTTCCCTGATAATAAGAATTACCTGAATTTACTTGTTAAAAAAATAAATTCTGAGAATTTTCCCAGCCCCACTTAATCTGAAGCTCCTGGGAAAGGGTCTTAAAGGTGTATTTTTAACACTATCAAAAATGCTAGGTCTTCATTATGATCGGAACAATGTGAGAAATTCTGGAGGGCAAATCCCTCACTTTACACAGGAAGAATCTGAGCCCCAGACTGAGAGATATTTGTCATTGGGGGGTGAAGTGTGGACCTCACATGCCTAAAAGGATTAGGAAGGAAAGCCTAAGTGAGTCCAGCAGGCTTAAGTTAACAATAGGGAGGGGTGAGGTCTGTGGCAAACTGGAAATCTTTGTCTAAAAGGGAGGAGCCTCCCTCAGCTGCAGCCAATTGCTGCCATGCAGAATGTGGGCCCACTGTTGCCACATACAGCAAATTTCCAAGCGACAACAGAAATAAAGATTTTTCGAAGAAATTTCTCCATGTTTAAACGTTGGCAAGTGATTCCTCCCCAAAATTGTTTTTAAACATCACGTGAGCCAAATTTCTCTTGGCTACCAGTTTCCAACCTCACATTAGGACTTTGTGAGCCACAGTTTCATCTTTTCCTAGCCCCTGTCATGGTGGTAATAGCACCCTGCCTATTTTCTCAGTTTTAAGTTTTTAAATGGCTTTCTATCACCTAATGAAAAAAAGGCTGGCTTGCAGGGCCCTTCATGGTCCTCCCTACCACCTTTTCCCACATTATCACCTGTCATTGGAGAATATGGATTCCAGGACCAGACTTCTTCAGCGTGCATCCTGGACTTGCCACTTACTAACAAACTCTGGGCAGATTTCTCTCTGTGTGTATCAGTCTCTTCACCTTCAAAATAGAGGCAATAATAGTACTGATACTTACGTCCATAGAGTTGTTGTGAGGCTAATGAGTTACCATAAGGTTCTTAGAGCTGTGCTCAGCGTGTAGTAAGCCCTATGTGAGTGGTGTGGTTGCCTCAGAAACTCGCCCCAAACATGCCTCAAACATACACTCGAGAGCTGCAGTTCCTGTCCGGGAAGACGTGCCCTTCACAGTCCCCTGGCAGATCTCTTCATCCTTTGGGTTGCACTGGTTGCATTGGATCTGGCAAACCTTCCCGACCCCCAGGAACACTTAGGCCTTGAACATAGCACATCATCGCTGATCACCCTGCATCACAGGTGTCAGTCTTCTACACTAAATTGCACACATCCTTGAAGGCAGAGACCTTATTTTTTCACTTCTGTAGCCCCGGGACCTAACACAGTGTCAGGTACATGATGGGCTTTCAATAAATAGCATTAAAGAAGTGAATGTGCTAACCTTCACAATTTCCTTATTTGATGATAAACTTCTTAAGGACAAGTGCTCTTATAGGCTACATCTGTGTATTCCCCACAGCACTTAGCAGAATTACATTCAATATTCAATCAATTAAGTAATTTGTGTGGTTGCAAAATACGATGCTAGCTTCTGATCAAAGAACTTACAGACTTTTGGGCTTCCCTGGTGGCGCAGTGGTTGAGAGTCCGCCTGCCGATGTAGGGGACGCGGGCTCGTGCCCCTGTCCA
The DNA here is from genome assembly GCF_039906515.1 of Pseudorca crassidens. Classification (NCBI taxonomy): domain Eukaryota; kingdom Metazoa; phylum Chordata; class Mammalia; order Artiodactyla; family Delphinidae; genus Pseudorca; species Pseudorca crassidens. The sequence continues at coordinate 58,058,015 of NC_090297.1, read as the reverse complement.
GGAGGATCCCACATGCTGCGGAGCGGCTGGGCCCGTGAGCCATGGCTGCTGAGCCTGCGCATCCGGAGCCTGTGCTCCGCAACGGGAGAGGCCACAACAGTGATAGGCCCGCGTACCGCCAAAAAAAAAAAAAAAAAAAAAAAAAAGAACTTAACAGACTTTTTCTACTTGTCATCCCCATGTGCCCTCCAGAAATCTCTACCCTTTGAATTCTCATAGCATTTCTCTGGGCCTTTCTTATGTTACTGGGCACTTTTGCTTTGGATTACATCTATTGATGTGCATGCCCTAGTTACTTCACTAGGCTGGGAACTCCTTGAGGCCAGAGGAAGTGTCTGATTTTTCTTAGATTTCAATATAACCAGCATAGCCCCTTGCCCATAATAAGTTCTCACTAAGTACTTCTTGGTGATCTTCATGACTATAACGTTTTACACAGTTTCTTATGTTTATCTAGGTATTGTTAAAAAGGAACAAAAAAAGATTCAACTCAACTTGAGGGACACTGGCTTGGTGTTAAATCATGCCATTGAGAGTTTTGTTCATTTAAAGGAAACGCACCTCACTGCTTACAGCCTTCTACCACATATCAAAGAATAAAATTTAACCCATATAGTTGAAAATTGGGAAACTGATTTTAGAAGGGTTACAGTAAGGCATCTCAAAACAAGCTTTGAAAATACTTCCTATTAACAATATACAAACAGCTCTTTCCTAGTCATGACCCTTTTTTCTTTATTTGGGAAATAAAACATATATTATGGAAGATTAGTTACCTTCATGAGTCCTTTCATTATATAAGTTTAACTTACTGAGGGCCCTGGTGAACTGTAGGCAGGAGAAGTCAATGCTATTTACAACACTGAGGTGAAGCTGCCAGTGGAAAAAAATAGGTATTTTCCACAAACAACACACCGTAGGTAGACGAGGGGATTTTTGTCCCTGTTGTAACATTTTCACCTATTCGCAATAAGTAGGCATTTAAAGCACAACTGAAAAGTATTAGCATCATTTAGAGGCAGAATCTGCCCTGGTAATTGCACACTTGTTTACAATTAACTCAATTGTTTCAGATTGGATTTTTCAATGCCTTGTTACTTTTGGGTTATGTTCAATCAGGAGCAAATAACAATAGTTAAAACTTGAAAACCAAAACAACAACACTGAATTAATTGTTGAGATTTTTCTGAAACCAAACAACCTGAAGGATGCATACTACCACTTCATATCTCTAAGTACTATGAATTGAGAATACAGATTCAAAACACTTTTCTTAAAATATATATACCATGTTATAAGCAACAGATTTCTCTGATGCCTTAAAAGTTTTTCTATTGCTATCGCCTAAGTTTTAGTAATAGACACACTGTATTGGCACCTATCAGATGCCAGGTAGTTTGCATCTATTATTTCTAAATCATTTAGTCAACAAATTTTTTTTTTTGCCACGCTATGTGGGATCTTAGTTCCCTGAGCAGGGATCGAACCCACACCCCCTACATTGGAAGGGTGGAGTCTTAACCACGGGACAGCCAGCGAAGTCCCTAGTCAACAAATATTAATTCAACACCTACTGCTTGCTGAGAAGTGTGCTAAGTACTGGGCTACAATTATGAACCAGACATTGTTTCTTACCTTCAGGGAAGTTACAGTCCTGTAGGAGCGAAACAACCCTGCAAGATGGTTAATTTTATCTCCATTCTGCTGATGAGGAAAACGGGATGCACTGGGACTGATCCTGGCTGTACCCCATGCTCTTTCCGCCAAGCAATGCTGCTTCTCCCCACTCTGCCTTCCTACTTTAATTCACTCATCTTTGCAGAAGCGTTTTTAATCAAGTAGTTGTGGGAAAGAATTGAAAATATTTTTACTTTAGTGGGAACGAAAAGAAATTCTGTTTAAAACTCACTGCTCTCAATCTTTTGATAATGTAAGAAACAAATATTAAATACCAGTTATGTTTTGGACCAGGCACTAGCTTAAATAAGATACAAGTCTAAACAAGGCCTAAAAACCCACATTTCTAGTAGATGTGAAAAACAGAAACTTAATTGCAAGGTGAAGGGCTCATGGGCCTATATTATTCCTAAAATATGCAGAAATGTGGAGCTTTTAGTTACTGTTAGCTGGTTTTCTCTCCTCTGACTTCTACTTTTTCCTGATTGTATGTAGTCATGACAAGGGTGGGAGACAGACGGCAGGGGAGCCATGGGGGCTTATGGTTTGAGAAGGAGGCAAAGAAAAATCATGTAGACCAGAGCTATATTAGGCTTCGCCTCAGTAGGCATTTTTGCTTTCTTTGGCTGTATCTACAGGAGGTTATTGCAGTTAATTATCAAGTGACTGTTCCAAGTAAAAGATGACTGTTCTGCTGAAGCCTTTCATTTCTTTTGCTCTTTTCCTCCACCTCTCCCATCTAATTTAACCAAACCCCTCAGAACCATAGCAGACATGTTCAGCTGGAAGGCACACAGCTCTAGAAAGAGAATAAGGGTACCAGAGTATTTAGCAGGCCACTTTCCTGTTTGTTCCCTGAATATGCTTCTGCAAAATGCACAGCCTTGGACTGTTCCAGTCACTTTCTAATTGGCCTTGTTACCTACAGCCGATTATCCCAATAACCCGTCTTTCAGTCTCCAGTGTTATCTTCCTAGAACACTGATCACGTCACTCCCTGCGTGAAGGCCTCTGCAGACTGGCCAAAGTTTACAGAAGGAAGCCCAAAAGCTAAGGGTGACACAGAATGCCCTTTACAGTCTGGGCCTAATCGCCACTTACCTTTCAGCCTTTTCTCTCCCTTATCTTTCTACACCAGAGGCACACACAGAATCACTTTGTTCCCTGAACAGGTTTTGGTCTTTCGGGCCTCCACACCTTTTCAGAAACTAGTGTGCTGCTGCTAGCAATATCCTCTTCCTGTTTTAAGATCCAAATAAAATAATCTCTCTCCAGGAAAAACTTCACTGGTCTTACAGGTACCTTTGGTCACTCTCTCCCCTCTGCTTCCTTAATATGTTGCATATAATCTTATTACAGCACTAGTATCATTGAACTATAAATATTTATTCAGGTTTTGCAAGTGCAATTTCTAACACTCCTGTTCCCTAACTCTAACCCCAACTCCTCTTAAATCTTCGTTTTTCTGACTTTGGATGTAGGCTAGAGCAGGGCATCACTAAAATGTCCACTAAAGAATGAATGAAAAGCAATATTATGCCCCCATGTCTGGCCCAAATGTTTAAGAGTGGAAAAGAATTATATATACATACACACACACATCTATATATACAGACACATATACTATACGTATATGATTTCACAAGGGTTTTAATTTTTCCATACTAAAAAGAAACTTCTTTAAAAGAAAGTCCAAGTTAAAAGAAACAAAACACACATAAAGAAATGATGCAATTATTCCATACCAGTTTATTGTTAAGTATTGTGTTTCAAAAAATTTATAGCATAAATAACCTTTCATGTCATAAAATAACTTAGTACAATTTATAATAAAACTTTGAGAATTTAACATCTCATCAAAATACAATAAAATATGGTTTGAAAATATGATTAACCCTTTCTGCTTTTTTCTTTTTTACTTGAGGGCATATAAACCAAAATTACCCAAACTACTGCCGCACATTTAAACTTCAACAAAGCATATTTGGTTTATTTAAATGTAACTCAACCATCCTAAATTAATACATAGTTTTGTTTTCCTTCCTGCGTGGTTCTTTGTAATTTTTGTTCCTTTTGACTTGTATTTCTGTTTCCACACAGCTTCCTTCTTCATTTTCACCTCTTTCCATCTGCAAAGTCATCTATCTCCGGGCTCCCAGAACATGTAGTTGAACTCACTCAGCCCCTTGACATCAGTTTCTGTAATCCTTGCATCAGTGTAGGGAGTAACTGCTTGAGTAACTACAAAGGTATTTCAAAACTTCAGTGCAATTTGGTTCAGTTATTTTCATTCAGATGCCATCACCGTTCAGGGAGATTAATCACTGGAACCCACTGATCCATGTAGCGACTTTCCCGGCAAAAACAAATAAGTTGACTTAAGGCAGGATCCTTCCACTGTGATGAATGTGGATTCTGGGAACAAATTTAGAAAAAATAAATTTACTATTAAAAAAGTCAGCCTTTGCTACTTATTACACCACTTTTGAGGGGAAGACACTCGAACATTCTATACTTTGGCTGTGTGACACAGAGACCTGTTACAACCATAAGAAATAAAATTTCTTCTAGGTAGTTGGGTTTCCTGCAAAATCATTCAGGGTAATTCTCTACTAAGCTGTACTCTTCAAAGTCTGAGTATAGTCTGAGTACATGAAACCCACTGAGCCATATACATATATATATGTTTTCATAATATTTATTCAGTTTTGCATGAAAGTATTATTCACAGGCTTGCCCTACCAAACTTGTACCTTGGCAGAGACCTGAGTGAAACAACTGTGAGAAATATTTCCATGCTGGGCTACCAGGAGGTGAGAGCTGCATAGCAGTTAACTAGAACTGCCACCTGTTATCCTCCCAAAAGAGACAGTAGTATTTTTTCAGGAGTAGCAAAATAATTAGGCTGCCACTTAAAGAGATCAGTCAAAAAGTAGTAAAATGTAAAAGACAAAACGATCACACTTACCTCTGTAAACACAAGTTATCTACCTACCAAAGGTTTTTATGGGGGTGGGGGGAGCTCCATTTTAAAATATGCAAGATTGCAAAGAAAAAATTTCCACTCTATCCTCTCAATACATTTCTAGGGAATTAATAAGGTCTGTCTCCCACACCATTTCTATTTTTAGCTCTGACTGGCAGAGAATGAAGCTGACTCCTTAATGAGGGTGAGCCAGGAATTTATTTGGCTTTATCTAATCTGCCCTGCTAAAGGAATTAGTCACGGGAGGTAGTGCAGATGTAGGTAGGGAGTAGCTGGGCTGACAATGCTGACTCACAAGGATCTCTTCCGCTTCTGGCAGCCTCCAACGTGCTTAGACACGTTCCGTACCAGAGAAAATCCCAAGGATGAAACTAGCACATCTCGGCTGAAAGTCCAGCCACACTCTTTGATGGGGCAAAGGCGCCCAGTTCTTGACCCTCAGCCATTCCAGATCTGGAGTCAGGCGACTTTCAGCCGTTGCGGACTTCCTGCCAGGACTCTAACCACGTCCTGCCCGCAGTCCCCTTCTCCCTTACCGTCACCAGCACGCAGTGCAAGTCCGGGGGCTGCTCCGCGCCCTCGCTCAACGCGGGGCCCGCGTCACTCTCCAGGAGCAGGAGCTCGGCCAGCCGGCCAGGGTTGCTGACGCGCAGGATGTCGATGTCGTTCTCGCAGCAGAACGCCTGGATCAGGGTGAAGTGGATCTGCAGAGCCACGTCCCTGTCGTCGTCCTCGTCCGCCGCCAGCAGGCACAGCACCACGTTGTCGGGGTCGCTGCGTGCGGGCAGGGACGGGGCTGATGAGCCCAAAGGCAAGACCCGCCGCGTGGGCGCCCTTATCCCGCGCCCACGTCCCGGGGGGTCGCGCCCCGGCCCGCTTGCTCCCCTTGGGACAAGCAACCTCAGGGCAGATGGAAAGCGGCAGGAAGTGGCACTGCTGGCCGAGGGGGCGCCCCTGGAAGGCGACCTCTCCGGGCTGGGGCGGGAAGAGAAACCACGAGGGACACGCGAGGGTTCCACTTACACGTTGAGCAGCTTGGCCGCCTCGTACACCCCGACGGTGATGGTGCGCTGACTCAGGGCTTTGCTGAGCACTTCCTCGAGGGCATCCCCCACCTTATCCATCCTACACACAGGCAGAGCAAGGGGATCCCGTCAGCCCGCCGCCCCTCGGGGCCGTCGCGGCCCCCTCGCCCTGCGCCGCGACCCTCCCTCCCGAGTGCACGCGCCACGGCGCACCTGGGCCTTTGCAAACCCGGGGTTCCCGGCCTGTCACCCCCCCCCGCCGTAACCCCTCGCACGCCCGGAGGCCGGGCGTCCAGTGAGAAGCCCCGAGAGTGCCATCCGCCACCCTCTCCCGAGGGCACTGCCAGTCCCCGGCGCTGGGCGAAGCCACAGGCTGCCGGCCGCAGGAGCCGCACCGGCAGGGACGGTCACTTCTGCCCTTTGCAAAGGCTCGAGGGGCTCGACCGGCGTGGGAGGCACGCTCTTTCTGTCCACGCACGCCTCTAGTGTCCCGAGGAAGAAAGGCGGGATAGGAAGTACCCTCTGCAAACTTTTAACCGCTCGCTCCCCGCAAACCTTGCACAGCCTGGCAGCACTGGGGTGCGCGCAGTGGGCAAGCAGAGTTCAGGGAGAAGCTCCGGCTGACTTGCCTTTCGGTCTTCTGCTCTCCAGCCGAGAATTCCTCCAAAGTCATATTGCAACTGCAGGTGCCCTACAGAGAGAGAGCGGCTTGCGGGCTGCTCCTGCCACCGTGGGCGCGCGGGTGCCTGCTTTCTGCACTCCTTCTCAGGCTCCTCCAGCGCCCGCCGCCGCCGCGCCGTCCGCCCCTCCTGCCCCCTCGCTCGCTGGCCCGCCGGCTCTCGGCGCCCCCCCTCGCCACAGTCCACTATAGCGACGCGGCAGCTGCCTCACAGCCACTGAAGGACAAAGGCCCCCCTCGCCGGAGTTATCCTGCCAACCCCCAGCCAACCACCACCCGCCTCATTTGCATGCGCGCAGCCATTGGGCTATGCAAATCAGCCTGCTCCGACAATTTGACCTCAGCTCCTGGAACCCGGCTGAGAGGAGCGGAAGAGGGAGGGGCCACGAGGAAGGCGAGCCTGGGGCGGGGGCGGGGATGGGGGGCGGGGTCCCGAGCCTACTCTCATCCTGCTGGCAGGGCGGGTAGGAGAGGAGGTCTTTGTGCGGGGAGTGGAGGGTGTCTTAGCTTGGGCTGGAGCTGGCTGCCAAGTGTTTTTCTAGTTGGTGCACGTTTGTTTTTTTTAATTGTCGTTTCATGTCTTTTGTTTTGGGGGCCTGCTATTAAAATCTATTTTCAGGGTTAATGCACCCAAGTCTAGTAATTATTAGTAAGCTGGTTACATAAAAAGAGTGTGTCCAGACCTCTGGGGCAAAGTTTACCTCAGAAGTGTTGTTTATGTAAGTCTAGGCAAAGCTGCTTATTAGTAGTAGTATTATTTCGGTCCCCTGATGGCTGGTTTGATTTATTTTTGGAAGGTTGCAAGGGTTGGGAGCTCAAAAAAAGAAAAATCAACACATTTGTGTTTGGTGGTGGCAGGGAACCAACTTGGAATCTCTTCCACAGAAAGCAGAAAGGCTTCCCACCTGCCCAGGGTAACTCTGGAAAACCGTGTGCACCAGGAGCTGGTTACCACATGTGTGTATCCTAGTGTATCCTAGCCATACAAGCCCAGTTCACCTTTCTCAGACAGCCTTTCCCGAAGGAAGATCCTTCTGCATGGCACCAGCTAAGAGACAATTGTCTGACACCCACACAAGCTACATATCTAAATTCAAAATGCTCTCAATATGCCCTCAGCTTCCTTTCATAAGGCAAGTATGTCACTACCTTCCACAGGGGGCCTGTGATCTCACTGTGAATTATTAATGTTAGATGCTGAATCATGAAGCAGCAGCTATCGGACCTTTTAGTCATATGCTAAAATTTCAGCTTTGAGATAACGGCAACTTGTGGGTATAAAGAAAGCAGTAGTTATGCATTTTTGAAAAGCAAACTTCAATGCATAGACTTTCACTGAATAGGTTGAAAGTTCTTTCCTTTGTTTCATGAGTTTATGCAATAAATGCAAAAATATGTGTTAAACCTACTGAAGTCACCAGAAATGGTAAACATGCTCCCATATGCTTGCATTCAAAACAATGCTTGCATTATTAAGGTTACTGTACAGACAAAGGTCACAGAAGTAATTTTTTGCTAAGCTACCTGGGAGTTTTTGCAAACTCCCGTATGTTTGTATCATTCTAGACCAAATATTCTCCAGCTCTCTTGATCTTAATTTAGTGGAAAAGAAAAGTGATAGGTCAGTTTTCTGGCTCATTTATTTGAGCTGCCATTTTGCACTTAATCCCTAACTGCGTTGTCAGCAAGGGACAAGGTTTGAGTAAAGGAATGGTGCTTGTCAATGCATAACTTACCCAGGAGTGTAAGGTATGTTTCATATCTATATCTTAAATTCTAACATGTAGTGTCTTTGTTAAAGAATTCCTTTACATTGAAATTTAGGGAGATGCTGAAGCCCGTTCAACTTTGCAAACAAAACCTGAATTATGCAATCTGGCCTGAGTCATCATTTGGAGATTGTTGAACTGTGTTCTGTGGAACTCCAAGGTTCTATCCACTAGGTATTTCTTAGAAGCTCTTTGGAAGGAAGTGTGATCACAGCAAGCTGACGATGAATTAGGGAATCGAGTGAGTTTCTTGACAACAGGGACTGTGACTTCATCAACTTGGTGTTCTTGGCACGTAGCACCATTTCTGCATTTAGTAGAAGCACAGTCAATGTTCACTGAGTTAAAGAGAATCTGAGGGTTGAACAAAAAGATCTCCGAATCCTGCAGTCCTGTGTAATGATTGAATTCTCTCTAAGGTATTCCATATTTAAATTTAATTCAAAGAAAAAACTTCTTTGATGTCCTACAATATACCAAGAATGGTACAATTCCTGGTCCTTTGCCTTTAAAGTGCTTACCATCTAATTGGTATGTCCATGCTTGAACTGGATTTTGGGACAAAATAGTATGCACTGTCATCAGCCAGCTATGCTGAAAGTCCCATGACTTTGGTCATCTGAACAGAAACTGTAGGACAGTAGAACCCCTGTATTGTTTTTCCAATTCAAACGAACCACAGCCCTAATAATGCCCCACCCAGGTCAACTACATGCAGTAAAAATGCAGTATAAAAGGATTACTTCTTAATATAGGCCTGGTCCCTCACTCGAAAATTATACTGAATTCTATATTTGATCTATAGGGAAAGTGATTTGTTCATGTGTTGTTCGGTTGTTCCCTATGAGATAAGCCTAGCCTTCCAGTATTCAAAAATATTCATTTGTCATACTTTCTGACTCAGATATGTTACACCATTTTGCCTCATTGCTGAGTCTACCTAGACGGTTTCATCAGTGATTATTTTCAAAGCTGGTGTTTCCAACTGGAAGTAGAAGCTGAATTTAGCTACAGCTAGATTGCAGTTATACAATAGGATGATCGTAGATGATACATTTCATAAGTGCTTATTAGTCCTAGGAGAGGATGGTATCCAATGATAAATCAGAGGAATATCCCTAGATCAGTATATATGTGTATATATACTTTTTTCATGTGTTTTAATATATTTGTATTTTAAAAAATAATTCCAGCATATAAAATCATTTTTAAAACTATCCCCGGTAACTCCAGGTACTTCAACTGCACAGGACTGGAATGACCTTCTAGTAACATTTATAAGGATGCTAAATGGTTATATTTGGAAATCAGATGAAAATATGTACTCAGAAATTGTTAAATTATTTTAGCACTGCTACCTGCTTTGCATATTAAAAGGCTTTTTTGATATTTTCTTCACTATTATCATACATATATTCCTACTACTGGTTCTATAGTTTAGAATGATAACTTTTCTTTCTTTCAAAAATTAGTCAATCCTTTAACATCTGAAAGAAGTATGATGCTTATTATTACAGCATTAAACAGATCATTGTTCACATTGAAGGAGATCAATTAGTCTATGATGGGTGTACTAACTACCTATCTAGAACTGTATTATATTTTATTGTTAAAGATCATAAGGTTCCTGATGTATCTTTTGTGTAAGTCTGGTGAAGTTAGTTTCTAAAGGCAGGCTCTAAATTTCCCTCAGTTTTTTTCTCAGAGAAGATCATTCAGACAAGATTGACTTTACACCTAAAAACGTGTCATTTCTTAGGATCAATACTTCCATTTTGGAATTTAACTAAACGTTTAGTTTCTTGGACTGTCTGGTGGGCATATTCTGAGATGGCCTCAATGATATGTAAACCCAGGTGTTAAGCTCTGTATAATCCTCCTTCTTTGAGTATAGGCAGAACCCATTCCTTGTTTTTAACCAACAGACTATGGTAATGGTTTTGGGCTATCACACGCATGATTATGTTACATTCTATGGCAAAGATAAAAGGACTTTGCAGGCGTAATTAAGGCCCCTATTTCATTGACTTTGAGTTACTCAAAAGGGAGATTAGGCTTGGTGGGCCTGACCTAATCAGGTGAGCCCTTTAAAAGAGGGTCTTCTCTGAAGAGAGACTGGAAGCATCAGAGACTTTCTCCATTGCTGGTTTTGAAGAAGCCAACCACCATGAAGCTGCAAGGAAATGGATTTTACCAACAACTTGAGGGAGCTTAGAAGTAGATCCTTCCCCACTCAAGCCTTCAGATGAGAATATAGCCTGGGAAACATTGATTTTAGCCTTGGAGACCCTGAGAAGAGAGCCCAACTAAGCCACTCCCAGACATCTGACCTGCAGAAACTGTGAGATAATAAATAAGTGTTGTTTGTTTGTTTGTTTTTGCAGTACACGGGCCTCTCACTGTCTTGGCCTCTCCCATTGCGGAGCACAGGCTCCGGATGCACAGGCTCAGCGGCCATGGCTCACGGACCCAGCCGCTCCGCGGCATGTGGGATCCTCCCAGACCGGGGCACGAACCTGTGTCCCCTAGCATTGGCAGGTGGACTCTCAACCACTGCGCCACCAGGGAAGCCCAAGTAAGTGTTGTTTTAAACCACTAAGTAATTTGTTATTTGTACTTTGTTTCATAGCATCAAGGCCTAATACAATACCCTTAATGCCATCTTGTTGTGTGTTCAATAACTTCTTACCCTAAGGAAATTTTCTTTAGCTATTAATATTCATGGCAATAGCTGCGTGTTGTTGCTTTGAGCTTTAGGCTGACCTCCTTGTTGCCATCAGCTGTTCACATTTCACCAGCCGTGCAGGGGCCAGCTAGTTGAGGTGTCAGATAAAGAGACTCACTAGGGCACTTTTCAAGGACCCCCTCACTCCATTTCCCCACCTCCCCACTGAGTTAAGTGTGTGTCAGGAGGTTTCTATTGTTGTAGGAATGTTCTCTCTGTGAATGTCTCTTCTTGGTGGGCTAATCAAGGGTGAAAAAGGGCTTCCCTGGTGGCGCAGTGGTTGAGAGTCCGCCTGCCAATGCAGGGGACATGGGTTCGTACCCCGGTCCGGGAAGACCCCACATGCTGCGGAGCAGCTGGGCCTGTGAGCCATGGCTGCTGAGCCTGCGTGTCCGGAGCCTGTGCTCCGCAACGCGAGAGGCCGCAGCAGTGAGAGGCCCGCGTACCGCAAAAAAAAAAAAAAAGGTGAAAAAGATAGGTGTTTGGTGTTGGTAATTGGCCCTTTGTAGTTTGTTCTGGTACCTTGACCAGGTTTCTAAATTTTCTATCTCTGAAATAGAAGAGGTGATTCTTTTCACCCATCTACTTCATTGTAAAGTTCTCTTCTTCCTAACTCTTAACAGCTTAGTTCTTCTCTATCTACACTCACTCTCTTGGTGACTTCATCCAGTCCCATGGCCTTAAATATTTATATGCTGATGACTCCCAGATATACTTCCAAACTGGTCAGTCATCTCTTCTGAATCTCAGGTTTACTCATCATCTTTGTGTTGATATACAATAAGCATCTCAAACTTAAAATGACAAAGGTGGCTTCCTGATTGTCCTCCTATAGGTCAATGGCAACTCCATTCTTCCCATTGCGCAGCCCCCAAGCCACAGTGCATCCTTGACTTCTTTTCTTCACAACCCACATCCAGTCCATCAGCAAACACTATTGGCTTACTTCAAAATGTAAAATAATTCAACCATTTCTCAGGGCTGCCAACACCACCACCATCATCATCTCCCACTTGGATAGCTGCAACAGCTGGTTTCTCTCTCTCTGCTTTTGTCCTTCCTCTAATCACCTCCAGCAGACAAAGTATTCTATACATTATAGAATATTATAGTACTTTATATACTATAGAGTACTATAGTACTATAGATACTATATAGTGCTATATATACTATTTATACTATTTCTATAAAAAACAAGTCAAATCATAGTCACTTTTCTGACCCAAACTTACTAATGGTTCCTCTTTTCACTTAGAGTAAAAGCCAACATCCTTACTAAGGTTTAAGAGACCCTGCAAAAATCTGTTCACTGGGCTTCCCTGGTGGCGCAGTGGTTGAGAGTCCACCTGCCGATGCAGGGGACACGGGTTCGTGCCCCGGTCCGGGAAGATCCCACATGCCGCGGAGCGGCTGGGCCCTTGAGCCATGGCCGCTGAGCCTGCGCGTCCGGAGCCTGTGCTCCGCAACGGGAGAGGCCACAGCAGTGAGACGCCCGTGTACCGCAAAAAAAAAAAAATCTGTTCACCATGATGAAAAGGTTCTAATATTGATGGTGGTGATAACTGCACAACTCTATTAATATACTAAAAACCACTGAATAGTACATGTAGGGTGAATTGTAGAGAATGTGAATTATATCTCAATAAACCTGTTATTAAAAAAATATTGAATCCCTAATCCAATCTCTTCTTTTACTATCCTCTGCCATGCGTATTACTCTCAAGCCACATTGGCCTTCCTTTTGCCTCTGGGCCTTTTTACTGACTGAAAGCCAGGAATAATCTTTCTCCTGATCACTACATTGCTCCCTCCCTTCAAGTTCCCTTCTCAATGAGGCCTACCCTGCCTACTCCTGGCATTACTGATCCCCTAAACCCTGCTCTCTCTCTTTTTTAAAAACTTTCTAACATACATATTATATATATATATATATGTATATAGTCTGCATTATCTGGCTCCCCTATCCTACCCACTCTACTCTCCAAGTATAAGTTCAATGGAGTAGGATTTGTTTTGGTCACTGGTTGATCCCCAGTAGTTAGAAGGGTGCCCTGCACAGGGTAGACACTCAATATTTATTGAGTCAGATATTGTTGAACGAATAAGTTGTACAGATTTAGAGACGTAATTAATGAACTAGAACATAAAACTGTACATCTTCTGGTCTCTTCTTATATAGAAGAGAATAGAAACCATTTTTGATTGAATCATAGTTTTGTTGGTTGTACTTTTTTAATTACAGAGGGTTATACACCCTTATCTACATATTATATTCTTCTTTGTACACCTTTCACACCCACCCCAATGATTTTTTTTTTTTTTTTCCCAGTACGCAGGCCTCTCACTGTTGTGGCCTCTCTCGTTGTGGAGCACAGGCTCCCGACGCCCAGGCTCAGCGGCCATGGCTCACGGGCCCAGCCGCTCCGCGGTATGTGGGATCTTCCCGGACCGGGGCACGAACCCGTGTCCCCTGCATCGGCAGGCGGACTCTCAACCACTGCGCCACCGGGGAAGCCCCCAATGATTTTTTATATATTATTTTCAGGAGCTATAAAATGGCCCATTGTGTAACTACGGATTTGTGACCTCTACCAGTCTGTACTGTATACACCTATAAAACCCAACAGATGTAAAGGTGCTTAATTGCCAAGCTTCAAGTCTTGTTCTTTGGGTGTAGCATAAAAAGATTATAAGGATGAGGGAAACAACCTTGAAAGGTTTTTATGAAGGTGAGTTTTGAAGTGGGAGATTTAAAAGAGCAGAGATGGGGTGTTTTGTTATAGAAGCAACATATAAGAAACACAAATGGAGATGAAATTGAAAACATTGAGTAATACTTAGGATACTGCAAACAAAAGAAATAAGGCACAAAGGAAAATAAAAGCCTCCTTTACTAGTATTTGAACTTTTACCTCTTTCTCTGGCTTTAGTGCTTATAAGCATTTAATCTCTGTTCACTGGAAATTTCTGCCAGGAGAGCTTATACTCTGAAATTGCTTGTAAGATCTATTCTGTGAATAATATGCATTCTTATATTTTGCTTTGGTCCTCCTTTACTTTGGCAATGAAATGTCAGTCTCCAGGTCTGGAAGATATTAAATATTAAAAAAGGATAATTTACGATTAAACCCTATAAGGCTGTGATCTTTTGAAGAGGGTATGGGACACAGTCTTTTGAAACACCTATTTCTGTGGGCTGGTCTGGAGGATGTCTGACAGTACTCTGTCTGGCTACTGTTTGACTTTATATTCTAAAGGTCCAAAGTAGCCTCATTTTTAGTAACCAAAGAATGCAGTAAGCACACCGTTATCTGACTGTCCATTATGAACACTTTACTCTTGTGCTTCATGGACCATATCAGTTTGTGACAAAGTGATGGATTGTGTTTAACATTCTGTTGTTGACCTATAAGGATTTTTGCCATATGTTGTAGCTCATCCCCTTTAAGATAGAGGAGGGGGAGGCCCTATTAGTATCACTGGCCACTAAGCAGAAATGTGTCAGGGATTTTGCTTTCTCAGCTGGAATATCACCCTTGGCAAGCCGTCCTCCCTATTTTAGGGAAGTGTCACCACCAAATATAAGTCCTGTGTATAGATTCATTTGACTGTTTATATTTTATGTCTGTATCTTAGGGATGTTTTGAAGTGATGCTATAAAATTAAGATCTATGTGGCTACTTTGCATGCATAGCCAGCATGATAAATCTAACTTGATGTCCTTCTAAGAATGTGGACTGAACGCTGCATGATCTCAGGCAGGTTGTTTACCCTTTTTGTACCTCAGTTTCCTCATTTATCAAATTTTTTTTTTGGAAGAGAACTGCCTTTTCCGCAAAGTAGTAGGTATAATCCTACACATAGATAAATAAAAGCAGAAGTGTTCTGGCTGACATGGCCAGATGGGGGTGGGGCTGAGGGACAGAGGACTGCAGGTTTAGGCCTCCTCTTACCAAGGCCCCAACACCCCAGCTCAACTCACAGTCTTGGAGACACACACTGGTCACAAATGGAAACTGAAAACTTTGTTCTATAAGACCCTTCCAACCCTGACATTTTTTGCTTAATAATTTTTTTTATTCTAATAATCATTCTATAATTTTCAGCAGCCACCAAAAAACGTTTAATATCTTATTTTACCTCACAAAAACACGTTATTTTTCTGGGCCTTAAAAGCTTAGTCACCAGATAATCTGTCTAAAGAATTAAAAACACATTCATATCCCTCTGCTGTGGTGTCAATTTTTTAAAATCTCAATTCATTTCAATAGGTTAGTCGAGATTATGTTACAGCTTGCCTTATTAACCTTAATATATTGCCCAGTTACCAAGTGCTAACTAACCAAATGGAGTATGATTTGGCACTGTGTCTTAATAAACAGGTCGCACCTGGGAGCTAGTGGGAACTCTCCCATCTGAGAAGAAACAGCCACAGCAGATGGTAAAACGACTGAAAACCAGGTGGGGTCATTGTTTAATGACCATCTGAATTAAGTTTGGTTAATTTGGCGTGTCTCTCATTATCCCTAGCAACTGGACCCTCTACTCCATTTTATAAGTTTGGGTTTATATCTTTTACATAAACTATCAAAACAGGTCCATCTGTGATCCGGAAGCTATACTCGCCCTAAATCCAACCACAATGTAAATCCTAAAGTCTTTGGGTCTGGCTGTGGGAGCTCTTAAACGCAGGCCTTTGGCAGTACTCTGCAATTAACTTTTTCTCAAATGCCTTCTTGTCATCCATGACATGGATAAATATCCCTTTACTCTTTTCTGAGTGTTTATTGAGAAAAAGAACCTCCTCGTAACCTAAAACACTTATTAGCAAGAATTTCCAACAACCTGAGATGTCAAGATTTCAACCCATGTGCAATGCTTTAGAATTTCTCCTAAACTCTGGATGTGACAGCAAGTTGGCTTCCAGGGATGTTTCAGAAGATTTCTAACTAGACTTGTGATTTATTAATAAAAAGAGCTGCTTCGTTAAATGCTTGTCATTTGCTTGGCACTTTTTATTTATATGATATCACTTGACTCTCACGACCATCTTTGAGGTGGATACTGTCATCTTCACGTTATTGCTGAAGAAGCTGTGGCCTATTGGAGGAGAGTTAAGCTAGTTACTAGCTCAGAGGACACACAGCTAAGGGGCAGAGTCAGGATGCAAATGCACGTCTGCGAGACTCCAGATCTCACCTCCTTAGCAGCGGATCATCTTCCTCTAGAACAGCTCTCAGCATCAGAGCATGGTATTCAGAATGCACACTCTTGAGTCAGGCTTGGGCAAATCACCTAACCTGTTTTGTCTCTTTCCTGAGTAATCATAGTACCTATTTCATGAGTTTATTATTATGATGAAGTGAGATAATATAGACACAGCACTTATAGTGTGCAGCACAGAGAATACCATAAGTGTTAATTATTTGCCACCCATTTTCCAATTCCTTCATCAAAGTAAAATGTTGTATTTTCATTTTCTCTAAACTTTGGGGCATCGTTGCTGATGGTAAAAGTACTGGGCTTCCTGGTCTTCAACTAATGGTGTGAAAAATTTCACTGAATTTTATTGTAATACAGTCACAGATGAATCCAACATACGTGTTCCTCTCTAGCTACAGAGGAAGCAAACTTTCCCCGTTTGTGCACTTTAGATCTTTATGCAGTTTTGATAGCCTGAATGATGTATTTCTGCGTGCTAAGGAACAGGGCTTGATGTTGTTCAAAACCCTCCTCGTTTGTGTGTGTATGTGTGTGCATGTGTGTGTTTTAATACAGAACAATGTGTTCCTCAAACTATAGAATACTCTTAATGTTTCTTTTATCCTCTGAGAGCTTCCTGTATTTGTGGACTCCTTTCAAATCAGCAAGTGCAGCCCCAACACCTGGCTCCTTCCTACTGCAGGGAACATAAATTAACTGGTAGCGTCCTGTAAATGTTATGAGCGGGAGCTCGGGGAGCACACAGAGGCAGGCCAGGGTGCTTTCAGTATTTAGCAGTTGGTCCTGATGTAGTGCCTCAGAACTGGTTTTAGTTGACGTCAGATAACGCTGATATGCACCAGATTGACTTGTAGTACCAGTAAAGCTGATCCCTCCCACTTCCCCTACTGCCCCTGTGCTTGCCAGGACGCTGGAGACCATTATGAACTCACAGTTGTCATTTGATCTCCATCTGGCTGCTGTCACTAAAGCTGCCTTTTATCGCTTGCCAAAAGTGTAACGCTAACGACATTTCTCTTTCTCACAGATCTTTGCTTCTAGTCCTTGCTTTTCTAATTTTCTGGGTAGTTCCAAATAATTCTCCTGCTGTCTACTATGCACCACCATCAGGAAACTAACAAAGGACACACCAGAATATTTACCCAGATGTCTTCTTGGTGAACAAGATTTAGCAATAGATTTTTTAGGAAGTGTTAGAGGTGGACTCTGGCTTTGTTGACTTCAGATATTATGTCTTAAGTTTGATGTGGTTTGAAGTTCTGATATAAATGTGAGGTTTGTGTGTATGATCTCATGCTGTGGTAAATTTCATGGAGCTGTAGATCACAACAGTCTAGCCATACAATTATATGGGTCCCTGTATTGGATTAGAATCTACACAAATTAAACAATAGATATGAGTAACATGCCATAAATTGGATCTTGTAACAGCTTAATAATCTGAGGAGGATAGAAGAATGGATCCTGAGGTGATGTTTAATGTACTTAGTTACTAGACTGTTCTTAGTTAAATGATCATAAATTTGGAACCAGCTTAAAGATTTACTGTTAGTGATCGTCTAGCAGCTAAGATTTAGCAATCTTAGCACCACAGACTGAAGAACATTCTTGGTCAAGAAACCTCTTTAGGGAGGGCCTTTCACATTCAGTAAGTGTTGCTGTTGGTGATGATGATGGAGTATCATAGGCTTTAAAAGTTTTGAAAACAAATTTAGGACCCTGATTTTTACTTAGTTTAGCAAATTAATCCTGTAAGAAGTAAATATAAAGAATCTTTTATGTTTGTTCTCAGTATACTGCTCATTAAAAAAAAACAAATCAGGAGGCACTACATTCTGTATGAATCCATCTTGTGTGTTGATGTGTAAGAAATGAAATAATTTGCAAGGACATATATCACAATGTAAACACTGTTCCTCTTTGAGTGATATGATTACAGGTCATTTTGATTTTCTTATTTTTGCTTACTTTTATATGATAATGTTTCATATAATAAGCATGTGTTACTTTTTAAAAGTATTTTTAATAGAAGTAGAATTTACCTTCAGTGAAAGACACAGATCATACAACTTGATGAGTTTTGGCAAACGTACACACTCATACAGCCCAAGCAACATATAAAGTCCAATCAAGATATTACCCCAGTCAAGATATGTAACATTTCCATTGCCCCAGAAAGCTCCCTTCTAACCCTCTTCCAGTCAATCTCTGCATCCCATAAGCAACCATTGTTCTGATTTCTATCATCATAGATGTACCCGTCACTTTTAAATTAAAAAAAACAGCATAATTATTTTTGTTTCTGTTTTTTAAAGAAACTTCTGTATAAACTGAGATAGGACCCCAAGAAAAGTTGACACTGTCCCCTACCTTGTCAGTGAGGAGATAAGAAAAATAATAGAGCAAGAGCTTAGGAGAGAGAATTTAAGAGTGAAATCATGTAGCTCAAGAAAACTCAGAGAAGAGCAAGATTGTATAAGATTTTATAAGATCTTAGATCCATTATTTCATTCAAGTAGACAAAGGGAGAAAGTCTACTGGACTATAAGCTCTAAGAGGTCAGGGACTATATTTATTTTGTTTCGGGTATCCTCACTGCTTTACACATTACCTGGCAGAGCTGCTGACTCAAGAATTATCTGTGAGCTGAATAAGTGGATACTATTATTCAGTTAGTCAACAAATATTTACTTACTCTTCCAACAAATATTTATTGACCTCTTGCTATGTGTCATGGATTGTGCTAAGCTCTGGAGATAGAACAGTAGACAATGGCCCTTAAAAATGGTAGAGATGGTCCCTAACTTCACAGAGCTTACAACGTGTCTTGTCAGGAAGACTGATATTAACAGAGTTCTAGAGGCAGAGAAAATGACACAAGTGAGGGATTAGAAAAAAAGGAGCTTGGTAAGCTTGGAGACTGAGAGAAGGCCAGTACAGTGAGGGGTGAGGAGGCAGGAGGTGGGGCTGCAGAGTTAGCCAAGGACCAGATGATACAGATAGGACCTTGCTGGTTGTCAGATGGATTGGGGATTTTATCCCAGGAAAAACAGGGAGCCATTGAAGGATTTTAATCAGGGGATGGACCTGATCGATTTTGTGTTTTAAAATATTATTCTGGGGACTTCCATGGTGGTGCAGTGGATGAGAATCCGCCTGCCAGTGCAGGGGACATGGGTTTGATCCCTGATCTGGGAAGATCCCACATGCCGTGGAGCAACTAAGCCCGTGTGCCACAACTACTGAGCCTGCGCTCTAGAGCCCATGAGCCACAACTACTGAGCCCACGTGCCACAACAACTGAAGTCTGCACGCCTAGAGCCTGTGCTCCGCAACAAGAGAAGCCACCACAAGGAGAAGCCTGCGCACCGCAACGAAGAGAGTAGCCCCCGCTCATCGCAACTAGAGAAAGCCCGTGCACAGCAACGAAGAACCAGTGCAGCCACAAATAAAAAATTAAATTAAATCTTTAAAAAATATATTACTCTGGATCTTGAACAGAGAGAGGATAGCTTGGACAGAGGCAACAGTAGACAATCAAGAGGCTGTTATAATGTTGTAAGAGGGAGTTGAGGGCCTTGGGGAGGGCGGCAGTAGAGGAAGTGAAAAGAAATGGAGTGAAGGCCTATTCAGAGACAAAACTGAGCCTTAACAAGTGATTGGCTGTGATGAATAAGTGAGTAGAGGTGTCAAGAGTGACTCCAGGTCCTGGTACGAGCACCATCTTGGTTGATGGTGGAACCATTTACTTTTTTTCTCTCGGATCATTATGCAAAAGATAGCATGGTGAGGGTCAGACCTCTGTTGAGCAGAGCTCAGACCATGCATCTAAAATGTGTCCATTGCAGACCTGAGGTGCACAAGTAGTGATTTGGAATGGCTGGTGCAGGCAAAATGGTGATGGTGGAAGGATTTTGATGCCCACAACCTGTTCTCTTGGGTATCTTTTCTTGATCTTGTCCACATTCCTCCTTTTCTTTTACCAATCCTCATATCCTTTTCAGATATCTGATAATTCATCCCTGCTAAGGTGATTTCTGATAATTGTGGCTCTAAGGTGGGCCGCCTTTGTACCACCTCTTAAACCGCACATACCTTGAGTTTTTGCCTTATAAGAGTAGTGGGGAGATCGGACGGGTCACAGTGTCAGTTGTTGCCATTGTAATTTCTTAGAAAAACGAGGCTGCCCTTAGGCTGTGTAGGCTGGGCCCATCCTATTTCTCTCTATTTCCCCTATTATTTTCTTCCTTGTCCTTTTCCAGTATTTTCTTTGCACTCCCTGTCTATCAGTTGTCTTTATTTTAGATCCTAGCTCTGTGTCTTTGGAAAGTTTACTTAATGTCTCTGAACCTCAGTCTCTTCAACTCTAATTGGGGGATAATATCAATGTCAGTGGATTCAGTGTCTTCTACATGGCAATTTCTCACTGCTAATTGCTTTCCTCCACCACCCACTCATTGGCTCCATTGCTGGGAGCCATCAGGAAGTCACTCTCCGGTGTACTCAATTTTAATAGGCAAGCTTAAAGGTGCCACCACAGTGCATTTAGAAGGTCTTTCTTTCATTTCTATTCCCCTCCTCACTTGCCCATTACATGAGGACATGCCAGATTTGTGAGATAGTCATTTGTCTCACCAACTTGTTAAGTGTAAGCCACTGGACACTACAGTTATTAAGGGGGAGAGTATGGCTGGAACTGCACAAATACCTCCCCACCATGAGAAAAGCAATTCAATAAGTGCACTGTACTGGCTGCCGCTCACAAACATCCTTAGGTATGAAGCCTAGTCCTCTGTTCAAGGTGTACACATACGAATCAAGCAAACTAGCCCATATCATGTATAACTATGAATACTATTTGTGTTTATCAGTTAACAAGGACCCAACACCCACTCATTCATTTAGTCATACGTGGTTGTTAAGCACCTACTCTGTGCAAGAGGGTGCACTGGGAGCGGGCCCACAAGTGATGAACAAAACAGAGTTCCAGTGGAATCCATGTGCTATTGAAGGAAATGCACATGAAACAACTAATTACAGGGTTAATTGCTCAATTATAATTGTGCTAAATTCTACAAAGAACCATTTACAGGTTGTTAGGCGAACTTATAGCAGGGGATCTGATGCAGTAGAGAGGTCAGGGAGGTGGGGGGAGACTTCTGGGGAAATTAATGAGCACTGAATGTGAAGGCTAGAAAGCAGTTCCTGGTAAGGAAAAAGAAGAGTTCCCAGCTGTTTGGAGGATAAAGATTCTGAGTTTCCCAGTGCTGCTGGTGGGTTGTCTCAGGTTCCACCCTGGCAGTGTATTCCAGCCTTGGTGACTGGTTGGTGTTCTGAAGCTGGGATCTGTAAGGATCTTCCCACCTGGTTACACCCAAAGGAAAAAAACCTACTCAGGTATCCTCAGAACCAATCAATTAACATTGGGTAGAGAGGGAGTTCCCTGGTGGCCTAGTGGTTAGGATTCTGGGCTTTTACTGCCGTGACCCAGGGTTAATCCCTGGTCGGGGAACTGAGATCCCACAAGCCATGGGGCACAGCCAAAAATAAATAAATAAATTTAAACAAAAATAAATAAAATTGGGTAGAGAATAAAGAGATATTAAATATCACTTAATTTCCCTTACCAAACACACATACAGGCCACTCAGGAACCTCACTTTATTGAAGGTCTTTTTTGGGACAACCAATTTATACCTCCATGAGATCACTCAGTCCTCTATTAAGCTTGCAATGCAAATATAAACTCCACTTTACACCCCAGGTAACACCCAGGGTCAGGGAGATTAAATAACCTGTCTAAGATCACACCTGTACCAACCCTTGTCCCACGAAAGCCCATGTCCTTTCAGCTACACCAAGCTCCCCAATTGTTGGCATATTGTCAGATGATTGCTGTCCTCTCTAGGGGCACTTAGAACATTAAAGAAACATTTTAAGTGACAGTCCTGGAACTAGAGAGTAAACCCAAGTACAATCTGCAATGTTGCCATTTTAAAAAATTGTTATTTAACAAAGATGATGATGACTCGTGAGCAGGTCCATGCTTTGACTACTTCAGTTTGTGTCTGCTGATAGTACGGTTCGCTAATTTTTATCAGCAAAGAGGTGAAAAGGAAGTTAACATGATTAGGAGAATTTCCACAAATGAGCTGAAAAACTGAATAAAAGAAAAGAGACTCAGAGGATTCAGGAGAAGCAGTGTGAACACATTAGTTCTGTGAAGCACCACCATCGTCCCAGGATCTGGGTGTTTTACCGTCTTCACGTAAATGAAACTGATATTGCTGTGTTTACATTGACCTTCTATTTCCAAATACTAATGTGTTATTTAATTTTATCCTTATTGTATTGGAGATCACATTCAAATAGTGCCAGAAAACCAGAGAGAACTCAGGAAGATTTGGGGAACAGTTTGGCAGTTGAGAAATCACATCAGCAGGGTTCAAGGATCATTTCTTTTAGTATTTCATAGGAAAAACTTGAGTGACCCAAAAAAGCCATGGTTCTTTGGAAGGAGATCAAGAAACAAATAAATAGACTCTTCATGTGCCTCTTTGCTTGTGGGAGTTGCAGAAGTGGAAATCTGCGCAAGGATTTCATTCCTTACAGTTTGTACAAGGATTGGGGGTGTCCCTGATATAAATGATGCAAAATAATTATATGAAGCATGGCTTTCAGTGGGTCTGGTAGGCCCAAGCACAACAGTGATGTGTTCTCTTGAACCCCACTCACTTGGTTGAGCCTTTGGTCCACTCCTCTTTCCTTACAGGCTCCTTGTGCACCGGAAGTGTTAACTCCGGCCAGCTGTACCTCCTACTCATCTCTCAGATCTACCTTTCTCAGACATCCCCACTGGAAAGGCCAAGTTCAAGACCTGAGCCTCTCAGGCCCCGTATAATTGCTACTGTTGCCATGCTTTTCCTCTCATCCTCCATCTGCTCCCAATAGGAGGGTCAGAAGAATCTTTTTGCAAATGAATCCAATCTGGTGGCATCAGTGCTGAGAAGCCTTCTCTGGCCTCTTGCTAATTATGGGGCAAAGTCCAGGGTGCTTAGCAGGGCATAGTCTGACCTCTGCTGACCTCAGTAGTGTCATTTCCTGCCTCATAAAGTACTTCTGCCCCAGGTACTTCTTGTTCCAGCAAGGCTGAAGCATTTATGGTGCCCAGCTGTCTGGCTTCATGGGCAGGCAACCTGTGCCCTGCACTTACAAGGGCTGTTTGATTTAATGCTCTGCTATAACCATTTTGAAATTCTTAATAATTTGTGAACGAGGGGCCCTGCATTTCCATTTTGCTCTGGGCTCAGCAAATTACATAGCTGGTCCCGGCACCCAAACATCACATTGTTTCCCACCTCTGGGTGTTGCGTGTACTCTTCTCTCTGCCTAGCATATCCTTCCCTTCATCTCCATCTCCTGTGCTCTTTTTAGTCTTTCAAAGCTAATTTGAGGGCTTCCCTGGTGGCACAGTGGTTCAGAGTCCGCCTGCCGATGCAGGGGACACGGGTTCGTGCCACGGTCAGGGAAGATCCCACATGACGCGGAGTGGCTGGGCCCGTGAGCCATGGCTGCTGAGCCTGCGCGTCTGGAGCCTGTGCTCCGCAACGGGAGAGGCCACAGCAGTGAGAAGCCCGCGTACTGCACACACACAAAAAAAAAAAAAAAAAAAAAGCTAATTTGAATACCACTTCTTTAGTGAAACCTTCCCTGAACACCTGTCCCTCTACCCTGACCACATTAACCCCTCCCTCCTCTGTGCTACCCCTTTATGTTACACAAACGTCTATTATAATCCTTCCAAGCTATATGGTGATGAGTCACCTATCTGCCTGTCTCTCTACCAATCTTTGAACTCCTTGAGGACAGGGTCCATGCAGGGCCCAGGCAGTGGAACATAATGGTTAGGAACTCTGGAACCAGACTGTCTGGCTGGGGATCACCTTGGAGAGGTCAGCTGGTTTCTCTGTGTCTTAGTTTCCTCATTTCACAACAGGAGGATACTTATAATACCTACCTTGAAGGGTTGTTGCTGTGAAGTTTGAATAAGATAATCCACATAAAGTGCTTGGAACAGGACCTGGCATATAATGATATTCAATAAATGTTTCTATTCTTATACCTTATTCTCTTTTGTGTTCCTGGAACCTGGTACAGTGGCTAGAATATTTGTTATTTGAACATTTATTGAATATCTAGCGTGCACCAGGCACCAGGCTCTGTGCTGGCTGCCTGAGATACAAAGTGAAAGAAATCATGAACTCTGCTCTCAAAGAATTTAATTTTAGTCAGGGAGAGACACAAGCAATTAACAATCACGGTCCAACGTGATAAAATCCTAGGTGAAAGTTACTTTAAGAGCACAGAAGAAAGGCATCCAGATCTTGACGTGAAGCTTGATCTGAACTGTGCAGAATGGGTAGGAGTTAGCAAACACTGAAAACGAGAAGATTATTCTAGGGAGAGGGAATAGCACACGCAAAGACACCCAAGTGTGGAAGTCTCACATGTTTAAGGAGCTACATGTCATGCGATGTGGCTGAAGCAAATGGTGTTTGGTGATATTCTGGGAGACTAGAGGGATAGATTGGTAGGACTAGCAAACAGATTTCAACTCTGGTCTATTGGTAGTGGCTGCCTGGAACATTGTATTAAGAAGGATTCTGAAGCCGTGCCCAACCTCTGTGGGAAAAAGTGATGGGATACAGTAGCTCTATGTGTTATGGGAGCAGACGAGGGGAGTGGGAGCCTGCATGTCACATATCTGCCATTGTTGATAGATTAGGTAGGGCCTCATATGCTGTATTAGGAGGTTGAATTTTATCCTGAAAACCATAGGGAATAATTGAAAGATTTTAAGTATGGGAGTGA
This sequence comes from Pseudorca crassidens, assembly GCF_039906515.1. Lineage (NCBI taxonomy): Eukaryota > Metazoa > Chordata > Mammalia > Artiodactyla > Delphinidae > Pseudorca > Pseudorca crassidens. The sequence goes on along the minus strand of NC_090297.1, from coordinate 58,033,060 downwards.
CATGATCGGATTACATAATAGGTGTTCCATAAGTGCTGGTTGAATTGAACTGACTACGAGCCCCACTTCACTTATTAATGATTTAGTGGATCAAATGCACTGAAATGATTGGAACCCAGCAAATAAAACATGTATAACTGAGCTGATCGTGCTCGGAGGCACTGTGCTAAGTGCTGAAAGAATTGGAGCAGCATCTAAAGGTGCTTAACGTGCTCCTATGGTATGGTTTACACAGTAAAACGGTCTGGTTCACACTGTAGTTTCAACAGAGGATTAAAGTGGTATTAATAATTTATGCAGCTATAATATTTCATGCTATAAGCTGGATGTTTCCCAAAAGAAAGACCTCCAGCGGGCTTTTTGCACCTTTAACCATCCTGCTGGTTACAAATCAAACAGTACAGAAATGATTGGAACAGATTGGAATGTTTTAAAATATAAATCTACTGATATATGTTTTTATACATTTTTCTAATAGGTATTTATTTGTAGCCAGGTGAAAAGGGCTCTGAAATTTGGGTTACTGTAAAAAATAAATTCCCTGACCTATTAGTCTTATTAAGAAAATAAATTAAAATTCTATAAAGTTAGCATTTGTTATTGCAATCGTTGTCTTTTAACTGTGACAGGTGAAGAAAATCTTGCGACAAGAATACACAAAGAGGGGGGTTATCATCTACAAAGATAGTATAGTAGCCAAAGGCACGTATTTCTATTTATTTTTCCTTGATTCCAAAGGGGTTTAAGGTAGCATAGGATAATGCAAACAATATAGCAAGGAAAATGAATTTAAAATAACTACGAAATATAGGGCAAAGGGCATTTGAATGATTTGAATGCAACAAGATCCAATGGAGTCCACCTGTGGGATTAGAGCACAACACAAGAAAGCGTATGTATCTCAACACACTCAAACTGAGCAAAACTGGGGTTCTTATCATGGACCAAAAGGAAAACAGAAGTAAGTGACATTTCTGATTTAATGATTATAAGCAAAAAGACAAAAAGTAGATTTTTCAGATACTGCCTAGAAACGATGAAAAGAATCAATGAAGATATCGAGATTAAGAGGAAAATGTGTACCACGTTGACTCACCACGTCACTCCTTCTTGTGTGTCTATTTGTTTTGTCTTTGTAGCTTTCTGGTGTTTCCTCCCTTTGACTTCCTATCATTATAAAGGCTGACAATGGTCAGAGATCAGTACGGGAGAGTTTTGTCTTTGTATAAATATTCTTCTCTGCAGTCCCATTTTAGGGGTTGAGGGTAAGAGGAAAGGAGTTGGGCTGCAAACAAACTGAACATGCAGTGTTATGTCTATATTAGTGGGATCTAGGATAGTTACTAATATATAATTGATACTCTATAACTGTGAGTTGAAAGAAGAAATGAAGTTCCCAGAATTTGTCAATCCTTACAAAAATGTATAACCACTAAAGGTGTATGCCTATATGATACCTTTATCATAGCTTCCAAAACTCAGTTTTTAGTTTGTATGGTCGTGTTACCTGGACATTTTGTTCTAAAAGTCTAGGCTACAATGAAGGCTTAAGAAGAAGGTACATTAGGGAGACAGAAATGGAAGAAAAAAAAAATCAAAGAGAGGGCACACAGCAATTCGTCTTCCTTGCTACTCCGTTATTTGTTGCTTCCTTTTTTCATGCATTTGTAAAAACAGGAAGACCTTCAGGGCCTCAGACAACACTCTCCCACTCCCACCCAGCTGCCCCTTATTCTCAAAAAGGATTTTTTTTAGCTTCCTTTCACTGAGACTTTAGAACACTTGAGAGATTTGGGAAGGAAAGAAGAGATCCCTTTTTTTTTTTTTTTTGGTAGCTACTTTGTGCCAGGTGCTCCACTAAGCAATTTAGCAGTGATTATACTGTTTAATGCTCACAGAAATTTTTATAGGCAGGTATATTCTCACTTTATCAATGAAGAAACTACTGCTCACAGAGCTGTCTAGCTTCAAGCATCATAAATAATGGGATGGAGCTAGGATTCAACCACATGTCTACCCAACATCTTCCCCCTTTACTGTGCAGAAGTGCTTCTCCCACTCTCAAAACTTTCTCAGGGTCTTTCTTCTTTTAATTGTTGATCAAGATCCTCTATGCTCCATGATCATGAGGACGTAGTATTCTTCCCCTGGAATGGGCCTTAATGTTGTTTGTATTTCTAATACATTTGGCATTAACTGTTAACATAACAGATTAATCCAGTTAGCCAGGTGCTTTACAATGATCTATTGTTTGAGTAAAGGAAAAGGAGGCCGTGGCAAGTATATAGAAAAAATACTTTCTGTACTGTCACTAACACAGTAGATCTCCCGTTCCATGAGTTGACCAGTAGAGTGTGTTACTCAAATTACCAATATGTTATAATGATGATGATGAGAATGATGGTGATGATAGTAACACTCTTATTTACTGAGCATTTAACATGTGTCAGGGATTGTTTTAAACACTACTACTGTGTCATTTAACTTTAACAATAATCCTACGAAGTAGGTGTTATTGTCCTCAGTTTACAGAGGAGAAAAATGAAGCTCAGAGTTGTGACTTGCTGAGTTCTTACAGTACTAAATGGCAGAGCTGGGTTTGAACCCAGATTTGATGTTCATGCCCCTATTTTTAGTCATGAAGCCAAATAGCCTTCTACAATAACAACTGGCACTATGTTGCTATCCTTAGATTTTAGTTTTGCTTTCGTGTCTCTACCGAAATTGCATTTGCAGGACTTTTTTTCAAGTATACTTTGTGTGTGTGCATGTGTGTGTGTGTGTGTGTGTTGTGCGTGTGTGCACGTGTAGTATGTGGTAGTAGTTAATTCTGCCATAATGGATAATTTACTAACATTTCCACAGCTTCAAGAGTCTTCTTGGCCAGGATATGCTGGTTTTGTCAAGTAGCTTAATTTTACTATAATTTATAATTCTTATTTCCTATAATAGTAACAGTCTTCAGAACATGTTATTATATTACTTTACTTTCATACATATGTATATATATACACTCATATACAGACACACCTCATTTTATTGTGCTTCACTTTATTGTACTTCATAGATACTGTTTTTTACAAATTGAAGGCTTGCAACAACCCTGCATTGAGCAAGTCTATAGGCACCATTTTCCCAACAGTATTTGCTTACTTTGCATCTCTGTGTAACACTGGTAATTCTCAAAATATTTCAAACTTCCTCCTTATTATTATATTTGTTATGGTGATCTGTGATAAGTTATCTTTGATGTTACTACTATGACTCACTGAAGGCTCAGATGTTTATTAGCATGTTTTAGCAATAAAGTATTTTTAAATTAAGATATGTACATTTTTTAGACATAATGTTATTACACACTTATAGATTACAGTATAGTATAAACATAACTTTTATATGCACTGGGAAACTAATTGTATGTGACTCACTTTATTATGATATACTCTTTGTTATAGTGATCTGGAATCGAGCCTGCAGTATCTCTGAGGTATGCTTGTATACAATATGAAAGACCTGTGCATAAATCTCAGTGACATTATTTTGCTCTTAAGGTAAAATGATGTCCCCTCTCACAACCCAGCTTCTTCCACTTCTCACTCATCTAATATGTATTGAGTACCTACCATAAGTTTGTTACTCTGCTCTATATCCAGGACACAGAGATCAAAGGGCATGTTCCTCTACTCAAGGAATCCATAAAAATTTATTCTAGTTTATGTTTAAAGCACAGATAAGGTTGATCTTAAGTCAGTGGAATAGTCCAAGTATAATTAGTGAAATATATCCTGGTTGTCCCTCTCCCCACTCTCCACAGAAACTCTTTCATGATACGGCAACAATTTATAAGGTATCTCTCTTCAGTGTGCAGAGTAAGAGATGCCCAGTAGCCTATGGATACATTCTAGTTAGTTCCTGCTCCAGAAGTTCCCCCAAAGTCCTGGAACACTAGATAGTGAAGGGGTTCCAGGAACTGAGAGATCACCTTCATAACTATTGGAAGATTCTGTTATTTTAACTCTGTTATCCAAAGCCTTGAAAAACATGCCCTATAGTTGAATACTGGCTTCTTCATCCACTCTCTGTCTCATGTTGCTGTGTTACGTAAGCCTTCCTGAGCCTCTCCATCCTTATTTGTAAAACAGATAATAATGTCTTTTTTTTTGGTTTGCTTATATATTCATTCATCCAGAAAACATTTTAAAAAATATCCACTTGAGCTAGGCACTAGATAAACAATGTCCAGCACGATAGATGCTGTTCCTGCCCTCGTGAACCTTACGGCCTGGTGAGAGAAAGAGGCAATAAATGAACTGGGTGCTATGATAGAGAATAAAGAGAGGAAACATGCTTTGGAGTGGGTGGTCAGAGAAGGCCTCTCTGCAGAGGTGACACTTAGGCTGACATCTAAAGCATACAAAGGGCATGCTTTGTAAATGGCAAGTGGCAAAACTGTCTTGGGTAAGGGAAGTAATTTGTGCAAAGGCTCTGATTTGATAAAAAGGAGTTGAGAAACTGAAAGTAGCCTAGTAGTTCGAAAAATACAAAGGAGGGCATTATCCTAAAAAGTGGATATTGTCTACCCCCAAACCCAGTAATTCTACTCCTGGGTATATATCCTAGAGAAATTCTTGCATTTTTCTACTAGGAGACACATATAAGAATACTCCTAAAAAAAAAAAAAAGAATACTCCTGTTAGCACTAACCTTTGTGATAGTACAAAACTAAAGCCATCAAAACATTGACAGAAGGAAAGAGAAGTAAATCTTGGTACAGTCCCATGATGGAATGTTATACAGTGGTGAAAATGAGTGAATTGTAGCTACTCAAACCAATAAAGATAAATCTTATAAACCCTACTTTGAATGGAGAAAACAAATCATTAAAAAATAGCTTACTGTATTATTTATTTAAATAATCTTAGAATACACAAAATATTTAAAAAATTTTATATACATATTATATTGTAAAAGTATTTTTAAAAAGCAAGGAAATTGAAACTTTTGTTTCTAGCCAAGGTGTTGGAATGGAGAGTAAATTTACCTTTCTGCCTTAAACAACTAGGAAACTAGAAAATTATATGAAACAATGGTTTTCAGAAATTGGACAACAGCAAAGCAGGGCTGTAATGCTTGAATGAAGGAAAACAAACAAGGTGAGCTCTGTAATTGTACCAGCTATCCCCTGGAAGGAATTGCCATGTGGTAGCACAGAAAGGGGAAACCCAAGCAGAGCCTTGTTGAATGGGAAGCAGAGACTGGAGTTAGGGGAGAGCAAGGCAGCCACAACTTGCTGGGCAGAGTACTGCAGAGGAGGGAGCTGTGCAGAAAGAGAGCTCCAGAGATCTGTAGAAGGGTCAGCTAAATGTCTATGGCTGAGTACTTACCTACGCTTGAGTGAGACAGACTTATCCGAGGCCAGGGAAAGACCACTCAGAAAAGAATAGGCAGAGCAATTCCTGGACCTAACAGGACTGAGAAAAGTTCTTGCTCCCACAAGTAAGAGTGGAAAGATCTCATAATATGTGGGGCATCAGGTAGGAACCTTAAAGATCAAACATCTTAGTAATGGGTCTAAAACTATACTAAAGGCTGCTGTGGACCCATAATAAGAAGCTTAAAAGCAAGCTTGGAGAGATCCAGGTGTGATCCAATAACTTAACTGTGTGTCAGAAAAAATATAATAGTACTTAAAGCAGTACAAGAAAATCTAGCAACCAACAACATAAATTCACAATATCTAGTATCTAATAAAAACAAAAAACACTATAAGACATGCAAGACAAAAAAAAACAATAGAAACATAGACAAAAATTATCTCAATGATTGAACTAATAGATAAGAACATTAAAACAGCTACTATAAATATGCTCCAAATGTTCAGAAGGTAGAAGAAAAGCCATGTAGCCATAATGAGAAGAGAATTTGAAGATATGAAAAAACCCCAAACAGAACTTCTGGAGATGAAAATTATAATATCCAAAGTGAAAAATCCCCTGGATAGCATTTGTGTCATTGAATTTAAAGTGCATCTCTGGTAGAAAACAGATACTGAATCTTGCTTTTTAAAGTATTATCTGGCAATCTCTGACTTTTGGTTGGGGTATTTAGTCCATTTATATTAAATGTAATTATCAATATGGTTGGATAAGGTAGGCCATTTTGCTATTTTTTTCTATTCATCTCATCTTTTTTTCTGTTTTTGTTGCTCTTCTGTTCCTCCTTTACTACTTTTTATGCTTAAAAAATATTTTTTGTATTCCATTTTAATCCCTGTTAACTTAATAGCTATATTTCTTTGCCTTATTTTTCAGTAGTTCCTCTAAAGATATAATATATATATATAAAAAGATATAATATGCATCTTTAACTTAGCCTAATCTACCTCAAATAAACACTTACGTACTTATGTACTACTGATAAAATATAAGAACTTATCACAAGTCTAGTAGCATGCCCCTCCCTTTTGTGCTATTGTTGCTATATATATCACATTTATATATGTTGTGAACCCTACAATAAAGTGTTAAAATGTTTGCTTTAAAGAGTCATATGACTTTTAAAGAAACCAAGAGAATAAAACAGAAAATATATAAATATGTATAATCTTTCATATATGTCCAAATATTTACCAATTCCCATGTTTTTCATTCTTTCCTGTGGATCTGAGTTACCATCTGGTGTCATTTCCCTTTAGCCCAATGGACTTCCTTTAGCATTTCTTATAGTGCAGATATGCTAGCAACAAATTCCGTCAGATTGTTTACTTGGAATTGTCTTTATTTTGTCTTCATTTCTGAAAAATAGTCTAGATATAGAATTCTTGGTTGAGAGATTTTTCTCTTAGCTTCTGAATCATCATTCCAATGTTTTCTGACTTCTATTGTTTCTGAGGAGAAGTCAACCATTAATTGCATTGTTTTCACCCTTTATTTATTTATATATGTTTCCTACCCCTTTCTCTTTCTTCTCCTGGAATTTCAACTACACGTAGGATAGACTGCTTCACATGATCCACACAACTCTGAGATTCTGTTCAATTTTTATTTATTTTTGTTTATCTATTTTTTATTTTTGGTTGCGTTGGATCTTGGTTGCTGCGCACGGGCTTTCTCTAGTTACGGCGAGCAAGGGCTACTCTTCGTTGCGGTGCGTGGGCTTCTCATTGTGGTGGCTTCTCTTGTTGTGGAGCACGGGCTCTAGGCACGTGGGCTCAGTAGTTGTGGCTCACAGGCTCTAGAGCGCAGGCTCAGTAGTTGTGGCACAGGGGCTTAGTCGCTCCGCGGCATGTGGGATCTTCCTGGACCAGGGCTCGAACCTGTGTCCCCTGCTTTGGCAGGTGGATTCTTAACCACTGCGCCACCAGGGAAGCCCTCAATTTTCTTTCAATCTTTTTCTCTCTCTATTCTTCAGACTTATAATTTCTATTTTAAAGCTTGCTGACTTTCTTCTGTCAGGTCAAATCTTCTGTTGAGCGCATCTAATAAATATTTCCTTTCAGTATGATACTTCTTAGCATTTCTCTAGAATTTCAGCATTCTTTAGAATTCCCACTTGGATCTTTTTTATAGGGTCTGTTTCTCTGGTGTGTTTCCCTATTTTTTCACCTTTTTTTTGTTTGTTTGTTGTTTTTTTTTTTGTGGTACACGGGCCTCTCACTGTTGTGGCCTCTCCCGTTGCGGAGCACAGGCTCCGGACGCGCAGGCTCAGCGGCCATGGCTCATGGGCCTAACCACTCCGCGGCATGTGGGATCTTCCCAGACCGGGGCACGAACCCGTGTCCCCTGCATTGGCAGGCGGACTCTCAACCACTGTGCCACCAGGGAAGCCCCACCCTTTTTTTTTTTTTTAGCATATTTTCTCTTAATTATTTGAATACAAATATTTTAAAAATCCTTAGACATATTTACATAGCTACTTTGTAATTTGTGTGTGTGTGCTAAACCTAACACCCAGGGCAATTTGGAATGATTTTTTATTGACTGGTTTTCATTTCCTGTGCATGGATCATACTTTTATGTTTCTTTGCATATCTCATAATTTTTTGTTGTTGTTAAAAAGCAAAGATTGTAGATAATGTGTGTAGTGATTTCAGATTTTGTTTTATTCTTCTTATTATTGTTATTTTTGGTTTCAGTAGGTAACTAACTTGTCTGCCCTCAAAATTGCAAAGTCCACTTCCCTAAAGTGTGCAGCTGTTGATGGCTCTGCTCAGTTTTGCTGTTTTGTTTTGCTTCCCGGAGGAGGACTACTGGCTCCCGAAGGTCTCTCCCACACCTACATAACTTATTGGTACACCAGTGATTTGGGCAGAGGTTATGTTTAGATACCTCAAGCCAGCAAGGCCTTCACTCTCTGCTGTCTGAGTTGTGGGTAGGCCAAGGAGCACATTTAAAGGTACAGCAAATTCACAGATTTCTCCAGACTTTCCATTTTCACTGGGTTCTTTGGGGTGCACATGTAGTTTGGCACCCATCCAGACTTATGTGATTTTATTATGTCAGCCCTTCTATGGCTCTCTCGCTTCTAAAATTTCCCCATATTAGTCCTTCTGCCATCCTCCCTAAACCAAGACAACCATTTTATCCAGCAGATAAAACTGTAGGCTTTTGCTACTCAACACGGGAGTGGTGCATGGGAATGCCTCCTGCCCCCTGACCAGCATGAAGGCCACAAACTTGTTCTTATTTCATATGGTGAAGTTTTCGTTAGCAAGACTTCTTAACATTGCTGCCTGAGTTTGGTCATCTTCCAGGGCTATGAAGTGTTTGTTAATCATTTTGTTCAGTTTTATATACTTGTTCTCTCTGGACAGGAACTTCTCTAACTCTTCTTCATGCCACAATTATAGAAAGTAGAGTCTCCAAACTGGCTTTTTTAAAAAATAGAAACTGATAAGTTGATTCTAAGATTCATATGGAAATGCAAAGGACCTAAAATAGTTAAATAATTTTTAAAAAGTCAAAGAAACCTACTCTATATGACTCTGAGACTTATTATACAACTCATGTGGTATTAGCACAAGAAGAGGAATATAGATCAGTAGAAAATAGACCCGCTCATATATGGTCAATTTGTCTTTGACAAGCGTGCTGAAGGAAGGGACCCAACAAATGTGCTACAATATTTGGCTGTTACCTCACAACACACACAAAAATTAACATGAAATGTGTCATAGACCTAAATGTAAGAGCAAAAACTATTAAACTTAGGAGAAAATCCTTGTGACTCCAGAGCAGGAAAAGAATTTTTAGATGGGACACAAAAAGTATAAACCATAAAAGAAGAAAATTGGTAAATTGGATTTCATCAAAATTAAAAACATTTGCTCTCTGAAAGACATTGTTAAGAAAATGCAAAGGCAAGTCACCAACTTGGAGAAAATTTTGCAAAGCATATATTTGATCAAAGACTTGTATCCAGGATATATAAAGAATTCTTACAACTTAATAATTAGAAGACAAAACCAATTTAAAAAATGGGCAAGCAATATGAATAGATATTTCACCTAAGAAAAGATATGGGTGACAAACACATAAAAAGATGTTCAACATCATTAGTCAGTGGAGAAATGCAAATTAAAACCACAAGATACCACTAAATACCTACTGGAATGGCTAAAGTTAAAAAGATAGGTCATACCAAGTGTTAATGATGATACGGAGCAACTGGACTCTCACATAGTACTGGTGGTGATGAAAAAGTGGTGCAACTTCTTTGGAAAAAGCTGGGCAGTTTCTTATAAAGTTAAACGTATATTTTCCGTAGAATCCAGAAATTCCATCCCCAGGTATTTACCCAAGAGAACTGAAAATGTATGTTCACACAAAAAAACCTGTACCTGAATGTGCAAAGCAGCATTAATCACAGTAGCCAAAACCTGGAAACCACACAAATGTTCCTCCATTGGTGAATGGATAAACACATCGAAGTATATCCATACAATGAAATACTATGCAGCACAGGAAATAAACAATTTTTATATATATATATATATATATATATATATATATAACAACATGGATGAATCGCAAAAGTATTATTCTAACTGCCAAACACAGAAGACTACATATTGTAGGATTCCATTTACAGAAAATTCTAGAAAAGGCAAGACTGTATTACAGAAATAAGTGGCTGGTAGAGGCTGAGGGTTGTGGTGGAGGTTGACTGCAAAGGGAAAAGAGAGAACTTTGGGGGTTAAAAAGTGTGCTAGATCATGATTATGGTGGAGGTTACATGACAGTATATATTAAGCAAAATGCACTGAATTGTACTCTTAAATTATGTGAATTTCATTGCACAAATTATTTGACAGCATATCCGATAAAGAAAAAAGCAAGGGAAGGATAAAAACAAAATTCAGATAGTGGTTACCTTTGAAAGGGATGCAGGGAGATGGAATATGAGGGGTGCACATAAGAACACTGAATGGTGGTGATTTTTTAATAGTTCTTCTGTATATTAAGTTAAAATTAAAAACAATAGGGGGGATGAGTGAATAGGGGAGAAGAAACGTGGACACATATGCAGACAACTTTAGAGAATTAAAGCAGTGGCTACAGAAGAATGTGATGTCAAAGCTTTTTGGTTGTTGTTTATTTTTAAATATATGACACACTAGAGCATGTTTTTACACCAGTGAGAATGACTCACTAGAAAGGGGGAGAATAATGATGCAAGAAGAAGGGAACAAAGAAGGAGCAAAGTCCTAAGGGGAGGGCAAGATGGGATGGCTTCTGGAGCCAAGTGGAAGGATTGGCCTTTGGTCATGGAAAGGTCTCTTCCTCCATGGTAACAAGAGGGAAGAAGATGGGTACAGATTCAGCTAGGCTTAGGAACTTAGTGGTGGAAAGATGAAGCAATTTTCTTCTGAAAATGTCTATTTTCTCAATGAAGTATGGTTAAGACCGTCAGCAGAAGTGGGGAGGAGCAGGAAATTTGAGGACAGCGTTTGAAATGGCCAACTGGAGAGTGCACTGAGGATCCCACCATGAAGTATATGTTTAATGCCTGCTATATACACCTCTTCCTGCTGCATCGTGTACCCACTTTGGCTAGACTCTGTGCCTCCATTGGGTGAGGGATATTTACTCCTGTGACTGTGGTCTGGAGGAGAGAAGTGCTCAGTAATGAGTAAGAGTCAGCAGAGGAAGCAGCTGCCCTCCTGGCACCCTCCTTGTCCTGGATCTGTAGTCGAAAACATTGCTAGAGATCTGTTTATAGCCTTTTGCAATCCATGGAGGGTGAGGGAGTCCTCTTCTGAATGTTTTGCTTGCTAACCTAATGTTTCCAGCTAGGCCCCTGCTAAACAGAATGTTTTCTAGGGTAGTTTTTGTTTGGGCATTTGTACATGGTATTTTTGCTGTGTACTGAATCAATCAGGTGATTTCTCCTTCTGTTATGTTCCCACTCTCCATATTATACTATAATATAGATTATACATATGTGTGTATATATGTTGTATGATATACTATAATAGTACTTCCTACTTAGGATATAACTTGCACTTTGCCTTTCTGCCTGTCTGACACTGTACACATTCAATAAACGGGGAATGGACTAATCAATCAATCAAAATGTATTTATTGAATATTTATTGCAGTGCCCTGCGAGACAGGCTCTAGTAAAAAATGCAGACAGACACTGCCCTTATGTCACCTACAATCCGGTTGGTAAGACATATACTTGTTAAGGCGATGGCATAATATAATATCAAGGTACAGAATTTGGAGTTGAAGTCTACAGAAACCAACTAAATTTATGATTTGGGGAAAGTTGCTCCACTTTCTGGGTGTCAGTTTCCTTGTTTATAAAAAATGGGGACTTGGATTTTTGTGAGAAATAAATAAGATAATGTAGGTAAACTGACCAGCGTGGTACCTGAGTGTAGTCAGAACTCAATAAAACTAACCCTGCCATGGTGGGGCTCATATATCTAAGGCCTTAGAAGGGACAACTGGGCTGATTTGGCTCAGCTTCACACGGTCTCTCATCCTCCAAGAGGCTAGCTTATGCTTATTGGCATGACAGAAGTAGGCGTTTCAAGTAAGAGTAAAGGAACATAAAGTCTGTTGAGGACCAGGCCCATTACTAGTCCACCATCACTTCCGCATTTTAGGTGGTAAGGCCAGCCCAGATTTAAGAGGTGGGTATATAGGCACCATGTCTTGAATAGAGGAGCTGTTGAGTCACATTTTTAAAAATGTGGACTCAGAGGGGCTTCCCTGGTGGCACAGTGGTTGGGAGTCCGCCTGCCGATGCAGGGGACACGGGTTCGTGCCCTGGTCTGGGAGGATCCCACATGCCGCGGAGCGGCTGGGCCCGTGAGCCATGGACGCTGAGCCTGCGCGTCCGGAGCCTGTGCTCTGAAACGGGAGAGGCCACAACAGTGAGAGGCCCGTGTATCACAAAAAAAAAAAAAAAAAAAAAATGTGGACTCAGAGAATGGGACATTTGTGGCCACTTCTGTAAACAGTCTACTACAAAGTATTACAACCATTCATCCTACACTTCCTTGTTTTTTTAGGACCTTTTTCTATTTTAACACTAGTTAATTTAAAAATATATATGTAAATTGTGTTCCTGTTTATCCAGATTTGAGAAATGGATCTAAGTGCCAAGAAGTCTATTAAAAGCCAGATTTTTTTATTGCTAAAAAAAAGCAAAAAAACTAACCCTGCTGCATGAAATTATCTTGTTAATTAAACGCCACCTTAAAGGGCAGACAGTTGTTTTCTCATCTGTAAAATGGAGACTATAGCAGCATATACTTCTCAGGGTCATTATGGGAATTGTGCTACAACAATACGGAGTAGATTACCTGTAGCATTGCATTTGGTTCTTCATAGTAACTCTATGAGGTGGGAGGATTCTTATGACTACTTTACAGATAAGGAACTAAAATATAGAGAGATTAATTAATTTTCCAAAGAACATACAACTAATACATGGTAGAATCAAGGGACACAAACCCAGGCAGTCTTTTAACTACAGGCTAATAACAGTAATGGTAAGGGACTTCCCTAGTGGCGCAGTGGTTAAGAATCCATCTGCCAATGCAAGGGACACGGGTTTGAGCCCTGGTCCAGGAAGATCCTACATGCCACGGAGGAACTAAGCCCGTGTGCCACAACTACTGAGCCTGTACTCTAGAGCCCGCGAGCCACAACTAGAGAAAGCCTGTGCACAGCAACAAAGACCCAACACAGCCAAAAATAAATAAATAAATAAATTTATTTTTAAAAAAAAAGAAAAACAGTAATGGTGATATTAGAACGAGCAGTACTATCAGTAGGAGTAGTAGAAGTAAGAGTAAAGAGAGATCACTTTGAAGGGAGTGGGCACAAAAGACCTCTTGGCAGTGGGATCTGAGATTGGCTTTTAAATATGGGAAGATTTCTACAGGCAGAGAGGGATAAAGTCTTCCCAAAGCAGAGGGCAATTGCCAGCAAAAGCTTAGAGTCTGGGCAGGAGCAGACTGGCTCGTGAAATTAGGCCTTTTTGACCCCTGCAAAGGGTCTGCCTTACAGGGAAGTAGTGTAAAGTGAGGCCAGAAAAGATGGTTAGGGTCCGATATGGAGAGAACTCAATACTGAAATAAGACATTTGCTGGTCAGTTTCTGTGTGTGCCAGCCTGGAATTCCGGACACAGGCTAGGGGAGAAATAAAGATTTGGGATTTGTGTGCCCAAAAGTGGTAAAACTATAGCTTACATTTTCACAGAGCTTTAGAGTTTGCCTAGTGCTTTCACACCCCAGGTATTTGCTAATGCTCACAATAACCTTATCCTTGGGGTGGGCAGATAACTCCCATTAAGTGCATTACCGTGTGTGAAATGCCTACTTTAAAGTGGGTGCTTAATTAAGGTCACTTCCTTTTTTTTCTTTTAACATCTTTATTGGAGTATAATTGCTTTACAATGGTGTGTTAGTTTCTGCTTTATAACAAAGTGAATCAGCTATAGGTATACATATATCCCCATATCCCCTCCCTCTTGCTTCTCCCTCCCACCCTCCCTATCCCACCCCTCTAGGTGGTCACAAAGCACCAAACTGATCTCCCTGTGCTATGCGGCTGCTTCCCACTAGCTATCTATTTTACGTTTGGTAGTGTATATATATCCATGCCACTCTCACTTTGTCACAGCTTACCCTAGGGGTAAGACAGGAATAAAGGTCACTTCCTTTTGATAGACAAGACAATGAGGGTCAAAGATGTTAAGCAACTTGCCCAAGTTCACAGAGCTAGTACTGTTGGAGCTAGGACTGGAACACAACTTCTTTCTCCCAGCTTATTCAGTTTTCCAGTTTACGTTGTCAGCCCAGTTATCAGTTCTGTATAATTCATCCGACAAACAGTTGAGCACCTATTGTATGTCTCATAAAGTATCAAGCTATAGAGATGCAAAGACAAATATGTGTCATGCTCGCAAACCATTGGGGAAAATAGACTTAAATTTTTTTTAAAAAGCAATTTGACAAGTGCTGAGATGGCAGTGGGTGCACAAGTGTTACGGAAGGGGTTGCATGGGGGAGAATGGCCTCACAGAGAAGACCAAGTTTGCGCTGAGCCACGTATCCAAATTATGCTCTCACAGATGGTCTGAGTCTTGCACTTAACCCTCATAGAATGTCAAGTGCTAGTGGACCCGCCAGAACCAGGGAGCCTCCAAGGGGAGGGACAAGAGAGAGTAGAGGATGTAGCAGCCAAGGGAGTGCACCCTCAGATCTCCCTCCAAGAGAACAGGATGTGAGGACAACACAGCCGACAGCTCCCAGCTGCTGCATCCCTGTCCCCCGGGGGTGCACGCAGCATTCACATGGAGGTGACATTTCCCGGGCTGCTCCCTGCTACTGTCAGAGTATGGCAAAGGTACTACAGCCAGGACATTCCTGCCCAACACAGCAATCCTCCAACAAATCCTCCAGAGCTCAGAGCTGCACAGCAGCAGCCCGGTCCTCCTTCCTTCCTCTCTGCCTTTACAGGTGTCAGACCTGCATCGTGCTATGTGCTACGAGGCTCTCCCACCTGATCCCGTTCCCTCTCCTTGAACTGACACACTGAGTTAGACAGGAAGAGACACCAAGGGCAAAACGATTGGGAAAGGCCTTCATCTTGAGCAAAGAGAGGAGGAGAATGAAGGAGACCATGGAAATAAGAGGAAACCCAGCAGAAAGCCCTGTGACCAAGCCTCAGAGAGCAAATGTCAAGAGGATGATCCCCAGTTGTATCCTGAAGAGAAAATAAGACTAGTGAGAAGACTCATAGCTGCCTGCCTGGTACAACAGTCTAGAAGAGTGTTGACTGAGGGCTTCCCTTCCCTGGTGGCGCAGTGGTTGAGAATCCGCCTGCCGATGCAGGGGACACGGGTTCGTGCCCTGATCCGGGAAGATCCCACATGCCGCGGAGCGGCTGGGCCCGCGACCCATGGCCGCTGAGCCTGCGCGTCCGGAGCCTGTGCTCCGCAACGGGAGAGGCCACAACAGTGAGAGGCCCGCGTACCAGGAAAAAAAAAAAGTGTTGACTGAACTTAGTGAATAGAAACGGAGAACTATCAAGGTATTTAAAGTCAGCAGCTGCAACAGAAAAATCCCCAATTCTCAGTTGGTTTAACCCCATAAAGGTTTGTTTTTCACTCACAGCAAGACGGGTGCTGTGGTTTGTCCACGTAAGGCAGGAGTTGCTGGTGATGCCAAGAAAGGTGGGGTGGGGGGATTTTTGAGGGCCTGACTTCGGAGTGGCTGGCGTCACTTCTTCTTATACCCCGTTTGCCAGAGCCCAGGTGCACGGCCCCAACCTAACAGGAAGCGGGGGGCAGCGGGAGCGCGGGGTGGAAGATCTGTTCCTGAGCGCCTGGGCAAACCCACAGCGTGATCCAGAGATGATTCC
This sequence comes from Pseudorca crassidens, assembly GCF_039906515.1. Classification (NCBI taxonomy): domain Eukaryota; kingdom Metazoa; phylum Chordata; class Mammalia; order Artiodactyla; family Delphinidae; genus Pseudorca; species Pseudorca crassidens. The sequence continues at coordinate 58,017,175 of NC_090297.1, read as the reverse complement.
ACGTGGAATATGCCAGTGTTTGTCAGTTAGGAGCTCATCAGAAACCTTCAGAAACGTGAGTGCATACACGAGGGGCGGGGCAAGAAGTGCCCGGGGCATTTAAACCTGTGAAAGGTTTTAGCAGAGTGAGCAGACAGTCCAATTGCAAGGAGTGAGTGAAAGGGGGAATGGGTGTGAGGAAGTGGAGGTAACTCAGTGCTGCCTCCCAGAATACTTCTGCTCACCTCCACCCTCCCACCCCAGGGTTGAGAGCTGCCCTCTCATCTCCCACGCACGTTTTGCATCTGCCCATCCTGCAGGAATTCACTTCAATGGGCCGAGAGCTCTGTAAGGAGCGGTGGTGTGTGCTGCGTGTCTGGACTCGCAGCCCCTAGCACGGTGCCTGGCACAGAGTCACTGTCTGTTGGATGAATGAGAAGTGTTCTCCACCTGGAGATTCTGACATCGGGCATCTGGGCTGGAGAAACGGCATCCTTCCTTTCATTATTATTATTTTATAAATTGTGGTGAAATATACATAAAATTTCCCATTTTAACCATTTTTAAGTGTACAGCTCTGTGGCATTAAGTACATTCCCACTGTTGGGCATCCATCACCCCCAGCCATCTCCAGAACTCCTTTCATCTTGCGAAACTAAAACTCAATACCCATTGAACAATAACTCTTCCCCCTCCCCGCTTCCCCTGACAACCACCATTCTACTTTCCGTTTCTATGACTTTGACTATTCTAAGTACCTCATATAAGCAGATTCATACAGTATTTGTCCTTCTGTGGCTGGCTTATTTCACTTAGTGTAATATCCTCAAGGTCCATCCATGTTATACAGCTTATGTCAGAATTTCCTTCCTTTCTAAGGCTGAATAATATTCCATTGTATGCATATAGCACATTTTGTTTGTCCACTCAGCTGTAGACGGACTCTTAGGTTGCTTTGACCTTTACTATTGTGAATAATGCCGTTATGAACATAGGTGTACAAATATCTCTTCAAGATCCTGTTTTCAATTCTTTTGGATATATCTACACTTTTTTAAGGTGGTTCGGGTGATCTGAAGTACAGCCAAGGTGGAAAACCTTTCTTTCATGCAAAAGAGGAGAAGAGGGTTAAAGAGAATGATGAGGAATGTAGGAGTTTGGGAGAATGAGTGACCATGCAAGAGTCAGGAGGAGATGGGCACGGGTAGGATCCTGGCTACAGTGGAGGAGTTTATGTGGCCAGGAACCATGGGACGACAAGGAGGAGAGTCACAGGACTCTGGAGAGGAGAGGATGTCAGATGACCTAATTCCTTAAGTACAGGTGATGTCATTTGCTGACTAGAGCAGGAACGGGGAGTGAAAGTGAGGCTGGGGCTGGAGGAAAGAAAAGATTCATAGCCATCGTGGAGAGGAGTGCAACTGGGAGATGATACAGGAAGATGAACAAAGGCCAGAGACAAGGAAAGGACCCAATGGCGTGTGTGTTGGAGGAGAGGGGCTGCAAGTATCAGGAATTCCTTTTTATTAAAGGCAGGGAGTGAAGAAAGTTGGTGGCAAGTGTGTTCAGAAACAGAGGAGAAATCTTTAGAAGGATGGCAGGATGTCTGTGAGGCAGATGGACATATGGCAGGCCAGGTCACATGGTAGGCTCAGGGATCCAGGGCAAGGTGGAGAAAATGGATCATGGAAACCATCCAGGTTTGGAACCCGGCCAGAGGATGTGGCAGAAGGTCAAGGGAGGCTACACGCCAAAGAAGTGCTGAGCACTGCATACCTAAACAGGCCCATGCTCTTACAGAGGCTTCCTGGTACAAATAAGGAGAGTCACTGTCACACACACAGACAATATTATTTAATCTTATCCCATGAGATCTGTCGCAATGCCCCGCAGAGCCTGCCTTTGAGGAGAGCCCTCTCTACCCCTAGACCGACCGTCTTCCTAAGCAGTGAAAACTTGTCGCATAGATCAAGGTCCTCCTGGCTGCATTCGGGAACCAGAGTTCTCCCCTTGTGCCTGCCTCATTGCTCCGTCACTGCAGCCAGTGGCCTAATCTGGGGCTACCAGCAGTAGATATCTAAGACCTCAGGGAGTCCCCTCAGTGAGTCAAGACAGTGACTTTGCACTTCTAGAAGCCCTTGCCCTTTTACTATGGCAGCTGTGGGCTGCTGTGACAATGTCCCCAGTGATCTCATTTTGAGCTCATCATTGTAAAAAGGAAAAAAAATCAGAAGTTTTCTAAGCAATTGTACTAGAAAATCCATTCCCACCCTCCTCCCTTCCTCCCCCTCCCTTCCTCCTAGAGGACCCAATCTATCTTTTTGATCTGGAACTTTCTTTATCTGGTATCCTATGGCACATAGGAAGCTTTGTTCATATTTCCCTCTGGTGCCCCCATTTACCCCCACGTCTTTGTCGGCATTGTTCCATCTCTTTCCCTGCTCTGTGCGTCTCCGCTTCATCCCTGTGTAATTGCTCAGACTTCCCCCCTGCCTGCCCCGAGAAACCGTCAGTTGCTGCCTGCTGCTTGCTGTCTGTTATCTTTTACTTGCTCCACTGGGCTTCTGGCTGCCCTCTGGACATGGCCGCTGTTCTAGGATCAGATATGGATGTTTGTTTTTCTAAGCAGTCTCTTATATGAGCATTTTGCTGTCCACATTTTATAGCCTTTCTCCCTTTTTCCCCCCCCCCCCTTCTTGCCTATTTCCTGTTGAGAGCAGGCATGTAAGAGGCTCTCCGGGAGGCAGGCAGCCTCGGGAAAACACTGTCCTACTGAAGTCCTTGGACGTGTCCAAAGGGACAGTGTCCTTCAATTGCAAATGTGTAGGCAGCCTGGCAAGTGTCCTGTCGACTCTGGTCCAACCCAATCATCAGACGGTATGGAGGGAATAAACATTGTTTAATAAATAGAATAGCCAGACAAAGTTACCTCTAAAAGATGTGAGGCTGGGAAAGGAAAAAGATGAAAAGGAAGTGTCCCTTCATTCTTCTGTGTGTAGCATGAGGCTTCTGATTGATAATGGGAAATGAGGCCCCTCCAGGCTCTCTTTGAAATGCCCAGGACCCTCTTTGCTCCATTTCTAGCTTGCTTCTACTTCTTTCCAGCTCCGGCAGAGCTGCTGAAATTTGACCTTTCTGTTTGCCTCTAGAAACTAGCGCTGGCCCTTGGCTTCCTGTGTTTGTACCGACAGCATGCCCTGGGGATTTAGGCTGTTTCAATTCTTGGTTCTTCAGGCAGAACATCCCACACTAATTTTGGTCCCATTCTAACCTAACACCAGGTGTTAGAGTCGGGCTTTCCCTCTCTGTCCAGGCCTTCAGAGGCTGTCAAGTTCGGGAAGCAGATGGGGTGGTGGAACACAGTTCACAAGGAAAATTTTTTTTTAATAATTAAAAAAAATTTATTTATTTATTTTATTATTTTTTTGGCTGCGTTGGGTCTTTGTTGCTGCACGCAGGCTCTTCTCTAGTTGTGGCGAGCGGGAGCTACTCTTTGTTGCGGTGCACAGGCTTCTCATTGCGGTGGCTTCTCTTGTTGTGGAGCACGGGCTCTAGGTGCACGGACTTCAGTAATTGTGGCATGCAGTCTCGGTAGTTGTGGTGCACGGGCTCAGTAGTTGTGGCACGCAGGCCCTAGAGTGTGCGGGCTTCAGTAGTTGTGGCTCATGGGCTCTAGAGCGCAGGCTCAGTAGTTGTGGCGCACGGGCTTAGTTGCTCCATGGCATGTGGGATCTTCTCGGACCAGGGATTGAACCCATGTCCCCTGCATTGGCAGGCGGATTCTTAAACACTGTGCCACCAGGGAAACCCCCAAAAGGAATATTTGAAGGATGCCCTGCGTGGCAGAAATGTGAGAGGAGAGAGTTTCAAGAAAGGAGTGGAAAGAGGTTTAGAATAAGTTCTTTGCAATATGAGTAAAAGAAATATAGTGGAAAAAATTAGAGCATCAGTCAAGTGGTTAAGAATATCATGAATACAAAATTGGCAAAGGCCTTAAGAAATATGGATAAATATTAAGTCAAACATTTGAGTTAAATGTAAGAATCTGTATAAGAATCAGATCTGTGTAAAATGTAGTAACAATCATCTAGACCATCAATTCACAACTGGCTTACACCAGTTAAGTTAATTACTGTACCACTCCACGATCAACAAAGTGAGGATACCTGGCTTTGCTCTTTTGTTCTTTCACTGACTTATTCTACAGATTTTTTTCTGAACACCAGCCAAGTGCCTGCCTGGTACTAGATGCTATGAGAAATACAAGAAGTATAACACCTAGTGCATGCCCTTAAGATAGCTAGATGCATATAAATTTAAGATAAAAAAAACAAAAGGTGCTGCAAGAGAATATAATTATCTATTGGAGAAGTACCATAAGTCCTCATAAGGAAGCATCCCTGGGGGTTGGATGGAATCACAGAGGTTTCCTGGAGAAGGTGAGCCTCAAGGGACCTTGATGAATAGGACTGATAAAGGAAAAGCGGAATCCTTATGCTTGGTGACGATTTACTGAGTTCTCATGATATATGGCAAACTATAGAAGAGCTGTCTCAGGTTAAAATCAACAAAGGACATCTTTACTATCTTCCAAGACCTAGAAGAAGAGAAAGCGAAGAAAACTCAATGGCGAACACCTGCTATCTGGTTGTTGGGGTGACTGGTCGGGCGTGTGTTTCAGAGGCTGTATGCTATCTTCACCATGGTACACACCTGGAAAGCACGTTCTGTAATGTGGAGAATACATGTTTAGAATGCATTCAGCTTCCAGTAACAGGATGCTTGATTAACAGTGGCTTCAATAATAAAGATGTTTAATTATCACACAAAACAAGAGGTCCACAGTTGCTATAGCTGCCCACATATACCCCGAGGGGCCCAAGGTTTTTTTTTTCTTACTCTGCCATCCTCAGTGAAATTGTTTTGCATGTCCTTAGGCTAATTTCCCTATGGTCACACGATGACAGCTGTGACTCCCACAGAACTTTATTCCAAGCGTGAAGAACGGGGCAAGGGCCAAGGATGTTCTCCTCCTGAGGCTTCCATCTTTCCAAGAAAAAAGTCTTTGATAGAAGCTCTTCATCAGATTTTCCCTGATATCTCCTTGGCCAGAGCTGAACCATATGCCTATCTCTGTAGCCACTTACTGGCAAGGATTTAAGCCACTCATGATTCATCTCCTTGGTCTAGGGTAGATGCCCGTCTTCCATGAGATTAAGAGATCTCTACTCACTTTCTGAATAGACCCAGACTTCTCTTTGGCAGAGAAGGGAGTGAAGATGGTGTATAAACAGACAGTCATTCAGCAGCATTAAGGGTCTCTGGCCCAAGTGTCTGCTCCAGTGGCTATGGCCAGCTTCCTGCTTTGCTAACAGCCAGACTTTGACCTTGGCCTTCATTCACAACTCTGAATTTTTTCCCACTTGTTGAAAATTATTGTTCTTGCACAATAGATCTGACTGATCACCACCAACAGGGATGGTAACTCAAAACTCCAAGCAGCAAACCCTTATTCAGAGAAAACCTCTTGACCATACCCCATAAGATTGCTGAAAGAATGTACTTTCATATGTTTTAAATTTTAAAAATGTTAAAGTTAGGTAACACTCTCACAACTCCCTCCTTTACTAGACTGGCTACAATGGAACCAGCCAGTCTGTAGACCCAACTGCTTTAGATAACAGGGCTTCTCATATTGTAATTGTTAGGGGTTTTTTTTGCCTGAATTCCCTACTGGATTGAAATCTAGAGGACAGGATTCAACGTCAAACAAGTCTGCACCCCGAACCTTAGAACTCTGTAGTCCAATACAGTAGCCACTAGGCACACATTTGAAATATGACTAGTTTGAAATGAGACAGAGGAACTGAATGTTTAATTATATTAGACTCTAATTAATTTAAATTTAAAACTGAATTCAGTAACTGGAGAACTTTTAAATATGCTGGGAACAATTCAGGAATGTGAAGCTACTTTTGCAACTGTAAATTTAATGAAATCTGGATATAGATTGACTACTTCCAATGAGAACATAGCATCTGAATTGAGAGGTGCCCTAATATAAGACATATACCATATTTTGAAGACTTAATATGGAAAAAAGGATGAAAAAATGTTACAAATAATTTTTATATTGATTGTGCAATACAATGGTAATATTTTGAACATATTGGGTTAAGTAAAATACGTTGAAATTCATGTCACCTCTTCTTTTTACTTTCCTATAGCCACAGCTAGAAAATTTTAAATTACATGTGTGATTTCCTTTATATTTCTCTTCGACAGTGCTGCTCTAGGACACAGGGATCATTGGAATGTTCCCCGAGTGAACACATGAGTTCAGTGACTTGACCAAGGTCACTCAGAAAGACTGAGAGTGGAGTCTTGGGTTCCCTGGATCCCCACTCCCTCTTTCTTCCTACCGCTCGCTGTAGCCTCCTTTTTCCCACTCCGTGCTTGTGGCGCACATTCTCATGCCACCTGTAGGACAGAAACTTTCCTCGTGGGACTGAACTTTGCAAACTCTGAGGACGGGGAGGAGCATCTGTGTTGAGGTCCTGTAAAGGCAACAGCTTATGGGAAGCAGAGCCCTCTCTGATGGAGAGAGGTCAGTGATCTAGGACGCCAAATCTAGGAGAACCCTTTTGTTTCATATTGTGCCATTTCTGGCTATCTTTTCTGAGGTCGCCAGGCATCTCAAGGTACCTTCTCATTATGAAATTTCTTTCAGTAGAAGGACGGCTTTATACTTCTGGGCAGATCGCTTGCCATCCCCAGGGCTCTGGTGACACAAAACAGGCAGGAGTAACACAGGCTGTGTGCACACAACTGGAGAAGACCAAGAACTTCGGCCATCCACCCTGCTCGCCAGAGAAGCTCAGCACTGCCGTGGGCGGGAGAGCGGGGCTTTCTCAGAATCTGTGCCAGATGATTGGCTCCAGCTCCTCTGAGTCCAGTCCATCCTCCGACTGCAGTCGCTACGGAACGGCGCTTCTCCCGCAAAACATGCACAAAGCCGCCTGGGCCTGCGAATCATACACCGAAGTGAGAGCACTGTAATTCCACATTTTCAGTTTTACGTCCTCATGGTCATGCTGGAAATATCTTTATTTATAAAAGATTTCATTCAGTAGACATTCATCCAACAAATATTTATTGAATACCTGCTATGTGCCAGGCAATGTGAGTTGCTGAGATAAAATAACACATACGGATTTACTGGTCGGAACTATACAAAAATTACTTATTTAGCTGAACTATAAATAAATTGTGTATAAATTTATGTGAGCTATCAGAGGCACAGATAATTTTTAAGGGCATAATCCAAAGATGTATCTTTACATAAAATAGTGTACTCTCCATCCTGATTTAAAACCAGAATCTCTCTGAATGAATTTTTTGTCTCTGACAGTGACATTAAAACATTTGGTGTACTCCTAGGAATCTATTCTAATGAAATAATTAGATACATGGTCGAGATTTATATAGCTGGGTGGATATTACACTGTTATTTAAAGGAGAAAAAAATGCAAACCCTCTAAATGTTGAATAAGAGAGGTTTGATAAAATTTGGGCCTATCTATATCATGACAAGTCATTACAGATCAAGTTTTAAAGAATATTTAGTGATGTGAGAAAATGTTTCCCTTATATACTAAGATTTAAAACTCAGGATATTAAAATATACATGGTAGGGCTTCCCTGGTGGTGCAGTGGTTAAGAGTCCGCCTGCCGATGCAGGGGACACGGGTTCCTGCCCTGGTCCAGGAAGATCCCACATGCCGTGGAGCGGCTGGGCCTGTGAGCCATGGCCGCTGAGCCTGCGTGTCCGGAGCCTGTGCTCCGCAACGGGAGAGGCCACAACAGTGAGAGGCCCGCGTACCGCAAAAATAAATTAATTAATTAATTAAATATACATGGTAAATGTTTTCAGTTTGGAGGAAGATCTATAAACGCAGGGAAAAATAAAAGACTGGAAAGATATATACTGAAATTAACAGGGTATCCCTGGGGGTGAGATTATGCATGGATTTTATTTTCTTCTTTACACTCTATATTTTTAAACTAGTCTACATAATTGTTTATTATTTTTGTAATGAGAAAAAAGTAAACTTTTAAAAGAAATTTGGTGTAGTAACATTATTTTCCTCTATGGAATTAATTTTTAAATATAAAAAAAATACTATCCCTCTAACATTTCTACATTTTCTTAAATATTCATTCTGGATCTGGCATGCTTATCTCTATTAAAACTTTTGAGTCAATTTGTAACACTGTGACAAATTGTGTTTATGACACATCCTATGGCAATTAACTCCATAAATTTACTTCTTGCTATCACATGGTATAATACCAATTACCTTCCTGGGCTATTGGGAAGACTGGATGATACAAAGAATGTGTGGAACCTCACCCAGTGTCAACGCATAATGAGCCCTCACCACTGGTTCCATCCCCCTCTGCCTGGATTTATTCCCCTCACTACTCTCTGCCTTGTACAGTGTTAATTTTTTAATAATGACTAATTCACTTCTTTTATCATTGTGGTAAAATGTACATAAAATAAAATTTACCACTGTAATTTTTTTCTAAGTATACAGTCTGAGGCATTAAGTACATTCACATTGTTTTACAACAATCACCGTCATCCATCTCCAGAACTTTTTTCATTTCCCCAAACTACAACTCTGGACCCATAAAACAAATAAATAAATAACTTCCTACCCCCTTCTCTCCCCAGTCCCCAACAACCACCGTTCTACTTCCTGTCTCTATTAATTTGACTACTGTAGGTACCATATATAAGCAGAATCATAGAGTACTTGTCCTTCTGTGACTATTTCACTTAGCATAATGTCCTCCAGGTCCACCCATGTTACAGAGTGTGTGTCAGAATCTCCCTCCTTTTTAAGGCTGAGCAATGTTCTACTGAATGTACATAGCACATTTTCTTTATCCATTCATCCTTTGATGGACACCTGGGTTGCCTCCACTTTTTGGCTCTTGTGAATAATGCTGCTATGAACATGGGTGTGCAAATATCTGTTTGAGCAATTCTTTCGCTTGAAGTAGAGATTGCTGGTATGGCATTTTAAAATTCCATTTAAAATTTTTCATGGAATGGCAAACTGTTTAGTTTTGTTAGTGGCTGCGCCGTTTTACGTTTTCTAGTGTCATTTTTATTCATGTTTCTTCCTCAGATTAGGTTGATATCATCCTGCGATCAAGTGCATTCACAACCAAATCACCAGGAGCAACTAAAAAATTGCCTCGAGCTTTGTAGATACTCAATAACTACTTGATGGGCTCACAGATACAAAGAACAAACTAGTGGTTACCAGTGGGGAGAGGGAAGGGGGAGGGGCAAGATAGGGGTAGGGGATTAAGAGGTTCAAAGTTCTATGTATAAAATAAATAAGCTACAAGGATAAATTATACAGCAAGGGAATATAGCCGATATTTTATAATAACTTTAAATGGAGTATAATCTATAAAAATATTGAATCACTCTGTTGTACACCTGAAACTAATATAATATTGTGAATCAACTGTATTTCAAAAACAACTTACCATTAAAAAAGCTTTTTTTCTAACTTCTAGAAACTCATTTCCATTCTTAATGTGTTCCTTCTTCTCTTCCTCATCCTTCCGTCAGCTCTCACGTACTGTGATTGAGTAGACCTCTGCTAATAATTTCCATATCCTTAATGATTTATAAACTTTGGTCATGTTGCTCCTTCTTTTAGTATCATTCAGCCTTTAAAACCTCAGACAAAGGAGTGAGAAAGACCTGGCCGCAAGTCCTGGCCTTCCCACTTACTTATAAGTTACATGACCTTGGACAAGATGATAACCTCTTGTTTCAGATATTTATTGCTGTGTAACAAAACACTCTTAAGACTTAGTGGTTTGAAACAGTAACCATTTCATTATTCATTTCAATTCTGTGGGTCAAATTGGTCAATTCTTGTACAACACGGTGGTGTCCGCTAGGATCACTCACACGGCTGCATTCATCAGTGAGCTGGGCTTGGGTTCAAGTGACCAAGAGCGCCTCACTCAGATGTCTGGCACCTCAGCTGGGGTGGCTAGAATCGCTGGGGGCTTGGCTGGGCCTTTCTTTCTTCATAGCTTCTCATAAAAACTGGCCCCTTTTTCTATGAGGCCTTTCTCTCTCAGCAGGGCAGTTAGACTTCTTTCCATGGCAACTGGCTTCCAAAAGAACGACGACACACATTGCCAGCTGTCTTAGAACATGGGCCAGAATCAGCCCATTGTCACCTCCAATGTATTCTAGCCATGACGATAGCCACGAGCCAGCCGAGACTCAAGGGGAGGGGAAATAGACTATAACACTTGGTGGGAGGAGGGCCAAGTGTGTCCTGGGAGGGGAGGAATTGGTGGCCATATTGGCAAAAACCCATCTCTAAGTCTCTGTTTCCCCATCTGTAAAACCGAAGATACTAATAGATGCTATCATCATAAGATCATAGTGAACATTCAACGTGATAATGCATGCAAGATGTACGCTAATCATGACTCCAATCATTATTATTATTATTGCTATTTTATTCCAATCAGGGTGGAGGTTCTTCAGGCTCATTCTGAAATTCACTTCTCTTTCTTTAATAAGATCAACACCATACTAATCATCACCACAAAGAGGACTGAAACCAACATAAAAGCCTCTATCCTCCCTGGCACAACTCAGACCTCCCTGGGAATCTTCAGCGTTTCCCAGTCTCCACGCCTGCTCCCCACTTCCCTCTTGCGGTGTGGCTCTTGGAGTGAAAGGTCATCAACATTTTGGGGGCCCACTTTCAAAATGCAACAGCTTCTGCCATTTATTTTTATGAAATCAGCATTTTGCTTCTTGGAAGATCTTAATGCCTTTCTCTCTTTGAACTCTGAGATTTCATTATGTACTTTCATGAAAGAAAAATAAAAAGCAGAGGGTAGCACAAAATGCACTGACTTCATAACTCAGATATTCAAAGAAACATGTCATTTGCATGCTGATTTGGTGTTCCTCACCAAATCGTATCCATTGGTGAGTGGGAGGAAAGATTCACTCAAGAGTGGATCTGAGTTGAAGAGTAGTCTAGTATGATCATTTAAACAGTTCCTTTTAGATGGGGCACCATGTCTCTTAGACACTCTTTCCCTCCTCCTGGTTTCCTCCCTAAACTGATCCCATATAGATATTGAGCCTTCCTGGACAAATGGAAGAGCCAAGGAAAAGAACTTACCCATAAGCTTTTTGAGGCTGAGGCTCTTTGCGGGGGCTGGAAGAAGGAACATTTTTAAACAAATATTTATTTATTTACTTATTTGGCTGTGTCGGGTCTTAGATGCGGCATGAGGGATCTTCGTTGTGGCACGAGGGATCCTTCGTCGTGGAGCAGGCTTCTCTAGTTGTAGTGTGTGGGCTTCTCTCTAGTTGTAGTGCATGGGCTCCAGAGCGTGGGCTCAGTAGTTGCAGCACGCAGGCTTAGTTGCCCCATGGCATGTGGGATCTTAGTTCCCCAACCAGCGATCGAACCCGCGTCCCCTGCATTGGAAGATGGATTCTTAACCACTGGACCACCAGGGAAGTCCCAAAAGGTACATTTTTAATAGTTCAATTTCTTCCATGGTTATAGGTTTAATGTTTCGACTTCTTCTTGGACAAATTTTGGTTACTTATATTTTCCTAGAAAATCATCCATTTCATGTGGGTCTCATATTCATTGGTATAAGTTGTTCATAAATGTTCCCTTTAAAAAGTATCCTCTATATGTGTACATTTCATATCTTTTCATGGCTGATGTTACCTATCAAGTATTTTCTCTTTTTCATCAATCATTCTAGCCAAATAATTTTTAACCTTAAAAAAGCAAACCTGTGGCTTTATTGATCAAGTTTGCTGAGTTTTCTCCACTTCATTATTTCTTCTTCTATATTCATTAATTCATTTCTGACCACTTACTTTGGCTTCATTTTGTTTTTCTTTTCAATCTTTTTTTTATGTTCTAATAAATAAATGTAGGGCTAGCGTTTTCTTCTGAAAATTGCTTTGGCCATATCCCATTGGTTTTGATGTGTGTTTTCATTGTGGTCCAGTTCCAAGCAGTTTACTTCCTCTTTAAACCAAGAGATCTTTAGAAGTGTGTTTTTATATCTCAGGAGTATAGATTTTTTTTTGTTGTTGTTGTTCCCTGTTTGTTAATCTCTAAATTTATTGAATTCTGGTCAATGAATGTGGCCTGGATAATAACAGTTTTTAAAAGTGTGTTGTTATTTCTTTTGGGCAAAGAACAGAGTCAATTTTGGTGAGCTCCGCATGTGTGCTTTTAACTAAAAAAAAGGGCTAATATTGCATTATTTTTACCTTCCAGTATTGTCATAACTTCTGAGAAAGGCAACAATTTAGTTGCGTTGATAGCATTGGACTCATTTGTTCAACAGATCTTCACTGAGTGCCTGCATATTCTAGGCACCATAGGCTTTGGGAGACAGAAAGATGAGCAAAAACAGACGCAGTCCACCCTTGTGAGTTCATGGTCTAGTGGGAGAAGCAGGTATGGACCACAGAGTCCCTTTAGTGAAACAGTGAGCCAAAGAAAAACACATTTGGTTCTGTGAATGCATATCACAAAAGATCCTATCCTAGGGAAAGCTCTCCTGATATTTGAACAGAGAGCCAAAAGGGGAGTGGAAACTAACAAGGATAAGGACTGGGGAAGGGAGAGGAAGAAGAGTGTGTCACAACGCTCTCTGTGGAATGTGATCAGGTATATGTGGTGGGGACCTGGGAGTAGGCCAGGGTGGCTGCAGCACCCATGGTGCAACGCAGTGGCCGAAGCTGAGAAGTGGTGTGTGTGTGTGTGTCTGTGTGTGTGTGTTTGTGTGTGTGTGTGTGTGTGTGCGCGCGCACGCGCTGGCAGGAGGGGGTGCAGACCATATAAGGCCTAATAAAGAATATTTATCCTAAGGGACTTCCCTGGTGGCGCAGTGGTTAAGAATCCGCCTGCCAATGCAGAGGACATGGGTTCGATCCCTGGTCCGGGAGGATCCCACATGCCACGGAGCATCTAAGCCCATGCACCACAACTACTGAGCCTGCACTCTAGAGCCCGTGTGACACAACTACTGAGCCCGTGTGACACAACTACTGAGCCTGTGTGCCACAACTACTGAGCCCATGTGCCTAGAGCCCGCAACAAGAGAAGCCACGGCAATGAGAAGCCCACTCACCGCTACAAAGAGTAGCCCCTGCTCGCCACAACTAGAGAAAGCCCGTGCGCAGCAACAAAGACCCAACGCAGCCAAAAATTTTTTTAAAAAAAGAATATTTATCCTTAAGAAAAATGGGAAGTCAGTAAAAGAATTTAGATAGGCTTATGGGACCTTATTTGTGGTTTTAAGAGATATTTTGTAATGTTTGCTCCAGGAGTTTTTTATTCCTTGATGTTGTGCATATAGGGGTCCCACTTCCCTTCTTGCCCTTTAGCAACATTGATCTAAATATAGTTAAGAAAACTAATCCCCAGGTGCATTTTCTATTAGAGGCCTGCAAGTTACCCTGTACCTTGGGAAACAAGTCTGTACTGGTAGTATAATAGATTATAATAATCATAACAATAAGAATCATATAATAATAGCTACCATTTTTTGAGCATTTGGTCTGTGCCCTAGTTCTGTGCTAGGTTCTCTACAAGTTTTATCTCATTTGATCCTCACAACAACCTTATGAGCTTTTATTTTTTTTTTACCACATATGTTAATCACCATGTCTGTCACCCTTTTTAAGGGAAACTCCCTGCCTACAACCTTCCTTGAATGGGGGATGCCCTCAGTGGTTTTGATTTATCTGATGTGATTATCCTCAAACACACACACACACACACACACACACACACACACACACACTCATTTCTGATTGGATCAGGGGTGAGCCTGGGACCCAACAGCAACAAATCCAATGGCCAGCCAGCAGTTTTTAGGCCTTATCTAAATAGATTCTTGCTTTTAGACATTTCAAGTTGGGATGTATAAAGCAAATCAGTTAATTGCAGAAACTGAAGTTGAAAGATGAAAGGCCAGCGAGGCCATGATGGGCCTGAGTAAGTTGAGGGCATAAGTAATTCAAAGGTACAAAGAAGCAGAAGCTGGAAAAACTGGTTCATAGAGGGAAGAGAAGTAGATTCAAGAAGAAGCCAACTCTTGGACAACAGCTGAGCCACGTGAATGATGGGCACTAGAGAAAAGATCCACACATTCTTGCCTTGGCATCCAATTCCAGTCTCTGAAGCCCAGCTGCAGTGTGGTTCCTCCTCCCAGCTGTTCATGAGATACCTGCCTCCCCTGTCAGGCATCCCCAGAAGCTCATTACCAGAGTGCACCTGGAGGAATCTCCGCTCCATGAAACACGAGAAACTCAGCATTCTCGGGTGCAGATGAAGAAACAGAGGCTCAGAGAGGTTAAGTAACTATCCCAAATTGCCACAGCACATTGGCAGAACAGAAATTCGAACTGAAATGAGCGTGACTGTAAAGCCCTCATGCTTAAGCATAGTACTGTTAATATTATAGCAGCAGGAATTATCTGCTTAAAAATATTTGCTCAGACCTTTAGCTGTTTACCTTGACAATAAACACCGGGGGTACACTACTCTTAAATTAGTAAACTAAGTGACCTGGCATTATTGGCCTATTGTTAAGTACCACAGCTTAATAATATTTAACATGAGATGATCATTGCTTTTGAGTGGACTACACAAAAGCAGTGTTTTGACCTAGTCAGCTATTTGGAGAGTGGGGACTGGGGGTGGGGGAAGGGACACATCAAAAGATGGGTTTATAATTTCTCTTCCAAGAACTGTTTAGAGTCTTGCAGGTCTGAGACCTGATGATCCATTTAACTGGGGAGTGGCCATGTAGAACTGGATCATGTGAAAGAAACTTCTAGCAATCACTGAGAAGCAGACAGCTGCTAATCCAGTTTTTGGTTGTGGAGGAACAGAGCTGGGCACCCAATCAATCCTATTTGTGGTCCTCTAAGTGGAATGTCCTCTTCCTTGTAAAAGGGTTTCCAGGTGAAGTGGCAAGGGGAGTGAGTCCACAATGAATTTACTGAGCGCCTAGTAAGGATGAGGCGTTGTCTTCAAGGAAAAGTTCAGAGTCATAGGTCTGCAAAGCCTTAAGTAGGTCACCTTTGCTGTGACACAGCAGGAACTCTCTGAGATTGCAGCCTTCTGGTAAACCACCAACACTTTCTCTCCCAAGACTCTTCTCGCATGTGTGCACTGACCCAATTGCCTCTCCAGATGGTCCCAGGTCCCGTGCTGAGGGCCGTGGAGATCTTCCTCTTTGGTGTCCCTTCTCAGCAAGGCCTTATGTGTCCTGAGTTAATTGCAGTTGAAAACATTTCCTTTTCTGACCTTTGCCAAACCACCTTTTACCTAATTCCTGGTGTTTACCCCTGTCGAGAGGGGGTGTGGCCAGAACCCAGAGACCAGACAGACCCACAGAGGCAAGAGAGATTAGGAAAGTCCCAGTGGGATGCCGCAAGCCCCAGCTACAGGTCCCATGAGTGTCAGCCAACAAACTGAGTCACAGAATCCAGTGGCAAAGATCAAAACCAAGCCTTGAGGGCAGCCACCGGATTCCACAGATTGTCCCTCGGGTCCACCTTCACTCATCTTTCCTTCTCCATATACCAACTATTACTCACCAAGTGTTTTTCTTTTTAAAATTCATCTTCATCTTTTATTTTTTTAAATAGGCAATCACTTTTATTTATTTTTTTAATAAATTTATTTATTTTATTTTTGGCTGTGTTGGGTCTTCGTTGCTGCATGCAGGCTTTCTCTAGTTGTGGAGAGCAGGGGTTACTCTTTGTTGCGGTGCACGGGCTTCTCATTACGGTGGCTTCTCTTGCTGCGGAGCACTGGGTCTAGTTGCGCAGGCTTCAGTAGTTGTGGCACTCGAGCTCGGTAGTTGTGGCACACAGGCTTAGTTGCTCCGCGGCATGTGGGATCTTCCCGGACCAGGGCTTGAACCCGTGCCCCCTGCATTGGCAGGCAGGTGCCCACTGCACCACGAGAGAAGCCCCTAAAAGTCATTTTTAAACTTAAATAAGTAAAACTGTATATCAGTAGGATAAATGAAGAATGAAGGTCACTTGTCAAAAATAAAAAAGGAAGCCTTAAAAACAGATTTAACTATCAAGGTAGAAATCATCTGTCCACGTTTTACCTAAAATTGTAGGTCATGGCCATGGCAGAGTGCCTGCCTCACCTTGGCCTGCCTTGGGCTGGAGTGTCCAGGCCTGACCCAGAGTCAGCCTTGCACATGGGGCCTGTTTCCACCACCTGTGGTTGACAGACTGAAGTGACTTCAGCTAGCTGGACCTGTTTCCTTCCCCATCAATGGGGGACCACAATAGTACCTGCTTTGTAGGGCTATTGCAAAGATTAAATGAAATAATGCAACGAAAGCTCTTAGCACAAGACCTGGCACACATTATACACTCCACAAATGCTGTCTATCTTTTCCAGAGCTCTCCCTATAAGTGCACTTGTGATTTTCAGACCGTTCATCCCAATGTTTGTTTGGGAAGCATGGTTTTTAATCAGTAAGACCAAAGTTCAACTTGAAATAGAAGGCATCTAAGTTATGAAACAGCGAGAAAAGTGTAATTATAGTGCTATTATTGCTCAGGATGAGAAACAGTAAACTAGAACAATGGCTCACGAGGAGCAATTGGCCAAGATTAAACGCATCTTTATGAAGGCGGTCAGGACAGCCTCCAACAGAAGGGGCTGGCCCCGCCCCCTGGCTCCACCCCCTCACCCAAACAGCCCTGTGGCGGAACCTAACCCTGGTTTCTTGGCAGCACTGGGAGCGAATCAGGTCAGCCTGAGTCCAGAGTCCTGAGCCCCACTTGGCACAGCTTCAACCACAGGTCTGGGGTCACAGTCGTGCCCGCTCCAGGCTAGAGGCGCGGCTCCCTGCACTCAAGGTGCCTCTCAGCTCGGAGCAAAGGGACACAGCTGCGGCTAGTTCCCAGCCTCCAGCACAGCAGCTTCCAGACATTCTGCCACAGAATTTTCCCAAATGAAACTTCCCCCCTTCCTGTACAGCTTGGCTCTGGCCACCTTGAACTCCTCTCACTTTCAACCACTTCCTTTCTTTCTCAACACGAGCTTCCCTCCACATGCCCTGAGTTTCTTCATCATGTCACTTCACCCACCTTCCAGGACACTAATCTACCTTCCTCCCCTCCTCTCCTCTCTCCCCTCTCATTCTCTTATTCTTTCTTTTTCACCCTACCTTCTCCTCCCCTCCCTTTCTTCTTTCCCAAATGTTTTGAGAGCATTTACTAATGGGCTAGGTATCGTGTTAGCGATTACTGTGGTAACAGGATCCTTGTCCTTATTGGATGCTTTCTCTAAAAGGAAAGACTAACACTAAAAAATAATTTCTTGAATAATTATTTAATTACACCCATAATAATGCTGAAGATAAGGGATCCAAGTGGACCAGATCGTACAGACCTGACTTGACATTGTCCACAGCCAGCTGGCATATCTAACGTGCTAGACGGGGACTGCCCTGTAGGGCAAAGATTATGTCTGCTTCACATTGTATCTCCAGGGTCTAGTACAGAGCCTGGCACGAACATAGTAGACACTCAACAATTACTTGTGGAATCAATGAATAAAGTGCTTTTAAGTATAACCTGTTAGTGCTCATTTACACATGGGAATCATGAGGGAAAGTCCCCTTTCTCAATCCCATCTCCTCCCCTCACCCTATCAACAGACAAGTAATTAATAGCCAATTTGATGCTAAAGGACTGAGGTGTCAAGGAATAGAGGAAGGCCAAGTGTTCTCCTAGATTCTCTGCCCTCAGCTCTCCCACTGAGGAAAAGGTACCCAGAACCTCCCTTCCAGGAACCCCCAGCTTTGGGGACACAAAAAGGGCAATGCCTCTGCCTGGCTTCACAACTTCTTTGGTGTGGAGTCATTTCGACTACCCTCACCATGGCCAAAAACGTGTCTTTCAATTCACATCTGCTTTGGGACTTGTTATTCTGACTGCCTCAGTTATGTAGGAAGCAGTGGGTTACTGAAAATCATGCTAATGTGAACAGCTATGAAAAGATATTAATCCAAAACGAGGGGCAGGGTACAACTTCCAGTAATAAGTGAAAGGAGAAAATATCCAGAACACGTCTACTCCATCACAGTTTCACTTCAAAGTGGAAAATAATAATAAGGTGTTAAAAGATGGGAGGAAACAAACTGACGAAGTAAACAAACCGTCCCATTACAGCACAGGCACCACTGAGAGGAGGGCAGAGTACCACTGTGAGCCTCAGGCCCTCAGGGAGATGTGTGGAGGTCACGATGTGTGAGAAGGGAGGAGATGGGTCATGGGGCAAGAAATAACCAGCCTTGGGCTTGACCCGAACTTGACCTGGCTCTGATAGGAATCCGTCCAACTTGGCAGTGATGTGACAGTAAATTCCATGGATTTGAAAGCACAATTCACAGCAAAAAACTTGATTGCATTTTGAACAGAATTATCCTCATTGTTACTGAGCTGGACAAAAAAAAATGTGCAAGAGATGCAGCATCTCTGTCTGGCCTGGGACACAATTGGTCCCTTTCTCGCTGGTACCCAGGGGAAGTAGGCTGATAGAAGGGCTGGTGAGGTCACCTTCAACGCACCGTGTGTGTGCCGACAGGCACGTCAGTGCGGAAGAGAGTGCTCAGCCTACTTTGGGACAAGCAATAAGCTCAGCCTGCCTGCTTCATAAACTCAGAATTTAATAGCTGTAAAGGATGTTAGAAACTGCCCAGTCCAAAAGTCCTGAAGAAGTTCAACCCCATTGTTTCCAGGGTGAGACTGAGGTCAAGACACAGGAAATGACTTCCTCAGAGAGCATTGCTAAATTGGTAGCAGAGCCAAGACCTGCTCACAAGGTGCCTTCTTCTACTTCAATTTCCTCATGTGGTAGAGGTCAGTAAATGTTAGCCATCATCACCTCTGTTACTGTTATATGCACTTTGCACACCCTGTGGCAATTAGATTGTATCTTCCTGCCTTGTGAAGGCAGAAACTGAGAGGCACACAGCTAAGGAGGAGCAGCCCTGGAACCCTGGTGCTCGGATTCCACTGCTATGCTCCCCCTGGTCCTCACACTGTCTCCGTGCACGCTGTGTCCCGTGATCCGTAAACTGCGAAGCTCTGAGCCTAGAAAGACCCTGTGATTGTTGGTTCTAGAAAATCGCTCTGCTAACTTTGTCTGCACAGCGGCTGGGCTGTTGGGATGCTCCCCAATGGGGACAAACGAACAACCTCTTCAGGATGACTCTTTTCTTTCTGGTGAGTGTACAACTGGGGACCGTGCCAGAAAGCAGAAGCAGTTCAGACAGGATGCTGGAGAGGCAGACAAGCAGTAGATCCCAGAAGGGCCCTGTCCAGCTTAGGGTGCTTGGATTTTAGTTTACCTATGGAAACGCTGGTGCGGTTTAGCGATCAGATGCCGTGGCAAGATCTGTGCTCGAGGTATTTCGTGCTGGCGGTTGGGCGAAGGATGATTTTGAGAGGGTTGGGGGAGCGGTGGGGAGATGATGGTTGTAGGGGAGCAGTGGAGGGGCAGACTGAGGCCAAAAAGGGTGGAGTCGGGGTGAGCCTCCAGTTTGCAGCTTTGATGGCTGAGTGGGATGAGGGAGGAAGACACATGGCACCGGGGGGAAGACTAAAAGTTTGGATTTAGACAGTTTGAGATAAAGATGCCCAAAGGATATCTGAGCCTGGATTCCTCCAAAGCAAGGCCTGGCACACAGATTTATGCACTGGTTGTTTATTTCAGAAGTGATCCCAGGGAACAGGAGTGAGAGACCGGGGAGGCTAATATAAGACAGGATGGAAAGTCAATCAAGGATGTGTATCGTGTTGGCCCCTCCATGGGACACTAGCACTGGATCCTCCCAGGGCTTCCTGGGGGAACTTACACTACATCTCAGGATTGGCCACCAAAGAGACAAAAGGGAGAAGCATTATCCACTGGTTCTTGTACCTCACTGGTCCAGGGCTTCTCCATGGAATGTTAATGCCCGCCCTCTGCCCCCATATCTGAGTTGCACATGTGTAAAGGTCAAGCACTTCCACAGGTGGCCGGGATGAATGAATAGGTGTCCAGGGGCATCAGAGAGGCTCCAAGGCAGGAAGCAAGGTGTAAGCTACTTGCTGAGGTCAGTCACTATGTGAACTAAATCAAAGCCAGGGCAGACTGCCTGCCAGAGCTGCTTCTAGACTTGGAGGTGAGACCAAGGGTCTGTGAGATGGTGCACAAGAGGCATCCAATTCATGAGACATCTAGGTGGGACTGTCCAGTGGGCAGATGCATAAATCATCTAACCACTTCCCTGGTGGCGCAGTGGTTAAGAATCCGCCTGCCGATGCAGGCGACACAGGTTCAAGCCCTGGTCTAGGAAGATCCCACATGCCGCGGAGTGGCTGGGCCCGTGAGCCATGGCCGCTGAGCCTGCGCGTCTGGAGCCTGTGCTCCGCAACGGGAGAGGCCACAGCAGTGAGAGGCCCACATACCGCAAAAAAAAAAAAAAAAAAAAAAAAGCGATGCACTTTTAGACTGGGGGAGCACATGAGCTAGAACTGGCCATTTTTCTTTTCCGACTGTGATCTTCACCCCTGAGGATCACAGGAAGAGTCTGCTCTAGCACTTAGTTATTGCTATTAGTCAGTTAGTATTTATGAAGCCTCGTGAAAGTAACTGAGGACAATACAAGAGTGACTGTGATCCCGTCCCTGCTTGTCAGGAGCACTCAAGCTTAGAGCGTGGGAATTAGCTACACTCCAGAGGAAGTTAGAAACTGATCTGGGGTCCAGGAGTCTATTCATTCTTTCAACAAATTTGCTGAGGGTCTACGATTGGCCAGGCCTGATCTAGGTGCTGAGAATACATCAGACAACCAAACAGACCAAAACCTTGCTCTCGTGGACCTTATATCTTAACAAGATGTATTAGTCAGAAGGGTCTGCAAAGCATCAGTGGCTTAATCAAGCAATGCTTCATTTATTTCTCCTTCACACGAAGTCCACTGTGATTCTCCAGGGCAACTGTCCTCCAGGCAGTGATTCAGGGGCCCAGAAGGCTTCCCCAACTCAGTCTGAGGTTCCTTGGTTGCTATGGCAGAGGAACAGAGGAGAGACGGGAACCTGCCATGGGCTGGTCAGTACAGCAGGAAACACCCACCACACTTTCCTTCAGGACTCGTCACATGGCCTCACCTAATGACACACAGGCAAGAAATCTGGAGGAGCAAATGGAATAACTGGTGAGCCCTATCATTTCTGCTCCTTGCGAGGAGACAGCCTATAGACATAATAAATAAAGAAGTTATACACTATATAAGAAGGTGGTTAAGTACCACGGGAGGAGAGCAGGGTCAGGTGGATGGGCAATGTCTGGGCTGGGGGGGAGCATTTTTAAAGAGGGTATTCATGGTAGGTTTCATTGAGAAGGTGGCATTTGAGCAAAGCCTTAAAGGAGGTGAGGGAGCCATTTGAATATCTGGGAGAAGAGTGGCCTCAGCAGAGGGAACAGTCTGTACAATGGCCCTAAGGCGGGAAGATGTCTTGGGGAGGAGACAGCAGTAGTAGGAAGTGAGGTCAGATGGGTAAGGGGTGGGGGGCGGACGGAGGAGAGGAACAGTGTACAGATTGGGTAGGGCCTTAGAGGCCATTTGTCAAAACTTCGAGGGGAAAGGAAGCCACTTACAGGATTGGAGCAAAAGAGCGTGAAGCTTTAACGTGACCCCTCTGGCTGCTCTTTGGAGAATAGGCTGTAGGGCAGGGAGGCTTCCGGGAAACCAGATAGAAGGCCGTGCTCGTCACCCAAGCGGGAGACAATGGTGGCTGGGGCCAGGAGGGTAGCACCGATGAGAAGCAGTTCAATCCTGGACATATTTGGAAGTCCGAGCCATGGGGCGGAGTTTCCGGAGCTTTTGTGCTTCATCAGCTCTGACTGTGTACGTCACAACAATCCAGAGTCCCCGAGGTGAAAGTGAGTCCGGGGGCGGGGAGAGCGAAGGTGGAGGGAGGGGTTAGGTAGGGAGTCCAGTGACAAGGCTGAGAACTAACTGGACTCTAAGCCACGCCCTTCCCTGCGCAGCGAGCCTGCGGAGGGATTTGCCTTACGAGCTCACGGAACCTGCTGACTGGATGGTCATGTCCATTTCCCACGAGACCCAGCCCTGCAGTCTGGCCGCTTGTCAGTTATCACAGATACACGTTAAAGAGCAAGGCGAAGAGCCTGAGGTCTGCACAGTCAAGATGACCTTAAAAGCCAGGGTCAGAGTCAGAAAAGGAACGCTGGTGCCCTGCCTCCGGGCTTAGTGCAGCTGCTTCCTTCTCCTGCTCTTTTCTCTTTTACCCATTTTTACCAAGGTCAGTAGAATTGGGGCAGCGGGGAGAGACGATCAGAGCGAGTCTTTCCGACCTATCCTCTCATCCCACCTCACTCCTCTGCACTTGGCACAGGCTTTGGGAGTCCCCGCACCAGCAGAATGTTCAAGTCTAGCCCTGTGAGGTGGATGGAATGTATCAGGAAACACAGCAAAACAGCCGCAGTCTATGTAGTGGTTGGAGGTGAAAAGCAAAACTCTGGTATTAGAACTGGTTCCAGTCCTAGTTTTGTCACCAGTTATGGTACCTGGGACAGTTACTTTAGCTTCAGTAAGGTTCAGTTTCCCTATCTGAGAAATGGGGATAAAAGCTATGTCATAGAATTGTTATAACAGACATTATTATATGTAAAGTGTCTGGCTCAGAATAGGAGGATATGACAGATCCAGTACGTTGGTTCACTCAAAATCTTTTCTCAAACATCTTCTGCCTTCCTCTACTAGAGAGGGTAGAAGAGGGACAATACTCAAACTCCCAGCTCTTCTGTAGCTAGGGGTGGCCATAAAACCCAGTTATGGCCAATGGGATGTAGGTAGAAGTCCTTGACTTTTCCAAATAAAAAGTCAGGGCTTCCACGCAGCAAGTCCTTACTCTTCTCTCCACCTCCCTCCCCAACCTTCTTGCCTGGAACTCAACTGTGAGAGTGGAGGTACAGCAGCCATC
Organism: Pseudorca crassidens; assembly: GCF_039906515.1. Taxonomy (NCBI): domain Eukaryota; kingdom Metazoa; phylum Chordata; class Mammalia; order Artiodactyla; family Delphinidae; genus Pseudorca; species Pseudorca crassidens. The sequence continues at coordinate 57,994,050 of NC_090297.1, read as the reverse complement.
TTGCAGTCATGAGGTAACAAGACAAGAATCATAAGCAAATGATGATGGGGTGGCAAGACAGAAAGCACTGGGTACTTGATGACATCGTGGAGCTTCTATTTTAGTCCATGGCTACCTGCCCAGAAATTTATTGTTGTGCGAGACAAATACCTCCTCACTGGTATTCACCAGTGTTTGGTGGGGTTTCTGCTATGTGAAGCAAACACAATATCAATAGCTATGATCATTATCATCTCTGTTCTCCTGCGTCTATCACAACTTCCAGTCACAGATTTAGATTTTATTATCTAATTGGGGAGTCAATTAGGGTTTATTAAATGAACCTCTAAGGTATCATTTCCCAGGGAGTATTCCAAGAAACATTGGTTCTTCCAGATATTAATAGGTGTTCTGAGAAAAGAAAACTCTCTACTGTCAAGTGAACAAATGGTGGTACCTGTCAGAGATATTTTAACAGTGATTTCAAGTCGATGTACTATCTGAGGGCTTTCCAAAGGGTATGTGTAAAAAAAAATTATTTTAGAGAATCCGGTTCAGATCCTCAACTACCATAAGTACTCTTTGCAAAAATTAATATGTCTAAAGACTCCTTATTAGGGTTCCTCTCTCCCTCCTGTCTTTTCATCACGTCCATCTTCCCACCTTACAAGAGAAAGGTGCATCTCCTGCCCGGCCAGAAACTACCCTGTTGCATTGCACTAGAGTTGTAGAAAGCTCTGTGCCACAAAGAGACGATTCCGAATACTGCTACTTAACTGGATTCTAATGGCCAGGTCATCCTTTTGCAAGCCTTGTGGTTCCCAATTCTTTGCTTTCAACAGAATTGAAGGATACCCTAATTGAATTGTCAGCTGATAAATCATTAAAATCTTTTCTTAATGATGAATCACCATGTGATCTTCATTTTATATCTTTGAAATAGTGCAGACGTGAGTGGCAATGCTATTAAATCTATTTTCACCTACTTATTTATGTGAACACAGTTTCTCAATGCCTATATCTGTAAAAATAATAAATAGGAATAGAATGGATGCTGCACCCTGTCTCATTCTAGCAATAAATAACTCACCCATGGATACAAAAAACAATTGAGAAAAAGGGATACTCAGCTTATTAATGAATGCAATTCCAATAAAAATTTATTTTTACGTTTAATAATTTTGTATCATAATGAATTGTAATATTTGTCTGTTGTTTTGACTAATTCTGTGCTAATGATAACTAAGTCCAGAAGAAAAACTTTTACAACACTTTGTAGCCCTCGACTTACATTTGTGTGTGTGTGTGTGTGTGTATGTAGGTACAGAAGTATGGTAGAGTGACCAGTAAAGGCCTTTAAACATTTAAACATTATTTTAGAATAAAATTCTGTGGGAGGGACTTCCCTGGTGGTGCAGTGGTGAAGAATCTGCCTGCCAATGCAGGGGACATGGGTTCGAGCCCTGGCCCGGGAAGATCCGACATGCCGCGGAGCAACGAAGCCCGTGCGCCACAACTACTGAGCCCGCGTGCCACAACTACTGAAGCCCACACACCTAGAGCCCGTGCTCTGCAACAAGAGAAGCAACCACAGTGAGAAGCCCGCGAACCTCAACGAAGAGTAGCCCCCGCTCGCTGCAACTAGAGAAAGCCCGCGTGCAGCAACCAAGACCCAATGCAGCCAAAAAATAAATAAATGAATGAATAAAAATTAAAAAAAAAAATTCTGTGGGAAAAGTGGAAAGGAGAAAAATGGTGACCATGTGTATTAAAGAAAAGCTTGTTCATGTACTTTTAAACTAGATGGTGGTGGATATCAAATTCTCGTAGCCGGTGTCAAATTGCTGTGGTATTTAGAATTCCTTGGAAAATATTTAAGAGAGCAATGTAAGAGCTTTATTTTTAAATGGCAATATTTATAATGTCAGAAATCATATCCTTTGCAACTATTTAAACTTATTGTGAAACTTTTTAGATGTTTATTTTTAAAATGGATGGGGGTATACAGTTTTCAAAATTTTGGAGGAGTATACAGGCAAAAATTTGAAGATCACTGCCTTAGAGGATCTGCTTTCATGGATAGATTAAAATGCCAAGTATTAAGAATGATATTGTGGAACTAGTGCTTCTACAATCATTTATTCTTCTGAAAAAGGCTAATTATGATCACTGCCTTGCATATTATACTGTACCCAGCATCCTTTACACATAGATAATGCAAAGCTAAACTTTACTCCTCTCTCTCTCCCACTTAATCACAAAAGACAGCTGTTTGGAATCCAAAGTTATTAATCTATTAATAAGATTTCATCTAAATTGTGAGGACAAGAATATAGTCTACAATCAAGTAGCTTAAAAGAGAAATACATTTGGAGGACAAAATACCAAAAAAAAAAAAGAAGATAGGATTCATAACAAAAAGCAAATTAAATATGTTGTCAGTGAGAGCTGAGTAGGAAAAACAGGCAGTGCCAAGGGATGAGAGTTAACTGCTCTGCCCCAGCTGTCTTTTGAAGAATGTATTGTCTACTTTTATGGGATGCATATGTTGGGACCCAGTAGATCTAGAAAGAGATGGAAAAGGCAAAGAATAGCAATCAAGAACAATGAAGATCTGATTTTATTGAAAGGCCTAGATTCACTTTAAAGTAGTTAACTTATTAAAAGATTTATGTTTCTGTCTAAATATAACAGGAAGTCAAATGGTAACCCAGGGGATGTTTTAGAGTCAAACCTCTCAGAAGAAGGGAATTACTTAGGGTGTATTAAGCATACATTAATATTTTTTTGAAGGGATATTTGTTTTGGTAAAGAATCTTTGGTGATCAAAATTCCTGCTTAGATTTCTTCCACTGTATAAAAGGAAAAATGGGATAAAAGTGAAGAAAATAAAACTTCAGATTATCACAACTATTGTAAGATGATAGAATTGTAGCTTGAATCAATTCTAATAACTAAAGCCAACTTTTGGTTAATAATCATAAGAGATGCTATGAATAATATTAACTCAATTTATTGGTTATTAACTAGTACTTATAACTGAATAAATTATTGTTTCATAACTAATTGTCAAGCTTCATTTAAGCCAAAAGTCCTAACATCTCCTCTGGTAGAGGTGTCAAAATGATCTAAAGACAGGAGAGATGTAGAAAAGACCTGACTGATTCACAGTAGGGACTCTTGACATCTGAAAATAAGGAGCCAAGAGAACAGGGCTGTTCTTGCCAGCCCACCCAGGAGAGAACAGAAGACCTGCTTTTAAGAAATCAAAACAACAACAAAACAATTCTCTCATTTTCAGTCCACTCCAACATCACATATCAAGTGTTAGTTATTTTGGTATGAAGAATAAGACTTTTCCCCAGTGAATTTGCTCCTTCTCCTGCATTGCCTTGCTCATTGTGAGTCCACAACCTGTACACCTGCACATGGCAGCCTTGATTCACCATCTACCATTCTCCCACACCAGAAACCTGGGAATCATCCTTGGTTTCCTCTAATATTTCCTTCATCCACTTCTCTCCATCTATCTGTCTCCTAGCAAAGAACTCAAATATGTATGGAATAAATGACCTGATTTAATATGATCTATGATTGATCTCTTTCTTCAAGGAGTGCTCTGTGAAAAATGAGGAGATGGATACAAAAACCCCTTGCCCTTTAGCTCTTTGGGTGCCACCTCCTCCAGGAAGCCTTCCAGATCCCCTTCCACCAATCAGACTCGGGTATGTGACCCTCCTCTGATCTCCCAAAGCACCCTGTGCTTACATTTGCCGAAGAACTTATAATTCTGTCTTGCAACCATTAATTTACTTGCCTGAGTCCCCCACTAGTTAGGAACTTTTATACCTGGATCCCCAGTGCCTAGAAGAGTATCTGGTACAAAATACAAAGACAATGAATGTTGTTGAATGAATGAATGAATGAATGAATGATACAAGGAATAAGTGCAATAAGAGGTAGCCACAAATCAGTCCTATGGGGAGACATAGGAAAGAGCAGCTAATTCTGCTATTAGGGTGAGTCAAAATATGAGTTGGAGTTTCCCTAGTGAATAAGGCAAGGAAAGGTGTTATAAGCAGAAAGAATAGCATGAACAAAAGCATGTGGGCAAGAAAGCACATGAAATATTTAAGAAAATGGGAGCCTGGCAAAGCTCAAGAACAGCTTTGAGTGGGAGGAAATGGGGCAGATGTGGCTAGAAAAGTTGTTTTAAACAAGTTGTAAAAGATCTGGAAGAGATATCAAGGGGATTGAAAATTATAAAGTAGAAAGTCACTGAAGTTTTTAAGCAGAGTAATAACATGATCAGATCTCTAAAAGAGAAAAAAATACTTTGTTTCCTTTTTGGTAACTAAAAGCCATAGATCTACCTTCCTCCATCTTTATATTTCTTGCTACTTCATGAAAGTAAAAAAACAAAGCCCAGCTGAAGCAATTCCTTGCCTGGTCTGAACTAGGCACTTTTTTTTCTTTTCCTTGTTTTCTGACCAGTTGCTTGGTGAAGTGAGTGCATCATACAGCTGGGAAAACACGAGCTTCTCGAGTTTGTTTGGCTTCAGAGCTATGTGGGTGAGCGTGAGTCTGGGCAGTGTGTCAGCTCCTTCCTGAAAGTCTGGGTCAAGGAAGTCCACGACACAACCTTGTTTACTTGATTTTGCTTTCAGTGTTGAGAACACTGGTTCTGATGACTACAAAGGTGTATGTGGTCGCTGTTGGCTCACAAGCCTGCAATTCCTTTGAAAAGATGATCTGATTGAGACAACTGTGACCTTATTTTAATACCTCAGTTCCTTTTGAAATGCCCAGATGGAACTCGATGCTTTATTTTCCTAGTGGATTTTGTTCCTGGCTAACCATCATAGTTCAGTGGGTCATTGGGAATAATTCTTCGGGACTGAATAGCTGGGCTTGCAGATTTGGAGGTGGGGGACTCCCACTTTGAGGGACCAGTCTGCTAGCCCAGATATACGGAGTTACAGTTAATTGACAAATGTTCACTGAGTGCCTGCTTTGTGCCAAGCACTGGGATCCCAAGACAATGAAACAGTTTCTACCAGAGTCCAGTAACTAGACTGAAAACTCATCAAAGGTAAAGCCAACTCTTATTTCTCCTATATCTCCCAAACTGCCTAGTGCAGTTAACTCAAGGCAGAGCCTCAGTAGAAACGAAGGTCTTAAATAAACAGGTATATTTCAGTTTTGCCCAAAAAATATTTACTAAGAACCTACTGTGGGCGAATATCATGTTAGGTAGTGGAGAGACAAAGATGGCTTTACCCCCAAACTGCTCACGGTCTGGCGGGGAAGACAGACATTAAAACAATTATTCAGCCTATTTGAATCTGAGCCTCCAAGGAACCCCAAGGCCCCTAAAGAACCTTTTGCCACCTTGTCCCTCCTCTGGAACCCCCAGGCCTCCCTACAAAAAGGCTGGCCGGGATGCTGGCCAGCACAATGTCCAGTCTGATACTTTTGCCTTTTCAGCTGTTATTTTACTATCATTCCTACAGGCAGTAATAGAGGCACAAGCCTCTCTTACTTGGGGCTCAGAGGAGGGAACAACTTGACAACACGACATGAGACAAGAGCCTGATTAGATCTAGAAGGGGATTATGCAACCTCCAGCAAAACCCAACACAGCAGGTGATGTTTTGCTTCAAGGAGTCTACTCAAACCAAAAAAAACCCCTACTCCCCCAAGCATGGCTTGTGCAATCCAGATAGAAGGGCACCTGACCATTATTTCATGTTGGAAATGATGGATTCCAGATACAGAAAATCATTTTGAAATGGTATTATAAAACATTTTAGTTTAAAAAGTTAATTTAAATAGTCATGTCTTCCGATTCTACACCCAACATTATCCACAAGCCTGGTTTTGTAGCCATCTTGGTTCAAATAATCTTGTTACCTGCTGAATCCTTAGACTCACTCATGAGCCATCATGATCCGGAGAACCTTCCAAGGACCAGTTTAAGAATCTCTAGAGCTAATCCTCCAGGCAGAGGAGAAAGGAATGCTTTTGTTTCCTTTTCATCCCTTGCAAAGCTGATATTTAGAGCCTAGAAATGTGGAACCTTCAACATTCTGAAAAACGAAAAGAAAGAGATGGAGAGAGAAGGAGAAAGGAGGGAAAGAAAAAAGGAACGAAAGAGGGAGGGAGGGAAGAAAAGAGAAAGGGAGAGAAAAGAAGGAAAACCATTTACCCAAACCTCTCCTCAGATTTTCAAAATATAAATTCATAAAATCCTAAAGCTGAAAGGGCCAATTTCCCACTTGTAAAAGCATCAAACATCACCTGAGCCGGTTTTTCAGTAAGAACCACAATTATTCTACAGAAACATGTCAACAGTTCTCTGCTCAATTTTATGAGCAAAAAGCAATGAAGCGAATTACACTTGTCTGTGTTCTATAGAATTTGGCTTCTTAAAATTCAGGTGTTGGGGGCTTCCCTGGTGGCGCAGTGGTTGAGAGTCCGCCTGCCGATGCAGGGGACACGGGTTAGTGCCCCGGTCCGGGAAGACCCCACATGCCGCGGAGCGGCTAGGCCCGTGAGCCATGGCCGCTCAGCCTGCACGTCTGGAGCCTGTGCTCCGCAATGGGAGAGGCCACAACAGTGAGAGGCCCGCGTACCGCCAAAAAAAAAAAACAAAAAATTCAGGTGTTGGACTGTTGAGCAGAACATGCTAGTTCCTTTGTTAATGCTTTTGTTTTTACCTCCTTTCACCCAAAGCAAGATTTCATAATTGGATTATTTAAAAATAAATTACTGGCACAACACCAGACTAGTCTCTCGTCACTTTTCCAGCTTCATCTTTCTCCACTTCTTGCTGTGCCCACACACTAGAGCTCTCGATTCCCATGCAGACACCACACCATTTCACCTCCAGGCATTACCCACATCCCCTCTCCACGAATGGCCTCTCCCGCAGTTCTCCCTGCACGCATGGGCTTCTCCAGGATGACCTTCCTCCTTGCCCTTCCTTTGCGCTCCTCTCTCACGCTTAGTGCATCTTCACCATCCCACTTACCACCTGGCATTGTAAGGACCACATTTGTGCACACACCCCTCTCCCCCTCTCCCCAAACACGGTGACTATGCATCACTTATTTTTCACGCTCTTATGGCCTAGCATACTATCTGAAAATAGTAGGTACTGGTATCAGTTCTTTATTGCTGCCTAACAAATTGCCTCCAAACTTAGCAGCTTAAAGCAACAATATTGATAATCTCACTTTCTGTGGGTTAGGAATTCAGGTGCAGTTGCAGCTTAGTTGGGTGATTGTGGCCCAGGGTCGCTCACGAGGCCACAATCAAGGTGTCAGCCAGGCTGCCATCATCACAGGGGTTACTGCAGGAGGGCTCTGCTGCCTAACTCGCTCCTCAGGCTGTTGGCAGTCCTCAGAAGACTGACTTCCAAGACAATCACATGGCTGTCCTGCAGGCTTTAGGTCCCTCTGGGCTGTCAACTGAAGATATTATTTCCTTATCGCGGGAGGCTCTCCGCAGAGTTACTCAAAACATGGCAGCTGGACGCCCCCAGAGTAATGGCTCAGAGAGAGACAGAGACAGACAGAAAGACAGAGAGTTCACGTGCGTTAGAGCACGTGAGCAAGATGGGAGTCTCTGTCTCTTTGTAACCTAATCTCAGATGAGACATTCCATCACTTCTGCTGTGTTCTATTTGTTAGAGCCCAGTCACTAGGTCTAGCCCACGCTCAAGGGGAGGGGATTGAACAAAGACGTGAATACCAGGAGGTATCAGGGCCGACCATAGTGCTTAGTAAATATGTTGAACAAATCGATGCATCTCTCTAGTCAGAATGAGTTTTTCCCTCCCTGGAGATGTACAGCATTGAATCTATTTATTAAGGAACACAGCACAGTGTGTGTGACTTTTTAGCTGAGCATATGCTCATACGCATCAGTGGATTATAAGCAACTGCATAAAAACAGTGCCAAATATATGGCTGAAATGAAATAAATAATTATTGATCGGGTGAGTAAGGGCAAGAAAGGTTGACAGAGACTAGTATGTGTCCACCAATATTTGTTCTTCAGTAAAGGAATTGTCTTCCTTTTAGCTGGGCACATAGGTGTTCCACCGGAGACTATATTTCCCAGTGTGCCTCACAACTAGAGATTGGCCATGTTACCAGTTTTTGGCTAGTGGGATATGAGTGAAAGACTGGGTGAGCACTTTTCTTCCTTTCTTCCCCTGCTGACCGGGGAAGACAGAGGTTTGGGTGGGTTCCTAAGAAAGAAGATAAACAATGAGGGTGGCAGGACCACCCTATCAGACAATTTCCCTATGGACTAATACCTGAAACAGAACTAAAGTTTTACCTTATAAAAGCTATGTGCTTTATACATATATATATTACTCAGCTATAAAAAAGAATGAAATAATGCCATTTGCAGCAACATGGATGAACCTAGAGATTATCATACTAAGTGAAGTAAGTCAGACAAAGACAAATATCATATGATATTACTTATACATGGAATCTAAAAAAAGTGATAAAAATGAACTTATTTACAAAACAGAAACAGACTCACAGACTTAGAAAACAAACTTGTGGGTACCAAAGGGGAAAGGTGGCGGCAGGGGTAGAGATAAATTAGGAGGTTGGGATTAACACACACACATTACTATATAAAAAATAGATCATCAACAAGGACCTACTGTATAATACAGGGAACTCAGTACTCTGTAATAACCTATATGGGAAAAGAATCTGAAAAAGAATAGATATATGTATATGTATAACTAAGTCACTTTGCTGTACACCTGAAAGTAACACAACATTGTAAATCAACTATACTCCAATATAAAATAAAAATTTAAAATAAAATAAGAACAATGTACTTTAGGGTCTTGCTGTTGTATTAGTACAGGCTATTACCTGTCTGGTACAGTCTTTAAAAAATCCAAAAAGAAGTCTCCCACGACCCCGTCCCCTACCCCAGAGCTTGCCCCATGCTTTAAGCACGCTCTAGGAACTCCACAAATATTTCTTTGATCAAATTGTGCCCGAAGGCCCACTGGGCTGTGCTGGTGAATAAGAGAGGAGTATTAAGGTCACCACCTTTCCCTATAGTCAGGCAAGTACAGGCTTCTTGGGTCAACTCTTGTAAAATTCAGGGGCTATGAGGCTTCTCAGTGAAGCAGCTAGAGCAGCATGGAGTGGCGTGAACTTTCAAAGGCCGGAGGCAGAAAGCCAGCAGGGAGAGGCTTACGTCAAAATGGATTCTTCTCAAGGAAAATCTGTCCAGATTGAGGTTTCCTCACAGGATGTTGATTTGCTTTCCCCAAAAGGAGAAGAGTTCTCAGCCCAGCTCCTGCAGAGGGCCAGGCCAGCAGCTCCTCCAAACCCCACAGCCATCAAGGGCAGGTGTCCCACTGGGCAGCAGCGGCACTGTCAGCCTTGCTCCCCCCTCTGCTCTTGGAGAGCCAGCCAGCTCTCCCATCCTGGAGGAACAGGGCCTCTGCCTTAATCTGGAGCTGGAAAGGATCCGTGGCCTCGAACTGAATGTTTTTGTTCGGTTTGTGTTCTTTTACAGTATATGGACAGAAGGCTCCAACCAACACCATCCGCAGATGCCAAAATAAAATGCTCACCTAGCCAAATCATCTCTGCTGAGGCTGGCTCAGGGAGATGACAAACCCTTGTTAAAATACAGGAAGGGGAGAGGAAGGAAGTGGGATACACTTGCCTGGATTGAAAATCTGTTAATAAGATAGCTATGTGCCAAGCGCAGAGTAATTTGAAGCTATTTCTCTTTTATGGGAAGGCAAATTGGAGAAACCAGAAAAGGAAGAAGGGCTGAGGAACTTCAGGTTGAAGTCTACAGATTCAATGGTCTTGGAACATGGGGAAGCCTTAAAGAAGCATTCAGGGTGCTAAAGATGACGGCCAGGTCCATTACCGAAGGTGATTCCGAGTGGGCAGATGTATTCATGCTGTTGTTCTCAGAGGACGGAGACAGTCAATCCGACCGAAGGGTGGTTTTATGCAAGGGGACTGAAGGGACTCACCCTTGAAGGATGGTTAAGGTTCTCCAGGTGGTCACTGGCATGCAGTGGAGGGCATGTCAGGCAGGGAGAGGCTTGAACCACACTCCAGAGGTCTCAAAGGGCAAGGTGTGTTTCTGGAATTCCCCATAACCTAAGAAGGTAGAATCATAGGACACCTGAATTAAGTCTTTGCTAAGAAAGAATAGAGATGACTTCAATTAAAAATATGGAGACTATATATAAAATAGATAATGAATAAGGACCTACTGTATAGCACAGGGAATTCTACTCAATACTCTGTAATGACCTACGTGGGAAAAGAATCTAAAAGAATCTAAAAAAGAGTGGATCTATGTGTATGTATAGGTATAGGTATAACTGATTCACTTTGCTGTACAGCAGAAACTAACACAACATTGTAAATAGACTATATTCCAATAAAACTTTTTTAATGTTAAAAAATATGGAGAAAATAGTGCAAAGGAGATGGGAGGGGATGAGGAAGGGTTAATAGAGCAGAGAGAAAAGAGAGACGGAATCCATTCCCTAGGATCCAGCTATAACAGGAGTAGGTTTAGCAAAATGGTTGTAAAACTTGGTGGTTTAAAAGTCACAGGCTCTTGAGTCAGCCACTGCGTTAGTGTCCTTGGGCTGCTGTAACTACGTACCACACACTGGTGGCTTAACCATCAGAAACTTATTGTCTCGCCGTTCCAGAGGCCAGAAGTCCAAGATCAAAGTGTTGGCAAGGTTGGTTCCTTTTCATGCCTGTGAAGGAGAATCTGTTCCATGTCCCTCTCCTAGTGGTGGTTGGCTGTCAATCTTTGGTGTCTCTTGGCTTGCAGCACCCTGTTCTCTGTCTTCACTGTCACACAGCATTCTCCGGGTGTCCATGCCTGTGTTTGTGTCCAAACTTCCCCCTTTATAAGGACACAGGCCTTTGGATCAGGCCCACCTTAATGACCTCATTTTAACTTGATTACCTCTGTAGAGACACTCTCTCCAAATCAGGTAACATTCACAGGTACTGGGAGTTAGGACTTCAACATCTTTGCAGGGACGGGGCACTCAATTTAGCCTATCACAGCCATCTAGGTTTGAATCCCAATTCTGACACCTCACTGGCTGGGTGGTCTTACAGAAACTCTTATTAGCCCCATTTTATGGGACTGAGGGCATCCTCGGTGCAAGGATGAGCACGAAGCAAGTGCCTGACCAGCATCAGTGGTTACTACCGCACACCCTGAAGGACCACATACGCAGGTCAAGCCCTGGCATCCTTCTACTTCAGGAATGGAGACTGAGGGGCCACAAACAGGCCCCTATTTTACTCAGTACTTTCCCCCCACCTCCACTGCCTATCCTAGTGCCTGGAATCTTAGGGGCTCAGTAAATACTTTCTGCAGTTTATGACTCTCTAACTCAGTTTAAATTTTGAGCCACTGTACCCCCAGGGTGACAGTAACAGAACCGATCAATCTGGGGTTTCCCTCTCCTTTTTCTTGGGACTGTGGCTCCATTTCAGTGAATCCCACGGTGCCGGGACTCAGGACAGAGGCGTGGGGGCTCGTTGTTGTCTCACTGGTCCACCAGGACTCTGAAGAGGCTCGGTTTGTCCTGGTTGGTCCTACAGCAGCAGTCTGCACAGGCCTTGGTCCCACCTGAATGCCCCGGCCTCTCCCATGCCCGGCCACCATGTTTCCTCCATACCAGCCCAGAACACAGAAGTCTTTCTGAGTCTGTCTGAGGCTTCATCTCTGCAGCCACCCACTCATGGGGCCTCCGTTTCCCCCAGGCAGAGCACTCCTGCCCCCGGGCTCCCCAAAGTTTCCTGAGGACATGCAGCCCCCCGACCCTGCGTCCTGGGACCCCCTCCGCCACCAAGGCCCTCATTAACCCTCCCTCTACTGTCCCAAAGCCAGCTGGACTGGAGGAATCTTTTCTCTTTCTTTACTGGCATTTGGGGGATACCCCCCCATCTTCTCCGTCCACTGAAGAACTCGGGTTTGGAAAGCAAAGCCAGGAAGAGACCTGCAGGCTTCCTCCCCACTCACCCTCCCAGGCATGGACCCAGACCAGTCTATTGACTCAAGAGGGAAATACCAGGAAAGGGGGAAAAAAAATAAGATTGAAAAAATATTATCCAAGCTTGTTTTGGTGAATCAATAAATGAATACATGGCACGGACCCACAGAGCTTGGGGGAGATCCTAGGCCAGCTTCATGAAAATCCTCTCTCCTGAGGCTCCACTGAGGCCGCTGTTCCCAACGAGAGGGCCCAAACCCCCTCACAACTCTCCCACCCAGAGGTCTCAGCTCAGGGCTGAAGCTTCGACGGCTGAGGTGCTGCCTGGCCACGTGCCTCAGGCAGAATCACAGGTTTCTTCCCCCCTGTGCCCAAGTGTGGCCGGCAGTTCTAATGAGCACTTAGCCCTGCTGCCTGGTATTATCACAGTTAATATTTGACATGGCTGACCTCCTTGCTACCTGGAACCGGTTCTTACTCAACCCATGCAGCAAAGTGAAATTCTTGCCACTTACTACCCAGGTGACCCTCTCCCAGCCTCATTTTCCTCATAGGTAAAATGGGGATAAGAACTCCCACCTGCCGGATTGCTGTGAGGATTAAGTAACGTTACCTAAATAAAGCCCCAAGCCCATGGCCCTCTAGGTGATGTCTGCTGCTGCGAATCACTGTGGTTGTGGCTATGGCTGGCTTGACCGGGCTCTCCTGTACCTCACCTGTGCGGAGAGCGAGGGATGGTCAGGCTACCAGTGTTACCACAGCACAAGGGGCCCTGCCTGTGGACTTCATCCAACAGAAGGGCCATCACTAAAACCCACTCATGCCTTAAACCACCCCAGATTAAGATCAGCGTTGATCCACTCAATAGCTAAGCCCTTATGAAACATCAACTATGAGCCTGGCACTTGGATACATCTGAAAAAGGGCTCCACAGGGAGATAGATACACATGGGCAGAATAATAATGAAATGAGCTAAAACAACTGGGTTTAAATGGAGGGAAATCATTTGTTTGCTTGTGGTCATTGATTTATTCATACCACCTTCGGAGCCTCTTGTGTTTCCAAAAAGGCTGTAAGGAGGCCTGGGAGAAATAAGGAACTTTACCCAGGAAGTCGTCTGTGAGCTTGGCCTGGAAGATTGTCACTGGATAGCAGTGAGAACAGAGATACTCTGGAAGCAGCAAGTGCAGGGACGTGGCTGTGTGGACACGCCAGGCCCAAGATGCTACTTTTCCCGGGAAGGAAGCAGACTGCTCATCCTCAGATATTCACACACCTTCTCCCTCACCTCCTTCAGGTTTCTGCTCAAATGTCACGTTCTCTACCAGGCCTTCCCAAATCACCAGCGGCATGCTGGAGCCGGCAAGTACCAGCTCAGAAGAGCTGACTTAAATGTTCAGGAAACTTGCAAGCTGGTTAGTATACACGGTGATTAATGAGAATTAAATTATGTAAATGTATAATTAAATGAATTGTATTCGAGATCAAGATTTAAAATATCCAAACTCATCACTTCTTAATATTTTTTGGTTCGTTTATGCCAACAAACAGTATTCTTTACATATATATATACATATATATATTCTTTTTCAGATTCTTTTCCATTATATTGAATATAGTTGCCTGTGCTATACAGAGGCCCTTGTTGTTCATCTATTTTGTATAGAGGAGTCATCACTTATTAACTATCTTACTATTATCTCTACTCAAAGTTATTTATATCTACTATATTGGTTTGGTAGAAATTGTGTATAATATTGTACTACTGTGCACTTCTTCCCAATTTCGTGTTTAATGATGTCACATTCATAGCATGCAATCTGCCATGACAAGAATATTTACACCATTGAAACTGGCCATCGCTACAAATCAGGACTTTTTCCACCCGGAAAGCCAGGTATTAGACATTTCCCAGCACCCCGCTGTTGGCCACCTTCCCGCTTCCCACTCCCAGCTGCATTTGCTCTGATTTGTTGTTTCCATCGACCGTACTACTTTTTAACATGTTGCACAATTTGCTCGGTATCATTATTTTCTATCTCACCACATCAGAATTAAGCTCCATGAGGGCAAGGATTTTTCTTCTATTGTGTCCTTCACGTATTTCCACACACAAAGAGTGCCTGCCACCTGGCTGGTGCTCACTAAATCTGTATTAAATAATGCTGGTGAGTGCCGGACTCACCGTGGGGTAAGATGGGTGGGCATGGGGCTGTGGATGGGGCAGGAGCCCCTTCTACCTCTCTGCCTTCGCCCAGCAGCACACAGCCGCTGTTTTCCTGAAACTCAGGCTGACCTGAGTTTCGGAAGCTCTCTTTCCCTCCCTCCATCCCTGCAGTCCCTGTGCTGCCTGCAGCCTGAGGTGTGTCTTATGTAAATGTGTCTCCCAAGGGCCCAAGTCTGAGGATTTCTCCCCCCCCCCCCCCCCCCCGCCAGCTCTAGTCACAGGCCAGAAGGTGCTCAGCACATGTACCTTAGTGCTCTGGAGACCAGCGCTTTGCCACCTCTAGGGCAGTGGTTCCCAAGTGGCCCCAGGCCAGCAGCATCAGTAGCACCTCATAGGAAATGCAAATTCTGGGGCCCCACCCCAGACATTTTGAGTCAGAAGTTCTGGGGATGTGGCTGTCTTAGTTCGTTCAGGCTGCTAGAGCAAAATACCACAGCCTGGGCGGCTTATAAACAACAGGAACTTATTTCTTCGTTCTGGAGGCTGGAAGTCTGAGATCAGGGTGCCAGCGTGGTGGGGTGAGGGTCACAGACATTTCACTGCATCCTCATGTGATGGAAGTGGCAAGGGAGCTCTCTGGGGTCTCTTTTATGAAAGCACGAATCCCATTCATGATGGCTCTGCTCTCAGGACCTAATTGCCTCCCAAAGGCCCCACCTCCTGATACCAAGAGGGTTAGGTTTCAACATATGAACTTTGGGGAAACACATTCCAACCCTAGCAGAGGCCCAGCGATTTGTGTTTCCAAGATTCCAATGCAGTGGCTTGAGGACCACTGAGCTAAGCCTGAGTTCTCTAAAGCAGTGGTTTTCAAATGGAGCTATGTTTTCATCTGCCCTCCTCCCCACCGAGGGGACATTAGGCGTGTCTGGAGACATGTTTGGTCAACAAACTCTGAGAGTCGGGGTTCTACTGGCATCCAGTGGGTAGAAGCCAGGGATGCTGCCCACCCTCCTACAATGCACAGGCCAGTCCTCCACAACAAGAATTATCTGCCCAAAAGGTCAATTGTGCGGGGGTGGAGAACACTGCTCTAAGGTAGCCTCACTCCCCCATATCCATCCAGCCCCCCTTTGCTTCTTTCCTATCACATGTTCCTAGCACCCAGCAGCTGATTAAAACCAAGATGCCAGCCTCTGACAGGCATCTATGAGGAAGACAGATGAGACTGGGGACCTGCTTCATGCAGAGTCCCTGCACCAAGGAATACAAGCACTGCAGCTGACCTTTACAACCCAGCATGTAAGTGTTATGATCAGAGAACTATCAAGGAGATGCTCCCAACCCGAGCTTGGAGCATCAGGGAGGACTTCCTGGAGAAAGTGGCTTCTGTGCTGAGACTTAGAGTTAGGATTCATCAGGGAGGGATGGATGGGGGATAGCTTTCCTTACGGAGAACTTACTATGTTTCAGTCACTATGCTGTGTGTTTTATTATCTCATTTCATCCCTGAAACACTCTCCAAGGTTGATACTATTATTATCTCCATTTTATAGATGGGGACATTGAGGTCCAGCTACACTAAATAACTTGCCTAAAGCCACAGAGCTGGGAAACATTGAAGCAGGGATTTGAATCCAGGTATGTAGATTTTAAAGCCTGATAGGAGGTGATTGCCTGACAGAGGGCAAAGAAGGTAGACTGGAAATTTTTTAAAAAAACACCACTAACTCTCGTGTTAAGGGGTGAACTGTGTCCCTCCCACTGCCCCAAATTCATATGCTGAGGTCCCAACGACCTCTAGTACCTGGAGAAAGTGACTGTATTTGGAGATAAGGTCTCTAAAGAGGTGATTTAGCTAAAATGTGACCATTAGGGTGGGGCCTAATCCAATATGACCGGTGTCCTTACAAGAAGTAGAAACCTGGACACAGAAAGGGACATCAGGGACATGCATGCACAGGAAAGACCCTGTGAGGACACAGCAAGGCAGTCGTGCACAAGCCAAGGAGAGAGACCTCAGAAGAAACCAAACCTGCTGACACCTTGATCTTGGACTTCCAGCACTGTGAGAAAATGAATTCTTTTGTTGAGGCCCCCAGTCTTCTGTGCCGGCAGCCCGAGCAAACTAATACACTTTGTTTCCTCTCTGGGGACATTGCTTTGAGGGTGGGAAAACTTAAGGCATGTTAAATCTTTTTGTGTTTTCTGTTGTAAGATAAAAGAGAAGGAGAAATCTAGGTCTGTGTCCCCTTCTCTTCCCAACCTGACCCATGCGTCCCCTGCCACAGGGACATCTGTTCAACCAAAGCAGCTAGGAGACACTTTCTCTCTCTGGCTTTTGTTAAGAGCCAACATTCATTCATTGAGGAGACTGTGCAGAGCGTCCTAGCAGGGGAGGAGAGCTGGGAGGGTCTTAAGTGGCAGAGGCAGATTCTCTGAGGTGAAGAGGTGATAGAGATCTGAGGGTGCCCCCCAGGGGGACCCAAGCCCATTTCCTTGCAGTACCACAGGGAGTGGCCATTGGGCAGCTGGCATGGCAGACCAGGCCTAAATTCTCATGCAACAGAGCACTGGCACCTCAAGGCATAGAGCACGGACGTCTCAGCCGCAGCCAGGGTAGATCCAAGACTGTAGACAGGGACCGTAGGAAGTTTTCTTTCCGGTTGTGAGCCCTAGAACTTATACTGCTTCTGAAGGTTGTGGGGTGCAGTCAGCACCAACACAAGCTGAGATCCAGTCTTCCATCAGCCCAGAGGGATGGAGGGCCCGAGTTAGACTGAGATGAACTTAAACGTGATATTTTTGCACATCCAAACTTGTGCGTTAAGATCCAAACCGACTAAGCTTTATTTTCAGAATTGGGATACAGAAAAGCAGGGCAGAAGCCAATTCAAGGCAAACTGAAAACACTTCTGTCAGCAGGAGAGACAGTGAGCCAGAGGGGAGGAGTAAGCGACCCAGTGTTTTTCTTCTGGCTCTGCCGCTGTCTCCTGGCTCTGTTTTGTCTCCTGACTAGACCTAATTACGCTTGTCATCCGCATCAGAAGGATGGGGCTAAGATTAACAAGTTAATGTGGGTAAAAGCTCTTGGAGCTCAGTAGATGAAAGGAGATCTAATTAGCAAGGCCAGCAATGACCGCAGGCAGGCTGGCCAGGGTGGGCTCCACCCCTGTACTCACCAGAGAGCTGGTTATAGCTCCTGGGAGGGGCTTCTGCAAATTCCACCCAAGCCTTCAGCACTGAGAGAACTTTCTGCACTTTCTTTTCTTTTCTTTTCTTTTTTGAATTTTATTTACTTTTTTTATACAGCAGTTTCTTATTAGTTACCTATTTTATACATATGAGTGTATACGTGTCAATCCCAATCTCCTAAATCATCCCACCCCCACCACTTTCCCCCCTTGGTGTCCATACGTTCGTTCTCTACATCTGTGTCTCTATTTCTGCCTTGCAAACCGGTTCATCTGTACCATTCACACTTTCCTTCAGCCCTAGAATTCTGTGACTCTTCATGGGTAGAGGCAAAAATGTGTGCACCTCTCTAAACTGACTGAGACCAGGAAAAGGTACAACTCTCATCCTTCTTTTTCCTCAACATGGGCTGATCTGCCTGAACAGGCGTTAATGATTGCAGAGAGGTCGAGTGAGTTCTGTGAGGGGCATCAGAGGGGTGTGGGTTCAATCCCCATTGCCATTTACTAGATACGAGCATTTTGGCAAAACACTCAATACCCTCGAGGCTCTGGTTCTTCCCTTGCCCAAATGAGGATAATACTTCCTACCTCAGAGTCGTGAGGCTTAGATTTGTTCATGCTGGACCCAAATAAGTGCATTTTTAAAAATTAAAGTTAATAATAGTGGTGCCTGGAACATAATAGCTGCTTGAAATATTGGTTGGAGTTAACTCTTTCATTCAACAAAAACTTGTTGAATTATCTATTACGGGCCAGGGAGAATGGGCATTGTATATCCTGGGTGTACAATGATGAGCCCCAGAGATGACTCTGCCCTCACAGATCGGAGGTGTGTATCAGACAATAACCTCCATAAACTCTCAAATCTTCCCCCAGTGCCTTGCTTCTACTCTTAAAAGGCATCACTTGAGAACTTTTTTAAATTAAAAAAAATCCTAAAACCGGCTCACAGGTATATCTGCCTGAAAGAAAAAGACAATTGATTCTACCCTAAGAATTAAAGGGGATGATTACTTTAAAATACCCCAAATTACCCAAGAATTTTTAAGTGTAAATGCTGGAGCAAACCTTGTAACCTTTCCCCTTCAGCTGCATGATGTGTTACCCAGAGTTTCACCTGTTATGTAAATGGAAGCCTGGCAGGCTTGGAAATGGGGGAAGAGTTTGTCCTTTGACTGTGAAAAGGACTGGTTCCCACTGGTCTCTCTCCTTCTGGGCACTCACTTATCACCATTGCTGCAGAGCACAGGTCTGTGTAAATATTTAGTTAATGGCTATCTCCCCCACTGGCCAGTGACCTGCAGGAGGGTAGTGACCCTGACTGGGGTTCCTGGTTGAACCTCCTGGGCCTGGTGCTACCTTCTACACCTGGGCTCGGGGCAGGCAGTATTCCCTGAAGTTCTCCTGCAGGATCCTTATGAACTGGTACTCTTATCAGGTACTTTTTGCACATATAGAGTAATGTGGCATAGGAGGATTGCTGACTTGCTAGCAATTCTACAGCTAGGGAGGGGCAGAGCCACGAATCAGAGCATACAGGCACGCTCACCCACTCCACCATGCTGACAGATATTAGGTGGGCATGTGTAGGATGGGAGGAGGGGTGTGAGGGCTGTCTGGAGCGCTGGGTGCTCAGGTGCAGCAGGACCCAAGAACATTATGTGGTGCAGGCTAGTCTCTACCCATTAGCTGAACGACCTTAGGAAAGTTACCTCGTATTTCGAAGCCTCAGTTTCCTGTTTGCATAATGGCAATTTAAAAAAACAAACCAGGGGCTTCCCTGGTGGCGCAGTTGTTGAGAATCTGCCTGCTAATGCAGGGGACACGGGTTCGAGCCCTGGTCTGGGAAGATTCCACATGTCGCAGAGCAACTAGGCCCGTGAGCCACAATTACTGAGCCTGCACGTCTAGAGCCTGTGCTCCGCAACAAGAGAGGCCACGACAGTGAGAGGCCCGCGCACCGCGATGAAGAGTGGCCCCCGCTTGCCACAACTAGAGAAAACCCTCGCACAGAAACGAAGACCCAACACAGCCAAAAATAAATAAATAAATAATTTTTTTAAAAAACAAAAAAACCCCCAGCAAATCACAAGCAAATGAGATACTACCTCACATTCTTTGGGATGACTACTATTAAAAAAAGAAAAGGAAAAAGAAAAAGAAAAAAACAAGTATTGGCAAGGATGTGGAGAACTTGGAAATTTTGTGCACTGCCAGTGGGAATGGTGCAGCCACTATGGAAAACAGTTTTGGCATTTCCTCAATAAATTAAAAATAGAATGACCATATGATCCAGCATTTCCACTTCTGAGTATATACACAAAAGAACTGAAAGCAGGCTCTCAAAAAGATATCTGTACACCTATGTTCATAGCAGCATTATTCACAAGAGCCAAGAGGTAAAAGCAACCCAAGCGTCCATCAAAGATGAGTGGATAAACAAAATGTGGTCTATACATACAATGGAATATTATTCAGCCTTAAAAAGGAAAGAAATTCTGACACACACTACAACATGGATGAAAACTCAGTACACTATGCTAATTGAAATAAGCCAGTCACAAAAAACTAATACCATATAATCCCATTTATATAAGGTACATAAAGTAGTCAAATTCATAGAGACAGAAAGTAGAAGAGTGGTTGCCAGGGGCAGGGGACAGAGGATGGGGCATTGTTTAGTGGGTACAGAGGTTCCGTTTTGCAAGATGAAAAGAGTCCTGGACATCTACAGTGTGAGGGTCCTTAACACTACTGGTCTGTACACGTAAAAATGGTCAAGATGGTACATTTTATTTTATGTGTATCTTACCACAATTTTAAAAAGAAAGAACGAAAACAGAAACAAGCCTGGAAATCTACCTGGGAGGAGTAGATGAGTCTAGCACATCAACTATCTGGAATGAAGAGGTTAAGGGCCCAGATACCTTAGGATCTCCCTCAGACTGCATTTTAAGAGAGAGTTTCTATACTTTTAGCCCTAAAGAAGTGACAAGCACTGCAAGACTTTCATCCGGTGTGGCGGGCCACACAGAGAGGTTTATTGTTGGTGGTTGTTTGGTTGTTTTTTTTAAAGCAGAGAGGACTTTGGGGGCAACTGCCAATTACAAAGCAGACACCTCTCACCATCCGCAGCCCACAGGCCTAGGGAGGGTTTGGAACTAGCCTCCAGACAGGGTAGGGCAAGCACAGGGCCTGACGGGGTGAGGTCCCATTTTTATGTCTCTGCCAGACACTGGTGCCAGGTTGCTACCAGCTGCCGGCATCTTTCAGTGCTGCCAATAAAAGTTTCAGCAACACTCACCGAGCCAGAACTGCCAGGCCTAGTGCCCCGGTCAGCACCCAGCACAGCCGTCTGCACTGACGCTGCACTGTCTCTCTCTGCAGAGCAGGAACAATAGATTCCATTTACAGAGCCCTGGTGTTTTGCATATATGATCTCATTTAATCTTTATAGCAACTCAATAGGGTGTTATTATATTCACTTTTTAGGTGTGCAAACTGAAGTTCAGAGAGGTAAAGTGACTTGCCCAAACTAGTAGGTGGAAGAAACTAGACTTAAACTTAGGTCTGGGGACTTCCCTGGTAGCGCAGTGGTTAAGAATCCGCCTGCCAATGCAGGGAACATGAGTTCGAAGCCTGGTCCGGGAAGATCCCACATGCAGTGGAGCAAATAAGCCCGTGCGCCACAACTACTGAGCCTGCACTGTAGAGCCCGTGAGCACCACTACTGAGCTCACGTGCCGCAACTACTGAAGCCCGTGCGCCTAGAGCCCGTGCTCCACAACAAAAGAAGCCACTGCAATGAGAAGCCCGTGCACCACAACGAAGAGTAGCCCCCGCTTGCCGCAACTAGAGAAAGCCCACGTGCAGCAATAATGACCCAACACAGCCAAAAATAAATAAATAAATAAATTTTTAAAAAGCTAAAGAAATGGCCAAAAAAAAAAAGAATCCTAACCAGTTTCCCTGCTTTCAGTCTAAGTCCTCTCCACAACAACACCTACAAATCTATTCTTTTAGATTGATTAAATAGTTTTAAAAATTATTTTTATCTCTTTACTAGATAGGAAATTATGCACTTTTTGTTTTAATGGTTATCTTTAAAATTTTAACATGCTTACTTAACAGTGTCTAAAGTTTATTAATATTTTTAACTTCTCAATATTAAAAAAACTTAAAATGCTTATATTTAATCACTCCCCTTCCATCTTGATATTGTTACCAATATTTTATTTCACCTTGTTTTGTTACCAGAAATTAGTAATTACTCATTTTTTAAAATATATATCCAAAAAAGATAAATAAATTAAATAATTAATTAAAAAAAATAAACTTAGGTCTGTCCAAAGCTGCCATCCATTTCATTATGCTACATTGGAACAGTGTGAATGAATGGATGAATGAGTGAATGAATAAATGAATGAAAGAAAACTGTAGGGGTTATTTCCAAATGTCTTTCAGCTGAGGATTTCAAAGCACTTCTCAAGAATTCAACAGTGATTTGTTGAATATCTACTCTGCAGGCACCTCAGAGCACTGGATTTATAAAGTCAGGCCATGGTTGTGCTTGTCCTCAGGGAGCTTGCAGCCAGCTAGAGAGACAAACGTGTGATAACTAGTAATAGCTAATATTTATTGACATTGCTGGGCTAGCTTTCACAGGGGTTATTTTATTCAATTCATACCAAAAATAGCCTATGAAGGAGGAACTGTTATAACTCCATTTTTCAGATGAGGAGACTGAGGCTTTGATGGGCTAATAAACTTATTTCTGGTCCTATAACTCAAGGCTACTCAAACGATTGTCCTTGGCCCTAACTGCTTATCAGTGATCAGCTACAAAATTAGTACAGAAATAGAGTATTAGTGTATTGTATCAATCTAATAGAGCAATTTTATGTCTGCTGAATAAAATACTTTTTAAAAGTTGGTCTTGTATTTCATATATTCATTTCTTTTTATTTCATCTCATTTGTAATGAATTCCCCTCAGTATTTGAGGAGAATTGGCTCTATGACCCCCAAAGATACCAAAATCCACAGTTGCTCAAGTGCCTTATATAAAATGGTGTAGTATTTGCATATAACCTACACACATCCTCCCATAAATCATTTCTAGACACCTAATACATGTAAATGCTATGTAAGTAGTTGTAAATACAATGTAAATGCTATGTAAATACTTGCTGGCATGTTGTAAATTCAAGTTTTGCTTTTCGGAAATTTCTGGAATTTTTTTTCAAATATATTTGATTCACAGTTGGTTGAAACTACAGATGCAGAACCCACAAATACAGAGAGCCAACTGTACTTCATTTCATTCTATTTTACAAAAGCACTGATCTACTATGGACTGAGGAAAAACAACTGCTCCTTTGCCAGAGGTAGCTGGAGAAGCAATGAAACAGTTAAGCAGTAGCAGACGTGGGATTTGACTTGTGCAGTCTAACTTCATAGCCTATGCTTGTCCTCAGGGTTGAAAGATGGCTGCCGCGCCTCCAGGCTCTGTATCTGCATTCCAAGGAAGAGAAAGGAAAGAGAAAGGGAAAAGGCACATGCCAGCTAAGTCACATGGCTCCTTATCGTTTGTCTGTCAGGCCAAATTTATTCCCTAACTCATGGCCTTTGTTCTTCGTATTTCTCCTCTCCAGATATCCACATGGCTTGCTCCTTCACTTCATTTCCCATCTGCATTTGAATGTCACCTCCTAAGAGAAGAGGCTGTCTCTGGCCGACCTGTCTAAAATAAGGCCACTGTCCATTCACTCCCTAGCTCTGTGCTGTCCAATACCATAACCACCTGTGCCTAGTGAGCACTTGAAATGTGGTTGGTCCAAACTGAGATGAGCTGGAAGTGTAAAATACACACCGGATTCAAAGGCTGTTTAAAAAATAGAATTTAAGAATCTCATTAATAACTTTCATGTTTACTACATGCTGAAATTATAATATTTTGAACATACTGTACTAGGTTAAATAAAATATGTCATTAAAAATGAATATCAGGGCTTCCCTGGGGGCGCAGTGGTTGAGAGTTCACCTGCCGATGCAGGGGACACGGGTTCGTGCCCCGGTCCGGGAGGATCCCACATGCCGTGGAGCGGCTGGGCCCGTGAGCCATGGCCGCTGAGCCTGCGCATCCGGAGCCTGTGCTCTGCAATGGGAGAGGCCACAGCAGTGAGAGGCCCATGTAACGCAAAAAAAAAAAAAAAAAAAAAAAATGAATATCACCTGTTTCTCTTTACTCTTTTAAATGTGACTACTAGGAAATTTGAAATTGCAAATTGTAAACATGTGGCTTTCATTATATTTCTATTGGACGGAGCTGTTCTAGCCCCATGCTGCTTTATTTCCCTTCATAGGCGTTATTACCACCAGACGTTAGATGACGTATTTCTACTTCGTTTATTGTTAGTCTCTCCCACTGGGATGTAAGCTCCGTGATGTCAGTGACCTTATTTCCTGTTCATCACTCTAACCCCAGTACCCAGAACAGTGCCTGGTGCAGAACAGTTACTCCAGATCTGTTATATGAATGGATGAGAAATGAACAAAACCAACTAGACTAGAGAGTCTCTCGGGCCCTTTCATCTTTGTGATTGTATCATTTGTATGTCTGACAATTGCTTAAAAATATGTTTTTGTAAAAAGTGGAATCCATGTGTGTATTCTAACTTTAATCTATACCCTCCAAGTGGTTAGATAATATTCAGTGTCCTACTTAGAAATCCACACTCTAGTGGAGACTGCTTAAGCTTTTCAAATACAGAAATCTGTATCAGGGGTTTCTTAATTAGCATCAGGAATGTCAAAGATAATTATTCATTGTTGGAGAAAGAGCAGGGCTCCAAGTAGCTTATCTAGAAAGACTATACAGTCCAACTTGCTTGCAGAACAAAGTAGAAGAATCAGCAAGTTTGGCAGCATTGTACCATGCAGCGTGCTTGTGGGATTCACCCCTCCTACCTCTCAGAAGAATTGATTGTGCCTAACTTGCTAATAAATACAAGTCTGGCAGAATTTGGTCTCAGACCTGCTTTCATAATAGCATACCCCTTGGTAGCAAGGTAAGGGGGATCAAGAGTATGCCCCCAATCCCACCCCGTCTACCTCTGATCCCTGGGGGCAGCTGACATTTATGAAAAGAAACTGACGGTCGTTAAACCAACAGACTGGCTTGGGCCTGGTAGTCAGAGACTGTTAGCCCTCATCCCAGATGCTTCATCTTCAAGCTCTCCCTCTGAGTAACAGAGCCCTGACCCTAGCTCAGACCATGCCTATCTGCACTTTGGCTGCAGTGCTTCTGGTCTCTTCCATGCCTGTTGCAACAAGCTGCTGCCAGGGTGGCAGGCAGCACGTCCACAGCATCAGAGGTCAGGGTGAGTTGCTCAATCTGAGCTAAGTGTTTAAAGGCAGCCGACATTCACACGGCCAGGCCTCTGGAATTAGCTGTGGGCCTTTATTCCCCCTTTGGTGAACACAGCTTCAATCTGTATTAACTCGGGGTAGGCCTGGCTCCAGGTTCCCAGCCCATCTCAGGGTGTTGCAGGTGGGCTGTGAATACACACACACACACACACACACACACACACACACACACAGCATTGTCCAGGGGCTAAAGAAAACAATATGTTTCTCCCAAGCATTTACCATATTTTGTATGCATATAGATAAATACGTTTCCTTTTGATTGTGTTACTGACTTCATAAAAATTTCTCATCAATATCTAATCCATAGATCCTAAAGGAACAAATGCTATCCCTCAGGGTCCCCAGTACTCAAAGGCTGGGTGCTACTGAACTAATGATAAACTTTTGAGCTGGAGGAGAGTTTAAA
This sequence comes from Pseudorca crassidens, assembly GCF_039906515.1. Taxonomy (NCBI): domain Eukaryota; kingdom Metazoa; phylum Chordata; class Mammalia; order Artiodactyla; family Delphinidae; genus Pseudorca; species Pseudorca crassidens. The sequence goes on along the minus strand of NC_090297.1, from coordinate 57,968,821 downwards.
GAGCGAAAAAGTCAGTGATTTTCAAAACTGGGGGGCGGGGGGCGTGGGGGTGGGAGGGAGGCAGCATCTTTTATAAAAAAACTAAAATACAATTTTAAAAAGAGAAAGAGAGCAATGAAAGTCCCAGAAATCTCCTACACAAGCAGGTATATAGGGGACGGGCTTACCCCAGATGTACCCTTGCAGATCTGAGCTGAGATGTCCTGTCACTCATGCACCACAAATGTCTGCGAACCCTGCACCCCTTCAACATGAGGTCCGCTACCTATCGCTCTGGAGGAGCCATCGTTCATTCCATCACTCCACCAACATTCATGAGCACCCTGTGTGTGCCAGGCAGAATGGTGGGCCCCAAGAAGAGACTGGCGTACAAGTCAGCAAGGTTCATCAGACAAGGGCACAGTGGTGTCATGGTGGAACAGGCAGCCATAGGAGTACAACGACAGAGCCTGTGACCCCTCAAGGGAGGCAAGGAAAAGAAAGGATTTCTTAGGTGACCCTGGAAGGTGGATGAAGGGAGAGGAAAGAGTGGGGATGGGGGCAGCAAGGATGGTGTGAGCTCTCCAGGCCAAGGGAATCACATGCAGAGGAAATAGTTATTACAACTAATCCATGTGACAGAGATCTAAGTGCTTTTGCATGTATACAACCCACTAAGGTAGGTACTATTATTTGCTCCATCTTGCAGATGAGAAAATGAAGGCACAGAGCAGTTAAATAACTTGTCCAAGGTCACAGAGCTAGGAGGAGGTGGAGCCAGGATTTGAGCCCAGATTGTCTAGAACTAGAGTCTTTGTGCAGAACCACTGTATTGTGCTGCCTAAGAGTTCAGAAGAGCAGAAAAAACAAGTCAGTCGGGTTCAGTCAGGTTCAGTCCAGTGCTGCAGCAGACTCAGAGGTAAGGCTGGGGAGGCAGGACTTTGCTTTTAGTGCTGAGGAGCCAGAACTTGATCCTAAGGGCGATGAGAGCCCTTAAAGGGTTCTAATCAGAGAAGTGAAATGAATAGATTTCACTAAATTTCCTGCTACAAAACCAGATTCTTATAAGATCATCAACACTGCTCCCACAATCTCCCACCTCCTTGTTCACCTCAGTCACTTCCAGAAGGTCAAGGCCCCTTCTACGTCAACCACCAACACCCTAACCCTTACCTCCACGGCGCTCTGCACATCTATTAATCTGACCAGTTGCCACCCTGCCCGTCCTTTCAGCAGCCTCCCCTCCTATATCCTTAATCCCTTCTCAGAAGGCTTCTCTCACCTCTGGCCCTGTCTAGTGCCTGAATTTGCCTGAAAACTTGGCTTCCATTGCTGCTACTTGAAAGTAGTTGGCTTTTTTCTTTCTCTCACACCCTGCCCATGCCACACAACCCGGAGATGGGATGGGTATGTGCCTTGCTTCCCGTGGCCACTTCCAAATCATTTTATCCCCTTCTCCTTCAACCCTTCTTCCCTGGAAGCTTATTTCATTAGACTTTGCCCCACCTCTTCTAGACTGCCACCCTCTCCGGTCCATCCTGTTTCACCCTTTCTACTAATGACTTTTAGCATCTTCTCATTTCCTTCAATTGCAGCCATCCTTGGTTACTTCAGAATTCCAATGGCTTATCCATCTAATACCTTGGCTGCTTGTTCTTCAGCCAACTCATGCTAATGACCCTTTCCTCCATCCTACCTAGCTATCCTCTTCCTTGGTCCTATCCTTTCATGTTGCAAACCCCACTCACTGTACCACCTCTGAAATTTCAACCTCAAATATCCTAGTCTCTGTGCTTCTAGCTCACTTTCTCTGATCCTCCAGTCCTGTAGGTCCTGAAGGTCATAATGACCTTCAATGATTATTCACTTCAGAACTTTCTCATCAGTCACCTCACTCTCACCTCGCTCAGCTTAGATTCATGGTTCTTTCACTTCCCTGCAAACTCCCTCCCACAGCCTTACCTGCCAAGTTCCAACTTGGAACTCCCATCTCAGGTCAGGCAATCCCTCCCCTCATGCCCATGTGGAATCTCCTCTCGCCTTCTCTTGGACAGCACTTCTGTAAGTATCTCCTCTCTTTCCTGCATCACTTTCTCCCTTTCTACTGACTCACTCTACTTGCCCTTCCTCCCCTCCACAGAGGGTCAAAAATCAAGGTTCTCAAAAAATAAAAGGAAAAGCACAACAACAACAACAAACTTTTCTGAGCTCCCCATTCCCCTCCAACTATGGTCTAAAGCTCTATTCTCCTTTACTGCAAAACATCTTAGACGTGGTTCTCTACAGCTGCTGGCTCCTCTCTCCTACTTCAAATGTTCTACGCCACCCATTCCTTCTGAGGTTCTATCTCTCCACCTTGGTTGAGATGGCTCTCAAAGTGGCTGGTGACCTCTGGATGACCAACCCAATGGTCCCTTTGCCATTCTTACTAGAACTCTGCAGCAACATTTCACAGTTTACCAGGCCCTCCTTCCTGGAAATGCTTTTTCTTTTGGTTTCTGTGACACCAGATTTTCCTGGTTTTACCCCCACTTCACTGGCAGCTCCTTCTTCATTTCCTTTGCTGGCTTTCTTCTCTTTGATTTTAAATACTGGAGCTCTTTTCTATATTCATTCTCCCCTTTGGTGACCTAATTCAACCCCATAGTTCAAATACAAATTTAAGACTATGTTTCCTGAATCTCTCTCTCTAGAACCAACCTCTCAGCTGATTCTGAGATTCATATCCAGCTGCTTTTTTGACACCTCCATGTGGATAACAAATAGACCTTTCAAATTTGATGTGGTCAGAGCACGACTCTTTATCGCCTGCCACCCTGAGCTTCACCAGGCTTCTCAACCATGGTAAATGACACCGCCACCCACTTAGTTACTCAAACCAGAAACCTAGGAGTTATCTTGATTTCCTCCCCCTCCTTCATTCTCATGAGCCAGTGCTCTTCACCCTCTTCTCCAAAATATTTCCAGTATCCATTCACTTCTTGTTCCCTCTACTATTACCATCCCCAACCAAGTCTGCAGTTATCTTTGAACTTGACTACAGCAAAAACATTCCTAATTATGCTCTCTGCCTCTTCTCTTGCCCCTCCCCTATAACCTATTCTCCACACTTCTGCCAAATTATCTTTCTGAAAAGTAAAGCATAATATGTCTCTTTGCTCCTTAAATCTTTCAATGTCTTCCCATCTGACTTAGAATAAAAGCAATACTTCTGTTCCAGCTCACAGAGTCCTCCATGACCTGTTCCCCACCCACTCTCCCCTTTGCTCACTCTGCACTACTTGGTGACCTTTGTGCTCTGGACTTGGAAGGTTGTTCCAGTCTTAGGATCTTAGCTCTAGCTCTACTCTGCCTAGAATGTTCTTCCTCTAGATCTCTGTATGCACGGATCCTTCTCAAGTCTCAGCTGAAGTGTAGCATCCTCAGAGAGGATTTCCGCATCATCCAACCTAAAGAATCACCCCACCACCATATACATGTCATTTCTCTCACGCTATCTTGTTATATATTTATCATAGCTGGTGAAGGAAAAAATAACACCACTTGACATTTTTATATTTATTTGTTTGCTTATCTAGTGTCTGTCTACTTCCCTCTCCTCACCCCTGTCACACACACACTCTAGACTGTAATCTACACCTTTTCCTGTTCACTAACCTAGAAGAGTACCTGCACTGGTTGAATGAATGAGTTATAAACTATGTGTTTTACATTCCAAAGTCCAGAATCTGCACCTGTAGCTAGATGTACTGTGAGAAGGAAGCATGAGCAATCAAGAGAAAAATTTTCAGGTAAAATATGAAAAGGCCTGCAAATAAGTAATTTAAAACCTCCCAACAAACAAAAGTCCGGGACTAGACAGCTTTACTGGTGAATTCTACCAAACATTCACCTTAATACCAATCCTAAAACTACTGCAAAAAATAGAAGAGGAGGGAACACTTCCAAACTCATTTTATGAGGCCAGTATTACCCTGATAACAAAACCAATTAAGGACACCACAAGAAAAGAAAATTACGGGCCAGTATTCCAGATGAACACAGACACAAAAATCCTCAACAAAATATTAGCAAAACAAATTCAACAGTACATTAAAAAAATCATAACCATGACTAAGTGGGATTTATGCCAGGGATGAAAATATGGTTCAAAATAGATAAATTAATCAACTTGATATACCACATTAACAAAATGAAGGATAAAAATCATATGACCATCTCAATAGATGCAAAAAAAGCATTTGACAAAACTCACCATTCGTTCATGATTAAAAACTCTCAACAAAGTGGGTACTGAGGGAATGTACCTCAATATAATAAAGACCATATATGATAAGCCCACAGCTAACATCATACTCAACAGTGAAAAGCTGAAAGCTTTTCCTCTAAGATCAGGAACAAGACAAGGATGCTCACTCTCACCACTTTTATTCAACATAGTACTAGAAGTCCTAGCCAGAGCAATTTGGCAAGAAAAAGAAATAAAAGGCATTCAAATTGGAAAGGAAGAAGTAAAACTGTCACTATTTGCAGATGACATGATACTATGTAGAAAACCACAAAGACTCCACCAAAAACTTGTTAAAACTAATAAAATCAATATATGGAAATTTGTTGTGTTTCTGTACACCACTTCAGAAGGAGAACTATCAGAAGGAGAAATTAAGAAAACAATCCAATTTACAATTGCATCAAAAAGAATGAAACACCTAAGTATAAATTTAAACAATGAAGTGAAAGACCTGTACACTAAAAACTATGACATTTTGAAATAAATTGAAAAAGACACAAATAAATGAAAAGATATTCCATGCTCATGGATTGAAAGAATTAATATGTTAAAATGTCCATACTACCCAAAGCAATCTACAATTCATTGCAATCCCTATCAAAATTCCAATGGCATTTTCCAGAGACAGAACAAACAATTCTAAAATTTGCATGGTACCACAAAAGACCCTGAATTGCCAAAGTAATCTTGAGAAAGAAGAACAAAGCTGGAGGTATCATGTGCCCTGAGTTCAAACTATATTACAAAGCTATAGTAATCAAAAAAGTATGGTGTTGGCATAAAAATAGACACTTAGGTCAATGAAACAGAAACAAGCCCAGAAGTAAATCCATGCATATATGGTCAATTAATTTACAACAAAGAAGCTAAGAACATACAATGGGGAAAGGGCAGTTTCCTCAATAAATGGTGTTGGGAAAACTGGGCAGCTATATGCAACCAGATGAAACCAGACCACTATCTTACACCATATACAAAAATTAACTCAAAATGGATTAAAGGCTGGAATGTAAGACCTGAAACCATAAAACTCCTGAAAGAAAACAAAATAGGTAAGCCCTTTGACATTGGTCTTGGCAATGATATTTGGGGTTTGACATCCAAAGCAAAGGCATTAAAAGCAAAAATAAACAAGTGGGACACATAAAACTGAAAAGCTTCTGCATATCAAAGGAAACCATGAACAAAATGAAAAGTACACCTACTGAATGGGAGAAAAAAATTGCAGAGCATATGTCTGATAAGGTGTTAATATCCAAAATATATAAAGAACTCATACAATTCAATAGCAAGAAAACCAAACAGTCCAATTAAAAATGGGCAGAGGATCTAAATAGACATTTTTCCAAAGAGGTACAGATGGTCAACAGTTATGTGAAAAAAGTGTTCAACACTAGTAATCATCAGGGAAATGCAAATAAAAAACACAGAGATATATCACCTCACACCTGTTAGAATGGCTATCATCAAAAAGATACGGAATAACAAGTGTCTATGAGGATGTGGAGAAAAGAGAAGGCTTGTACACTGTTAGTGGGAATGTAAATTGGTGCAGCCTCTATGGAAAATGGTATGGAGTTTCCTCAAATTATTAAAAATAGAACTACTATACGATACTGTAAATCCACTTCTGGGTATTTATCTAAAGAAAATGAAAACAGTAACTTGGAAAGATATATGCACCCCCATGTTCATTGCAGCATTATTTACAATAGTCAAGATATCCTAAGTGTACATTGATGGATGCATGGATAAGGAAAATGTGGCATGTATATATATATATATATATATATATATATATATATATATATATATAATTCAGCCATTAAAAAGAATAAAATCTTGCCATTTGTGACAACATGGATGGACTTGGAGGGCATTATGTTAAGTGAAATAAGTCAGACAGAAAGACAAATATTATATTATCTTCCTTATATGTGGAATCTAAGAACAAAAACCCAAAATGCAAGCTCATAGATACAGAGAACAGATAGGTGGTTGCCAGAGGTGGGGGTCAGGGGTTGGTAAAATGAGAGTCAAATGGTACCACTTCTAATTATGATATAAATGTCATGGGGATATAATGTATAGCCTGGTGACTACAGTTAATAATACTGTATTGCATGTTTGAAAGTGGCTAAGAAAGTAAATCCTAAAAGTTCTCATTACAAGGAAAATAAATTCTGTAACTATGTATGGTGACAGACATTAACTAGACATTTATTGTGGTGATCATTCCACAATATATACAAATATAGAATCATTATATTGTACACCTGAAACTAATATAATGTTGTATGTCAATTATACCTCAATAAAAATACATAGAAGAATATTTATTGCAATAAGAAAATAGACTACTTATAATATAATTAAAAATCAGTGCATATAATGGCAGTGCAAATAATGGCACAATGGTATGGTAACTATCATTTTGTAAGAAAAACAATATGTAAGAAAATATTGTCAATTGTTACTATGTTTCAGATTTTAAAATATTTTTAGGGCTTCCCTGGTGGCACAGTGCTTGAGAGTCCGCCTGCCAATGCAGGGGACACGGGTTCGTGCCCCGTTCCGGGAAGATCCCACATGCCGTGGAGCGGCTAGGCCCGTGAGCCATGGCTGCTGAGCCTGTGCGTCCAGAGCCTGTGCTCCGCAACGGGAGAGGCCACAACAGTGAGAGGCCTGCATACCGAAAAAAAAAAAAAAAATTTAGTTTATTGTTTTCCTGTGTTCCTGCATCAAACTTAGATTCTCAGTGTAATAAGGGAAAAATGGTATTTTTTGAATGTTAAAAAAAAGCCTTTTCAAATAATTAGAGCTAAAAGGATTGGGCTCTTCTAGAAAGTGGAAAAGTTTCAAGGAACAATTATTTAGTACCTATCACAAAAGTTTCTCTCATTCTCACAAGAATGCCTTGAGGTACATATCATTATGTACCCCATTTACTTATGGAAAAACAGGTTCAGAGAGGTTAACTGGCCCAAAGTCACACAGAAGGAAGCAAGAGCTGAACCACGGATGTTTAATTCCATAGCTTATGCTTTCGACTACCACACTAACCTGGCCCCCTTACTTTATCTCCTCAAGTCTCAGGGTCCTCAAGTGCAAAATGATGACAATGACATGCTTCACAGGTTGTCATGAGTATTACAGAAGATAATGCATTGAGAAGAGTTTAGTCAGTGTCTGGCCCATGAAGTACACTCATTCCCTATTCGTTATTATCAGTATCAGTGTTGTCTAATATTACAGAATTAGTGGATGGGAGAGCTAAGAGGTGAAACCAGTCCTAGCTAATTCCAAAGCCTGTGATTTTCCCATGGAGTTGGGTGGGAACTAGTCAGATCTGCTATAGAATGAAAGGTATTCAAGGATAGATGATCTACATAGTCCCACCTGATTCCAAGAGTGTATAGTTTCTGCCTTTATTTTCATGGGCAATAGCAGTTAGAGTTAGGCTGGGTAGGAAAGACATTCCTTCATCCTTCCCTACTTCCAAGTGGCCATGGCATTATGGGAGCACAGGTGAGGTCCCTTGGCTTCATCTCATTAGTCAAACCCAGCTGGGTGTGGATACTACTCCTATATCAAATTGGGTGAGCAGGCAAGTTCCCTTGTCACCTAAGGCCTTGGTTCTTTTATCTATAAAATGGGGATAACAATAGGAGTTAGCCTCATGGATGGTAAGGATTAAAAGGGTTAATACACGTAGAGCACCTGTCTCCATGCCCACAGAACCTGGCTAAAGTTCAGAGCGGCCTCCTCTAGCTGGTGGCTCTGTTTATTATTCTCATCCGGGAACCGAGGGTGAGCAGGGCATTGTTTAAGGACCCGGGAAGCCATGTTTTGCAAAATTCACTTCCTATTGTTGGACCTGTCCGACTTGTAACCGGCTGATTTAGCATTTGCTCACATGTGTAAAAGCCAGGACGTGAAAGGGCTTGGATCCCTGTACAGAACACATAATAAGGCAAACAAGTTTTGCTGTTCCTGTTTTTGAGCTGCAGGGAAAGACCAAGGGCTATTTTTAGCTGTGGTAGGTGTGGGTTCTGGGGAGGGCACTGGGGCCGTGTTTGTTACATTACCTTTTAACATAATACAGAGTCACCAGGCTGAAGGGATCTGTTACGAGTTGTTTTTATTAATCAAAGAGTGGTTCCCCCCCCACCCCGAGTTGAGATGTTCAGACTTAATGGGCAGCAAGCAAACAGTGCCTGATACACAGATTTAACCTAACAAAAATAAATCCTTTGTTCTATCAAGTTTCCATGAGGTATCCTAAAAACAGGAAAAAGAAATATGTCATAAACACAGCATTGTCTTCATTTGAGTAAGTTGTTCTCTCAGTAAAAAAATATTTTGTAATTATACTATTGTATATCTCACACAAATAAACTTTGGAAGAGGGTTCTGTGATTCAGGAACAAAGCACGAGCAAGACCTTCCCTTGGAATTTTCTTGAGCTCTTTCAGGTACAGACAACACATCTATCCTTCTCCTGAGATGAGAACCAGCACAAAGTGGGGGAGGTGGGAAATAATTACATCAAGTACAGATAATTTGGGTTTGAGATACTAGAAACAAAATGCATATTGCTGGGGTATAATAAATGATGTCCTCCAAAATCAGACATCACGAATTCACTTAAGAAACATTAGCTGAGTGCCTGGGATGGGCATGCCGCGCGAGATGCAAAAAAGAACAAGACAGGGCTTCCCTGGTGGCACAGTGGTTGGGAGTCTGCCTGCCGATGCAGGGGACACGGGTTCGTGCCCCGGTCCGGGAAGATCCCACATGCCGCGGAGCGGCTGGGCCCGTGAGCCATGGCCGCTGAGCCTGTGCATCCGGAGCCTGTGCTCCGCAACAGAAGAGGCCACAACAGTGAGAGGCCCGCGTACCACAAAAAAAAAAAAAAAAAAAAAGAACAAGCCAGATTCGGTTCTTGCCTTAAGGGAGCCCGCAGTTCAGAAGGGAAAATATTATAGATAAGAAAACGGCGTGACAGGTGCTCTCACAGGGGAGATACCCTGCTAGACTGACTGGACCATTTCCAAGTTGCTTAATATTCCTGAATTTCAATTGCTTCATCTCTGACATGAGGCTAAGAATTCCTGTGAAAGACGGAAAGTTTGTGCGTATGTGGTTAAAGCAAACAAAAAAACGCCCGTGTCCTCTTTCCCACACCACAAAATGAAACATTAAGAAAGAGGTAAGCACAGGACACAGAAATAAGGAGTTTTAACCTAAGAGAGAGGCACAAGGAAGGCCCAGGATGACAGTGAAGGATCCTGGGATGACAGCTGTATACTAGGCCCAGGGGCTACCTGTCCAGGTCAGAGCCGGTCAGAAGGCGCCCAGAGGGATTGCTTCAAAAAGATAACACTGATAGAATCCCAAATGTATTTGAAATTTTTCAGAAAAGATTTATGCAACTGCAGACAAGTTTGAGGTTGAATTAGAGCTAAGTACACAGAAAATTAAGCAAGCTTAAATAAACAGGAAAATGACTCCATGGGAAATTAAAAATTGTGCAGGAAAAGTAAAACATCTAGTGTGCTAGATGACACAGTTGTGAAAATGCTGATCTGGCTCAGATTAAATTATACTTATACTGGGAATATAGGAAAACTGGGAAAAGTGTGTGTATGTGTGTTGCACGTGGGGTGGTGGGTTGATGTCAGATAAATCCTCATCTTCCCATGGTGGAAAGCCAATAAATAATGCCTAAAACAGAGAAATCACCAAGTAGCAACATAAGCATGTTATAGAGAGATATGGAGTTGAATAACAAAAAAGCCAGCTGAGGTGTTCAAAGTGGTTGCCTCTGAACCATGGGAAACTGCACTGTGTGGGTTTGGGGAGAGAGGGGAACAGGAGGTAATTACCATCTCTTGTATCAAAGCATGCAGAACTTTTTGACTCATTAACTACCTGCACATATAACTAAGTTATCCAAAAACTAAAATTTAAATTATAAACTGAATTTTAAATTATAGCTACACAAGAACAGGAAGTGCTGGAATTCCTTGCTGTGTTTGTTGACAATCATAAAAGTCATGTGCACATCTCATGAAAACTTTTCTGAGAAAGAACTGTCATCACATGGTGTACCAGGCTGACTGGGCCTTCATATTATTTCTCAGATTTGCAAAGTCGGCGTGTTGATAAAACATCATTTGCTTAAAAACAGGAGGGAGGATAATAACATTATTTACCCTCATAAGGTAGCTGACAGGGTCAAATGAGAAAAGGCAGTGACTTAGCCCAGCACTCTGTAAATATTGGCAAGTTATCCTATCTGTCCTCCTCCTCTCTGTCCTAATTATATAATTATCCGCAGGTGATGCCCTTAGAGCCAGGGGGAGAAGGGGCTTGCTCTCTCCCCCTTGTACTCAGCTCTGGCTGCCATAAGAGAATGCCAAGGGCTGGGTGGGTTAACAGTGTCTTTATTTCTCACAGCTCTGGAGCCTGGAAGCATGAAATCAGGAGGCCAGCATGGTCAGGTTCTTGGTGAAGACCCTCTTCCTGGTTTACTGGTGGTCAACCATCTTCTCATTGTATCCTTACATAGCAAGGTAAGTGGGGATAGGAGAGAGTGGGAGGGGTGGTGGTAGAGAGAAAGCACTCTCATTTTTTTTCTTATAAAGGCACTAATCCCATCATGAGGGCTCTACTTTCATGACCTAATCACCTCCCAAAAGCCCCATCTCCAAATGCCATCACATTGTGGATTAGGGTTTCAACATACAAATTTGGGAGGACACAAAGATTCAGTCTATAGCAACCACCATACTGGCTGGATAGCTGGAATGTCAGGTGTGGTGGTGAGCCAACTGGGACCATGCCAACAAGGGTCACCACCCCGAGGATGGTGAAACAACAAAATAGAAGGAGACATGATCTGTTGCCCAGTCCCCAACCTCCAGTCTAATAATGAGAAAGAGATACACTTCTATCTTGTTTAAGCTCCAGGCAGCTGTCATATTCTAACTAATACTCATCTTAATTTCATTCATATTAACAGTAGGAGTTCTAGTAGTAGCAGTTACTTATGGTGTTCTAAGGAGGGACACCTAGCTCAGACCTGGAGACCTGAAGTGCTGATATGTATACAAAACTGAACAAACTATTAAGCAATCAGGCAAAAAGAAAGGCAAGAATATTCTGGGCAGAAGAAACAACATAGACACAGCACTGAAGATGAGAGACACATAGTGTTTGGGGAACAGAAAGTGGTTGAGGTTGGAGTGGGAGAGGGAGGATGCAAGAAGCAAGGCCAATGAAGTAACAACGTTATGCCCTCATAGGTCTTACTGAGGAGTTTCAGTTATCAATCAGGGACAACAGGGAGCCACGGAAGGAAAGTTGATGTGATTCGATTTTTTTTTCCCCCTGTGGACTAGCACTCACTGATCTTATTTTTTTTTTTTTGAAAATTTTATTTATTTTATGTATTTATTTTTGGTTGCGCTGGGTCTTCATTGCTGCGTGCGGGCTTTCTCTAGCTGCGGCGAGCGGGGGCTACTCTTCATTGCGGTGCACGGGCTTCTCATTGCAGTGGCTTCTCTTGTTGCGGAGCATGGGCTCTAGGTGTGTGGGCTCAGTAGTTGCGGCTCGTGGGCTCAGTAGTTGTGGCTCACGGGCTCTAGAGCTCAGGCTCAGTAATTGTGGCGCACAGGCTTAGTTGCTCTGCAGCATGTGGGATCTTCCCGGACCAGGGGTCAAACTCATGTCCCCTGCATTAGCAGGCAGATTCTTAACCACTGCACCACCAGGGAAGTCCCTGTGATTCAAATTTTAGTTGATGTGTTTGCAGTATGGAGAATGGATTGGAGTCAGACAGGATGGAGGCAAGGAGACTGTTTCAGTAATTAAAGCAAGAAATAAAAGGGGCCTGAACTGTGGTGGGGTACCGGGGGTGGAGACATGAAGGCAGATTTGGACAGATTCAAATGACAGGAGGTAGAATCTGACTCAACACGAAGGTAGAGGGGGAAATGGGTATTGAGAATTAGGACCAGATTTCTGTCTATTTCCCTGGAAGGATGACTGGGCCGTTCATGGAGACAGGGAACAAAGGAGGAGGAGTGGTTTTGAGGAGGAATACAGAAGATGCTGATCTTGGTTGCAGGAACCTGCAAACATCCAAATGCTGAAGTTCCAGGGGCTACTAGATATTCAAGAGAGAGTCTGGGGCTACCCACGGATTTGGACGTAATCCAGAATTAGTCTTTTCAAGCATTTTTGAAAAGTGAATTAGGAAGGTGATAGGGTAATCACCACCACCAGCAGAGGAAACTGAAGCCCAGAAACATCCAAAACCTGCAGCCAAGAAAGTTAATCCCCTAGTTTTGCTGAAAGGAAGGAAGGGAGGGAGGGAGGGAGGGAGGGAGGGAAGAAGGAAGGGAGGGAAGGAGGGAGGGAGGGAGGGAAGAAACCTAGACCGTACAATTAAATACAACATACAACCCTGGATCTTTGCAAAACTTCTACTTGGTACTACCAATCACTTCTCTCACTAAGTCAATTATTTATTCACCAAACAATAACTGAGGACCCAGCTGTGCTTTGCGCAGAACTAGGAGTCGCAAATATATAAGGCGAACGAGACAAAGTCCCACTTGAATGACTTCTTTTATTGAAGAGGCTATTCTGACTGGGGAAGACAGAAATTCAGCCAACAACAACCGGAGAATGTCAGGTAGCGAATGGTGAATACTACGATGAAAAGAAAGCAAGACGGGCTTCCCTGGTGGCGCAGTGGTTGAGAGTCCGCCTGCCGATGCAAGGGACACGGGTTCGTGCCCCAGTCCGGGAAGATCCCACATGCCACTGAGCGGCTGGGCCCGTGAGCCATGGCCGCTGAGCCTGCATGTCCGGAGCCTGTGCTCCGCAACGGGAGAGGCCACAACAGTGAGAGGACCGTGTATCGCAAAAAAAAAAAAAAAAAAAAAAAAAAAGCAAGACAAGTATGATGAAGAGTGATGGGAGATACTTTAAACTGGGAGATCATAAAGACCTCTCTGAGGATGTGTTGTGAATAACAAAATGAGCCAGCCATGCAAAAAAATTCTAGGAAAAAAGGGACCTGCCCGTGCAAAGGCCCTAAGGTGAGAAGGGGCTTAGTGTGAAGGTGCAGTTAGAGGCCCGTGTGGCCAGGGTGTGGTGAGCCCAGGGAAGAGTCACAGGAGATGGGGTCAGGGAGGTGGGTGGGGGCCAGAGCAGGGGGCTTGCAAGTTAGAGTTTGGATTTTATTCTAAGTACAATGGGGAGTCATCAGAGGGTTTTAGCAGCAGAGTGACCTCAATGAACCTACATGACCAATGGTCCTGGCTGCTGTGTGTAGGGCAGACCTTGGCAGGAGTGAGAACAGGGATGAAAAGCCATAGCCCGCTCCTGTTCTAGCTCCACTTCTATGCTGTCTGTCATCACAATCTTCAGTTCCTCACGATGACTGGGAGAGGTGGGAGTTATACCCCAGTTTTCAATGAGGATTTTAGCTTTATATCCTTCCACAAAGCCAAGTTCAGTTTGGGGCATGTAGCTGTCTCTTTAATAATATTGGATGTCTGATTAATAAGTTAAACAACCCATTGATTCCATTTATTCAAAGAATCAGACAAAGCAATTAAAAGGCCTAAAAACAAAGGCCAGACATAGCAGCTGTTTGCTGGCCCTGGTCAGTTGCTTGACCGAGAAGCCCTGTCAAGCTCAATCAACAGGGTGAAGGCAAGAGTTCACAATGACACAGGGTTCCCAAGTCTGCCATTGTTCTCTCTCCCCAGTGTTGAGCTGTGTCTCTGTGCCTCCAGGAATCTGCAGGAAAACAAAAACATTCTTCCTAAACCTGGTGTTTTCAAGTCTCCAGTGGTGTGTCATTCTCTAGCCATCCTAGGAGCACCCCAGGTTCGGGTGTGAAGTAGCACACACCGGGCAGAGCGTGGCTCACACTTTATCTGCTTCCTCCCAGATTCACTAGTTAACACAGAATCTTGGGGCTTTCCTCGCAAACAAGGGCCTGAATCACCACAGAAGCCCGGGAAAGGCATGGTCATACTTCCTGCCCTAGCTATGCAGTTCCTGGGCCAGGCCAAGGCATCAACACCAACCATTGGATCACTGCCATTCTCACATAAAAGGCGCAGGGCACTAGAGCCGCCTACCCGACACAGCCCCTCCTGGGGAGCCCCACCCCGCCCCTGCTGAGAAGATTCCATGACCTGATGGTCAGGAGTGAACCTTTGACCCAAAAGAGTTTCCAACATAGAGTAGCCTTTATCTTGCGACCTGGCATGACAAGATGAATGAAGGCAATCAAATTACTCTCCTAGGATGTAAAACCAAAAAACAGAGGCTTGATAGTCAGAAGTGGGCCCTGGGCTGAGAGGTGAGGCAGTAAAAGTAGAGCTAGTAACCGTGGTTGGCCACGTGTAAAGGATGAAGAGGAAGCCAGGGTGGAGTGTTTGTGCCCATGCACATTTGAGAGAGAGAGAGACAGAGAGGGAGAGAGGGAGGGAAGCAAAGTCAAGAACCGTGCTGTACAGTACTGTAGCTGCATATGGCTATTCAATTTTATTTATTTGTTTGTTTATTTATTTATTTGGCTGCGTTGGGTCTTCGCTGCTGCTTGTGGGCTTTTCTCTAGCTGCGGCGATCGGGGGCTACTCTTCGTGGTGGTGTGCGGGCTTCTCACTGCGGGGGCTTCTCTTGTTGTGAAGCATGGGCTCTAGGTGTGCAGGTTTCAGTAGTTGTAGCACGCGGGCTCAGTAGTTGTGGCTCACGGGATTAGTTGCTCCGTGGCATGTGGGATCTTCCCAGACCAGGACTTGAACCCGTGTCCCCTGCACTGGCAGGCGGATTCTTAACCACTGTGCCACCAGGGAAGTCCCTCAATTCTAGTTAAATAATAATTTTAATTGATTTAAGTTAATTTGTTTAAATTTAAATTAATTTCTTTAAATAATGTTAGAAATTAAAGATTCAGTTTCTCAGTTGAACTACACAGATATAGAACATTTCTATTATTGCAGACAGCTCTATTGGACGGCACTGGTCTGTAAGATCCACTAGGATAAAGAATAAAAGATCTTAGTGCCAGGTTTTCAATTCCTGATTCCAATTGACATGAAGCTCAACTACATATACCTCCTGCCCTGTATTCCATGAGATCCTTTGTATCCTTATAATTTGCATCTACCACCCTACCTCTCCCATCACTACCTTTTACTTGAGCTAGATTTTAGTTCTTATTATATTCAAAAGAATCTTAATTAAGAACATATTTTTGACTGATATTACTAATAGAAATAATAACAACCAGTACAATTTATTGAGTGCTTCCATGTATGAACACCATGCCTTAGCATTTTACATGCATGTTTTTATTTAATCTTCACAGGAACCTTATAAGATAGATTTTTATCTCTATTCAACAGCTGAAGGAGCCAAGGCACAGAGAGGTTAAGCAAGTTATCCAAGGTCACAGAGCTCACAGGTGGTAAAGTAGGAATGGAATCGATCTTCCATCTTCAATGATTGATGCATAGGTACCTGGCTTGACTTTTAACCATGGAAGCAGACTGCAAAAAGTGGCAGGTACCCCATCCTGGGACATCGTAAATAGGAACTAGAAGTCTGAGACTTCTTTAGAGATCTGTGGATTCTGGGACACCTACTTAGGGCAGCTGGTCTGGTTCCAATCATCTCTCTGCCTAGCATTTTTTTCTTCCACTAAAGAACAGGAAGTTTGAGAAGTGACAGGCCATGGGCACAGGCTGACCCTGCTGCAAAATAGCCCCTCAGGAGCAAACTGCATGTCCTGTGAACCCGGGGACTGGCCAGCGAAATTCCCTGATGCTAGAACTTTGGTCAGAGGACCTAAGTTGTATGCTGATTGGTGCTGGAAGCCAAGTTTGGTGGGGGGAGGGAGTCAGCACATACTTCTCTGCTGAACTCCGTTTCCCATTTGGTCTGGCAGCTTGTTTTTAACGAGGCCAATCCAAAAATTCAGTGTCAACATTGCTCCTTTTACTGGAACCGCAAATGCAGCCCCCTGGGACCTGGCTCTATCTCTGGGCAGACATCAAAAACAACTCCTTTTTACTTTGAAATCATAACAGTCTTCTAAGAGCTACCCACTTCCTTACTTTCTTTCCCCTCTCTGAGAAAGAAAGAAAGGGCCAGGCTTTGCGGGGTGCAGCACCCCAGGATTTATGGTCGGCAGAGAAAGCCTCAGGGCTGGCCAGGCTGAGGGGGTTTTCCTGGACCCTGCTGTCAGTTTTCCCTTTCTTGTGTTTCCAAGTCCTCGCGGTTCCTGCCTGCCTGCTTGTCTCCTGTCCAGGACCAGCCTGATGAGTAGGCATGGCTTTCCCAACCCCCTCTTCACCCTGCCACAGCTGCCTTCACGTTGTGACTTCTGGGGGATGTAAAAGATGCTGCCACAACCAAAATCCTCTCTCCGTGGGTGACCGAAGCATGATGCATCCGTCAAACTTCCGTAGCTCCCCGGGGTTCCTCTGCTTTGGGGAGAGGGGCCACTTTTTAGCCGCTTCAACACTTGAGATCCCAGCAGGAGGTGGGAGGTGGGGAAGGGTATGGGGGTAGGAGGAAAGAAGACACGTTTTGGGAAGGAGAACACTAGTGATTAGTGGACAGTTAAAGGTGAATTTGTTGGCAAGTGGTACGTACTGACGGGGCATGTCAACGGTGGGGTTTGCTGCATATAAGGTTCTCTCCAGGAGAGAGAAGGTGAGAGAAAGGCTTTTCATGCCCTGTCCCCTCGGCATGACCTGGCTCCAGGTCTCCTTTCTCTAGGAAGGCTTCTGCAACTCCTGACTCGCCCAAACGTGGATATGTAGTCCTCCTCTGTGTCCTCATAACATCCTGTGTTTCCCTCCTTTGTGGCGCTAGCCACTCATTCATCACCTCTCCACTTTCCTGCCATTCCTCTTCACTGTTTCCTGTGGTGTTCCCAGCACGCCTGCATCTACGTAGTGAGGTTAGCAGACACCTCCACTATTTTGAGTGAATGAAGGAATACTAGCTTGTCCTTGCAGAGCTAGGAGAGGAGCAGCTGAGGGAGTGGTGGGAGATTGGTGCTCTAACCGAAGTTGAGGCTGTGATGCACGAAGAACGTGGTGGTTAAGCGGCGTGCGTCGAATGTGAACCTGCGCTCCATCACTTACTAGCTGTGTGCTTGGGCAGGCTGTTTCATCTCTCTGTGCCTCAGTTTTTTCATTCATAAACTAGGGATGATAATAATACCTATCTAATTTTTTGTGTGAGAAATAAATGAGTTAATATATTTAAAGTCCTTATAGTTTAACACATTGTAAGCTCTTAATAAATGTCAGCTTAAGAAAATTTTAAAAAACCCTAGAAGAGTCAGCTCTTTAAGCTGTCATCATTCGTTGCTGACTTGCTTTATTCCCACCTCGCTGGCCTCCTCCTGTTGCTTTAACATGCTGGCCCATTCTTGCTTCAGAAGCTTTTCTTTGGGACTCTATCTGAAAGAGCCCACCCCTTGCCCTCTTTGGGTTTCATCATGAAGCACTTACAGTATAGTGCCAGACACCGCATCTGGGCATTACTTTATTTGAGTTTTGTTTGTGTCCACATAAAAAAGTAAGCTCCATGAAGGCAGAGGCTTTGTTTTATTCACTGTATCATTCCTTGTGCCCAGTATACTGTCTGCCACATAGGAGGTGCTTAGCAACAGTTGTTGGATGGATGGATGGATGGATGGGTAGATGGATGGGTAGGTGGATGGATCCACTGACCTCCTTTGGGAGACTTCTGGGACCATTTCTCCCGTCCTTCCCCTCCTCAATCTCCCAATCACACACCCTCACGTGCAGCCCTTTCTCCGACTCCCATTCTACCAAACTTGCTCTCTGGGTCCCTTTCCCCTCAAATGGCCATTTGCCCAAGCCATGCACTGTCTCAGGTGGTGGGGTTCCCACACAAGCAGTTTGGAATTTGCTGACTAGTCCAGAGAGGTCAGCTGCCCAGTGTCAGCTGTTAAGGGGACACAGTGAACAAGACAGTCCAATGGGAGAGGCAAATGAATGGAGAGATGATTACATCTGCATTGAAGCTGTTTCAGAGAGAAACCCAGGGAGTACAGGGCCACTGAGGAGGGGCCCATAACCTACACCCAGGCAGGAGTTCCCCTTAGACCCAAAGCTAGGCTCGACCATAGAGCCTCATCCTAAATAAAGCACGTGAATAGATGACACACAGCTAGTCTGTTGGATTTCTCCTGAGCTGAAAAAATACCTGGAGGACCAAAGTGAAACTGAAAGCTTTTATCAGTCACAGGAGCGCAGATTTGATATCATCAAAGAAATACTTTCAAGACGTGGGGAAGGGCAGACAGTGTAATTAACTGTGAGTAGAATACTTCCCGCTTTTGAGGGTGGAGAGAACTTGGGCTCCAGATGCTGTGGGCCCAGAATGGGGGGAGGAGTGACCCAACTCGACTCGCAAATCCCTGCTGGTAAGGGAACATTTCACCAGCCTCCGTCATCTGTAAATCGCAGACTCAAAGACGGTTTTGGTA
The DNA here is from genome assembly GCF_039906515.1 of Pseudorca crassidens. Taxonomy (NCBI): domain Eukaryota; kingdom Metazoa; phylum Chordata; class Mammalia; order Artiodactyla; family Delphinidae; genus Pseudorca; species Pseudorca crassidens. The sequence continues at coordinate 57,949,988 of NC_090297.1, read as the reverse complement.
TTTTTTTAATTAATTTTTATAGTCCCAGAAGATTCCTGCTGATCATAGTTCCTTGATATGATTTTTAAAATAATTTTCAAAATTAGAGTGTTATGGATTGAATTTTATCTCCCCCCCCCCCCCCGCCAAATTTATATGCTGAAGTCCTAACCCTTAGTACCTCAGAATGTGACCTTATTTGGAGATGGCATCTTTACAGAGGTAATCAAGTTAAAATGAGGTCATTAAGGTGGGTACTAATCCAGTATGTCTAGTGTCCTTCTAAGAAGGGAAATTTTGGACACAGAAAGGCCTTGAGGGAAGAAAATGTGAAAAGACATAGAAGACAGTCATCTACAAGCCAAGGAGAGAGACCTGGAACAGATTCTTCTGTCCTCAGAAGGAGTCAAGCCTGCAATACCTTGATTTTGAACTTCTAGCCTCTAGAACTGTGAGATAAATTTCCGGTGTTTCAGCCACCCAGACTATGGTACTCTGTTACAGCAGCCCTAGGAAACTAATACAGAGAGTAAATAGCAATTCTTCTTCAGACTGAGACAAAAAAGGACCCCATCCATGTCTTTCCTAATCACTGGTAAATTCAAGTATTTCACAGGATAGTTTAGTTTCTCAATGAGAGTATATATGTTATATGGATATCATACCTATGGTTTGGTACAAGACAGAGAGTAACCAAGCCTTTACATTCCTGGAGGGGCTAGTTGAGTGTTAGGCACATAGATTCAACTCAGTTTAACAAATATTTATTGATCCTTCCATGTGCCAGATGCCGGGCTGGAAACGCAGAAAATATAGTCCCTGCTTTTAAAGAGCTCACAGTCTGGTAGAAAAAGCGCAAGCGTATAAACAACTATACCTCAGAATGATAAGCACAATGATTGAAATGCATAAAATGACACAAGGAGTAAGTGCGTATCTCAAGGAACAGGGGCTGGTCAGAGAAGCTTCTCAGAGGAGGGTCTGATCTGAGTTAAACTTGCCATCTTCTCTATGAGGTTACAAATCAGGGAAACAGATTGCACTAATACACGCTACCAGTCTGAATATGTTTTCAGAAGCAGAAAAACCATTTGTGAATCATTGCAGCATTGTTTATAATAGCCAAAAGAACTGGAAGCCTCCCAAATCTTTATTAATAGACAGTGTTAAGTAAATTATGCTATATTCATAAAATGGCCACCCTATAGCAATTATGCAACTGTTAAAAATGAGGTAGAGTTATATATACTGGAAAAGTATATATACTTTTATATACTTTATATATACTTTCCAAGTTATATATACTTGGAAAGATCTCCAAGACATTAAGTGAACAAATTAAACGGTAGAATAATGTACATAATATGATACCATTCATGTTATAAGTAAAAGGATATATGAATAGTTACCCAGATTTATGAATGTGTGGAAAGAATCTGGAAGAATACATAAAAACTGGTAATATTAGTTACCTGAAAGGATGGGAGAGGAGAGGCAGGCATATTTTATATATATGTATATATTCATTTAATCTTTTACAATATAAAGGTTTTAAGGCAAAAACAAATTTTAAAAGTATTTCCTGGGAACTTGCTCTGATGCCTGAGCTGACTGCTGGAGAATTCACCTCCCAGACAACTCAGCTCTGCTCTCTCTCCTCATGCTGCATCCACCCAGCCAGCATGTCCGTTTACACGGTGGCCCTGTCCCCAGATCCTCAGTCATGTGCACACTGTTTGCTTTGCTAGACTTATAGCTAAGAGCTGTGAATTTAACAGCAGGCAGAACTGGCTTCAAATCCCCAAATTTTCACTCACTAGCTGTGTGACCTTGAAAAAATTATCTTTATCCTCTGAGCCTCAGTTCTCTCATCACAGGGTGATTGTATGAATTTAAAAGGCAATCCCCATTGAGGGCTCAATGAATCGTAGCTTAAAAAAAGATAAATAATAGGAATCAGCCAATGTTCAATTGATCCCCACTGAATTCAGACCACCCCCGAGGTTGTACTTACCTGTGGCCAACTGGACTGTCTACCTCATCTAAGGTGACTGAACTTCTCCAGTTTTAGTGAAAAATTATATTATATCAAACCAAAAGGAAGTAAATAATGGGATTTGAAGATTTGATCAAGAGTGTTCATCTTCAGTAAAAACAGATTCTACCTTCTCCCTCTGTCCTCTCTATTCCCACTCCCTCTGACACACACACCCACACCTCCCCACACATACCTCAAAACCACTAGAAGTTTGGGCAGAACTGTTCCCATGGGAAGAAAACCCAGTATGACACAATCCAAATGTGCAGATTTGCTCTATCCATCAAGAAGTTTCTTTAAAATAATGCTTGCCCTGCAGCATTTAGCATATGTTTATAGAATAAATGCAATTCACTAGATATTTATTCAGTCATCATAATATTAAAAATAATAGTGGGACTTCCCTGGTGGCACAGTGGTTAAGAATCCGCCTGCCAATGCAGAGCACACAGGTTCGAGCCCTGGTCCAGGATGATCCTACATGCCACGGAGAAACTAAGCCTGTGGGCCACAACTACTGAGCCTGCACTCTAGAGGTCACGAGCCACAACTACTGAAGCCTGTGCGCCTAGAGCCTACGCTCTGCGACAAGAGAAACCACCACAATGAGAAGCCCGCGCACTCCCCGCTCGCCGCAACTAGAGAAAACCTGCGTGCAGCAACGAAGACCCAACGCAGCCAAAAATAAATAAATAAATAAATAAATCTAATCCTTAAAGAATAAATAAATAAATAAATGTGCAAATAACAATCTAGAAACACTAGCAGAGTATTTCAAATAATGCCTTTAGAAAGTAAACCCACCTAAAATAATAATGCACAAATTGGTGCTATTTAAAGGCAAAATAGCTGTACTATAAAACGTGACACTGATACTACAGTCTCAGTGTCTACATGTCTTTCAAACAGTATGAAAAGCTGTAACTTCAGGGTCTACCTCAAATAAAAGCAAAAACAAGTAAAATAAAATAATGGTGTAGTGAATTCTTGTCATTTTCAGCTATGTAGCACCTGAGCCTCCTTCTTATGTTAGGGAATTCTCTCATTCTGTGGGTTTAGGGAAGAAGCAGAGACCTTCCTCCTTCAACAGAAGCTGAAAGAAAACAGGCATCTTTTCATCCCATTCCCTGGCAGCCAGAGCTCTGGTCTGTACACTGGACTCAGCCATTTGGATGTCTCCATCTGGAACTTGAAATCTGGAGCAAGGAATATAAAGACAGGGGGAAGTCTCACAGTGAGTCTCACAACCAGACAGTTCCTGGGTCCAGGCCTGGGCTGTGTTCTCAGCTGCCCAATCTACCTTAGTTCCTGCCCATTTTCCACGCCTGGTTCTCCAGCCTTCCTGTTGATCCTGTGAACTACCCCAAATCCTTTCAATAGCTTCCTATTCTCTTTAAGTTAACCAGAGTTGGTACCTATTTATTTGTAACAAAGAACCCTGACTGGAACTAATCACTGAAAATTATTGAGCAGCTACAAGCGAGGAATTATTCTAAGCTCTTACATGGAGTACTTCACTTAACCTTCATAACAACCCTGGGAGAATGTAACCGTTTACTCCCATTTGAAAAGTGAGAACACTGAGGGTTGTTGAGGTTAAATAGCTAACACAAGGTCAACAGCTAGAAAAAAGGCAGAGTCACGATTCAAATCCAGATCCATCTGACTGAAATCCATTTAGCTCTCTCCTACTCAGCTCCCCACATATTTGTAGATTAGTTTACCAGTTACTCAAAGTGTCTTATACCTTACCTCATGTAATCCTGACACTCCTTGAGGTTGGAATTTTTAATCTCTATTTTACAAATGAGGAAACTGAGCCTCAGCAAGATTAAAAGCAACTTGATCAAATATTTATCATAAGCCTTAAAACTGCACATACTCTTTGATTCAACGATTTCAGGTCTGAGCATTTATCCCAAGGAAATAATCAGAGGTGTGACCAAAGGTTATTCACTGAGTTGTAATCTATTGCAGAGGAAAACTAGACACCATCCTTATGTCCGACAATCAGGAAATGGCCAAATTAGGGAATACCATATGATGGAATATTATGTGGTCATTAAAATTAGTCTGTAGAAGCAGATCAGTGGTTGCCTGGGCTTGGGGGGAATGTGGGGACTGACTTCAAAGGGGGTATTCCGGAACTTTCAGGAATGATGAAGATGTTCTAAATCTTGACTGTGGTTATAGTTACATGAGTGCACGCAGTTGCCCAAATGCATCAAATCATACACTTAAAATGGGTGCATTTATTATATGTAAATTATACCTCAATACATTTTTAAAAAATTCTTCTGTAGAAAAGATTTTTATCAAGAACAATGTTCCTAAAATATTAAGTGAAAAGGTTACAAAATGATATTTACAATATATTTATTTCCATGTGTGTTACATGCATAGAGAAGAAATAAGAAGGAAATATACCAAAATAACAATAGTGGTTATCATTGGATGGTGGGAACTATGGGTAATTTAGACCTTCTTTATACTTTTCTGTATTCTTAAGTGATCAGAAGAAATAAACGTGAAAAAAAAAAGTTAATGACCTGCCGTATGTCACACAAGTATTAGAAGAGGCTAGAAATTAGGACTTTGCAGCCAATTTAATTGTACCTTCTACTATGCCTCAGAGTTTCTACTCTGTACCAGGAATTGTTGTATTGCATGCTTTGGAAAATTGCCTATAAAACATGTTCTCGCCTGTGAGGAACTTGAACTCTGCACAGAAGGGTGAGGAAGGAGTGATTACATCTGATTAGGGGAATCAAGAGAGGCTTTACGGAGGTAGATTCTATGATGAGCCAGGAAGGATGAGTGGAACCTCGATGGGCAAAGACCAAGGCCAGGAGGGTGACAGAGTCTTCAGTCTGGACCGGGGGAGTCCTGTGGAAGGGAACACTGGGGGATGAGGTGACAGGAGAATCTGGAAACTCCATTAGGAGGGGCTCTTGAATGAGGCCTCAGCACCTGGGTCCAACAAACCACTGTACAAGGCATCCACATGTTAGCAGTGCTTAATCCCTCTTCCTGATAAAGATCTCTGAGTTATAATGTAAATCCGTGAGAAAATAAAACACAGTATTTTTCAGTCCTAAATTAGGACTAATTTGGGGGGCACATGACAGATGTGCCTGTACCATAGCCAGCTCAGACCTCCAGAAGAACAGCTAGGTGGCTCAGGGTTACTCAGCTACCTCTCCTTACCATACCATGAGGACCCCAAGGGCAGTATCAAGGCCTTATTGAATTTTGTATTCTGGTGCCCATCACAATGTGTACCTGTGACTGTTACAGAGTAGAGGCTCAGTAAATGGCTGTGAAACAAATAAGAGAGACATTTACATTTTAAAAGGAAATCTAAGAGAGGAAGTATGGTGTGATGGTTAGAGCATGGACTCTGGAACCAGATTGCTTGGTTTTGAGTCCAGGCTTTGCCACTTACTGGTTGTGTGGCCTTGGGAAAATTGCTTAACCTCTCTGTGCTTTGGTTTCCTGTATCTATAAAATGAGATCATGAGAGTGTCTGTCTCCTAGGCTGTTTTGAGGATTAAATGAGTTAGTAGATAGAAAGCACTTAGAACAATGCCTGGTACATAGCGAACTCTATATAAGTGTTAGATATTATTATAAGAGATTTTTCTAGTCCAACCTCCTTGCTTTAGAAATGAGGAAACTGAAGTCCAAAGAAAGGCAAGTGACTTGTCCAAGATCACAAAAGGAGTTGAAGGTGGAACTGAGGGCTTTGCATCTATCAATCAATACATCTGTGGAATGAAACATATACTGGTTGGCTTCTTGCCCTGTGTCTCGCATTGTCCTAGATTTCGGCTGGGGAACATAAGCCATGTTTCCAGTCTTTGGATGGGATGAAAAGATGTTTACACAAGAAACAGCTGGAGACCAGTGCAATACAGAATGCATTCCTAACTGGACAGCACGGTGAGAGACAGGAGGTCAGAAAATGAGAAGATCAACATGGGCTGGCTGAACCAGACAGGGGCCTCTTGGATCTGCAGGGTGGAGAAATAATCAGGACAGTAGCTTTCCATTTTTGTGTCTGAGAGTGACTGGGAAACATCAGACACCCCAGCTCCACAAACTCACCCTCCACATAAAACTGAAAGGGGCAAGCCCTTTGGGATCAGGCAATCTGAGTTGAAATCCTGGCTCTGTCACTTATCAGGTAAGTGACCTTGGGACAGTCACTTGCTGTTTCTGAGCTTTAGTACCTTAACCTGTAAAACGGAGGTAAAAGTACCCTGACCACTGGGTTGTTGTGGGACCAAAGGAGCTAGTACCTGAGAGACACAGAAGATCAATCAAGATTAATCCCTTTTTTTTTCTTTTTTGACCTTCTTCTTTGGCCCACCAGATTGAGGAGTCCTTTAATACCTCTCTAATGAGGGACAAGATGTAAGATGGAGACAGAACAAATCAAATTAAATCATTAGAAGAATTTTAGTTATCTTCCCCTGAGACCTGGCAGGGGAAGGAGGGTGGTGAGGATGAGAGAGCATAAGGCTTTGGAAAGGGAGTGGTGAGGACTGCAGAGGAAAGTCCCAGTAAGGGAGAACGTAGGCACTGAGGACGTTAGTTATGGCCAGCTCCAAGTAGGGTATCAACTTTCTTTTGGTGGAAAGGAAAGGTACCAGCATGTGTTGAGCCAGGCATCATGTTAGATGACAGGGATACAGCCTTGAACTATATATGAGTCTGAGCCTTAGAGGCTCCAGTCTTTTGATAGATATTAGCAGGAAAATAAAGCATTACAAGTCACATAATTATAATAAGAACAAGACAGCACAGAAGACAGCATGATTAATACTATGAGGAGGTCATATGGAAGGTGGGTTTTGAAGGATGAATAGGAGTTCAATTCAGGTCGGCAATCTAAGGAAGGGCAAATGACATAAGGTTCAGTACTGCTGGAGTAAAAATGGTTTGAAAAGATGAGTTTGAGAGATGAGGCTGGGGAGGTAGATGGAGGCTAAATGATGATAATTAGCCTTTATCCTAGAGTGATGGGGGCTAATAAAGGGTTTTAAATGAAAGAAGGACTATGTCCAATTTTTAAGTTAGAAAGACACCCTGGCAGCAAAATGCAAGGTGCGTTGGAGTGGGGGCAAGCCTGGAAGCAGAATGCTGTTGAAGACACATTTCTGTGGCCCAGGAGAGAGGATGAGGGTCTGAACTAGGACACCATGTGGCCGTCTTCTCTAGAGCTCCTCAACCACGTGCAATCTTATCCTCTTCTATCCGCAGCGTATGTTTTCCCTCACTCATGGCCCCCTGACTCTGGGCCATGTGTTGTGATTATCTGTATATTTGTCTTCCCGCCACTTCCAGTTTGGGAGCACTTTTCTTTCTCTGCATCCCTGGGCCGAGGAGCTGGTTCACAGTTGGCACTGATGTGTTTTGAAGGTCATGGGGTTTGGGAAGAAGAGCATGGGGTGAACACAGCATGTGATCCAGTTCATGAGCCAAACAAGAGCTCCAGGCCTTCTGTTCACTCACTTCCCTTCTGTATAAACTGTGCAAAGAAATATTAACCGCCTTCTCTATTGTTTTGTGAATCAACAGAAGAGTCTTGCATGTTTACCATCCAGAGCTTTAAGAAAATAACACATAATCAGGGGAGGAAAAGCCAGCTGGTGGTAGTTGGAGTTTGCCTGCATGATTATTTGTTTCCCCTCTCATAAAAAAGTTGAAGTTGGTTCAGTCTAGGACATATTCCAGAGGTGAATTTGCCAGTCCACAAAGACACTTGGGTGCAAGTATTATTTTCTCCTTTGTTCTTCCACGACTTTCCCTTTGCTGCCTTCTGATGCTTCTGTGTGGGCACAGACAGGGCGGCTGCAGGATACCTGGAACCTAAAACTTGTTATCCCCTGACATCTGCACCAACAGCTTATGTAAAATGAGCTGGTTCCAGCAAGCACATGTCCCAGGCAGGAGCCGGTCCACAGCCAACATCCTCCAGGCGCCTGTGAGCTGCACACTGCCAGGGCCCGAGAACCAGGCAGCACTGAGGGCTGCGGCTGCATGGGGTGTTGGAAAGAGCTGCCTCTGAGGAGGTCTGGGACACGTGGGCAGAGAAGTCAGGCAAGAGAGGACTGAGAGTCCCGGGCAGCACCTGTTCCCAGGGAGTAAATAATACTTTGCCCTCGTGTCATAACTCCTGTGTGTCACCCAGCAGGCATCCAGTTCATCCTGCACTCTGGGCCGCCAGCCTTGCACCAGTGCGCTGCTGGTTTCAAATGTGCTTTGGAAAAGAAAGCAAAGGTCCTGATGGCTTCTGCTCCCTGCTCGGCTTGGTGTCCCTCCCAGACTCTCATTTCACAGCTGCCGTCCAGCTGTAGGGCTCACAGGACGAGCCTTGCCAAGTATTTGAATCTGGTGCCTCCAGCTTTGGAGAGGAACGAGGTGACAGGGGTAGAGAGCCTGAGATGCACTCGGCTGTGGTCCCAGGAGGACAGGTGCTGGTGGCTGTAGCCTCATCCCTTCCCCCACTTTTCTCTCCTTCCCCTCCCCCACTCGCCTCTCTGTTTACAGTCTATTCGCAGGACAATATTTGAAGTATTCAAAATATGGACATCATATCCCAAGATTGAATGCCAGGCCCATTGTGCGGAAGGAGAATTAGTTAAGTTTAGAGACAGGGAAGATTAATCGGTCTGTTTGGGAACGTGTCAGAGTTCAGCGATCACTCTTTTTTGAAAGGACATCATTTATCCGTTTAAGTAATAATGCAGTGGTTCAAAACTTGGGTACTAAGGGCAAACAGGCCTGGATTCAAATTCCAGCTTGGCCACGAGCCTGCAGCAGAATTATATTTGGGTAAATTCCTTTGCTCCCATTTGTTGAGTGACCAACTCATCCAGGTTTGCCCTGGGTTTTCCAAGTTCTGGGAACCCCCTCAGTCAGCCCTGGGCACACTTAACAGAGGATAATGATTGTGCTTAGTTTCTCCCGTGTGAAGTCTAACTGACTAAGACTCATACAGTGTTTGCCACAGTGCCTGGTGCACACCGAGCACGCTGCTAAGTAAGCCAGTATGATGCCCTTTGGAGTGCTCAAAGGTCTTGGCGTACTCAACTGTGTCTCTTGTAACTGTTAGAGTGCGAGAAACACAGCTGCAAACAAAGCTGTCACTGTGTAAACATGGCAGCATTTGTGACCGGAGCCAGCCCTGTTAAGTAGCTAGTGTAACCTCTACTTTACTTTTCTGATGAGGAAATTAAGACTCTGAGGGATAGGACTTGCCAAGTGTTAATAGGAAAGGAAGGACATGGATCTTGAACCCAGACCTTCTACATTAAGCCCTGAGTTCTTTTGCCCTAGATCATTCCACCTCCCTTGAGGCCATTCACACTACAGCTTGAGTACTGCCTAAGCCTTTGCTCAAGCTGTCCCCTCTTCTGGAATGCCCCAGCTCACTGCCCTGGCCTGTGAGCCCTCCATTTCTTCACCTGGCAAACTCCTACTCTCGGCACCCAGCTCAGGCATCACCTTCTCCAGAAACCTGTACTGACCCTTCTTCTGTCTCTACCCTCTGAACATCCCTTGTGTATCTCTGCTGCTATAGTTTCCTCATGGTATTGTAATGACTTACTGATAGACTGTCTCCTGTGAGCCCCTGGAATGCAGGGATAGTTTCTCTCTTTCCACCTCCCCAGAGCCAAACACGGTTCCTGACACAAACCAGGTGCTCTGTGAATGTTGTGGAACTGAACTGAATTCACTAAGGTCTGACATGATTGTTTTATACTTAGTAATAATAAAATAGCTACAATTACTTGAGTCTTATGATATGTCAGGCATTATGCTGAGCATATATATTGTCTCATTTAATCCTCACAACAAACTCATGAGGTCTGATAAATGACAAATAGGAAAACAAGGCTCAGAGAGGTCAAATAACCTGCCCTAGGTCACACAGCCAATAAGCATCATATCCAAACTTTGAGTCCAGATCTGACTAACACCCTCTTAACCTCTACGCTCTTTACTGTCACTGGTGCCTAAGTCAGTTCCTTGCATAGATGAGGCGCCAGTTACTAGCAGACAAGGTGGATGGATGGCGTGGTGCAGGGACTGGCAAGCTCTCCACGGGATAGGCAGTACCAGACACAGGCTCACTGTCTTTGGGCCCTCAGAGCCAGCTGGGGTGTGTTTTCAGGAGCTGCCGGCTCCCTGGGCTGGAACCGAAAGCCCTTCCTAATTCCAGGGCTCATTTTCACCCTCATACCTTCCCAGACTTTCTCATCATCCCAGGGAAAGGTGAGGGCTGACAAACCTAAGGAATGCAGTTGAATTGTCTTCAACAAAGTTTTTGCCGGTAAAACTTGGGGGACTTTCCAGGCACTTTCCTCTGACGTTTCAGCTAAGAACACCAGGATAAGCTGCAATGAATCAGCCCATGGAAAACGAGGGCCATCAAAGTCTCCCAGGAAGTCAAATTGCTGTACACATGTCTTCACCCAGCCAGGCAGGAAGTCACAGGCAGCCCAGGGTCCTCCAGCCTCCCTGTGGGGGGATGGGCAGAAGGACAGAAGAAGGAGCACTGCTGCCCAGGTGAGAAAGGCTAGGTCTAGAGGCAACTTCTGAACTATAAGAAGCCTCAGGGAGAAGCAAGAAGAACTATGATCCTGCAGCCTGTGGAACAAAAACCACATTCACAGAAAGACACACAAGATGAAAAGGCAGAGGGCTATGTACTAGATGAAGGAACAAGATAAAACCCCAGAAAAACAACTAAATGAAATGAAGATAGGCAATCTTCCAGAAAAAAGAATTCAGAATAATGATAGTGAAGATGATCCAGGACCTCAGAAAAAGAATGGAGGCAAAGATCGAGAAGATGCAAAAAATGTTTAACAAAGATCTAGAAGAATTAAAGAACAAACAAACAGAGATGAACAATACAATAACTGAAATGCAAAATACACTAGAAGGAACTAACAGCAGAATAACTAAGGCAGAAGAACGGATAAGTGACTTGGAAGACAGAATGGTGTAATTCACTGCTGCAGAGCAGAATAAAGATAAAAGAATGAAAAGAAATGAGGACAGCCTAAGAGACCTCTGGGACAACATTAAACGCAACAACATTCGCATAATAGGGGTCCCAGAAGGAGAAGAGAGAGAGAAAGGACCCAAGAAAATATTTGAAGAGATTATAGTCAAAAACTTCCCTAACATGGGAAAGGAAATAGCCACCCAAGTCCAGGAAGCGCAGAGAGTCCCATACAGGATAAACTCAGGGAGAAACACACTAAGACACATAGTAAACAAACTGGCAAAAATTAAAGACAAAGAAAAATTACTGAAAGCAGCAAGGGAAAAATGACAAATAACATACAAGGGAACTCCCATAAGGTTAACAGCTGATTTCTCAGCAGAAACTCTACAGGCCAGAAGGGAGTGGCATGATATATTTAAAGAGATGAGAGGGAAGAACCTACAACCAAGATTACTCTACCCGGCAGGATCTCATTCAGATTCGATGGAGAAATCAAAAGCTTTAGAGACAAGCAAAAGCTAAGAGAATTCAGCACCACCAAACCAGCTCTACAACAAATGCTAAAGGAACTTCTCTAAGCGGGAAACACAAGAGAAGAAAAGGACCTACAAAAACAAACCCAAAACAATTAATGGTCATAGGAACATATATATAGATAATTACCTTAAGTGTGAATGGATTAAATGCTCCAACCAAAACACACAGGCTTGCTGAATGGATACAAAAACAAGACCTATATATATGCTGTCTACAAGAGACCCACTTCACACCTAGAGACACATACAGACTGAAAGTGAGGGGATGGAAAAAGATATTCCATGCCAATGGAAATCAAAAGAAAGCTGGAGTAGGAATACTCATATCAGATAAAATAGACTTTAAAATAAAGAATGTTACAAGAGACAAGGAAGGACACTACGTAATGATCAAGGGATCAATCCAAGAAGAAGATATAACAATTATAAATATATATGCACCCAACATAGGAGCACCTCAATACATAAGGCAAATGCTAAGAGCCATAAAAGAGGAAATCGACAGTAACATAATAATAGTTGGGGACTTTAACACCTCACTTACACCAATGGACAGATCATCTAAACAGAAAATTAATAAGGAAACACAAGCTTTAAATGGCACAATAGACCAGATAGATTTAATTGATATTTATAGGACATTCCATCCAAAAACAGCAGATTACACTTTCTTCTCAAGTGCACATGGAACATTCTCCAGGATAGATTATATCTTGGGTCACAAGTCAAGCCTCAGTAAATTTAAGAAAACTGAAATCATATCAAGCATCTTTTCTGACCACAATTCTATGAGATAAGAAATCAATTACAGGGAAAAAAACGTAAAAAACACAAATACATGGAGGCTAAACAATACATTATTAAATAACGAAGAGTTCACGAAGAAATCAAAGAGGAAATCAAAAAATACCTAGAGACAAATGACAATGTAAACACGACGATCCAAAGCCTATGGGATGCAGCAAAAGCAGTTCTAAGAGGGAAGTTTATAGCTATACAAGCCTACCTCAAGAAACAAGAAAAATCTCAAATAAACAATCTAACCTTACACCTAAAGGAACTAGAGAAAGAAGAAGAAACAAAACCCAAAGTTAAAAGAAGGAAAGAAATCATAAAGATCAGAGGAGAAATAAATGAAATAGAAACAAAGAAAACAATAGCAAAGATATATATAAAACTAAAAGCTGGTTCTTTGAGAAGATAAACAAAATTGATAAACCATTAGCCAGACTCATCAAGAAAAGGAGGGAGAGGACTGAAATCAATAAAATTAGAAATGAAAAAGGAGAAGTTACAAGAGACACGGCAGAAATACGAAGCATCCTAAGAGACTACTACAAGCAACTCTCTGCCAATAAAATGGACAACCTGGAAGAAACGGACAAATTCTTGGAAAGGTATAATCTTCCCAGACTGAACCAGGAAGAAATAGAAAATATGAACAGACCAATCACAAGTAATGGAATTAAAACTGTGATTAAAAATCTTCCAACAAACAAAAGTCCAGGACCAGATGGCTTCACAGGTGAATTCTATCAAACATTTAGAGAAGAGCTAACACCGATCCTTCTCAAATTCTTCCAAAAAATTGCAGAGGAAGGAAAACTCCAAAACTCATTCTATGAGGCCACCATCACCCTGATACCAAAACCAGAAAAAGATACTACAAAAAGATAAAATTACAGACCAATATCACTGATGAATATAGATGCAAAAATCCTCAACAAAATACTAGCAAACAGAATCCAACAACACATTAAAAGGATCATACACCATGATCAAGTGGGATTTATCCCAGAGATGAAATGATTCTTCAATATACACAAATCAATCAATGTGATACACCATATTAAAAAACTGAAGGATAAAAAACGTGATCATCTCAATAGATGCAGAAAAAGCCTTTGACAAAATTCAACACCAATTTATGATAAAAACTCTACAGAAAGTGGGCACAGAGGGAACCTACTTCAACATAATAAAGGCCATATATGACAAACCAACAGCAAACATCATTCTCAATGGTGAAAAACTGAAAGCATTTCTTCTAAGATCAGGAACAAGACAAGGATGTCCACTCTCACCACTATTATTCAACATAGTTCTGGAAGTCCTAGCCACGGCAATCAGAGAAGAAAAAGAAATCAAAGGAATACAAATTGGAAAAGAAGAATAAAACTGTCACTGTTTGCAGATGACATGATACTATACATAAAGAATCCTAAAGATGTCACCAGGAAACTACTAGAGCTAATCAATGAATTTGGTAAAGTTGCAGGATACAAAATTAATGCACAGAAATCTCTTGCATTCCTATACATTAATGATGAAAAGTCTGAGAGAGAAATTAAGGAAACACTTGCATTTACCATTGCAACAAAAAGAATGAAGTACCTAGGAATAAACCTACCTAAGGAGACAAAAGACCTGTATGTAGAAAACTCTAAGACACTGATGAAAGAAATTAAAGATGATACCAACAGATGGAGAGCTATACCATGTTCTTGGATTGGAAGAATCAATATTGTGAAAATGACTATACTACCCAAAGCAATCTACAGATTCAGTGCAATCCCTATCAAATTACCAGTGGCATTTTTTACAGAAGTTCACAAAAAATCTTAAAATTTGTATGGAGACACAAAAGACCCCAAATAGTCAAAGTAATCTTGTGGGGAAAAAATTGGAGCTGGAGGAATCAGACTTCCTGACTTCAGACTATACTACGAAGCTACAGTAATCAAGACAATATGGTACTGGCACAAAAACAGAAATATAGATCAATGGAACAGGATAGAAAGCCCAGAGATAAACCCAAGCACCTATGGTCAAGTAACCTATGACAAAGGAGGCAAGGATATACAATGGAGAAAAGGCAGTCTCTTCAGTAAGTGGTGCTGGGAAAACTGGACAGCTACATGTAAAAGAATGAAATTAGAACACTCCGTAACACCATACACAAAAATAAGCTCAAAATTGATTAGAGACCTAAAGGTAAGACCAGACACTATAAAACTCTTCAAGGAAAACATAGGCAGAACACTCTTTGACATAAATCACAGCGAGATACTTTTTGATTCACCTCCTAGAGTAATGGAAATAAAAACAAAAATAAACAAATGGGACCTAATGAAACTTAAAAGCTTTTGCACAGTAAAGGAAACCATAAACAAGACAAAAAGACAACCCTCAGAATGGGAGAAAATATTTGCAAATGAGTCATTGGACAAAGGATTAATCTCCAAAATATATAAACAGCTCATGCAGCTCAATATTAAAAGTCAAACAACCCAATCCAAAAATGGGCAGACCTGAATAGACATTTCTCCAAAGAAGACATACAGATGGCCAAGAAGCACATGAAAAGCTGCTCAACATCACTAATTATTAGAGAAATGCAAATCAAAACTACAATGAGGTATCACCTCACACCAGTTAGAATGGGCATCATCAGAAAATCTACAAACAACAAATGCTGGAGAGGGTGTGGAGAAAAGGGAGCCCTCTTGCACTGTTGGTGGGAATGTAAATTGATACAGCCACTATGGAGAACAGTATGGAGGGTCCTTAAAGAACTAAAAATAGAATTACCATATGACCCAGCAATCCCACTACTGGGCATATGCCCTGAGAAAACCATAATTCCAAAAGACATATGCACCCCAATGTTCATTGCAGCACTATTTACAATAGCCAGGTCATGGAAGCAACCTAAATGCCCATCGACAGATGAATGGATAAAGAAGATGTGGTACATATATACAATGGAATATTACTCAGCCATAAAAAGGAACGAAACTGAGTCATTTGTAGAGACGTGGAAGGACCTAGAGACTGTCATACAGAGTGAAGTAAGTCAGAAAGAGAAAAACAAATATCATATCTTAACGCATATATGTGGAACCTAGAAAAATGGCACAGATGAACCGGTTTGCAGGGCAGAAATAGAGACACAGATATAGAGAACAAACGTATGGACACCAAGCGGGGACAGTGGCGGGGGGTGGGTGGGGAGGGCGGTGATGGTGGGATGAATTGGGAGATTGGGATTGACATGTATACACTGATGTGTATGAAATGGATGACTAATAAGAAAAAAAATTAATTAAAAAAAAAAGAAAGAAAGAAACCTCAGGGATGGACTTGGAGGATGGGTTCCGGTTAGAGTCCTTCCAGTGTGACAATGGCCAATGATGCAGCCTTTCTGAGCTTTGGGGTCTTCTCTGCAGAATGGGGGGAATGGTACCTACTTTTAAAGGGCTGATGTGAGATTAAAAAAATTAATGTCTACACGGTGCTGAGCAGTCCCCACAGCGAGTAGCTGCTTGACAGCAGTAGCTCTTATATGTGAGTGAAGGAAGGGCAAAAATATGAGTGGGGCCCTGGCACCTGGGGTGGCCGTGAGTCTAGCCGACTCCTCACTGCTCCCCCTCTGAAAGAGTCTGCTTGCTGTGCCACCGTGACTGCTCCCAGGCTGAGCGGCACGTACCACGTGCCCCTGACCAGTGGCTCCCAAAGTGTGTTTTCCGCAGGCTGGTATCTGCAGGAAGGACTGGTGTAGCCACAGCCCACCGTGTTCACAGCACATGTGTTTTGCAGCCCTGGCAAGCTGGGAGTGCGTGACCCTGTGACACTGTCTCAAGGGGACCTTTCCTCCAGAGGTCAGGCTGGGTCTGCACTCTTACTCAGCGAAGCCCTGCCTTTGAGAAATTCCTTCTGGACACATTGCAGGAAGGCTCATGGGCTCCACGGTCTTGGCCATGTTCCTTTCCTCTCCCTACCACTCACCCCCTTTTTTGGCAGAACCTGAGGCCAGTGGAAAATTTGTACTCAGGTGAAGAAAGATGTGTGATGTCTTAGATAATATCTCTTCTTCTCTGACTTTGAAGTGTGTTAAAGAAATACACATGACCTAAAATTGATAATAGCCTTTAAAGTGTGGTCATGTCTTCTTGTCAAGTCAACAAGTATCTATTAAGTTGTTAAGTGTTTGAAGACTGGGGCTCATGAAGCCTTTATGGATGGAAAGGCCTGTGGAACTAATGTAAACAGTTAAGAAATGAGAGCCTCAAGAGAAGTGACATTCTGAAGATTATCAGCCGGCTGGGGGGATTTAAATCCAACACCCTGATCTTTGGCTTAATTCTCTCTCCTCTTTCTCCTCCTGCTTCTTATGGCCACCTCATGGTGTGGTTGGTATGGTGCTGGGCAACATAAGAACACCAAGAATTAAGGGGAACACCTCTGCTTTTGAGAACCTTTCAATCTAGTAGAGAAACCAGCAGGTTAAACGATGAGCAGATGACGCTTAATAGTATGCTCAGGAGAAAGAGCAAAGATATCGTACAAGGCTGATGTACCCTGGCTCCAACTCCTGGAAAGGCCCCACCACTCACCATCTGTGGGACCTGGGACAGGTTGCCTAGCCTCTGGAAGCCCCAATTTCCTCACCTATAAGCCTACCTCTTAGGGTTGCTATGAAAGCATTTAGTGTACAGCCTAGAACATACTAGGTGCTCAATAAATGGAAGCAAAAATAAATCAAAGTCCTACAAAAATGCCACCTCTTCCTATTAGACTTTCCTGTGGGTACCCCATCATTTGCATTGTGAATTTACATCTGTTTTTTCCTTCAGTCCTCACCAGAGTGTTCAAAGATAACTGGAGAAGATTCTGAATAAACATTCATTGAATAAACAGTGCATGAATAATAAAACTAACAAGCACAGCTCATATGTCAGAAACTATTCCTAGCACAACCTGTTCTATGTAACTTATGTAATACATGCAGTATACCCATACAACCACTCTATGAGCTGGGTACTATTATCCCCATTTTACAGATAAGGAAACTGAGGTCCAGAGATACTAAATAAAATACCTAAGATTATACGGGTAGTATATAATTTAGCTGAGAATTAAGTCAGGTCAGCTGGCTCCAGTGTTTGTGTTCCTATGAATGAATGGTGAATGAGTGAATATATCCCCTATCTTACAGACACTGAAGTTGAGGCTGCCAGAGCATAACTGAATTGCCGAAGGTTACACAGTTCGTTTAGTGCTAAAATGGCCATCAGATGGCAGGAGACCACTTCCCTGCCCCCATCTGAAGTGTAGCCATGTGACTTGATCTATTCAGTAAAACGCAAGTGAGAGTTGCCTATAGCATTTCCAAGATGGAAGCTTTAAGAATTTGCCACATTTCTTAGAAGCACGTGTTGAAGTGAAGCCTCTGTCTGCCTGCGTCACAGAGAGACTAAAATAAGCAGAGTCCACCTGCCTATCAATGATAGCATTAAGTGAGAAATAAATTGTTCTTGTATTAAGCCACGGAGATTTGGGGGGCTTGTTATCACAGCAGAACCTGGCTTCTCCTGACTCATACAGGCAGAACTAAGAACGAGAGCTTGGGTAAGCAAATGCTCATACACCTCCTGTTGCATTACCTAACCCCAGTCTCCAGTGCACACTCGGGGGTTTACCCACCAATGGCTTCTTCCCCTGAGGGGCTAAGCTCAGACTGAGTGGGCTGGATCATTTATGGCAGGGGTCCCCAATCCCTGGGATCTAATGCCTGATGATCTGAGGTGGAGCTGATGTAATAATAATAGAAATAAAGTGCACAATAAATGTAATTGCACTTGAATCATCCCGAAACCATCCCCCGACCCCGACCCTGGTCCTTGGAAAAAGTGTCTTCCATGAAAACAGTCCCTGGTGCCAAAAAAGTTGGGGACCGCTGATTTACGGCATGAAGAGGAGACAGCTGCAGAATTCCAGCTCCTGACAGAAGGCTCCAGACAGACATTGACAGCTTGGCTCTGCTGGTTTGATGCACCAGAAACCCCCTCCCCAAAGTGCTATCTTGTGTCCATTTTTCTCAGTGAATAGAATGCTGTAGAGAGAGTGAGCTTTTCATAAAGCAATCCATAGGTATTGAGATTAGCATCACTATCTCCCAAAGCTGAAGATGTAAAGTCAAGTTTAACTGACCAATTTGTATTTGACTGATTTTTTAAAAGGTTGTAAAGAGAGTGGCATGGACATATATACACTACCAAATGTAAAATAGCTAGTGGGAAGCAGCCGCATAGCACAGGGAGATCAGCTCGGTGCTTTGTGACCATCTAGAGGGGTGGGATAGGGAGGGTGGGAGGGAGACGCAAGAGGGAGGAGATATGGGGATGTATGTATCTGTATAGCTGATTCACTTTGTTATACAGCAGAAACTAACACACCATTGTAAAGCAATTATACCCCAATAAAGATGTTAAAAAAAAAAAAAAGAATAGTTACATAAGCTAATAGGCTTATCATTTTCTATTTGACAAACACATTAACATTGAAACTATTGATACTGACACCAAAAATGTTCAACTACTTTTTCAAAAAAAATTTTGATTGGTTAAATGAATTCAACTAGAATTTTTTTTAAAAAAATGGTTTCTATATATAGAGATTATCCCTTATATTAAACTAATGAGAAGATTATACACAAGAAGAGTTTCAGGATTTTAAATACTGACTGACATATATTGATTTATCTTAATTAAAAAAATTTGGTGACACACACCAAAAAGTTAATGGTGTCTCAGACTAGATGAACTCTATGTTCATCCTTAGATTGATTTTTCTGCATCCTCTAAATTTCATTCCTAGGCTCTATACTTTTCTTTGTTTTTCAATATCTTCTGAATTTTTGCATTAGACTAGTCTTATAATCAAATAGAACAATCAAGGTTTGGGTTTTTTTTTTTAAGTTATGGTAAACTTATGTGTCCTTTCCTGAGATTGTCTGGCTATCTTTGGGGCCACTGGAGGCCAACTTGAAGGTGAATGTGAGTCCAGCTGTGTCAAACGGTGAGGGCAGACCCAGAACCACACCATGCAGGGGCTGGAAGAGACCTTGGAGCACACTGGGCACAATCTCTCCATTTCACAGGTAGGGGAACTGAGGCCCAGAGAA
Organism: Pseudorca crassidens; assembly: GCF_039906515.1. Lineage (NCBI taxonomy): Eukaryota > Metazoa > Chordata > Mammalia > Artiodactyla > Delphinidae > Pseudorca > Pseudorca crassidens. The sequence continues at coordinate 57,930,444 of NC_090297.1, read as the reverse complement.
GGGATGTGCCCAGGGCCACACAGCTGGTGAGTGGTAAAGTAGAGCAACCACTAGAACCCAGGTCTGTCTGATGCCAAAGCTCATGCACTGCTCGCCAGTTTTGAGGAGACTGGAAGCCTACTACTGCACTGGATGGTTTGCACTACTGCACTGGATGTTCTTCTGGAACTTAGGTAGATATAACATCATTCCCCATGTTCTGACACCATCTGCATTTGCCATGCACTTTCCAGGTAAAGCATATACAAATGCATAATCTCACTTGAACCCCTAACAACCCTGTGGGCTACAAAAGACGTTGAGCACTAAAACTCAGCCTCCTGTTTTCCTGGCCCCTCTTTGCATGTCAGCACTCTCTCTCACCTTTACACATTCAGGTGAAAAACTGTGTGGCACCAGCCATATCTTGGTGCTTCTGTTTCTCAACTGTGTGGTTTAGGACAAGTGACTTAACCTCCCTGAACCTCACTTCCCTCCTCTGTAAAATGGGTATATTAATGTAAGTTGTACGAATGATCAAAGGAAATAACGCAGGTAGTGTGCCCGGCCCACATTCATTTCCAGGCTGCAGCTCATCAGGCCCTCTCACAGAGGCATTTGACCAACAATTTCACAGTATGCCCCTTCTGTTCCCTTCTATGAGGGCTTCTCCATGTCATAGGCTGGTGTCCTCCGCCTCACCAAAACCTGCCCCTCCAACGCAGTGTCACCTCCTCTGAGAAGCCTGCCTTGACTCCTTCAGCCACGCTGAGCACTCCCACTTTTGCATTGCTATTGAAAGTATGGTTCCTGCCACACTTTCCTGTATTTTAGGCTCATGTCCCTAAGTAGGTGACTGCCTTTTCTTTCCGGCATCCACCGTGCCATACCAGAATCAAGGATCTTTCATAACAGATAAAGCTGGATCTTTAACTCAGGCTCTCAAAGAGTTTATGTATCTATACCTATATCTATTTATCTATCCATACACACACACACACACACACACACACACACATATATATAATGTGTATATAGGTATATAAGTAGACACAGGTATATTTGCATGTATATATAAAATATATATGCATATATATTTAACAATTCATCCCTAATTCTTGTTCCATTAGAAAAGTAGGTCAAGACCTGGAAGATCTTTGCTTTTCTTCACTAGTTTTGAAAAGCAAAGGTAAAGAAATGTGGATGTTGAACAGAGGTAGAGGAAACCGGGGAAAGGAGGAAGGGAAAGCTTGAGAAGGGAGAAAGGGGAAGACAATGGCTAAACATATGATCTCATTTAGTCCTCAGAACAACCCTGGTGTGACTTTCACTTTGCAGATGAGGAAAGTGAGGCCTGGAAGGATGAGTGCCACACACAAGGTTGCAGAGCCAGATAGATCCTCGCTCTGCCTGATTCTGAAGTGGGTGCTTTTGTTGCAAAACCAGGCTGTGTCCCCTCTGCCAGGTGTGGGATGGTGGTTAGGTGCACACACTGTGAGCCAGACTGCCCGTGTTGAATCCTGACCTGCCGCTTACTAGCTTGGGTGAGTTACCTCACTCTAGGCCTCAGTTTCATCATCAATAAAATGGGAGTGACAAAAAGAGAAGGATCGCTTCATGTGGATGTTGTGGACATGAATGATCTCTAGCAAGTAAAGCACTTAGAAAAGTTCCAGGTGCAGAGTTCATCCTCCGTCAGCACTAGCGATGGTCATTCTCCCAGCTCTCCCCATGACTGGAGCAATGGCTCCGGCAGAATCCAGCAGACTCAGGTGGAGCCCACTTCCTCATTACTCCAGATCCAACTTCTCCCTTGTCCTCCTTGCCCAAGGTCAGGACCCCACCAGGACCCTGCTGCTCACATCATTACAACATGGGTTCCCATCCTTTGTGCAGGTGATTTGCAACTAGGGCACAGGTGGAATTTTGACGACAGGAAATATGTCTTGTGGAGAACAAACCAATGAAGGCAAAACTCTTCAATATGCTCCATTTTACCAATTTCTTCTCTTGAGTTTCCAATTCATAGAGCACCAGCATTTCTGCTTCATTTTCATATCTCCCATCATTTCCAACATAGGAAAATGCCCAGGATCACACAGCTACCAGGTGGAGAAACTGGGATTTGAACATAGATCATCGGGTTCCAGACCCTGCCTGCTTAACCACCACTCCACAGGGCCAACATTTCCCTATAGAATATAACTTGAGGACAGGCATCGCCTATTACAATTCCAACCATGGCTGGTACCTCGCAGCTTGCTTATAGTAAATAATCAGTACCCACTGATAGACTTGTTGCCTGAAAACATTAAAGACCTTCATTTAATCTCTTCTCTTCAGAGTTGATTATCTCAGGGTTGAATTGAGGAAAGGCTGAAATAGTTATTCATTCATTCATCAAACATGTACTGAATGCCTTACCAGGACAAGACTCTAAGCTGTGTGCTAGAGAAATGAAAATCAGCAAGACAAGTTCCTTGCACTCCAGCTGCTTCATGTCTATGTCAGGGAGGCAGTGCAGGGATTCCCAACCCTGGACGAACATTTAATCTCCTGGGGAGCTTTTAAAAAAATCCAGATGCCTGGGCCTCACCTCCAGTGGTTCTGATATAATTACTCTGAGGTGGGAACCCAGGCTTTGTTGGTTGGTTTGGTTTTTTTTTTTAATAGTAAACTTTTTTTATTTTAGAGCAGTTTTAGATTGACAGAATTATTATGAAGGTAATAGAGAGCACTCCTATAAACACCATGCCTAGTTTCCCCTATTATTAACATCTTACAGAAGTATGGTACATTTGTCACAATTAACGGACCAATATTAATGCATTATTATTAACTAAAGTCCATCCTTCATTTAAATTTCCTCAGCTTTTCCCTAATGTCCTTTTTCTGTCCCAGGATCCCACCTGGGACACCTCATTACATTTAGTCATCATATTTCCTTAGGCTTTTCTTCTGGGACAGTCTCTTGGCTTTGGTATTTTTTTAATTCCTCAGATTATATTACGCAGCCAGGGCTGCGAACTTCTGGTCTGGGGTCAAAAGCATGGAACTTCTAGAGGCGGCTGTCTGGGTGCAAATTCTGGCTGGGCTGCTTGATAGTTATGAGGCCTTGGGCAGTAAGCAATCCCGTAGGGCCCCTATTTTCTCCCATGTAAAATGGAAATGTTAATAGTAGCTACCCCGTAAGTTGTAAAGGGCGAACGAGGCCAGTGTTTCTCAACTTTGTCATATCAGAGCAGCCAGAGAAAATACATAGTATTTGTATGATGTATTGACATAGCACACAACCCAAGTTCTAGTGGCATACATGGATGAATCTTCTCACAGCCAGGGATGAGGGGATCAAAGCTTGAGCCGCCTGCAGCTCTTCTGTGCCAGCTTAAGAAGTTCTGGGTTGACACGTGTAGAAGCACTTAGGCTCTACCTCGGCCTGTGCAAGCCCTCCATAAACGTGGAAGAGGCAGACCTGTAAAGCGCAAGGGGCAGTGCAGACTGGGGAAGTGATAGGGGCAAGGCAAGAGCAGTACTTCCGGGGCCCATTTGTACCGACCTTTTGCCTTTCCAAGGGGAATGGGCATTGTCTCTGGAGCAGGACGGAACCGCTCTCACTTCCTGAGGCTGGGTGACCAGCTATGGACATAAACCCAGGGCACCTCGTCACACTGCGAGGAACAAGAGCAGCCAGGCTGCTGACACACGAGGAATGCAGTGCGCCGGGAAAATTAAGTAGTGGCCCTTGGAAACAAGATTCAAGATTTCGTGTCCCGAGCCTCCTGCAAGGATGATCCCTCCTGCTGGTTACTGCCTCTCTGGCGCCACTCTGTGGTCTCAGCTGGGTGGTTCACAACCGGCCGAACCTGCCAAAACTCTGGCAAGTTTTTTTTTATTTTTTTTTTAACTAAGAAACTTAAGACTTGGGTAGATCAAATAAAAACAACTTCTAGGGGAAAAATTAAAAACTCCCAATGAAATAAAACGTTAACACTGTCTGGGCCACTGCAGAACCCAGAGAATATATTTGTGTATTTGAAAAATTCTAGGCACTTTATAATTGACCTTTTGATACAAAATGACCTATTAAATTTGTAGTTCTTGGCTTTGAGGTTCACAGGACAAGCTGGGAAGTCTTCAAACCTTGAGCTGAATTAATCCCAAGAGGAGTTATTTGGCTTTTGAATCAGTTTTTGTCTAAGAGGTAACAGCGGCAACAGCACCCACCTTCTGGCCTCGGCGACCGTGCAAGAACCACCACAGCTTCATCTGCCTGGGAGCCGAGAGACTCGAAGACTATAGCACGCACAGCAGCTGGGAGTCGCCCGTTCCCAGCAACATTCCCTTCATCTTTCCAGCCAGATTTGAATGCAGTGTTTGGATGAGTGGGATCAAACGTTCTCCCAGCATCTGCTTCTGTTCCTGGGCAAGTGCTGCAGCCAGCATGGAGTGGGTGGGAGGGTCCAGCCCCACACACGGACCAGCAGGCTGTGCTGCCCTCAGAGGTGCTATGGTAGGATGAGGGCTGTGGCCTCTGGAGGCATATTTGTACAGTGCAAAGATGCTAATCATTTTGATCCCAGCCAAGCTTTGTTGCCTCAGAGTTGATCTTGGGATCAAGCTCTGGGTTCAAATGTTCCAGTCCATCTTCAGTAACAAAGTCTTTTTTTTCCTTCATTTGCTAGGTGTGAATTTCCCGAGGCTGAAGAAATTAGAGTTGTGAAAGATTGTTACCAGGAGATGGTTCTCTCTGCAATTTGCCCACAAATGTGTCAGCACCATCTCTAACAGACAGTCCTTGTACCTTTGAGACCCAGAGATGTTCATAGATGATTTAGAAATAATAAACGCTGATATGCAGGAAAGACCTCTCACTACTATAAAGCATTTCTGTGTTCCTCATCTTATAGTGAAGTGTGTCAATGGCAAGAGTTTTATAGTTGACAGACTAGGTTTCAAATTTTAGCCCTGCTGTGTGACCTTGGGTAGGTTGCTTAACCTCCCTGAGCCTCCATTTTCTCATCTGTGAAACTGAGATACAAATGCCATCCTCAAAGTGTTGTTTTGGGAGGATTAAGAAGCATAGTAATTGCTAAGCTGAATGTCTGGCATGTGGTAAAAGCTCAATCATGGGTGGCTAGGACTGTGATTACTCCCACATAACTTTAGGAGGTGGGACAGGCCCACCTTACAGATGAAGGAATTAGAGCTCAGAGACACAGCGTGACTGATCCACGTGAGTGGCACAGCCCATGGGGGCTCAAACTCTGGTTCTCCAGGCACTGAGTCTAGAGCCCTTTCCTCATTCCACATATAGGGTGCCTGCTCTCCTCCCTGCCAGATTCGCAGACACTCAGCTGAGGCTCAGACCACAGGGCTGGAGAAACAGCCACATCAGAGGAAGCCAAAGCAAGGAATGGAAGATCCACCAGACAGGCATGAGCTGGCTGCCGGGAGCTCAGGGGCTTGAGGACCCAGACACAGGAGTGGGGAGATTCAGCCCTGTGTCCACAGCAGGGAGGGCCAGGCTGAGGTCTTGGCATTAAAGGACAGACGGCCTAACAAGCAGCCAGTGAAGGCTGACTCAGGGAGCCATGGACTCGAGAGGCCAGAGGCTGGAGACAAGGACAAATACGAAGAACCCAGAAATGGACAGAAATAGAGGGAGGGAAACTTGATGAGAGGCTCCAAGATAGTATTAATTGAGCATGGCACCTGGCTTCTGGGGTGTGGCAGGTGAAAAGTCTGTCTGTGGTGGAGTCAGTTAAGATACTCCTTTAAGATTCCTTCTAATGACAAAAAAAGAAAGTGTCTTTCCTTAGCAAACCAAGCAAACTTTCATAAGCCAAGTTCCTCCAAGCCTCCAGTGAAGGGAAATTGGCTAGGAGAAATTTGATTTGCCATGATTTGATGTCAGATGCTCTGGATATCCGTGTGAGGTGTCCATGTGATGTCCACGTGTCGGCCCAGTAGAAGTAACCAGAATCTCTTTCAGCTTGTTTTCCAGAGAACCTGGAGTCGTGGAATCTTAGAATGAAAGGTCATCCAGCTCATATATTTCTCCAGTGCATGAAGCTTCCCTTTCAAAGTGGTCTGCCAGGCTCTGCTCGAACAACTCTGGTAATGGGGAGCTCACTCACCCCCAAGGCAGCCCTTTACATATATGGACGGCTCTGAATTTTAGACAATGCTTCCTCATTATATTCTTCAGTTGCCAGTGAAAGAAAAGACTAACGGAAACTGCCATTAGCAACAAATAAATTCACAAATAAATAATAAGTAAGGAATACATTTTGCAGTAGACCCTTGAGGTGCCCCCCAGATACCCCCCCCCCCATGAAGGACTTTCAGCACTAGCTGCTGGAGAGCTGCCAGCAGACAACCTTTAACTGCCAACCCCTTCAGGGGTTGCTTCCCTGCAGCCGTCTTTCCTGGGGCAACCCACAGCTGATGACTAATCGACGCCAGAGTGTAGCTATCTGGGTCATCTCCACCTAGGGCTCCTCCCGGGCTTGGCTGAAGCTGTCATCAGGACTGCATTTGGCTTGAGTCCTCCCTCTGCAGCTTCTGCTCCGTTCCCTTCCTCCGGCATTCATCCTTAGGGCACTCCTGGCACTCCTGAATAAACACCCTGCACCCTAAACTCTGCCTCAGAATCCACTTTCCAGGGAACAAAATTGTGGCATACTGGCTCCCCTAAGTGGAAGGTCTAGGGCAGGGGTCCCCAACCCCCGGGCCATCTGCCACTCTCCATTGCTCTCATTACCGTCAGAATCATTCCCCTTCTGCCCCTGTCCGTGGAAAAATTGTCTTTCATGAAACAAGTCCCCAGGGCCAAAAAGGTTGAGGACCGCTGGTCTAGGGGATATCAGGCACAGCTGGTTCTAGGGGCTCAGGAGGAATGAGTTTGGGCACAGTGTCACCCCTTCTCTTGGCCGTGCCCAGCTTTGTGCCAACTTCACTTTCAGATAGTCACATCCATGCAGCCTCAAATCCAAGGGGAGCCGGCTTTTCACCAACAGCTCCATAGAAGTTCAAAATGTACTTCTCATTGAACTGAGTTGAGTCACAGGCCGATTCTTGGATCAATCATTGTGGCCAGAGAGGATGGGATATGCTGATTCTCTTAGGCCAGAGTCATAAGATCATCTGGGTGAAGGGACGGAGTCATCGGCCAAAACAAGGGCCAAGAGTAGGGGAGGGACTGTCCCATGAACAACACGTGGGTTCTGTGACCAGAAGAAAGGAAGGCAGATGCCATACAGGAAAACACCCAGAAAGTCTATCACAGTTCTGCTGTGAGGAAGTCCATCTCCTCGCTGTTCCCACTCACAGGGTCACGTGGCACGAAAGTCCTAGCCCTCTTCCACAGGACGCATATTTGAAGAGCCCCGTTCTCCCCCCACCTCCAGGCTGTCCCTCCAGTGTCCATCTCCCATCTTCTCCTGCGTGGCTTGGCTCTGAGCCCTCTTACCTCTCAGAGCATTTTCTTCTAAAAACAACCTCTTTTGTCTTTAGTTTCACAGTGTGCCGCCCAGAATGAAATACAATGCTCTTAGAAGTGTACCAGATAATCACTTCTCTCCTTTGAGACATTCTGCTTCTATTAATGAAGTCCGGGGTCAAAAGAATGAGCTTTTCTTGGTGGACATAAAAATTGACTTCTAACAATAAATTAGGTGCTATTTGCCTAAAGCCCTGAGTTGCCTTCCCAACTTCCAGTACTGCCACGTACCTTCTCATTCCACAGTTGTGCAGTTAGGTTTTTGAACAATATTGCATATCATGAATGACAATTCTCTCTACATATATTGATTGGATATCAGAGCTCATCCTACTTTGACTCTCTGGGTGTAGGCGTATAAAATTATATACGTGAAAAAGATTATTGGACCAGAATCCTGGATTCAGGTTCTAAGCACCAACACTTAGAAGCCGTGTGACCTTTGCTGATCACTTAATTACCCGGTCTCCACTTCATCATATAGATATGAGTTAAAAATGAGTTTAAATTTTACCTCATATAAGTCATACATATCAAACCAAATATCATATATGCTTTGAAAACTATACGTATGTGTGTATATAGTATAAAATGTTTTATATTATTAAATGCTTTTCTTACTGTATAAGAAACGTTACAGTATAAAATGTTTTCTTTCTGTAGGTCACAGTTTAAAACTTTGAAGAAAAGTACTCGTTCCAGGCCTATACCTGTCTTATTCACCATTGTACACACACACAGACACACACGCACATACCCGTGCGCGCACACACACACAAACTGAAACAAAGTTTCATGAAACAAAACTCCCTCTTCTTGGGCTTCCCTGGTAGTGCAGTGGTTAAGAATCTGCCTGCCAATGCAGGGGACACGAGTTCGAGCCCTGCTCCAGGAAGATCCCACATGCCGCGGAGCAACTAAGCCCATACGCCACAACTACTGAGCCTGCGCTCTAGAGCCTGTGAGCCACAACTACTGAGCCCATGTGCCACAACTACTGAAGCCCTTGCACGTAGAGCCCGTGCTCCACAACAAGAGAAGCCACCGCAATGAGAAGCCCGCGCACCGCAATGAAGAGTAGTCCCCGCTCGCTGCAACTAGAGAAAGCCCTCATGCAGCAACGAAGACCCAACGCAGCCAAAATAAATGAATAAAATTAATAGAGAAAAAAATTCAAAAAACAAAAAAACTCCCTCTTATTGCATATGCATAAGATACAAATAACAAAGTTAAATAGCAAACATAATTGTATTACTATTCAAATACAGCATAGAAAGATTATCCCAAAATAAATAATACAAAACCCAAAAATGCTGGTCACGACCCCACTACGTTGATTTCATAGACCATCAATAATCACAACTCAGACAAGTGGATGGCGATTCCATCAGAGTGCGGTACAGGCGGGGCTGAGGAAGCTACACCTACGGGTACCACTTACGGTATGGAAGCCCCAAGGGGGACACCCAGCAGAGACCCAGGACATTGGAGGCATTTAAGAAACAGAGAAAGTGGTGTTTAAGCTGAAAGCTGAAGGCTGAATATGAGTTGCAGAGGCTGGAGGGTGAGAGAAGCCTGGATGAGCATGAAGAATTGCAGGCAGAAGGCTCTGCAGAGAGAAAACAGACCCCTGGCCTCTCACCACTACAGTACAAGAAGAAGGAAGATGATGTTTCCTCCCTAAAACATCATGGTGAGAACAGGTCATTGAACTGAAAGTTTGCAAGATAAAAACAAAACAAAATCTTGAAAAAAATATTAAGTAGAAAAAAAATATGTATACCCAAATAAACAAAAATTCAAAATTCTTAAGAAAGGTCCAAAGAAGTCAATTATGATCAAAATATTTGATGGGTGGGATGAAGTTTAAGATTAGTCTCTCACACTTCCTTAGGGAGTAGTAAGTCAGGCATCATTTACCTAATTGCTCACACTTACTTTTAATCTCAGTGGAAATGAAACTGCTTCAATTGCAAAGTTGATAAAGCTTTGAAAAATGTAGACAGGTATGGTTCCTGGCTCCAGAAAGCTCCCTTCCTCCCCGGGGCCTGCCACTCTCAGCATTACTCACACCTGCAGACAGGCAGGGCCTGAGACTGCAGCTCCCAAGTGGAGACAGGGCAGGACTATAAAAAGCACCTCAACCGCAAATCAACCATCTTCCAGCTGACTCGGCCTCACTCTCCACTTTCGGGCGCTCCGATAACTGGGCCTCTGATTGACCTGTTTCCTGGTCTGGGTCCATCTCCCTCCTGCCAGGACCTGGCTCCCATACTTCACCCCCTTTGGCATGGCATTTAAGCAAAGGTTTTTTTTTTCCCCCTGCCGCTTGGCTCCAGGCTCTGCCTCTGCCGTTTCCTATCTGCATAATCCTTCCACACACCTGCAAGCGAGTTACTGCATGAAAGGCCCTTAGAAGCCAGATGGTCTGAGAAGGAACACGCATTGTCATTCATTTTTTGGATTCATTAGAAAAGTGCAAGGGGATCAGAATAGATTAATTCTGAAGGAGAAAAGGTGGATGTGAGGAAAGAAGCAGGTCTGAGAAGACAGGAGGAGAGAGAAGGAGAGAGAGAGAAAAAGAGAGAAGCCCCGGGCATCCAACAGTCCACATGCAGTTGGAGGCTTTGAAGTGATGGGTTGAGGCAAAGAAAGAAAGGAGCCCACAAAACAAAGCTCTTTCTTTACATCAAAATTTTGCTGCCACCCTGGCCTTTCAGTTGCTCCAACACAAGTTCCTTCCTACAGCGTGTGGACCCCTCTGCTGGGTGGGCTATCCCCCACCTGGCTCCCTCCTATTCATTCTGTAAAGTCACCTTCCAGGTCCCCTGCTTGGGGAGGTCCTCTGCTTGGGGAGGCCCCCCTGGACCCTGAGACAAAGTCCCTATTGTAAACCCTCATCCCACCCTTTTCCTTAGTGTCTCCCATCTCACCAGGATTCCTCTATTGAATCTGCCCTATTTAAGGTCTCTCTTCTCCACTAGATTGTAAGGCCTGCAGGACAGGGATCACATTTAGCTTGACTTTCTGCCCAGCTGTGCCTGATCGCCCCTAGACTGTCCACATATGTTGCAGCTTCACTCCTGCAAAGTGGACTCTGAGACGGAGTTCAGGGTGCAGGCTGTTTGTGACGGAGTGCCCTGGGGGGTGAACCCTGGAACAAGGGAGGGGAGGGAGCAGAAGATGCAGAAGAAGGCCCAGGGACAGCCTCAGCTGCAGCCAGGAATTGCCCCGGAGCTAGAATGGCCTCCAGAGTTAAGGAGTGGGGCGGAGATGATGGGCATTTATACTCAGGCATCGTCAGTCACTGAACAGGGCTGGGGGTGTGGTCACTTCAGGAAGGGGAGTGCTGGGGCAGGGTGACTTGGTGCAAAGCCATCCCTGAAGGGGCTGACTGTTAAAGGATGTCTGCCGTCTATGATGGCGCTGAGTTAAAAATTAAAAGGCGTTCCATAACGATTTCATTGTTCCTCATGGTTACTGTGGTGGCAGCAGAAGCCTTTAAATGCACGATTTATTCATTTCTCCATCCATCCCTCCATCCATCCGACCACTGACCTCACAAATATTTGCTGAGTGCCTACGAGGTTCTCCATAGCACAGAAAGAGCCTACTCATCACACCTCCAGTGGAGGTTTCTCTAAGACTGGAGAAAGTACGTGGGGGGAATAAGGGGCCCCATTACCCTTTTCATTACTTTCAAAAGTAATGAAAAGCAATAGAAGGGTCACCAAAGCAACACCTACACCTGTGGCACAATTTGAGGAAAGGAGCACGTAAATGATAGGCACCAACCTCAGAGCAGCTCTCACCCTACATACTTTCATCTCCCCCGTGAGCGACAGACAGTATTGTCACGTTTCATTAAAAGGAAAACTGAGTCTCAAAAAGTTCATGGAACTTGCTTAGACTCACGTAGCCCCAAAGGGTGCCAGAGGCAGACCCAGCTCTGCCCGAATGGAGGGCTTTTGCTCAACCTTTGCTGAAGACCTTGGCTCAGCCCTCGCTGCAAAGCCATCAGACAGATGGACACAGAAGCTGCAGCTGCAAGTGGGCCTTGCGGTTGTTGGGGAGATGCCACCAGCCAAGGATTTGACCAACTGTGTCTGAGCCACCGTGGTCCTCTCTGTCTGCTTCCCCTGTGGGTGAACCCCAACGTGCTCACCTTACCTGGCCTGACCCCTGACTGCGCTCCTTGCAGGATGAGTCAGCTCAGCCCTCCCGACCTTGGGCTGTACTCTGACTCCAGTTAACCTGAACACAGCCACAGCGGCTCAGCCACGAGGGCCCATAACCTTTCCTCTGATGCCCCGCCTACTCTTAAGTGAATGAGCTCATGGAGTGTAACAGGTATAGGTGACCTTGCTTCTATGGAAATTCCCAAGACTCCCATTGTCTGTGTCCTTCCATGAAAACATGAACTTGAGCTGCTAATTGGTAAACTCCTTCAAGGCGGGATCACAGTTTAATTCGACTTTGATTCCTGGTACCCAGTGCATTACCCAGCTACAGCAAATGCTCATGACGCATTCATCAAAAAATGTAAAACCAGTCAACACACATACACACAAAATGAGGAAGGCCAGAGCCATTCAAAACTAGAATGACACTGACAGAAATTACTAATGTGTTCCACTATATCAGAAAGATCCAGCTTTAGAACATCTTTTGTGCATTTAACAAATACTTATTATGCAACACTTGCTAAAGGTCAGGCATTGTGCTAGGTGCTGGAAAGACATCACTGAAAAAGAAGATACAGTTCCTAACTTCACGTAGCTTACAGACTAGTGAAAAAATATATATATATAAAACAAATGGTTGACCAGATGGCAGTCATTGTGATCAGCAGTACAGAGAAGCAGCACGATGCTGTGCAAATTAGCATCACTGAGTGCTAGTCTGGTCCCAGGGGTTGCAGATTTTCCTATGGAAGGAATATTCAAGCTGGAAGTGAAAAGATGAATGAGAATTAACCAGACAAAGAGGAAAGAAGTGTCATGACAGCAGGGAGAGTCTAAGGGATAGGAGTGTGCCTGTGAGGCAAGAGCCCTGAGAGGTCAGAGAAGGAAGGCATAAGGAAACCAGAGGACATTGATGAGGAGGGCGTAGCCAGGTCAGGCAGGGCGCTCTGAGCCGTAGCAACAGATTGGCGTTTTTTAATACAAGAAATGGGACATCACTGATCATGTTTAAGCAGGGGAGTAACATAATTAGATTTGTGTTTTTAAAAAAATCTTTCTGGCTGTGACATGGAAAATAGATTAGAGATTGCAAGAATGGACGTGAGGCTTAGTCCAGGCAAGAGGCTCTGGTGTCTGGTGTTGGGGAACAGGGTGCCGGCAGTGAAATGCAGAGCAATGGACAGAAGTGAGAATTCTTCGGGAGGTTGTTGGGATGCAGGACTTGATGACTGTCCGATCATGCAGTGGATTGGGGTGCAGGGGAGGTGAAAGGGAGAGGCAGTGTCAGTGATGACACCTCCCAGATTGCCTCCTTGATTATCTAGGTGTTTGGCGCTGGTCATCCTCTGGATAGGAAACCAAAGAGGAGGAGCAAGTCTAGGAGACCACTAACAAAGTCACTTTAAAGGAGTCGAGTTTGTGATGCCAGGCCGACATCCAGATGGTGGTGACCAACAAGTCATTGGTTGGAGACAGGGGTCTGAGCTCAGAAGACAGAACTGAAATGGAGATATATGGTAACTACTCCCACATTTACAGGTGGCATTAAAAGCCATGGGAGTGGGTGAGATCACGGAGGCGAGACTAGAGGGGAAAGAGAAAAAACCGACAGGAGCCAGAGTCTAGAATAAAATCTTCACGACACCTCACCACCAACAACAAAGGCTCAGGGAGGACCAGGAGATCCTCACATGTGCCCAGCACGGATCCTTCCATGTAGGTCTCGGAGCTTACAGGATCAACAATGGACGAAGGTCAGGCAAGCCCTTGGCAAGGCAGCCTCAGGGGAGGGAGGGAAGTGCATGTTTACACACTGATAACCCTGAAATAAGGCAGTTCCCCACAGAGGCACTACTGGAAATCTAAGCGTCTCTTGGGGAAAAGTCTCTGTGTCCACCTCCCTCCCGTTCTCGTCCTTGACATTTTTGCAGCATTGAAATGCTGGAGTCCTGTAGGGTTGATCCCCACAGCTGAGGAAATCCAGTTTCTCAGACATGAAAGGGACTCTGGCTCCCAAGTATCAGGGCTCGCCCAGGAGCTAACCTACGCCATCGAGTTGGTTAAACATGAACTCGCCCACAATCAGAACATCACCCCACCGTCAAGCCTCACGGTCCCCAAACTGAATTACGGAAGCTCGGCGGGTTTACTAAGAGCTATTTGTCCATTTAATAGCACAAAACCAAGGAGAAGCCAGATTCTCCACTGAGGCAGACAAATTTATGAAGACTATGACTCAGGTGCTTTCCCCCTGGAAGCTCCCTAATGAAATGCTGTACGAAGATTAGCTTGTACCTTAGAACCGGCAGCTTCCAGAAAATCAGTTGTGAGATTCTTGATACCCACCCACCCACTCATGTACCTGTCTACACCTGCATACGTATGCATGCACACATGGACACATACACATCTGTATGTGTGTATACACCCATGTGGATGTGTAGATGTATACAAATACTTTCCGGAAATGAGAAAAGCATTCGTGGGAGTGAAGTCCTAGATCCTAAGTCTGCCCGGTAACTAACCCTCCTTTGCACAATTTACCATAATGTGTGTGTTGGTGTGTGCACACACATGCACATCCAAAGAAGCACAGTATGTTTTAAGCAATGACAAAGTGGTGGTAACTGACTTTCCCATCCCCCCGCCCTGCCCCCCCGCAAGGAAAAAAACACTTGGTTCCGTTCCTAGTATATTTATTGGAGTGGAACAAGGCTTTCTGAAGAAGGTGGCATCTGAGCCAGGCCTAGAAGGTGGCCAGGGGTTCTAGTAGCTGGAGAGTTGGTGGGGGGATGGCGTTCTAGGAGCGAGGGAACAGTCTGAACAGAGATGGGAAAGTCAGGACCTTGAGAAACCCTAGGCTTTCACTAGAGCATTGGGTACATCTGGAAAAACAATGAAGGTAAAAATGAACAAGCAGGTTGGGCGGAGGGTCCTATCGTGGAGGGTCTCAAATTTTGGGTGAAATAATTTGGACTTCATCTGTAGGACATGGGGCATGGGAAGCATTTCAAAGGGTTTCAACAGGAAAGTGACATGATCAGGATTATGCTTCAGGAAGACTAATCTGCTCACAGGTTGGTGAGAATTGGAAATGGCAAATTCGGGAGGTTGTAACAGCACTCCAGGCCTGAATTTAAAATAGCGAGATTATGAATATCTCTTAACATGGAAAGATGCTTGTAATAAAGTCCTAAGGTTAAGTCAGTTGCAAGTTGATATGTATTATATACATAATCTCATTTTTGCAAATATAAATATACCTACACCTACAAGCTATAACTGCAGAGGAAAAGTCCAAATACACAAACACTGGTTATTTCTTGTTGGTGGGATATTGGATCACTTTTATTTTGTATTTGATTTTGTGTATTTTATATTATTTCCTACAATAAACATTTTGTGTTAAAAAAAATAACAGGAGGAGAGAGGAGCAAGACGGAATCTGCCTCTATCAACCAGAACGTCTGTCAAAGTATTTTCCTAAACAATAGAATCATCTACCTTGGAGCTGGATTGGGCCTCTCCCCTCACTTAATGGCCCAAAGTCGAGGTCATGGTGACCTAAACCAGGGAGGAAGCCACTGGAACGGAAAGGACACGGTATTTTCCTTCCGAGGTTCCTAGGCCAGTCAATCCTGGCACTTGAGAGCTAGACAAGCTAGTTTAGGTGAAGAATGCCAACAGCTGTGAGTCTGGGCTGCAAACTGGACAGGCCACAATACCACTCACAGGCTGAGAAAGCCTTATTGCCAGAAGGGTTTGGGGATTATTAGACCAATCCTACCACTGAGTAGCACTGAAAAACAGGACAGTGAAAGTGAAAGGGCCTGACGGCGTTCGTGCTCGTTAACTCAGGCTGTATCAGTCACCACACACACCTCAACTCCACCCTCCTCGCTGAATCTAATCCAACCACAGCAAATCACGTATCAAGCTCTTACCGTGTACCAGGCACTGTTCTACGGGTGGGAAGCCCAGCAGCGATCAAAGCAGATTCCGTGGGTCAGACCGGTGGCATTTCATGTCCTTGAAGATCCCCGCCATGTCTTTTCCTCTTCCATTCTTCCTGCTCCCTTCCTTCTGGCTTCTTGAATGTAAGCTTCGCGATAGCTGGGATTTGTATTGGCGGTTATCTCAGCTGTGGGCCCAGGACCCAGAACACCTGCTTGGCCCATAGTAACGGCTCCACAAATAGTTGTTGAACCAATGGCCTTCGCATGGGCTGTGTCTCTGACAGAGGTCACGCTTCCACTACCATTTTTGTCAAGCTTATTTCTCTGAACCCCTCAAACATCACTCTCTCTGAGAAGCTTTCTGGAATTTACCAGATTCTTCTGTTAATGATTCTCTTGGTATCCTGTGCTGCTTCTCTTAGCATTTAGTATCACTGTAATTACATAATTACTTAATCTGTCTCTCCTGTGAGTATAGCGATTCCATGAATCCTGGGCCTGGCTGGTCTTATTTACCTCTATATCCCCAGTTCATAGCACAGAACTGGGCCCATGGGAGTCATTCAAAGTTATCAAGTGACTGACTGACTGAAAGAATGCATACAATTTGATGACCACTGAATCCGAGCTGGAAACAGAGTAATCATCATTCCTGTGGTTACTAAGGATGCTCCTGGACAGCTGTTGCCAGGGTGGATCACAGCAACCAGGCTAAGCCCCAGGGCATTTTTTTGCCACCTGGTCCTGTTTCTGAGAGTAAATTCAGGAAACTGGAGGAGGCACTGCAGTCGCTGATTCATTCAACAAATATCTAGGTGTCATTAGATGAGGTACAAAGATGACTAAAACAGTCTCTGCTTTTGAGGGAATTGTCATTTAGTGGGGGTAACGGAACTAACAAGATAAAGGCACTGATATTTTGGAAGCTGTATTAGTTTTCTAGGGTTATCATAACAAAGTTCCGTAAACTGAGTGGCTTAGGAATCTATTGTCTCACAGTCCTGGAGGCTAGAACTCCAAGATCAAGGTGTCAGCAGAGTCATGATCCTTCTAGAAGCACTGGGGAAAGCTCTGTCTCAGGCCTGTCTACTAGCTTTGGGAGTTCCTTGGCTTGTGGCAGCGTGACTCCAGTCTTTGCATGGCGCTATTACTGTGCATGTCTGTGTCCAAATTTTTCCCTTTTTATAAGGACACCAGTCATATTGGATTAGAGCCCAGCCTAATGACTTCATTTTAACTTGATTACCTCTATAAAGAGGCTGTCTCCAAATACAGTGTGAGGTACTGAGGATTAGAACTCCAGCACGACTTTGGGGGAACACAATTCAGCCCAGGACAGAGCCGCTCTGAGAGAGGTCTGCACAGGACCCAGAGTGGCAGCAGGAGGAAATAATCCACTCCCATGGAGATGGGGATGGGGGCTGAGGAAAGGGTGCAGAAAAGGCTTCTCAGAGCCCACGAACCTCAGACTCAATCTTGAAGAAGGAACGAGTATTTTCCAAGTCATGAGGGGTGGAGGTGGGGTGCAGAGAGGGTTGGACAAGGTGGGCAGGAACCAGATGATAAAAGGCTCAGTGTAACCAAAGGGTTGGTCCTGAATGTCCCCCAAGTCCTCCAGCTTTCTAGAATGATCCTTTTGTTCAATATGCAAATGGAAAAAGCTGAAATAGCTATGCCGTGAACAGCAGGAAGCCTGATATCGCTGAGGATTCAGTGTGATTCTGGTGGAGGCGAGACTCTCCTGGGCCACGTGGCACTGCCACTCACCTGTGACTGGGGCTCGGCACTGCTCTCAGGCTCTGCTGCTGCCATCGGTTTCTGCATCCCTCAGTCCTTTCCAGACTCTTCTCTCACGACTGTGGGCATGGCAAGCTTACGCTGCTGGCTGGGGAGAGTAAAAGGACACAGCACAGAATAGGAAACAGCTTATGTGAAACACTGGCCATGGTGGCCCCAGCTTCCCTTGGCCACCTCCACTAGAGGAAAGTTCTTACAAGCCAGCTGTATCTTCTTAGGCTCCTGTCACCCCACCTTCTCTGTCTCACCAGTTAGAATCTTTTAGAAGCTTTGAAAGGGCCAATGCCCAAGACCATCTCACACCACTTAAATCTGCCTCCATGCGAGTGGGGTCAGGCAGGGATATATCTCCAAGCTCCCAGGTCCTTCTAGAGTGACGACAGCACTGGGAAGACCACTCTATGTACAGACCTGGCTCATATCTCCCCTTCCTCATTGTCCTGGCAGCTAAGAAAAGCTCTGGTTCCTGTTACCTTATTCTTATTATGCAGAGCAATTCCTCTGTCTGTCTGATTTGCTCTCACTTACCCAGGCCTAGGCACATTAGGCCAGCTCTTCTCAAAATAATAAATAAATGAGGTCAGTCATGATGTGCTCCTACACGACAGCAACCTTTTCCTCCAAAATGAATCATGTCTCTCCCCTTACAGGGAAAACTATTATACCTCCAAGCTTTTGTATTAAATACCATAGTTCAGTGATTTTAAGACGCAAATATTTTCCACATTTTAACCTATCTGAAAGCATATGTATCTTATCATCAATGGGGTATCATAGTTTATTTGACAATTTTTATTTTCAGTGTTTCAAATAACAATACACCTTACAGTTGTAAGGGGATTTGATTTGATGAGATAGTGTAGCAAGAACCTTTTTATTCCTCTTGCCACAAGGGCTGGTTTTGCCCAGGAGTTTGGACTTTACGTCATAGGTAGTAGTTTTGAGTGAGGGAGTAACATGGCAATGTCTGGCTTTCCAGAACCACTTTGTCACATGCCCGTGGGAGTAAGGCAGGAAGGCTCCTCCACGGAACTGGAAAATCAGGCTTGCCTAGGGGTGAAGGGATCCAAACTTGGTTCCTTGCGAGCAGGAAGGATTTTGATTCCCTGTGCTAAGGCCCTCGTGTCACTGTGGTCCAGGGGCTATCCTTAGGGAAGGCTCATCTGCTCTCTCCTAAGAGACCCTAGGTGGTAGCCTTCACTGCCTGGTGGATGAATTCTCCACCTGCAGGGCTGGCTCTCTCGCCAGACCAGGACTTGACTCTGTGGGTCCTCTCCACCCGGGGTCTTCTTCCCCAAGTATCCTAGCATTCACCAGGCACACACAAGAGACCGAGGTATAAGCCACAGGATCCCATTTGTCAAGGTCCAAAGGGAAATAAAGATGACGGGCAGAGAGCACACTCTGGTAGGGAGATCAGACCATTCCCTCCCTGAAGGCAAATTAGCGGGAAAGCCAAGTTGTCATGAGAAAGCCAGTTGATTCACTTATAAAGAGAAAATCAACTTTCAAGAGTACTGGAAGTTCACACTGGCTGGAGCACCTTGTTCTTTGCGTGTTGAAAAATGAATCCAGAAGCAGTCAAATCATACAGCAGAGACTTCGTGAGCAAGGAATCGGGGCAGGGGTGATGGTTAAGCCACGTCTCGCCGCTGAATTGCTTGCGTTGCTCTCCTCCGCTAGAGGGGTTGCTGTGCCCAGTGAAACTCACTGCTCAGGTCTGCCTGCCAAGCTTGCTTCTTGCCTGGACGCTGAATGGACGGACCTCGCCAGCGTGTGCCCCTGAGACTTGCCATGTTCAGCTTCCAAGGCTGGCCCGTGCCCGCCTCTGACAGCGTGGCCCTCCCACCCCCAGAGGACTTGGGGCTTTGTTTACTCCCTCCTGGTCACAGTCAAGCCCAGCCTCATCTATCCAAGAACACATTTAAGCACAATCTCTTGGATTTTTCCCACAAATGGCTTATCTCCACTTCCGGGTGTGTAGTTCAATATTTAACCCTTCACAAATGTATTTACAGGCTCTTCAGACTCCTGGCTGTCCCTTCCTGGGGACAAGCACCAGGAGGAAATGGCCTTCTTTTTAATAAGGAACTTAATTTCCCTTTTTCACCTCCTGGGTTGGAGTAGCCCACAGAGCTGGATTTCACATGCAGTTGAGAGGAAGACAAGAGCTCGTATCCCAGGGAAGTCTCATAAGTAGCTTCAGGGCAGGGATGGATTTTGCTAGGCCTGCATCACAGGGGTCATCTTATCAGAGCGTTAGCAGCACAGACCCTGAAGCCACACAGAGCTGGGTTCCAATCCTAGCTTTGCCTTAGAGACAGCACTCAACCTCTCTGAGCCTCGTCTTTAAAATGGGATAATAATACCTGTATCTCCTGGAAGGATGAAGTAAAACAATAATGCAGAGTGCTTGGCACACAGTGAGCATTGCTCCTTCCTCTTTGCTTTCTCAGTTTTTCTCATTATTGGAAAGTGTCCCATAAAAACTTTAGACCTCCACAAAAATCTTCTCTTCACCCTCCCTGCACAACCCCACCCATTGCGCAATTCAAAGCAGTGGAAGAAGCCTAGCAGTTAAATTTTCTTCTTCTCTTGTCTTTTTTCAACAATGTCTTATACCCACCCTAATATTCACATCTGTGTGTTTACTTCTAAGATTTACTTGAAAATAATAGGATGAGGAAGTGGGGAAATGGAGAGTATAGAGGAAAGATGATGGGCCATGAGTTGATAGTTGTTAAAGCTGCATAGTGTGTACAAGGGAACTCATATACCATTCTCTGTACTTTTGTGTATATTGATATTTGAAATTTTCCATATTAAAACCTATTTTTGAAAGAAAAAGTCATATTGATGAGTTTCTATTTGCCAGACACTGGTTGAGGAGAGAGGGTTTGAAAGAAGAATAAATTCAGACCCTACCCCTGAGAAATTCACAGACTGGTGGAAGAAGACAGTGCAGAGAAAGATATGCCTGAATGGACATCATTTCCATCATGACCCAGTTCATACGTCCAGGAGCCACTTCATCCTTCTCTCTTCCAAGCTGTGTTAGGTGCCTTCCTCTGAGCTATGTCTTCCTGAGCCTTTATAATGCTGAATAGAGTGATTATATTTGGGTGGGGTGGAGAAGGGAGGAGTCATCCCTGAAAACCTTGTAAAATGCTAAGCTCCCATAATTCAGGACCAATCCTGACAGAATGGCACGTATGTCCACCTACCAAGCAATGGTGGCGCCCCCGTGTGGCAAAAGTGTGAACGTTATCTGCAAATGACCAGGTTCACCTGCGTTCAACTTAAGCAACTCAACCGATTTACAAGTTCAGAAGCTTCTCATTTCTTCAATATTTGCACATAAATGAGACTTAACATAGTTCTACCACACCCCTTCAAATCTGTGGCATAATTTAAAATTGCCTGATTCCTGAATTGTAATTATCTACAATACAGGGTTCTCTTCCTTACCTCTTTTTTCCCAGCTGAGTAGGAGGGAGAGAGGAAGGAAGGAAGGAAGGAAGGAAGGAAGGGAGCAAGAGAAGGAAGGGGGACTTCCCTGGTGACGCAGTGGTTAAGAATCCGCCTGCCAATGCAGGGGATCCCTGGATCAGGAAGATCCCACATACCGCGGAGCTATGAAGCCCGTGAGCCACAACTACTAAAGCCCCCATGCCTAGAGCCCATGTTCCGCAGCAAGAGAAGCCACCCCAATGAGAAGCCCACGCATCGCAACGAAGAGCAGCCCCCGCTCGCGGCAACTAGAGAAAGCCCGCGCACAACAACGAAGACCCAATGCAGCCAAAAATAAATAAATAGAAATAAATAAATCTATAAAAAATTATTTAAAAAAAAGAAAAGAAGGGAGGGTAAGATAAGACAGAAAAACGGTCTTCTCTTCTTCTTCTCCCTTCTCCATCCCCCAATGAAGAGGCATATCATGAGAATTTGACATAAGAGATCATCTTTTCTGTGCTGAGCAGTAATTGACTTATAAGTGATGTTATACCCTGATGCTGTCTAGCTCCCTCATCTTGGGCTTGTCATTTCTCCTTCCAAAACCTTTATTCCCCCATCTCTCATGTAGGAAGAACAGTACCAACCAGACCTCTGAGGGGTCATAGAAGGGTCACATTCGATAATGCAGGAGAAAGCCCTTTGAATGCTGTAAAGCTGCAGAGTCATGTTAGGGGCATTGTGACCGGCTGACACAGGGCACCCACAGCCTGGTACTTCCAAGTGACTCACCAACCTCTTACATGAACCCCTCTCACTAGGAGGCCCTGAGGGTAGCTGAGCTAATGTTTGCAAACCACTTTAAAGAAGAGAAGGGCTTTAAAACTGCTTGGATCACTTCCAGTTAGATGACCTCTTTACAAGAGTACAAAGAAAAGCAAATGTGGACTTTTCTCTTCCTTTTAATTTTCTTTCAAAACGGGAGACAACTAACTCCATCATTAGTGCACATCACTGTGTTTGAATTAGCCAAGCGAGGGCAGAAGAGTTTGGGGGGTGACAGGCTTATTAAAAATATCATTATTGTTATTTTTTAATGGAGAGAGCAATGTGTGCTTATTTTTTAAGTGTAAATGATATAGAAGTATAGAAAGTAAAGGGGAAAAGCCCAACTCTTCTGAATATCACCTCCACCCCTTCCCAGAATTGGCCACTGTTAAGACAGGTGTAAGAGCTTTCTGTGCATACGGTCCTGCAATTCTCTTTCTTCACTTAACCATAAACAGTAGGTTGTGTTTTTTTTTTACAAGGATGGAAGTTTTAAAAGAAATTTAGAAGGCAGTATAAACGTTTTACCAAGGTGACTGCTTATTCAAATCTGTTTCTTAAGCCAAAACCCAGACTTGGAACGTTACCCCAGCATCTGAGGGGAAGGATGTCCTCTGCACACCTTTGTCGCGTGTTCGTCCTCCCAAACTAGAACGTGAGCTTCCCAGAACCCAGCACCATGCCCGGCACAAATCAGTGTTTGCCGAGTGAATACATGAATGACCTTGATTCTGCAGAATTAATCTCCGCTGGGCCCCTCTGTGCTTCACAGCATCTTGCTTTCCCAGCACTTTCACACTTTGGGTCATTGTGGCCTCACAACAGCGCTCTAATGTGTGTTGCACTTCCTATTTCATTTTATGGTTATTTTATAGCGGGGGAAACAGTCCCAGTGAAGTCACAGAGCTGGGCCTAGAACCCTGGTGTGTTCTTTTGCACCCACTCTTTGTATTCACCAATGCCTGCCTCTACTGTGTACAATGGTCAGAGGATAACAGAATCAGTTGAATGTCTACATAGCTGAAAGCTTGCTTTGAGGTGGTGAGGGTTAATCCTCTTCAGTCTGTGAGCTAGGAAGGCTAATTTATGTTGGGTGCACTAAACTTTATGAAGGCCTCTGGTTTGCAAATCCATCTTCCGCCATCTGCTGGATGAAAGCAGCATTTCAGTACTGCCGCTCATCAGCCATGGTAACAGTTACCGTCTGTTAAGGTACTACTTAGTGGCATGCAATTAACACGTATAATTTCTTTTACTCCTCCAAGCAACCCTATAAGGTAGGTCCAATCTTATCCCCATTTTCAGATGAGGCAACTGAGGTTCACGTGGTTAGGTAACCCACCCTATGTGTACTAGTTTCCTAGGGTTGCTGTAACAAATTACTGTAAACCTGGTGGCTTAAAACAATAGGAATTGGGCTTCCCTGGTGGTGCAGTGGTTGAAAGTCCGCCTCCTGATGCAGGGAACGCGGGTTCGTGCCCCGGTCCGGGAAGATCCCACATGCCGCGGAGCAGCTGGGCCCGTGAGCCGTGGCCGCTGAGCCTGCGCGTCCGGAGCCTGTGCTCCGCAATGGGAGAGGCCACAACAGTGAGAGGCCCGCGTACCGCAAAAAAAAAAAAAAAAAAAAAACCATAGGAATTTATTCTCTCAATTATGAAGGTCAGAAGTCTGAAATCAAGGCGTCAACAGGGGCTTCTTCCAAAAGCTCCAGGGAAGGATTTTTCCTGGCTCTCCCAGCTTCTGGGGCTCCAGGCATTCCTTGGCTTGTGGCTGCATCGCTCCAATCCCTGCATCCATCTTCACACAGCCTTCTCTTCCTTCTCCCTGTGTGTCTTTCCTCTGTGTTTCTCCTACAAGGACATTTGTCATCTAATTTAGAGCCCACCAAGATAATTCAGGTGATCTCTTCTCAAGATCCTTAACTGAATTACGTCTACAAAAACCCTTTTCCCAAATAAGGTCACACTCACAAGTTCCTAGGGTAAGAAGGTGAGCATATCTTTTGGGGGTTGGGGGAGCAACCAGTTAACCCAGTACCCTATGTTCTTTAGTTGACATGTTGCAGAGTCTATGCTCTTAATCAGTTAGGTGGGATCGAGACAGCTGCTAGCAACCCTCCTCTCTGTGTCTCCTCTACCCCTCAATCCTTCCCATTGTAGGTCCACCCCTTCTCTCTTTTCAATTAAAGGACAGGCCAAAAAAAAAAGGCTTGCACCCTGAGCCTCCCTGCTCTTGATCATTGCATAGGGTGACCACATGATTTACTATCCAAATGAGGACACATTTGAGGATCAAAGAGTAAAAGTGAGTGTTAACAATGATCCTGCGATGACAGGCACATCAGGACTGTGAGGGCAAAGCTAGATGCAGAGGGTCCCTGCCAGGGCCTCCCCAGGGTGGGCCTCTCCTGCTGGCTTTCCCAAGACTCCATGCCTCCCTTTTCTTTTGCACCCGAAGTCAACATCCTCTGCCAGGCACCTCCACCTGGCAGGTGATCAGGAGACTCTGAGGCCCAGCAGACACCTACTAAACGAGTGCTGAATTCTTTTTTAAAATATTTGTTGAACATGGACTTTGTGCTGCTAATCATTGGCACGAAATCCCTGCCCTCAAGGAGTTTATAAACTAGCAAGGGAGTGGCTGACAGCAGAAGTGCACTAACTTCACCGGCTGCCGCCTAAGGGGGACGTTGCACGTGGGAAAGGCTCAGTGGGGCAAAGGGGAAGGAAAATGCCCCGGCAGGGCTGACCCAGGTGCTCTAGCCCACCATCTCACACAGCCCTCACATTCCTGTAAGGAACGCATGGATCCATGGTCTATTATCAAAAATCCCTGGGGCCAATGTATTCTGGAATTCAGATATTTCTCGATTTCAGCGCAAAAGTGTGTTGTAACCATTTTCTATTCTGTACCTGATGGTCTGGGGCTATACTCCCCCCCAGAGTGAATATATTCACAATATACAGCAAAACATGTATATTCACATTAAATAAAACAAACACAGACTGTAAAAAGTTTCATGTCAGTTCAAGGTAGGATTTTATGGCAAATTAATTCAGATCAATTAGATTTCACTGCTAAATGAGTTAAGGAAAAAAATGTCCATTTTTATAGTTTGGGGATTTGGGGATTGGAGATAAGAGATTGTAGGGCCGTAGTATTTGCTCCAATGTGAAGACAAAGAAACTGAGGCTCAGAAAAGTTATGAAACTTGCCCAAGACACACAGTAAGTGGTGCAGCTGGAATCGAACGTTCATCTGTCTCCTGGCTCACCTGCAGTATCACTCTGTTTTGACTTTTTTTGATTCAGGTAAGGGAGTGAAGCCCGATCATAAGCAATATCATGATTTCTGAGATAACATTGGCTGCTCTGTCCTGCTTGTCTTTGTAGAAACACTTGAACCAAAGCTTTAAGTCATATAAACATGCATGATCTTTTTGTCTGCCCATGTTTGTAGCGTGCCATTCTTGAACCATCTGTAGTGTGAATGATTCTGTGGTTTCAGGCACGGGGGTGCAGTTCCTACTCATGAACTTGGAAGGGGCTTTAATTAAAAAGTGATGCAGGTGACAATGCAGGCAGAGTTGCTTAGACAACAAAACCAGACAGCTCCTTTTTGTTCACCTACTTCAAACACATAGGACTACTTAATTTTATAAAAAGAAAATAAAGTCCCAGGGAGAGTAGTAATCATTCCTAACAGCACCTTTAAAAGAAATGGTCTGATTAGTAGAAAACACCCAACCCACGAATAATTTAAAATGCTTGCTTCCTCAACCATAGTGCGAGATCAGATTCCCTGACCTGGCAGTCCCAACACACACACACACACACACACACACACAGATGATAAACATCCTATGGACGGTGAAGCTTGGTTGAATTTGTTCTTCTCATCCCCTCTGTTGGGCGGTGGAGTGCTAAACTCCACTGGATGTATAGTTAAGCCTTTCAGCCTCTCCTCACGACTAGGTTTTCACCATTGTTTTGTCTCTTGACACAAAAGTTGACATGCCCAGAAAATTCCCTTAACAGGTCAGTTTTGTGTTCCTCACACTTCTGCAACAAGGAAAGAAATAACAACTTACTTAAAACAATCCAGAGTTTTCCATTCAAGTTGCAACAATGACAGCATGATGATTCCTAACTTTATTGAGAGGCTACAATGACCCAGGGGACACAGCATGCTGTGCGATTTATCTCGGGAGAAATGAAAGCCATCAAATTACAGCTTTCAGGACCGTATTGTATGCAAATACCAATAAATACTTACATAGCATTGTCATGTGCCAGGCACTGTTCTAAGTGCATTATATGTAATCCTCTCACTGTAACCCATACAACAACCCTATATGGTAGATACCTATGTTATGCCATTTTACAGATGGGGAAACTAAGACCCAGAGAGGCTAAGTAACTTGTCAAGGTCACACAACTAAAAAGTAGTGTAGGTGGAATTATGATTGAGACACTCATGTCCTAAAGTTCATGTTTTTCCTGTTACTGTGAAAACGTTATTTCTCTAGGGATGAGGTCTATGTCTTATTGTCCCTGCATCCCAGCTCTCAGCATTGTACCTGGCAGAAATACATGCTTAATACATGTTCAAAGAGGAGGTAAAACATGGGGGTATGGGAGGGAAGGAGGATACCTGTTTCAGAGATATACCTGCACAGTGCTCCCCATGGAAATGAAGGTCCGGGGCCCATTAGTAATCAATGAGAGAGAAGAGCTGATGGATAGATCTTCGGGGGTTTGCTTTTATGAGCTGTCTGCTGCAACCCCATAAAGGGAGTACCCTTTGCAACTTTACCAACGGCCAAAGGACAGAGCCTATCAGAATATGCTCATGATCCCAACAGCAGGATTAAAGGGCTCTCCACGGACAGGGGTGCAATATGGGGAGCACAGAAGCATAGCTAGGTAGGGAACAATCATTCTGCTGGGTCCATTCTCTAAATAACAGTACTTTCTAATATTTGTAAGGAAATATTTAGATCTGAGATTGTGAAGACTACGTTGATGCAGAGCAAAAGCCAAACTGTGCAGAGAACCGGCCCTCTATTTCCTGAGGTTTCCAGAATATCAGTCATACCTTATTAATGTAGGTAGCATGTTTTAGAGGAGTTATTTGTTTATATCTATCTCTCCTGCTAGCCCAAGTGTTCCTGAGGTGGAAGGACCTTGTTACTCATCCTTAGTATGGTGTGAGTGGTTAAACATGTGACTTGGGGAGTCAGATTACCTGAGATAACATTAAGGCTTCCTCATTTACTGTGTGGCATTTGGCAAGTTACCTAACCTTTCTGAGCCTCTCTTTTCTTATTTGTTAAATAGGAAATAATGTTTTCCATAAGGGAACTTCACCAGCTTCTGAGCAAAGATCTCTGGCTGCCTGGGGAAAGTCTTACTGGGGGGAAAGGAAAAAGAATGACATTAAAGTGGGGTTCTGCATGCATTACTTCATGAAACCTTGATGATTAAGTGAGAGATTTATGTAAATTGCTTAGCACAGCGCTTGGCTCATACTGCATGTGACAAAGACTGCTTCCTAGTACCTACACTCCCCTTCTTTCTTTTTTTTTTTTTTTGAGGTACACAGGCCTCTCACTGTTGTGGCCTCTCCCGTTGCGGAGCACAGGCTCCGGACGCGCAGGCTCAGCGGCCATGGCTCACAGGTCCCAGCCACTCCGCGGCATGTGGGATCTTCCCGGACCGGGGCACGAACCCGTGTCCCCCGCATCTGCAGGCAGACTCTCAACCACTGCGTCACCAGGGAAGCCCCCCCTTCCTTTTTTAGTAATAGTATCACCAAAGTTTTAGTGGGGTGTGTGCCTGGTTTCAGAAAGAAGGCTCTGGAGAACCGTGAAGAAATGGTGGGGTGTGTGTGGCTAGGGGCAGGTGTCCACTTGGCCATGGCCAAGGTAAAGGTGAGAGGAATACTGAGCACCCTGTCAGTGGTGGAAAGGAGTGGTGAGCACTAGGGTGTTTCTGGGGCAGAGTCAGCCAGATTTTATGAATGACACAGGGAGAGAAGAAGGCAGGTGGCAGGGAGGGGAAGAGACCAGAGGGCACCCAGGTTCGCAGCATGATGACTAAGTGTGGGGACTTAGTAATTAATAAGTCACTGAGCTAGAGAATGGAGGAGGAGGAATAGGTTTGGGAGGCAGGTGATGAGTGCAGTTAAGGACACACTGGGCAGAGGGGCAGAGGGGATGTCCCATCCAGAGGTCCAGCCAAGTTCCTTTGTTCGCCGCCTCTGTGGAACGGCCTTTCATCATCAATATGAATCCTTAAAAAGAGAGTGGCATGGCCATATATACACTACCAAATGTAAAATAGATGGCTAGTGGGAAGCAGCCACACAGCACAGGGAGATCAGCTCGGTGCTTTGTGACCACCTAGAGGGGTGGGATAGGGAGGGTGGCAGGGAGACACAAGAGGGAGGGGATATGCGGATATATGTATACGTATAGCTGATTCACTTTGTTATAAAGCAGAAACTAACACACCATTGTAAAGCAATAAAGATGTTTTTAAAAAAAAAAAGGGTTTTGCAAAGATCACGCAAATGTTCTGTGCCTGGAAGATCAAAATAACCTGCAGAGGGAGCAACTTTCACACACACACACACACACACACACACACACACACACACACACAGCGTACAGTCAGCCCTCAGGTGGCTCCCCCTGCCCCTCCAGGTCTGCTTTCCAAGCCTGCAGCTCAGCCTGGTCTTGCCCCACACCGGGGTCCCTGGCTGGGATACAAAACATGTGTATCCACAGCACAGAAAGACCATATCTACCCCGTCAGCGATGGTTTCTGCGGAACATTTCGTCACAGTGTGCAAATTTTTGTTTTACTGCAGAGTCGTTTCCGTGAAAATAGCCAACGTGATCATGTTGAATTGCACAGCTAACCTGGAGCTCTCTCCATTGCAGTCCTGCTCCCTGCAGACATTTCCCTGCAATTCTATTTTGCACCAACTCTATGCAGGCTCTTACAAGTCTTGTAAAACTACAAAGGGCCTGAAGCAAGTGTGCTACCCAATCCCCTGACCTCAGACCAGGGAGGTCAAACAGCAAGGATGGATGATCTTTTTTCTCAGCAGGGAGTTTTAAGAGGTCAAATCACCACCTTGAAGACCCAGCCCAGTATTTAATGAATGCTTGTTAGTGTCTGTCACTAAATAAAATATTGTGTATGTATTGTCATATTTAATCCTTAGACCTAAAGAACAAGGCAGGTAAGATGAGGCTCAGAGAGGGTGAGGAACTTTCCTAAAGCTGTACAGCTAATAAATGGTAGAGGTGGGATTCCACTCAAACCTGTCTCACACCAGTTCTCAATGCCTAACCACTGGGATGAACTGCCCTCCACCATCAGTCCAGGGCTTCATTCTCCTGGTGATAGGACCACAGTTAGCATTGCTGTCATTTACTTCCAGGTCCTCTAGCTCAGTTTGCCCTATTTTCCATGTGTTGTTCTTCACATTTGGACTGGTTTACTGAAAGGGATGTGTGTGGCTTCCTACCATCCACCAAGTGTTAGAAAAGGAAAGGTCTTGGCCATAAGGAAACTCAGAAATGGTATCTCTGACTCTACTTGCTCTCCTAGAAGTGATGAGTGGGGTAGACAGTAGTGACCTGCTGGCTCTGTGAGAGTGGCCGCTTGGTGAGCTCTTTGTGCAGGTGACCATCATACCTAGCTCAGGGCATAATGGTCTTAAGATAGAAAAGCTATCTATTTGGGTCCACATCAGTGTACTTTTTATAAAGCAAATCTGGGCTATGAATGTTTAGAGTTCTGAGGTAAAACAAATGAGACAGGATGGACATGTTTAGAAGAGACTTTGATAGTTCTGTCTTCTCTCTGAATCGTTTGTTTCCTCTGAGTTGCCCTCTCGTTTTCTCTTTGTTTGCCTGCATCACCATCTTTCCCGGTAGACGCTGAGTTGTCAGAATGGGACAGGCTAAGTTGCAGTGCTTATAGGGTTGCAGAGGTAGAGGAAGAGCGAGTGTCGAGGTAGCACTCCGGCTTTAAATGCTTCAGCCCAGAAGCAGCACACGTCACTTCTGATCAAATTTCACTGCTGAGAGCTAGTTCCAGGACTGGGGAAAGCGATCTCTCCCTGTGCCCAGGCAGGAGAGGAGAAAGGGACCTGGGGAGCACTGGTGATCTCTATCATTGAGACTTTCCTTTGATGTCTACTGATAGTTGTTGACGTGATTAGGGACAAGGAGAGTTCTGGTAAGATGTCATGGTAATGGTGCAGGGTTGTTTGTGAAGTGTTTTTTTTTTTTTTTTTTAATTTTGTCAAGGTGTGATTTATACATCATAAAATTCACCCACTTTCAGTGTACAATTCAATGATTTTTAGTACATTTACCACTTTGTGCAACCAGGTAGTATCGCAGTTTTTTTTTTGTTTTTTTTTTGTTTTTTTTTTTTTGCGGTATGAGGGCCTCTCACTGCTGTGGCCTCTCCCGCTGCGGAGCACAGGCTCCGGACGCGCAGGCTCAGCGGCCATGGCTTACGGGCCCAGCCGCTCCGCGGCATGTGGGATCCTCCCGGATCGGGGCACGAACCCACGTCCCCTGCATCGGCAGGCGGACTCCCAACCACTGCGCCACCAGAGAAGCCCAGTATAGCAGTTTTTTAATCTCCTTGAATCCCACCAGTAAAACATTCACAGCCACTAGGTTAGCAAAACCAAAAACCCATGGACCCAAACCTGGCAAGCAGTGTTTCCTTGAACTTGAGTCAGTAGGAACAAGCTGCCAATAATTGCATGGCCCACCTGATATCAGAAACTGCAGAAGAAAGAAGAGGAAAGGTAAAGGGGCTTCTGATGCCCCTAAGAATTGGAGGACCCCCCCCCCCAAACACCAAAGAAACTCACTGGAAAGTTCCGCAGGTGTTGGGCTGCACCTGGCAGGCCTACAAGGCCTGTGCTGGCCAGTTTCAAGACCAAAGAAAGAGCCCGGAGTCAGCGGCAGACACATCGATGGTTTAATGAATGGGGGAGCTTACCCATCTGTAGCAAGGTCCTGGAGAGACACCCCACCTTGTACGGCACACGGCGGACAGGACATGATGGCAGTCTGCTCCCAGGGGGGAGGAGCGATTACCAATTATAGGGGAATTGATGTCAGGTGGGCTCATTAGTTACCAGGGAAACCAGCAGAGGGGCACACCCCTCACCACACCTTTGACAAGAACAGTCCCTAGCTGGGGCCTGGGGTAAGTATGCAGGAAGGTCAGTCATGTGCGTAGGTGTAGGTGAAGCGGGCACTGGTTGGGCAGGGGATGTACAGAGAGCAAGAGAACAGCCATCTGGAGTGGCCTGACCATACAGTGGGCCATTTAGAGAATGGAGGCAAAGCTGGGGTCTGGTTCAGGGGAGGTTCTAATGCACACATGAGTACAGGATGACTATGGGAAGATCTGATCATGCTGGTGGGGTCCAGGGGTCCCAGAGTCCAGAGGTCCAGACCCTATGAATTCTTAAAGCCAACAAGCCAAAGCACTCTTCCAGGACGAAGCCCCACCCTGAGGAGAAAATGCTGAGAGTGTCATCCAAACTGAGTAAGTCAGGGCAAACAGGCAAAGAAAAGTGATGATAAAATAAAGGGTGGGGGCTTCCCTGGTGACGCAGTGGTTGGGAGTCCGCCTGCCGATGCAGGGGACGTGGGTTCGTGCCCCGATCCGGGAGGATCCCACATGCCGCGGAGCGGCTGGGCCCGTGAGCCATGGCCGCTGAGCCTGCGCGTCCGGAGCCTGTGCTCCGCAATGGGAGAGGCCACAACAGTGGGAGGCCCGCGTACCCTCCCCCCGCAAAAAATAAATAAAAATAAATAAATAAATAAAGGGTGGGGAGGTGAGCAGGGAAGAGGAACTCAGAACGTACAAGGTCATATTTATGACCTTGACTTCATGAAATCAACAGAAAGGGATGCTATAGACTGTGAAACTAGAAAAAGCTCTCTTGTTTTTAACTCCTGAAAGTAGAGGGGAAACTCCTTTCCCTAAAAAAATGAGCCACAGGAAAGGACTGTAGTCAAATACCAAAAACATTATTATAAGGAAGAAAGAGAGTAAGAAGCAGAATAATACAACCATGAGAATGAAAAAATACCAAAAAACATGCCACAAAAAAGATGAAAATTGTGATCTAATATTTCAAGATGAGCTTAAAAAATAAGAAAATAATAGAAACTATGAAAGACAACATAAATCAGAATGAGAAAAAAAGTAGGATGATTTAGGAAAAGGAAGATTTGAAAAGAGAAAGAATTCAAAAAAGAATTGGAGATAAAAGAAAAATCATTTCAGAAATAAAGGCTAAACTAGAAGGACAAGAATAAACAAACCAAATGAAAAGTTCCTTGAGAGAAATAGAAATGGAAAATGGAAAAAGTTTTTAAAACCAAAAAGGAAAAAAAAAGAGATAAAAAGGGCTTGAGGGAAAGTAACAAGCAGAGAAAACAAGCAAAGAATATGCAACGTACCTATTAGAGTCCCCAGAGAAGAAAACAAAAGAATGAGACAAAAAAAATTATTAAAAACTAAAATACAAAAAGAACTTGAAATTTAAAAAAAAAAACACCTTAAACCACATATTGAAAACCAAAAGAACCTACTATATAGCACAGGGGACTATAGTTAATATCTTGTAATAACCTATAATGGAAAAGAATCTGAAAAATTATATATATAATATATATACTATATATTAATGTACAGTATAAAATTTTTATTATATATAATATATATAGATATTGAATCACTTTGCTGTACACCTGAAACTAACAGAACATTGTAAATCAAATATACTTCAACTTAAAAAGACTTTTTGGGGCTTCCCTGGTGGCGTGGTGGTTGAGAGTCCGCCTGCCGATGCAGGGGACACAGGTTCGTGCCCCGGTCCGGGAGGATTCCACATGCTGCGGAGCGGCTGGGCCCGTGAGCCATGGCCGCTGGGCCTGCGCGTCCGGAGCCTGTGCTCTGCGATGGGGGAGGCCACAGCAGTGAGAGGCCCGCGTAGCACAAAAAAAAAAAAAAAGAAAGAAAAAAAAAAAAGACTTTTAAATTTTTAAATTAAAAAAAGCACACATATTGAACAGACACGCTGCATAAATTGGAAAAATCAGCCCTCAATAGCTCCACACTGAAACTACTGAATTTTAGAGAAAAATCTTAACAATCCTTTTTGCAGCCAGACAAACAGAACAAGTATTTTATAAGAGAAAGAAAATCAGATTGTCGTTAGACTTCCAACATCAATGCTTCATTCCAGAAATCAATGGAGTAACTTATTTAGGAGATTCAAAGAACATGTGAGTCAAGAATTTAAAATCCAGCCAAATTGATCTTCAAATATAAAGTCAGCAAACATCCTGTTCTGAACACACAAGAACCTGGGAGGCAGTAGTACTTCTAGGAGTCTTTTCCGAGGAATCAAAGAATGCAACCAAAACGGCTGAAGAGACAACGGCATAAGAACTGCTCAAGTAGGCCAGATAACAAAGGAAGATTAATGATAGAATTAAAATACATCATTTGGCAACCCAGATGAATTAATAGATTTGTTTGTTCAATGATCATCAGTGGCTGCTAACATCACAAAAAGAGAGACAAAGATAAATTTGTCACCAGAGAAGCCACCAGGGAAGCCCCTATATATACTTTTTCACATTCTTTTCCTTTATAGGTTATTACGAGATATTGAATATAGTTCCCTGTGCTATATAGTAGGTTCTTGTTGTTTATCTATTTTATATATAGTAGTGTGTATCTGTTAATCCCAAACTCCTAATTTATCCCTCCCTCTCCCTCCAGATTATTCCATATTTTTAAAGAGAGAAAGACAGTGCACACATGATTGAGAGAGAGAGATTAGGAGATTATGGGAATAAAAAGTGAACTGGGGGGCTTCCCTGGTGGCACAGTGGTTAAGAATCTACCTGCCAATGCAGGGTACACGGGTTCGAGCCCTGGTTGGGGAAGATCCCACATGCCGTGGAGCAACTAAGCCCGTGCGCCACAACTACTGAGCCTGTGCTCTAGAGCCCGCGAGCCACAACTACTGAGCCCATGAGCCACAACTACTGAAGCGCACATGCCTAGTGCCTGTGCTCCACAACAAGAGAAGCCACCGCAATGAGAAGCCCGCGCACGGCAACAAAGAGTAGCCCCTACTCGCCGCATCTAGAGAAAGCCCGCACGCAGCAATGAAGACCCAACACAGCCAAAAATTAATTAATTTTTTTTTTTTAAAGTGTATTGGAAGTTCTGGGTGTGGTTTCTACTGACCTGGGGGCTCACTATAAAGTTATTTGCTTCAGCCATTTGATGGCAAACTCCTAATATCAGTACCTTTCAGTCTTTTAAGTTGGTCAGGTTATATTCCCCAGAATAGATTCTTCCTATTACTAGACATAGATGGTAAAGGCCTGGCGACCAGCTTCCTGGGAGCTGCATGAGGAATTGTGGGGTGAGGGCCTCAGCATTTCATGGTTAGGGTACCACCATCCTCACCTGTGCCTGGGGTCTCTCCATCCAGAGACCCTATGTTTTTCCTCCTCCAGAAAATAAACCTCTAACCTTCTGCTTGGAGAGGGAAGCAGGAGTCATCCAGCAGTCCTGGGTAGAGGACGGGACCTACAGGTCTAACTACTTTTGAAACAGCCGCCAAAAAACACTCCTTACTGTAACACCTATTTTATACTATTTCTTGATATTCCAGGAACCAAAACTTCCTGAACCTTTTCAAGATTCTGCAGTGAAAATAAAGTTGGTTCTCAGCTGTCAACAAAAAATGAATCAATAGTCCATCTAACAAAGAAGTGGAAAATTTATTTGAGCCAACCTGAGGATTAGAACCTGGGAGACAGTCTTTCAGAAAGCTCTGAAGACTGCTCTGCCTGCTAGAGGTCAAAGCCCAGTTACACACGTTTTTGAGACAAAGGATTATACATCAAATAATGTACTGACAGTTTACACAATCCAGATCTACACGAAACAGTAGTGGATCACTGTGACCCCTTATAGGATTGAGGGAAGGTTATCTCCTAATAAGGTCTAGTTAATGCAGATGCACAATACACACTAAAGGGGAGATAGGAGGCCCAAATGGGCAGAGAAAATTTTTAGGCTTAAATTTTTTTGTCTTGCCATAAAATTTTGGCCCGATGAATTTTATTTCATCACAGCTTTCCCCATTGCCAGTTTAGAATTCTACGTCAGTGAATCTGTTGAGCCATTTACCTCTCATTCATCTGTGTTCCCTTCTTTTACTCTCCTGGCCATGCGAGTCTACAGAAAACACACACATACACACACACACACACACGACATTTTTAGCTGGGTTCTGGGAGAGAACAAAAAATGAAATGTGTATACCAACTTACTCACCCTTTACCCATTTCTTTATTCTTTAATTCAAAAACAATAATATAAATACAGAAAAGTACATACAAATATGTATAGTTTAATGAATAATTATAAAACAGGTCCATGTGACCACTACGCAGGCCAAAAACAGAACACTGCCAGCACCAAGGAACCTCGGTGAGCCCCATCAGATCCCAGCCCCGTCGCCACCAGGGGCAACCTCCATCCTGACTTTTTAAAAAATCCTTCACTTGCTCTTCATTTATTTTTCACTTTTCTCTACAGTAGCCATCTCTATACCATATAATTTAGTTTTGCCTGTTTAGGAGCTTCTTTTGATGGGAAACGTACTATCGTATTCTTCTGTGTCTTGCCTCTTTCCTTCAACGTTACGTTTGTGAGATGTATCCATGTTGCATGGAGCTCTGACGTATTCATTTTCTTTGCTGTTATTCCATGATGAATGCACGGTAGCTTTGTTTTCACATTTTATTTTGTATGGACACTGGACTGTTTACAGTTTGGGTCTATGATGCATAATTGTGCTGCACACATTCTTGGACTTGTATTCTTGCAGATTTACACAAATTTCTCTAGCTACATGCCTAAAAGTGAAACTGCATACGATAAGATATGTGAATCTTCAACTTAACTAAAAATCCCCAAGGTGTCTTCCAAAGCAGGCGACCTCACTGTACAATTGGAGAGGGCGTCACCGCCCCAAGTGTCCTATGCAGATGGACACTCTTAAATGTAAGATGAGTTGGCGACTTTTGGGCTCTGTCAATTTGTTCTCCCACCAGAAGCTTTTCAGAATTATTCCTATTGTTCCATGTCTTGCCAGCTCTTGGAATTTTCAGACTTTAAAATTTTTGTGAATCTGGTGAGTGTATAATTATGTTTCATTGCACTTCCATGGTTACAAGTAAGACTGAGCACATCTTATGTTTATTGGACTTTGGATTCCTGATCCTCCCTTTTTTAACATTATTTTGAAAATATGCATTTGTTTCTGTAATCTAAACCACGTAGTTAAAACCTTATATATTTGACACAGTGTGTTACCCCTGTAATGACTCGGGGTGGGGCGAGTTTACTGTTTCTATGCCAATATGTTAAATTCTGAATAATGCCAACTCAACATAGTGCGGTTGGAGTCTTTGTCCAGCATTGACAGCACAGCTAACACTTTTATGTTTACCTATAAAAATACAACTAACTCCATCCTTTTAACTCACAGAAATCTGATTTCTTTACCACTTTGCTCCTTAAAGTGATTTGTAAAAGGTTTTCTGGGACGTTTTGTGATCAAATGGTCTCTGACGTTGCTCGTCCTTCTTGGCTGTTCTGTAACATTTGACGCTTTATGCCTCCCTCCTTCTCTCTATTGGTTTCCCTCCTATCTGGAGACTCTTTCTCTTTTTCCTCTCCCATCTCTTCTTTCTAACATCCAATCAATGTTGGCGTTTTCCAGTGCTATGTCTTTAGACCTCTCATCTCTAGTAAATATCATTAGCCCCACAAGCCAACTCTAGTCCCTGGGAAAATTCCCTAGCCCCATCCCACATTCAAGGGGATGAGCCTTTAACAGGTGTGTTTGTATTGCCTTCCCTCCCTTAGCTGATTGGCCCAGGGTGGACAACAGACCAAAGATGGGTCAATCAGATTCCTGCTCCCCCAAATTAGGGACTGAGACCCAACTCTGAACTCTGGCTGGAATTGTGACATGAGAACCTCAGAGCCAGAGGCAGCCTCATTCTAACAAGTGGGCGAAGAAGTGAAGACAGCTGTCAGGGAGAGGACAGAACAAAGCACACAAGCACAGAGTAGCAGAGACAGAGACAGTGAGAATTCCTCACATGATGTTTTGGTTCCAGGCCCATTCTCACCCTTAGGTGAGACAGTCACAGCTCATCCTTATTTCAAGTCCCCTCACTGTGTTCAGGCTTACTTAGCACGTTCACTGTATTCACAACTTAAGTCCCAACCAACCTCTTCTCTTCTACCTCTACCCACTTATCCTGGATGATTTTATTCCCACTGGAATTTATCCCAGAGCCCTATCCTACCCAGCTGAAAGTCCCCATTGCTTTGTATTTCTTTTTTTTTTTTTTTTTTTCGGTATGTGGGCCTCTCACCGCTGTGGCCTCTCCCCTTGCGGAGCACAGGGTCCGGATGCGCAGGCTCAGCGGCCATGGCCCATGGGCCCAGCCGCTCCGCGGTATGTGGGATCTTCCCGGACGGGGGCACGAACCCGTGTCCCCTGCATCGGCAGGCGGACTCTCAATCACTGCACCACCAGGGAAGCCCTGCTTTGTATTTCTTGAGGAGAGAACTCCATAGCTCAGGAGAAATTCTCGATGGTGTGCCTGGTTGGTTCCCGCCACCCTGGGCTTGAGGCTTTTCTGCCATGGCTTTCAAACAGGAAACCATCTGCTCCTTGTCTTTCCTCTAGGCCCTGCCATCCTTCCCCAGCTTGGCAGCTTTACTTCAGTGCTTCTGCTGATGCCCCTTGTCCAGAACTCCTTTTTCTCTAAGCCTGGCTAGTATGACTTAGCACCTGCCTGCTCTCCCCAAGAACAGCCACATTCTTAGCTATTGCTGTCAGCACCTGCTCTGAGGATCCGGTTCCTTAACCCCTTTTCAGGACAGAGCCCGGTTCAGATACAGCAAATATATGGCACAGGCTGTCTGTTCCCCCATCCCACAACAGAAATGTTTTCATTAATCATATCACTCTTTCTTGCTGGTGCTGGACAGGACATCACCTTAGAATCTTTCTTAACACAGTCCTGGAGTATCAACAAATTATCCACCAGAGCTGGGTTCTGATGATATGAGAGAATGATGATGACATTGGCAAGAAAGAGACATTTAGAAAGATTTGGGAATATGTATTGAATTCTAGTTTTAGCCCTAGATTTGAGGAGAAGGCATAATTTCAAGTGCAGCAGACTCATAGGCAGCTGGAAGGCCAGGACCATAGAGGAAGAG
Organism: Pseudorca crassidens; assembly: GCF_039906515.1. Classification (NCBI taxonomy): domain Eukaryota; kingdom Metazoa; phylum Chordata; class Mammalia; order Artiodactyla; family Delphinidae; genus Pseudorca; species Pseudorca crassidens. The sequence goes on along the minus strand of NC_090297.1, from coordinate 57,892,352 downwards.
ACCCCAGGGGTGACACCTCCCTTCCCTCCCTGGGATCTCTCTGCAGGCTGGGCTTGCTCCCCTCAGCTGTCTTCAACCCTGGTCAGTAGCCTCTGCATCTCTGTAGGAACTATTTGGTTTTTGGATAATGTAGTGGTTAAAAGCATGGGTACTAGAGCCAGGCTTCCTGGGTTTGAATCCCAACTCTACCATTTACCAAATGTGGGAGGGACTTCTGGCAATTTATTTAACCCCTCCCGCCCCTGTGCCTTGATTTCCTCATCTGTAAAATGGGATAATAATCAGATCTACCTCACTGGATTGTTGTGAGGATTAAATGAGTTCATATGTATAAATGCTTAGAACAGTGCTCAGTAAATGTCTGCAACTATTATTATCCCACAAGGAAGCTACAAGTTCCTTGAGACCCAGTTGGTCTTCTTCATCTTTTCCTGGCACGTAGGTGGCTCTGAATTGAAGAACACAGTCTTTGAAGACCCAGAGATGAAATCTCAGCTCTCCCGCTCAATATTTGGGTGACTAGAAAATAAGTATCCTCCTTGTAAAACTGAGATGATAATACCTACTTTATAGAACTGATGTATAGAATTGTGAGTATTAAATGAGATATTGTATGTAAAGCTCCAAGGACACAGCAAACCCTAAAAAATGCAAACTCTTACCATCAAGGCTAGGTATAGTGTCATGTCTATGGAGCCACACTGCTTGGTTTTGAATTCCGGTTCTGCCACACAGTTGCTTTGTGATCTTGTCACAGTTTTCTCTCTGTGCCTCAGTTTTCTGAGTTCCCTGTGCCTCAGTTTTCTCCTCTCTAAAATGGGGATAATGCTAGCACTTACTTTATAGAGTTTGGGCAGGATCAAGTTAGAAAAAAGGTGTATGGCCCTTAGCCCAACGCCTGACACATATCTCAGCCAATGCCAGGTTGTTACTGTTTGTTTAATAAATGAATGAATTGTAGACAAGGCTCTCAAAAGCAAACTTGCTAAAGGACAGAATCATTGAGGGCCATAATTACCAAGACCCATCCTGAAGCCAGATTCAGGTTAAGTCAAACCCATAAATGCAAGGAGAGCTCTGGGAGACAGTAGCCCAGTGAACTAAGCCCTCTCTCCCTGTTGTCTTCACTCACTGGTCTGGGACATGGGAAGAACTGGCACCTACAATAATAGGCTGCTAGAGCTGGAAGGATCTTTGTGACTAGATCAGGTAGGCCGTTTTCTCCTGAGTAATTGAAACCCAGAGAGATAAGTGACCCCAGTTGCCCAAGATTCAGGTCAGGTCAGTGGCTTCACTGCAACACGCTGTTTCTCGACTCCACAGTTTCCTCCTGTGAAAATGGAGATGTGCTTGCTGCCCGTTGCCTGCTTCAAGGCATCTGGCAGCCATGAACTTCAACTCTTCCTGGGCTAAAAAAAGTTCAGCGGGAACAGTAGAAAAGTGAAGCAAGAATGATGTAGGGTCTACTCGCAGCCTCTAGAGGGAGCCCTGAGCACAGGCTGGGACGCACCATCCTGGCGCGCACCCAGGCCCTCGGGGCGCGGGCTGCTGCCTGAGGACCAGCGCCAACCCCCCCACCCCCACCCCGCCCCGCCCCGAGGGCTCCTAACAGCAGGCCGATCCCTTTTCCCGGCACTCGGAGCTCTGGGAAAAGCCCAGGATACAGGCGCAAACACAAGGCTTTCGGCCCTTATTCCATTCACTCAAGGTGTGTGCACCTTAACCCCACTGAGCCTCGGCTGTCAGGTGGGAAGTCACATCTGCCTTGCCTATTCCAGGATTTAAAAGACTGATCCTCTGACTAAATAAAGTCTAGGAATTTACCCCAAATAAATAAACAGAATCAGGCAGAAAGATTGGTATGCAACAGCAAATCTCACTGTTTTTGTCTCATGACCCCTTTATATTCCTAAAAAATTACTGAAGACCCCAAAGAGCTATTGCTTATATGGCTTATATCCATCAATATTTATCATATTAGAAATTAATTCTTAGAAATGTCTAAATATATACTCATTTAGAAATAATAAGTCATTATATGTTAGCATAAAGAGCATTTTTGTGAAATAATATTTTCCAAAACAAAAACATACATTTTTTCAAGTCTTTTTAATATCTGGCTTAACGTAAGAGAGCTCTACTATACACCTTGAGAATAAGAGTACAGAATAAGAGTACAGAGTCCTTGAGGACTCCCTAAAAGGACACTGCAAAGGTCCAGGGGCCACACTTGGAGAACTGTTGGTGTAAAGACATTTTTCTTAGTGTTCTTTATAGCAGAGCGACTCCCCTCTCTCTTCTCACTGCCACCAGGCTGGTTCAGACTTGCATTACACGGGGCAGGTGACAACAAAAGTCTCAGAACTGGTTGCCTTGCCCCTACCCTCCTTCCACTCCCAACCGTGGAGAGACTTCTTCATAAAACACTGCACGAGGGCTTCCCTGGTGGCGCAGTGGTTGAGAGTCCGCCTGCCGATGCAGGGGACACGGGTTCATGCCCTGGTCCGGGAAGATCCCACATGCCGCGGAGCGGCTGGGCCCGTGAGCCATGGCCGCTGAGCCTGCGCGTCCGGAGCCTGTGCTCCGCAACGGGAGAGGCCGCAACAGTGAGAGGCCCGTGTACCGCAAAAAAAAAACAAACACTGCAAGATTATGTCACATGCCCCCCCCTCCCAAATCCTCTCATGATCCTTCACTACCTATTCAGTGCTCGTACACCTAAGGGTCAGGCTCCCTGGTCTGATTGCAGCCCAAATTCCCACCCTTCTGTCATACTCCACCTGTCTGATGTGCCTGATGGCTTTAGCAAAACCAGACTATTAACCCTCCCTCATATGTGCTTTCTGTGTCCCACCTCCATGTTTTTGTTTCTTTGGGTCCCTTCACTTAAAATATTGTCTCTCCCAGGACTTCCATGGTGGTCCAGTGGTTAAGACTCCACGCTTCCACTGCATGGGGCATGGGTTCGATCCCTAGTTGGGGGAACTAAGAACCTGCCTGCTTCGTGGCACAGGCAAAAAAAAAAATTACTCTCTCTCCCATTTCCTTCCATTCTCCTTTCTCTTTCAGACTCATTCCTCCAGCTGGAGACCTTCTACAAGCTTCTAAGATACTTGTTTGTCTTCTTTTATGCAAAGCAGAGTGTTCTGATGTGGGGCTTCTGACCCAGCTGTTGAGAGATAAGATTAAAAAAAAAAAACACTTGCTTTATTAGTTTCCTATTGCCACTGTAATTACTACAAACTTAGTGGCTTAAAATAGCACAAATTATTACCTTATAATGGTGGGGGTCAGAAGACAGAAATGATTCTTAGAAGCTAAAACCAAGGTGTTGGCAGAGCTTTGTTCCTTTTGGAAGCTCTAAGGGGAGGATCCATTTCCATGCCTTTTCCAGTTTCTAGAGGCCTCCTGCATCGCTTAGCTAGTGGTCCCCTCTTTCCTGTTCAAAAGACATCATGTCTCCCCCTCTCTCTGACTTTCCTGCATCCCTCTTACAAGGACCCTTGGGATTACATTGGACCCACCTGGATAATCAAGGACACTCTCCCCATTGCAGGCTTCTTAATTTAATCACATCTGCAAAGTCCCTTTTGGCATGTAAAGTAACATATTCACAGGTTCCAGGGATTAGGACATGGATATCTTGGGGGACATTATCCAATCTAATATCACAGTTGCTAATATCAAAAGACAAAAAATCAAGATGCAATCTCAATGCATTAACTGTACAAATCTTGGAGTCAGACATACACCCTTATGTGAGATAAATCTCATTCATCTGATTGCTTTGAAGATTCAATGAGATAGTCTGCATGAGGCATGATGACAGCTACCCTGAGATCACTCACCAAATGCCTGTGACTATTACTATTGGCTATTATTTGGCATTTTACCACCAGCTGACTTAGAGTTGCCTTCATAGCACTTGTCATATTTTATAATTATTAATTTCTTTGGGGTGACTGTGCAGTGTACAATGATTTTTAATTATGTAAATATGACCTTAATTCTCCTACAGACAAAAAATCTATTTGTTTCATCTGTCTCTCTCACATTGGATCATGAACTCCACATGGGCGAGAGCTGTTTTAAACACCATCAAATTCCCAGAATCCAGCCCACTCGTGAATACATACATACTTAACAATCTATAAATGTTTATGGAATTAATGAATTCAGTCTAATTTATAAAATAGTTCTTCTGGTTCCCCATTGGTTTCAAGATAAAATTCAGGTTCTTTACTTAGCAAGACAAACAAGTTTCAGTAAGAGCTAGTCCCATCTTTCTTCAAATCTCACTTCCCACCACTCCCTGCCATCGTGTACCTTACCCTCCAGCAACATCAAACTTGCCCCATCCTCTCAGGCCTCCAGGCCCTTTCTTGGGCCAGTGCAGCAGCTTTCTTTGTCTGGAATGGCCTCTCCCCACCCTCAGCGATGTGAACACACCCATACATCACCCCCTCCTTGTCACCTGGATAAGTCCCGCTCACCCCTGCTTAGCCCAACGCTCCACTCTGGACAGCTCCCTCACGGCGCCCCACATTCTGGACAAGGGGGCCTACCAGATCCTCCTTAGTCCCTTGAGCTTCTACCCACCCTGGCTTGAAGGGCACTGGATTGCAACTGCCTGTCCATCTGACAGCTTCTTCCCACCCTCACCCCAACAGCCTGTAAGATCTTTAAAAGCAGGGACCAGATCTTACTCACTGTTACATCCCCAGAGACTGGTAGGAAGTACATAATAGGTACTCAATTAGTGTTAGCTGAACCCCTGCCTCTGTCTCTAGAATGTCAGCTCCTTGGGTACAGGGACGATTTTATTTATCTTTATGTCTTCAGCCTCTGGCAGGAACATTGTGGGCACTCTACCAATGTTTGCCGAGTGGCCAAGTCTCTCCACAAGATGCCCTGCCCACATTAAGTTACAGGCTTGTGTGTCAATTACTGTGTGCTAATCACCACTGCTAGGCTTTGCAAGGATTAAAAATAAAAATAAAAACAACGGCTTCCCTGGTGGCGCAGTGGTTGAGAGTCCACCTGCCAATGCAGGGGACGCGGGTTCGTGCCCCGGTCCGGGAAGATCCCACATGCCGCGGAGCGGCTGGGCCCGTGAGCCATGGCCGCTGAGCCTGCGCGTCCGGAGCCTGTGCTCCGCAACGGGAGAGGCCGCAACAGTGAGAGGCCCGAGTACCGCAAAAAAAAAATAATAATAAATAAATAAAAACAAAACACTATTCTTCCTTCCAGAGCTCACAGGAAAATACAGTGGGCAAGACCCAACATAATTATTTATTGATGGCCTCTACCAATGCTTTTCAATGGATTCTACTAGTTATACTTCTCACCAAGAAGTATATCTCACAACAAGAAAGGCTAATGAATAATCCTAAAATAGCCACTATTTCTCTCATTCTATCAGTGATGCTCTAGTTCCTACTCTCCGTATGCCTGCTCTGCACCTGCCCACACCCTTCTACGGATAACCCCGGGGCTCCGACAACTCCTCTGACAAACCAACAGACCCACTGTGTGTCTAGCATCACCCCTTCCTCCTCTCTTTTGACCTTACTGACACTTTCCCAAGGAGGCCAGAGGACTTCCCTTCCCCAATCCACTCTTATCTCACTTGGCAGTCCCCAGATGCCCAGAGCACCAGCCCTATCTTCTGAAGCAGAACTCTGGTAGCAGAAGAAAGGACAGTTGGGGGCAGGAAAGAGGTGTTCACAGAACAGTCTCCAGAGCACCCAGACACACACACTGAAGCGGCAGATACAGCTTTATTTCCTGTATTATGGAGAAAAAAATTATCAGTCTCCTGTTAAGGAGCACATGGCTGGTTGTGTAACTGCATCCTTTACAACCGTTTACCTAATTAGTTTCTTTCCAACCAGCCTATTTATCGCAGATATATTTTAAATTACTGTGAATTGGAGGGAATAGGAGATAAAGAAGGGAACTACCATTTGAGAAGAGGCTACTGGGTGCCAGGCAAGGACTGTGCTGGGCATCTTTATATGTGCTAGCTCTTTAATCCTCACCAAAACCAGCACACCAACAAAAAGACAATGCAGTGCTAGATACTTATCATCTGCATCTCCCAGGGCCTCAGAAAGTTTTAAGTATTCACAGAGCTGATAAGCAGTGTTATCATGATGCGATGGTGCTTTTTACACCACACGAAGTTTTCTGTTGTGGAGCAGCTGCTATATGGCAGTCACATGGCCAATGATATTCCATGCATCTTCCCCACGACACTATGGGAAGTGGTTTCATGCAGTCACTTTATAAGCAAGGCAACCAGGCTCAGAAAGGTTAGGTACCTTGTCCAAGTCCATATTTACAAGGAGCTTTCACAGTGAAATCTTAAAAACACCCGCTACCACTCCCCCACCACCCCGCCACACACACACACACACACACACACACACACGAGAGAAAAGAATAGCTCCAGCTATATTAAGCAGGAAAGGATTACAGGGAATTGGGTGCTTACAAAACTGATGGAAGAGCGGGATCTAGGCTGGGCCCCCAGGAATGGCACCCAGAACAACATCCAAATGGTATCTCAACTGCTGTTGGGGCCCCGACCGCCTTAGCCACAACCCAGGATGGAGAAGCTGCCATTATCAGCGTTGGCGCTGCATCAGCCAGGCCTACACCAGCAACATAGTGTAGCAGCAAGGCGGCCCCACCTTCATCCCCATTTAACTTGATTCCAATTTGAGCCTCCAGCAAGCACGTCTGAATGACACTCATACCCAGAACCTGTACAGGAGGCTGATAAGGTGGAGTTTACCTTTGCAGCCTCTGCAGTTCAGGAAGGCACGCAGAGGAAGGAGGGATAGATGCTGAGCGAGTCATTCTACTGTATCTGTCATAGTCTGCATTCCCACGGGCCCCCAACGGCTACTGCTGAGAAGCCCCCTTCCGAAGAAGCCAAGGATCAAGTCCTCCTACTTACAAGCACTGTGTATGTTGTGTATCTATTGCTTCTATCTGCTACGTAGATCCCACTGTGTGAATCCACCACTTCTTACCTATCCAGTCTGCTAGTGATGGAAACCCAAGCTGGCTTTTGGGCCTCCTTGGGAAATTACATAAGACATATGCTTGGCCCTGATGGGCTTTTGAGCTTACACCACCTGATTTCATTTTCATCCACTATAGAATAATAGAATATATAACTATATAAGTATGTATGTATATATGTACGTATATGTAGAATATAGAATGACAATAGGTAACTTCCATGGAGCATTTGCCATGAGTCAGATACTCTTCTAAATGTTGTAATGTACTAATTCATTTAATACAGTCCTCATGGATGGTCATGAAGATTAAGTTAAGCAACACAGGTATCTGGCATTTTATACCAGGGACATAGTGGTGCTCAGTAAGTGACAGTTCTTATCACCAAGCACTAGGTCAAGGGAAGGACACCAAGGTCTGTCCATTGTCTGACACAGTCTGGAAGGCACCGCCAGGCAAGATGACTCAGTTTCCCTCTGTGCGCCCACCCTATGGCCTGTGCCACTTAGATTCTAGCCCCTTAAACACAGGTGAACCTGATCTGTTTCTCTCTCTAACTCCCCATGAGATTAGGATACCTTTGAGGCAGGGGGTGGGTCTTATTCTTTTCTATACTCTTTTCAACACCTAGCACAGTGACTGGCACATGTAGGCATTCAATCCATGACTGTTGGATGAAGATATTAATGTGTAGGGGAGTTTATGATAGTCCTAAACCTCATAAGAGAAAATCCTTGGGGTGTAGATTCCATAGGTGTTTCAAGGAGTATGGGCTCATTGGCCTTTGAAGGTCAAAAAAGGGTATTTCATAATATGCCAGGGAATGTTATTCTCCTAGAGGATGAACTATAGGGAAATACCAAAAACTGGGGCTGTTTCCTACATGCCTGGCAGAAGTTCAGTTGGGGTTGGGATAACGGGGAGGCAGCACCTTCCACAATGCTGATGCAGCCCTGCTGTTCTCAGAAATGAACATTTCCTAAAGGGCTTCTTCTAGATCAGTTGCCAGACTAGGTGCTAGGCTTGCAAACTCAGATGCCTACAGAGGGCAGGCAAGGAACTTAAATGAGTGAGGAGTTCACTGAAGAAAAGAAGAAATGGGGACCATGGACATCTTATCAGCGACAGCTGCTGCTTAATCTCAGCCACTGTTTCCATGTAGGCTGTGGACCCAGTGTTAACCAGGTTCTTCTGTTTTTCAAAGAATGCCAGATGATATCGATTTTTACGGGTCTAACTTTTAATGTAAATTTGTAAGTTAAGATGGTCCTCAGGCCTCACAGGTTCTCTGAGGAAAGTATAAGCTTTTACAGTTATCCAGGAAGAAGTGATCAGGTGCTTACCTAAGGCAGTGGCAATGGGGACAGATAGACCTGGAGGAGGTAGGATAACTAGATTTAACGACTAATTGGATGTAGATGATGAAAGATGTTGTAAAAGACTCTGATGTTTCCAGCCTAAATGACTTAGAGGAAGCCAGTGCCACAGGCAGCTTCATGAAATGGCACAAGAATGGATCTTGAATCAGACAGAACCGGTTCAAACTCAGCCTCATCACTTACTAACTGTATGACCTTGAGCATGCAGCTTAACCTCTCTGAGCTTCAGTTTCTTCATCTATTATATGGGGCTGTCTCCCATATAATTATTTTAGAAATAAAAGTAAAAATTATTTTTATTTTAGAAATAAAAACAAAATAAACAAATGGGGCCTAATCAAACTTACAAGCTTTTGCTTGTAAGGAAAGGAAACCATAAACAAAACGAAAGACGACCTGTGGAATGGGAGAAAATATCTGCAAACGATGCAACCGACTAGGGCTTAATTTCCAAAATATAAAAACAGCTTACGCAACTCAACAACAAAAAAAACAACTCAATTGAAAAATGGGCAGAAGAACTAGACATTTCTCCAAAGGAGACAAACAGATAGACAACAGGCATATGAAAAGATGCTCAATGTTGCTAATTATTAGAGACATGCAAATCAAAACTAAAATGAGGTATCACCTCACACCAGTCAGAATGGTCATCATTAAGAAGTCTACAGGGACTTCCCTGGTGGTCCAGTGCATCCAATGCAGGGAGTGTGGGTTTAATCCCTGGTTGGGGAGCTAGGATCCCACATGCCTCTTGGCCAAAAAACACAAAACATAAAAAAAAAAAAGAAGCAATATTGTAAAAAATTCAATAAAGACTTAAAAAAATGGTCCACATCAAAAAAGAATCTTCAAAAAAAAAAAGAAGTCTACAAATAACAAATGCTGGGGAGGGGTGGAGAAAAGGGAACCCTCCTACACTACTGGTGGGAATGTAAGTTGGTACAGCCACTATGGAAAACAGTATGGAGGTTCTTCAGAAAACTAAAAATAGAGCTGCCATATGATCCAGCAATCCCACTCCTGGGCATACATCTGGACAAAAATATAATTCAGAAAGATACATAACACTCCAGTGTTCATAGCAGCACTATTCACAACAGCCAAGACATGGAAACAACCTAAATGTCCATCGACAGATGAATGGATAAAGAAGATGTGGTACGTATATACAATGGCATACTACTCAGCCATAAAAAAAGAACAAAATGCCATTTGCAGCCGTGTGGATGGAACTGGACATTATCATACTAAGTGAAGTAAGTCAGACACAGAAAGACAAAACCATATGATACCACTTATATGTGCAATCTAAAATATGACACAAATGAACTTTTATTGAAAGAGAAACATACAGACATAGAGAACAGACTTGTGGCTGCCAAGTGGGAGAGGGTGGGAGAGGGATGGAGTGGGAGTTTGGGATTAGCAGATACAATAAACCACTAGGTCCTACTATACAGCACAGGGAACTATATTCAATATTCTATAATAAACCATAATGGAAAAAAATATGAAAAAATAGATATAACTGAATCACTTTGCTGTACAGCAGAAATTAACACAACATTGTAAATCTACTGTATTTCAATAAAACTAAATAAAAATTGTAAAACTATACAGGGTAATGTTGATATATATGTCACAGAGTTGTTAATAAAGATTAAATAAGATTGTGCATGTAGATTGCTTAGCATAGAACCCGGAACATAATAAGAGCTTAAATGTTTGTCAAATTTATTAGCAACATCTCTTCATTCTACGTCCAGTAAAATGAAGCGTTGGGGTTTTTTTGTTTTTTGTTTTTTTTCTTGGCAGTTTGTACTCTTCCCCATCCCCTGATCCAGGAGTATCATGTGACCCAGGCCTGGCCAATGAGAACATTACATTCTTCTGGTGATAGTGATTAGTTCAGGGACCAGATCAGATAGTCTGAGAATGGAATCAACGCAGTAAGCAGAGTTACGGGATGAAAGAGAAACCGAGTGCTTCTGGAACATTTGGTTGTCTTCATCATGCCACACCTGAAATCAACTCTATGTCTGGACTTTTCAATTAATATTCCTTTAGATTATGTCATTGGGATTGGATTTTCTAACATGTATCACTAAAAGAATCCTGATTTATCACTACAACTACTGTTATTATGACTTTTTAACTTAGATTCCTAATGATTGGCATATCCTTCATAGAATTTAAAGCTGACAGCAGTTGGGAAAGCAGTCTCCAGCCATGGTCCCCTGGGGATGAGGCCCTGTTCTTAGATGAGAGTGAGAACATGACATGTATCTGAGGTACCCTTAGAATCTATCCCAAGGTGGGAACTTACCCCTCACAGCTCAGCAGCACCTACCGAGCTTGAAGTTCAGAAACCCAGCCTGAGGGTGAGGCAACAGGCATGGGGTCACTTCTTCTGTAACTTCTGTGGTTCTTGTCTGGTTTCCAGAGGAGACTCTCAGGTTGGACATTAGCTCGGGAAGCAGAAGTCAGGTGAGATGTAGAGACTAAAGAGAACCCTGGATGTTTGGAGAGAAAACCCTTCATCTTGATCCTCCAGGGATATGGTACCTAGGCCTTACCAGCCTGCTGTCACATCCCATGGGGTCATGAGAGAGGGTGTTACATGTGCAGGGCTCTGGCTGGCATTTGGGAGATACGGGTTTTAGCCCTGTCTCCAAAACACACTAGATGTCTAATCTAGGGACATGCTACTTGCCTCTCTGATCCTTATTTTCCTCATCAAGAAAGCTGGGAGAATTTAATGAAATGATATATCTATAGCACTTAGCAGTGTCTGAAACATTGTATGTATGTTCTTAGCAAACACTTTTTTTTTCCTCTCTGAGTCTCAAGTTACTCATCTGTAGAGTAAGGGCAATGAGACTAAACTCTGGTTACTGGATAATCCGTGAGGTTCCTTCTAGCTTGAAAATATTTCAAAACACTCTGGATTTCTTTAGCTTATTTAAACTGAAAAAAAAAACATACTGCAAGCTTATCATGATACTATAGAAACATAACCCTTCATCCAAAACTCTTGGTGTCAAAAGCAATTCATAATTATTTAGGATTCTTTATTGAATTCCTCAGTACATAAAAGACTAAAGCAGGCATTAGACTGCTCCAAAGCTTGTATATAACAGAAAACACCCAGGGAGGTATGGGTAGTGCTCCTATGGTGGTTTTGAAATACGTCCACAAGTTCTGTGATATTCTCTTCTTCAAGAGGTGAAGACTAAATCTCTTCTTGTGTGTGGGGGGCTGAACTTGGTGATTCTCTTCTAAGAAACGGACCAAACAGAAGGGACAGTGTGACACTTTGAAGCCCAGCTCATAAAACGCATTGTGCTTCCTCCCGCCAAGAGCCGTATGAATGAGCTGCCTTGCAGGAGAGCCCTTCAGTCCAGTCAAGTCTGCAGGTGACTGCGGCCCCAGCAACACCTTGAGCACGGCCACCCAGGTGAGTCGCTTTGGAATTCCTGACCCACAGAAACTGTGGGATAATAAATATTTGTTGCTTTAAGCCATTAAGTTTGGGGGTAATTTGTTACGTAACTGCTAATAACTAATACAACCCCATAATCAAGCACATTGATAATTTTGCAAGGCGACGTATAAATATTCATAGTAAGCGGTTTAAATAACATCTGCAAATAAACTTCCTTCAATTCAGTCAAGTTTGACTGCAAAGTGAGTTGCCCCAAACTTGACTTCTGGTTTTCAGCACATTTTTATTTTATTTTATTTTATTTTGTAAAGGTAGATGAGAAATTGTGAACAGGGATTACATAATGCAAAACACTTAAGGTGGGGGGGCGGGGGGGACACATTTTTCAGTCCCAGTGTGCCTGTTAGACAACGACCGTGTCAGAAAAATGTCCTGAGTTAATTCTCTTATAAACAAACATTATCAGCCGCAAACTGCCTTCCCCACTAAACTGTGTACTCGAATGTATGGACTTTCTCATCTTCACAGACATTGCAGCCTCAGGGATTTTTAGAGATCATCTAGGCCATAGTTTTCCAAAGTACGATAAAGAGGTCACCCTCGTCAGAACTGGGAAGGTTGGGGGCTTCCCTGGTGGCGCAGTGGTTAAGAATCCGTCTGCCAATGCAGGGGACACGGGTTCAAACCCTGGTCCGGGAAGATCCCACATGCTGCGGAGCAACTAAGCCCGTGCGCCACAACTACCGAGCCTGTGCTCTAGAGCCCGTGAGCCACAACTACTGGGCCTGTGCGCCTAGAGCCAGTGCTCTGCAACAAGAGAAGCCACCGCAGTCAGAAGCCCATGCACCGCAACAAAGAGTAGCCCCCACTCCCCGCAACTAGAGAAAGACCGAGCGCAGCAACGAAGACCCAATGCAGCCAAAAATAAATAAATTTATTAAAAAAAAAAAAAAAAAAGAACTGGGAAGGCTGGGAGAGGTACTTGTAATGCAGACTCTGAGGCCTTAGCCAGGCCTGCTGAGTCAGAATCTCAGACCTAGGAATCATATTAGCTTCACGGTGTTGGGTAAATTAGCTAACCTCTTTAAACCTGAGTTTCTGCATCTATAAAACGGGGATAATAATACATGCTTCTTAAGATTATTAGCAGGATCAAAGGAAATGGTATAGTAAAGTGTCCAACACAGTGCCTGGTATAAAAATGATTTCTGAATTGAGTTATATAATTAAGTCTATACCTTGATTCCAGGAAGCCCAGGACCAGGGGAATGTATAATACCACCTCCTCTGCCGTACAAGGCGTCAGTGGGGTGTAAGAGCTTAAGTATGATAATAGTATTAATAACAGCAACACTATTGTTGAATGTTTAAGTGCCAGGTACTGATCTAAACATTTAGCTAACATTAACTTATTAAATTCTCATAACAATCCTGTGAGGCAGATGCTGCCTTTTGACCCATTTTACAGATGAGGATACTGAGACACAAAGCAGTTAAGTAACAGACTAAAGTTATAGCTTCCAGGTGGCAGAGCCAGGATTTGAACCTAAATAGTTTGTAAGAGTAAGATTCACCCAGGTTTGCTCTCTTAAAATAAAAGAGAAGGGACCCCAAGTCCCAAAGCCTATTTCTTTCTTGATGAATGTCTGCTACTCTGCCTCAGAGCTATAGCTGAACCTGAGATCCCAAGTGAATTGTGGATCCTGGCAAAGCTGGCTCTCATGCTCTTACCAGGAGCATGTTTGGATGAAACAAAGGGAAGCACTGGGCCTAGGGCAGACGGACACTTTCTGGAGAAAGCAGTCCAGGCAGGAAGCCTGGAGGGCCCCCAAGAGTAGCTTAGCTTCTTTTAGCCTGAGCCAACTTCAGCTTTAGAGCCGTCACACAATCCATTTCCTCTGCCCAGAATTCTCCCTGGGCGTCTTTATCCTTCAAGTCCTATCCTTTACATCCTCCCAGAGGCCTTTATCTGATAATTCCATTTGAAATAGATGTCCCGTCCCATCCCCCATTCTCGATTATTCTCTGTAATAGCCCACTCTTTAGTTCCTACTAGCACTGACCGTAAATTTTAATGATTTTTAGAAATCTGTCATCTGTTTTCTGATCTTCCTCACTGCTTCAGGAGAGCAGGAACCATGTCTGTCTCATTCACCAGTGTAAACTTCGGGACCTGACTGTAAACAAGGTGTGGCACATAACTGATTCCATCAGGACTTGTCAAATGCTGGTGAATATGATGAAAAACATGAGTGGATATACTGGCCTTTCCCTCTCCTGCCCACATTGACACCCATTCCTCACCACTTCACCCTACATCTTTCCCTTTGAAGGGAATCGCTGAGCTCGGATAGGGGACAGACCTGCTTTCCGCACCTGTCACTGTTCTCAGCAGAGGATTTCTCCCACTCTCCAGCCCCAGTCTTTATCACAAAGCACCCACATCTTCTGGGAGGAAGGCTGAACCAAGCACGGAAGCGTGACCTGAACAGAGTGGTTCAAAAAACCTACTTAAATATTTTTAAAAGTAACCAGCTTTGGAGCTCCAAAGTCTTCAGTCCTAGAAAGAAAAATAGAATGGATTCAGTGATTTATACTACTAGGGGCAAGGGTTTTCTTTAAGCTAGAACCAGCATCATTAGCCATTGTTCACAATCCACTGAGTGATATCCAAGGTTTGAACCAATTAAGCCACAGCTTCAGATCATGGCTGGAGACAAATGATGGCAGAGAGAAGGCACCAAGGCCCCATCTCACACCCCAGCTGTAGACAACGGATAGTCCTATTGACTTTGGCAAGAAAGAACATTGAAATACATTTGGGGCAGGGCAGTAACTTTTCTGTTGAATGTGTTCTTTCCCTGCAGAGCCCTAAGAAAGTAAAACTGATAACTCGAATGACTTCAAAGTGGCAAACGGTACAATTCACTGAGAAAACCAGGGTTGCACAATCATTAAAACAGCAGAATCTCCCAGAAGCAATTCCTCGAAATAAAATGCCAACCACAGTACAAATTGTCAGAAAGCCTTTGGAGCAGGAATTTCCAGCTTGACAGAAACCATCCACATAGTGTACTGAGACAAAAGAATAGCATTTTCCCGATTCCTTACACTTGCATTGTTACTGAGACTTGGAATTTAACTATTCAACTAAATAATTGCTCTGAAGTTCATTTGACATTTTTAGCTCGGTGACCCTGGGCGTGTTACTTGACTTCTCTGGGTCTCTATATCCTATAAAATGGAAATAATTGTAGTACATATTTGCCTCATGTAGTATAAAGACTAAACAAATTATAATATACGTAAGTGCTTAGTACAGTGTCCGACACATAGTAAATGCTATGAAAGTGTTGAAAACCGATTATTTTTTGCATATGTTTATATGGTTATTGCAAATATGCTCACAGTGCAGCTTCACACATCTCCATCACATTGAATCCTACTACCAGTTTGTTCTTCCACTTCCTTCCTAGAGCAACCTGAGGGCAAGGACTCCGTCTCTTTCTCCACGTATCCTGGTGCCATCCATGATCTGGCAAATAAGCATTCAGTAAGGACTTCTGATGAATAAATAAAGGCATACTACTCTGAGGTTATAAAATGAATATCACACAGTCCGTGCCCTTGAAGAGCTCATATCCACTGGGGGAGAAAGACACTGAACAAAACTCCATCATGTGATTGATCAGAATTCTTAAAGAGAATAGAATTCTAATCTCTTAAAGAGATTAGAATTCTTAAAGAAAACACTGCTGTTAGAATTTGCTTGGGTTGGGGTAATGAGGGAAGAAGGTGATGTATAAACCAACCTCAAAGGAGGGGAGGACTTTTGCCAAGTAAAGGTTGAGTGAAGGAGGTGGCATCTCAACTGAGTTTGAAGGATGAGTAGGAGTTGGCCAGACGAAGAAGGAAAAGAGGACTCTGTGGGCAGATGAAGTAGCAGGCATGCGCTTCAGGCTCTTGTGTGGGGAGAGCGTGTGGATCTGTATACGTGTGATAGAGACATTTTGCTATCGACTGTAAATTCCTGTAGAACGGGGGTCAGCAAGCTTTCTCTATAAAGGGTTAAACAGAAACTGTTTTCAGCTTTGTGAACCATCCAGTCTGTTGCAACTACTCAGCTCTGTCACTGTAGCAAGAAATCAGCCGTAGATAATATGTAAACAAATGACGTGGGCAGACTCAGCCCGGGGAGGGCTGGATTTGGCCCATGGGTCCTAGTTTGCCAACTCCAACTACAGAACAAGGAAACTGCCCTCTGGCTTCCCAAGGATACAGTGCGTGAAGGTGCCCAACCCACAGGGCTTATGCTAGGGAGCCCTTCACATGATCAGACTTGCTCTTTGCATGGGTTATCAAGTGCTGTGCTACAAATTATCTCAAAACTTAGTGGCTGAAATTATCAATATCTATGACAGTTTCTGTAGGTCAGGAAGAAATTTGGGTAGTTCTGGCTCAGAATCTCTTCTGAGGTTGCAGTCAAGATATCAACCAGGGCTGCAGTTATCTGAGAGCTCTACTGGGGCTGGAGAATCTACTTTCAATAAAAGTAGCTGACAAGTGTGTGCTAGCTTTGGCAGGTGGCCTCAGTTCTTCCCCACATGGGCCCTTCCACATGGCTGCTTGAGTATCCTCCACAACATGGTGGCTGACTTCCCCCAGAGCACACAGTCCAAGGGACCAAGGTGGAAGTCATGACCTAGCCTAGGAAGTCACACACTGTCACTTTTGCCATATGTTATTTGTCATAAAGACAAACATGGATTCAATATGGGAACATACACTATGCAAGACATGAACACTAGGGGGCAAGGAATACTGAAGGTAATGTTGAGGCTGGCTACCACACCCTTTCTCCATAACCCACAGTGACATATGTTTCACTCTTCTCTCCCCTCTTT
Organism: Pseudorca crassidens; assembly: GCF_039906515.1. Taxonomy (NCBI): domain Eukaryota; kingdom Metazoa; phylum Chordata; class Mammalia; order Artiodactyla; family Delphinidae; genus Pseudorca; species Pseudorca crassidens. Next base: position 57,875,589 of record NC_090297.1, on the reverse strand, counting down.
CAGTCAAATGCTATAACAGAAACATCAGAGAATTTGAATGTCCCAAACCCTTCATATTACCCATAAAAGACAATAAGAAGGCCACTTGGATAATGTGGAGATGTTAAAAAATTAAATAAATCCTGGACTTCTCTGGTGGAGCAGTGGTTAAGAATCTGCCGCCAATGCAGGGGAGACGGGTTTGATCCCTGGTCCGGGAAAATCCCACATGCCGTGGAGCAACTAAGCCCGTGCACCACAACTACTGAGCCTGCGCTCTAGAGCCCGCAAGCCACAACTACTGAGTCCGCGTGCTGCAGCTACTGAAGCCTGCATGCCTAGAGCCCATGCTCTGCAACAAGAGAAGCCACCACAATGAGAAGCCTATGCACCGGAACGAAGAGTAGCCCCAGCTCACCGCAACTAGAGAAAGCCCGCACGCAGCAACAAAGACCCAACGCAGCAAAAAAAATATAAATAAATAAATAAATAAATAAATCCTTGCTATATTTACCTAGAGCATGAGAGAGACTAGGGTACAAACACAGGAAGCTCATCTCTGTAATTCTCCCTGAAGGAAATGGCTTATTGGATAAACCATTAGTTGTTCCTCATCAATAAATCTCAATGCCAGTTTCCTCACTTGCCTAAAGGTGAGCTGTATGAGATAGCCAGATACTTTACTCTTCACCTTCCATAAATGAAGTAGAATCCAGAAACTGCTCAAAATTTGACCTAGAAACACAGCTTACTGTTCCCCAAACAAACCCAGTGGGGCTACTTGAGGAAACAGGCTGAACAACTCCATTTCTATCAAACTATTTGGGACTTAGGGTTCTAACACTTTAGAATTGACGAGACCTTACCATTTTTTTCCAGCCTCCAACTTGGTCCAGCACCCCTTTCCCCTGCACTCCTGACCAACAGCCTTTCTGCTTCTGTTCACAGGTATCACAGGTCCTTTGTGGCTAGGCAGGGCCTGGGGAGAAGCTAGGTGGCATCTCTGCAGAGTATCTCTTCAACTGGTGCACGGAGGCTCTGTGCTTTGTGACTGGGGGAAGAGAGAGTTTTATTTATTTTGCTTGTCCGGGTGACAGAGACCGTTGAGAGAGATGTAAAGGTGACAGGGAGGGACAGGATATTGTATTAATTTGACCCAAATCTAACTGTTGGACTTCTCTGAAACCCTATAACCAAGAATATGAGGGCCAGAAGCTGAGAGAGACATCTTGTTGTTGAGAGATAGAAGACTCTGGCCAAAAGTAGTGTTTCTTGGGGACTCATAATGACAAACTGTGGCACAGAAGTGGGACAATTCTCCACAGCTCTCAGGACCCAGTGACACACGGGGATGCTGAGCCAGAGGGACCAGGGTGCATTGTGAGGAAGCCCCCTTGGCACATACATTGGTACACACAGGGATGCTGAGCCCGAGGACCAGAGCGCATTGTGAGAAAGCAGACACTGGCACAGACATTGGTGTTCTAACAATTAGTATAGTTGGCAGAGGCAGGAGCAAGTCTGCCTAAATAGTGTCAAGAGCTAAGATGTCACCAAGAGGGAAGCCACAGTGTATGACAGGTGCTCATACCACATGCACTAGTTTGTAGGCGGAGGTAGGTACTCCATGGGGACTCCTGGAAATGACCCAGGCACCTCTGGGTGAGGGGGAGAAACTCCTATAATTCGACATGTAGGGGCTATATCTTGGGGTATTCATATAAATGTGCCCTCACTATAGTAGTTAAGAGCATGGATTTCGGAGCCAGACTAGCTGGGTTTGAGTCACAGTGTGGCCCTGGGCAAGTTACTCAACCTCTCTGAGCCTATTTTTCCTCATCTGTAAATTGGAGATAATAATATACTACTTCAGAAGGTTGTTGTGACTATTCCAGGAATTACATATGTAAAGTACTTAGAACAGTGCCACCATAATAACCACCACATAATGGTTGAAAAAATTTTTTTGTTCTCAAGTTGGTGATGCCAGGAACAAACTTGTTATATAGACTTCCTGGGATGAAACTTATCTCCTCCACTATAAAGACTGTTGCTTGTTGGAAAATTCTAGTTATTAAAATTCTTTCTGTTAAGGCAACTTTCCTCCTTGCAACTTCTCCACATTGGTTTCAGTTTTTCTCTGAGCTATTCCAGAATAAACCTGTCTCGTGGTAAGAGCTCACTGAGACACCTCTCAGGATCTCCCTGAGTTTTCTCTTCGACGTGCTGAGCAGCCCCAGATCTTTCAACCATTTCCCAGAAACCTGGCCCCCAGGTCCCTCTCCATCCCAGAGGCATGCCTCTGAATGCACTGCAGATCGCCAGCATTGGGGAGGGATGTGGACTCCAAGCAGACAGCCTGGGGACTGTCTCTAGGAGACCCCCCCTCACATGAACACATGTTCCTTATAGGAAAAAATGTCAGATGAACCCAACCGTTTCAAATTAATTTTGTTTGGGAGAGCAAAGGAAAGGGAATTTCCAAACAGGGCCAAGGTCTTTGTCAAAGCTGTTCCTCTAAGATAGAGACGGACAACTGGCTGCCTGGAGAGGGGCCAGCTGGGAAGTGTAACCCCGTCCAGGGACGTGAGCCAGTGCTGGCTCCTCCTTTCGGGAGGTGAGAAGGAAAAGCTGGTTTCCTCAGTAGAGATAAGCACAGAGTGTGTGCTCCAGGAATAAATAAAACTCTTGTACCTGGCACGGGCCGTAACTCCTGTCCCCAGCTGAGACATATGCCTCTCTCACTCCACTTTCACTGTCCGAAGCCCTGGAGAGCAGTTGTCTGCCCCCCACTCCAGGGCAGGAGGCTGCCAGCACATTTCCGGGTTTCACTGGCTCAGGACTTTCTAAATGATTTTCTTTTATGGGCCGGAGGGGTAGAAGAACAGGAGGTAGGAGGGAACATGGAAAATGTCATTTTGGTCTCAATCAGATTATTTTCTGAAGAATGACAGTTGAAACTGTCTTCAGTTGCTTTGTGTTTGGCAATATTTCATAAGGATTATGCCCAAGGACAGTTTTGGAAATAAGGCCTCCTCATTTCTTTTTAAAAAAGTTTCCACCTATTATAAAAGTAAGGCCTGCTCATCAAAGGGGGAAAAATCTATCAACCATACATAATTCAACAATCCAAAGGCAACCTTCATTAACACTTTAGTGCATCTCTTGCCAGAATTTGTCAGAACTTATTATCTCTTTTCCAAATAATTATAGTTTACAAAACACGATCTCAAATCATTCACACATTTTATGAACATTTCTTCTATTATTATATACTTTACACAAATGTGTTTTTTAACAGTTTTATTAAGATGTAATTCACATACCATATGAATTTAGATTTGCCCATTTAAAGTATATAGTTCAGTGGTATTTAGCATACACAGAATTGTGCAACCATCACCATAATCAATTTGAGAACATTTTTATTACCCCAAGAAGAAACCTTGTGCCATTAGCAGTCATTCCCCATCCCCAGCCCTACCCCAACCCCAGTCTTAGGCATCCACTCTTTCTGTCTCTATAGATTTGCCAATTCTAGATGTTTCATGTAAGTGGAATTATACAATATATGGTCTGTTGTGACTGTCTTCTCTCACTTAGCATAATTTTTTAAAGGCTCATCCATGTTATAGCATGTATCAATACTTCATTCCGTTTCATTGCCAAATAATATTCTATTATATGGATATGTGACATTTTATCAATTTGTCACTCGATGGACATTTGTGTTGTCTCCACTTTTTAACTATTATAAATAATGCTGCTGTGAACATTTGTGTACAAGTATATGTTTTTATTTCTCTTGGGTATATACCTAAGAGTGGAATTGCTGGGTCATATGGTAACTCTATGTTTAACCTTTTGTGGAACTGACATAGTGTTTGCCAAATTGGCTGCATCATTTTACATTCCCAGCAGCAGTGTATGAGGGTTCTAATTTCTCCACATCCTTGTCAGCACTTGATACTATCTGTCTTTCTTAGTGTAACCATCTAGTGGGTATAAAATGGTGTCTCATTATGGTTTTGATGTGCATTTCCCCAATGGCGAATGATGTTACAATGGAATACTACTCAGCCGTAAAAAAACCAAAATAATACCATTTGCAGCAACATGGATGCAACTAGAGATTATCATACTAAGTGAAGTAAGTCAGAGAGAGAAAGACAAATACCATATGATATCACTTAAATGTGGAATCTAAAATATGGCACAAATGAACCTATCTACAAAACAGAAACAGACTCACAGACGTAGAGAAAGACTGGTGGTTGCCAAGGGGGAGGCGGGTGCGAGAGGGAAGAACTGGGAGTTTGGGATTAGCAGATGTAAACTACTATATATAAGATGGATAAACAACAAGGTGCTACTGTATAGCACAGGGAACTATATTCAATATCCTGTGATAAACCATAATGGGAAAGAATGTAAAAAAATCATGTCTCTATGTGTATAACTGAGTCACTTTACAGCAGAGATTGGCACAGCACTGTAAATCAACTATGCTTCAATTAAAAGAAAAGAGAAATGCAAATCAAAACTACAATGAGGTACCACCTCACACCGGTCAGAATGGCCATCTTTAAAAAGACTACAGGGCTTCCCTGGTGGCGCAGTGGTTGGGGGTCCGCCTGCCGATGCAGGGGACACGGGTTCCTGACCCGGTCTGGGAAGATCCTACATGCCGCGGAGCGGCTGGGCCCGTGAGCCATGGCCGCTGAGCCTGCGCGTCCGGAGCCTGTGCTCCGCGACGAGAGAGGCCACAACAGTGAGAGGCCCACATACCGCAAAAAAAAAAAAAAAAAAAAAAAAAAAAAAAAAAAAAAAAAAAAGACTACAAATAACAAATGCTGGAGAGGTTGTGAGGAAAAGGGAACCCTCCTATACTGTTGGAGGGAATGTAAATTGGTGCAGCCACTATGGAAAACAGTATGGAACTTCCTCAAAAAACTAAAAATAGAGTTGCCATATGATCCAGCAATCCCACTCCTGGGCATATATCTGGACAAAACTATAATTCGAAAAGATACATGCACCTCTATATTCATAGCAGCGCTCTCTACAATAGCCAAGACATGGAAACAACCTAAATGTCCATCAACAGATGAATGGATAAAGAAGATGTGGTATATCTATACAATGGAATACCACTCACCCATAAAAAAGAATGAAATAATGCCATTTGCAGCAACATGAATAGACCTAGAGATTATTATACTAAGTGAAGTCAGAAAGAAAAAGGCAAATATCATATGATATCACTTATATGTGGACTCTAAAATATGACACAAAAGAACTTATCTGTGAAACAGAAACAGACTCACAGACATAGAGAACAGACTTGTGGTTGCCAAGGGGGAGAGGGGTGGGAGAGGGAAGAACTGGGAGTTTGGGATAAGCAGATGCAAACTACTATATATAGAATGGATAAACAAAAAGGTCCTACTGTATAGCACAGGGAACTATATTCAATATCCTATAATAAACCATAATTGAAAGGAATATGATAAAGAATATATATATGTATAACTGAATCACTTTCCTGTACAGAAGAAATTAACATAACATTGTAAATCAACTATACTTAAATAAACTAAAATTTAAAAAATAAAACAAAATAAAGATGTTTGACTACATTGCTTTCTCAAAAGTTTTTATTGGTTTACACTCCTTTCAGCAGTATATAGTTGGCCCTCTGCATCCACAGATTCAACCAGCCTTGGATCAAAAATATTCAGGAAAAAAAAATTCCAGGAAGTTCCAAAATGCAAAACTTGATTTGCTGCACACTGGCAACTATTTACATAGCATTTACAGGCATACTTCCAAGATATTTTGAGTTTGGTTCCAGACCATGGCAATAAAGCAAATATCGTAATAAAGCAAGTCACATGAATTTTTTTGGTTTCCCGGTACATATAAAAGTGATGTTTACACTGTCCTGTAGTCTAGTAAGCGTGCAATAGCAGTATATCTAAAAAAGTACATATCTTAATTAAAAAGGACTTTATTGTTAAAAAAAATGCTATCATCTGAGCCTTCAGCAAGTTGTAATCTTTTTGCAATAGTAACATCAAAGATCACTGATCACAGATCACCATAACAAATATAATAATAATGAAAAAATATGAAATCTTGCAAGAATTACCAAAATGTGATGCAGAGACAGGAAGTGAGCAAATGCTTTTGAAAAAATGGCACCGACAGGTTGCTCGACACAGGGTTGCTACAAACCTTCAATTTGTAAAAAACACAGTATCTGTGGAGCAGGATAAAACAAACCTCAGTAAAATTAGGGGTATGTCTGTACATTGTATTTATAACTATTTACAAAGCATTTACATTGTATTAGGTATTATAAGTAATCTAGAGATGATTTAAAGTATAGGGGAGGATGTACATGGGTTATGTGCAAATACTATTCCACTCTATATAAGGGACTTGAGATTTTCATATCTGCGGGGCTCCTGGAGCAAATCCCCCCACGGGTACTGAGGAAGGACTATATAAGGACTGTATAAGAAAGCCCTCATTTTGTCATAATTGCAAGGGGATTTGTATTTTTTTTTAATTTTTGCTAACTTGATTGGCACACACTTTTTTCACTAATTTGTTTTCTAGTTGCATTTCTTACTCTGAATTTTCTGATTCTGTCCTTTCCCACATCTTGCTTCCTTGTTTGAACTCCTTTTATAGCCCATCTAATTGTTTGGCTCCCTATCATTCATTACCCTGTAGCATACTGATCAAAAATTCTTGCTTGATCACTTGAATCTTCTGCCTCCATAGTGAGAACTTGCAAAGACTTAAGTTAGTTTTTTTTTAATGTTTTAGCATCTTTTTACCAGCTGTTTCCACTCCTGGCAGTGCTCATCCTGCAAAACTTCTTATAGTTGCACCGTAACATTTTTGTTTCTTTGCTTTCTCTTGAAAATGGTCCTTTGCTTTCTCCTGAAAACTTACCAGTCCCGTGTTCCACCCCCTCAAAGCTCTTCTGGTTGGCTCATTAATTAATTTAACTGTGCAAATAATATAGTTATGTAGGATAAAGCATTCTGCATGCATTACTTCACATTGGCTCACATAAACACTAAGAGATAGTTATCACTGTCATTCCTGAGACTGGAAACCTGAAGCACAGAGAGATTTAGTACCTTTTTCAAAGCCACATAGCTAGTCAGTGGTTGAGCTGGATTTTGACCCCAAGCCCTCAGACTCCAGAGCCACTGGGGTAGTCAGCTAGTTTATATGATCCATGAAATTACATCAAGGGAAAGTGGATGAATAGGGCCTGGTGTTACCATCCCAGGTCAAAATGTACACTTTCATAGTGACCTCAACCCAAAGTTATGACTAGTTTTGGGCACCACGACAAGACAGGTACAAGATAGAGGAGTATTTTAGGGTCAGATGCCATTGTTTCCCTTTCTCAAAGCACACTGCTTTGTTCTATATTGTATCTGAGCTAAATATGTATAGTCCTGGCACAGAGTAAGTGCTCAAGAAACATTGGTTTTCTCTCCCTGCTTCCTTGGCCCCCAAGAGATGCCCTATCATCATCAGTGAAGAACTTTGGTGACAGATTATCAACTTCACTCTCAGAGTAATAATAAAAGCTGCCCTCTGAATGCAGTCTATGATGCAGTCTATTGCCAGGCACTGGCCTAAGCAATTCACATACACACCACCTCATAAACTCATGTCAATCTCACCACATGCCTGAGAAGTCACTCCTTAAACACACAGTCAAATGACATATTAAAACATCTGGAAAGATGATCCTTTTCCATATATATCAGGTCATGTTACTACTCTTCTGCTCAAACCCCCAGTGGCTTCTCAACTCATTTAGAGTAAAACTTAAAGGTTTTACATGGAGTAATGTTCCTTCTTACTTTTCCTCAGACATTAATTCAAAGCATACCTTCCACATTAGGGTCATTGCATCTGCTGTTCCTCCCACCTGGAATCTTCTTCTCTACACTTAGTTCATGTTTCAGCTCAAACGTCACCTTCTCAGAGGGGCTTTCTTTGACCACCCCTTCTAAATAGCTTCTTTCCACCCCTCATGCCCCTTACTCTGCTTTGTTCATTGCACTTGCCACCTGGCATCCATATTTATCTATTACCTGTTTCACTCAACTAGATTCTAGGTACATGAGAAAAGGAACTCTGTCTTTGTTCACGCCTGTACTTATTCCCCAGAGCCTTGAGTCACACATTGCAGGTGCTCAAAAAAGTATTTGTGGAAGGAAGGAAGGAAGGGAGGGAGGGAGGGAAGGAGGGAGGGAGGGAGGGAGGAAAGGAGGGAGGGAGGGAGGAAAGGAGGGAGGGAGGGAGGGAGGAAGGAAGGAAGGAAAGAACTGTTAATATACCCATTTCATAGATGAGGACTCAGGTTAAGTAACTTGCTCAAGGTCACACAGCTAATTAAGTGGCAAGACAGAGATCTAAGACTTCAACTCTTAACCACTACATGGTTCTGTCACTAATTATCACCTCACACATACAGGAGTATTGGAGAGTTTATTTGCAATATTGGGTGATTTTTTTTTAAAAGAGGCCTAAGTAAATGTTATTTATAGATTACTTGCTTTAAAAAAAAAAAAAAGGAAAAAGAAAACACAGAGAGAACCAAAAAGCAATATACACATTCTGGGTGAAAACACAAAATTAGAAGTGCTTGAATATTTTAGTTGGCCATGGCTTAGTACTTTATTTTAACGCCTTCTCACATGTACACTCAAAAGGCATGGAATAATTCTGTCTGTGACATAGGGCAGTCGCTGCAAATGCCTGGGCATTGGGCTTATCTAGAAGGCCACAGTCCAGGTATCTTCTCAGAATGCTGACCTATTCCTTTTATTTAGCCAAGGTAACATAATCCTTTAGACATCCAATTTGTAGGTCAGCTGTAATGGGGGTGGCAAGTTGGAGACTGGGTATTATCCTTCTTCACTCTTTTCAGTTTTTAGTAAACAAAAAGTGAAATACTATGTCCGAAATACATAAACCAGAGCGCACAAGTGCTAGAAACCCCTTTAGGGAGCATCTGGTCTACCCTCTCATTCTCCAGATGAGGAACATAAGTCCCTTGGAGGTGAATTTCTACATATATAATAATTATGTTTGACATTTGCTTTCAAAGTTAGCATGGCATTATGCCAAATGAACCCAAAAGCTGAGAATATATGGCCAAAAAAGTCCATGTGTTTCTTCAGGAACTCATTGAATCATGACATCAGTTTTCTTCTCAAGTCTCTAAAATCTGAGTCTCACTAAAAATGATCTCACACCTCAACAGGGAATAAATCTGTGGGACTGTTAATCTCAAATTGGCCAAATATTGGCACTCTTCGTGTATCCTGGACCACATCTGATTTAACCCACCAATCCTCATAGAGCTCCATCTCTGTTCAAGGGTGCTGACCACGTACTACAGATATGAAGGCTTGGTCTTCAGCCAGGCCAGAATTAAAGTCTAAGGATGGGGTCTATGTGACTGCAGTAAAATCCTCTGCACAGGGAACTTGTTAGCTTCGATGGCCAGAGACAAGTCTGAACAATTTATTTTCTTTTCTTCTTTTTTTCCCCTATTTTATTATTGTTTTATTTCCTACTGTTCCTTTTCTTCCTTCCTGATAGTAAAATAAATGCATGTTTGGGGACTTCCCTGGTGGCACAGTGGTTAAGAATCCGCCTGCCAATGCAGGGGACACAGGTTCGATCCCTGGTCTGGGAAGATTCCACATGCTGTGGAGCAACTAAGCCCATGCGCCACAACTACTGAGCCTGTGCTCTAGAGCCCGGGAGCCACAACTACAGAGCCTGCGTGCTGCAACTACTGTGAAGCCTGCATGCCTAGAGCCTGTGCTCTGTAACAGGAGAAGCCACCGCAATGAGAAGCCTGCACACTGCAATGAAGAGTAGCCCCCACTCGCCACAACTAGAGAAAGTCCATGCACAGCAACAAAGACCTAACATATCCAAAAAAAAATTTTTTTTAAAGCATGTTTGATGCAAAAAAAATATGGAAAGAACAATTAAGTATTGACATTACATTTATAATTCCAAATACTGGAAACACTTTCATGTGCGGCACTTAGAAGTCCATTCATTGAGAAAACAAGGCTGTTTGTGAGAAATATGGAACCTCAGATTTGACATCATCAATCAGAACCTCCTCCACATCTCCCCAGGGCCCATACTGAGAAAGAATCTTGGTGTGGGTAGTTGAGCTCATGATGGGAAATTTTTTGTAACTGAGATCCTGAAAGTAAACTGCATCAGAAGGTTACCTTGAGATTGCAATGCTGGTGAAGGAGAAATGAAGGTTAAGGCTATGGTAGGCGCATCATGATTAAGCCCCTTGAGGTTTTGGAGCTTGACTCCTGAGTTAGAATCCTTCTCTATTACTTTAGGCAAGCAGGTTACTCAACCCCTCAGAGTCTCCTCTATAAAAATGGAGATCAAGGGGCTTCCCTGGTGGTGCAGTGGCCTGCCGATGCAGGGGACACGGCTTGGTGCCCCGGTCCGGGAAGATCCCACATGTCGCAGAGCGGCTGGGCCCGTGAGCCATGGCCGCTGAGCCTGTGCGTCCGGAGCCTGTGCTCCACAACGGGAGAGGCCACAACAGTGAGAGGCCCGCGTACCGCAAAAACAAAAAATTGGAGATCAAGATCCCTTCTCTGAAGGAAAATTGTGAGGGTCTCATGAGACGGGCCTATAGAGACCTTAGCGCAGAGTCAAGCCCATGGTATGTCCTCACTCAGCATGTGCCGCTCTTGTATGTTGGCCGTCAGTGCAGTGCCATGGCAACCAAAACTAAAGGAAGAGTCAGAAGAAGTTGCTCCCTGCTCTGAATCATCCACATTGTCACAGGGGCTCTGCCCGCAACCTCGTGGTAGGTGGTTCATAGAACTCTGGCTAGGACCAGGCACAACCTGCCCATTGCTCCGGGCCTGGGGAGCCAGGGCAGCAGCTGCCAGGGATGCAAAGTATCTCTTCAAGTTGCCAGAGTCACTCCCTCCTTCACTCCAGCATGTTGTCCAGCATGAAATCTGGTGAAAATGAGGAGTCTGGACCACCAAAGGAGCAGGAGGAATGGAAGCCCAGAGGAACAACTTGAAGCCTGAGAAGGGGGTGGTGTGGAGTCAGGGAAGTGATTGCCAGGTCCATTGCCCTGGTGATGGGGGCAGGAAAGGAAAATGAAGTCAGTTAGCTAGTTCCTATGACAGGAAAAGGAACTCCCCAAGTAAGAGGACTGGGGAAATCGACTTAGGAAATTAGACAGGGCTTAATTTGTTAAACCATTGGAAGGATAGAGATACTGGGAAAGGGCTTCCAGGTACCTTGGGAGAGGGGACGGTGGGTGGCACATCCTCTGCAGGGAGAGATTCAGATAAATACACTTCTTCTGTTGTCTGTTTTTCAGGGGAAAGGAAAAACACACACACCCTCTCCTCCATAATAAGAGGTTTGGTCTGTGCTTCTCTCTGACTTCCTCACAAACAACCACGGAGCAGACAGACTTCTCAGATTACTCTTGACCTTGGGAGTTGACCCTTAGAAATGCATTCTACTTCAAGATCTGAAAAAACTAAACAAAACAAAACCCAAAAACCTCTTGTGGAAAGTGGCTTATTTCTGTTGGGGCCCTGTTTCCCTTCTCTAATTCACTGCCACTCCACAGTTAAGATCACTTTAATAAACACACACACACACCAGGCCATTCCTCTTCTAATTAAAGCACTTCACAGCTTCCTACTATCCTAGATTAAAATCCAAATGGCAAACCGTGGACAATAATGTCTCCCATGATCTGGCCCTTGCCCACCTCTCAGACCTCATCCGCACCACTCTCTGGGTGTTCATTATCTCCAGTTACCCTGGTCTTGGTCTTCTTCCAGGCTTATTCCCACTTAGGGCCCTTGCACCAGCTGGTCTCTGTATCTGAAATGCTCTTCCCCCTGATTTTGTCATGGCTGACTCCTTCCTGCCTTTCACATCCCACTCAAATGTCACCTTCTCGAGAAGAACTTCCTGAACCACACAGTCCAAATCTGAATCCGTACACACTCCATCACTTGCCAGCACTTAATCACTTTCTGGCCTCTTTCTTGTGTACTTGCTCCTTGATTGTTGTTGTCACTCCTACAGGGACATAAGCCCCATTATTACAAGGCTTTAGCTTTCCTATTCATCACTATCCACAGAGTCTAGAGTCTTGCCTGACGCACAGCCGAGCTCAATACCTAATTATAAACCAGAAGAATAAAGCTCATACCTCCCTACACTTTCCCCCATTGCCATCTTTGATGACAACACCTGATTCCTTCTCATCTCCCACCTACACCACCCAGATACCGGAGCCTTTTTTTGGCCTTCATCATCACACTCTGGGGCTCCTGCTCAACCATCACCAGCTTGGAACCCTTCTGATCTCTTGAAAATTCTACATCTTCCAAGTGTCCTTTACCCCACCTCCACTAAAGCAGGAATTCCAGCTGTTCAACCCTTCCCAAATCCCCAAGCCCATCAGCTTCCTTTCAACTTGACTCCCTGCACAGACTTTTGGCATCATGGCTAAAAACACAGGGTGGCGGCCACACCAGTGACTGGGGTTTGAGGTTTGTTATGAGGATTAAATGAGCTCAGCACAATGCCTGGCACATCCTAAGTGTTCAGTCAACATGAGCTGGTCTTGTTACTACTAGTACCATAATTAAAGTTTCTTCTTTGCCTCTGCCTCCTACTGTTTCTTCTCCCCCACCCCTACTCCTACTTGGTTAGTTTTACTCTGTTTGGTTCATTTATGAGTTGAAGTTGGAACCCAGCCAGGTCTTCTTGGTGGTAGTGCATAGTTCTGACTGGATAGAACCAGCTCGGTGCAGGTTGGAGACGAGCTAAGAGCTTTCCAGACTCCCTAGGAACCTTGTACACCAGCCTTTGGGCTTCAGGCTCTGGCTGTCTGGTGTCCATGGCTGGGGCTTCTAAAACTGTTGGAAGTGGGGAGCAGAGGCCCTCTGAGCAGGGTATGTTGGAGGGATGTTCACCCATGTTTTCACTTATTAGATGCTTAAGAAGCCAGCTTCTACCCTTTGGGGTTATCAACTCAGGGTTTATTACAACCCCTTCAGTTTTTTAGCCTTTCTTGTTCAAGGTCTCAGGCATCTGGAGAGGCAATCCTTGGAAACGATCACAAGTAATTCCTGGCCTGATTCCCTGTATGGGGTGGGGTGGAGTTGGTGCAAACAGGGGAAGCTGCCCATGTCTTCTGGCTATAGTTCTATGACCCAGGCAAACTGAAGTCATGAAACCCTTTCTTTGCCTCTCCTCAGATATGTCTCAGGCCTCAACTGCGGGGAATTTTTCATTTGAGGAAATCCAATTTATTTCAGGATGGTTAAAAGTGGTCACTTACCAGATTCTCAAATATTTGCAAGAAGGAACTCAGAAATAGATATGACTAGAGACCCTGCTGCTATGAGGGATTGGCAAGTCTGGAGTAACCAGGGTGACCTTATAAAATTAACTAAATTATTTCCACAAATGCCCTGAGCACATTGTATGTGCCAGATACTGAGCTAGATGCTGGAGATGCAGGGGTGAGCAAGGCAAGCCCAGTCCCTGCCCTCTTAGAGCTCAGAGTGTACGGACAAGGATTATATAGTGTGAGAGATGCTACTGCCAGAGAGAGGTACAGGGTGACTTATCTGGGAGCACATGAGAAAGGACGCTTAACCCAGACTCGAAGCACTGGGCTCAGGGAGGGCTTCTTGGAGGACAATACGATGCTCCAGGTGAGGCTTAAAGGATGAATGAGTCAGCCAGATGGCAGGAGGGGAGGGGAGGTTAAAGGGGAAGTGTTTCAGGCAAAGCCAAGAGCATGTGCAAAGGAAGACAAGAGAGGGCATGGTGCACTGCAGGAACTGAGAAGTAGTCAGGTAGGGCTCCACTGCCAGAGGTTCTGATTTATTTGGTCTTGGATTAAGCCCAGCCTTGGGTAGTTTTAAAAGCTTCCCAGGTGACTTTCAGTGTAGCCAGGATTGAGAACTGCTGGACCAGAACATGGGATGGGACGGAGTGGTGAGAGGCGAGGCTAGAGATGTGAGCTCGGCTGGATCACACAGAACCTGGAAGACCGTGTCAAGGGACTTGAGTTTTCTTCTCTGAGCGCTGGGAGGCTGTTTAAACATTCAAGCAAGAGAACAAATGGCATGATCAGACTTGCAGACTTAAGAACATTTCTGTTGTGGAATAGGATCAGAGGGGAGCAGGAATAGAAGTAAGAAAACCAGTTGAGAGGCTCTTGCAAGAATTGAAGCAGGGCTTTCCTGGTGGCACAGTGGTTAAGAATCCGCCTGCCAGTGCAGGGGACACGGGTTCGAGCCCTGGTCCGGGAAGATCCCACGTGCCGCGGAACAACTAAGCCCATGCACCACAACTACTGAGCCTGCGCTCTAGAGCCCGTGAGCCACAACTACTGAGCCCGTGTGCCACAACTACTGAAGCCTGCGTGTCTAGAGCCCATGCTCTGCAACAAAGAGAAGCCACCGCAATGAGAAGCCCATGCACCGCAATAAAGAGTAGCCCCCGCTCACCACAACTAGAGAAAGCTCGCACGCAGCAACGAAGACCCAACACAGCCAAAAATAAATAAATAAATTTATTAAAAAAATAAAGAATTGAAGCAAAATATAATCATAAACTGAGTTAGGTGAGTGGCAACAGGGATGGATGGAGGCAGATGAATTTCAGAGATTTAAGGAGTAGAACTACTAGGGCTTGATCAAAGATGGGCTGTGGGAGAGAGAAGTCAAGGGCCATCCCTTTGTTTGGACAGTGGGGTGGATGGAGTATCATCCCCTAGGATAGGGCTTGCCAGAGGGCAAGCACCAGGAGAGAAGAAGCTGATGTGTGGATGGGTGGGTGAGGACATCAGCCTGGGATCTGTTGAATTTGAGGTGCCAGTGGGACATGCAAGTGAGATAAGTACTCAACAGATAGTAGTTTAGCCCTCAGGTAAAACACCTAGTTTGAAGACAGAAATGTAGAAGTCATCAGAAAAGGGTGGAAATGGATGCGATCCCCCGGTGGGGAGGGTGTGGAGTACAAAGAAGAAAATATGTTCACAGAATCCTGCAAGTTGTTTCCTTCCTCCAGGTAGACAGCCCTGAACACATTAAGGTAATTAGGATACGTGGTGAAGTGACTTGTCCTAGCTAGTGCTCCTTAAGTATGTGAGCTGGCTTACCCCAGCCAACAGGAACCCTTGCCGCTGGCCTATATTTGGCCTGTCACTGTTAGTGCGATTGGATCAAGCTGATTGGCAATGAGGAGTGGCTGGCAGTTGTGTCTTGCACCTACGGAGCTTAGCTGCAGCAGGCAGTTCCAAATTCCATGGCTCTGCTTAGGGGGTTCTAAATGCAGTGGTAGTTATGTGTTAGACATCTGAGGCGTTTTAAAGAACATAAGCCTGAATCATCTGAGAATGGGAACATTTGACAACTAACTCAGCAAGAAAGTCCTGGGAAGAATTTGCTGTGGAGAAGGGAAGGATGGGTAGGCAGAAAGCGACGCTTTTATTCTAGGCTCGGTGCCATTGTGATTCTATTTTACATTTAGTCCACCTTGATCTAAATGCCCCAAGTGCCCTCAGATTCCAGAATCAGGGTTTTTTTTTTTTTTTTTTTTAACCCCTAACAACAAGACTATAAATAAGGCAGGTGTTAGCCCCATTGTAAAGATGAGGGAACTGAGACTGAAGCTAGTGTATTAGCTTGCCCAAAGTTGCAGAAAATATAAATTGGGCTGTGGTTAAGAATCCGCCTGCCAATGCAGGGGACACGGGTTCAAGCCCTGGTCCAGGAAGATCACACATGCTGCGGAGCAACTAAGCCTGTGCGCCACAACTGCTGAGCCTGAGCTCTAGAGCCCGCGAGCCACAAATACTGAGCCTGCGTGCTGCAACTACTGAAGCCTGTGCTCCTAGAGCCTGTGCTCTGCAACTGCAATGAGAAGCCCGTGCACAGCAAGGAAGAGTAGCCCCCACTCGCCACAACTAGAGAAAGCCTGCGCGCAGCAAGGAAGACCCAACGCAGCCAAAAAAAATAATAATAATAAAAATAAATAAATAAAACGATAAATTGGGCTGACAGTTTCTCACTCCAAATCCACTTCAACCTCTCAACTCTGGCTTTCACCTCTTTTATTTTGTTTTGTTTTGTTTTGTTTTTTTGCGTTACATGGGCCTCTCACCGTTGTGGCCTCTCCTGTTGCAGAGCACAGGCTCCGGACGCGCAGGCTCAGCAGCCATGGCTCACGGGCCCAGCCTCTCCGCGGCATGTGGGATCTTCCCGGACCAGGGCACGAACCTGTGTCCCCTGCAACGGCAGGCGGACTCTCAACCACTGAGCCACCAGGGAAGCCCCTCACCTCTTTTAAAAGGGCCTTTTTAACCTGCTCCAGAGGAGAGCTACAAGAGAGGATGAGAAGAAGATGTGGAAAGAAGCTGAACATTTACCTCCTGTGATTGCTGTGTTTGTGACTTTTTCCTTTGCTCTTAATCTCGTCCCAGCATAAATCACACATGCCTAATAGCAAAAAGTTTGAAGTCTGGAGTGGGCAGAGGAATCGGGAAACCTGATTCCAGATGAATTATAGTCCCCTAGGACTGGAAGGAACCAATGGGTCATCTACTTTAGCTCCTAAATTTACAGATGGGAGAAAGTGAGAGGAACGTAACAAATGCATGCTCACCTAGCCAACTGTGGCCAAAGGAGCCCAGAACCTTAGCCTGCTGATGTACACCCAAATAACAGCATGAAAACAACCACAGACTCACAGCACCAAAACAAACACAACACCCCAAAATATATAGGGGAATAAAGAGCTGACCTAAAAGAAAGAGTACACACTCTGTTATACATTCCCCTTTTCTTTTGGATACATTCTCACAGGGCTCTGATTGAGGAAGTTAATTAAGCAAATTATTATGGTGCTCTCTCTTGTCTCTTACTGAAGTCATGGAGGGAGGTTGGCAGAAGTGCCTAGAAGGTAGAGTGGGTGGAATTGGGAAATTGCTGTGTAAGATTCAGGTTGGTGACAATGGGATTATTGATTCCACCAGTTTACTATTCACTAGGCACTAGAATTAAATGTAATAGTAGCTTGCATTTGTACAGTATATTCTAATTTACAAAGGGCTCTTATGACATTATCTCATTTGATCCCACTGATAACCCTTTAAGGTAGACAAGACAGGTATAATTATCCCACTTTATGGATGAGAAAACTGAGACTTGGAGAAATGAAACAACTTGGCCAAGCAAATTCGGTTACTAAACTACAGTCTGGACTAGAAAGTAGGTGTTCTTACTCAGAGAGCTTCAGTTTTGCAAAGGTCACACAGCTAAGTAGGACTTGAATCCCAGTGAGGCCGCCTCCAGAGCTTATGATTTTTACCACCATGTTCTACTAGTCATGCGAAAGACATAAGTTGAGTGACTCTTTTCTTAGTTCCCTACTCATTGTAAATATAACCCATGTGCTCCTGCTGAGACAGGGACTCATTAGTGAAGGCATGCTTGGAAAAGGCTTCCAAAAACCCTCTCCACACTTCAGCAAACACAAGTCTGTGTCCTAATTCCAGAGTCCCCACTAGCCCTAATTTCAGGGAAGATGAGCTAAGAGGAGCCTGGTGGACAGCCCAGGGATGGCTGCAACCTTCAGGCTCTGGGCTCGTGAGAAGCTGGTGTGCTACAGTGTCACCCTGGGTCCAGTCGGAAGTAAGGAAGCCAGATGAAGGCTCTTTTTCCCAGGAGTCTTCTCTGTTGCCCTCTCCTTTGCCCTGTTAGCACCTCTTCTGAAAAACTAGTAGCAGCTGCTAGCTGGTCTTGAAACTTGCCCAAACTGAGGGGAACGTGTCACAAAGTACACAGGGCCTCCTTGAGACTGGACCCCTGGGACAGGCGGCTCAGCCGAGCAGCTCCATAAATAGCACCATCGTATGTGAAAGGGGAGGTAGGTCAGGAAAACATGCTGGCTCTCCTCGGTGACTGCAAACCAGTGAGTCTAAATGATGAGTCTCAGGAAAAAAAACAATTCCTATTACACAGGTTTAACGCTGAGGAGTCCCTTTAAGGACTAATTCCTGTTATGAGTTGTTTAGGACTTTCTGTTCTTCATTTCTTCACTCTCTTTTCTTCTGTCAGTCCCTGACTAACATGCCTTTTCCATCTTGTCCGTCAGATGATATTGTATAAGAATCCAGACAGAGTTTTTCTGACTATTTATAGAAGACAGTTGTGCTGCTTTAGCACGGGAACTAAAGTTTGGTTCCGGGTTATGTTACTTGTAAAAAACTTACAGAAATGTGTTTGTTCTCAAATGTTCTCTCCCACTCCTGTCCCATCACATCAGAGAGGCCTCTTTGAGAAACATATCCCTTTCCCCTGTCCTTTTTGAATTAAAATATTTTTTTTCTGATTGCAAAAGCAGTTCATGCCAGTTACAGGTTTCAAGGACTATATAAATGTATAGTTAAAAATGTACAAGTGCCTCTTAGTCTCTAGCCCAGAGATAACCACAGTTAACAGTTGATGTCTCCTAGGATGAAGGCTTTTGCAATGATGCGTAGGAAAGGTCAAGAATAACGATAGCAGGTTTCTATAGGAGGGGACCATACAAAAAAGTTTCAAAGCAAAATCAAGGGGAGGTGGGAAAAGAGAAAAGTGAAGGAAATTAGCCCCAGTCTTTCAGCCTGGGTTATTGGGAGGAAGGTGTTGCTAAGGGAAAGAACTAGGAAAGATGTTTAGTCTGCTAGGCCTGGGTGGTCATCCTGTGTCAATTATTATCATTGTTCTAGGAGCCACAGTCACAAATGCTTCAAAGCCTGCAGTTGGCCTCCCAGATGTGCTGTTTGGTATTCCAAACTGAGACCACTTCAGCATCTCAACAGGAATTAAAAGCTGAGAAGGAGGGAGAAAGTTCAAATGTAGAAAAGACGGACTCACCTATGTGAGGAACCTAAAGTTTTCAACATCACCTCCAGGCAGCTGCTCAGAACATTTTAGAGCTGCCATTCAGAATTTCTATAAACTTACCCATAACCTTCTCAAACTCTAAACATTCTCTAATATTTCTTTTTTTAATACATTTATTTATTTATTTTTGTCTGTGTTGGGTCTTCGTTGCTGTGCGCGGGCTTCCTCTAGTTGCCGCAAGATGGGGCTACTCTTCGTTGTGGTGCACAGGCTTCTCATTGTAGTGGCTTCTCTTGTTGCTGAGCACGGGCTTTAGGCACGTGGGCTTCAGTAGTTGTGGCTCGAGGGCTCTGGAGCACAGGCTCAGTAGTTGTGGCGCACGGGTTTAGTTGCTCCACGGCATGTGGGATCTTCCCAGACCAGGGCTCGAAACCCTGTCCCCTGCCTTGGCAGGCAGATTCTTAACCACTGCGCCACCAGGGAAGCCCTAAACACTCTCTAATTAATGCAAAATCACCTTCAACAAAATGTAATTTGAGCCAAGCAAACATCTTAAGGCTAGGGTAAGAGGTAGACTATTTCTAAGTTAGAAACGTGAATTCTGTCCACCTACTTTGGGGGTACATCATATAATAATTAACAGCAGACCAAGAGTCAAGCTCTTGACCCCATCACTCTTGACACTATTAATGTCGCTGGTACTCATTGTTGTGTGTATAACCAGGCAAATTCCCATTTTAGGACCTTGACAAACAGGTCTCACTGGTCCTTCCCTTCTGAATCCAGTATCCTCACAGAGAGCATGTGTTATTAAGTAGGCTGAACTAATGCCAGTTCCTATGCACCTTGAATGAGGCTGGTGAGGAGAAAGTCAGCCCTTGGCCCTGCTGACTTCAGAGTGGGAGGGTAATTGCTGCTGACTTGCAGATCTAGATCCTGGGAGTCTCCTACTCCCTGGATTGCTCTCAATGGGGGTGATGACTGCTGTAACTGTACTTCTCTTTCTTTTTAATTATTGCAAAAGAAAAATAGGAATGTAGAGATAATATCGTGTTGTCACTTGTTATTTAATTTTACTTTGCTATTTTAGGCTTTATCATTGGCTTAACTAAACGGAGAGCTTAAATTTTCTCAGCATAGCCCCAAGGGATAGAACAAGGATCAAAGAGAAGAAACGGAAAAGGAGGCAAGTTTTAGCATTTCTAAAGGCACCAATCAAAGAGTGAAGAAGCAACCTCCTGAAAATGAAGTTCCCTCTCTCTAACAAAAGTCAAGTATAGGCAGTAGGATCTTTTGTTAGGATGTTGTTCTCATCTGAATGGAAAGACCTGGGGTAAGGTCAGATGTGACTTGAGCCACAAAGCTAGTTGACCAACTAGAGAGTCTACCAGATGGTGGCATTAATTAGGGATAGTCTCCAGATTTCCAGGAAGGATTATACTCTTTAAAGGCTTATAAATTGAATTACAAGTACACCAAGATATGATCGAAAGCTAAGAGAGACATATGTACAAAAATTAGTGTGCCATATACTCATTCCCTATGAGAAATGTAACTACACAACGTATTGGATATGTCAACCAATTGACTGCATTATCAATTGTAAGGGTAAAAACACACACATTTAGACACATCTACAGAATCCTGGAAATATACTGTCAAGACTGTGATAATTAGGGATTTTATCACACTCTTGGGTTCTCTAGGAATATAGAACCAGCCTCATAACATGTAAGACTATTGAGCAATTTTAGCACATTCACCTTTTGGAACATGTTTCCAACTTTCGACCCCAGCAAGCTTTCAAGAATAGGCCTGCCTTTATGTGTTTAGTAGAAACATTTGTTTTGAAAGGGAAGGGTTCACAGACTCTCTCTTAGGTCATTTCCTCAGTCACTAAGCTTATGCCTTACATTTTGATTCTTACTAATGCTCTTCCCAGAGAGTTCTGAGTTGAGTCAATTGTGAAAAAAACTGGCAGCTCACCCCTCTACTGACTATAGGGTATTCAGTTATTGAATGGGAAGCTGTACTAGATGACCTTTATGGTCCTTCTCAATTCTCTGGTTTTATGGTTTCATGAACCTATTCATAGGGGAATAGAGGAAGGGATAGGAAAAGTTATATAGTTGAGGCAGGGGAATAAGGAGAAGGTTGAATCTGATTTAACTAACTAAAGAAACTATTTTTACTGAGGGCAGAGATATGGAATTATGTATGTTGAATTTTCTCCACTTTCATTGCTCATAGGCACTTGCCACATTTGGCAGCTAAAATCCAAGGAGGCTCTCCTGTGAGACAAACTAGGCAGCAGCTCAGAATCGTGTCTATGCAGCAGCCCCACTGCGTAAGGGCCCACATACCTTGCACTGAATTACCATAAACACTTTCTGATTCCACACAGAAATTGGTTTGGCTGCAATTCCATTCAGCTAAGTAACTTGCTCTGTCTAGTCATTCATTTATTCAATCAACTTTTACTGAGCAGTAAGCCAGATGAGGGCAGAGAGAAATAAGTAAGATACTGTCCATTCACAACCTAACAAACGAGTAAGATATAGAAGGAATGGTTTTAAAACAGGAAATTTTGTGTCTTGCTAAAGGAACATGCAAAGTACTGGGGTATTCATAGGATGGAAAGAGTACCTCCAAGAACTGCTTTAGTTGCATCTCACAACAAATAGGTTGTATTTTTATTTATTTCTATGTACTTTTTATTCCTCTTGAGACTTCCTTTTTAACCCAGGGATTGTTAAAATGGATTTGTTTTGTTTATAAGTGCTTGGAGATTTTTCGGTAATCTTTCTTTTATTCTAATTTGATTTCATTGTGGTTAGAGAAAACACTGTATGATTTCAATTTTCTAAATTTTGTTGAGGTTTGGTTTATAGCAAACCTCATAGGATATGGTCTATCTTGGTGTATGACCCATGGGCACTTGAACAGCATGTGTATTCTATTGTTGTGAGGCAGAGTATTCTATAAATGTTGATTAGATCCTGTTGGTTGATGGTGTTGTTCTCTTATGTCCTTGCTAATTTTTTGTCTAGGTGTACTATCAATTGTTGAGAGAAGTATATTAAAGTCTCTAACTATAATTGTGAATTTGTCTATTTCTCCTTTCAATTTTATAGGTTTTGTTTCACACATTTTGAAGCTCGGTTGTTTGCTGCATACATATTTAGGATTGCTATGTCTTTTTGGTATAGTGTCCCTTTTATCATTATTTTTTTGTGCCTGTCTTTGGTAATTTTCTTTTTATTGGAGTTTACTTTTTCTGACATTAATATGGACAATCATGCTTTCTTTTGATTAATGTTTATATGACATATCGTTTTCTATCTTTTCCTTTCAACCTACCTATTTCATTATAATTGAAGTGAGTTCCTCATAGATAACATATTTGGATCATATTTTTAAATTCACTTTGCCAGTCTGTCATTTGATTGGTGTATTTAGGCCATTTACATATAATTATTGATATGTGAGGGCTTAAGTTTGCCATTTTATTTTCTATTTATTCTGTTCCATTTCTCTGTTTTCTTTTTTATGCCTTCCTGTGTATTACCCGAACATTTTTGAGAATTTCATTTCGATTTGGAGTATATTTCTTTGCATAGCTTTTTTGATGATTGCTTAGGTATTATATATACATAAGTTATCTACTCATAACATCACTTTACCAGTTTGAATAATAAGAATGATTGAATTATAAGTGAAATTTTTTCCAAAGTCTGCAGCATTTAACTACAAGACATCACCTCAGGCACCTGGGAAGGTCTTGATGTCACTGAAATCCAGATTTCAGAACTTCCTCAAGTCTCCAGAGGTGCCTGCCTGTGAAATCCAGCTGTCATCACTACAGGAAAAAGAGGTGCACTGAAATGTTTGGGAAGCTACCAATTGTCCACATTTAAGAGCAAAGGGATAGATTAGATACTTAAAATTCAGATAGAACTTTCAAAATTCCAAATTTTAGTTGCATATACCAACTTGATAAACCTTAAAGAGGAAAGTTTAAAAACAGCAAAATTACATTATTCAAATTTTACCTGACAATTTTATCTTTTTTCTAGTATTTCATGTAAAGGGAAAAATGGGTCATAAATGACTCACACTGGATCATCAGACTGCAGGTACTTTGAGTGAGGCAACATAAATTTGCATATGGAAGATGTCTAGACTTGGATGTCAGATAGATGTGGGGTTGAATCCCATCTTTGCCATTTATAAGCTATGTGACATTAGATAAATTACTTAACTTTTTGGATACCTTGTTTATAATCTGTAAAGTGTGGTCAATCATTTTTCCTGTAAAAGTGAGGATTAAACAACACATGACATATATAAAAGGCTTAGCCTAGAGGAGATGAGCGACAAAAATGAATTTCCTTGTTATATTTCTGTTGACTTTCACAGAGAGAAACCAAATATCTTTATTTACAAGCAAATGGGTATTTCCAAACTAGGCCTCTCTCATCAACCAAGGTTTGTATTTGTTGATACCATCTTGACATATAAGCATGAGGTGGTTAACAGAGAGCAGAGAAGTGTGCTAGATATTTAATATTTTGGTAGCATTAAAGAAGTCCCTTCTTGAGACTTCCCTGGTGGTGCAGTGCCAATGCAGGGGACACGGGTTCAAGCCCTAGTCTGGGAAGATCCCACATGCTGTGGAGCAACTAAGCCTGTGTGCCACAACTACTGAGCCTGTGCTCTACAGCCCGCGCGCCAGAACTACTGAGCCCACACGCCACAACTACTAAAGCCCACGTGCAGCAACAAAGACCCAAAACAGCCAAAAAAGAAAGAAAGAGAGAGAGAGAGAGAAGGGAAGGAAGGAAGGAAGGAAGGAAGGACGGAAGGAAAGAAGGAAGAAAGAAAGAAAGAAAGAAAGAGGAAGAAAGAATAAAGAAGTTCCTTCTTAAAGGGTTTAAAAAACAAAACAAGATTTACTGATCACTGACTATGTGATGAGCAGGGGAGGGGCACTTTGACATCTGACATCATGGCTTCCTTTCATTGCACCCACCTAGTCATCTCCAAGATCCAGAGAGATAAAGAGTCAGGCAAAAAGGGACCTGACTTGAAAATTAAGTCTGGGATCCACATCAGAGTTGCCTAGGTAATTGTTTGACCTTGAAGAAGTTACTTAGCTTCTTTAAACCTCAGTTTCCTCATCTATTAAGTGGGACTAGACCTCCTTTGGGGAAGATGTAAGGGTGAATTAGGTCATGTCCATAAAACACTTGAGGTCTTTGAAAGAAAAGCTTTTACAAACCTATAAACAGCATAATTAATGTCATCATTGCCATTATTGTTGTTGATGATGGGGAATAGTTTAGCACACATGCAAATTGCAGAATAGGGAATACTTGTTACAGAGAATATGAATCTGAACACTTTTCTATGGAGTATATCTTACCCCACACTCTTTTTTGCTGGCTTAAAACATCCCACTCCTACAGAAGTACTTTTGTTCTTAGAATTGGCATTTTATTGCTAGCAATAAAATGTATGTGTAAAAAGTCCCAAAAGCCATCACGACTATCTTTTGCAGTGGTTAAGAGTCCCTCAGGAGTGTCTTATGTGGAACTAGAAAACTTTTCACCTTTCCTGTAATGCAATACCTTCTTTAATAATCTAAACAGCTAATATTGATATGGCACCCAGTGTATTCCAGACACTGTGCTAAGATTTTATCAGCATTATCTCATTTAAATCTTACAACAGCCTGGAATACACTTTACTCTTTCACTTTCTTTAGTCTCTACTCAAAGGGCACCTACTTATGGGGTCTTTTCAGACCACCCTATATGAGAATAAACTGCTCCCTCACCCCCAGTGCTTTTACTTGGCTTTGTTTTTTCCATAGTCACCACCTGACACAATTAAGTTTCTTGGTATATTCTTGTCTCCCATTAGAATGCAAGGTGTATAAGGATGGGATTTTGTTTTGTTAACTGTCTATCCTCAACATCTAATACAGCGCCTGGCAGGTAGGTGTTCAAAAAAATATTGATTAGCAAATTAGTGACCCTATGAGTTAAGATTATACCATTTTACTGATGATGAAATAGAGGCTTTGAGATTTGTCCATAGTTACAAAATAAATGGCCGAGCTGGTACTGGAAAGAAGTCTATCTGATTCTAGACTGGTCACTAACCATTGACCTCATGCCCCACTGCCTTCAAGGAAGATCACAAAGATGATACTTTATTGCTGTTTCGCTGTGGCATGTTTCTGTTAGAAGAGTCATGAAAGTAATAAAAATGAGATAAAGGCAAGGGATGTGTCTAAAGTGACAGATAAACTGGGGAAAATAATTAGATTCTAGTAAATTGTCCTTTTCTCCCCTTCCAACACCTTTCATATGTAAAAAAGATATATCAGTCAATTTTCTCTTTGGGTCTAGCTAAAATGACCTATAAATATGGGGCCCCATGTTTCTCCTTTCCCTTGTCTACCTTCTATAACTTCTCCATCAGTGTGCTGGGGCCACAAGTTCCTATAAGGAGAAAAGATGAAATAAACATTTTAAACATTTAACGTGCATTGCCACTGCCCTAGACACACTACATTCTTTATCTCTACCGCACACCGATTTACAGGGAGTGGGTATTTTAAATCCACATTTTATAGATGAGAAAACTCAAGGAGGCTAAACACACACTTCAAGGTGTCTCAGCCTGCCTTCAAAGCATGCTCTTTATCTGTCTGGATTAGTGAAGACAGTCAAAGACTGGAGTAGACCCACTGGGATTTTTCTACTAGATATCATTTGATCTCCTAGAAGATTGGTGACAAATGCCAGTTCTTGAGTATAAGGAGTACTCAAAACTGCAGGGGTTGCAACACCAGAGCAAAATGACAAGATTGGTATCTCCGTACTTGGCTAAGATATGTCCTCATTGTCTCTACACTTGGTCCTCAGATGTTCTTCCATGTGGAAAAGATCAGGGTCTAGGATTGGGCATCTCTACCCTTGAGCCTTTACTCTCTTCTGGGAGGATGCCTATGCCTAAGGAAGAAGATCCCAATTAAAATAAGTTATCTTAGGAGTATGGTAGAGTCAGGTGAGAAAATGGGTCTGCCTCTGTAAGACAGAAGGAAGGAGTGTTGAGGAAAGGCAGCCCCAAGGAAGAAAAGGTGGTTAGGCTCCAGGGACAAGGTAAGAGTTGGACCTAACACTTTCCTCCCCTCTCTACTTTCTTCCCATTTCCTCTCCTAATCCCCTCCTCCCCAACCCCTGGACCACACCTATACACAGTCTGTAAACCCCCTCCACACACCACTCACCCTCCCTACCGTGCATTGTGAAAGGATTCCCTCTGACAGAAACAGGCTCTGGGGGAAGTACAAACGCCTAATAAACATTAGAAAAGCTGCCAACCTCTCTGGAAACCTGGGAAGTGGAAATTTAAAACAAAGCTAACAATGCTTGGAAGAGTTTTTAAAGCAGAGGAGTGGTGTTGTCAGAATACATGTACCTTTGTTTGACTTGGGATTTTAATGCAGTGTATAATTCTTTGGATACATCCTCCGAAACAAATGATTCAATTTCAGGTTTTAAAAAAAATATACCAACAACTACCCTGGTGTTTTGGTGTTTAAAAATAGCATGGTATCCTTGTATATGGAAAACTAGTTATGCAATAACTAGCTACCTTTCTTTTTTCGTATCTGAAGGATTTCTTTTACCTTGGGAACTTATAAAAGAAAAAACAAACAAATGATCAGTGATGAAAAAGCAAAGGGCAAGGCATATTCTAACATGCTCAATTTATAGTTTAAGTATTACTGAAACAGATTTAGATATACATAAATTCCATTTAATATGAAGACATACCTTTGGAGTGGGACTGGGGTTAACTGCATAACTTAAATCTTTAGAGAAGTTCTAAAAGCTGAAAGTTGGTGGTGTTTAGTTTGGTTTGGTTTAGTTTTGTAACTCATTCCTGGCAAGACATAATCTGATCTGAATTCATTTAGTGGCAAAAACCTGAACTAAGCTCATATGTTATGTGGCTATTTATAGTCTTTATTTCCCACTTAGTATGAATATTCATAAGTTTTTGTGCAGAAATAATGTTTGATTACAATTACGGGTCTGCTGTATATCCCACTAGAGTGTTACATAATATACTTTATATGCACATATTATCTTTCTTATATCTGAAAAATTCTGAATTCTGAAAACCTCTGGCAAAGGTTTTGGGTAAGGAATTGAGGACTACCTTTCTTCACCCAGGTATTAATAGCTGCAAAACATTTTTATGTAAGGGGTTAGATGTTGGACATGATGATCTCTGAGATAGCTTCCTGCTTTAAGTATTACACTTCCCCTCTTTTAAAGGGTGAAAACTATTGTTTACACAGGAAGAGCCTCCAAACACACGAACGATAACTCATAAAGCTCAGGCCAGCATCTCCAAGGCTTATCTCTGATTCCGGAGAAATTCAGCCAGTGAGTGGCACCTATGCTGTCCTGGCATGAATCATCTACTTTCACTGTCATGATGCTGAACCTGGCTTTCGTCCACCTTCTCTCAGAGGTTGAGAGAAGCCCAGGCCATGTGTGGTTTTTGAGAATCTTGGTATGTTTTTTAAAAATGCTAAAATAGAGTTACAAAAATTGTGGTCATGTTTACATTAAGTGGTTTTTAGTAACAGTTTTGTTAATAATGTATGATAAAAAGCTATGCACAAAATAATTACAGAATTGTCATTAATTTTAAAATTAATTGTCATTAATTTTATTAAAAATATTACACATTACAGGTGGTAACGGTCCAGCAATGAAACACCAGTTTAAAACCGTGTATGAACATGACCCACTTTCAATTCTGTAAATATACCTCCAGGACAATCAAACATATAACCTCATTTGGAGATAACATCAAAAGTCTACACGGGAGGGCTTTGAACGTGAGCCCAGGCTCTGTGTCAGGCCTCCTGGACTGTCCCTGGATTGTTTGCTCTTCTATTTTAATGCTGATCTGCCAACTGCAAAGAACTCTCAGTCTCTGAAGCTGCCCAAAGTTGGGTCTTTCCAGGATGGAGTTTCCCTGCATTATGTATTTCTATTGCTAAATTCATATTATTCTTACGTTTTGTTTCTGTACACAGTAGTAATAGAAGAGAACCACACATATCAGGAGGCATGACTCTCTCTCCAGTCAAAAATCCCTCCGAAGAGTAAGTCAGAAAGAGAAAAACAAATATTGTATATTAATGCATATATGCGGAACCTAGAGAAATGGTACAGATGAACCAGTTTGCAGGGCAGAAAGATACACAGATGTAGAGCACAAACGTATGGACACCAAGAGGGGAAAGTGGCAGGGTGGTGGTGGTGGGATGAACTGGGAGACTGGGATTGACATATACACACCAATATGTATAAAATAGATAACTAATAAGAACCTGCTGTATTTAAAAAAAAAAAAATTCCTCTGAAGGCTTTGGAATGCCAGGGACTCTTCTCAGACCTGTGGTGGAAGGACAGGCTGTTAGGGACCTCTGTGTCTAAAGTCTGTTGAAAAGAAGATTGTTAGGCTTCCCTGGTGGCACAGTGGTTAAGAATCCGCCTGCCATTGCAGGGGACACGGGTTTGAACCCTGGTCCGGGAAGATCCCACATGCTGCAGAGAAACTAAGCCCGTGAGCCCCAACTACTGAGCCAGCGCTCTAGAGCCCGCGAGCCCCAACTACTGAGCCCGCATGCCACAACTACTGAAGTCTGTGCACCTAGAGCCCATGCTCCGCAACAAGAGAAGCCACCGCAATGAGAAGCCCGCACACCACAACGAAGAGCAGTCCCTGCTCGCCACAACTAGAGAAAGTCCGCAAGCAGCAACGGAGACCCAACGCAGCCAAATAAATAAATAAAATTAATTAATTAATTAAGGGAAAAAAAAGAAAGCCATTAAGAAAAGTTAAAAAAAAAAAAAAAGAAAAGAAGACTGCCTTCTGAGCCAAGCACTGCCCGGAAGACTCTCCTCTTACTCAAAAGCCTTTTCCTCTTGGGTTGTTTCCTGCCTCTCGCTGTAACTGTCTCCCTGGCAGAGGAACCACCCGCTCTGGTTCTCCAGGGCCAACTGACCTGGGGATTTCTGTTTAACTACTCCATGCCTATCCCATGTGGGATATTACTCCCGCTCTGAAGGCAAGGAGACTTGAGGCCGAGAGGAATTATGTAACTTGCCCCAGATCCTGTAACTAGCAAATGGCAGAACAATGACATTAAAATCCAAGCTTTATTCCTCTATGTTAGATAGGCCAGGTAGTCTACTCCTTCTGTCTTTTACAAAGCGTTTGTAGCCGATTGTTTAATCAGTTACAAATCACCTAACTCCACTATCCTGTGGCCCACATTTCTCTCTCTTTCCCTCAAGAAATTCATGAAATGCTCTGCTAAATGCCTTGAATTCTTTATGAAATGTGTGGTAACTCCATCAAAAAAAGAAATAAAATTAGTTCATACACCAAGTATTTTTTGATGACCTGCTATGTGCCAAAAAAAGCCCTGTGTCTACCATGATTTATTCCTAATCAGTATGGGATCCTAGTGATCAGTTCTTCCTCTTTTTTTTCTTTTATTTTTTTTTATGGTACGCGGGCTTCTCACTGTTGTGGCCTCTCCCGTTGCGGAGCACAGGCTCTGGACGCGCAGGCTCAGCGGCCATGGCTTACGGGCCCAGCCGCTCCATGGCATGTGGGATCCTCCTGGACCGGGGCACGAACCCGTGTCCCCTGCATCGGCAGGCGGACTCTCAATCACTGCGCCACCAGGGAAGCCCTAGTTCTTCCTCTTTTAGTAATTCACAAACTATTCCTTGAACATGCTATTCCAGAATCCAGCCCAGGATGATCACTGAAGTATTAATAACTAAGTTGTAGTTTGCAGAATTCAACTTTTTCACTTTTTTAGAAAATCAAACTATTCATGCATCCCCCCCCCAAACCTTTTTCATTCTCCCTGATACCTTAGAGAGATAACCAAAATGGTTTGGCTCCCTCATTTTAAACTTCTTTCCATTGCTGCAATAAATCTAATCGCAAAGTATACTTTATTCATATTTTGACTTTTATTTTTTAATGGTAATGCTATTAAATTCTTTCAGCTGTTTCTGAGGCAGCTATACTGCCTGCCTGTTTCTCCCAGAGTCTGCCCAAAGGGGAAAAATCTCTCTGAGCCCAGGGAAGCCTGACTCCCAGTCTGGGATTTATGTGTTTTATTGTATACAATCAACCTTCTGTGTGACTTTTCAGCAGAGGATCCTTTCACAGACTTGCTATCTTGAGCATTTTTTGGTTAGGGCTAACTGCAGTTGTTTTGTGGGAATGTTCTCATGATCTATTGCTGCATAACAAACCAACCCAAGACTTCGTGAATTGTAATAACAGTTTATCATTGTTCCATGGGTTGACTGGGCTCAGCTGGGAAGTTCTCACTTAGGATCTCTCAACTGGTTGCAGTCAGAGTCTACTAGCACCAGGGTGGGCTTCATGGCTGAGACCTGTGCAGTCACACAGGACCCCATTCTTAGAAGGGCCTCACGCTTGGTTCAATGTCCTGTTGTTGCCATCTTGATTCTCTAAATACATTTTGAACAGGGAGCCCAGAATTTTCATTTTGCACTGGGCCTTACAAATTATGGAGCTGGTCCTGGCTGAGGCTGCAGTCATCTGAAGACTTGACTAGACTGGATATCCCAGATGCCTCACTCACAAGGCTGCTAGCTGATGCTGGCTGTCGGCTGGGAGCTCCACTGAGGCTGTCACCTGAAATCCCCACACATGACTTCTCTGCATGGCCTGAATTTCTCAGTGACAGTATCTCAAGAGTGAGGTGTCCAACAGATCCAGGCAGAAGCTGAAATACTTCTTATGACTCAGCCTTGGAAAAACCAGAACATCACTTGCAACACACTCTGTTGGTCAAGCAAGTCATGAAGACCAGCCCAGACACAAGGGCAAGTGCATTGGACTCCACCTGTTTTTTTTTTGGGGGGGGGGGGTGCGCGGGCCTCTCACTGTTGTGGCCTCTCCCGTTTCGGAGCACAGGCTCCGGACACACAGGCTCAGCGGCCATGGCTCACGGGCCCAGCTGCTCCACGGCATGTGGGATCTTCCTGGACCGGGGCACAAACCCGTGTCCCCTGCATCAGCAGGCGGACTCTCAACCAGGCGCCACCAGGGAAGCCCCTGGACTCCACCTCTTGATGGGGAGTTGGAAGATCACATGGCAGGAGAGCACGTGGCATGAGACATTGTTTTGTTCATCTTTGGAAAATACACTCTGCCACAGGGCTATTTGGGGCACCCCACTGCTTTGCTTTGAGTGCTCTGCCTCTTTCAGGCTTCCCTGAATGCACTCTGCCTTGTTGGCAGGCATTCATGACCAAGTGTGGCTAGACAAGACAGCTTTGGGGTATCCGCCCTGGTTTTTGGTATCTGTCTAACATGATTTAAATGGGACTTGCTTAAAATCTCTTCAAACCAAGTATGTGCTTGGCGGATGAGAGGTGTGCTTAAGGGGGGTTCTGATCTTGAGATGGGGTAGGGGCTGCTAGGAGGAACTACTTTTTGAGGTTTTGCCACAGTTCACGTTGAGTAAAAATACCGAGCTTTTCTAGATTACATTGCTAAATCTTGCAGCTTTCAACTAAAAGGCCTTACAGTAGAGATGAAAGAAAAGAAGGTGTAGTGTTTGATAATCCTTGGACAAATCCCAATTCCACTACCTGTTAGGTAGGGAAAACTGAGAGCTTCAGTTTCTTTATTTATAAAGTAGGACTAATGATATTCCCTTAGGGGCTATTGTGATGATGAAGTAGGATAATGTATTAGCTACGCAAATAGTTACTGTTATTAATAAGTATACAACTTGTTTTTGATTTAGGTTATTACCTTTTAGGTTCCCTTTGCCAAACTCATGGTTGAGTTATTAGACCTACCTAGATCCTCTGGGGTGACTTACTGGTGTAGACATAATGAAAACACCCTAAGAGTAGCATGGTCCTGCAGCCTCTGTATTAGAAGTTGCTGGTTTCGGGCTTCCCCGGTGGCGCAGTGGTTAAGAATCTTCCTGCCAATGCAAGGGACACAGGCTCGAGCCCTGGCCCGGGGAAGATCCCACATGCCGTGGAGCAACTAAGCCTATGCGCCACAACTACTGAGCCTGAGCTCTAGAGCCCATGAGCCACAACTACTGAGCCCTCGTGCCACAACTACTGAAGCCTGTGCACCTAGAGCCCGTGCTCCACAACAAGAGAAGCCACGACAATGAGAAGCCCGCGCATTGCAACAAAGAGTAGCCCCCGCTCAACGCAGCTAGAGAAAGCCCGCGCACAGCAACGAAGACCCAACACAGACAAAAATAAATAAATAAAATTAATTAATTAAAAAAAAAAGTTGCTGGTCTCTACCTTTCAATGTTGAGGGCTGACGTTTTGTCAACTACTAGTGGTAGTGGGTAATTAACATTTACTGAGCAGGGTACTTAAACGTGTTAGGGGCTTTTGATTTAATCCTCACTCAATCCTCTGAGATGAGTACTGTTTTATTTCTGATATTATAGATGAAGAAATAGTAGGTTGGTGAGAATAAGAAATTTGTGCAAAATCATCCATGAGATAAATAGTGGCCCAGGATCCAAACAGAGATCTCTCTAGCCCCAGGGCCTGTGTTTCACCATTGTGTTACATGGCCTCTCAGACAGATTAAAGCATTCACATATTTGAATCCTTTGCGTGTGACCTGAGATCTCAGGCTCTTTTTAGCAACTGATTTGGAAGCTTAAGGCCCTAATATTTTACTATCAAGTCTGGTTGTGAGACCTTGTTGGAGAAGAGCTCCTAAAACCATCCAATTTTTAGACTGCTGGTATAAATTTCCCCAGAGGATTATCTTGTGGTAGGCCAATCCCTTGTGCTTGTGGCTGGGTAGCTTTCAGCAAGGCCTCTCATCTGACATTTGGCATTTTTCCTGGCAGGCAGCCAAGGGGACTGAGTATTTCTCTGTTTTCTTTTACTTTCGTTCTTAACCATTTCCTCTCAAAATAAACAAAAAAGAACTTGGGGATTTTACTAGTGGAAATGTATCTTAAAAAGCTGTTTCTGAGGGAAATTTTGTAGCTAGAGGGGAAAGGGGGGAAAAGGAGATTTAGGGAATGGAGGAAACAGAGCCCTTAAAATTATTAACAGAATTCAGAATTCCCTTGAGCTAGAACGGTTCCATCTAATTTTAAAAGTTGTTTAAATTCCTCAAAAGAGAGGTATTCTGTAAGTATAAATATATGGTCAGGCACCTCTTAATGAGCTATGGAGAATTTCTAACGTGATTATTTATTTGTGCTGTGTCCCCAACATTTCCCTTTAGCAAATGTTTACAATGACCTTCTCTTTCCTAACATTTAATTCCCAAACTTGATAAAAAGTAGAATTGGCTTAAGTTTGGATGCTTTCTCTTCCCTCTTCTACTCATTTAGAAAGGTGTTAGCAGCTATTCATAAACCACTGAAATGATTATTTGGTTTTAGTGAACCTCCCCAAGAAAAAACATTTTCCTCCTTTTTTTTTTTTTTAGCATGCCTTGCTTTGTTTTAAGTGTTTTACAAGTATTAACTCATTGAATCCTCACAAACCTAAGAGCTCTCTAACAATTACATCCCTATTTAACAGATAAGAAACCTGAGGCTTAGAGAGGTTAAGAACCAGGCCCCAGGTCAGTGGGGTGATGGTTTGATGCGAGGGCCTTTTTTCACACAGTCCCAGGATCAAGACCAGGCTCTGCCACCTCCCAGCATGACTGGCCAACTCACAATTGCTTATACTGCCTGTAATATGCTTGAAGCTCTCACAGTATTTCAACCAATCCCAGTGAAATCTGACATTATTCCCATGAGAAATTAAGCGCATTCCAGTTCCTAATGGACTTTCTATCTTCCCTCCTTAAATAGGCTAACAACTCCTTTTGCTCCTGTAGAGGTTGGAAAGGATTCTATTTGTTCATTCCTTCACTTGACAGACACTCACACACAGGCAGTATGGCATAGCGTCAGAGTGCGGACATTGGAACCAGACTACTTTGTCTGAATTGTGGCTTTGCCATTTACTTGCTCAAGGTCACACAGCTTGTTAGTGAATCTTTCTGTGCCTCAGGTCTCTTACGTAAAATGGGTTAATGATTACACTGACCTCACACAATTATTATGAATTTAAAATGAGTTAATCTATATTAAATACTTAGTACTGTGCATGGCACAAGTAAATGCTCAATAAGCACAAAGTATCATTGAACAGCTACTTAGGAAATAGAAGTATGCCAGGCACTGCAAATAAAAGCACTTGAAATCTAGTGAGAAATAGAGGGCACATTCCGTCAATAGATCCACTCACGTGCTAAGCACCAGGCATTGGGGGGCATAACAGCTAAACAAAACACCCCCACCACAAATATTTACAAACTACTAGAAGAGGTAAATAGACAAATAATGACAGTGCAATGTAATAAGTACTGCAAATAGAGTAGAAATGAGTTATATTAGAGCATAAGAGCGGGTAGGGGTGCATAACATTTGAAGGTTGGAGGAGGCTTCTTACAGGAAGTGAACTGAAGGTAAGACCTGATGGATGAGAAGGAATTTGCCACATATTACTAGAACAGGATGTGAATTGTAAGGTGTATAAAGAGCATGGAGCACGTGCATGGGATAGTGTGAGTAGTTTTACCTGGCTTAAGGAATCGGGTGCATGGGGCAGGAGGCAGGAAGAAGGTGAGGAGGCTGGAAAGAAGATACCACCAGATTATTAAAGGCCTTCAGGGCTTTGCTGAGGACTTTGGACTTTATCCTGTAAGTAACAGGGAGCCATGAAAAGCTGTCAAGTCTGGGAGTAATATGATCAGATAATCCAGACCTGATGAGATTTGAAGTCAGGGCCACAGTGATACTCCTAGAGAGATATGAAGGCCTGCATTGCAGTGCTGGCCATGGGGATGGAGAAGAAGAGGTATTTGGGAGATAATACGAAGAATTGTTAGAGTGTGATGACTGATTAGAACAGAATGGAAGGGCAGAATATCCTACATTGCCCTCAAAAGTAATATCCTTTTAGCTATGATGGGTACTTAGTTGGAAAAGTTTGAGGAGTACAGGTGGCATAAT
Source organism: Pseudorca crassidens (assembly GCF_039906515.1). NCBI lineage: Eukaryota > Metazoa > Chordata > Mammalia > Artiodactyla > Delphinidae > Pseudorca > Pseudorca crassidens. The sequence goes on along the minus strand of NC_090297.1, from coordinate 57,840,450 downwards.
GGAAAGAACATGAATTTTTGGAGCCGCATGCAACTGAATTCAAATCTAGTCTCTACCATTTGTTGGTTTCATGTTTAGTGTAGATAACGATCCTACTTCAAAGTCTGTTATATAATAACATAAGCATGTAAAACACCTAGTACAGTGCCGGGCACATAGTACGCATGATCATTGTATTCTGGGATTATAAAATAAGACACAATCAGAGGTTCATGCCAGACAGCAGTGGTCCTTAGTCTTTTGAATGTCTTAGCTATTCATTAAAAAACAAAAAACTTTACTGAGATACCATCACATACCATCAATTCACCCATTTAAAGTTTACAATTTAATGTTTTCTAGTATATTCAGAGTTGTACAACTATCACCACAAGCTAATTTTAGAACTTTTTTTTTTTTTTGGCCAAGTGTCCTGTGGGATCTCAGCTGTATGACCAGGGATTGAACCTGGGCCATGGCAGTGAAAGAGCTGAATTCTAACCACTAGACCACCAGGGAACTCCCAAATTTTTGAACATTTCAATCACCCCTAAGAGAAACTCCACACCCATTAGCAGTCACTACCCATTCGTCCCCAAGCCCCTCCACGGGTGTAGGCTGCCACTACGAGAATCTGCTTTCTGTTTCTACATATTTGCTCTTAAATTCTTCAAAAGATCTGATGAAAGCAAGGTCTATTCTGGGAATATGCAAAATTTTGTATGCAATTTCTAGGAAAGCAGAGGCCCCAGCTTAAATTTAAAAGGAATACCCTTAACAAATTCAAACCCAATCTCTACAAAGTTGGCACTAGAGGAAGAAACTCCCTGTGGTGACAGTGGGCAGCAAGGCCTTGTAGCCCTCACTCCTGTGTCTCTGCCTAACCTGAGATCTCTGCACACACACAACTTGCTCTAAAATTTCTACACATAATCTCCACATGTGAATGTCAGCCACAAGGATCCATCTCCTATAACCTCACCATTTGTTTCTTCTGAGAGCAGCAGAAACCTAAGAGATTCCAGCCAGCAATCAAGAGTAGTGTCTCTGAGGATTCGTTTAAGCTATTGTGATAACAGCTCCTATTCATTCGGTGCTTATTATGTCTGAGCATTGCACTTATAATTAACTCTACTGATTTTTCAATTTTAGGGATACCACCTGCACATGTACTATTTCAGTTTTTTGGTAGCTCCTGGTAAATAATATGATATCACCATGAAGAAACCTTCTGCCAACAATCTTTGTTTGGTACTGTTACATCTAACCTACTTCACAGAAGCCAAGAACAGTCAGAGTACGGAGAGGGAACTTTTAGTGAAAAAAAGCAATGTTTGAGCTCCTATGGGATCAATAAGAATGCCTTTGCGCTCTCAATGCCTAAAGTATCAGGTTAAAACTTCAAGAATGTGTTGACCTGGCTTCTTTCAGAATAACAAATGAGAATTTTGATTACAGAATATTTTTAAAAGATTTATTATTTATTTATTTATTTATGGCTGCATCAGGTCTTAGTTGTGGCACGCGGGATCTTCGCTGAGGCATGCAAGATCTTTCGTTGCGGCACAGGCTTCTCTCTAGTTGTGGTGTGTGGGTTTTCTCTTCTCTAGTTGCGGCACACTGGCTCCAGGGCATGTGGGCTCTGTAGTTTGCGGCACGCAGCCTCTCTAGTTGAGGCACGCGAGCTCAGTAGTTATGGCATGTGGGCTTAGTTGCCCCACGGCATGTGGATCTTAGTTCCCTGACCAGGGATGGAACCCGCGTCCCCTGCAATGTAAGGTGGATTCTTTACCACTGGACCACCAGGGAAGTCCCCAGAATATTTTATATTGTAAGCTTTATTACCATGTTAGTTTCTTCTTCTTTTTTAAAATTTATTTATTTTATTTATTTTTATTTTTGGCTGCGTTGGGTCTTTGTTGCTGCATGCGTGTTTTCTCTAGTTGCGGCGAGCAGGGCTATTCTTTGTTGCGGTGCGCAGGCTTCTCATTGTGGCTGCTTCTCTTGTTGCAGAGCATGGGCTCTAGGCGTGCAGGCTCAGTAGTTGTGGCTCGCAGGCTCTAGAGCTCAGGCTCAGTAGTTGTGGCACGTGTGCTTAGTTGCTCCGCGGCATGTGGGATCTTCCCGGACCAGGGCTCAAACCCGTGTCCCCCCACATTGCACAGGTGGATTCTTAACCACTGCGCCACCAGGGAAGCCCAGGGGATTCTTCTTGGCAGAGAAAATTAGAAGCAATCTGAAAGCACATACAGACTAAATTACCTTTGTATTCACTGTAAGATCTGTCTTCCAGTTCGCCACTCCAACCTCATGCTCATCTGGCTACACACTCAGAGATTTTTGGTTTTGCTTTTGTTTTTTGTCTTGGAATCTACAAGCTCCTTCCTACTTCATGTTCTCTTGCTTGCTGTTTCCTCAGCTTTTTCTTAAAGTCTTTGCAAGGCTGGTTTCTTCTCATTGTTCAGGCCTTAGCTCAGAGGGCTTTCTGACCATACAATCCAAAACAGTTGTCCCTTCCTCACATTATGCTCTCATAGTAGGTACCATTCTCTGAAAATGATGTCAGTGACATTTATTTACTTGTTTATTCTTTGCTTCTTTCCACCAGCATGTAAAGTCCACGAAGACCAGGGCCTTGCCTGTTTTGTTCACCACAGAATCCCTAGGACTCAGAGCAGTGCTTGACATACAGGTGGATGTTCAATAAATAGTTGTTGAATTAAATGTTTATTATCAAAATGAATAAATAGTATTAAGTGTGAAATATATTTTCTGTTTTCAAAGGGGTTTATACAGGTGCATTTGGAACTTCATTGGATGTATTTAAACCTAAAAACTTGCAATTTATTGTAATGTCCAAAATAAAATGTTTTTAAAATAGTAAGATGAAAAATAACCACCTTTTTTTTCCTTCTAAAATTTTTCTTTGGGTTTGACATATTCAAAATTAATTTAAATTAAAAGGAAGGGGAATACATGGAACAAAAAAATTAGTTTTAAATGGATTATAGGCCTAAATGTAAGAGCCAATACTATTTTAAAAATCTATAAAACTTTTAGAAGAAAACATAGGAGTAAATCTTTGTGATTTTGGGTTAGGCAAAGGCTTGTTAGATATGACAACAAAAGCACAAGTGACCAAAGAAAAATAGATAAATTGGACTTCATCACAAAAGACCATATCAAATTAAAAAGGTTTTATGCTGCAAAGGATACCACCAAGAAAGTGAAAAGTCAGCCCACAGAACTGGGACAAAATATGTAAATCATATAACTGATAAGGCCCTTGATCTAGAATACATGAAGAATTTTTATAACTCAATAATTAAAAAATAAATATACTAGTTAGAAAATAGCAAAGATCTAAATAGACCTTCTCCAAAGAAGATATACAAATGGGCAATAAGCATGTTAAAGATGCTCAACATCATTAGCCATTAGGGAAATACAAATCAAAACTACAATGAGATACCACTTCACACCCACTAGGATGGCTATAATCAAAAGACAAACACACAGGATATGGAGAATTTGGAACCCTCATAATTGTTGGTGGGATTGTAAAATGGTGCACGCTCTTTGGAAAACAGTCTGGCTCCTAAAAATGTTAAACAGAGTTACCATATGACCTAGCAATTCCATTCCTAGATATATATCCAAAAGAAATGAAAGCATATGTCCATACAAGTTCTACAAACAAATATTCATAACAGCATTATTCATAATAGCCAAAAAGCAGAAGTACCCAGATGTCTATCAACTGGTGAATGTATAAATAAAACACAGTCTATCTATACAATGGAATATTATTTATTCACAAAAAGGAATGAAGTACTGATACATGCAACAACATGGATGAAGTTAGAAAATATTATGCTAAGTGAAAAGAAGCCAGTCACAAAAGACCACATGAATCCATTTCTATGAAATGTCCAGAATAAACAAATCTATGAGACAGTAAGTAGATTAGTGGTTGCCCAGGGCTGGGGGTGGAGGGAATGGGGGAGTGACAGTTAATGAGTATGGGTTTCTTTTGGGGGTGATAAAAATGTTCTAAAATTAGGTAATGGTAATAGCTGCACAACTCTGTGAATATCCTAAAAACTTTTGAATAGTACTCTTTAGATGGGTGAATTCTATGCTGTGTGAATTATGTTTCAATAAAGTTGTGTGTGTTTTTTTTAAGAGTACAATGTAAGGGAAAAAAGGAAGGGAAGCTTAAAATCAAGAGTATCAACCTTCAAAGAAAGTTTGAGGTGACAAAATAGAGAGTGTAACATTTCTATTTTTAGCTTTGATATCCTAACTTTAGCAAGAGCCTAGACTTGAATATTATATTTAGCATTCCATACTCAGACATGGCGGATTTGCCCTTTTCTTCATAAGAACCACCTTTATTGCTTTTGTTTTAAAAATGCATTATATAGAGTACACTAAAAATCAGATTCTCTTATTTACATTTATATGATACCTGTATCCAGTGTCCCCAAAGTGTTATAATAGAATAATAGTTTTCTTTTGCTACAGGTGGTAGCCATGAAAGACTTTGTTCTCTCTATCATGCCACTCACAAATTTAACAGGCTGTGAGATCAGACTGTCTGGACTCTTCTAGGCAATATGAATTTGGGAGAGGCACTTAACCACAGTTTCCCCATGTGTAAAAGGGGAGTAGAGTAATATTATTTACTCCATAATGTTGTTCTGAGAATTAAAGGAAATGACTCATGCAAGGTATTCAGCACAGTGTCAAGTGCATAGCAAATGCTCAAACTGTAGTCCTTGTTAGTAATTACTATTATAATATAGCAACAGTTAGTAACAGAGACTTGAGATTTAGAAATAGGTAAAAAACAAGTTGTAATGTGGTTGACAACTGAGTATTAGCATCCTAAAAACAAGTGAGGGCCGGAAGGAGGTATAATATTCCATTTCTCAGTTACATTAACATCAGGCAACTATATTGGATATTTAATCAAGGTATTTGGATAGTTTTCAGCATTTACTGCTAGAAAACTCTAGAGAGCTTGCTATAGATAAGGCTATGAAGTTGCACAAGTATTTTTCAGAGAACAATATGTGATTCAAGCATCGCTACAGAGAGCTGATATTTTAAGCTACATTTCTAATCAGTGATATCTTATACCATGTCACCTTACAACTCCTGCCATTCATTTGAATAAGTCTGCAAGAAGTCTCCTTTTCCTTCTCTCTTGAGGTTTATTTGGCCAATATTTTTTCTATTGAGAGTAGCAGGAACTTTTAAATATTTTTAAAGACTATTTCAACTTCTCAGAAGAAAGGAAACATTTGCAAAAATAATTACATATAAAATAAAATTGTGAGATGTAAAAGAATTAGCATTTGGAGCTTTATTTGTATACTTTAAAAATGGGCTTTAAGGGCTTGCCTGGTGGCGCAGTGGTTGAGAGTCCGCCTGCCGATGCAGGGGACGTGGGTTCGTGCCCCGGTCCGGGAGGATCCCACGTTCCGCGGAGTGGCTGGGCCCGTGAGCCATGGCCGCTGAGCCTGCACGTCCGGAGCCGGTGCTCCGCAACGGTAGAGAGGCCGCAGCAGTGAGAGGCCTACCGCAAAAAAAAAAAAAAAAAGTTCCTGTATTAACCAAAATTCCAGGAGAGACAAAAGGGAGAGAAGGAAGTTGAAAGTGCTTACAAATTTTTCCCGTTTTTCCCCAAACGTTTATTTATATTTTTACGTTATATTAATAGATAAAGTCCCTGAGGAGCATGACTGAAACTCAAAAATTCATAGCCATACAATTTCCCTACATGTAGCATATCTTTAAGTATTCTTGTTGTAAGAGTGCTTGGTGGTCATAAAGATCTGTCTGAGGAAATCAGAGACCTGTACATAGGATAAAAAACAACTAAGGACAGGCCTGCCCCACCCCCCAGACTGTGGTAGGAGTGGGTAAGTTACTTAGTCCCTCTGTGCTTCATTTTCCTCACCTTAAAAAGGCAATAATAATACCTTTCTCATAGAGTTGACGTGAGGCTTAAATGAGATCATACATGTAAAGTGCACCAAGTACCTAATAAAATATAAAGTTTTAGCTCCTGACATTGTTGTGGCAGTGGTCAGAAAGGGGTAAGAGGAGGAGGTGTAGCAGATGTCTCAAAGATGCAGATATTAACAGCCCTTGGTAAAGAGAAAGATGTTGTTAAAGCAGGGAGATCTTCCAAATGGCACTTGCGCTATTTTCAAAGGGGCATGAAGAGTATAGTCAAACACTCCTTGTCCTTTGTCTTGGTAGGAGCTACAAGAGCCAGAGCTCATGGAAGGAGGTGGGGTCTCTGTGTGAGATGGGAGTGTGTATGGCAGGGACTGAGGCGACAGAGAAATAGGTGACTTTGAGGAATGGGGGCTGGATTTAGAAGTAAGAAAAACACTAGGCTTGCTGCCACATGCTTGTAACACGACTCTCTTATTTTCCCTGTTAAGGAACTGATTTAAATTCTGCTCAGAAATCGATAAGATTCCATTTGGCCATGTGACATACCCTGCCTGACATGCAACAATATTTAAATCTTATTAAATACTGTAAATTAACTTATATTGACTGACTTCTATCAGAAATCAGAGTCTGGATTAAAGAGCTGATGTCAAGAGTCTCAGAGTGGAGTTAGAAGACTGGGTTAACTCCTGGCACTAGCACTTAAAAAGATGTGAATGTGGTACTGTGAAATGGGAAAAGCACCTACCTAACAAGTTGTTGTCGACATTAAGGTTGTTCATAGCACCTGGAACATAGAGATGCATTTTTCTATATTTTATGTTAATGGAAAAAGGTTTTAAAATTATGATAGTACACTTACAGCGTTACCAAATATGCCTGAATACGCACTGACACTCTATTACATTAATGGACTTTAATATTCTCAACTAATATCAATGCTTTTAGTAATGACAGTTAATTCGCTGATATTATTTTCCTCCCCTCACTGCACCTCTCAGCAGACCACACATTCAGATGCTCTAAAATGTTATTTCTTGAGCACTTTTTACTGACACCCAATCCTTGGCTTGCCGGACACTAAAGGACAATTGGATTGACTCTAGAAAGTGTTTCTACAAACAGTGCCTTTTCGAGGCTTGCCCAGCGTCTGGCTAGTGTTGCAGTGTCAGCAGTTTACTTCAATTAAAGCACTAGTGGCAACACGGCATTCTTCACACAAGAAAAGAGCGCAACACTCACATATGATAGTTCAACTTGTCTTTTGGGTTGATTCTGCTGCTCGAGTTCAGTCCCCGCGAGAGGAAGCGTATTCCGCCTCATATTAAACAGAAGAGCCTCAATTCATTATTGGGGCTGCAGGAGGGCGACTCCAGCAACTGATCAGCTAGGGACTTGACACAGAGCGGGTCCTGCCTTCGTGAGGCAAGTGCGGCACCTCAGCAACCCTCCAGCCCTGGAAGTTTGTGAGTCTCCACTTGTAAGACTGGTAGTCACCTTGACCTCCCGGACAGGTGGGGAAAGTTAGCCCTGGGCCAGAGGCGGGACGTAAAAGCGAAAGCTCAGAACTTTCCCGAGCAAAACAAGCCGTTTTCCTGTTTTCAGCGCAGCTCGAGACCCGGAGAGTTTAAGGGTGGCGAGAGCAGGTGGCAGGGCTCCGCCCACCACCACTCTTCTCCTCCCTCTGCTTGCTGCTCCACTCCCTCGGTGAGGTCCCGCCTCTGAGGCGCGCGCGAAGAGTTGTCGCGCCGTGTGTTCTGGGAATTGTAGTCCTAACGCTGGGAGCCGCCTCGGGAGAGGCGACTTCGGCCTACACACCCCATGGTACCGCGCGGCGCTGGCCGCTCCCGGATGTCTGCCTGGCGCCGGAAGAGAAGACGGCCCCCCTCTCTCGGCCCGGCCATCTTGTGGGAAGAGCTGAAGCAGGCGCTCTTGGCTCGGCGCGGCCCGCTGCAATCCGTGGAGGAACGCGCCGCCGAGCCACCATCATGCCTGGGCACTTACAAGAAGGCTTCGGCTGCGTGGTCACCAACCGATTCGACCAGTTATTTGACGACGAATCGGACCCCTTCGAGGTGTTGAAGGCAGCAGAGAACAAGAAAAAAGAAGCCGGCGGGGGCGGCGTTGGGGGCCCTGGGGCCAAGAGCGCAGCTCAGGCCGCAGCCCAGACAAACTCCAACGCGGCGGGCAAACAGCTGCGTAAAGAGTCCCAGAAAGACCGCAAGAACCCGCTGCCCCCCAACGTCGGCGTGGTTGACAAGAAGGAGGAGACGCAGCCGCCCGTGGCGCTTAAGAAAGAAGGTAAAGCTGTGGTGGAAGGTGGGGGAGACCCGGGATGGAGGGAAGGAGCGAGGGGACTGGCGGCTACCACTGGCTTCTGGAGCTCCGAGGGTCCGCGGGAGACTTGGCCGCCGATTTCTTCGCGTTTCCCCCGCCTGATGAAAGCCAGGTCCTGCGAAGGTGCTGGGAGCGTGGTAGCCACAAGTTCAAACCGCCACCTGCAAGGATCCTGGAGCCACCCCTTCCCGCCTCAGGTTCTGAGCGGAGGAGCGTGGTCGGGATCCTGGGAGGCTGTTGTCTTCCCGCCGGATTCCTTGGCGGGCGAGCGCATGGGCCGAGGTTCGGGGAAGGGAGCTCCTTTTCGGAGCGTTTGTTGTTAATGGGATGGTGGGGCCTCCGCGGCTTCTTCCTGCTCAGAGCTTTCTCTCAGCCCGCCGCTCTGAGGTGCGGTTGTGTCTTTTAGGCTCCTGCCCTGCCGTCTTGTCCCAGGGTGGCGTGGGGTACCCCCGAGAAAAGCTGGGGGTCGGAGTTTCCACCTACGCCCCCCCCGCTACGTTCGAGCCTATCGGATGTTGTGGAGCAAGGTGCCCTTTTAGGTGCCCCCTCTGCTTTATCTTTATCCCCTCGCCCGCACCACTATTGCAAACTTAATAACTTGCTGGAGTGCGTCAGGCTGTTGGGAGGGAGAGAAATTTGGCCACCCTGGATTGAGCAGAAGCGGGAATTCTGAATGAAGATTGGTGATGGCAGGAAATCCTGAAGCTCGTCCTCGGGTCACGATCTTTTTCTCCGGCCGGACCCCCCGCATGCAGTGTTTCATGTGGTGTGGCCTGGCCTGGGCCTCGTGGTGCAAAGAGTGCCGAGGCTGTCACAGCGTTTAGCTGCTGCAGAGCCTTTTGGAGTGCAGCTTTTTCTCCCCATGTGCGTGAAGCATGGTCAGGATTTCATTGGCGGGTAGTAGTTGCTTCCAGGTCACTGTAAACTTCTCAGGACTGTCTTGAACTTGGTTTTTGCTCTCTCACTCGTTACTGGTTTGTCTTTTGTGATGGATGAGAAAGCAAAACAGTGGGGGATTAGAAAAAGTGTACACGATCCGTAATAAGTAGGTGTAGGACTTAAGCTTTGAAGCTTAAAGGTTTCCTTTATGTGCTGAAAATTGAAATTTTGCCACGTGCTTCTGAAAGGAGTTCTCATTAGCTTTAGTCGAATTTGATAACATTCAACTAATTTAAATTAAAAAAATCAAAACAATTGTGTTAGGTTTTGGTTTAGAATTTTTAGAAAATACAGAGAGCTTTGTGAGGCTTGGGGTGAAGAACCTAGGTGGTAAATAAAACAGTTGTATTAAAATTACAGGTTGGGGAGGGAAGCACAAGTTGGAGTATTAGAAAGCATGTATATACATCGTTTAGACTAAATATTCAGCTAAGTTTTATAGCAATCTGTAGCACAATGTAATAAATCTAATTTCTGTGTTAAGGAACACTGGTTTGTGTATTTATTTAAACTGCTCAAGTTTACCTCCTTCATCACACTAATCCAAAGAAAGTACGTGAAAAAATGGAATCTGAAGTGTGTTCACCCCTTTTGAATTTTTGAAACATAAAGCATGGTTTAAACCCCTCATATGTTTTGATCATAAAGCCCATTTTTGAAATAAGCTCTTAGCGGGAACCTAGTATTTTAAATTACAAAGTTAAAAATTCATTTCATAAATTTATGACCAGGACCGAGTTCAACATTCACTAGTCTTTCCTTGGGAAAACTTCCATTATTACCTATCAACATTTTCCTTAGGTCAGCATTTCAGAGCACACTTAACCTTAAATTGCATAAAACACAAGCCTATAAAAATATTGAATGAAAAAAAATCGTTTTGAGGCCTTACCTCTTAGCAGTCAATTCTGGGCATTGGGGAAGGATAGACCTGTAAACAAAGTCCCTGCCTCTTGTCATGGGATTGATTGTTAACCTGATCATGTGTTCCTTGCCTTTGAATAGAGGTCCTGGCATGATCCTAGACTTACTTGCCTTAGATGTGTGTTGATGTTTATTTTCTTTGAATTTTGTAGTTTGTCTTTTGGCCATTTGAGGAACTTGAGAATTGACACTATCTACTCATTTGTTTTTTTAATGTTAGAAGCCTGGAATCTAGTGAAAATCAAGAGACGCTTGCATTTTTAAATGTCAGTCATTGGGTGGATTTATTTTGTAAGTGTTGTAGATTCTGTAAGCCTGATACTGGATATTGGGGTGGGGAAGCAAGCCATTGTTCACTTGGGTGTGTGGCTTGGATATTATAAGGACTGGTTCCATAGCTCCACCCTAATACACTACCTCTGATGAAATTTATTTAAAATGCCTTGGTGTAAGATCTAAGATTTCTGGTCTGTCCTGAGAGTGTATGGAATGGACCTTAAAATTTCACTGAAGAGTTTGACATTTACCGTTTGACTTTGGCTACCAGCAGCCGAATTGGGGGCATCCTGGTGGTGTTACACTTTCTTAGAAAGAACCAGAGTGAACCAACTTAATTTCTTGCGAAACCAATTCCTCAGGTGCTTTTTGACTTTGTCAGAAATTGTGGATTGGGAATTAGAGCATACCTAAAATATTAGTCATGAATTTAACCATCAATCTACTTATTATCTTTAAGGCTACCAGTAATGCATATTGGTTGCCTTTCTGGCCTCTGACACTAACAGGAAAAAAGTAATGCATGAAGGGGGAAATCAGTAAATGCTTCAGCCATCACTTAGTTTCACAAGTTTCTATTTCTGTGTCTTGCTTAAAAGGGGTTCTTTTGTGTATGTGGTTTTTAAAGATTCTTTGGAAATGAAGATACTTGAAAGGGCAAACCAAAAAAATCTCCATAATAATAAAATAAGTGGACTATTTCCTGTTGGTTGCATAACAGTATGTTTTAAAAGTTAGGTGTGGTATGTATGTATATGTATACATATATATGTATGTAGACTGCAACAGGAGAGGAAAATGGTACTTTTTTGCTGTTATATAGCTATCTTCAACTATAGAGAAAATTTTTTATTGAAGTATAGTTGATTTACAATGTGTCAATTTGTGCTGTACAGTGAAATGATTCATCGATTATACATATATACATTCTTTTTTCTAATATATTCTTTTCCATTATGGTTTATCACAGGATATTGAATATATCAATAGTTCCCCGTGTTCTACAGTAAGACCTTGTTATCCATCAGAGATGTAATCTTAAATGCCATTTGTTTTCCTTTCAGTTTTGTAATTTCATAGAATCATCAGTCTTTTTACTCTGTTCTTTTTCTCCCCCTCCAGATTATATAAAATAAAATAATGTCTTCACTGGGGTTTTTTGGGGGGTCTTTACCTGGTGATTGTGTTGGTTTGCTTGGTTATTATTTATGAATGGCTAATGGTGTTATCTTTGGTATCTTTAAAACCAAAATGTATCATTTGCTTAAAATTTCTTTAAATTTAGAATTTTAAATTAAGAGACTGGCATCTTGAAAAGTGAGAGAAATAATGGCTACCCAAATGACTTCCAGGTCAGTTATAGAGAATGCTTTAGGGGAAAAAAGTGATTTGGCAAACTGAATGGAAGTTTGAAACAAGTTTATTTAAATAGGAATTTTTCTGAAGTACCTTGTTACACTTTAGAGATGCCCAGTGTTAGCCTTTTTCAGTGGGAAGTGCTAGTTAATGGACTTAAAGAGTAAATTTTTTTTTCTTTTAACAGCCTAGGCCTAGTTTTTTGTGTTACAAAAAATAATTTGCTTACGTGGTTTTTTTTTAAATCATTTTAGGAATAAGACGCGTTGGAAGAAGACCTGATCAGCAACTTCAGGGTGAAGGGAAGATAATTGATAGGAGACCAGAAAGGCGACCACCTCGTGAACGACGATTTGAAAAACCACTTGAAGAAAAGGGTGAAGGAGGAGAATTTTCAGTTGATAGGCAAGATTGTTTCTTAATCTCTTCATGTTTTGTCAGTTTATAGAGAGACATCTTAACACAGATAAATTGAGCATAATTGCCAGGAAGCAGTGTGGCTAGTTAATTTTATCAGTTTTTCTAGCGAAACGTCTAAGTATGTGTTGTTCTTAGGACATTTTGGTAACAGTTTTTAGTATTCAAACTTAGATTTCTTGTAATGAAACACTTCAGTTATGAAGGTTACATGTGTTTATTTTAATTTTTATGTATATTGGTGAATAGCAGTTTTACTAGATTATAATGTGAAATGAGTAACAAGGAAGAAGTATATGCATTAGTAGTAAAGTTTTAGAGAATGTCAAAGTAATTTTCTTACGTTGGGGAGTTTCCTAGTTTTGATTTCCTTTGGGATATGAGCCAGTAAATATGTTCCTGCATCTTTGAGCCTTTGAATTTCCCTTCTTCCTTTTACCAGAAACCTTAGAAGTATATAATATTTTTTTATTTGTTACAGACCAATTATTGACCGGCCTATCCGAGGCCGTGGTGGTCTTGGAAGAGGTCGAGGAGGTCGTGGACGAGGAATGGGCCGGGGAGATGGCTTTGATTCTCGTGGCAAACGTGAATTTGATAGGCATAGTGGAAGTGATAGATCGTAAGTCTTATATTGGTTTTTATTATACTTTTATATTTGAAGCTACTACTTTAATAAAACAAAATTTGAATTTCTAGAACTAAAGAGTATTATGTTAACTCAGTTTTGTTAGTTCTTTTTCACATTACAGTGGCCTGAAGCATGAGGACAAGCGTGGAGGTAGCGGATCTCACAACTGGGGAACTGTCAAAGATGAATTAACGTTGGTATTCTGGTTTTTTTAAATAAATACTTCTAATAAAATTGATCTTATACCTTACTAGAGGTTTGCCCATTAAATTTTTACTTGTCCCTGGGACAAGGATGGATGCTCTTATCTCAGAGCTACTTCCTTACAAGATAATGAATGCTTTTTTGGATATGTTTGGATTATAATGTATCAAATGACCAGTTTTTCTACGTTTCAAAAATATATGGTACTAATTTTTCTTTTCATATGGATGTATAGCTTTTATTGAAATCCTATTTTGAGGTTATTTGGGTATTATGTTATTGTATGTTTCTTACTTAATAGTTCTTATTCTAGCTATTGACCCCTTTGGTGATGACAAAAATTTGAAAAGCCAGTAAGGCTTTATTTTAGAACTAACTGCTGTCATACTACTCTTTGAGTAATGTACTTGAGCTATAACTTGGATCAGTATACATTTTTAAATTATTTTCTCTTAGTGGTCTACTGGGGAGTAAATTTAGTAGGAAAAGACATTGGGAATGTGAGAATTTTAAAATATTTCTGTGAAGACTTTCAGCTACATGTAAATGGACCTAGATGCCTTTTTTTTTCTTTCTTTCCTTAGAGAGTCCCCCAAATACATTCAGAAACCAATATCTTATAATTGCAGTGACTTGGAGCAATCAAATGTGACTGAGGAAACACCTGAAGGTGAAGAACATCCAGTTGCGGACACTGAAAATAAGTAAGTGATTTGTGTGTACGGTAGCGGTAATGCTCGAGCATTGAAATGTTTGGGGTTTAGCAAGAAAACAACCTGTAGGCTTAATGCTATTATTTATTTGCTTTTTAAAAGGAGAGACTTTATTGTACTCCATTCCCTCAAATAGTGTTTAGAGGAGTGGTTTACAAATGTATATGTTGGGCTCTAATGGTTTGACAAATAGAAGTGGTTATTTCTATTTGAAGTTACCATTGTCATCTTAAAAAGATACGGAAGATACGTATTTTAGTAAATCCTGTTAACCCTAAGCACAAAAATAGCTGTTTTAACCTGAGAAATATTTGGAACTCGTAGTTCAAAGTACTTTGGACTCTATGTAACTATACAAATTTTATTCTAATACAGTTTAAAATGAGAAAACATGACCATTTTAAAATTAGTTGCTCCATCTCCTTGAAGTTTTTTTTTCCATCAACATAGAATTTGGAACATAGCATTATTGGCTTGTTTTAAAATGTGTGAGGAGAGCAAGCACCAGAACATGTTGTCAGTTCACTAGAAGACGGTTTTGAAATTGTTTGTTCAAGGGTGTGGGAGAGTTTTAAAGACTCAAGTTATGCTATTAGAAATAATTTAATGCTTTCCTCTGGTTTCCATCAATACAAGCAGAAGTTATATGCCAGGCATTTCTTTCGGTATGTGGTTTAAAGTCTTGCATTACAGATTATTTAGGTCAGTAATTCTTAATCAGGGCATATTCAAATCATTTAGGGAGGCAATGCTTTTCTAAACTTCTCTTTTTCTCCAGAAAGAGTTGTTCTTACAGTGAACCACTATTAATGATTGGAAAATCATATTTTGTGGATTTGTTTGAATAAGGAATAATAATCAATTTACTATTGGAGAGAGTAGATAAAAATACATGGTGTTAAGTGATGTGTAGAACTTGGTAATATAAATTCATTTATACGAAACTATGGAGTCTTAATTTTGTGTGGTAAACAATGAAATTGTGATAGGTGAGATAGATGAACCTTACATAACATTAAGTACTTTACAAAGCTCAACATAAATGTTGTTCCCTTAATGAAGAGTTCATGTTTAACTCACTTTAAGAGTAATCTGGGGGGCTTCCCTGGTGGTGCAGTGGTTGAGAGTCGGCCTGCCGATGCAGGGGACACGGGTTCGTGCCCCGGTCCGGGAGGATCCCACATGCCGCGGAGCAGCTGGGCCTGTGAGCCATGGCCGCTGAGCCTGCGTGTCCGGAGCCTGTGCTCTGCAACGGGAGAGGCCACAACAGTGAGAGGCCCGCGAACCCCCGCTCCCCTCTGCCTGCAAAAAAAAGAGTAATCTGACAAGATTATAACTTTATCAGAAGGAAAGGATGTTATTGATAGGGTATTGGAAGCAAATCCTTAGCTCAGTTCCCAGGACTAAAAAGGGGGTATTGGGTCTAAAGACCATGATGATGACATTAGAACAGCCTCTAGTCTTACCCCAGAATAGGGGAGAATCTGAACATAGTATTATGTCTTGCATGTGCAGGTGTAAATTTAAGAAACAGCTTTGGCTGAATTTGATTAGCTTCCTTATGTATAGTTCTAGAGCTTCTGTTTTGTCTCATTTGATCCTTACAATCCTACCCTTGACGGTAGGTGTCATGGTTTCATGATATGATAAAGGTATGCCGAGTTCTTTTCTTGGCTGTGGTACAACTTACGCGTAGCCTAGGACCTTTTTTCAGTCTTTAGTTTTCTGATATATAAACTGACAGGGTTGGACTTTACAGTCTAGATCTCATCAATTCAGTGTAAGCTTGGTCTGGGAAGTTTTAAGATGGGATTTGTCAAACAGTAAAGAGTAGTAGCACAGACAGGAGATATTTGAGCAAGGCTAACTGAATCACCTGCTATCTTTGGAAAGCAATGCTCCCAAAATAGCAAACAACTTGTTTGGTGACAATTGGAAATTGAGATTAAATAGTGGATTCCTAGGCCCATGCTTTGTTTCTGTAAAAAGGGAAAGGGATAATATGTAATAGTTATAGCCTGAGAATTATATTTAGAAATAACTAATTTGGTGTTAAGCATTGAAACCAGTATTTTGTAGAAACTTCCATTACTAGTGAAACTGTAGTCTTGTTTTCATATACCGATTCGTTTGAAAGTTGGAGTATATAACGTTAAGATCTGTAGAAATTAAAGATTTGCCTTAAGTGTTAAAGGATAGGGGAACAGTTCTTTTATATTCTAGAATATGAAACTTGGTTGCTTATGGATGTCCTAGATGATTACATTCATATATGTTATAAATTATGTATTGTGAAAAATTATGGAAATTAAAAAATGTGTTTTAGGAGAAGTTAGGTTCATGATTTTAATCACATAGTGTAAGTTTTAAAAACAGTAGTGTGGTTTTAAAAAATGCGTTCTAGGTTTGATATAGCCAATTCAAGATTGTGTTACTGATAGATGATCATTTAAGAGTTTATGAAGATGAATTGTATGTTCCTTAGTTATCCACGCTTTCAATAATTCAAACTGGATTCCTGGTCTCTGCCAAGTCACATGTTAGCCACTGGGTTACAAAGAAAACTGTGATTCTCCTGTCCTTGGGTAATCTAGAAGATTACCAACCAGCCAAGGTTAACTTCCTTACTTATAATTGTAAGTTATATGATTTTATAAGCCCCTTACCACGTGTAAAACTTAAAACATTTTCACACAGGGAGAATGAAGTTGAAGAAGTAAAGGAAGAAGGCCCAAAAGAAATGACTTTGGATGAATGGAAGGCTATTCAAAATAAGGACCGGGCAAAAGTAGAATTTAATATCCGAAAACCAAATGAAGGTGCTGATGGGCAGTGGAAGAAGGGATTTGTTCTTCATAAGTCAAAGAGTGAAGAGGTAAAATGAAGTTTTGTGGTGTTTGAAAATGTTCAGATGTCTTGAATTGCATTTACAATTTTTGTGTTAAAATTTCACGTGGGTAATCTGTTTATAAAAAGTTTTACATAGGATTATTTGAGGCAGATAAATTGCCCCAAGAGGAAAATAAACTGCATTATCATATAGTCTAAGAAATTATTCTTTCAAATTTGTGTAATATTTTAAAAAATCTTACCTAACGGAGTCATTAAGACTTGTATTAGGTTAGGCGGTTTGCATTTTTATGTGGGAAACTGTCTGCGTATGCCATATATAATATCCAGGAATCTTTATCCTTCTTTACTGAGGAGTGATGTCTTGTAAAGACCAGAGAATTAATTTATGAGTTTCCTTTCCTTAGGAAACAAGGAAACTAATGAAAATATTTGAGAAAAACGTGTGTGGCTTTTGATTTGGTAGCTTCTATTTAAGCCTTGGGGCACATTCTTAGAGGAAAATCTCACTGCTGTATCCTTTTAGGGTTTGTGTAAGTATGAGATTTTAGTCACAAAGTTAAATTGAAATGTTATGAAGGCAACCTGTAATAAAAAGATTCAATAAAATCCACATTTTAATTTTCTAAACAAAAAAATAGCTGTGAAATAAACTTGGAAATACTTTTAAATAAAATAGAGGTTTGGAGATGATTTTTTTTTTAAACTTTTTTTGTTGTTGCTGTTGTTGTTTTTTGCGGTACGCGGGCCTCTCACTGTTGTGGCCTCTCCCGTTGCGGAGCACAGGCTCCGGACGCGCAGGCCCAGCGGCCATGGCTCACGGGCCCAGCCGCTCCGCGGCATGTGGGATCTTCCTGGACCAGGGCACGAACCCGTGTCCCCTGCATCGGCAGGCGGACTCTCAACCACCGCGCCACCAGGGAAGCCCTGGAGATGATTTTTTAAACATTGACTTCATGAAGGTAGTATAAATGAGGATATTGTCAATTCCTGTAGGGAAGAAAAAACATCTTCCTTCATTAGAATGCTTTTGGTTATTTTTTTGTAGTTCTTGCAGACAGAGTTGTTTTGTGTATCTGTAAAACAAAGAGAATTCTTTATTTAAAGAACCATGAAAGTTCACTTCGGGGAGATTGTTCATTTGAACTAATTATTAAACTGTTCAGGTTAATGTGAAAGAGGTTTACCTTGGCACCTTGGAGACAATTATTCATGACCTTTTTGGGGTCCCGATGGAACTTTTCTCCAGAATAGGACACACAGATATAAAATGTTCTGATATATTGTATCATTAGTATCATTAATACCCTGAAGCCTCTTCATGCATTTTTTAGACATCAGGTTAGGTGTCCCAGCTTTAAGTATTATTTTACATCGAGCTTTTAAGAAATAACTATTATACAAGGTGATGTATATAATTAGAAATTTTAGAAAATTATAAAATGTGAAATTGCTGGTGAGTAATCTTGAAATCAGGACATTTTCATTATCAAGCCACTTTTGTATGTTTGGACCCTTATAGTTATGCTGCCTTTGTGATGTATGTACATGAAATCCAGCCTTACTGGCATATATGGCCTTATCATTTGAATACAGATTGATCCCAACTTAGAACTTTTTGGTTTTTTGATTTTAAAATGGTGTGAAAACAATGCACATATAGTAGAAACCATAGTTCAAATTTTGAATTTAGATCTCCCAGGCTGAATATGCAGTACTCGCTACTCTTTTGTGATGCTGGGCAGTGGCAGCGAGCTGCAGTTCCCAGTCAGCCTCCTGATCATGAGGGTAAACAACTGATACACTTAAAACCATTCTGTTTTTCACTTTCAATACTGCATTTAATAAATTATGTGAGATATTTAACAGTTTATTATAAAATAGGCTTTGTGGTTTTGTGTTAGATGATTTTGCTTAACTATAGGCTAATGTAAATGTCCTGAGCACATTTAAGGTAGGCTAGGCCAAACTGTGATGTTTGGTAAGTTAGGTGTATTAAATGTATTTTGGATTTAAAGATATTCAGGTTTTATCAGGATGCAACACCATTGTAATTTGAGAAAGATCGGTATGATAGGTCTTCAAGTTTGTTGTATACAGTGCTTTAAGTACTCTTTCTCTTTTACTTATCTTCATCTTCACAACAAATATGAAGTAGTTAGGGAAAGAAAGAAACTTTGAGAAATGGAGAACTGAATTATTGACAGCTGAGACCAGAGCTCTTATTTCCTCATTGTCATACAGTGCTCTAGAAAAAAAACTTTGTAAAAAATTTATCCTACTAGTTAACTTGAAGGTTGGGGATGTAACCTGAACATCCAGACTTCCTCTTTATTATTATAGTAAAACCTTCAAGATGTTTTCAGTAGTATATCAACTTAAGTTTTTTTGCTTCTGTGCTCTGGAAACCTATAAATGCTTTTAATTGATAAATTGATATCATTGCAATAGCTAACGTTTAAAATCAGAGACTTAGTATATATCATTGACTTTAATTTGCTAGTGATTTTGTGGGTTTGCATCTGTGTTTTATGCTCCTTTATAATATTTTAAAAAGAATCTTCTGTTGCCTTTAAAGTTCACCTAAAGGGATGACATTTAATTTGGGTATTCGATGATTAAAGGAATGAAAATCTGTGTAAAAATACAAAATTTACTTGTACTTAAAAGGTAATTATTATTAACGTAATATTACAAGCTATTTAGAAAGAGTGAAATATCTCTTCAGAAAAGAGGATTATATGTGTATTTAGAAAAATTAAAACATACTTTAAATTAGTATGAGAAGTTTCTAGCTGGAAGATTAAAACCCATTTACCCCAAGCATACAAAAGAGATCAGATATTAAGCAGTGTAAAATTCTCTGGCCTTTTTTTGCAGAGTCCATTATGTAGCTTAGGATCTGGGTTTCCCAAATATGATGACTTCATTTTTAAGAAGGTTCCTGTGGTAAATTTAAGGCATGGTTTTATTTGTGCACAGCTTTTCAAGGTTCCTTTCTTATGTAACGTTGTGTTTCACTTGAATTTGTAGTTCTCCAATTTATATGGAAGAACACATAGTTATATATGAACAGAAAAGCATTTTGAGAAGTTTATATATAATTTCTTTCCCAGGTCATAGTTGGAAGAGTATAGAGCAAAAGTTCTCTTTAAAACTTAAATATTCAATAATGTCTCTAATAGAAATATATACCATCTATCCAAGTCTTCCTCAGAGGTTCACATTGGAATGCTAATCTGAAGGGCATATTTTAAATGTACTTATTCATACTTCACTGCTAAAGATGATGATTCAGTAGGTGTGAGATGGGGCCCAGCCACTTGAATAATTGTGATTATATCTCTAATCAAGACTTGATAATATCATCTATAATTTAAAGTTAAGGGAACATGAAATAGAGAAAAGTGAAGGGAATTATTCCTCCTAGATTACTGTAGCTGATCCCAAAGCTTACTTATTACCTGTAGAGGTGTTTCTATATTTTTTCACACAAAGAGCAGGTTGGATTTTTGGTCTTTTTAGGAGAAAACTCATTATTTAGAAGTGTGCAACATTACTTTCCTATTAATCATCCAGTGGCCTTCACTTAAATTTTTAGGCTCATGCTGAAGACTCGGTTATGGATCACCATTTCCGGAAGCCAGCAAATGATATAACGTCTCAGCTGGAGATCAATTTTGGAGACCTTGGCCGCCCAGGACGTGGTGGCAGGGGAGGACGAGGTGGCCGTGGGCGTGGTGGACGTCCAAACCGTGGCATCAGGACTGACAAGGTAGTTTTAAGGCTTCTTTTACCCTTTTAAGTAATTCGAGGACCTCTTTCCATATATCACTGCCCTAGGTCCTTTTGGGGACATAAGTCGAAGAAGAAAAAGGTTGACATGCATGCCTTTAAGAAATTGCATTTTAGGTTATATTTTTTGTTTAAAGCACTTATGTGACTGAATAGTGCTGCCAGTAGTTAAGTTTACCACCCTTCATCGAGTACTTATCTGGTGCCAGTTATGGTACTGTGCTAAAAAAACAAAAACAAACAAACAAAAACCCCACCATTTTACAGAAGATGAAATTCAGGTGAAGGGAACCAAGGTAATTCTTGGCCTTTGGTAAGGTCTGCCTGAAATGCCAAATACTTACTTTGCCTTGACAAATCTTCACTGCTTTTTAGGGCTCAGCTTAATAAAACCTTTGTTTCCTTTGTATAATTTTGTGGCATTGACTGATTGTTTTTTGTTCATGAGAGCTGTTCTGTAAGTTGGGATTCATTTGTGTCCTATTTTCTGTAATCTCCATTGCCTTGTACTAAGTGTGACAAAAAACAAATTCTTCTGAAATACGTTGATAGAAGCCCTAGTAATTGGTAGATTTGAAATGATCTGTCGGATGCCAAAGTCCATGGTTTTAATGACTAGATGTTACTAAAGTATTAGAGATAACTTGGGTTAGTTTATTGTCTCTTATGGTCTACCTAGGAAACAACCATAATGTCCTCCTGAATTCTCAACACCTGATATGCAAATTGGGGGACCCATCTGCTTGATTGAGTCTGCCAATGTTTGATTATAGGGGTAACTTAATATCCTAGATTTTATGGTCACCCATAACAATGTAGTGATTTTTTATTTCTTTCTGTGACATGGGTTCTTTTTAAAGGCATTGTGTATATGGATCTTTTCAATACTTTTTTGTTTTGTAAAAATTTGTATTTTGACTGTAAATAGCCATGAATGTGCTGCTTCAATAATTGTAATTGGTTTCTTAGCCTGCTGTCCTATTGCTACCATTCTTATTTAGCAAGTGGGGAAAATAAAAGGATACTGAACAACTGAGTAAGAATCCACATACATACCTTGTGTGAATCTACTTGTGTGATTTATTAGAAAAATAACCCATGCTGTTGCTAGGGAGTTTTCTGAGATCTTGATAGAAATTTAGGACAAGGCTCATTGCAAATATTTGTAGTCCTATTCTTTTTTTTTTTTAATTGGAGTATAGTTGGTTTACAATGTTGTTAGTTTCTCGTGTACAGCAAAGTGAATCAGTTATACATATATCCACTCATTTTTAGATTCTTTTCCCATATAGGTCATTACAGAGTATTGAGTAGAGTTTCCTGTGCTATATAGTAGGTCCTTATTAGGTATCTGTTTTATATATAGTAGTGTATATATGCCAATCCCAATCTCTCCCCAACTGTAGTCCTATTCTGATCCATAATTTTGCCTTTCAAAAGTAAAAGCTTTGACATATTTTACTTATTGTAATAAGACTAAGTTTTTTCCAGAATTCTGTGTCTAAATGTAGACACTGGAAATATATTAATAAGATTTGAAAATCTTTAATTTTGCTTCTGTTTCTTTTTCAGTCAAGTGCTTCTGCTCCTGATGTGGATGACCCAGAGGCATTCCCAGCTCTGGCTTAACTGGATGCCATAAGACAACCCTGGTTCCTTGTGGACCCTCCTCTTTGAGGCTTGCATGCTTAAGGATCCCAAACGACTAAGAAATTTAAAAAAAAAAAAAAAAAAAAAGACTGTCATTCATACCATTCACACCTAAAGACTGAATTTTATCTGTTTTGAAAATGAACTTCTCCTGCTACACAGAAGTAACAATATGGTAGTCAGTTTTGTATTTAGGAAATGTATTGGTAGCGGGGATGTTTTCATAATTTTCAGAGATTATGCATTCTTCATGAATACTTTTGTATTGCTGCTTGCAAATATGCATTTCCAAACTTGAAATATAGGTGTGAACAGTGTGTACCAGTTTAAAGCTTTCACTTCATTTGTGTTTTTTAATTAAGGATTTAGATGTTCCCCCTATTACAAACTGGTTTTAAATATTGGACATAATAGCAGTTTTAATACCTGCTTTGCATTTTCACACATGGTCAACTGAGACATGTAAACTTTGATTGTCAAATTTTATGCTGTGTGGAATACTAACTACTTTATGTATTTTAACTTAGTTTTAATATTTTCATTTCTGGGGATAAGGTCTTTTTTCACTTCTCATGATAGCTGTTATATATGCTAGATCTTTATATACAAAAATATCCGTACTTGAACAAATTCAAAGCACATTGGTTTATTAACCCTTGCTCCTGCATGGTTCATTAGGTTCAATTTATAATTGATTCACAATTTTAATTACATTTACTTTTAAAATATGTCACTTTCCTGTTTTAAAAACCAATCTAGACACCTTACTGGTGAAAGTTGTTTAAGCTACTTATTGTTGATAGACACATACTGTCAAGTGAAGTAGTTTTATGGGTGTTGGGTTTTTCCTCCTCCAGTAGGGTGGGTGGAACAAGTTAATTTGGCTAATGCGTAATATTTAAACTGCTCTGTAAAGTAAGTGGCCGCTCAGTATGATTTGTATGTGTGAAAGGTCCCAAATCAAAATTGTACATCCATAATCAACCCTTCAACCCTTGTTCTAAAGAAACCAAAGGGCACTGGTTAGTATGGTAAGTGGGGGGGTATGTTAATTTTTGGAATTTGGAAAGCAGACAGCTTTACTTTATAAGGTTGGAACAGCAGCACCATCCATGAAATACAAACCAAAAATTTTACTGTTTCTGAATTTCCTATATTGCTATTCATTTTGGTCTTAAGTTGATAGATTCCACAGAAAGTGATAAGTATCTTTTACCTCTTCCTCCCTTAGAGAATTAGGTTAATAATGGATTTCTTGATCGAGAGCATCACCACTGACTAAAACATACATGGAGAGAATAATCAAACAGGCTTTCTAGGACCTTTTTTTTTTAAGTCTTCTGCAACATTTATTGATAAACAGGAAAGGGGTTTTATTTACAGTTTTGAAGATCTTTTTGTCACTATTATTAGTAATTTTCTATCTATGGTAATGTCCAGTTTTTAAAATACTTTATGATTTAAGACTTTAAATCATAAAATGTCTGTTTAGCTGATTAGTTCTCCCCTATACTTCTAAATGAGAAATTGTACAGTACAAGAGTTGTTCATTGGGATTAGATTTATTAACCTAGTTACCTACTAGTTTGACATCTTAGGAAGGAGGTAATTGGTTTTTTTTTAATGATGGATAAACTTGTGCTGGTGTTTTGGATCTTATGATGCTGAGCATGTTCTGCACTGGTGCTAATGTTTAACATAATTTTATATTTACAAACATACCTGCTACCCAGAGGCAAGTATTAATTTAGTCCATATGGACTTTTACCCCTCTTGAGATTGCAACATACACACTCCTAAACACACTCATACATAAGTGTGTTTAGACTTAGAAGTATCTTAACTCATTTCTGGACATGAATGTGTTATAAACCTCCTGATTCTAGCAACATATAAAAAAACACTGCTATTAAAAACCCATCACAAGTTCTATTCATTGTCAGCCATTGCTGGCATTCTGTCACTAGAGAATACACAGCAATATCTGGTATGTTGCAAGCTTTCAAGATAGCTTGGAATTTAAAAGTTGGTCCATTAGTTGTATCTGATGGATGTAAATTTGCCTCCTAGTTCACTTTGTGTCAAGAGCTAAAACTGTGAACCTAACTTTCTCTTATTGGTGGGTAATAACTGAAAATAAAGATTTTATTTTCATGCTCACTTCTTAAAAGTCATAAAAACAATCAAATAGGAGCCCATTTATCGTCATGTGTTTTCTATGTGTGCACCCCCAAGGGTAATGCTCATATTTCTTTTTTCCTCCTTAAACTTAGGTTTTGTTTATGTGGGGTGTTTATTAAACTAGGCTGTCAACATTTGGGAGGGATACCTATTTTAATTATTATAATAAGAAAGTTCTTGTAAAATGAATTTCAAGGACTGACAAGACAATTGGCATTTCTTTTTAGCAAACCATGTTTTTGAGCGTGAAGGTTAACCATACTGAATGTCGGGGGGTCGTTTGTTTTTTGGTGGCTGATAGAATGTTCTAATGAACTTTTATCTTGATGCTTTTAAATGGAAATAATGCCAGAGCTTATATTTTTTATTAACATGTTTCCAGTTTGCATTGATGATTGGGATGAGGTCTCTTTTTTTATAATTAAATGTTTTGAGACCTGTGCAGAGTTATGAAAGATTTTAATATGTGTCGCTAGGCACTATACGTCTAAGTTTACTCAGTTTTATTTAAAAAGTGGAGGCAGGACATATATCTAGTTGTAAATACATTTGGGGCTTGTTGGTGTGGGTGTGGAGGGGGAATATTAAGTGTTCATTTTGATTGTGTTATTTTTCGAATTGCTGTAGATGGTTGTCCTGAAATAGAAAAATTTTGTTATGCTGTTAGGGAGTTGCATAGAAAGTCTGAATACGGTATATTGGATTTTTAAAATATATTTTTAAGAGCACTAGCATTATATGGAAAGAATCAACAAATAGTAAAGGGCTAAATAAAAACTTAGAAATGTGGAGCTACTAGAACTGGAATGATTTTGACTTTAAGGTAAGATCATATCAGGTATACTAATGGACATCTGTATCCCAACGTTGAAGTAATTGGTAAAGCAAATTCTCAGGCTCTCAGATGCCTGTAGTTCTACTTTGTAAAGAAAATAAATAAATGCTTAGAAAATAGATTCTAATGCAGACATTTGTAATTCTGCTGAGATTAACGTGTAAATAAATGTTTAGGGAGTCGGAACACTTACAAGCCACATCTCCAGGTTCACTGGAGAAAGCCCGGAACGTGATGACTAGAATGCTTTACAGTAGTAACAAGGCAGTAAAATCCCTAGTCAGATTTTCAGTTCTAGTAATTAGTGAGATAATCTATAAACATTGTAAAACTATCAGGTTTTACCATTGAGCTGTATGTTAAGTGGCAGCTTTCAGGAATTTGGGCTCAATGATTTTTTGCTCAGCCTGGGTTTACCTATGACATGTTCTCTCAGCTTCAGAATCTTACTTGATGTAAGTTAGACAAATAGAGAAGTGATCGAAATAAGTCAAGCTGAGAGGAATGCATTAGATCAGTAATATGGGGAAAGGTTGTAACCTAAAGGATAAGCTTAATTTCAGAAAGTGATTAAGATATAAATTATTGAAATCATTACTAACATTGGAAATGAGTAATGAGTATCATTTAAATAAGTGCTATGTCTAAGCCAGGGGTCAACAGATTTCAGCCTGTGGCCTGTTTTTGTATGGCTCCTGAGCTAAGAATGGCTTCTACATTTTAAAAGGATTAAAAATTATTCTATAAAGATGTGTGTAGCCCACAAAGCTTAAAACATCTGGTCCTTTACAGAAAATGTTTGCTGACCCCTGATCTAAGCATCACTCTCAGGTCAACATATAAGTTCTTTTTTTTAAAAAAAAAGTTTACTTCCAGGTACAGATTAAATCACCCTACCTCCTGGGAAGTTGTGAAATTAGAAGTATTAAAAAACATTTTTTTTTACCCCTTACCTCTAATCAGAATAAGGGCAAGATACTTGATAGCTTCTTAGTAAAGAAGATCTTGTTATTTAAAAAATTGTTTAGCTTGCAAATTCTGAAAGCTGTTAGGAAAGTATAAATTTGCTAAAACAGTATATTTAGTGCCCGATTATAGTTTTTCACATTTAGTGGCACTTAACCACTTAGTGCTAAGATAATTCTGTTGTGCTAATTTTGACTTTTCCGTAAGATGACAGTTATGAGTATTTTGTATAGGTAAGAAAACTAATGTCTCTAACTCCATAGGTTGACTGGGGTGGGAATTAATGGCTTCTGAGGACTGCATTTCTCAGCTTAACCAGGAGGTTATCTGGGCAGAATCTAGCTTTTGTGCCATTACTTCCGTCTTAAATAACAGAGTCA
Organism: Pseudorca crassidens; assembly: GCF_039906515.1. NCBI lineage: Eukaryota > Metazoa > Chordata > Mammalia > Artiodactyla > Delphinidae > Pseudorca > Pseudorca crassidens. Next base: position 57,814,044 of record NC_090297.1, on the reverse strand, counting down.
GTTGTTCGCTTCTGTCGTACAAAATAACTGGAAGTCAGTTCGCTTTGAAATGGAAGGAAAGAAAAGGTGAGAAACGGCCTGTTCAAGTTAGAAAATAATTTACCAAATTACATTTTTGTTGGAGATGTTAATTACATAGGTAGTGTTAAATCAGTAACATTTGTCCCTTTTGTTGCCCATTGAGGAGGGTATGACAGTTCTATTGCACTTGAATGTGTATTCTGCCACTTGAAGGTGTACTCTAAGTCTTGTGCTTGGAAAACATAAAAGAGATACTTGCTGATAACTAATCTGACAATTCTGGTTCATAATGGATTTTTAAAAACTTTACAGACAGTACCTAAAGTGATGAGAATTGCTCTGAACTGATCTTGCTGTGGCTTTACTCCTTAAATAGCTGCTTTAGTGTTACTGGTATGGAAATGTGAAAAGCAAAGGGCTAGTGAATATTTAGGATTTTGTTATTTGGAGAACTGAGAAGTTATTTGGGAAGTAGTTTGTTTGGACAGTATTGTTTACACTATATACAATACGTAGTATAATATACACTGTATATAGTTTACACTGTCACCTTAATTGCAATTGTAGTTGATTTCTCTTACAGATTTTAGGACCTAGAAAGAGCTTCAATTTGAAGAAATGGCACAGGTTTTCATCTACCTAGAATGGAGATTTTGTGTAAAGTGATGCAGTTGAACTTGGTTCTTGACATTGCCCAGAATTTTGTCAGATTGGATCTCAAGTTTTTTATTAGCTGATGAATAATGTCAGAAATTACGGGAACTTTTGCATGTTGAATTCGTTGTTTCACACCTTGGGTGTAATAATCTATAGTGAAATGTTACTTTGTTTGGCAGCCATACTGACAAAAGTTAGATGAGCACATGTTTAGGCATTTTGTCAAAGTGCTCAGGGGTTGACTAAACACATCAACGAAGATGGTAGAATCCTCCCCACCCCCCCCAACACTATTTCATAGCTGAAAATGTGTAGGCTTACATGACTGGCAAAATGAACTAAACACAGAAAACCTTTCTGTTTAGAGATACAGTGGTTTGTCTTTTCTGTGGAAATTCTGAATTTCCAGTGAAGCTTCCACATTTTTTTTTCCCCAGTAAAAGAGGAAGACCTTTTCCTAAAAACTACAGATAATTTGGTTTCAGCTTGCTCTTGTGTACTTGTTTATCAAGGCTTCACTTAGGTGCTACAGTTGTAGTAGCTTCTTAAATATGCCATGGAAGACTGGATTGGATAAAACTACTTTTCATGCAGGTGTTCATTGGTCACTAATCATACGAGGAAAATCAGCATACCCAGCCACGTATATTGTGTGTGCTTCAGACCACTGTGTTTTGTTCATAACAGTATCCCTTGAAGATGAGTGGCACTTTGTCACTGTATTGACAAAATCCAGTAGATGAAAGTGTTCAACATTGAACAGTTGGATTGGCCCACCCCCACTCAGCCCCACATTTTGAGTCAAATGGTAGAGCTGGAAGTCACGTTGACAGAAATAGAGAAGTGCTTTGGAGGCTGTATGATACCAGGTGAAAATATTTGCTTGAAGAACTTAAATAACCAGCACCTCAATTACAGCAAAGCATGGATGTTCCCCCCACCTTTTTTTTCAGGATCATCAGTTTCTTGATACTTAAGAGTTATTAAACTTTAAAAATAACTGCAGATTTTTAGAGGAAAAAGTTTGAAGAGTATCTGTAGCTGGAGAAATTACTGAATTATCCTTTCTAGTTATTTTATCTATTTTAAGTATGTCAAAAGTGGGTGTGTTTTTTTTCTTTTACATCTATACAACTGCTCTGAAAGCTATCCTGCCATAGACCAGAGGGGAGTCTAAAGGGAGTGTTCATAGGTATGCAAAGGAATCCAGTCATATGCAGTTGTTAAAGTGAAAGGAGAGAAAACTTAGAAAACTAGTATTTTCTACAGTATTGTGAAAAGGCAAATGGTCTTTTAACTCCCTTTGTGATGGGGTGAAGTAAGATTTCTGCTTCTAAATGAACTCTTGTGGCATCCTATTTTCACCTTGAGAGATTTTTTTATCTAGGGATGAGGGTCTCCAGGCTCTTCGCTTTGAATAGCACAGGAAAAACCCTCTAGTTAACACAGGCTACATTTTCAGCTAATGTGCAGGAGGATATATAGTTGACATTTTAGTAAGTGAGTTAGATTTTGTTTCCTAAAGGAACAAGTGTGTTTCGTTACTAATAATTTCTATCCAATTTCAGAAGAATGTTTTTGCAGTTTTCTGAACTTGCAAAAATGTTTCAGCTTGTGGGTGTTCTACCTTTCTGGTGAAAATTCAGGGCCTTTGAAAACAATTTAGTCTCTGTGAGAATCTCATAACAGCTTTTATAAGTATTTCATTGGGTCCAATTACCTATGGGTAGCAAAATATGTGAAATTGGAAAAGGGAAGGTATTGTGGGCCTCACCTGACATTCTCTTGCCTAGGCAAGGCCCAGGTCTCTTGTGGAAGAATTCCGTACAGTTGTGGAAATTGAAAAGTGGCCAGAATTGAGGTAAAGGAACCCCAAGGTAGCACATAATAGGTTTGTATGTTTCTTGGAGATTCGGAGCCAAATTAAGAACGGTTTTGCCACTTGTAAATAAAAGAAAGGACGATTAACAAAATGTGGAGCCAGTTACCATAGAATGAAGGAAAGGCATTTATGTTTCAACAGTTCATACAAGCAACACAGTTGAGTCAAATGCAGCCCTACTTTTTACTTAAGAAATAACCATGTTTGGAAAAAATCAGGTAAGTTGGATGGGGTTATAGTTATTTTAATTAAAGAGAGAACACACTGCTCTGGTTACTTTTCTCTTTCTTTGAAAGGCATAATGTTTTCATAGTTTTAAATACTTACCAATTTCCTTAAAATAATGGACTTTCTCAGGAGTGTTATTTCCCTTCTGTGGCCTTACACAGTGTGCCTTGTATTGTAGGATTTAGATTAGCTGGGTAGATAAGTTAGCAAATTCAGGAGTGCTAGAGTTGTCCTGGTGTCATGCTTTTTGGGTAGATTTCTCAAGAACCAAGAAGGCTCTAGAACTTTAGAAGTACAGAGATGCCAGTTTTTGGTTACCTAGTAACAATAGCTTCAAAGATTTTTATGGACTCACAGTTACAGTCAACTACAGTCAGAACCCTAATCGATATAAATTTGTTGTGTAGTCACTTGCACAGAAAAGAATTAAAGTAGTTGAAAATTATGCTCTAAAACCAGACCGGTATCAGGTACTAATTGTGTGACTTTGGTTAAGTTACTTGTATCACAGTTTCCTCATCTCTATAGTGGAGATAACACCTACCTTAAACCAGTCATGGTGAGAACCGTCTTACACCCCTTAAAAACTGCATGTATTAAGTACTGTGTTAGAGGTCATTGATCATTAACAATTACTGTTAGAATGGGAATAAGGCAAAATTTGGCTTTTTATATAAACTTTGTATTTCAAAGATCCATTGCTTCAGTTATTACTCTAACATCCCCCCCCCTCCCCCCGCCTCACCTAGTGTGGAAGCTACTTTGTCTTTTCTACCCTCTGACTGGAGTATTAAGGGTCGAAGTGCCAGACAGGAGGTGGAGGATGAAAGAGACATGGGCCATAAAGAAAGTGGTGAGTGTCTGTCATTAGGACCCACTGTCTCAGGTCTTTGGAAAGAAATTGGTAATATTTTATATTTCATTGACTCTCCACTTCTAACAGTAATGAGCCTTTGTGATGAAAGGAATGCAAAAGTGTAATTTAAAAACCTGTGGCTGGATGTAGTCACTGTTAGCATTTTGGTGTATATTTAGATTTTTTTTTGCATTGCTTTATAAAAGTGAGATGATTCTATTCAGCCGTTTTAACCACTTCCATGTCAAACATTGTTATGTTTTTTTTAAAAGGCTGCATAGTATGCTTTGCATCAATTCTAAGACGCATCCCAATTTCAGTCATGTTAAAATTATGTGGAGGGGGCGGGGAAGTGTGCACCATAGCAATCAATGGCATATTACAGTTTAATTTGCATTTTTCCCTATTCATAGCAAAGTAATGAGGTGTCCCCTAAAATTGGTGGCGTCTTAGACTCCATGAAATTCAGTGATTGATTGTATGCGTGATTTAACCATGTCCCTACTGAAGGGCATTTAGGTTCCTCTCCCCATTATAATCAATGCTGTGATAAATCTTTTATAGACTTTATGATATTTGTACTGTTCTTTAGTCTACATTGCTAGTCAAATTTTATTGAATATTGCCCAGGTGCCTCCAGAAAAGAGCCAACTAACATTCCTGTAGCCAACCGCAGTTCTCTGATTAATAGTCGCTAATTTTTTCATTACTGTTGCTAATTTGGTAAGGGAAAAATGGTACTTAATTTTTATTTCTTTGATTACAGCTGGGGGCTTTTTATGCATATCGGACATTTATATGTATTTTTTGAGTTGCTCACTCCATTTTTCTTTGAAGTGTTGGCTTTTATCATATTGATCTGTAAGAGTGCCTTATTAAGTATCTTGGCATGTCTTGCAAATACTTTTATCTAACTTGGTGTGTGTGTTTTGCAAAGTTTTAATTGGAAATTTATTCCTGTGTAGGCTGTGATGTAAAAATATGACTTGTTTCTTTCTATCATCAGTTGGCCAGTTGATTAAATTGCTTATCTTTTTTTTTTTCTTTTAGGTTGAAGAGGAGGCCTTTCTGATCTTTTATTCTAGAGATTGATTAATTTGAGGGTTCACCTATTAGCCTTTCATAAGGGTGGATAATGTGAGTGTCTTTGTGTCCTGCAGGCTAGGAAGAGAACAACAGGGCTTCTTTGGAGGGCCTGAGCTGGGACAGATGACGACTACGTCAGGTGAAAGAAAAAGAGCTTGATCGAGAAAACCAAGAATCAAACACGGGGGGATTGACTAGAATAGAATGTGCCTAGTTTGGCATTTCTTTGACTGGCCTCTGGGAATTGGAGAGTTGCAGCTGTAGGCTATTAATGGAAGCTGAGAAATTGGGACAGGGTGGAGGGGAAAAGGCACTAAAGGGAAAGAACTAGATAACACCAGTTTGGCTTTCCTATTGCCTATAAGGAAAACAAGAGGCCCAGGAAATAGAATTTCTGGCTTCTGGAAAAGAGGGCCCTTTTAATTCAGGGTAATGATCTGTACACAGGAATTGGTAGAGATTCCCATGAATTCATTGAGAATGAACTTGGACTATTTGTAGTATTTAGGTCCCAGAGAATTAAGGAATTTGATGTGTTTTAGTAGAGCAGAGATTTCTGGGTTGGCTTTTGGATATAAGGAGAGAGGATTTAAAGAGTTGCAATTTTCCTGAGGAATGAAAGCCTGGCTATATGAATATTAGTGAGCTCTACCTAGTCCTGGTAAACTAGGCAATCTGATTTGGGATTTTGACTGTGTGTGGGCAGAAAGGGAGATAACAAAAACTTTGGGGCAAGGGCAGAATGAGGTTACCCATCCTGTCATTCACGGAAAGAGGACATTTTCTCTGGCAGGGTGAGCAGCCAAAGGCATGTTCAAATATGTTTTTAATATAAGAAACTGCTACATGTATTACAATAGTGCTGTCAATAAACGGTAGGGTAGAATGGGGGTTGGGAATGAAGAGATTACAAGCAAATGCAATTGTCTCAATAAAGAGGAAGCAGGCACAGCTGGACTGGCTTCTGGAATAGAAGGAACAAGGTGGAAGTGGTGGCAGAAGACATCTTTTACTTTTTATTGATAGCCTACTATGGACCAGGCATGGTGCTGGAGATTGCCATGGTTCCTGCTTTCCAGCTATTTGCAGTCCACTAGAGGAAGTAAGTGCATCATGCTAGGGGAGCACGGAGGAGGCCTCTGCATCCTTAGAAGGAGCCTTTAGGGGTCAAGGAACTCTCCCTTTTCACCTTTTAGGAAAGCAAGTGAGGACTGCAGTACCACCTGGAGTTTTAAGGGAGGGGAAAAGGTGTGGAGGGGAAAAGGGAGACTGGGGCCTGTGTGTTGAGGCCAAAGGGGTAAGGCAGCGGTCCCAAACCTTTTTGGCACCAGGGACGGGTTTCGTGGAAGACAGTTTTTCCGTAGACGGGGGTAGGGTGGGGGGAGGGGGGATGGTTTCGGGATGATTCAAGCGCATTACGTTTATTGTGCACTTTATTTCTATTATTATTACATTGTAATAAATAATGAAATAATTATACAGCTCACCATAATGCAGAATCAGTGGGAGCCCTGAGCTTGTTTTCACTTGCCGCTCACTGATAGGGTTTTGATATGAGTCTGCAAGCAATTGATTTATTATGGTCTCTGTGCAGTCAAACCTCTCTGCTAATGATAATCTGTATTTGCAGACGCTCCCCAGAGCTAGCATCACTGCCTCAGCTCCACCTCAGATCATCAGGCATTAGATTCTCAACCTAGATCTCTCGCATGTGCAGTTCACAGTAGGGTTTGCGCTCCTATGAGAATCTAATGCCGCCACTGATGTAACAGGAGGCGGAGCTCAGGCAGTAATGCCAGCAATGGGGAGCGGCTGTAAATACAGATGAAGCTTCGCTCGCTTGCCCGCTGCTCACCTCCTGCTGTGCGACCCGGTTCCTAAGAGGCCATGGGCCGGTACCGGTCCATGGCCTGGGGCTTGCGGACCCCCGGGGTAGGGGAAGAGTGACTAAGATGGCTATCAGGTAATCAAAAGGAAAGTAAATATAGGAAAAGCAGGTATTGCAAGAAAGAAAAGTTGGCTCTTATTGTCAAGAGGTGATAGGTTGGCCTGCTTCTGAGGTGGCAGCTTTGTCATGGCCCATTGCAAACAGTCAAGGGGCTCCACATCCTGGGTGCAGACAAGCCAGTACTGAAGCTGCTGAGATGCAGGGAACCATGGTATGGGGGTGCTACACAGCAGCTAAATAGAGTAGAATGGAGATGTAAGGAAGAAGCTTAAGCTTTTCAAATTAAGCTCGGAAGAACTGAACGTGTTAGTCTGGAATAGCAGGAGGCATGGATGAAGTGTTGAACAAACAGAGCAAATGCTCATTTCAATTTCTAGAGCTCTGAGGGACATCTGGTAAACCAAAGCTGCCTCAGCTCCAGTGTTTGAGCGGGATGGTGGTAGGGTGTATGACCCAGGCTTGACAGGGATTTAAGAAAAAGGTTTCTGGACCTTTCATCCCATTTGTTTGCAAAGAGTACTATTAGCATGTAGACTAAGAGTCTTCTCTATCAACTTAGCAGAAGTGCCTATAGTTAAGGGATAGAGGCAGTGATGGGTGAAGGGAGGATGATAAGCCAGAGGCCATATCTTTAAAGTTTTCCAAGTTCATGCTGGGGAAAAGAGAATTATCTTCCATGCTCAACTTGAACTGTCTGAGGACCAGCTCACGAGTTTTCTTGAGGAAGGAAAGCAGGATGCCTTCAGAAGGGATGACTTATGAGTGCAATGGTCTTAGACCCTGAGGTAGCCCTGGTCCTAAAGGCAGTATCAGCTGCAGCAGAAAGAAGAGGAAACACAAGGGGTCAGAGAAGCTTTGGCCCACTCTTTTACAAGACATTGGATTTCAGAGAGGGGAGGCTGCTTGCCCAGGGTCCTACAGTGGGTTTAGCAGTAGCTTTCCACCATCAAGCTGCTTTCACTGAAAAAGGGTGAAGGCAAAAGAAAACAAACGGGCAAAACTAAGGAAAAGGTACATTCTTAGGCTTCTACAAATAAGGACAACCATGACCATCTTGGGAGCCCTTTTATATTGGTGTTCACTGGGGTCTTTTATGCCTGCATATGTAAAACTAGGTCGATCTGTTTTGAAGGTACCCAGTAATTCTCACTAATATGTCCATCATTTAGAGTTGTGCTCTCCAATACAGTGGCCAAGTGTCATATGTGACTAATTACAATAAAAAGTCAATTCCTCAGTCATACTAGAGATACATCCCTAAGTAATCAATGGCCAATGTGGTTAGTATCTGTTGGATCAAACAGGGCAGCTATACATAGAACATTTCTATCTCAGGCCTATTGGACGGTACTGATCTAGACATAAGACCTGGTTTGTAGTAGCTGCTTTATAAGTTGACCCTTAAACAATGTGGGGGTTGGGGTGCCAACTCCCCTGTGCAGTTGAGAATCTGCATATAACTTTTAGCTGGCCTTCCTCATCTGTGGTTCTGCATCCATGGGCTCATCCAGCAATGGATCATGTAGTACTGTAGAATTTATTATTTAAAAAAATCTGTATATAGGTGGACCCATGCAGCTCAAACATATTATTCAGGGTCAACAGTAAATAGTTGTTGGATGAATGGTCCTCTGGACTGTCTGCCATTGCTAGTAAGAGTTTTGGTTTCCACTCTTGCCTTTCTCCTTTCTGGCCAACATAGCCAAGAAAGTTGCAGGAACCCAGATTGGAGTCTCTAGGTCCACACAGCAGAGGATGTGATCTTAAGGCTCTGGAGAAGGCAAGATGAGGTATCTTGAGATGAGATTCACCCTGAGTTGGCTTGCCTGCCCTCTAGCTGCAACCAGACATAACCACCACTGGAGCAGGTGGCTGGGGAGATGGGGCACGCTGTGCCACTTGGAGGCACATCGACTTTCCAAACTTCAAGCTTTGCCACTCAGAGCATGAGGGAGCCACACCCCATCTTTAACTGATCCAGAGTCAACTTTTTACCACAGGAGGAGGTGAGTGGGTGAAGGGAACTCGAGGGGAAAATGGAAAGAGAGATGTGCTGAGGCAGTTCTTCCCAAGGGTCAGTTATGGGAGGCTCACGTGAAGGGAGATAATCTATGTTGGAGGGTAAGTAGCCCTCATGGGCAGGAAGGTAGTCCACTGGGAGGACTGTCGAGGGGCTGGCTGGGTTTCCCGGTGTTGAGTCGGGGCCCTTGCTCCCCAGCACCTTGTACAGATCCACCCCTTGTCCTGTCTCTGCTGTGAGAGCTCTTGGAGGTGGGGGGCTCGAGGCACTGTATCCTGTGTCTTCCTCAGAGGTATAGTGACCTTGGACTCCTTGTCCCTTTTCTGACCATTTGGGGTGATGGGAACGTCTGAAGGCTGGGGTCACTTGGTGAAGGACTTTGTTGATGACCAGGATCTCAGGTTCCTCGGGAGTGGGCCAGTCTGTCAGGAGCCTATCCAAGGCCAGCTGCGTCTCCTCCTGAAAAAGGGGAGGAAGAAACTCATGTGGCTATGTTGAGTAAGTAGCCATGACGACCGACTTCTCCAGGGTTCCAAAAGGCCTGGCAGCCTGCACTGCCTAGTCAGCTCAAGGTGGAACACTGTGGGCCTTTACTTTGTGAGGTAAGAGAAGCAGTTAACATTGCTGGGGAGGCAGACAGGCAGGAGCCGTGGACTCCTCTCAACCCCAGCCAGTGAGCGATTCGCTACCCTGCTCAACCTTCAACTAGACTTGTTTCTGGTGAGTCAAACTGCACCAGCTGCTTTTCCTCTAGCAGAGAGGGTACGACGGTGTGCAAAGGAAGGGCTGAGCTTGCATCTGTCTGGGGATGAGGCACAGAAGAATTTAAAAGAGTCACACTAGGGCTGAATCCTGAGAGATGTATAGTATTTTCCAGGTAAGGAGGTGGTGGGCAAGGAGAATTGGTCTATTCTGGAACCTGCTAGTTCTTTCTTAGGACAGACACACTGAGGCTTCAGAAATAGAAGGAGGTCACATGTTGAAGGGACTTTTATGGGATGCTAAAGAGTTTGGGCTTTGATACAACTACTGAAGGTTTTTTGTCAGGGTAATATCCTTGTCAGTTATGCTCATAAGAAAGAACCCTCTGGAATAACTTTTTTGGAAATGATGTTCATCCTTTCTTCCCTACAGCTAATTTCAGTTGGTACTTTTCTTGCTTTGTCTTTCTCGACATCTAATTGGTTACCAGCTCTTCAGTGTCATATCTTTCCTTTCCAAACTTATTACTGATTCCTGAGTCAAGTTCAAGCACTTTATTAACATTTCTTTTTACAGGCTTTATTGGGCTCTCTTTACGTCCTTGAAACTATGTTTTATGCTGACTGCTTGATCTTTCTGAAGCAGATCTCCAAAGCCTGCTTTCATGAAGCCCCTAGTGACTGTTCCCTCCACTGGATTCCTACAACAGCAAAGAAGCCACCTGTTAGGTTCTTAGCACAAGAAGCTTTATGCTGTCACTTTTTTTTTTTTTTTTTAACATGTCTGTAAGCTATCTGCAAGTAGGGACCATGCCTTAAGGGAGGAGGAGAATAACAAAAAATAGCATCAGGACAGGGCAAACCCTGAGGACTAGTCCCAACTCGGAGACTCTATGGCTTGGGAAAACTCAGTCTACCTGTCTGGACTTTGGATCCCTCATCTGTCGGATGCCAAGTTGTGCAAGAATGGTTTGGTTTGGACTGGCCTCTGATGTCCCCACCCTTGCCTTGAGCATGGCAGTTGTCCCCAAAGTGAATGACGATGCTGTCTTAGGGTAGACTTCTGCAAAGGACGCTGAGCAGCCAGAGGGTACGTGTGTACTTTTCTTTCCGGAGCCTGCTTTTTCCCTATCGCTATGCAAACTGGCCCTGGCACATTGGTCTGGCTTGGAACATGACTGGCAGCGGCCAAAGTGCTGAGACCACTGCTATGGAAGAGATCTCACTGGATGAGGATCACGTTGTTTTCACAGTGCGAGGCTCTGCCTTCTTGAAAGCTCTGGCAGTATCAATAGAGGCTGTTCCTCAGAGCTTTTACAAAGCAGCCCCCCTGGCTGACAAGTCCTGGGGCAAGGCGTCTTGGACCACTAATAACTCAGGTACATCATGGAAACTATTTTAAGCTTTTACAAGCTCAAAATAGATAACATCCCAGTGATCCCCTTTATGACTGGGCCTTTCCCTCTAGAGCTTTAAGACCCATGGCTTTTTAGCCACATTTTAAGAAATGGTAGGGGGATGTAAAGTCTGAGAACTTAAAGCACATTTTGTTGGAGGTGAAAGACTATTGTGTTTCTGATGTCTGCCCCAGCCTGTCACCAGGAGAGCAGTTTGGGTCTTTAAAAACAGTCTACCCCTTCAAGGGTCAAGTGACATGGGGTTCTGAGGCTGCCACAAGGCCATCATAGATGGCATGTTTAATTTTTTTTTATTTTCTAATTTACTGGTTATTTTTGCAAAAGAAATATATGCACATAGTTTTGTAAAAAAACTTTTTTAAGTTCAAAGGGAATTTGTAATAAAAATTAAGTGGGCTTCATGCCTACAGCTGCCTCCCCAAAGGCAACCACCATTATCAGTTTCATATTTAGGCTTCCAGAAATATCCTGTGTACATGTTGGAGACTGTGTGTGTGTGTATAAAATCATCTTTTTATACAAATGAGAACCCACTTTAGACAATTAGTACAAACTTTGCTTTTTTTCACTTTTAAATATATTAGAGATGTTAAGACACATATAGATCTCATTTTTTTTGAGTAGTTGCATAACATCCTGTTGTACAGATATACCCAAATGTTTAACCTAGCCCCCTGGTGGCAGGTTACGTTACAGCTTCTATTTATAATGCTGCAATGAACATACTCATACTGTACAACTTTGGGCATGTGTATGGCAATTTGTTATTTTTTCCATGTGTTACTTTCTCTAACTCTTTGTCTTTCTCAGCATCTCTTCTAGGCTTTTATGGGCTCTTCAGTGGCTCTGCATGCCTCTGTATCCCCTCATGTCCAGGCAGTGGCAAATAGAGGCCACGATGCCACAGCTACCAGCTTGGGAGCCAGGTGTCAGCGACTGACCCAGAGCTGCTTCTCACTGTGCTATTTCAGGCTTTTAGGACATGGGACTGTGGAATCTCCGCATTGGAAGAGAGAGATCTTAGAGCTCAGTTGATTCAGTTCCTGGTACCTGAATCCCCTCTAATACTAGCAGTGGCATCCTTATTGAGTGCCTTCCCATAGGTCATCACAATATTGCCACCAAGTGAGGGCCCAGTGTGTGAACACCTCTTGAGTTAGTCTGTTCAGCTCAGAGGTTTTGACTGCTGGAAACACACCCCTCACCCTGTGCTTAAGATCTTTTAGAACGTATAGTATAATGGAGGACAGCACATCCTGCTTGTATGTGAATCCAGGGTCCACCTACTAGCTGACTAACACTGGGCAAGTTACTGAGTCCTCTGTCCCTCACTTTCCTCATCTGAAAAATGGGGATAATAATATTACAATCTCATAAAGCTGTTGTACAGATTAGGTGTTAATGCATGAAAATTTTTTTTTAAGTGCCTGGCATAGAGAAAGTAATGTATGTTATGTGTATATATAAATGTAAATATATTATTATGTAATACTGTTGTATATCATATATAATTATATGTCATGTATAATCAAATATATATCAAACATCTATCATATATACGACATATACACGCACATACATATACTGTTATTATTATACTGTTCTTGCTACTGTAACTTAACAGCAACAAAACTCCTCAATAGAGAGAGGAGACTTCAAGTGTAAATCTTCCTGGGAAGAAAATGAATGATCTTTGCCTTGTATGAGCCATGTGCTTTACATGGCATCTTACTTAGTCTTCACAACAATATACATGAGAGATATTGTCAATTCCTATTTTACGGAGGATGAAACTAAGGCTCATGTCATCGGGCAAGCGCTCAAGGGTCATTGACATAGTAAGTGGCAGAGGTGGCCTTATTTCAAAGGCATTAAACTGCGGTGACTTAACTTCCTACGGAGGCAGACATGGCTGGGACCAGCTCTTTCTCTGAGAGGCGGCTGGTACCACTGGCTTCTGGATGAGGCATGGGTGACTGAAGAGAAGAATCTCGGAGGAGGAGGGCTATACGATGCGAGAGTGCGGGGCTGCCGAGGCGCCGGGTGATGGGAAGAATGTGGGCACCCCTCTCCTCCCCTTCAAGACCCTCCGTCAGAGACAGACCCTGCTGCCCGCTGTGAGCTGCTCTTCCCTCCTAGGACTGTGGCAGCCGCTCCCTGCGTGTCCTTTACTCCCAGCACGCTCATCTGCAGCTGAGCAACCTCTCCTGCCTTCAAACCTTTTCCTTGCACAATGGAATGACTTACTGGCTTCCTGCCAAGACCAAAATAGTCTGGGCTCTATTTATCTGTTCTGTGCTCACACAGGACGGGGAACATCACAGTAAAGCTTCAGTGCTCTTGAATTTGGATGAGCCAATGCTCAGACTAGTGCTTGGCAAATATATTTGCTTTTAAAATTTCTTTTGAAGTGAGCTGAGGTGAGGAGAGGAACAGAAGGCATAGAGAGGAATGAAAAGTTATGGGTCTTTTAGTCTTGGTCAGAAGCTTCAGAAAATTCCTGTGCATGGGAGTGATGACTCAGATGGTAACCTAGCACTCGTGATAAGCAGCTTATCCATAGGATCTAAACACCGAGGTTTCCCTGTACTACAATGAAAGACTTAGATGTACTGATCACCAGAACCCCATCGACTGACCACTAAGGCTTTATACCTTACCTCCACAATGGGATATTTCTTGGCCCAAGTGCTATTCGCTGGGTCTGGAATTTCTTTGCTACACCACTGAGGTCTGAGGGCCAAAAGGAGAACAACTACCCTGCAGGTAAAGAAAACAGTGACATGGGTTAAGTGGGCACACGGTGGCATGGAAGCACAGTGACTTCAGTGTAGGGGTATGCAAATGAGTAAAATGTAAACACTGCAGGAGAAAGATGATGCATCGTCCAAGTCTGGACTAGTTTTCTGTGAAGTTTGGATAGATGATAAAGACTCGTGGTGCAACCGCTTAGGGTTTGCTAAATAAACTAGGGAACTTTTGCTCGGTGTAATGTTTAGCTATCACTAAGCAGCCAAGCACTCACTCAACAAACGTTGATTGAATCCTTAATGTATGACCAGCACAGTGCCACATGCTGGGGATAAAACAGCAGACAAGAGGACATGGTCAATACCCTTGGGGAGATTACTGTTTATATTTAGTAAATTAGAATGTTTATAAAGAGCTTGTAATGAAAACAAAGAGTAAAACGGGATACAGGTGGTATAAACAGCTTGGACATAACCAATTAAAAAAATGCCAAAAAAAAAATACCAATATGGAAATATCCAAACTATTAAAGTAGTTGTATTTGGTGATCAGAGGGTCTTTTTATTTCTTCTTTCCACATCTCTGGGTTTTTGAAAATATTTTAAAGTGAGTTTATTATGTGGAAGAAAAAATCCTAAAAATGTTTCTCATATGCATATGACTTAACTATTTTGACTTTTTTAAAAAAATTTCAAGACCAATATGAAGCATTTTTAAAGACTTGGCTTTAACACACTTTGTTTAATAAGAAAAGTAAGCTTCTGGGACGTGCTCAACCCTTTGAAACAAGAGATGAGGCCATGTGACTAGGTTTTTTCCAAAGAAATGTGAGCAGAGGTACCTGTGACCTAGTATAGATCATGCAGATGAGGAAAGTACCCAAGGGATGGTGGGCCAATAAAGTGGAAGACAATTGGATCCCTAAATGACAGTGTGGAGCAGAGCTGCCAACCAATCTGGATGACATACCTTAGAACTATTATATGGGAGAAAAATGAGCTATTTTATTAAAGCCACTATATTTGGGGGCTCTTTTTTTTTCTTTAACAGCAGAAGCCTCCACCCTAACTGATACTATTTCCCTGAAGAGAGGATGCATGTGATCCTAGTTGACTCTCTGAGTTCAACTTTTTCAAAGTCTACCTAAAGAGAGCTCTGCTTTGAATTATCTATCACATATGGGGGAACTTCAATAAATGGAAAACCTTTCAGACAGGTTCAATGACTAGTAGAATGACTTTGAGCTAGTTTTATTTTGACCTCTTCTCCTACATTACACAACATCTGAAGAAAACTATTGAATAACTCATTTAAAAAATTCTCTTTACCAAATAATACATGTTTAAAGAAATTTTAGGAAATACAGTTAAATAGAACTAAAAGCACTATGATTCTATCCCCTGTTATAACCACCATTAATGTTTTAGTGTATGTCCTTGGAGCAGACAGTATTAACTGCCGTCCAATACCCATTTTCCCCTCTTAGAAAGGGGACCCTGATTTACTGGGACAACAATAAGCCCAGCTAAAAGGCCACAGTCTTAAGCCTTCCTTGCCTCACCAAGTTCTGGCTAATGAGAGGTAACCTAAAGTGCCATGTGTGACTTCTTCATGTGTCTTGAAAAGGTGGGTGTGGGCACCTCCCCTCTCCCTGTAGTTGTAGAATGCAGGCACGATGGCCATAGATCCTGCAGCCATTGGACCATGAGGTGAACTTGATGATGAAAGCCAATGTCGGGATAGTGAAGCAGAAAAAGAAGGAGCCTAGGTCTCTGATGACTGGGGACCTCCTACACCAGCCGTTACCTGAGTTTACTTACTTTACCTGGGTGAGAAACTTAGCTCATTTGTCATATTTTTATGTTACATACAACCAAATTAAATGCTAACTAATATAACTTGCGTGTCTGTGGGCACGTGTGTATGCACTATTTTTTAAAAATGAAAGTACATGTTTTGCAACCTGCTTTTTAAAATGTAATATAGCAAATATTCATACCATTTAATTTTCTTCTACATCTTTAATGAATGCATAGTATGCTGTATAGCATGAAATATACTGTGATTTATTTAACCAATCCCACGTCGTTAGGCGTTTAGGTTGCTTCAAATTGTTTTCCTTCTATGAACGATACTTCAGTGAACATAGTTGCCACTAAATATCTGTATATACCTATGATATACTTAGATGGGAATTGCTAGGTGAAATGTTTAATATTTTTTAAAATTAAACATATACTGTCACCCCAAAAAGGTGACTATATTTAGTGTGCTACCAGCGATGTAGGAGAGTAACCATTTTTTTGACCCATAGCAGCAACAGCTATTATATGAAAAAAAAAAAAATTTACCAAAGTTGGCAGGTGTAATGAACTTACTTTTGCCGGAAGCAACGCACTGAGAGAACGCCCACCATGATGACACCCATGCAAATGCTTGGTGCCACAAATGTGCTCCAATTGGCTTTACCTGAAACGAAAAGTTAGCAAACCCTGTGACTGAGTTATCGTCAATGAACATTTCTAAATACTGACTGTTGTGTGAACCCGCTGGGCTTTACCCACAGCTCCTGGATAGCTAGACTCAGGAACAAGGCCAACTCTCTTTCGCCCATTGAAGAAGGAAGAAAGGGCCCAAAGGGGCCAATACTAAGGTTCCAAGGAAGGAGCTCCAGCCCTACAAGGGCTTCTTCCTCTAATAGGTGCAGAAGGAAAGGGAGTGTGGTATACAAAGCACTGGTTGTGAACTGGAAGCCCTGGATTCCATTCCTAACTCTGCCGCTGACTGATGTGTGGACCTCAGATTCCTGATCTACAAAAGGTGAACGATGACATCTACCTTGCAGGTTGTTGTGAACATTAGAGATGGTGTATTTAAAGGGCACAGCCATGTACTTGAACAGAGGAGGCCTCAAGAAATGGTAGCTATTAATTTTACCAAACCATTGGATAAGCCCTCTGTCTACCTAGGGTCTTTGAAATTGTTCTGATTCCTTCCTATGACATGTAAATATTTCACTACGTGTTGGAATTTTTCATTAATTCATCCAACATGTATTGAATGTAAACCATGTAACAGGCCAGATTAGGTGCTGTAATACACAGGTGAATGGGACATAGGCTCTGAAGACAGTCCAGGAGACAGATGTGTAAACATGTAAACAGTAAACCATGATGCCACGGGATACATGTAAAAACAGCATGTACAAGGCTGTGTCACAGAGAACAGCATGGGAAATGGCTTCACGAGCAGCTCAGAAAGGTTTCCCAAAAGGCAGGATGTCAAAAGTTTAGAGTCGGATGGCTAGGAGTTGGCTAAGTGGACAAATTAGGGAAGTGCAGACTAGACAGCAAGCACGGAAGGAGGAAGGAGGAAAGAGCGAGTGCTTCAGCAACCGCAAATAGTCTGGCCTTGCTTTCCAGTATGAATGATGAGTATGCGGCAGACAACAAAGCTAGATGGATGAACAGGACCAGGTCGTGCAGGGCTTGGTAACAAAGCAGTTTAAATTCTAGCTTGAAAGCCCGTGGGGAACCACCGATGGGTTGCAACAGGAGGTAGAATGTAGCAACAGGGATCTTGTAGAAAGATTCTTCTGATAGAGTGAAGAACAGGGTGGGAGGGAGGGTGACCAGGGGCCACTAGCGGCCAGAGACCTGCTAGCCCCTGTGACAGGGGCTTTTCCCAGGGCTGAACAGGGGAGTTAATGCAGGAAACCTTGTTACCACCCCACACAATCGGCACAATCTGACATTTCGTTAGCATCTGCCTTTCTTTCCGGGCAGATGGGACGAGTCTGGAGTACCAGGAGTAGAAAGATGCTGAGTCCTTAGTCCAATTAATTGCTCACAAGTTAACTTTCATGGGAGTGCTTGAGAAGAGGGCTTGTCACTTTCCCCAGTGGAGGAGTATCTGGCATAGAACAACAAAGTCCTGAATGATTAACTTGATACTCCATGTCATAAAGCAAGAACAGCTTGTTTTATGCTTAGAGCAGATGCAAACAGGGGCTGCCAGAGAGAAAAGCATAATTTAGCCAGTGGAGAGAAACTCATGTTAGCTGGGTCACTTCGTCACATACTCAAATTTAACTTAAGAAACTCAAATCTGTGTCTGATTTGTAGTTCTGCCACTTGCCACCTCTAAGACCTTGGGTAATCTTTTTGTACCTCACACCTGTAAAAAGGCATCATAATCTCTCATTCTTTTATTCATTTCGTATTGAGTGCCTGGTAGTATGGCCAGGTACAGGCATGTAAAGCAGTCACATTACTTGGTTGTGGGCAGGATTAAACGAGTAAACGTATGTGTCACATGTGTTGAATTGTGTCCTCCCACCCCCAAAATTCATATATTGAAGTTCTAACTCAGTAAGTACCTCAGAAAGTGACCTTATTTGTAAATAGGGTCATTGCAGAGGTAATTAGTTAAGACAGGTCAGGCTGGAGTAGGGTGGCCCCTAGTCTGACATGACTGGTATCCTTGTAAAAAGGGCAATTTTGAACAAAGAGAAACACACAAGGAAAACTTTAAGTGAGATGAAGGTAGAGATCTAGAAACCAAGGAATGCCGAAGATTGCCCCCAGTCGCTAGGTGAGAGGCGTGGAACAGATTCTCTCATAGCCCTTGGAGGAAGCCAACTCTGTTGACACCTTGATCTCAGACTTCCAGCCTCCAGAACTGTGAGGAAATGAATTTCTGTTGTTTAAGCCACTCAGTTTGTGGTACTTTGTTACAAGAGCCCCAGCAAACTGATGCAGTATTCAAAGAGCTTAACACAGTGCCTGGCACATAACTATCTGATATGCAGTAGCTGTATTATTTTTGGGATTATTCTCATCATTCATTGAACAGATATTCATTTAACAAGTACTATGTGCTGGGTGCCATTCTAGACCTTGATGATAGAGATTAAACAGATACTAGTCCCTGCCTGTTGGATTCAGAGTTTTGAATAGGGGTCAAGTATAGCGCATTATGAAGGAAATATGGATGTGCATTTGGGAAGGCTTTCTGGAGGGGGCAACATTTTTGCTGAGTTTAGAAAAACGAGTAGACACTGTCTCCAAGCAGACAATGTAATGGTAGGGCACTCTGGTTAGAGGAAATAGGAAGGGCAAAGGTATAGCAGCAAGAAAGTAATTAGTGAATTACAGAAAATCTGATAATCTCCATATCAAGGAGTGGGAGTATACTCCTGTATAGGAATTCACAGTGGACTTGCCCTCTCTAAGGGTGGTTCTTACCTTGCAGACAAAATTCTCTTTCATTTCCTTGGGGGCTTTCACCAGCAGCTGTCAGAGCTGTCATCCATAGAATGTATGTCACTCTGGGCCGCAGGCTGTCTATGGGATGAGAATTTGGGGAGACCCTATAGGGAATTTCTGAAAGGAAGATAAATATAAAGGTTAAGGCACAAATTAAAGGAAATATCTGAATGTGGGCTCTTACTCATTTTTATTTGTTAATGCTTCATTTAATTTGAAAGAGGAAAGCACATTGCTGCTTTAAAGTAGTCCTAATTCATTAATACTTAACACTTTAAAAGGCCCTAGGCACTGTCATTTATGACAGCACCACTTCACAGCATATCAGAAGAATTACATTTTTTTCCTGTGGTAAAATCTTTTCAAAGAATTTTTATTATTTTGCTTTTGAAACTATTTAGCTGTAGTAACTTCTTCTATTTCCTACGACTATAATGCTTCCGACATTTATCAGGTATATTTGAGAACTCCTGGGGAGGAAACTAAATGTACAAATTATTTTCAACGGAATTTTTAAGCAAGCTAAGTTTAGCAATTAATGAAATAGACATTTAATAACATTTATTAATTCTGACTTTCTTTTTTATTTTTTGGTAAGTTCTGGGTACTGGTCGTAGTGGGTTTAATCATTGATCTGCTTCAATTTGACATAAAATCTAAAAAATGAGAACAATGGTACTTAGATTTATTTTGGTAGTTCAAGGCTAGACTGTCAGTTCTTTATGCTTTTAACACCCCTGCAGGTTCTCAGCAAGTAAGACTTTGGTTTTTGAGCAATGTGTTGATGCTGTTTTTTTCCTCCAAGAGATATGAATATCGGTAGCCTTTAGTAAATAGGCAGTCTCCTCCTCCACGGATCTGCTGGGTGTGAGTTTTGGAGCGACCTCTCAAAAACTGAGGGGGGCTATAGAATCGAGGCAAGAACTTTGACAGGTGTAGCCTACTGGTTTGCTCAGCAGACCTGTGTGTGTGCTGGTGATCAAAGTGGAAACTAGAACTCAGCACTTTGTGCCTCAACATTAGTTACTGTCTCACAAACCCCAGGGCAAGTCAGATCTTGACCCTGTTTGCTGAATTTATTTCAACAGTCACACATATTTATTGAGTGTTTGCCCTGGACAAGGCACCAAGGCACAGAATCTGCCTCAAAGAGTTCACCATCTAGTAGGGAAAACAGACCCCTTACACTCACTCACCCCTACTTACTATGTGTGACCAGCAAGATGGAACCCTGTATTATTGCATCCACTCCACCCAAAGGAGCTGAGGCCTGAGCAGATCATTTAACAGCTGTGACTATCAGAGCAATTTCTATATTTTACATCCTTTTGAGAAAAAGTACCATGTGGAAAATTCCCAAGCCTACTTTAACCTGATGAAATTGCTTGCACAGACTTCAGCTCTATGATTACACTAAAATGTCTCTTATTCCCAAGGCAGGGGACTAAAACAATAATTTGGGAGAGACTTTCTGCTCATCTTTCTGCAGCAAAGCATAGGCGAGCATCAGGGAGTCAGTCGTCCAACGGTGTTAGGGCATCCTTAACTCCAGGAGTGAATGAGCCGTTGGAACACAAGGGAAGGAGTTTGAATGATTTGTTGGGCCAAAAAAGTTTACACGCAAACACAGATACATGCACATGTGTATATTTGAAGAATAAAAATAGAAACTATGGGGGAAGCCAAGAGGAGGGTGATGGTGTCAGCAGTATGGCTGGCAAATAGGTTGAGGCGAGTAAAGGAAGAAAGAAGCCATGCAGGAAATACTGGTTCTGCTGCCTTGTCTGGGCTGTGATCTCTGGCAGAGATAAAGGAGGCCATTCTGTTCTTGGATCTGAAACTTTAGGTTTAAGGTGGTTAAATGACAAAGGCACCAGTTTAGGGAGATGTGATGGTTGCCAATCATCTGAAAGGTCACCAGTAAGAAGGTCAAGTGGTACCAGGCAAAACAGCTGCATGGCGCCTGGAAATCAGCTTTTATCTAAACATCTGCATTGGTTTGACAAAGCCCACGGCAGTATTAACCCATTTGTTACTCAAAAAATACGATTTTTATTAAGCACCTACTGGGTGCTTGGCTGTATTATAGGTAAGGGGGAGACAATGGTGAGCTAACTGCCGTGGCTTCTGCCCTCATGTTGGCAAAAACAGCCAAGTGATAAGTAGAATGTGTGTGCCCATAGAGCAGTGCACATGGCAGTATCAACAAACTTCCAGAGGAGTGGCTGTGGACCCAAATCACCTGGGGAATGCAGATGCCCCACCCCAGGGCTACCCCGCTCACCTGCCCAGGCAGGCGAAGTGTTCCTACTGCGCCCTGCTTGTGCTGTTAGGGGCCGTGACAGAAGACGCCTCGGAACTCCATCCTCCTTTTGCTGATGTGGAGCCTCTCTGCTTTCTTTTTCCCTCCTCCTCAACCTACTGCCCTCTACCACTCTCTAGAAATGGCACTTGTGGATTTGCCAATGATTTCTGGTTGCCCAATGCAATAGTAGGTGTCAGTCCTTGATTACAGCACTTACATATCACTTTTGTGTACTTTTCCATCTCCCTGGGTGCACTGTGAGCTCTCTGAAGATAGGGAACAGGTCTTTGTTCATCTGTAAGTGCTAAAAGGGAAACCATCTAAAACTGGTACAAAACAGGGCTTTGAATCTGCACCTTCTCCCCTTTAAACTTATTTTAAAATACCCTTACACAGACTTTAGATTCATCAGATTTGGTGCAAAAAAGGTAGGTAATTTCTTCAACATCTACAAGAGCAGATTTAAGAACCATCTAACCATGTTGATCTTGTTGTAAATAAGTATCTTGGTTTAAATTCTGTCAAAATGAAAAATTGGGGGGGAGCAAATTTCATATGAAGTATTCCAAATGGCTCATGACGAGATCAATTGATTCATCACCTTTGGTGCATTTCAGAACTGACCCCAACGGTGGGGAGCAGTTCTGTTCAGTGATCTGCTGTATTTAACAATGGTGGATTATTAAGCTGATTATTGTAAGATCTTACAGTGGAATACTATAAAGCTGTTAAAAAAAGAATGAGACAAGTCCACATGGATTGATGTGGAAAGATCTCAGTATGCATTATTGAGAGGCAAAAGTAAGGTGCAGATCAAAATACAGATGTTTATCCCAAATGTATGCTAGTGTATGCATTAAGTTTTTTTCTGGACGAACACACAAAGAACTGCTAACAGCCTAAGTATGGAGGAAGGGATAATTTCCACTTTATATCTTTTTGAACTATTTGAATGTTTTTCTATATACAAGTATTATTTATGTAATAAGAAATTAATTAGCTTTAAAAGTCATAACTTTTAGAGAAGCAGTACTGCAGATCTAAGGTCAAGAGAGAGGACCAATTCCTCAGGTTTCCCAGGTAAAAATCACTCTGCAGGCAGCCCTCTGACACCTACATCTCAGGCTGGCTTTGTTACATTCTTCTTGGACCTAATAGTTCTCACGAAGGAATAAAATGGTTGCTTCTTTATGATAAATGCTCCCGAAAGAAAGCCAGCTGCCTATGAAATACTAAAGGGAAGCTCAAGCCAGGAAAAACAAAACAAAACTGAGTAAATCAAAGATTAGAACATTAAATCTGGCAAGTGACTTGGAACTGCTCGGTGAACGAGTGATGAAATCATTTGAGATAATGCTCCAGCCAGAATTTAATTGCTTTAGTCTTACAGCGTAATTACGGGTCATAAGGAGTTACTTAAATTGTATTTTATCCATTTAAGGAGAAAATAATATGCTATGATGATATTTGCAAGTGTGGTGATTCGAAGATTCTCCAAATGCATTTCCTGCAAGCCTCTAGGGTCTATATAATAGTATCAAAGCACACTTATTGCTTTTTGAAATGCTATCTCCCCATATGAGTAAGCTCCTTGAAAGCCTCGTCCAGTAACTTCATTTCTTCAATTTGCTTGGCACGTAACACATATTCAGTAACTTTGTGTGTGTGAGTGTGTGTGTGTGTTTAGATGTCTATTTTTCTTCATTCAATTAATTTCACATATATTTATGGAGCACCTCCTAAGTGCCAGGTATGGTGCTAGCACTTGCACACCCTTGTGTTTTCCCAACATCTAAACAAGAAAGACCCTGCTGGCTTTGTTTCTCACACATACCACAAAGCTGAGGCTGGGAATCGGAGTCCTGTTCCTTCCAATATATCCTGTAATGGAGGATGCAGCCCATTTGCTCCCGGGCTGGAATTTCGTTCCATGAAATTAAAATGCTCCCTTTTTCCTCTGAGATGGCATTAATGTGGGGGCCACTCAGTGGTGCTGTGAAGTAGAACACAGGAGGCTTTTGTCACCCTCCAAATCCAAACCATTAAACTACAGCAAAATTGGGCAAAAGGTCCCAAGACTCACCTTTGTGCTTAGAGTTACCCCGGATGGAGTTGCATCCTCCCTGGTCCCCTGAAAGTGCATGCACGCGGATTTCATAACAGATGTAGGGTTTTATGTTTTCTGCAAGACATAAAGACAGACACTACTCCGGGTGAAACAAGGATTTAAAGAAAACCACACAGACAGCTTCTGAAACAAAACTCACCTTCAAGGAAAAACTTTGACTTTTACAAATAAATTATTTGCTGTTTACAGAAAAGTAAGGGTGGTGTTTTGCAGACATAGCACCGGAACAGCTCTTCTAATTCCCTAGATGCTTATCAGGCTCTGACAGGGCAACATGGGATGACACATTCAGGCGTGACTAATCAGGGGTGCTCAGTGCAATCTACCCCTTGTTCCCCCACTTCCCCCACTCCTCGTACCATGTTCCACTCAGATCTCAGTTGTTTCACAGCTTGGAAGATTAGGAAGATACCTGGGAATGTTAATACTCCTTCCTAGCTTTTTTTTTTTTTTTTTTTTTGCGGTACGCGGGTCTCTCACTGTCGTGGCCTCTTCCGTTGTGGAGCACAGGCTCGGGACGCGCAGGCTCCGGACGCGCAGGCTCAGCGGCCACGGCTCACGGGCCCAGACGCTCCGCGGCATGTGGGATCCTCCCGGACCGGGGCACGAACGCGTGTCCCCTGCATCCCTCTCAACCACTGCACCACCAGGGAAGCCCTCCTTCCTAGCTTTTAAAGTGCCACACTTGGCAGTTTTCTGTCAGTCATGAAGTTTACTGGCAAGTCACTCTTCCCTTCCCGAACTCCCTATTTCCATGAATCTCAGATTTCTACTTCTTGTAAAGAAAAGTCCCCTCTCATAGATACTGCCCATGACATATCTTTAAACTCCCAATGAAAGTTTAAAGGAAAAAGATTACTTCTGTTAGGTACCTAACTGTAGTCTCATGTGGTCAGGGTAAGGACTCTCTCCCATATTGTTCAATGCCCTGCCATAGGTAGGTCTGGTCCCCTACACTGACAATTGATTAGGGTTTAACATTTTCTTTTTTGGGAAGAAGAATTTTACATCACAAAATAATTTACTAGTGTGTGTGTTATATAAAAATCCATTGTCCCTTAAATATTCCAGCAAGTAGGTAGTATATGAAGCGCAGACGTGCAACCAGTACCGTCGGAAGGGACCACGAGGAAATCAAAACTCACACCATGGGTGAGTTCCAACTCGTATCCATGAACCGAGTGAAATGGAGCGAGGCTGCAATCAGCTTAGTCCTGTAATCCAGAGATACTTTGTGGGTAGCTTCCAGACCCAGAAGCTCCGAGGGCAACACGGAATATGGAATCATTTCATTTGGGAGGGGCTGGTGCCTGGCTGCTCTGTCGCTAGTTCTGGAAGGGACCCACCAACCACCGTGCCATGTGGGAGTTCCAGATGAGCTCATTAGGCAAATGGTTTCGTTGCATTTTGCCATGCAAAGTGTGAGTTCAGGGCAGAGGCCTTGGGGAGCTGCTGCATCAGAAGCTGTGGGTTCCTTCTTATGAACAGCCTACCCTTAGTGGAGGAGGGAGGAAAATGTGGCTCCATAACTTAGCTGACATTTTCCTTTCTATGAAGAGCAGAGCCCTAGCAAGCTTGTTCCCCAGTTCTGACCTTAAGAACTCCTGTTTTACTGGCTAATTCTTACATGAACACCCCCTAATCATTGTCTGCTCCCTACCTCAAAAATTCCTTAGCCTTTGCTTCTGGTGGATGAAGCCCATACTCTTTTTTTTGTTGTTGTTTGTTTGTTTTGTTTTTGCGGTACGTGGGCCTCTCACTGCTGCGGCCTCTCCCATTGCGGAGCACAGGCTCCGGATGCGCAGGCTCAGTGGCCATGGCTCACGGGCCTAGTCGCCTCGCGGACCGGGGCTCGAACCCGCCTCCCCTGCATCGGCAGGCGGACTCTCAACCACTGCGCCACCAGGGAAGCCCTAACTAACCTAACTTTGATATGCAAATAATACCATTTCTCTTTGGGAAAATTAAAATAAGAAGAATTTCACTAATAGGTTTTTGGTAACATATTCATCGGTAAGTAAGGGAGGCCTCTGAGTACTTTAAACACAAAACAGTCTTAGAAGCTGACTGTGGGGCTTCCCTGGTGGCACAGTGGTTAAGAATCTGCCTGCCAATGCAGGAGACACAGGTTCGAGCCCTGGTCCGGGAAGATCCCACATGCCACAGAGCAACTAAGCCTGTGCGCCACAACTACTGAGCCTGCGCTCTAGAGCTCGCGAGTCACAACTACCGAGCCCCACTGCTGCAACTACTGAAGCCCGCACGCCTAGAGCCTGTGCTCCGCAACAAGAGAAGCCACCGCAATGAGGAGCCCGCGCACCGCAACGAAGAGTAGCCCCCACTCGCCGCAACTAGAGAAAGCCTGCGTGCAGCAACAAAGACCCAACACAGCCAAAAATAAAAATAAAAAAAGAAGAAGCTGACTGTGGCTAACAGACAGAGTAAGACACTTCAGAGTTTGTGAATTAAGAACTTGAAAAAAAATAAACCTGAGACCTTGCCCTTTAATGTTTGTTTGGCAAATGTCAACTGCCTGCTGTGTGACTAGGACTAGATCTCCCCTCTGAGAGAAGAGGTTAAGGATTCTTTTCACTGGTCAGGAATGGCAAGCCCCATTTAGGGATTGCTATGATGAAAGCTAAAGGGCAAGTGTCACACTCTGATGGGAGGAAGATGTGCACCACAGCAATGATTTATAAAAATGATTAAATGAGCCTTTGGCTACCTTGTTTTCCAATTGTCCAATGTGGTTTATGCTCAGGATTGAATGGTTGACTATTTGTGAGATTTCTTTTTCGTTTAAATTCATATTGTATGATACAGAAATTTAGGATGTGCTTGCTCCAAGGGTAAAATGAAATTGTAAAAAAAAAAAAAGAAAAGGCATTGATTAACTTCTGTCCAATTATTTGAATACATTTTCAGACACTTTCTATCACTTGATTTTAACCACTGACAGATTCAGAATTTGAGGGCTAGAGACACCAATTATCATATAGATAATTCTGGATTTGTTATCACACAACTAGTAAGTAGCAGAATTGGAAATGAAAGATCTTCTGGCTTCCTCATCTGTACAATGGGTATAATAAGTCTTGCTACACATGACTGTTCTCAAAATTAAATGAACTCCCAAATGCAAGGTGTCCATCACACTGACTGGCTACTACTTAGCTCTCAGCCATGCTTGTTGGGTTCATTATTCAGTCATCTTATACGGCACTGTATCAGGCACATAAGTTTTCCATAAATTCTAGAGTTTTTAGTTAATCAGTGAGTCTTCTATGGCTGCAGTGGTGCATCCTGATGGGCTCTAGGTCATCACTATCCTTCTTCTCATGCAGCTGCCTGTAACTGAAGGCATGACTCTGGGTTCCCACCTGCAATTTCCTCAAAAAACGTGAACTTAGAAACCCTCTAGAAGGAAGGTGAATAATTAAGTACCTGAAATCAGAGCAGACAGGTTGTAGGGGGGACTCCACAACCAGCCTAGAGGGGGCTGCGTGCTGGCCCCCGGATGGAGTTCCCTCCATTCCACCACATACTCCTGCACAGCAGCGGCAGCTTTCCCTGGAGGTGTCCATGTCACCATGAGGTTGTCCACGCCCTCTGAGTTTGCTGAGACCTGTTGAGGAGCCAGCAACCCTTTATGGGGAAAGAGGAGGAGGGGTAAAAATAAAATCACAGTGGATAAAGACATAGAAAACAACAACTCAACCCAGCAAAGTTGTAGCAAGAACCGATTTCTTATAAAGAACTTCAGGTTCACAGATTTTGTTCATCCAGCTTCTCAGATCAGTGCCAGGACCCTATGTAGTGTTATTTATGAAATTATTTTCCCCTTCACCTTCCATTTCACTTCCCATTTCTGTGTCCCCAAAGGTACCTGCTCTAGTGAATATAATATGCATCCTTCTAATCCACCTCCCATATGTTTATTTACATATATATGTGTCCTTGAGAATTAGTGTCGCTTTATGCTGGTGTGTTGAATTTTCATGAAACATGTTTGGAGTAAATCTAATGCATTTGCTAACTTTTTATTTCACTCAACATTATGTTTCCAGGATACATCCATCCTGCTGCTATATGAAAATCCAGCTCATTCCTTCAGACTGCTGCCTCAACCCTGTCTTTGTCCAGTCTCCAAGTGACAAGCAGTAGCTTCCTTCCAACTTTTTGCCAACACAAACAAGGATGCAATGAACATTCTCTAGCATGTCCTCATGTGTGCCTGTGCAAAAGTGTCTCTCTCACCCTCCTACACTGTTGGTGGGAATGTAAATTGGTAAAGCCACTATGGAGAACAGTATGAAGGTTCGTTAAAAAACTAAAAATAGAGCTACCATATGACCCAGCAATCCCACTTCTGTGCATATATCCAGAGAAAACCATGACTTGAAAGGATGCATGCACCCCGATATTCATGTTTACAATTGCCAGGACATGGAAGCAACCTAAATGTCCATCGACAGAGGAATGGATAAAGAAGATGTGGTACATATATATTAATACAATGGAATATTACTCAGCCATAAAGAGGAACGAAATAATGCCATTTGCAGCAATGTGGATGGACCTAGAGATTGTCATATAGAGTGAAGTAAGTCAGAAAGAGAAAGACAAATATCATATATCATTTATATATGGAATCTAGAAAAATTGTTCAGATGAATTTATCTGCAGGGCAAAAACTGAGTCACAGATTAGAAAACAAACTTATGGTTATCAAGGAGGGAAAGGGTGGGTGGGATGAACTGGGAGATTGGGATTGACATATATACACTACTATATATAAAACAGATAACTAATGAGAATCTGCTGTATAGCACAGGAACCTCTACTCAGTGCTCTGTGGTGACCTAAATGGGAAGGAAATCTAAAAAAGAGTGTGTGTATATATATATATATATATATATATATATGTATAACTGATTCAATTTTCTGTACAGCAGAAACTAACACAATATTGTAAAGCAACTATACTCCAATTTATTAAAAAAAATTTTTAATATCTTTATTGGAGTATAATTGCTTTACAATGTTGCGTTAGTTTCTGTTGTACAACAAAGTGAATCAGCTATAAGTATACATATATGTTCATATCCCCTCCCTCTTAAGCCTCCCTCCCATCCTCCCAATCCCACCCCTCTAGCATTGAGCTGATCTCCCTGTGCTATGCAGATGCTTCCCACTAGCTATCCATTTTACATTTAGTAGTGTATAGATGTCAGTGCTATTCTCTCACTTCGTCCCACCTTCCCCTTCCCCTCCGGTGTCCTCAAGTCTGTTCTCTACGTCTGCATCTTTATTCCTGCCCTGCCACTAGGTTCATCAGTACCATTTCTTTAGATTCCATATATGTGCGTTAGCATACGGTATTTGTTTTTCTCTTTCTGACTTCACTCTGTATGACAGACTCTAGGTCCATCCACCTCACTACAAATAACTCAATTTCATTTCTTTTTATGGCTGAGTAATATTCCATTGTATATATGTGCCACATCTTCTTTATCCATTCATCTGTTGATGGACACTTAGGTTGCTTCCAAGTCCTTGTTATTGTAAATAGTGCTGCAATGAACACTGTGGTACATGACTCTTTTTGAATTATGGTTTTCTCAGGGTATATGCACAGTAGTGGGATTGCTGGGTCATATAATAGTTCTATTTTTAGTTTTTTAAGGAACGTCCATACTGTTCTCCAAAGTGGCTGTATCAATTAATATTCTCACCAACAGTGCAGGAGGGTTCCCTTTTCTCTACACCCTCTCCAGCATTTATTGTTTGTAGATTTTTTGATGATGGCCATTCTGACTGGTGTGAGGTAATACCTCATTGTGGTTTTGATTTGCATTTCTCTAATGATTAGTGATGTTGAGCATCTTTTCACATGTCGGTTGGCAATCTGTATGTCTTCTTTGGAGAAATGTCTATTTAGGTCTTCTGCCCATTTTTAGATTGGATTGTTTGTTGTTTTGATATTGAGCTGCATGAGTTGCTTATATATTTTGGAGATTAATCCTTTGTCAGTTACTTTGTTTGCAAATATTTTCTCCCATTCTGAGGGTTGTCTTTTCGTCTTGTTTATGGTTTCCTTTGCTGTGCAAGAGCTTTTAAGTTTCATTAGGCCCCATTTGTTTATTTTTTATTTTATTTCCATTACTCTAGGAGGTCGGTCAAAAAAATCTTGCTGTGATTTATGTCAAAGAGTGTTCTGCCTATGTTTTCCTCAAAGAGTTTTATAGTGTCTGGCCTTACATTTAGGTCTTTAATCCATTTTGAGTTTATTTTTGTGTACGGTGTTAGGGAGTGTTCTAATTTCATTCTTTTCCATGTAGCTGTCCAGTTTTCCCAGCTCCACTTATTGAAGAGGCTGTCTTTTCTCCATTGTATATTCTTGCCTCCTTTGTCAAAGATAAGGTGACCATAAGTGCGTGGGTTTATCTCTGGGCTCTCTATCCTGTACCATTGATCTATATTTCTGTTTTTGTGCCAGTACCATACTGTCTTAATTACTGTAGCGTTGTAGTAGAGTCTGAAGTCCAGGAGCCTGATTCCTCTAGCTCCGTTTTTCTTTCTCAAGATTGCTTTGGCTATTCGGGGTCTTTTGTGTTTCCATACAAATTGTGAAATTTTTTGTTCTAGTTCTGTGAAAAATACCACTGGTAGTTTGATAGGGATTGCATTGAATCTGTAGATTGCTTTGGGTAGTATAGTCATTTTCACAATGTTGATTTTTCCAATCCAAGAACGTGGTCTATCTCCCCATCTGTTTCTATCACCTTTAATTTCTTTCATCAGTGTCATAGTTTTCTGCATACAGGTCTTTTGTCTCCTTAGGTAGGTTTATTCCTCGGTATTTTATTCTTTTTGTTGCAATGGTCAATGGGAGTGTTTCCTTAATTTCTCTTTCAGATTTTTCATCATTAGTGTATAAGAATGCAAGAGATTTCTGTGCATTAACTTTGTATCCTGCTACTTTACCAAATTCATTGATTAGCTCTAGAAGTTTTCTGGTAGCATCTTTAGGGTTCTCTATGTATAGTATCATGTCATCTGCAAACAGTGACAGTTTTACATCTTCTTTTCCAATTTGGATTCCTTTTATTTCTTTTTCTTCTCTGATTGCTGTGGCTAGGACTTCCAAAACTATGTTGAATAATAGTGGTGAGAGTGGACATCCTTGTCTTGTTCCTGATCTTAGTGGAAGTGGTTTCAGTTTTTCACCATTGAGAACGATGTTGGCTGTGGGTTTGTCATATATGGCCTTTATTATGTTGAGGTAAGTTCCCTCTATGCCCACTTTCTGGAGAGTTTTTATTATAAATGGGTGTTGAATTTTGTGAAAAACTTTTTCTGTATCTATTGAGATTATCATATGGTTTATATCCTTCAGTTTGTTAATATGGTATATCACATTGATTGTTGTTTATACTGAAGAATTCTTGCATTCCTGGAATAAACCCCACTTGATCATGGTGTATGATCCTTTTAATGTGCTCTTGGATTCTGTTTGCTAGTATTTTGATGAGGATTTTTGCATCTATGTTCATCAGAGATATTGGCCTGTAGTTTTCTTTTTTTGTGACATTTTTGTCTGGTTTTGGTATCAGGGTGATGGTGGCCTGGTAGAATGAGTTGGGGAGTGTTCCTCCCTCTGCTATATTTTGGAAGAGTTTGAGAAGGATAGGTGTTAGCTCTTCTCTAAATGTTTGATAGAATTCACCTGTGAAGCCATCTGGTCCTGGGCTTTTGTTTGTTGGAAGATTTTAAATCACAGTTTCAATTTCAGTGCTTGTGATTGGTCTGTTTATATTTTCTGTTTCTTTCTGGTTCAGTCTCAGAAGGTTGTGCTTTTCTAAGAATTTGTCCATTTCTTCCAGGTTGTCCATTTTATTGGCATATACTTGTTTGTAGTAATCTCTCATGATCCTTTGTACTTCTTCAGTGTCAGTTGTTACTTCTCCTTTTTCATTTCTAACTCTGTCGATTTGAGTCTTCTCCCTTTTTCTCTTGATAAGTCTGCTAATGGTTTATCAATTTTGTTCATCTTCTCAAAGAACCAGCTTTTAGTTTTCTTGATCTTTGCTACTGTTTCCTTCATTTGTTTTTCATTTGTTTCTGATCTGATCTTTATGATTTCTTTCCTTCTACTAACTTTGGGTTTTTTTTTTGTTGTTGTTGTTCTTCTTTCTCTAATTGCTTTAGGTATAAGGTTAGGTTGTTTATTTGAGATTTTTCTTGTTTCTTGAGGTAGGATTGTATTGCTATAAAGTTCCCTCTTAGTACTACTTTTGCTGCATTCCATAGGTTTTGGGTCGTCGTGTTTTCATTGTCACTTGTTTCTCAGTATTTTTTGATTTCCTCTTTGATTTCTTCAGTGATCTCTTGGCTGTTTAGTAGCGTATTGTTTAACCTCCATATGTGTGCATTTTAAAAGTTTTTATTCCTGTAATTGATATCTAGTCTCATAGCGTTGTGGTCAGAAATGATGCTTGATACGATTTCAATTTTCTTAAATTTACCAAGGTTTGATTTGTGACACATGATGTGATCTATCCTGGAGAATGTTCTGTGTGCACTTGAGAAGAAAGTGTATTCTGTTGTTTTTGGGTGGAATGTCCTGTAAATATCAACTAAGTCCATCTGGTATAATGTGTCATTTAAAGCTTGTGTTTCCTTATTTATTTCTGTTTGGATGATCTGTCCATTGGTGTAAGTGGGGTGTTAAAGTCCCCTACTATGATTGTGTTACTGTTGATTTCCCCTTTTATGGCTGTTAGCATTTGCGTTATGTATTGAGGTGCTCCTATGTTGGATGCATAGATATTTACAATTATTATATCTTTGTCTTGGATTGATCCGTTGATCATTATATATTGTCCTTCCTTGTCTCTTGTAATAGTCTTTATTTTAAAGTCTATTTCGTCTGATATGAGTATTGCTACTCCAGCTTTCTTTTGATTTCCATTTGCATGGAATATCTTTTTCCATCCCCTCACTTTCAGTCTGTATGTGTCCCTAGGTCTGAAGTGGGTCTCTTGTAGACAGCACATATATGGGTCTTGTTTTTGTATCCATTCAGCCAGTCTGTGTCTTTTGTTTGAGGCATTTAATCCATTTACACTTAAGGTAACGATTGATATGTATGTTACTATTACCATTTTCTTGTTTAGGGTTTGTTTTTACAAGTCTTTTCCTTCTCTTGTGTTTCCTGCCTAGAGAAGTTCCTTTAGCATTTGTTGTAAAGTTGGTTTGGTGGTGCTGAATTCTCTTAACTTTTGCTTGTCTGTAAAGCTTTTGATTTCTCTGTCGAATCTGAATGATATCCTTGCGGGGTAGAGTAATCTTTGTTGTAGGTTTTCCCCTTTCATCACTTTAAACATATTTTGCCACTCTCTTTTTTGGCCTGTAGAACTTCTGTTGAAAGATCAGCTGTTAACCTTATGGGGATTCCCTTGTATGTTATTTGTTGCTTTTCCCTTGCTGCTTTTAATATTTTTTCTTTGTGTTTAATTTTTGTTAGTTTGATTATGTGTCTCGGCATGTTTCTCCCTGGGTTTATCCTGTATGGGACTCTCTGTGCTTCCTGGACTTGATGAACTATTTCCTTTCCCACGTTGGGGAAGTTTTCGACTATAATCTCTTCAAATATTTTCTCAGACCCTTTCTTTTTTTCTTTGTCTTCTGGGATGCCTATAATTCGAATATTGGTGTGCCTAGTATTGTCCCAGAGGTCTCTGAGACTGTCCTCCATTCTTTTCATTCTTTTTTCTTTATCTGCTCTGTGGCAGTTATTTCCACCACTCTATCTTCCAGCTCACTTATTCGTTCTTCTGCCTCAGTTATTCTGCTATTGATTCCTTCTAGAGTATTTTTAATTTCAGTTATTGTGTTGTTCATAACTGTTCGTTTGCTCTTTAGTTCTTCTAGGTCCTTGTTAAATGTTTCTTGTATTTTCTCTATTCTATTTCCAAGATTTTGGATCATCTTTACTATCATTACTCTGAATTCTTTTTCAGGTAGTTTGCCTATTTCCTCTGCATTTATTTTATACTCCAATTTAAAAAAAAAAAAAGAGTGACTCTCTCTCTCTCTCTCTAAATGCACAGAATTTCTTGATTATAGACTAAATTCACCTATTTCACTAAATACAGCCAGGGTGATCTCTAAAATAGTCAGTCAGTTGACACTCCAACAAGAAAAGCATAAGAAGTTCTCATTTCCCCACCAGCACTTGGTATTTTCTGACTTTCTCATTTTGCCAATCCGGTACATGTAAGGTGGTATTTAATTGTGGTTTTATTTTCATTTTCTGATTTCTTATGAGGCTGAGCTTCTCTTCCCATATTACTAGCTGTGTGACTTTCCCCTTCTCATACTTCACTCATTTTTTCTATTGTGTTTCCTGTCTTCTTCCTGACTTGCAGAAATAGCTTTTATATTCTAGATATTAATCACTTGTTAGTTTTCAACACCAAATATATCTCACTCCAGTCTTTCAATCTCTGAAAACTTTGTGATGTGTTTGTTGCACAAACATACTTTGATGTGGGTAAATTTATCCACAGTTTGTGTATTTTGAGTCTTGTTTATGAAATCCTTCCATTCTGGGGTCACAAAGATACTAAACTACATTTCCACCCATTGGCTTTTGGTTTTACCTTTCACATTTAGGTTTTTAATCCAAATCTAGCTAAAGTGTATTTTTTTTAAGGAAATAAACTTTATTATTTTTTCCACACAGTGAGTCCATTTTTCCAAATGTGGTTTCATCCCTGTCCCACACCAAGTTCCACACATTCATGGGTTTATGTCTAGGTCAGCTTCTACACCAGAACACACTGGTTGCATTACGAGGCTCTGTGACACCTGACTATTCGGTGGTTAAAGTCCCTCCTCATTTTGCTCTTCTTTTTACAAAGTGGTCTTGGGTATTCAAGAAACTTTATTCTTCCATATAGCTTTTAGAATCAGTTTATCAGAGTCCTCAAAAATTTCAGCTGGTACTTTTATTGAAATTATATTAAATTTATAGCTCAATTTAGACAATGTTAAATTGTCCCATTTATAAATATACTGTCTATTTGAAATTATTTAGGTCTCCTTTTATATCTTTTAATGGAATTTCAAAAATTCGTCCTTAAAGTTTTAATGCATTCTTTTTTAGGTTAATTCCTAGACACGTTATACTATTAGTTTGCAATTTAAATGGCATCTTATTTTCTACTGCTTTTTCCAGTATTAATTTGTGTATGTTATTCTTATTCTGGCAGACCTGCTAAACTCTCTAATGAGTTCTAATAATTTGTCTATTGCCCTTGTTAAAAAATTTCCATGTAATAATCTTATTAGCTGTACACTTAAAATATCTTCTCTTTTCAATCTTTGAATTAAATCTTATGCTTTTTTTTTTTTTTTTTTGCTTTTATCTTGTAATTTTAAAGAGAATGTTCCTACATATCTTTATTACGATGATGCTTGCTGCATGTTTTTGGTAGAAAGTCTTAGCAAAGCTGAAAAGTTTTCTTTTCTTCATAGCTTTCAAATTGATTTTATTTGTAATAAAATACTACTTATTTGGGCTTCCCTGGTGGCGAAGTGGTTGAGAGTCCGCCTGCCGATGCAGGGGACTGGGTTCGTGCCCCGGTCCGGGAAGATCCCACATGCTGCAGAACGGCTAGGCCTGTGAGCCATGGCTGCTGAGCCTGCACGTCCGGAGCCTATGCTCCGCAACGGGAGAGGCCACAGCAGTGAGAGGTCCGCGTACCGCAAAAAAACACCCAACAACAACAACAACAAAAACTATTTATTTACTAAAAACTTTGCTTTACTGAATATATATATATATATTTTTTTGCTGTACGCGGGCCTCTCACTGCTGTGGCCTCTCCCGTCGCGGAGCACAGGCTCTGGATGCACAGGCTCAGCGGCCATGGCTCACGGGCCCAGCCGCTCCGCGGCATGTGGGATCCTCCCAGACCAGGGCACGAACCCGCGTCCCCTCCATCGGCAGGCGGACTCCCAACCACTGCGCCACCAGGGAAGCCCTGAATATTTTTCTACATCTGTTAAGAACATATCCTTTTTTTTCTCTTTCAGTATTAAAGTAATGAATTACAATGATGCATTTTTCTGATACTGATCTATCTTTGTATTTTTGGGAGCAACACCTGCTTGATCATTCTGCACTCGTATTCTTTCCTTCTATTACTTCTTTCTTTTTTAATAGACTTTATTTTTTAAAGCTGTTTTAAGTTCATGGCAAAATTGAGTGGGAGGCACAGAGATTTTCCACACACCCCTGCCCACATACACACATCGCCTCCCCCACTATTGACATCCTTCATCAGAGTAGTACATTCTATAAGATTCTTGATAAATATTTTAGAATACTTTTTCCCTTTCATTTACTTTTTTTCTCTTATTGGGACTCCTTTTAGGTGGTTGTCATTACTTCTCTTTTTATTCTTTCAGTGTTTTAAGTCTTCTCATTTTTCAAATTCTTTTCCCCTTTTGATGACTTTTCAAAGAGTTTCTCATCCAATCTTCCATGTACTCTTTCAATATTCAGATGAGTCCTTTCTGCAATCCAACCCATTGGGTGAGTTCATTATTTCAACAACTGAACTTTCCATACTGAATCTCTTTATTTGGGCCTTTTCCACAACCACTTATTTCTGATTTATGTTCCTAGCATCCTCTCTTATCTTTCTAAGGATACTTATTATGCTTATTCTAAACTCTTGCTCTTTCTGTTGTGCTGGTTATACTTCCTACCATACAGGTAGTCCCATTTGCTGCCTTTCTTTCTCAGAATTTGTGCCCCTCAGATTTCTACTAATTTTCTCCTTTGGGATCATGTTTTATTTTCTTGGATTGATCAGCAGCCTTGGCCTTTATTTTTCTGTTGGGGGAGGAGTGAAAGTTTAGCCAGAGCTCATGCTCCTCCAGGTAAGTTTAGGTGGGGTGGAAGAGCTTTTCAGAGAGGAAAGCCAGGGAGCCTGTAGTGATTCACCCTAAGCTCTGCCTGCCTCCTGTTCCCCGTAGGTGTACCTGGCAGCTCCAGAACCTACCCATGTCTCTGTGGATGGCACTGCTCTTCATGGGGGGCAGGGCTGTTATTCTCTTTTATAATTGCCAGGCCATGGGATGGGTGGCAGAAGAAAATCACAGGCACTCTTTGTCAGGTTCCAGGGCTTCCTTGAAGTTACTCTGCCCTGCCCTCCAGACTTTCCTGCCCATAGTAAAAATGCCCAGGTGATGGACATCTCAGGGCAACAAGGGGAAGAAAAAGGAGTGCAACCAGGAAGTGCTACCTCAGCCCTCCCCCTTCATCACTATTACCCATCCACAGGCACTCAGCCATCCAGTTCTGTCTCTCCTGTGGTTATCTTCAGGGAAGGTTTGGTGGTGAGAGCCTGGAACCTGTGTGTTGGCTCCCTTGCCAGGAACTCGAATTCCCCAGCCCTGGTTCTTTATCTTCATTTGCCTTGGTATCTTATTTTCTGGCTATGTCACAAGTTTGCTTTTGTTTTGTTTTGTTTTGGAGAATAAAATGTATTCATTCAGTAATATGTATTGATCACCTAGGGTTTGCAAGACCCTTTGCCAGATGATGGGCTAAAATAGCCAAAGAGCCTTTCTAACCACTGCTCTCTTTGCAGTTAGCTAAGTAAATCAACCTGGCATTGCCCAGCCTCTGAGTCACCACACTTGGCAGGAACCAGCCTGAATTTCCTCTCCATCATGTTTGCCAGGGCATGCTCTCTCCTTTAGAACTCTGCTAACAACTCACCTCTCTGACACCTTTCAAAGTTATTCCTTTAGCCTCTATCATTCGACTTCCCATCTCCATTTTCACCGAGAACTTCTAAATAGAGCTATGGAGTCATAAGGTATTTGGAAAAAGTGCCCACCTAAGAGACAGGTGGCTTGGTTTTTCAGTCCAGCTCTGCCACCAATTGTGTATATGATCTTGGCCAAGTTACATCACCTCCTGGGGCCTCAGTCTCTGACATCTGTGTGGGCCTCTATTTATGGCTGTACTGCTTTCTGTTTCTTGTCATAGTTTCAAGAATTCTTGAGCATAGGGACTGGTCTGAAATATTAAATATGTTTTACTTGTTGACTGGTGGGTTTAGCACACATTCAATTTTCATCATAAACCAACAAAATCATTCTAGTGCTTCTTGATATGCAGTGCTGTGGCATATACCTTTTACAACAAAGTTGTCCCTACTTTCTCAAAATCAACATAATTCTGCCTCGTGGGGCATTATTTTTCTCTTCCTAGAAGGAAAGCTATTTATGTGAGTAGTGTGAACATATATTGAAAGAGAGGGAGACAAAAATCATGGTACGCTATTCCTACAGATCATGCAGAATTTGCATAAGACAAGAGGGCTCCAGGATGGGACCATGTGGTTTGCAAATCTGTCCTCCAGGTCTCGCTGGGGTGCACAACTACTCTTATTGGATGGTTTAGGTGTGGCATTAGGAGAGACAATAGGCTCTTGAGATTTCTGGGAGTAGGACCCTCTTAGTCACAGCTCAGTTCTAGAGAACTGTTTCAATATCCTACTTTACCACCCCTCCACGCTCCTCCTTATTGAGCCTCACCCTTATTTAACACCTTCCATTATGAGAGGAAGAAGTGTGTCTCTTACATCTTTTTTGCTATTGGATCCCATCATCTTTCAGCTCCCCAGGAACTTCATTCCATTAATGATCCCCTTTCCCCTTTACCTTCAACTCTTTCCCACCCCATTTCTCCTTTTCAACTTATATGCCTGCTCAGACCTCACTTTAAAGCAAACCCTCACGCTCGCACACCTGCACTACTTTGCCTGGCTAACACCATCTTGTCTCTCCATTTCTGTTCACATGTAGTCTCCTCTCTAAGCCCATGCTTCAGCTTTTCTCTGTTCCTAGAGTGCCCTGTGCACACCTCTAATATTACACTTATCCTGTACTGCAGTTTACTTGTTTATATGTCTATCCCTCCCAGCGGACAAAATATCAAAATATAACTGTAGGACCTTGACTGTATTTTTTACCTCTTGTGAATTCCAGTTACCTTATATAGTAATCTCAATAAATTTTTGTTGAATCAATAATGTAGAGGCCAACTCTAAAATAATGAATGTGTCATTTTGAGAAGCTGTTTCCAATTCTAAATAAAGAAGCTGGAATGGGCCCAGAAACTTCAAGAAGCTTATATCCTCAAGACCCATCTGCAGTGAGGTTTAAAGAAGTAACGTATTTTGACATACTACATCTTAACAAGAGCAGGATACTAAACAGTGGTAAGATCTCAATTTCCCCCCACCAGAATTCCCTTTAAAACTTATATACATAGTACTTATTCATTGAAGAAAAAAAATTTAAATATAAAAATCACCTGTAATACCATATTGTAGATATGGTTTCTGTTAATATTTCCATGTACATTCTCCTAGATTTTTTTTTTTACTATGTTAAAATGTGTATTTGTGTAAATATATTTTTTAAATGACATCATACCATGTATACTTTTGAAAGCCTACTTTTTCACTTATTATGTGCATATTTCCATGCTAATAAAAACATAGCTACAATATCACTTTAATGCTGGAGTGGGATTAAGGTGGGTGAGGGTCATGACATATTTAACCAATCCATCCTCTATTATTAAATATTTAGGCTTTGAGGTGTTTCATTATTGAGGTGTTTCATTATTTCAAAAACATTTCAACAAACATTTTTGTGCTTACATTTTTTTAAGCTCATGCCTTATTATTCGCTAGGATACATTTCTTTTGTTGTTGTTGTTGTTGCATTGGGTTTTTATTGCTGTGCATGGGCTTTCTCTAGGTGCATTGAGTGGGGGCTACTCTTCATTGAGGTGCACTGTCTTCTTATTGGGGTGGCTTCTTTTGTTGCAGAGCACAGGCTCTAGGCACGTGGGCTTCAGTAGTTGTGGCACGCAGGCTCAGTAGTTGTGGCTCGAGGGCTCTAGAACGCAGGCTTGGTAGTTGTGGTGCACAGGTTTAGTTGCTCCGCAGCATGTGGGATCTTGCTGGACCAGGGCTTGAACCCGTGTCCCCTGCATTGGCGGGTGGATTCTTAACCACTGCGCCACCAGGGAAGTCCCGAGGACACATTTCCAATGGCAAAATTTCTTGATCGAAAGATATGTTCATATTTAAAGTTTGTTAGTGTTACCAATTGCCAACTTTCTCTTAAGAAAGTTGTACCAATTTACACACCTGCCAGCAGTATACAAGGGTATATTTTCCCCACACTCTCACCAATATAGGTTATGCTAATTCTACTTACTCTTTCTCGGTCTGGTTTGATTTCTCATGTTTTTTCAAAATTTGCATCTCATTGATTGCTAACTAGGCTAAAAATTTCATATCTTTATTATTACTTTTATTTTATATTTATGTTTTGAGTAGCCTGTTCATATCCCATGATCTCGTATTATTTGAAAACTTATATATACAGATAATCAATCCTCTTTTCACCAAAAATGTAGCATACACTTTTCTTAAATTGCTCTTTGCATTTTAAAGCCTTATTTATGGTGTTTTAAAAGTTTTTACTTTACTATGCATAAAATTTGAGATTTTTTTCCCTATAGTTAATCCATCTTTTCCTTCAGGTTTCATGCCTTCCCCACATGAGACAGAGATTACCAGTTAC
This sequence comes from Pseudorca crassidens, assembly GCF_039906515.1. Classification (NCBI taxonomy): domain Eukaryota; kingdom Metazoa; phylum Chordata; class Mammalia; order Artiodactyla; family Delphinidae; genus Pseudorca; species Pseudorca crassidens. The sequence goes on along the minus strand of NC_090297.1, from coordinate 57,774,084 downwards.
CTACCAAATACTCTCTCCTCAGCTTCTTTAGCAAGGGAACAATGTATTTCTGAGCCTCCTTTGCAGTTGGGTGTGATCAGGTGACCAGTTAGGGTCAATGACTGCAAGGGTTGTTGTGTGACCTGGGGCAAAACTCCTGAAGAGGGAGAGTTGAGGCTTCTCCCTTCTTCTTTTCTGTTGCCTAGAAGGAAACAGCTAGAGCTCCAGCAGCCATCCTGGACCACTTCCATCTTGTGGATGGAAGTCAACTTGGCAGTGGGTACGGAAGGAAGGAGCCTGGAGTCCTCACAATGTTATGAAGCTGTCACACTAACCCTGGGCTGTCTACCTCCAAATTTCTTTTATACAAGAGAATAAATAAGTCACTGTAGTCAGGCCTTTGGTAAGAGCAACTCTTACTCCTAAGAGCGATTCCTAACTCATATGCCAACCCAAGGTTATATCAATATTTATTTGTATTTTTATCTACTATATTACCTCTACATTTACAGATGTACGACTCAAATGACATATAACCAAGGTTCGACAGTGTCTATAAGATAATCATTTTTGGTAGAAGCTTCTTCAAAATGATAATTGCTAGACCCCCATGTGGATAAACTGTTACACTGAATTTTAAGGAAGGATCTAATTATAGAGTTTTATTCTATCAGGCATTTTTTGAAAAAGTTAGGCCAATGATCTTGACTTGAAATACTTTTATTATACAGATCTTGAGAAATAGCTTTAATATCTATTTTTTTTTTGATGAATTACGGGCTTACACCCTAAGTTAGTTTTCAGGGGATGCAACTATAAAATGTGTATAGCTAGTTGGGAGGTTTTCAGAGTAGATAATTGGATACATATCTAAATTTGTGTAATAAAGAGCTGTATTATAGCAAAATTGTACTATAGTTCCATAACAGCCAGAATTTCATTTTAAGACTATTGGTTTTAAAACATATTTTGACTATAGGTATGGTTTTTCTAGAACTTGACAACACATATTATTCTTGCTTCTGGAAAAATGAGCCAGATAAGAGCGTTCAATTTAATGTAATGAATATTTCCTTAACTAGTATTTATTAAGGACCTGCTATGTATTAGTCTCTGTATTTAATCTCACAATGACCTGTAATTCAGGTAATAAAATCCCTAGTTTAGAGAGGGGGAAATTGAAGCTCAGAGGTGTTAATTCACTTGTCCAAGGACACTCACTGGCTAAATGGGAATTTCGGACAGCCTCTGAAGGCTGTTGACTCCAAATTCTAAACTCCTGTGTTACTCATACCAGGCCCTGAGCTGGACCTGAGGGAGATAAGAGATTAGTAAAACAATTTCCTTCAAGTAATATTAAAGAAAATTTGGTACTTACCTGCCCCACACAGGTCCGTTATGTTAATATGAGTGGGCAAGGAACTGCCTTTCGAGTTAGCTGCAGACACGGATACAGCCCAGTTCCCAGTTCTGGGAATGACCCAGGTCCAGGAGGTGTGTTCTGTGATGTTCTGTAGTGTGGCTTTCCCCCCTGCTACCTCCTGCAAGGTCACTCGATAGTGGAGGATTTTTCCTTTTGCCTCTGATAGACTCAGATTCTGCAACAAAACACATCTCCTTACTATGTACTCTCAGACAAGGTCACTGGATGCTCTGTGCTAGGACCTCATGACTACCAGCAGCAGGTGGCTACACTGCAGTGACCTTTTTATTTACATCTTCTCATCTCCTCCACTGCACACTTTCATGTCTCCACCCAGCCCCGCCACTTAGAAAAAAAAATCAGTTAACATTTTTTAAAGCTAATTCTTAAAAACATATTGATTTTCCTTTCTTGCTTCAAAGTGACACTTCCTAATAGGAGAAAACTCAATTACATTCAATGGAACAAGTGAGGGATCTGGACTCAGAAGATCTGGGTTTGAGTTCCAGCTCTACCAATCACCAGCTGTGTGACCCTGGGCAAGGCATTCAGACCCTCTGAGTCTCCATTTCCAAATTTGTGAAACACACACACGTATATATTTTTACATAGAAAGTGCAATGCTGCTCCTGAAATCAAAAACAAGCTTTCTAAGAGCTAAACTAGTAAAATCCATACTTAGTGAATTGGATTAGCCATCTGTGCTAGGAAACTAAGACACTGTTTATAGATGTGTGACTAACAAGTTTTGGAACTGCAAGAATTCCAATTGAGACGGCTTGGGAACAATCCCAGAAAGTAAGCAGAAAACTAATTATTTGTACTGTAACCCTGTTTGGACAAGGACCATGGGAAACAGAAGCATTGGAAATGGGGAGTTGCCAAGGCCTGTGCTGGCAGTGCCTGTCCATGCCTAGTGCAGGGAGAGAAAGGCATTGCTCACCAGACTTAAGCATCACAGTTTTCTTGACAAGACTCTTCCTTCCATGGGGTGTGGGGTGGCCTCAAGCCGCTGAAAGACACACCTTAGGGTTGGCAAATGCCCCTTTCTCTGGTTCTCTGCTCCCTAAGCAATCTTTTAATAATTTGGTTTCCTATGTCATTTATCGTCATTTATCTGTCAGGAGAGGCTGGGCTAACGTGAACATCTGGTTCACTTAAAATTTGTATTTTTCACTTAAAGTGAAAAAATTGGCCTTCTGATTATAATTTGGCTTCTGAAATAATTAGCACGCTGGGAGAAGATGCTCCTATCTGCTGACTCAAGCCTTCTGGTTGGCCCAACAGCTGCAATTCTCACTATAAATTAATGCATGAACATCCAGCTTTTTATATTTCAGGCTCTAGGAGCTTGAAAAATGCAGATCATGCCCTAGGTACCCTTCTGGATCCACAAGGCCCAAGACTGGGTCATAAACCATGGTCAACACACTGGGTGAATGCCATGTTGTTGGGGGCATTTTTGGGCGCACGTTCAGCTGTTCCCTAGAAGACATCCTGTGTCCTGGCAAGAACCAAGAAAGTTAGCGCTGCAAACGTCCATCAGCTGATCTCATAGGCCCATTGTGTGGATTAAAACAAGTGAATGCTTTTGACATTGTGATGTTCTGAACTGTTATTAATAAACATGCCCTTTGTCATAGGAGAAAAAACAAGATAAATTAAAGCAAAAGCTGGCTAGGGAAGACCATTCCCTCAGCTCTCTCTCACTCCATTCTTCCCTCCCTGTCCCTTGTGCAGCTCCAGAGGGAGGACTGTCACCCCCATCCCAGGCACCCCACCCAAAGGCACTCCCCAAGAGTTAAATGGGCTCACAAAGCTCCCCATTCTTTTGCCCAAGGGGCAATAGGGAAACAGCCTGCATTACCACGCGCTCATTATTGTTCACAGACACCTCAGCAATCCAGCAGTAGAGTGCTGACAGAAGGGAGGAAACGTCAAGTCCTCTTGGATCCAATGAACCTACCTAGAGACCGCTGTGGAAATCCAGCTGATCCCAGTGATGTAGTAAACAGAGGTGTGGGTTGGAAAGATGAGTAAATGTTCCCAGAGGGCAGGGAAGGGCTTGGACCCACCTTGCATTAGTTTTGAGTTGCAAATATCAGTGAGAAGGTGAGGATGGAGCCAAGGAGTTAGACAAACAAATATGGTATCCCTTGAGTTATGCTTGTATAAAATGTCAAGCTCCAGTTTGGCTGTAAACATCTCTCAGATAACTGGTCTCCTTAACCAAACTGGAAAATGGGTCTAACTTGTCCAGCAGGGTCCATAGAATAAAAGATTCAATGAGTTCAATGAGCCAATGGGAAAACAGGTATTTAGCTGGAGGGGCACTCAGTCTCCTGAAGCAACTAAAAAGAGTGTGATTAGGTTGGTTAAAAAAAACCCAGTAACATCAAGTTTGCGAATCAGGTATATAATGCATTACCCCTTGATGACACGTAGACGGAATGGACTACCATCCCAGAACAACAGAACAGGAAGGGGTTCTACAGATTAACAATGAATTCAGTGTTTCATTTTATCAACGGGGAAACTAAGCCCTGGGGACAAGAGATGACTTGCTTAAGGCCACTCAAGGGACAGATAGAGGGGCTGAGAGTGGAATCCAGGGCTCCTGACTTCTGGATTCATGACCCCTCCACTCTGACTCACTGCTCCCTCTAACGGCAAGCATGAGACAATGAACTGGTGAGTACGAGCGCCATGTTGCATAGTTGGACCCTATTCACCCTTCTGGCCCAGAGTTGCAAAGCAACTGGAACATCAACAGTGGGCATGAGGTCAGCAATTTGGGGAGAGTGGAGATCCAGAATTCTTTTTTTCCAGAGCCAACGAGCCCTGAGTCAGAAGGAGAGAAGCTCTGAACTGAGAAAAACCTTGGCCTGAGGAGCCAGCTGGGTCTTCTCAGATAAATTTATTTTTACTCTAGTGTTTGTTTATTTGGGTGGGTGAGAAGGGGGAATCTATCATTTATTGGGCCATACCATGAGTCAGAAGCTCTACATCCTGTCATATTTATTCCTTATAACTCCTCATTCTGATGAGGGTGCTAACGCTTAGAGAGGTTAAGAAACTGACTCAAGAAGTCCCTACAAATCTAAAAAAAAAAAAAAAGGTTCTGAAGAACCTAGGGGCAGAACAGGAATAAAGACGCAGACTTAGAGAACGGACTTGAGGACACGGAGAGGGGAACAGTAAGCTGGGACGAAGTGAGAGACTGGCATGGACATATATACACTACCAAACGTAAAATAGATAGCTAGTGGGAAGCAGCCACATAGCACAGGGAGATCAGCTCGGTGCTTTGTGACCAGCTAGAAGGGTGGGATAGGGAGGGTGGGAGGGAGGGAGATGCAAGAGGGAAGAGATATGGGAACATATGTGTATAGCTGATTCAGTTTGTTATAAAGCAGAAACTAACACACCATTGTAAAGCAATTATACTCCAATAAAGATGTTAAAAAAAATTAATTAGGGCTTCCCTGGTGGCGCAGTCGTTGAGAGTCCGCCTGCCGATGCAGGGGACACAGGTTTGTGCCCCGGTCTGGGAAGATCCCACATGCCGCGGAGCGGCTGGGCCCGTGAGCCATGGCCACTGGGCCTGAGCGTCCGGAGCCTGTGCTCCGCCAAGGGAGAGGCCACAGCAGTGAGAAGCCCGCGTACCGCAAAAAAAAAAAAAAAAAAAAAATTAATTCAAAAAAACCTCCCTACAGAAAAGTAATGCGAGATTTTAGTGCGCCCCCTGGTGGATATGAGAGAGGAGGGCGATATCCAGACGGAGTCTGGGGTCCCTAGGAGCATCTCAAAGACAGGGTACTTCCTGCCCCTTCTTGGGCAGTGCTGAGAGTGGGTTTCAAGCCAGTGGTCCTACTGTTGTTGTCACCCTCTCCTACTGGTAAGAATACACTAAAAAGGAAAAGCTGCCCACTGCCTCTCTCCCTTCAGTCTTCTTTCTGCTCTGCCCTGTGGAAAATGATCTAAACTTAGTGAGCGTAGCCTTTCTGACTTCGCTTTGTCTGAGAAGCAAAGAGTGAACAGCTCCCTCATAAACCATTATAAGAATTCTGCTGCCTGAAAAGGCTTTCAGCGTCAAAAATAACTTGGTGAATGTAATCCAAGAAAGGACAAAGTCTGATGCATCTGTGAATGTGTGCCCCGTTTGTGTTTTGAAGTATATTATAGGAAAGGTGTTTCTGTGAACTGATAAATCATTTCCTCTTAAGACTTCGAAAAAACTACTGTACTTACAATAAAGTAACATTTTACTTCTGAACTTCCCCTGATGCAAATAATAACTTTTAAAAAACTGTTAGAGCTTAGCCTGTATCAGAGAAGAGAGTCTGTAATCAAGACCCGTTGGAAAGCTGGGCAGTTTGAATACTTATTAGTCACAGCTTTATCTGTGAAGATTTTTTGGGTTTTTTTTTGGTTTTGGAACACTGCTGACTTGGTTCTTGTTATTCGGAAAGATCTTTTGCTTTTCTGCTCCACCACCTAGCAGCCACATGACCTTGGGCAAGTTATTTCACCTCTCTGAGCCTCAATTTCCTCATCTGTAAAATGAGGATAATTCTATATCCAGCATAGGCTTATTGGAGGATTCAATGAGCTAAGGGCAGTAAACTGTTTCAAAAGAGTGTTTGGTGCATGAGAGATATGAAGACACTTGGTGGGTACCCTACTCTCACTTAACTCTAATATAAAAATCATCATAATTGGCACTTTTCCCATCATACTTATATGGCTCTTCTATTAATCTTGACCTGGCTTATACCACAGCTCTCTATGGAAGTTTCACCAGTGCCATACAGTTGATTACAAAGTATATGCAATTTGTGGGTTTAAGTCTGGGTACCTTGACTTCAGAACTTATGACTGCCTTCAGCAACCCCAGTCCAAAGTGAAGACAATCCTCACCTGGAAGTTTTAAAAATCACTGTACTGGAAATTTCCATCTGTGGACCTATCTCCCCACTAGCCTGTCAGTTCGTCTTTGCATCCTCAGTGTCATGACCAGTGTCCGCCTCCTAAGAATGACCTGGCAAACACTTTTCACAATTCTTATTTTCATACCAACCTCATGTTATATATACTTTTACTATCTGCACGGTACTCATGAGGCAAGTAAGGCACAGAGAGTTTAAGCGCCTTGCTCAGGAACACACAGTAAGTGGTAAAGCTGGAGCTTGAACCCAGCTAGCACAGCTGCTCTATCTGGAGAATGAAGTCTTAACTGCTGGCATGCTGGCACGTAGTAGGCATCCCCCAGGTGTTCTGCTACTCTGAACTGATTTAATTGATAGTCATACCTCCTGGTCGTTACCCGGGCATAATGATGTCTATCTTGTTTTACAGCTAGAAAACAGCAAAATAATGGAAACTTTTAAAGAGCAAAGCTTTAACTCCCCTTCCATCTCTGTTTTCTATCTTCTGTTAATTCTCTGCTACTTACTCTTATCTTTGTCACTGACCACATTCTGCTATCCAACCCAAATTCCCTGCATTGCATCTGGTACAGTATGTGTGACTAGTAAGCAAGGGAAAGCAACCTGTTCTGTCTGAAAATATCTCCAGAAATGCTGTGCCAGCCTGTGATGAGACAGGGTTGGGAAAGGGAAGGAGAGAGAGTTGAATACTGCAGCAAAACTAATCTTCCCATCTGCTGCTTTTGTATTTAAACATTGATTCTGAGGTTGGATACCTCCTATAATTATATAAGGGCCTCAGGCTCCTGGAAGCCAATCTTCCCTGGGGATTTACAATAGACCTTTGTCCTCCATCAATATAAACCAGGTTACAAATAATACTTTCTACTTTTACTGAATCCCTTTCATATGAGGAGGCCAAAGAATTCATCCCTTCAGTGCAATGTGATACAGGTTGGAATATTCTTCTTTCACCAAAGACAAAGACAGGGAGAAAGAGACCAAGTGAATGTACTGAATAAGCCGCTTCTGGTCTCAACAGTCTGAGGCTGTGCTGTAAACTGGTGTATGGGGCTGGCTCTTTCTCTTTCTTCTTGACTTCTATGGTTCGAGGGTAGCTGTTTATCCAAATGAATTACTTCATTGAACAAGTGAATATAAAACACCCAGTTTTTTCCCCACCTTTGGAACCAAAAGATTCCCTATCTCTCTTCTATCTTGCTTGTTAAGGCTCAGGACACTGGTTGTTGGCCACTACAGGAGGGAGCTCTGCAGCCTTCAAAACGGGGCTCTCCTGACCTGAGACGGGCTGCTATCTGGAGGGTGAGCCCCTGGCCACTGTGCCATACTGGCACTTAGTAGATACACCAGTTGTCAAAGACATAGCAGGAAAAAAAGAATGTAAAATAGCTCATTCATATTTTTAAAATCAATTACATGTTGAAATGATAACATTCCAAATATATCTGTAAGTAAAATATATTATTAAAATTGTCCCTGTTTCTTTTTACTTTCTAAAATGTGGCTACAAGAAAGTTATTTTTTTCTCTTTTTTTTTTGCTGTTCGCGGGCCTCTCACCGCTGTGGCCCCTCCCGTTGCAGAGCACAGGCTCAGCGGCCATGGCTCACGGGCCCAGCCGCTCCGCAGCATGTGGGATCTTCCAGGAACCGGGGCACGAACCCGCGTCCCCCGCATAGGCAGGCGGACTCCTAACCACTGCGCCACCAGGGAAGCCCTACAAGAAAGTTTTAAATTATGCATGTGGCTTGCATCCGTGGCCTGCTTTATATTTCTATGGGACAGCACTTCACTAATGTGATCCTTCAAGCCGAAGTCGTGTCCCCAGGGGTTCTCCTGTCAAATGTTCTCCCACCCTTGTCCTGACTAACTTGTTCTTCTGGGGAACTCCAGTATTAACTTCTCTTTTTTTTTTTAGGGTCAGAAAACTTTAATAACACCTGGACAGAATCAATACTAACAATTTAAGGGGCAGTTTATACGTGATATTTTCTAAAGATTTAAACTATTCCAAAAGATTTTATCCTTAAAATTGTTTAAAAATACAAGCGAACAAACAAAAACTTCACCCTATTTAACCCTCAGCAACTCGACTGTGGACTCACTTTACCCATACCTCGACATCCTTCCAACCAATTAAGAAACTAAAAAGCAGAAACTCACGTGGGATTCTGACTGTCAGGCCTATCTTTCGATGTGTAGACTCTCCTATGCCCTTTGTCCTTCTGATGCTCCATCTTTTAACTGCAGTGACTCGCTCATTGCCTGGGCTCCACTTTGTTCTATGGTTCACAAAGTTAGTCAGCTGCATGGAGAATGGACGATGCTGAAATCTGCAGTATTACATTCTGAAAGGTCCTCTCCGACTCCTCACTCCTTCCCCTGCCTGGCCATCATCCCCCCCAGCCGAACCTTGAACCCCTCCTTGAACCTGAGGGCCCTCACCACCTCCTTGCTATTTCTGTCCTCCTGCTGGACTGTGAGCTCAAGGGCATGGAGCCTGGACCTGGCTTGTTCACTTCCATATCCCCACATGCAGCACGGGCTCTAGGCCTAAAGAGGGGTTTTCATGTATGTGTTTGCTTGAATGAATAAATGAATGAGTGAGTGAATGAAGGAGTGAATTCAGCTCCATCTGCACACAGGTATTTCTCTTCCAGACCCATGGCCCAAACCACCATTTCAGAAAGTTTGTGACTTGCTATGATCGAGACAGTGAGAGGACACTGAAGAAATTTACAGAGGAAATTGGAAAGGTTAATGTGGCTTTAACCCATCGTCATATCTTTTCATACATCATCCCCATATATATTTGAGGTGACTTTCTTCTTAAAGGATAGAAGCTGTATTAACTGAAGGAAAAGTGTGCTGGAATCATGGATTGAAACGCTTTGTTAAAGCAAAGGAAACGGTATGAAAGTTTGTGCAGAAGGAGATGATAGAGGGAATCTGAGGGAAAGAATTGGTGACACTCCTCTCCCCACCCCTTAAAGGGCTCTAACCCAACACTGAGGCTGTTGGTAACACAGCAACAGTTTCTACCTGTTATTGCATTTACTGTTTTAACAACATCCAGGTGTTTTTGCTTGATTCATAGATTAGGTTCTACTTTTTGGCTTCAACATAGAAAGTATTTTTTCTCTTAAAAGCAACTATGGGGACCTCCCTGTCGGTCCAGTGGTTACGACTCTGGCTTGCACTGCCAGGGGCATGGGTTCGATCCCTGGTTGGGGAACTAAGATCCTGCAAGCTACGTGGTGTGGCCAAAAATTTAAAACTAAAAAATTTTTAAAAAGCAACTATGGCAAAAAATAGTACAGGATATTTTTGAGGAAATGGAGTTTTTCGGAGAAACCAAGGTGTGGGAAAATGAGTAACTATGTGGGAACCAGAACATCAAAGGTCTCCTTTACCCTCAACATATTCGCACACCCACCTTCATAAATCACACGCATATAGATACATTCATACACATTCACACTCAAACACCCACACGTATACACCCACACTTATACCCACATGTATCCCACACACACCTTCACACTTACTCACTGCGGAGGGTGATTCACATGTTGGACTTTAACACCTAATGTGATGGTGTCAGGAGGTGGGGCCTCTGCAAGTTGATTAGGCCCTGAGGGTGGAGCCCCCATGGGTGGGATTAGCACTCTCTAAGAGACCCCAGAATGCCGTCTAGCCCCTTCCATCACGTGAGGATACAACAGAAGTCTGCGACACAGAAGAGGGCCCTCACCCAACCATGCTGGCAGCTGGATCTCAGACTTCCAGCCTCCAGAACTGTGAGAAATTGATCTCTGTTAGTTATAAGCCCCTAGTCTATGGTATTTTATTATACTAAGACACATCCATGCATAACATACATGCCCGCACACTCACACACGTACTCACATATACACACCCACACACTCACATCCCTCCCACGCATACAAAACTCCCACGCATTCACACACGTGTGCACTCACTCACATATACAACACACATGCACACACACCACTCCAGACACGCACATTCATACATCCTCAACTCCCTCCACACACACCGGGGCTGTACCCATTCAGCACCAAGCTGTTCTCCCCTAGTGTAAACATCCTACAAAAATGAAAGGTCATCTCACTTCTCCCTATCTGCAAGAGAAACGTGTTCTCTCTGTGTTCACAGGCTGATGGGGTTTTACTTGGGGCTTCCTCTGGTGCCAAAGCCCCAAATTCCCCTTTGCAGTGGCGGGGTGTCCCCCTTATCTGGTTTCCCAGTATTGATCAAAGTGAAAAAAGAAAAATCAGCCACCACACACGTCTTTGCTTCCTTTCCCCTGTGTGGTCTGACTGAGGCCCCACCACAAAGCTCTTGATCCGGCTACAGTGTTTCTTTCTAGCCTGAGGTTTAGATGAGTTCCTTGTGTCACAGCACAGCCCTGTATGTGAGACTCCCAAGCCTGCCTAAGGGGGGCAAGAGGAATCCCCAGGCGGATGAGTGGGAGAGGGGTGGTTCCAGAGGGCAGTATTTCCGCCCAGGAAAGGCTTCCAGCACAAGCACCACATCATGGAATCCTCTCATGGGAAATCACTTCCCCTCCCTAGACCTCAGTTTCCGTGTTTGTAAAACGAGTGTTAGAACCGCATGCTGCTTAAATGCCCTTTGGCTCTAGAGGTCTGGGATTCGTGGTTCTGGGGTCCAGAGCAGGACTGCTCATCTCAGCAACTCCAGCTGGGGTTTAATTGCCTCTCCCAGGTGGGTGGAGAGGCAGTTGAAGAAGCCCAGGATTCGACAGAGAAGGACTAAATCCTGCAATGACCCTATAAAACTGAAGACTGGGTCCAACTTTCCTTTCTCAGCCTGGACCATCACTGAAGGTTTTGAAGGTGCCCTGTCACGACTACCATCTGGCACAAGGTTATAGAAGCTTCTAGTATTTACATTTTTGGTTTCTTATTCAAATCGATTCCAGTCCAAAGCATCCTTCTTGGGCCCACAATTCTGGCTCCACAAAAGGAAAGATTTTCTAACTTCTCAATAAGAGATGCCATCGAGGCCTGGGCTTCCTCCAAAGCGATTCTCCCTGTCCCAGAAGGTCCCAGATATCTGTCTGTCCTGGCTGGGCTGGGAGCAATGTTTATGAGAGAAAGCGTGGACTAGAAGAGCTTTAAAGCCTCTTTGAATTTCAAGGCTTCATTTCAGAATCTAAGCTTCGTGAGGAATAGCGACAGGATCAAGATGAGTAGCAGAGAGGAGTTTGCATACGCAAGCTTGCTAAGCATTACCTGTTGGCTAACAAATAATTATTTTGACTTTGCTCTGATGTTGGTTTCAGGGTACCCTGCTCATGCCTGTTCTAAATTCTCTCTGTGACAGTATACACAGATATAGCACCAGGCACATTGCTTACCCTGTTAGGATAAAAATCATGATGCAGTATCATTTAATTTTTCCTTGGTGGCCCCCGTGATTTTTCTGCGTTTGTGTCTTCTCATTGACTGGGCCCTATGACGGCCTTGTCAGCTCTGCAGGTACCAGGCTCATTACCCTCATTCTACCGAGAGAAACCCTAGAGTAGAGAGGAGTGAAATGGGACCAGAACAGAGTATCTTTTCAGATAACTGTAAAGTACATTTTGGGAGGAGGGATCTTTATGGGAGGAAGAATATTCGTTTTAACCAGTCGCTTACTTCTGAAAATGAAAACCAATAGCCAGGAATTGAGCTGGGTTCTTCTATACTATTTACAAATCATGGCTGCTCTAAACGCCTTGCTTTAGGAATAATCTTGCTATTAACAATGCTTTATTTTAAGATAAATTTTAAGCTGCAGTTTTAGTTTCGAAGGGAAGAACTTGATTATGACTCACCAAGCTATTTATAGTAGACTCCTCTTATGCCAGACATTTTGTGTGCGTGTGTGAGAGAGAGAAAGGGAAAGAGGGAGCAAGAGCTCATTTCTTAAAACTGAAGAAGATTGCAATTATCAAAATCTATCCAGCTAACCCCACCAGAGGACTTCATTAGTCTGACTTCTGGTTTCATGCTCATCAGCTTCATAATTCCAAAACTGTTTATTTGCCCTTAACTAGAAGAACTGTCGTAAAAGGGATGTAAGTTTTGGGAAATAAAACCTCTTCTTATGAACATGCCAATCAGTAGCTCAATTCAAATAGTTATTTTTTGGGACAAAGATGAGTCATGCTGTAGCAGAAAGAGCGCTGGATGGGTTTCAGCCCCAGCTCTGCACTTAGTAGGTGGGTGACTTTGAGAAGAACCTCCTTTCTTGGACTCTCAGTGTTTTCATGTGTTAGTGGGGATTCTAGTATGTACCTCTTAGAGTTTTTGTAAGGATTAAGTGAAACGATAATGCCAGCTTTCAGTACTCTGTAAAACTTTTACATTTTGTAATAACATTAGGCCTCATTGTTTTCTGGAAGGTTGTCCAGTTTACTACTCTTTTACTACTATTCGTAAGGGCTGCTTCCTTTTCCTATTCCTATTATTTTCTACTATTATTAGTATTCCTGAGGTAGAGCAGCTTTTTTTCCATCCTTTCCCTTTTCAATGACCATAGAAAACATATTGTTTTCCATTTGGTTTTTTTTTTAACATCGCTATTGGAGTATAATTGCTTTACAGTGGTGTGTTAGTTTCTGCTTCATAACAAAGTGAATCAGGTATACATATACATATATCCCCATATCTCCTCCCTCTTGAGTCTCCCTCCCACCCTCCCTACTCCACCCCTCTAGGTGGTCACAAAGCACCGAGCTGATCTCCCTGTGCTATGCAGCTGCTTCCCACTAGCTATCTATTTTACATTTGGTAGTGTATATATGTCCATGCCATTCTCTCATTTTGTCCCAGCTTACCCTTCCTCCTCCTTGTGTCCTGAAGTCCATTCTCTACATCTGCGTCTTTATTCCTGTCCTGCCCCTAGGTTCTTCAGAACCTTTTTTTTTAGATTCCATATATATGTGTTAGCATACGGTATTTGTTTTTCTCTTTCTGACTTACTTCACTCTGTATGACAGACTCTAGGTCCATCCACCTCACTACAAATAACTCAATTTCATTTCTTTTTATGGCTGAGTAATATTCCATTGTATATATGTACCACATCTTCTTTATCCATTCATCTGTTGATGGACACTTAGGTTGCTTCCATGTCCTGGCTATTGTAAATAGAGCTGCAATGAACACTGTGGTACATGACTCTTTTTGAATTATGGTTTTCTCAGGGTATATGCACAGTAGTGGGATTGCTGGGTCATATGGTAGTTCTATTTTTAGTTTTTTAAGGAACCTCCATACTGTTTTCCATAGTGGCTGTATTAATTTACATTCCCACCAACAGTGCAAGAGGGTTCCCTTTTCTCCACACCCTCTCCAGCGTTTATTGTTTGTAGATTTTTTGATGATGCCCATTCTGACTGGTGTGAGGTGATACCTCATTGTAGTTTTGATTTGCAAGAAACCATATTCTTAAACATCCACAGCTTTAATTTCCCCACAAATGAATAAGTGAGGTTGCATGGTCACTGTTGGGCATATTGTATGAATCAGAAGAGAAGGTGTACTGAGTGGGGTCAAAGGGTGGACATGCTCGGGGATGGGAGGGAACCTTGATCTGACTGGAAGTGGGTGAGGGAAAGATGTGATTGTGTGGAGGCAGGAAGTCAGAGTTCTCACCCTTGTTTGGGAAAAATAAATGACACAGAATCAAGCATCATGAGGATCTGGCTGAGAAAATGAGCTCCAACACAGACTCTGAAGGCTCATACCAAAGCCACTATGGAAACAGAAGGTCTTTTTCTGGCCTTGAAACTTATCATTCAAATATGTAATTCTCTTCATATGTCAATTATACCTCAACAAAAACAAAACAAAAAACCCAAATCTATAATTCTCCTGAATTTTAAGTGGACACTGCAAACTTACCTTCCAGAAAAGAGAAATCTGTTGTCTATTGTAGTCAATGTGCTGTCTCATGTACCAGACATCTAATGTTCCAGTAGGCTCTGTTTTGAAGGGGAAAAAAAACAGTTTCATATATACATATATATCTATACAATATGAAGACTTTGGAAGTCAATTGGTTATTCATTAAATAATTCAGGGGGAGTAGGATTATAGGATAATTTCAATTTTCTTTGTGTCCCAGTATCTTCCTTTTTCTGCTGTTACACAATGAACATGTATATATCTTTGACTACAGAAGTCAGAAAAAACAAGGTTACCTTGAAGACAAATTTTAAAAAATGACGAGGAAATTAGATTCTTAACTTACTCTTAAAACGTGTATTAGTAAAACAACTCAAAGAAAGTACGTCTGGTTAATTCTTTTTTATTGGAATGCAGAAAGAATTCTCAATAGAAAAATAAACATAAATCATAAGGGAAACATTTTTTTGATCCTGTAAAAATACAAAATACAAATGATGAACTTTGTGTTCATCTCCGTTCCTGAACTTATGCTGGAGTATAATTATTTGGTTTTATGATCACTAGACAATAATCTATTTGTAAGGAGGCCTATCTCATTCATCTTAATACTCCTCATACCTAGCACAATGCTTAGAATGTAACAGACTCCCAGTTACTCTTTGTTAAATGATGAATAAGCAAATGAAAAAACCAGGCAATATTATCTACTTGATGCTGAAACACAGGCTGAACTCATAGAAGAAATAATCACCAATCCATAAGACGATGGTCAAATATTACCTAATTTAATTTGAGAAAGTCAATAGAACATACTTGAAAAGAAACTGAGTAATCAACTCCTGTGTCTAAGAGTGTGTGTGTGTGTGTGTGTGTGTGTGTGTGTGTGTGTGTGTGTGTGTGTGTGTATGAATGGGTCAAGTAGTTTTATTTCTCCCACTGTCAGATTTGTTTTGATTTACAGCCAGGGGTGGAATCAGCAGAAGCAATCCCTGAAAACGGCTTCAATTGCACCAATTTTACTTGTGTAACAGTGACATTCAGAGTATATTAGGGTGAGGCTATCTTGGGGTTCCTTTTGGAGCAGCAAGTTCCATTTAACCAGATGGAAATTTCCAGAAACTAAGTCCCATCTGGAGAGCAGAAGACAAACAGCCAGAGAGGGGAGAAGAGAAAGAAGGACAGGGAGGGAGCACATGTCCCAGCACATACTATGGGCAGGCCCTTTGTGGGCCCATTCAATTACATCTCCCGTCCTCCTCAGCCCCGTGATGCACTAGCTTCAGTGCAGTGGTTAAAGTGTGAGCTCCAGAGCCAGACTGTCTATGGGCAAATCCCAGCTCTGTGATC
This sequence comes from Pseudorca crassidens, assembly GCF_039906515.1. Lineage (NCBI taxonomy): Eukaryota > Metazoa > Chordata > Mammalia > Artiodactyla > Delphinidae > Pseudorca > Pseudorca crassidens. The sequence continues at coordinate 57,758,445 of NC_090297.1, read as the reverse complement.
CTGAACAAATGTTTACCATGTCCTCAAGCCAGGTTCCTCATCTGTCAAATGAGGACAGTAATTCTACACATCAGATGGGGCTGTTGTGAGAATGTAAATGAACGGAAGAGTGCTGACACATGGTAAGTACTCAGTAAATTTTGCTGCTGTGTTTTCTTCCTTTGAGAACTGAAGTACTGAGAAGTTAAGGAACTTGATCAAGGTTCCAGAACTAATCATCGGAGAAGCCAGGCTTTGAACACAGCTCTGTTTTATCACATAGCCTGTGCTCTTTGCTCTGCATCATGTGGTTGCCTGGCTCTGTGAAGGGTTATGATTTCTCTATAAAACTTACATCCTCCATCAGGTACACCTTTCTATTCTCTTCCTTTGTCACTTCCTCTTCCTGCCTCTCTCGCCTTTGTCTCTCTTTTTTTATTTCTAAACATTCACTTCTTTTCTTCCCCTTCTCTTCCCACCAGTGGTAGTATTTACCCTTGCAGCCAGGAATTAGAAGTAAGAAATGTGTACAGAAGACATTCTGAAAGTGCTCTCAATCGTTCAGGATTACAGGGAGCCAGGAGTCAAGCTCAGAACTTTTTTTCTGCTAGTCCAGATGCATAAAAGGAAAAAAGCACAGGCAACAGAAGGAAAGGGGGCCTGACATTTATTAACCACCGACCATGTGCCAGGTAATCTTTGGATACTTTATATGCATGATCTCACTTAATCCTCACACAAGGCAGAGGGTACATGTGATTATACCTGTTTTGCAGCTGAGGACAAGGAGGTTGACAAATGTTAAGTGATTTACAAAAAGCGTGGAGCTGGTGATGGCAAAGCTAAGAGCCGAGCCCAGGTCTCACTGTCTCCAAAGACCCCGCTCGTCCGTTACAGTCCACCGCGTTGAGCAAAGATCTGAACACTCCACAAACTAGATAATCCAGACATTGACTACATAATCAGGATTTGGAAACTTGGGTGTGCTCAATGTCAAAGCCAGTGGACGTGTTCCATGGTGCTAAATGTCTTCAGTCAATTACATATTGGTAAGAAATTTAAAGGGAACACTCATTGCCTCATTGCCTCTCATTGTCACTCATTGCCTCTACAACCTACCAGATTATCACAGAGCTAAGAATCAAATTCTAGAGTCATATTTTGTTCACAGGGTAAATTGCAAGTGAAGCTGAAATTTTAATGGTGCCCACTTGCAGCATAAGCCTCTATGGGAGAGAAATCATTAGCTAAATCTGTATGAGTGTCAAGCGTAAAATTTCATGACCAGGAATGTCAAACCATTTCTGCTTAGAGCAACTTAAGGGCTAATATTAGAGACAATCTTTGACATTCAACTGTCATAAAATCACTTAAAGTCCTAACCTCAGTGTTATCTAACAAAAGACAGATAAAACTACTATGGGTAGACGAGAAAAGGTAAGTCAAAGGCCCATATGTCCAAGTGACAAAAAAAAGATGGGTACAAATGATTAAAAATATGAATATTGAGAAATGGAAGTCAGTTCTCCTGAGATGAATGTACCTTCAAGGTAAAGGAAAAAACCACTGGGTTAAAGAGGAGGGAATCACCAATATGAAAAAAGAGGACATCCTAAATTAAGCAGAAGATCAGTTTAACTGACCTAACTGACCTCGAGGGTTCTTTCAACTCTAAATCCCAAGATTCTAGGATTCTGTGAAACAGCACATGTGGTAAATAAATCAGGGCCAAGCCATGTGCTGCTTCTGAGGTTAGCATCCATCTCTGAAGCCAAGGCAAGTGCAAGGGCGTAAACAAGAGCAATTGAATTGCAAGTGGAAAGCAATCCCTCCACAGAGATTTGAGCAGGCAGTGGAGTGGAGTAGAAAGATCTCTAAGAACAGTGAAAATGGAGAATTTAACACAAAGTAAATATGAAAAAGGAATATCTTGAGAGATTTCAGGTAGTGGGCTAAATTGAACCCATGAGAATATTTTGGTCCAAACCATGCTCCAAGCAGGACAAGATAGAGATAAGTCATTTGCCATCTTGGTTACTCCACGTCCACTCTTTGGGCTGTGATACATTTCTCTAAAATCTAGTTTCAAATAACTCAAACAGATTTACAAACACCCATTTGCTTAAACAATTTTTTAGTGGTATACTCTTGCCTTTATATGTTACCCCCTGCTATGTCTCCATGGGAAGCCCTACACAGATGCTCCCACCCTTCCTCCTCTTTGACAACTTTCAACAGTTGGTTCACTCTCTCTTTCCACTCCTTTCTGTCACTATTTTTGGTGGCTCATCATCCACCCTGGTGTTCCTTCCCAATGGCTGGTACTGTCCCTCCCTCCACCTGCTCACTTCCAATGATCTGATTCTCTCAACTTCTTCACTGAGCAAAAGGAAGCAATCAGAGAGGGATTCCCTAATCTTTCCACCCTGGAAACTTTCGAACTTCCCCATCAATTCCCTAACACAGCACCCCTACTGATTTTACTGTGGATGAAGCATCCCCACCTCCATCAAAGACCAACCCCTTGAGTTCTGGATCCCATCCTCTTGCTTCAACAAGGATCTCTCTCCCACCATTATCCTACTTCCTGTATCATTAATTTCTCCCTCTCTGCTGGGACCTTATCATCACCTTGCAAATATACTGTATTATCTCTGATCCTAAAAGCAAAAACAAATAGGGAATTTCTTAATACCACATCCTGCTCCAGCTACTGCCCAACATCTCTGCTCTCCTTCACAGAACTTCTTGAAGAGTTGTGAATTGTCACTGTCTTTATTCCCTCACCTAACATTCACTCTCAAGCAATGCCAACTGATTCTGTCCCCATCACACTACTGATGCTGCTCCTGTTCGGCAATGAATGCTATTTTGCCAAATCTAATGATCACTTCTCTATTCTCATTTCATTGGATTGACTGGCAGCATTTGACATAGCTGAATACTCCACCATCTTTTCTTTTCTTAGAGAAACATAACCTTTCAACATCCAGATCACAAGTGAAGAGCTTGTTTCTTAATAGAAGCAGAAATGTTTCATCCATACGAAAGTCAATGGAGGCCTCATGTTAGAGTGCCAAGGGAAAAAAGTGAGTTGCAAAAGATTACATACACATATAATTTTGATTAAGCTCAAAAATAAGCAAAACTAATCACTGTTTAGAAATACATACATTTCTGAAAGCTACGAGAAAAAGTATGAGGATGATATAAACACACAGTCCAGAATAGTGGTTACGTATAGTGAAGCGTGACACGGTAAGAATATATTGGTAATTTTATAGCATTTAAGCTGAATGGTGGGTTTCTAAGTGTTCATTTTATTGTTACGCTTTGTAATGAGAAAGTAGCTTAAACTAGGATAGTCAGAGTAGCAATGGAAAGAATGAATGCATTCTGAATGTTTTAGAAGAGTCAACTGCTGGTATGAGGGGATAGGAGAAAAGGAGAAGTTAAGGATGATTTCTGCATTTTTGACTTGCGTAGCTAGGAAGATGGTGGTGTCAATTACCACGATAGGAAAGATTGAAACAGAGGCATTTTGGAAACATTTTGCTTTGGAGAAAAAAATAAAAGTGTCTGTTTAGGCTATGTGAGGTTTAGAATGTCTGTTGACATCTAAGTGAAGATATGGAATAGGTGATTGGAACACAAACCTGAAGTTCTGGAAAGAGTCCTGGACAGAAACTATAGTCTATCTTTCTCTCTCTCTCTTCACCTACCTATCTAGTTTTAGAGCCATGAGACTGAATGAGGTCAGCTGGGAAAAGAAGGGGGTCCAATATAAAGCCCTACAGATTGAGATTAAAAAGAGAAAGATGGACAGCAAAAGAGACAAAGAAGAACTGACCAACATGGTAGAGTAAAAACCAGGAACAAGGGATTTCACAGAATTCAAGAGAATCAAGTACTTCTAGGAGGAAATAGCTCTTTTCTTCTACTGCAATAACCTTGGAGACCACATGTTCCAGATGGAGGAAGGCCACAAGATTCCCTTTGGACTTTGCAGGTTTTTCTTGGTGTCGTCTCTTCCAGGAATCTTTCCGTGACGTTCCAAGATAGACTATAAGCTCTTGAGTCTGAGGATCTGACTGGTTATCATTATGTCTGAGCACCTGGCATAGTTCCTGATATACACACATTCCTCACAGATCATCCAGAGAAGTATTTTTCCCCCAGTGGCTTCTTTTGGAGGGCTTCATGGAAAACATTTCTTCCCATTTGGGTGATCACTACCTTGTCAAATAGTTAAGCTCAGGCATTTACTTCTTCCAGGACAGATGCTGGGCTTAGAAGAGACCACAAGAAGAAGAAAAAAGGGTAGGGACACTCACTGGATCTAAAACATAACATTTTCCCTCTAATGAAAATGTTTGTAGGTAAATCCCTTTAGAATGTAAAGAACCATTCATTCTCATTTCCTGAAGCCTTAGGCAAAAAAGATGCAAGTATAATAGTTTCAAGTTTAGCTAGTTTAGGAGTCAGCAAACTATGGCCCATGGACCAAATCTGGCTGATTCCTTATTCCCTGTTTTGGTATAGCCAGTGAACTAATAATAATGGTTTTCACATTTTTAAATGGTTGAAAACAAGTCAAAAGAAGAATCATTTTTAGTGACATGAAAATTTTATAAAATTCAATTTTTAGTGTGCAAAAATAAAATTTTGGACACAGCTTTGTCTATGTATTTGTCATACTGTCAATGGCTGCTTGCCTGTGATAACAGTAGATTTTAGTAGTTGTGACAAAGATCATATGGTCTGCAAAGCTGAAAATATTTACTATATGGACCTTTATAGCAAATGTTTGCTGACTCCTAAGCTAGACTTACCATCTTGCTTGCTAACTAAGATGGTAAAATAACCTCTAGTATTTAATTGTTCACACCTAACCTATCCTAGCAATAGTTCAAAGTCACAAATGAATGAATAATTGTCTAGCTTCTTAATGTGAACATGGGTGGCTGCAGCTGGTAGCCTTGCATTTTCTCCTCTTTGGGATCTCTCACCAATCACCTATGCTATCACCACAGTGGGGGAGGACTCCTCCTTTGCTGCTCTGGCACTAGTATGAGCATTTAACACTTCCTTTATTAATTGTTCACCGTCACATTTAGCAAGACCAAACATATAAATAAGACTGAAAAATGGTGAATGAACAGACAGAAACACGTAACTGATGATACAGCTCTAAGGAATGGCTCATTCATCTTTATTTTGGAGTCTCCTCCTGGGTGTTCAAAATGATGAGGGAGTGCCTTCCCCCCAACATCTGGGCATATTCTCAGGCATGTTTGGACACTATGCAGCCCAAATTCAGACTGTTTTCCCACTAGAAGTAAAATATGATTGCTTGTTTCCCAGTATCAGGCCCACTGATGGTTACTGATTGCTGGACTGTCCTCCCAAACATAAGAAAGTTATCTCTTTCCTTCCACCCCTTACTTAGTGGTCATTTAAAAAGTGTTTTTCATGGAGGACCATGACAAGAGTTGAATTTAATGACATGGGAAAGGGCCATATGGAGTGAATAATACCCTCATTCTCTGCTGGAGTGCTATAAATAACTGTGCCCAATCCACCAGGAGATAACATATTGCTCTGTTTTGAGTAGCCAAGGCTGCAAAGAAAAAGCTCTACCATAAGATCATTCAGTTTTAGACAGTAACTAAAAAAAAAAAAAAAAAAAAGAAAAAAGCTTACTAGTATTTTTTTTTTTAAATGCCAAGTTATATATCCGTACACATCTCAGGGGTCAAAAGGAAATAGTGTTAAAAAAAAATTCACACCTTTTAGGTTTACATCAGTTGATGTTTCATACAGAAACTGATGACAGGAACAGCGGTTAGAGGTGAAAACCATGAAGTTTAGAGTAAGAGAAAAGAGATCCTACAACAACCCACAGAAAGATCAAACACAAAAAAGGGAGATTCAGACACTGAAAGGAAACCAGCAGAGCTTGGTAGCGTGGTGTATCTCAGAGAATGCGTTTCTCTCTTTATGAATGTTTGCAATTACTCTGAATAAGCCAGCTTCCTTGGTTCAATTCATAATCATCTACGAGTTCATAACCGTAACAAGTTGCTACACTCATTGTTATGATGGTGGTTTATTTTATAGGATATGAGAAAGTTACCATCCTGCCTTGGGTTTTTAATGCAACAGATAAACACTTGAAAAAAAAGAAAGAAAGAAAAACCTTTTCATACATCTCTAAATGGGTCATTATCAAGTGTGAGTAAAAATGATAAGAATTTACAAGCCCAGAGTTTCCCTAGTTTATACTTTAGCTTAATGTGATATAACTTAAAAATTTTCAGCCTATTTACTACCTTGGACTTGGACATAAAATATGGCCCATTTCCAAGAATTTTATCTGTACTATGTATAAATAAAGTCTAAAAATCCATGAGGTATTTTTAAAATGCATTACTTTGACATTGTACTAAAAGGATAACAAGAGTAAGCTCCGGAGTATAAAAATGACACACATTTAAACAGAGAAAAAGTGGCTTAACATTAATTTAAGAGATTTTTATCATAAAATGAGAGGAATAAATTATAATTGCTGAATGAATTCATTTAAAAATATTTTTTTAAATAGCGAAATGCAATTATTGTCAGAAGAAAGGAAGAGTATACAATTATTCTACAATTTATATATTATTTATTTTATTAATAGTTTACATCCTTGAAAGTCACTGGAGTATCACTGATAAGTGTCATCAGTTACCAGAAATCACTAGTAGCTCACAGAAAATGAATGTAGCTTAATCATTAGGCTAGTTTACATGCACACATATCTATAAGTTTCACAAATAAGGACTTAGCTTTTCTGACATTAATGCTTCAAAATCTCCAGATAATAAAGCAACAGATTATATGTCAATTACTTTTCCTCTGAAACAAATTTTCATAAATTATGAAGCTGTATACTGTATCACTGAGTGCTTTTGAAAACTAATATTCAGATGGCTATTTTTATATCTCCAAAGATTTAGTATTGTCATAAAGTTCATATAAGCATTTTTGCTTTTTCGATTATACTTCAATAAAATTGTCTTCCCAATAATTACCAAAAAGAAAAGTCCATCAGACTTAAAAGTATATTTGATCTCCTCTTTATAGCTATGGGCAGTCTAGTGGTACTCATGTGAGCAGTGAGTATCAAAGGTTTGAAGAAGTGCAGTGCTGTAACATTTGGAGGAGAGAAGATTGCCAGATGTTAAACTTTATTTTAAAATGTTGTCTCCAGAGTTTACCTTTTTTCAAGCTTTTAGTATGGCTTATAAAGCCATATTAATTTTCATAGAATCTAAAGGGTAAAATGTATCAAGGTTTAATGGTAAAGGAATGAAATTACTGGTTGCAGCTTTGTGGAATAAGAGAAAGTAACTGAGAAAGTAAGTGAAATAGAAATAAGAGATATAATCAAACATTACTGAGGCATAAACTTGTAACCAGCATGATAACATGTGGCAAACAGGAGTAGGACTTACCTAATGTTAAAAAATTTTTAGCAATATAAACATATCTCCCTGGACAGCTTCAATACTTAAGTCAATGTCAAAATGAGCTTGTTAATTAATGCACTCATACTTTTTGATTCAGTAACAGTTCTTTAGAGATTCTATTCCAAGGAAATCATTACATCTTTCTCTCTCCTGTCTTTCCTCCACTCTATCCACCTCCCTCCCCTCCGTTGTTTTTTAGACACATACCTTCTTCTGGTGTTTGTGTTCTCAATGATTCACTCCAATCACTCCAACTACCTTTATAAAGATGTAACTTAGAGGAAATCTGAAATTCATATTCTGTAAAGGGTTTCAGATCCAGCAAATCATGTCTTCCTTTGGCATTTGTGGCATTAACCTTGAATCCAACAAGATTTTAAAAAGTGCCCGTTAATACTAAATTAATTTAAATAAAGGTAGGAAAACCAGACCAGATAACGCTTTTTACTTTTCAAATCTGTCATTCAATAAGAAGAAATATCAATGACTGGGTTACTGAATACACGTGATGTTAATCTGAAACAATAGCTTCTCATTAATAAAACAAAAAACTCCTGGGTCTAAGAACCCATCTATATGGATTCCAAGGGGGGATCCCGAAACCAGCTGAAAAACAAGATTGAAAACTACCAGTTTTCAAAAGGGCCTTGAAGAAGCTTGTTCCTACACTAGAGATTATTCTTTATTTGGTTACAACTAGGATGTGATGAATGTTTTAACACAGACATAAAACTGGTCCCAAACAGAAAAATTTAATTATATAAGAAAATTATATAGGAAAAATTATAGGTGAAAAATTTAATGATTATACCTCTCTACATGTGGAGCTGATCCTTTGTTATTATTATAAGCCATTATATTTTACAAAATACTGGAAGGAATTATAACCTTATATTTTTTATTGTAAAAAATTTAATGTTTAGGGAAATTCCTGGTGGTCCAGTGGTTAGGACTCCACGCTTTCACTGTCAAGGGCTGGGGCACAATCCCTGGTAGGGGAACTAAGATCCCACAAGCCACGTGGCATATGGCCAAAAAAAAAAAAAAAAAATTAATGTTTACTATTACATCAAAATGTGAAGCTTTTTCTTTGGAGTATTCAATTCAGATAAGCCCCTCTTTGAACATTCCCTAATATTTCTCTTTCCAATATGTTAAAAAAAATTACTAAAAAGTAATAATGGAAGTAATGATGGGGTAGGGGGTAAAATAACAAGGAAAAATGACTCACTAGAAATAAATTGTAGAAAATCAATGTGGATTTACAGAAGCCTGTGGCTTAAACAATTTCGGAATCAGCGATCAAATTTTAAGATATTTCTTAATAAACAGAAGTGTAAGTGACTGGTATGTCTCAAATGTGTATGTGTACTTTTGGGCTAAATATTCTTAAACTCCATATTTTGCTGGTATGAAAAGAGAGATCTGGGCATTGCTACTAAGAACCCCTCCCTGGTTTCCCCTTCACTCTAGAGACCATTACCATATTCCAGGACCTGCTGTTAATGGGCCGATATCTGAGTCGATTAAGCAGCACCAGACCCTCATCTCTCCACTGAAGGGTACACCTGCTCACGGAAGCGTTTACAAATTTGATTCTGATGTCCCACGGAGGAAGAGGCCTCACTGGTAACCAGGACAAAAAAAAGTGTGATTCAGGCTCCATAATTGGAAATTGTCTTATGTATTGACATGGGCTTACAAGGAGTTGAACAAATCTCATTTCTAAGATGCATGGCTACTAAACTCGGTGAAATAGACAAGAGAGCAGTCCCTGGCTTTTAGAAAGAAGAAAAAGTTGGATTCATTTCTAAATCATTAAAGTAATTCCCTTTAATCTACCCTCATTTTTACTAAACTACGATGAACATCAGTAATAATTTCGATTCCATTTAATTCAATGATTAAAAGAAAACCAATATGCCAAAACCCAGGAGTTCCAGTGGCTGAGAAGGTAGAGGTGTGGTTAGTGGTGATCACCTCAGAAGGAGAAGAAATATTGGTAGGAAAAGCCATAGGAAAGAGAGCAACAGAGGAATAGAAGAGAAGAATAAGAGGGAAAGAAGGTGGCTAGAGATGATCAATGTAAAGAGATGGAAGGTAGAATGGGCAGAACTTTGATAGGAAAATATAGAGTAGATACCGACGTTCAGACTCACAGTTAGCAGTATGTGTGCAAAGAGGTGCTTTGGGAAGAGAGAAGAGAGACACATAGTGTGAGGCCAGAACTTCAGGCAGGCCTGAAGCCCAGTCCTACATGGGATGTTGAGACCTTGGGAATGCCTGGGATTGGCCTCTGATTCAACTGGGCCAATTACATTTGCTCAGAAATGTGCTGGGACTGGCTCACTCTAGCTCCCAAGCTGATGAGAGGGGTGGAGGTAGGTATTCTCTGAGGAAGATGGATTGGTACAATGATACACTTTCTTTATAGGTGGCACCTGGCTGCTCTAGCCCTGCACGCCAACATGCAGCCTATCTCAGAACAATGGAGTAGCCATGGGGGTGAAAAGACATCTGAATAACCTCACATGACCCTTGCCTCAGTCAGATGGTATCACTGGCAGCCAGTGCCTTCATGGGATTTGAGGCCAGGGGGCTCTTATTTCTCCAACAGAGAGAATAATGTTCAATATCCCATTTTGAACATCTCTCTATAGCTCTAGAGACATACATCCTTTTGCTTGCATCAAAGAAACATCTATCCTTTGCCTATGCCTACTGGCCACTTTCCATGAACCACTGTCCCTTTTGAAACAATCACACATAGAACATTCAAGTGATTTAAAAAATAATATTCATGTGCTAAAGATCGACACTTACAAAAAGTGAAATAATACATACCTATGTCCAACAATGTGAATGAGGATGGGAATGAAGAAGCACTCCCAAGACTATTGATAGCAGTAACCTTGGCTGTGTAACTAGATTCAGGTGATTCAGGGGTTAGGTTAATTCCAAGGTCCAAATGATCACAATAGTGATCATTACATTGCTTCTGCAAGGTTAAATTTTTTGGTCCCTTTAACCTGTAAATGAAAGACGATTGTGTTTAGCAAGATACTTTATGTGCTGTTGCCTTCTTAGCACAAAGGAACAAAATGTTCATATATTTAAAATTCCTCACATTTTTAAGGTCAGTTTTACTACTAGGGGATACACAATGGGAATATTTGTATTCTGTGGTCATAAATAGGACCATACTTCACCCCTCTCTTTTTTTTTTGGTAGGACTGAGACTTTTTGACATTCGTATGGGTGAGTAACCATCTCTACACTGTCTGAATTCCCAAAACCCTGGCTGACATCTTAGCTCCTTAGGACAGATCCAATCATCCAAAGGATCCATGGCCACCTTGGCATTTACTGCACAGAAATGCCAGATGCTGGTAGAGACCAGAACCCTGAGCCCCACTGCCTTTTCCTTATCTCCTACTCACTTAGGCATAGCGCTACCAGCGGGATCTTTGGAGAGGATTACAGAATCAACTCCAAGGAAAAGAATCTCCCAGACTCTCTCTTTTTGTGAACTCTCAGGTCAGGCAAAGGTGCTTTAAAAAGAAACTCCTCCAAGGCAAATGGAATGCTACCACAAAAAAGAGTCTATTTATAGACTCTAAGAGTCTATACCGTGACCCTAAGAGTCCACAACTGCAGAAAAGGAAAGGGATATAATGCAGCCAGTTTAATCCTATAGAGCAGGGAAGAACGACTACAACAGGGGCCTTGGAGGCCCTGAAGAGAACTCTGAGTTAGTCACACTTTAGACGAATAAACCAGTTTTACTTGATGAACACTAGAATTTTTTTTAAAGTATCTAATTATCTAGAGGTGTTTATTGCTTCTTCTCTCTGGTAAAACTAGAACTGTTCGGTACTTCTAAATGTCATCTAAGAGAAGACCTACCAAAAAAGCTGTGAAAATACAGTCTCACTCACTGTAAAGTATAGGCAGTATACAGGTGGGTGTCTTGTCCTCTATCCCAGGTGCATCTCACGGTCCCACGTTCTCCCTTCTGTATACAAGATAAGTTTTGAGGCTGTTCTGGAACAACTTTAAAAATAAATAACAAAACCACCTATTTTAAACAGCACACAGGTGATACTTCTATTACATTGTTATTATTTGCCAACAAGATAACAATACTTCCCCTATGTCTCCTATACCCAGAGGAGCTGGGAGCTATTTCAGATCCCATGAAGTTCAAATTTGCCTCCTAGGCATGCATTTCTTCTAATAACCATGGCAATAATAGTGAATATGGATCAAACAATTATTATATGCCAAGTCCTATGCTCAGTGTTTTATGTGTGGTTTTTCTCAATTGGAAATCATAGCAGCTATATCAAGTACCTAAGACTTAGAGATGAAGTATCTTGCCCAAGATTACAAAACGATGAAGTGGCAGAATCAGGTCTCCAGCCCAGGAGTGGCTGACTTGAATCCAAGCCTTTCACCACCATATTTTACTGTTCTCCCTGACAGGTGAACGTCCAGTGCTAGCTCCATTACCCCGGTTGATGATGAGTTTACTTTTTTAGAATGAAGCCCATTCAAATATTAGAAACGTTTAAAACTGAGGGGCTTTCTTTCTCCATTGACCTGAGATTTGTTGCCAAGGCACTTTTACGCACTGGCCCTTAGTCATGCCTTCCTGGGCTGTACCACCTGAATCTAATTTCTGCAGCATCACTTGGAGCACTTAATGAACACGTATAAATTAATTCTTTATGTACACAGACATTGAGAACCTTCCATGGGCTAGGCAGTGTTAGCTGTGGAAATGCAAAGGTGAACAAGGCAGGCATGGTCCCTTCTATCATAAGGTGTGTATTTTTAAATGAAGCCATTTTATAGTCAAAGACAGAACTCAAAGCTACGAGTTTCTCAGATTTAATGGAGATAAGAGAGAATACTCTGTTACTGGGTCATCTCATTCTACCCTAATACTGAGACCCAGATGTAGACAGAGGCTTCCTTTGGGTGAGATAAAGCGAGGGTACCACCGAAGCCCTAGACACTGTCTGCTCAGAAAAAAAGAAAGCTGTAATTGATGGAATAAAAGCTTTTTTTGTCCTTAGCACACACCATAGATCTGGGGACAGTAAGTACCCACTGTGTGATCTTGTCCAGATGAGCTTCTCAGAGCTTCAGTTTCTTCATCTATAAAGTGAGTAGAACAATATGTAGCTCATAGAGGTTTGTTTAATGGAATAATAAACTCTTTCTTTTCCTAGGATAATAGACTCATATGTGTATATATAGATATACATATATACATGTATACATTTATGTATCTGTATATACAACCGCTTATGACTAATACTATGTTAACATTTCATTTTATGTACAACTTCTTGTTTATCTTGGAGGTAGTCATTGTCTTGTTTTTCCATTTGTTTAGTTTCCTTATTATTAATATAATTCTAAACTTTCAAGTCAATTATCTGAATCACTGTTCAACATACTCAGAAGCACTGAGAATTCTATTTGTTTCATCTGCTTGGAGACCAGTTTCCGGGAGCCTTGTGAACTTTCCAGTAAGATGGGTTTGCCTCTATGCCTGTACACAGCTATCTTTCTGGAACTGCCAGACCTCAGTGTCCTGGAAATTCCTTCTCTTTTTCTTTTTCCCTGTGTTGGATCTCCTGTTTCTTAGATCCAATGCTTTCTTCTTTCTTGATTTAATTACTTGTGCTGGTGGAGTATATCCTCCAGTGGTTCCCTGGGAAAGGTTGCAGGAGAGGAAATATTTTGAACATGGCTAAAAATGTCATTATTCTACCCTCACACTTGACTGATACTTTGGCTGAGTATAGACTGTGCTTAATGGGGTCTCTTTTCTTTCATTCTTATGGATTCTCAAAGAGATCATAACTTCTGGGAACTTTTAGTTTTTATTTTGGGAAACATTTTTGAATTATTTCTCTGATAATTCTTATCTGTTTTTTTCTTTCTAAAAATCCCTAGTTTCATAGGTTGGACCTTCTTCTCTAATTTTGTATTTTATCTCCTATATTTTAAAACTCTTGATCCTTTTGCTCTAATATGAGGGAAAAAAACCCCTCAGTTTACATTTCTTCCCTCCTATTGAGTTTTTCATTTCCACTTATTTTTTCTGGGGGGGGATGTTTTTTATTCTCTGAATATTTCCTTTTTATAGCATCCTATTTTTGTTCTACATGCAATATTTGCTCTTAGTTCCTAAGTGTATCAAGGATAGATTTTGTTTCTTAACATTTCTTCTCCCTGAATACATCTGTTTCTTCCACTTTGCTTCTATGCTTTGTTCCACATGTTTGTTTCAGTTTCTGTTCTCCGTGTTAGGCATTTTCCTCAGATCCTTGTTTTTTTTTTTTCTTTTATTTTTTTATTTTTGGCCACCCTGTGTGGCTTGTGGGATCTTAGTTCCCCAACCAGGGATTGAACCCAGGCCCTTGGCAGTGAGAGCGCTGAGTCCTAACCACTGGACCACCAGGGAATTCCTGGATCCTTGTATTTTTATTCATATATAGGAGGGGGAACACTACATTATAGATTGGAGCTCTGTGGGTATGTCAGTTGAGGGACATTTGTTGACTCTGGGTTTCACTCCAGGATGATCTGACTACGGTTTCTTAGGAACCTCTATTGCAAATAATTTTAGATATTTCCTCTTAGCCTGGTCTGATTTCTAGAAAAGGATTTTCTAATCTGCCAGGAGGAGGGTACAGGTCTGAAGGGAGCTATATGCCAATGTCCTTTTCATCCTTCTGTTTTTCAGTGCGTACCATCAATCTCAACTGAATGGGCTGAAACTAGCTCAGTGGCCCTCTGATACCAGGCCTCCAGGGCTATGCCAGTGTAGAAAAGCAGCAAGTAACTGGATACATGAAATTGGGAAGGGAATCTGAGAATCTGTTTTTTAAATAGATTTTTCAATTAAAATCTCCCATTTTTATCCCCACTGCTACCCTCACTCCCAGCAGTATATGGTATCACCAATTTCTGTCTGTCTGGGGTGGGAGCTTCTGCATTAAATCAGGTTGCATCTTGAAGTTTCTCACTGCCAGCTGTAGGCTAAGCCAATTATCACTGGCCCACCTGTTTTCCAGCTTCCAAAACTTTGTTGCTGTGTCTCCCCTCCCATTCCTTTTGTCCTTTACGGTTTGTGCCTCTACAAAACTTTTTTTTTTTTTTTTTTACTGCATCTTGGCTTTATTTCACAAGGAATGAAAGTAAATGCATGTGTTCAAACCAGCATCATTACCCTAACGCTTCATACAGTCTTTTGATGACCAAATGAGATAAAGTACCTGGCACTTTTGCTTAATGAAAAAGTTACTCACCCTCACCTTTACTCCTAAAAGTTTGCAGAGCATCTCATTTTAAAGACCACAGCTCTTACCCACAAATCAAGTCAACTTTCTCGGTGTGAGTTCCCTGGACCATGAAATCAAGGTGTCTACTTCAGCCCAGGACTTGGTTTGGGCAGAGACTGTCTGCCCCAGGAGAAACCAGATGTGATTCTCTTCAATACAAATATATAATAGCCGATGCTAAGGAAAGGTCAGAAATCAAAGTCTCTGAAAATTAAAATGGTTTACCATGTAATGAATTGTTATGCGTATTATGCTTATTATTTTTAAAAGCCCTACTTACTAGGTGAAATAAAAGGTCTTAGAAAAACAGCTTTCAGAAATATCAACAGCTAAACATATATTGAAAACAACTAAGCAAGGATCCATTGCCTTTCATTTATTTCCTTGATTGTCCAAATAGTTTGTGGCCCAATCCTCTGAGGTTAGGTAGAGCACTGGTTGTTTAGTTACCGCACAATTTGGATGAGCTCCAGGCAGCAGAGCAGCACAAGCCCAGGAAGGGGCCAGAAAGAGAAGGCTTAAAGGCCATTTACCCATTCCCAGTTCTGAAGAACCAGTCAACTTTATGACAGGCCCACTCAGAGTATGCAATGGCACTATGGGCTACTGCTTATCACAAAAAAGAAAATGGGCTGCTCAATCCCTCACTAGATAGGTTTAAGCTTACTACACTGGGTTAAACCAACATTCATTGTGTCTTTTCTTGGAATGACTAGCCATACTCAGAAAAAGGTGTTGCTTCCAGTCAGTTCTTCACCTCAAAGGTGCTAAACTTGTTCAAAGAGCAGCCATTTGATAGTGTGGTTACCACCTGAGTATGCTGCACAAGCAACATCCCAGCAGTGTCACCCAACTGAGCTGCACTGGGCAGATACCCCTCACTATCTCCCTAGATCTCCTGATGTTGCAAACTGTCACAGATGTATCCACAACCTCTGGATGGAAAAGTAAACAAATGAGGGCTTCCCTGGTGGCACAGTGGTTGCAAGTCCGCCTGCCGATGCAGGGGACGCGGGTTCGTGCCCCGGTCCGGGAAGATCCCACATGCCGCGGAGCGGCTGGGCCCATGAACCATGGCCGCTGAGCCTGCGCGTCCGGAGCCTGTGCTCCGCGACGGGAGAGGCCACAACAGTGAGAGGCCCGCGTACCGCAAAAAAAAAAAAAAAAAGTAAACAAATGAAAAGGGGTTACATCACTCTCATGCACCTAAGCAAAGATAGGAAATGGAATGGAATGGCTTAAGGACATCTGCAAAGATACTGACTTTCAAGGCCATTGTTAGCCCCCTAAATAAGAAGAAAACACCTGCAGCACTGTGGACACCTGGAACTGACATCACAGGGCTGAGAATGTCTGATACCAATATGGTATGATGGTCTGTAAGATTGTGAATTACCTGGATGAAATATTCAGGTGTTCTGAGGACAAGGGAGGTGAGGACTAATGGTGTTTTTAAGAAAAAATTTTCATTTTGTCTGTAACCAATGCTTATACTTCCTTTCAAGAGAAACAGGCTCAGCACTTAGCATGCTGCACACATGAAGAAAAGAGTAAAACCGATGGACCTGCAACCCTAGCGCTCATCACTTAAGTGCCTCCTATGTGACCGGTACTAGGTTAAGCACTTTGCATACAAGGTGTCATCTAATCACTACAACCATCTTATGAGGTAGGTGTTAGTATCTTCATCACACAGATGGAGAAACTGAGACTCAGAGAATTGAAATTGTCTAAGAGCCCACTGCTAGTGGCAGTGTTGAGATTCAAAGCCCAGGTACCTTTTACTACACCACAGGCTATCAGAGCTGAGAGTACATGACCCATAAGTGGTGTGAACAGGAGCCCCTGATCTGGAAGAGGAGTACGGGACCTAGTTTATGCCTCCGTGCCCACAAATGATCTGCTTAGACGTTTGCTTGGTGTTCTGCTCAATGCTTGTGGCTGACCTCCAGGAAGACCGCCTGGTACCAACCACCTTCTTATAGGTCACAGAGAAGAGGTCCCTAGAAGAGGGAAAGAGACTCTTTCCATCCTGAAGAGTCTCACTGAGCTCTATGTCACTCTCTTTATGAGAGGGACCCCGTCCTCGCATCTTGGTCAGTCAGCCTACTGCAGCAATTCCTCCCACTCTTCTTATGCCTCTCACCTGCCCCTTCGGAGCTTCCCTGGATCCACAGAGGCACAGAGTGCCGTGGGATCGCTCAGGGCCTATGTATGCTCACTGGCTTGCTGGGCTGGGCCTTAGAGGCTGCAGGCTGCAGGCTGCAGGAAGGTGTGCTGTTGGCTCACCCTGTGCACTGTGGCTCAGGCTGCAGACGCCAACTCTGACATCTTAGTTCTTTCTCCCCACGGCTGCGTGGAGGAGCCCACACACAGTGCAAGCAAGCAGTGCGGGGGAGTTGGTGCTCTGTGGGTGAACTCTGACCGATGGCAGACTGTTAACTCTTTCACGTGTCACTCTATTTCTATATGTTCTTTCTGGGGATGTCGCTACTGACCAAGAAACCAGCTGTATCTTCTGTTGATGCCAAGGCCAGCTCAGTCACTTAACCACCTCGTGTTTGCTCTGCTCCTTTCCTAGTTCATTCCCTCACTCTTGCTTCTCTAGAACTGTACAACTCCCCTCCCCCCATGAAGTCTTAGCATGTCAGTTTTGTCTCAGGCAGTTTTCTAGAAAACCCAGGAAAAGATACTAAGTATGACGATAGTTCTCTCAACTTCTGCTAAGTCTGATAACCAGTGGTCAGGAGTGAGGTGGATGGAAGAACTATTTTTTGTGCATTAAGTCAGAGAGAGGAAAAGTGCTCAGCCTTGGGTATCAGCCTGGGCTGCATAAGTCAAAAGAGACATCTCTCTTCTTTTTAGGGGGCAGTGGCTTTGAACAATTCTCATAAGTAAGAAGGAATGAAGACTCAGCTGTGGAGAGCCATTTTCCTGCCATTGGAGGCCACGGGCAATAGGTAAATGGTCTTAATGGCCAAAAAGAGGAGCGAAAGAGAGAGGGGAGGAGAGGGGTGGAAAAGAGAGAAGAGAAGGAAGAGGAGACTTACTAAATGTGATCCCAGTTCTATTGATTTCTGGACTTCTTACATTGAGGTGCTCATGTTACTATCAAGATTAAATGTATCCAGGACTTCCCTGGTGGTGCAGTGGTTAAGAATCTGCCTGCCAATGCAGGGGACACAGGTTCGAGCCCTGGTCCGGGAAGATCCCACATGCCGCGGAGCAACTAAGCCCGTGTGCGACAACTACTGAGCCCATGTGCCACAATTACTGAAGCCCACGTGCCTAGAGCCTGTGCTCCACAACAAGAGTAGCCACCGCAATGAGAAGCCCGCACATCGCAACGAAGAGTAGCCCCCGGTCGCTACAACTAGAGAAAGACTGCGTGCAGCAACAAAGACCCAATGCGGCCATAAATAAATAAATTTATATTTAAAAAAAGATTAAATATATCCTTGTGGTGGGAGAAGAAAGAACACTGTCTCCTACTTGGATTTCTGCTTAATCATGACAAATACAAGAAGATCACCAATTTTTAGGAATTCAGGATGGAATGCTCACCACCAACGGAGATCTCTGCCCCACATATTCGAATCTCATCATTACTGCTACAGGCCAGTTTGCAGACAAACAGGGTTGTACCCAGGGGAAGACCTGTGACTTGCGAGCTGAGGGAATGACCATGCTGAAAATAGATTCTTCTGTCAAACTTGTAGAGGATTAACTTGTTAAAACTGGAGAATTGCAAGCAGCCTTGTTTGGTCTTCAAAGAGCACGAAATGTTGACAGCTGACCCAAGTGAAATTACATGGGAAGGCTGCACAGTCACATCCCCTCTCTTGCACACATCTGCAATAGACACAAATGCAAAAGACATAAGATGGCATATAAGAAACCCATTGCAAGATGGAGGGTTTGTGTAATTCCCCAAAGCTGGATAAAACTAACCCTGTCAAATGATGGAAATATACATAAGCTACATTGCTCTGGCTGTATTGGTGAAGCACAATGAGGAGAGAAGGCAAACATATTGAAGGCTAACTGTATTTGAATTAAAATGTACATCCTTCTCAAAACAGTAATACTATAACCAGAACTATAAATAGGAAAGTGGTGAGAAAATAGGGTTGGAAGAACATTCAGGAGCACAGTTCTAGGAAAAACCAATCTCTCTTATATGCAAATTATTCACCAGACTACTAAAAATCACTTCCCAGAATAAATCACATTTGTTTCCATCCCCACTTATGATTTATAACACTTACTTCAATACTCATACCAAAATGATGAACAAGCTATTAGAAATGTTTAAAAGGCTATTACAAATGTTAAAGGGAAGATTTGGGAATAATTCCCTCTCTTGCTATATTAGAGGTCTAAAGTATGTGTAATCTATTATTTTATAACAAAGAGAAAATATTTAGGGGCTCTGTATGTGTAGTTTGCATCAAGGATGGAAATCAAGTCTTACCATGGTATTCCTTCAAGATGTAAGACCCTAGGTAGGATGAACCATTGCCCAATACAGCTAATACGAAATCACATGAATGTATTCTTCTTTTAAAAAGAGTTCTCCATATTATTTTCTATATGCCAGGTCCCACAATAAACTCTTAAAGAGAGGTCATTCTTACTCTCCAGGAGGTTTTGTATATGTAGATACGACAACTAATCAGAAATTAGCAGTTTTGGGTAGTACTCACTACTGCTGATGAAAAAAAGAAAAAAACCCTCAGAATTATAGACTCACCTTGAATTTTTAGATGTGATATAAAGCCTCCACTGAAAGCCTTTTTTGGTAATTATCAGATTGCTTGGATCAACTACCATAAACAAATTGGTAAAAAAGTTATTCAAATCAAATAAAGGAAATACTGAATTCTGAAAAGTTTCCATTTTTATTTTCAGAACTAAGTCTCTTTCTCTCTCTAATCTTACTTATATTTTTGTTTTCTGTTTCTTTGATCCTAAGGGGCCAGAAAGTAAAAAATAAGATGCCAATAAAAACAGCAAAGAAAATGCCAGCCATTATTTTTTTAGCAGAGCTGAACCATCCATGAATACCCTCTGTTAAAATGCACTATAATGTAAAACATTCATTCATGATGCCTAGCTTGATACCTAGTCATTTTGTTAAGAGGAAAGATATCATTGGACTCTTAATCATTAGTATTAATGAAATAAAATACATATTAGTAACAGACATAGAACCAGACTTATCCACTTAAACTTGACAGAAGATTGACTACAAAAGACCAACTACCAGAACATTTACCACAAATGCATATTTCATCTATAACTGAGAATTTAAACCAAAAATCCCTCCACAGATTAGATTACAGAAATATCTTACCTATTTTTGCTTTAACTAACAGCCACACGATGATAAAAATAAGTGCCAATGGGCACCCGTTAACTGTATGTACCATGGACAGCCAACTCTGGAATACACCTCTGTATTTTTCCTTGTAAAAGAACACAAATTCATTCATGTTAAATACATTCACAAAATACCAGAACCAATACTATTCAGAGGGCTTAAAATGCCCCTTTAATTTTCTTCACGTTGTTAAGATTTTTTTTTTTTTAATGAAGTTTACCTTTAAAACTAGTAAACTGAAAATCTTAGCCACCTCTAACCCCCATGTCCTTTAAGCTTCTTGGGGTCAGCAAAGGGTGGGGGAAGAGATCTGGCCTTTGGAGTCCTTTAGAACTGGTTTAAATACTTTTGAGACTATTGGGCAAGTTACTTAACCTTCTGAGCTTCAGTCTCACACAAAACTTTTTTCTTCCAAACAGGGCTGCATCATCATAGTCAAACGCAGTAGTATTAAATTCCAAGAGTAGTGAGAATTTCTTTCTTTTTTTTTAATTTTTAAAATTTAAAGTCTTTTACTGAATTTGTTACAATATTGCTTCTGTTTTATGTTTTGGTTTTTTGGCTGCAAGGCATGTGGGATCTTAGCTCCCTGACCAGAGATGGAACCCACACCCCCTGCTTTGGAAGGTGAAGTCTTAGCCACTGGACCACCAGGGAAGCTCCAGTAGTGAGAATTTCTGATCTAGTTATGTGCTTCTGGAAGTAACAGGAGATTAAAAAGTGGCTCATAGGCCCGTAAGCCATGGCCGCTGAGCCTGCGCATCCGGAGCCTGTGCTCCGCAACGGGAGAGGCCACAGCGGTGAGAGGCCCACGTACCCCCCCCACACACACACAAATAATAATAATAATTAAAAAAAAGTGGCTCATAACCACACACACCCCGCCCCCCCCCCCCCCACCAAGAATTTAGTAAAAGATTGATCTCTTTGGCAGTAAGAAAAGAATTCCAAGGGTTCTTAGGGGGCTGTTTGGGTTTTCTATAGAAGTTCAATTTTGTTTGTTTGCTTGTTAATTCATTATTTATTTATTTTACTGAGTATTTTTACCTTGAATGATTTGGAAAACGCAAGCTGGTGATTTCTGTTTGTTTCCAAGTTTAAACTTAAGGAATGGCTTTAGCAAATCCCTAAATTCTATTAAAGGTGGGCCAGAAATTCACGAAGCAGGCTGAAAAGCTGTGTGATGTTGGGCCACTGGCAACCAGCCAATGCAAATGTTCACCTCACATTCCCATACCTAGAAATGGGCCAGAACGTACTGGAGAGCCTCAGAAAAATTCACTTATTCATTCAACAGTGATGGCTACCTTTCATCTGCCAGGCACCGTGTTAAGTGCTAGAGATACAACAGTCCTGCCCTAGTGGGCTTCTAGAAAGTGTCCACTTGTTCTTTCCTTTTTTGCGGTACACAGGCCTCTCACTGTTGTGGCCTCCCCCGTTGCGGAGCACAGGCTCCAGACACGCAGGCTCAGCGGCCATGGCTCACGGGCCCAGCCACTCCGCGGCATGTGGGATCTTCCTGGAGGGCACGAACCTGCGTCCCCTGCATCGGCAGGCGGACTCTCAGCCACTGCGCCACCAGGGAAGCCCCACCTGCTCTTTTGACTCCTCTGCCTCTAACCCAATCATCACTCAGGGTAGCCCCCAGATAATATCAGCATCTTTTCAATAGTCTTTGCTGGTGGCTCTTCCTCCTCCTCCTGACTGTTAAGTCTTGGAGGACCTCAGTGTACTCAAGACATTTTTGTCTCTATTTCTAGTCTCTCCCGAGGGATCTCCTCTGGTCACCTGGCTCTAGAAACCATCTGTATGCTAAAGACTCTCCGATGCTTATCTTCAACTCAGACATTGCTCTGAGCTCTAGTCTCATACGTATGTCTCCTTGGCATCACTTCTTGGACATCTAAGAGGCTGCTCAATATTAACATATTCAAATTGAATTTTTGGTCTCCCTTCTCCAAACTGGTTCTTCCTCCAGCCTTTTCTACCTCCGTGAATAATATTTTTATCCCCTGAATTGCTCAAAAACCTAGACGTCATCCTCGATTCCACCCTCTCTCTCATGCCCCACAGCCAAACCATCACTAAGTCCTGTCAATTTTATCTCCTGAATACATCACAGATCAGTCCACTTCTCTCCATTTCTACCATCCTCACCCCAGTCCAAACCACTGTCCTCTCTCCCCTAGATGACTGCAGTAGCTCCTTAATGTGCCTCTCCATCCATCTTTGCCCCTTTCTAAGTCATTTTCACATAGCTGACTACCTTTTAAAAACATACATCAGATTATGTTACCTGCTTCATATCACCTCTATTTAAAACCCGTCAACAGGGCTTCCCTGGTGGTGTAGTGGTTGAGAGTCCGCCTGCTGATGCAGGGGACACGGGTTCGTGCCCCGGTCCGGGAAGATCCCACATGCCGCGGAGCGGCTGGGACCGTGAGCCATGGCTGCTGAGCCTGCGCGTCCGGAGCCTGTGCTCTGCAACGGGAGAGGCCACAACAGCGAGAGGCCCGCGTACCGCAAAAAAAACAAACAAACAAAAAAACATCAACAGGTCCCCATTGCTGTTAGAAAAAAAATCCCAAGTCCTTACCATACATGAGTCTCTCAGCCACTGCATGGCTTCATGTCTCCTATCTTGCCACCATCATTTGCTCTACGTTTTTGCCTTGCCAGCTCTGCTTCATTCACACTGGCCTTCAGACTGTTCCTTGAACAAGACATGCCCTTTGCTGCTCCGGGGACTCTGCGCTTTTCATTTCCTCTGCTAGAATCCTCTTCCCCTGGCTCTTCTTAGTGGCTGACTGGCTTACATCTCTCAGACCTCAGATCATGTGTCACTTCCTCAGAGAGCCCCTCCCTGACCACTCAGCCAAAGTGGTCTTGGCCATCTCCTTTCTACTCATCACCTTATTTACTTCATGATACAATCTGTAACTATCTTGTTTATTTGATTGTCTTATTTGTCATCTGTCTTTGTGCTAGAGTTTAAGCCACCATGAGAGCAGGAACTCTGACTGTCTTGCTCACTGCCGTATGCGAGCACTTGGCATTGGGAAAGAGTACTCAATATGTCTTTATTGAATGAGAGAAGGGAATGGAGGGGCTATAGACAATTCCCTATAAACGTCCCTGTGGTAGGCAGCATAATGGCCCACCAAAGATGTCCATGCCCTAATCCCCAGACCTGTGAATATATTATGTTGTACGACAAAGGGACTTTGGAGATGTGACTAAAGTTAGGGACCTTGAGGGGAGGAGGTTATCCTGGACACCCAGATGGGCCCGATCTAATTATGCGAGTCCCTAAAAGTGGGTGAGGGAGGCAGAAGGGTCGGTCAGACAGCTGTAGAGCGAGGACTGTGCAGCTGCCTTTGAAGATGGAGGGAGGGGGTTATGGGCCAAGGAAGGTGGTGCCTCTGAAATCTGGAGATGACCCTCAGCTCACAGATACTGTAAAATGTATTCTCTGGGTCTTGGTTTAAAATGTTTGAGAAACACTGATCTAAATTGAAATCCAACAGTTTTGCTCTCTCTAAATCATGAAGGCCCAAGTCATGGCACACAATGGCTTCTGTGAGCTAATTCCTGTCTTCATTACCAGCCACATCCACCACTGTTGACACTGTTGTCCAGTAACACTGAGCTGCACATCCCATGCCAATACATGCTTCTGTGTCTTTGTTCATGCTATTCTCTTACATTTCCACTGTTCTTAGACTGGCTAAGTCTTTTTTTTTTAGTGAATGGTATTTTTTTTTAATTTATTTAATTTATTTTTGGCTGTGTTGGGTCTTTGTTGCTGTATCCGGGCTTTTCGCTAGTTGAGGCGAGCAGGGACAACTCTTTGCTGCGGTGCACAGGCTTCTCACTGCGGTGGCTTCTCTTGTTGCAGAGCACGGGCTCTAGGAGCACAGGCTCTAGAGCACAGCCTCAGTAGTTGTGGCGCACGGGCTTAGTTGCTCCGCGGCATGTGGGATCTTCCCGGACCAGGGCTTGAACCCATGTCCCCTGCACTGGCAGGCGGATTCTTAACCACTGCGCCACCAGGGAAGCCCCAGATTGGCTAAGTCTTACTCATCCATCCCAACTCAGCTCAGGCACCTTCTATTCAGTCATTTATTCAACAAATATATATTTAGCCATTGCTATGTGCCAAGGACTTGGGAGAGAGTGGAGAAAAAGACAGACAAGGTTTTAGGTCTCATGGAACCAACATTCTGGAGAAGGTAGACAAAAGACAAATAAATAACAAACAAATACCTTCAGATAATGACGAAAGAATAAGAGAGGCTAAGGGGAGAGAGAACCCGAGGAGGAGAGAAGCCAGTCAATGAAGGTGTTTCTAGGAGGTGAAACTTGAGCTGAGATTGGCACAGGCCAGACAAAGACTCAAAAAGACTTCCTGACAGAATAAAGGTTGAGTGCAAAGCCTGGAGGCAAAGGAACAAGCTTGCTGTGGTTGAGGCATAGAAATAAGGTCAGGGTAGCTGGGGAAAGTGACTCTGGGGAGAATGGTATGAAATGAAATTTGAGAAGAAGGTAGGAGCCAGATGTACCATGGGCTTGTTTGCCATGGAAGAGAGCCTGGATTTTACTCTCCAATCTATGGGAAACCATTGGTATATCATTAGAGGGTTTATTTATTTATTTAGCTGGGTTTTAACTAGGGTATCACAAGATATGAATTACATTAAACACACACACAAATACAAAAGCAAACAAACAGAAAAACTAGTCTTGGCTCTGTGTATGGAGGCTGGAGTAGAAGCAAGCAGACCAGTTAGGAAGCACCTGGGGAGGCCCAGGTAGGAAGTGATGGTGATGTGGACCACAATGATAGCAGCAGAGATGGAAAGAAGTAGCCAGATCTTAGCCTTATTGATGTCTTCAGGTAGACTGAAGCCTCCTACTAGTATCTTCATAGCATCCTGGCATCCTCCTATCTTAGCACCTGTTGTATTAAATAGGACTAATTTCTTCTGGTATCGGCTTGTCTCCTCCATTAGCTTGCAAGTTCCTCATGGGCAGAGGCCACAATCCGTGGCACATAAAAGGCATGTGCTGAACTGAATAAAATTTAAATGGTTTTTCTGTTTTTTACTTCTGGTTTAGTTTAATATAACTACAATACGTTAAAAGTACATTAAATCTTATTCTGCTACATGGTGTTCGACATCATTAATAAGTCTTTTTTTATTGTAGCTACCTTAGTTTAGTTTAAAATTCGTTAGTTTTCATTAAGCCTTGGAATATTCTGGCATAAAGGAAATTATGGATTGAATTAGAAGATAACTGAATGAACAGATATATAGGGATTAAATAGGTTTCTGCTTCTTAACTGCAAAGGGTATCTACAGGGTATCTTTCAATGTGCCTTGCAACTTATGAAGCAATAACATTCTCCAAATATTCAACAGTAAAACATTACTTGGTTATTATAAGAATTTTAAAAATGTATATATCTGAAATATGTACATATATGATAGATATATACACACACCTATATATGAAATAGGCAAAATAGAGGATAAATTTGAGTTTATATAGTACATTGATTCAAACACAAACATGCTCATTTCCTCTGAATGACCAGATAAAATAGCTGCTTCATTTATAAGAAACTCAGAACCCCAAAGACCTTCAAGTAAATGAGGTATCTTCCAATAAAATGAAACCTCCTATCAACTGTAAACATCCTTCATACAGCCTGCCTGGAGGGTCAATATTAAAACTACAACTCTGTCTTGAATCAGAAAATCAAAAAGTGTGCTATGTCACTGACTCATCACTCAAGTGGTGACAATTTCCAGACAGTGAAAACAACATCTCAATGAGGGGGGCGGGGACCAGCCAGAAATAAAGCAACTGGCAGGAGGGCAGAGACAATTCCCCCTCAGTGAGCCTCTCTTTCCCCACTGCTCCAAGAAGCACAAAATAAAGAGCTAAAATCATATTTGACTAGGCTAGGAAAAACCCTTACCACAGGTGGTAATTTCATGTAGGCTAGAACTCTTCCTACTTCCACATCACTTTTCTTCTGTAGCACCATAGTAAGCTCAAGGGGCAGCATGGTATTGTGGAAAAGAAAAAGGCTAGTGAATCTCAGTTCTACTGTGTGCTGTTAACTGTCAGGGGGCCATTTCCTCATTCATGCAATGAGTTCAGGAATACCTACCTAGACAAAGTTACTAGGAGGATGAATATGCCAGTGTCATGGACCCATGAGAATACCTAGCACAGGGTAGGCACTCCACTGAGGCTAGCTCCCATTTTCCCTTCTGGGTCCAGCTTTTGTATCTCTTTTCTAAATCGTTTACGACTTTCAACGTATTGGAATTGTATGTTTTGTTAGACTAGGTAAAAGGTCATATGTTAGGCAGTCTTAGCCCTGGCTATCAAAGAATTTAATAACTCAGAGGAGGAAGGAACCTCAAAGGTTAGCCAATAATTACCATGTCCTACTGCTCCTTTCCTCTCCCAAAAGCTGACATTTGAGTCTGGGCCACCAGAGAACAACCAAGTGATTGTTCTGAATGTGCATTAAGGCTGTCTGCCTTATAAATACATGCCGTTAATTACCCAGTTGACGCAATGAGGCAGGGTACAAAATCATTCTCTTCTGCCAGCAAAGCTACTGACAGACATATCTTACTGGTGGCAGATCAGGGACAACACTTTGGAGGTCATGTATTCTACATTCCTCATTTTTTTTTTTTTTTTTTTGCGGTACGCGGGCCTCTCACTGTTGTGGCCTCTCCCGTCGCTGAGCACAGGCTCCGGACGCGCAGGCTCAGCGGCCATATGCCATATGCCACATATGGCATATGGCCATATGGCCCATATGGCCCATATCCCATATGCCATATGGCCCATATGGCCCATATCCCATATGCCACAGGCCCAGCCGCTCCGTGGCATATGGGATCTTCCCGGACCGGGGCACGAATCTCTGTCCCCTGCGTCGGCAGGTGGACTCCCAACCACTGCGCCACCCGGGAAGCCCTACATTCCTCATTTTATATACAGATAAACTGAGCCCTAGAGAAAACAAGGGACTTGCCAAAGGTCCAAAGGTCACATTAATAGCAGAATCCAGATCAGAACGGAGGTGTCCCAATTTCTAATCCAAGATTACTTCTAGCAGGTAAGATTGCTTCTGACCAGTTGCAACTATAGCAGCATGAAACTAGAAATAACGCTAATATTAACACTGCCCTTAATACTAATGCTACAGTTTGTTGATCTTTTATTATGTTTGATGTACATTACATACAATCTTTATGATACCCATCTAGTAAAGCACTTACAATGACTAATGCTTTAGTTTTCAGAAGGTTGAATCACCCACCTCCCTCAAAAGAAGATCAAACAATAAAACCCAGTGTACATACAATATGTAACCATCTCTAATGATCTATTCCACTCTGAGGATGGAAGAGGAAAATCAGGTCCACCAAGTAGCTAACTTGCAACTCAGCCACTGGAGCCAACTTCTCTTCCCCATACCTTTCCATGGGCTATGTCATGAAAAAGAAGAGTTTCCTGACCAAAGCATCATCTCCTTTTTGCTTCTGAGTCTACCATTTGTTGAAAAATCGAACAAGCCATAACACGGACAAACCCTGGCCTGCCAGCCTCAGATCATCAAATCACCCCCTTCATAATGTCATGTCAGATGGCTTAAAGGGGAAGGAAAGTAACCACATCAACCCCTTCTGCTTTTTCTTCTCTCTAGCCAACAGTTCCAACCCCCATTACATGAGCCGAATTGGACGCACACCTGTTTTCCTTTCTTATGCAGCTGCTGAGGCTCTCTTGAACCTTCTCTCATCTCACTGGTTAGCATTTGTAGTCCTAATTTTACCCATTTACAGGAACTTTCTTCTCTTGCTTGAATTCAGGAGACTTCTGAAGTTTGGGTCCCTCTCTCTCTCTTTTTTTAAATTTTAGGGTGTTTTCTCCTTTCCCGCTTTATGACCTCTTTATAATTTTTCTTAACAAAGATCCCCTTATGCTTTTTTCCCCTTCTTTCCTGTTTTTCTGGAATGTTCTGTCAGACCTATTCGTCTCTATTTCCAATTCAGATATATCACCCTGGACATAATATACTGGCTCCTGAAATGTTGTGTGTAAACAAATTACATTTAAAATGCATTAGGGAATCTTATCAGGCCCCAACCCCAGAATCATGTGTACTGTGAACTGTCTTATAAATTGAACAAGCATTCCTACAATAGAGCAATAAACAGGAAATAAAGAAAGAAGAAATAAGAGGTGGATGGAGTCTTGAAGAAACAAGGTACTTTCAGATCAGTTGGTGTTATTTGCTATGTTTTTTCTTTCTTCGATTAGCTTCACAAGGCTACAATTTTCATGGCACTTGTTCAATTAAGTTTCAACAATCCAATCTTCTCTAATTTCACTCTCTGCATCTTTCAATAGCTATAAATAAAATAAGCCATCTCTTGGGCTTCCCTGGTGGCGCAGTGGTTGAGAGTCCGCCTGCCGATGCACGGGACACGGGTTCGTGCCCCGGTCTGGGAAGATCCCACATGCCGCGGAGCAGCTG
Source organism: Pseudorca crassidens (assembly GCF_039906515.1). Lineage (NCBI taxonomy): Eukaryota > Metazoa > Chordata > Mammalia > Artiodactyla > Delphinidae > Pseudorca > Pseudorca crassidens. Next base: position 57,729,633 of record NC_090297.1, on the reverse strand, counting down.
GGCCCGTGAGCCATGGCCACTGAGCCTGCGCGTCCAGAGCCTGTGCTCCGCAACGGGAGAGGCCACAACAGTGAGAGGCCCGCGTACCGCAAAAAAAATAAAAAAATAAAAAATAAGCCATCTCTTACTGAAAAGGATGATGTACTGGAAAGAGCCTGGTATTTAGGGCCAGAGGATCATCCTGGGGCCAGGTGTCATCCTGGTTTCTCCACTTCTACCTGTGTCATCATAGTAACATCATCACAAGTAACTCTGAAAAATGGCAATCCACATTTATTGAGAAAATTAGATCTCTTTCACTAACTTTTCTTCCTTAGTTTATTGGAAAGGTCTCTCCTTTGACACATTTAACCTTGAAGTCTCTATTCGTGGACAATGGCATGGGAGTGGCAGGTTTATCCTTGAGTCTTGTAAAATCCTGGCAAGTTTTGTAGCTTCAACCCCTGAGTCTTTTCTTAGTGCTATAAGGCATTAAAAATATTAAAGCACATTACAATTACTTTGTTTTAAGAGTCTTCTCGGAATTTCACAACTATCCTAATATAATTGGAGGCACCCTGGGTCTAGGCGGCAAAGACTAATGATCACCATGCTACAATATTCCTCAAGGTTTCTTCTATAAACTAAAAATTCAACCGAAATCTCGACACTAATAATCCCATATCTCAGCACCTCTGCCTGTTTTACTTAATATTTTCCTTTTACTGCAAAAGGGATGTAAATTAAGATTCTAATCTTAATAATCTTTTATAGGCATTTACTTAGCAATTTATCACAATGCAGAGCATGTGACTGAGTTGTTAACATTTGGTCTTCTACTAAATAAAGTAACTATTGGTATCTCTATTCTGCAGGTGGAGAGATCTGCAAGTTGATCACGCTAATACAGAAAAACCAGAAGTAAATTCAGAATTAGCTAAATTAGAACTACCTTCCATGCTTGAGTTTCCTCAATTGTAAAATAAAAATAAAGATAGCACCAAACTGACGGGATTATTGTGGGAGTTAAATGAGAAGCTCTTAGCAAAGTGCCTGGTATATAGAAAGAGCTCAATAAATACTATCATCCATTATTATTATTTTAAGAAAAAAGATAATATCATTTACTTATCAAGGACATTGTTAGAATTAAGCTAGACAGTCTTGCTTTTTGACCTCTCTCTTGGCCCATTCATCTGGCTCATCACTGAAGAATTAATTTGATTAAAACTAGATCCCATACCTCCTTCATAAAAGGTGACTTCATGCCACTTATAATTTATGACATACTAAGTGTTCTCATAATTATTGTCTTCCTAAACAGTTTTAACTTTTTTGAGGACAGGAACTGAGACTTACGTTTCTTTATATTACAATGACCAGCACAATGTCTTGAACATAACAGATGTTCAATACGTATTTATACTTTAAAAACACATTGTTACCATTAGCAAAGAACACCACCATGTTCCAAGAACAAAGGAAATTGGACAAAGCTTCTTTGGGATTTGGGTTTCTTTCCAGATTAGCCTGCACAAATGTACATGCAGAAGTTGAGAGCAGTGCTGTGAGTGTAATTGCAAAGATGACAAATAATTGGCCAAAGAACAAAGCAGGTACAATTAAAAAAAAAAAAAGTCCACAATTGAGAAATGATGTACATCTACTGTACTTATAGGATTCTTCTCCCATAAAAATCTCACATCTGTTTTAGAATTTTTTCCACACTAGAACTCATTCTAATGTAAGAAAGATTCAAAGCTTGCCAAAATTTGGGAATTTATGTAAGCATCATGACAGTCAAGAAACATGATACATGATAAAAGAATGCTGCAAACTCTTTTAGAGCCTTTTGTGCCCAAGAAAGTGACAGTAATGAATTGAGAATTTCACATTAAAATGGAGGGAAAGAGTATCAGCTCTCAGCCACTAAGGTCCTTTCAGTTATATGCTGGACAGAGAAACAGTGCACTGTACCATTCCTTGTTAATGGGAACCAGAATCTAATGTTTGTTTGCCCAAGTGGAGGTGGATATAATGTTTTGAGTCAGAGGTGCAAAGGCAAGGAGCACAGAGCCTGGAGCCAAAAACCTGTAACTCACTATCTCTGTGAAAGTGTGAAAGTTTCCACATCTGTAAAACGGGAATACTTATAACCAGTTCACTGAGTTTCTAAAGAATTATAGAGGATAACAGTGATACCCAAGGGCCAAGTCCATAGTAGGTGCTCAACGAAGACTTTTATCCACACAGGATATACTCGTAGGGGATTGTAACAGACATTCGGAGTTTTGCCTTGTTCTTTAGAGATACCAGGAAAAAACTTTTTGTATGCATTTGCATTGCTATTCGTAAAACCTGGATCTAATCGCAGGGATACTTAATCTCCTCCAATGTTTGTATTTACTGCCCCTCAACCAAGTGAAAAGAGCCTCTCTAAAGAGACATTTCACAGATGAGAAAAGCGACTGGCCAGGCGGCTCGCCCCAGAGCATTCTGCTAGTGACTAGACAGGTGGGGACTGTGCTTCTACAGAGGCCTCAGGAAAGTGCTGCGGAGAAAGGGACAATTCACCCCCATGCAAGACTAAGTAAGACTCCTCCATATCTTATTCACAAAAGATCCACTTCCGAGCCGCGAGTCACGCCAGTGGGCCTGGCCCCTGACGGGTACCCGCTGCCGTTTCCAGACACCAGCCCTCCCCTCCTCACGTTCCCACCGTTCTGCGAACGCCTTGGAAACTCAATCTGAGCGCCCGTCCGCTCCCTCTGGCCAACCGCGACCCGGCACTCTCAAGCGAACGTCCAGCCTACAGTGAGGACCCAGATGAGCAGAGGCCGCCCCCAAATCCCCCTCCCCGGGAGAAGCGAAGCACGAAAGCCGGGGGTCCCAAGCGTCCGCGCCCCACCGATTCCCCGGCCACTCACCGCGCGTCTCCAGCCCGCGGGCCCGCTGCGGGGCGGCGCGGAGCCGATGGCCCGGGTGCTGTGGGACGCACGTGCGGCGCAGGCAGTGTGCGCTCCGGGCGTTCCGGTGCCCGTGCGCGCCCCGCCTGTGACCCCGGGGTGGGCGCTCCGGCGGCGCAGGGGCGCGCGCGGACGTGCGTCGGGCGGCGCCCGGGCCGAGGAGATGGATGTGGCCGTGGTCGTCGGCAGAGGGAAAGAGGCTGCACTGTCAGCTGTCGAAGCGGGCCGGCCAGGGTCCGGTTCCGCTCCTGGCGGGCTATGCCCGTGCCCGTGCCGCCCGGAGCAAGGTAATTACCGCGGCACACGTCGGGTTCCCCTTCTATACAAGGAGGGTAGGAAAGCCTCGCTCCTCAGCCGGGGTGGTGAGGTGAATTAAGCACCAGGGTATGAAAAGCACGGCCGAATCATGTTTTCGCCCTTCACCGCCACGGGGAAGCGGCACTTCGTTGACACTCTGTAGAGAACTTTCCTCAGAGACGTTCTTCTGTGCTTGCCCAGCACTTACCACACCCTAGTGCTGCGGTCACCGAAGCGGGCTGTGTGTTAGACTGGGTGTGAGAAGAAAATACTAGAACTTTCATTTGTGTTTGTAACTAAAAAGTAAGAAAGAATTCACATTAAATAGGTGGCATGACCCTGACTCTAAATGGTCCCATGTTCCATATGTTATAAGTGGGATTCTGAGGGAAGAGGGAAAACTGTCCAAAATGCAGAGGGGATGACAGCGGTGCTTTTACTTATGACAATATTTTATTGACGCTAGGAATTCAACTCTAAGACGTACTATTTTTTTGCTTTTTTTTTTGGTGGTACTTGGGCCTCTCACTGTTGTGGCCTCTCCCGTTGCGGAGCACAGGCTCCGCACGCGCAGGCCCAGCGGCCATGGCTCACGGGCCCAGCCACTCCGCGGTATGTGGGATCTTCCCAGACTGGGGCACAAACCTGTGTCCCTTGCATCGGCAGGAGGACTCTCAACCACTGCGCCACCAGGGAAGCCCCGTACTATTTTTTATACACTAGTAAGAAAAAGAACTGTCTTATAAACTTGTGACATAATGCTTTCTTGTCACTTAGAATATTTTTAATTGAAATTTTTATTTTCAAAAAATTTTTTTATTTTATTATTTTATTTTATTTATTTATTTTGGCTGCGTTGGGTCTTCGTTGCTGCGTGGAAGCTTTTCTCTGATGGCCGCGAGCGGGGGCTACTCTTCGTTGCGGTGCGTGGGCTTCACATTGTGGTGGCTTCTCTTGTTGAGGAGCATGGGCTCTAGGCACGTGGGCTTCAGTGGTTGTGGCACGTGGGCTTCAGTAGTTGTGGCCCATGGGCTCTAGAGCGCAGACTCAGTAGTTGTGGCGCACGGACTTAGTTGCTCCACGGCATGTGGGATCTTCCCGGACCAGGGCTCAAACCCGTGTTCCCCGCGAAGGCAGGCAGATTCTTAACCACTGCACCACCAGGGAAGCCCCTAAAATTTTTATGTTTTAAAAAATATCCCTTTTAGATTTATTAGACATATGTGTTTGCTATCAGTCTTGTTCATTTGAAAAGAAAAAGGAAAATAGAAGCAAAATAAATTTGGTTAAAATATTCTTTAGATACATTCGCGTTCAGTCTGCAACATTCCTGATGACTTTTTTGTTTCACTCAATATCATCTTCAGTGACATGAGTATTAATAAAGCCACATTTCTTAAAAGAATGTCCCACTGTTACCTCTGGGATGTTCTTCCCTTCCACTGAAACCAATCCAGGCTTGCTTAGTATGTGCAGAGCCAACTCCATCACCATACCGTTTGGGCAGTAAGCATAAGACACCTCCCAATTTCTTTTTAATAGATCGTTATTGGAGTATAATTGCTTCACAATACTGTGTTAGTTTCTATTGTACACCAAAGTGAATCATCCATATGCATACGTATGTCCCCATATCCCCTCCCTCTTGAGCCTCCCTCGCATCCTCCCTATCCCACCCCTCTCGGTCATCTCAGAGCACGGAGCTGATCTCCCTGTGCTATGCTGCTGCTTCCCACTAGCTAACTGTTTTACATTTGGTAGTGTATATATGTCCATGCTACTCTCACTTCGCCAAGGCTTCCCCCTCCCACCCCATGTCCTCAGGTCCATTCTCTATGTCTAATCTTTATTCCTCCCCTGCAACTAGGTCCATTAGTACAATTTTTTTTTTTTAGATTCCATATATATGCGTTAGCAAATGGTATTTGTTTTTCTCTTTATGACTTATTTCACTCTGTATGACAGACTCCAGGTCCATCCACCTCACTACAAATAACTCAATTTTGTTTCTTTTTATGGCTGAATAATATTCCATTGTATATATGTGCCACATCTTTATCCATTCATCTGTCGATGGACACTTAGGCTTCTTCCATATCCTGGCTATTGTAAATAGTGCTGCAGTGAACATTGTGGTACATGTCTCTTTTTGAATTGTGGTTTTCTCAGGGTATATACCCAGTAGTGGGATTGCTGGGTCATATGGTAGTTCTATTTTTAGTTTTTTAAGGAACCTCCATGCTGTTTTCCATAGTGGTTGTATCAATTTACATTCCTGCCAACAGTGCAGGAGGGTTACCTTTTCACCACATCCCTTCCAACATTTATTGATTCTAGATTTTTTGATAATGGCCATTCTGACTGGCGTGAAGTGATGCCTCATTGTAGTTTTGATTTGCATTTCCCTAATAATTAGTGATGTTGAGCATCTTTTCATGTGCCTCTTGGCCATCTGTATGTCTTCCTTGGTGAAATGTCTATTTAGGTTTTCTGCCCATTTTTTAATTGGATTGTTTGTTTTTTGATATTGAGCTCCATGAGCTGTTTGTATACTTTGGAAATTAATCCTTTGTCCGTTGTTTCATTTGCAAATATTTTCTCCCATTCTGAGCGTCCTCTTTTCATCTTGTTTATGGTTTTTGTTGTGCAACAGCTTTTAAGTCCCATTTGTTTATTTTTGTTTTTAATTCTGTTACTCTAGGAGGTGGGTCAAAACAGATCTTGCTGTGGTTTATGCCAAAGAGTGTTTTTCCTGTGTTTTCCTCTAAGAGTTTTATAGTGTCTAGTCTTACATTTAGGTCTTTAATCCATTTGGAGATTATTTTTGTGTATGGTGTTAGGTAGTGTTCGAATTTCATTCTTTTACATGTAGCTGTCCAGTTTTCCCAGAACCACTTATTGAAGAAATGTCTTTGTTGTATATTCTTGCCTCCTTTGTCATAAATTAGGTGACCATATATGCATGGGTTTATCTCTGGGCATTCTATCCTGTACCATTGATCTATATTTCTGTTTTTGTGCCAGTACCATACTGTCTTGATTACTGTAGCTTTGTGGTATAGTTTGAAGTCAGGGAGTCTGATTCCTCCAGCTCCGTTTATTTCCCTCAAGACTGCTTTGGCTATTCGGGGTCTTTTGTGTCTCCATACAGATTTTAAGATTTTTTGTTCTAGTTCTGTAAAAAATGCCATTAGTAATTTGAAAGTGATTGCATTGAATCTGCAGATTGCTTTTGGTAGTAGAGTCATTTTCACAATATTGATTCTTCCAATATAGGAACATGGTGTATTTCTCCATCTGTTTATGACATCTTTGATTTCTTTCATCAGTGTTTTATAGTTTTCTGAGTACAAGCCTTTCTCCTCCTTAGGCAGGTTTATTCCTAGGTATTTCATTCTTTTTGTTGCAATGGTAAATGGGAGTGTTTCCTTAATTTCTCTTTCTGATTTTTCGTTGTTGGTGTATAGGAATGCCAGAAATTTCTATGCATTAATTTTGTATCCTGCAACCTTACCAAATTCATTGATTAGTTCTAGTAATTTTGCATCTTTAGGATTCTCTATGTATAGTATCATGTCATCTGCAAACAGTGACAGTTTTACTTCTTGTTTTCCAATATGTATTCCTTCTATTTCTTTTTCTTCTCTGATTGCCATGGCTAGGACTTCCAAAACTATGTTGAATAAGAGTGGCAAGAGTAGACATCCTTGTCTTGTTCCTGATCTTAGTGGCAGTGCTTTCAGTTTTTCACCACTGAGTATGATGCTTGCTGTTGGTTTGTCATATATGGCCTTTATTATGTTGAGGTAGGTCCTCTCTATGCCCATTTTCTGGAGGGGTTTTATTATAAATGGGTGTTGAATTTTGTCAAAAGCGTTTTCTGCATCTATTGAGATGATCATATGGTTTTTATTCCTTAATTTGTTAATGTGGTGTATCACATTGATTGATTTGCATATATTGAAGAATCCTTGCATCCCTGCGATAAATTCCACTTGATCATGGTGTATGATCCTTTTAATGTGCTGTTGGATTCTGTTTGCTAGTATTTTGTTGAGGATTTTTGCATCTATGTTCATCAGTGATATTGTTATATAATTTTCTTTTTTTGTGATATCTTTTTCTGATTTTGGTATCAGGGTGATGGTGGCTTCATAGAATGAATTTGGAAGTGTTTCTCCCTCTACAATTTTTTGGAAGAGTTTAAGATGGATTGGTGTTAGGTCTTCTCTAAATGTTTGATAGAATTCTCCTGTGAAGCCATCTGGTCCTGGCCTGTTGTTTGTTGGCAGATTTTTAATTACAGTTTCAATTTCATTACTTTAATAGGTCTGTTTATATTTTCTAATTCTTCATGGCTCAGTCTTGGAGAATTGTACCTTCCCAAGAATTTGTCCATTTCTTTGTGGTTGTCCATTTTATTGGCATATAGTTGTTTGTAGTAGTCTCTTATAACCCTTTGTATTTCTGCGGTGTCAGTTGTGATTTCTCCTTTTTCATTTTTAATTTTATTGATTTGCTTCCTCTCCCTTTTTTTTCTTGATGAGTCTGGCTAAGGGTTTATCAATTTTGCTTATCTTCTCAAAGAACCAGCTTTTAGTTTTATTGATCTTTGCTATTGTTTTCTTCATTTCTATTTCATTTATTTCAGCTCTGATCCTTATGATTTCTTTCCTTCTACTGACTTTGGGTTTTCTTTGTTTTTCTTTCTCTAGTTGTTTTAAGTGTAGGGTTAGAGTGTTTATTTGAGATTTTTCTTGTTTCTTGAGGTGAGATTGAACTGCTATAAACTTCCCTCTTTAGAACTGCTTTTGTTGCATCCCATAGGTTTTGGGTCACTGTGTTTTGTTGTCATTTGTTTCTGTGTATATATTTTTTTCTTCTTTGATTTCTTCAGTGATCTCTTGGTTATTTAGTAGCACACTGTTTAGCCTCCATGTATTTGTGTCTTTTACAGTTTTTTTCCTGTAATTGATTTCCAATCTCATAGCATTATGGTCAGAAAAGATGGTTGATACGATTTCAGTTTTCTTAAATTTTCTGAGGCTTGATTTGTGATGCAAGATGTGATCTATCCTGGAGAATGTTCTGTGTACACTTGAGAAGAAAGGGTATTCTCCCACTTTTGGGTGGAATGTTCTATAAATACCAATTAAATCTACCTGGTCTACTGTGTCATTTAAAGCTTTTGTTTATGTATCTATTTTCTGTGGATGGTCTGTCCATTGGTGTAAGTGGGGTGTTAAAATCCCCTACTATTATTGTGTTACTGTCGGTTTCTCCTTTCATGGTTGTTAGCATTTGCCTTATGTATTGAGGTGCTCCTATGCTGGGTGCATAAACATTTATAATTGTTATATCTTCTTCTTGGACTGATCCCTTGATCATTATGTAGAGACACCTCCCAGTTTTGAAGATGTTAAATATGAAAAATGTACGTCTTAGACATCACAAAGTACAGTGGATTGCTTTTATGAGACTGTGACATGTAGTTTACATACTTCAGCAATTTATCTACGTGAATAATTTGATAAAAACAAATCCTTAAGTTATAGAATCTTAACATCACTGCCTAGTGAGCTGGTGAGTGACTGTGAAAATTATTTGCAACAAAGTTAAAAGAATCTAGTTAAAACTGAGCTATTTTTTTTTTTTTTTTTTACGAAGAAGGCAAATATTTTAAACTCGCTGATCTTTTCTGTAATGATGTGTCTCTTAGTAGTATGTTACCTAATAGATATTTTTGGAAAAAAATAAAAAACAAGGCTTTTTTGTCCCTTCAAGTAAAGATAACATTTCAACACTGGGTGAGAAAGTGCTATAAAGAGAACATTTGAAAACAAATATTTCAAAACGTTACCACTATTGTGAGATTTTTTTTTTTTTTTGCTAAAAATATGTAACTTTGTCACCTACAAAAAAATGCTTAAAAAACTTGGAAACAATTTACTATCTTTTTCAGTCTTTCAGTTGAGTAATTGAGTGAATTTTCAACCCAGGTGTTAAAAAATATGAAAATGCAGCAGCTTCTGCTCAGTTTGAAAGGACGACTAATCAATATCAGGAGTAATAAAATTATGTAACCAAATGTTAATAAAAAGCTTATATAATTCATAGATTAGCTTATTTTTCTACAATTTTTAGTGAGAAGAAAGGCTTCTTATTTTGTTAATAAATTATTCAAAAAATGAATTTTACTCTCATTTTAAAATTAATTTCTATTTTTGTGTACATTTTACAATATATATGTTGGAAATTCATATTTATAATATATATTTATGTATATATAAAATTTTTTAAAAAGCTGACCATATATTGGGGATATATTCTCAAGTCCCTTTTTTCTTAAGGCATGCACAATCTAAAATGTTTAGAAACCACTAGTCTGTTAACTTCTAACTGAAGCATGTTATAAAATTGCTAAATCAGACACAAGATGGTATTCCAGTACATCTGAGCCATTTTCTGTAGGGGAACAGATGAGAGGTATTGGAGGAAGGACTTGAATCAGTTAAGCAAGCAAAACAAATTATGAGAAAACTATAAGATGCAGGCAACAATGATAGCCTTCATTATTCTTTTCTTTTCCCTGGATGCAAATAAATCAGAAGATGACTTATCTTACATAAGCATTATTAGAGAAATTATCTTCTTCTAAGTTCATCAGTAGCTCATTCAGTTTAGGGTTAAATATTGAGGGAAAGCTCGTGCTAATAGTTATTGATAACAGGGGTTCTCCCATCCTCCCTGCATCCTTCCTGTTATTGTAAGCTCCAGGACTGCAAGGAGTCCTGTCTTGTTTGCCCCCTTATCTCCAGCACTTGGCACAGTGAGCAGCACAGAACAGGGGCTCAACAAATACTTGTTGAGTTGAATTGACTTGCTCTGGAGAGATCTCATTCTCTCTGGTCAACCAAAGTTATAAGTGGTATTGAATCTTCAAACTTTCAACAGAGTTAAAAAAGAATAGTTGGAAAATTATATATAGTTTTGCTTAGCATGTCAATGACCCTTCCGTATGGAATTTAACCATCTGTAGAGGTCTTTCTGTTTTCTTTTTTCCTTTCTTTTCCTTTCCTTCCTCCTCTTCTTTGAATCTCTGGGGAGTTTCCCTAGTAGATACGTGGTGGTTGTCAGTGGTTGCCTATCTAGTTAGAGAAAAAAAAATCTTGCTTCTGTATTTTCTGAGAACAAGCCCTAGACAGTTGAGAAAGGCTGGTGAAGCAAGAGCCTAACATACAAACCAAACTATCAACCTATGATGGTTAGGATGATTAAGTCTTTGGATATGAGATGGTCATCTGTGTAGCTATAGCACTTGCAAATCAAAAGCTCAATTAAGTGAATAACCACACTGACAGTGACAAAGACTTTTCTAGGAAATACTAGTTCAGTTTCCATTTCTGGTATTTTTCCATTCCTTTAAATGTCTATTTTGGCTCATTGTTGATACCAGAAGTCCTGAAAGTACTTAATCATACTGTGCTATGAACAACTGAGTGTCATTTGTCAGAATAAATATTAAGAGATGGTTGCCAACATAGTGATTTAGTGCATCAGACAAATGCTGGCACACTTAAGCTTGGTAAGAAGTTTTGACATACATTTTAACCTTTTATTTTAATAAGAAGATTAGAATCTAAGATTAATTATTCATTCTTACTGCTTCACTTTGCAAAAGTTCCATTTCTGAAAGTTTTTGCTTAATTATCAATTTTACTCATCTGTCCAAAGTGTTACACTGATAGGACACCAATGTAACTCCTAAATATACTTATAGTGTCATATGTTGAAAATATAAAATATTGTAGTGTAAGATTCTTAGATTATTTGTGATCCCCAAAGATTCTTAAAATGCAGAGTTGTAACTTTTCCACAACTGACATTCAGCAAGCGCAGATGTTGTTTATAGATGAACAAACCACATGGAAAATGCCGTGTCTTAGATAGGAACAATGCATTTACAAGAGGTTTTTAGGTTGCCAGAAGCCTTATTAAATGAAAATAAAGCTTAAAGAGTAAAATGAGACAGGAGGCAAATTTAAAACACTGACAGCCACAGGCCCTGCACAATATAAGTTTGATTCGCAGTCTGGCTTGGCTCTTCTCAACAGCTAAATCTAAGAGACATATGACACACAGGATTCACAGATCCCATCATATAATGGCTTGTAACCTGGGCATCAGAAGCAGAACTTGCGGTGGCCCAAGAGAAAGTTCTTAGGTTCTTCTAAAGAGGAGAGTGGTTCACATAAAAGACAAATTTCTCACAAACATTCCTACATAAAATCACACAGTAGATTCTTATTTATTTAATTAGTTAGTTAGTTATAGATTTGCTCAATGAAAATCTAATGAAGGGCACTCTGGAACATAGATGCTTGGTGAGCATTAACATTCTTTTCTATGTATCAGTCTTTTAGGCTCCAAATATCTCTTTGCTTCATGCTTTCCATACATAAAAAAATACTCTCTGGAATGGACTTGAGGACACAGGGAGGGGGAGGGGTAAGCTGGGACGAAGTGAGAGAGTGGCATGGACATATATACACTACCAAATGTAAAATAGATAGGTAGTGGGAAGCAGCCACATAGCACAGGGAGATCAGCTCGGTGCTTTGTGACCACCTAGAGGGGTGGGGTAGGGAGGGTGGGAGGGAGACGCAAGAGGGAGGAGATATGGGGATATATGTATATGTATAGCTGATTCACTTTGTTATACAGCAGAAACTAACACACCATTGTAAAGCAATTATACTCCAACAAAAATGTTAAAAAAAATACTCTCTGATTTCTGTAGTGAGATAACCTCCAATCCTGTCCCGTCAATGTATCCAGCTCAGAGCCAAGCTTTCTGGGTAGTGAGCAACAGTGGCTACCTAGTGAGCTATGACTCCTCTGGTCCACTGCCTATAACCGCCAGACACACATTACCTGTACCCCACTCCCTCACCCATGATGTAAAGTGGTGGAACAGGAACAATGAATGCTCCCCTTTGGAAGGGAGAAAAATGTGAGACACCGGAAGTCATTGGTCTGAAGCACTGCTATCTGCTGGGTGATGTATTAGTGTTTTTGATTTTAGTCTACAGGACCTCTGTTAAAACTGAGACAGAATCTCAATTAAGTATCCTTTGCTACAAGTCAAACACAACAGAGTAATAATAGGGTAAATTAATAATTTGGCCTTTCTTTCTAGTCCCTCCCTCCAAAGTAATAGTTTTTTTTTTGTTTTTTTTTGCAGTACGTGGGCCTCTCACTGTTGTGACCGCTCCCGTTGCAGAGCACAGGCTCCGGACGCACAGGCTCAGTGGCCATGGCTCACGGGCCTAGCCGCTCCGTGGCATGTGGGATCTTCCCGGACCGGGGCACGAACCCGTGTCCCCTGCATCGGCAGGCGGACTCTCAACCACTGCGCCACCAGGGAAGCCCCTAAAGTAATAGTTTTGTGAGAATCTTTCCACATTTTTCTTCATGTCTTTACAGATGTATAGGGTTTTTTTTTCTGCTTTAAACAAAAATTGAGTCATTCTATCTATCTTTTGTTTTTCTTTACCACTTGGCATAAACTTCATTCCACAACATACATAATAGATCTAATTCATTTATTCCATAGCTACAAGTATTCCATACTATGTATACACTAAGATTTATTTGACCCTTCTCTTATTTATAGGTCTTCAGTTTTTGTCCTATTTTCCTCCAAACAAAAATACAACATACTCACCAAAAGAAAAATATTCTTAAACATAAACATACACAAATGTATAGTGTGTAGTAGAATCTCACATGTGGCTTGTTGAATCAAAGGGTTTGAGCTTTTTCACTTTAATATATTATGCAAGATTATTATCCAAACTGTAATAATTCACACTCTTAGGAGCATACCACATCATCACTAACAATGAATGCTATCCATCTTCTGTAATTTTTATCAATATAACAGGTGAGAAATGGTATCTCATTGCTTTAAACTGTATATCCTTGACTACGATCATCTTTTCCTATGTCTGATAGTTTTTACAAATAAGTATTATTAATTTATCTCAGCCTGCCTTCAAATAATGTATAATGCAAGACCTTTACAACAGTAGGCTTCTATCTTCATATCTTCTGTGCTATTCCATTGCACATTTTACCTTCGTACATATTGCAAGCCACACAATACATTATTACTACTTTTGCTTTAACTATCTTTTAAAGAAATTTAAAAATAGAAAACAAAATTTTCTATATTTCCCACATATTTTTCAGTGCCAGAACCCTTTATTCGTTTGTAGAGATCAAAGTTTCCACTGGGTATCATTTCACTTCTGTCTAAAGAAATTCCTTTAACATTTCCTATAGTGCAGGTGTGCTAGTGACAAATTTTCTCAGCTTTTATTTGTCTAAAAATGTCTATTTCACCTTCATTTTGCAGTATTTTTCGTGTTTATATAAAGTGACAAGTTTTTTTCTCCGTAGCATATTAAAGATATTATTCCATGGTCTTTGGGGTTGCATTGTTTCTGATGAGAGTCGGTGGATTTCTTATCTTGTTCTCCTATATGTAATGTCCTTTTTGCCCCCTTGATGTCTTCAAGATTTTTCTCCTTATCACTGATATTCATATTATATTATGATGTGCTTTGGTGTGATTTCCTTGGTGTTAATTCTGCTTAGTGTTTGTTGAACTTGGTAGATCTGTGGGGGTTTTTTGTTTTTGCCAAAACTGGAAAAATATTCAGACATTGTTCCTGTAAACCTCTTTTTTTTCAGTTTTTTTTTCTCTTTTTGCTTCAGCTTGGATAGTTTCAATTGCTGTGTCTTCAAGTTTATTGCTCTTTCTGCAGTAGTGTCAAATCTGTTAAATCTATCTAGTTTTATTTATTTATTTATTTATTTTTGGCTGCATTGTATCTTTATTGCTGCGTGCGGGCTTTCTCTAGTTGTGGCGAGCAGGGGCTACTCTTTGTTGCAGTGCACAGGCTTCTCAGCATCGTGGCTTCTCTTGTTGCAGAGCATGGGCTCTAGGCGCGCAGGCTTCGATAGTTGCAGCATGCGGACTCAGTAGTTGTGGCTCGCAGGCTCTAGAGCGCAGGCTCAGTAGTTGTGGCACACGGGCCTAGTTGCTCCGTGGCATCTGGGATCTCCCTGGACCAGGGCTCGAACCCATGTCCCCTGCATTGGCAGGTGGATTCTTAACCACTGCACCACCAGGGAAGCCCCCTATCCAGTTAGTTTTAGAAAAAATTTTAAAATGTTTATCATCTTTAGAAGTTCCATTTTTAATAGTTTCCTTTTCACTTGTTATCAGTTTTTCCTTTTAATCCTTGAGTGCATTTATAATAGTTGTAGTAAAGTCCTTGTCTGCTATTTCTTTCATCTTTGCTATTTCTGATTTTATTTCTATTGCCTGCTTATGAATCACATTAATTGTGCTTCTTTGCCCATGTAGTAATTTTTTACTGAATCCTAGATATTGTAAATGTTACAGGATCTACAGAGGCTAAAATATTTGTTATCTGGTCCTATACAGAAAATAAATTTGCTAACCTTGCCCTAGATGTATAGAATCATGTTGAGTATAACTGCCAGTACATGGAGTACACAGCATGCAGTTGTCTTTTAAAATCCTACCCCACCCCTGCCTTTCTTCTTTCTTTCTTTCTTTCTTTGCAGTTAATACATCAGTACTTTTTTTTTTTTAATTAGGCAACAGTCAAGAATATAAGAGTGGAGAGCAAAATAAACAATGCCCTTTTTCCCCACCCTCATCACAAACCCAACAACTATCAAATTTAGTTTAGGGAGATTTTGGTCCTCTTATTATATCTATCAGTCCATCCAGACCATACTTTGATAGTGACACCTTCTGTTGTTTGAATTTATGCAAAGTCCCAAGCAAACACAACTTTTAGCTGGGTCTACTGTTAACAATTTCTAACCTCTACACCCACTTTCTATTCATTGTATTCACAAACATACGCCTTTCTTTGTGTGGGTACATTTGGGACCATGGTATACATATTGGTCTTTTCTACCATTGTTCATCTTGGAGTTCTTTCCATGTCAAAGTGTGTAAGCCTATCTCATATGTTTCTTAAACAACTTCATCACATCTGTAACACAAATAGGCCACAATTCATGAACTAGTTTCATTTTAATGGACATTTTGTTTTGTAATTTTCCATTATCAACATGATATTGCAAGAAACATACTTTACATAGTTTATATACGCATTTCTGAACATTTGTGGCTATTTCATGGGATAAATTTTGGAAGTAGAATTTAAGCATCAGAAAAAGTGCATGTTTACAATTTTTATTGAGATATAATTGACATATAACATTATATTTCTTTCAGGTGTACAACATAATTATTTGATATATGTGTATATTGTGAAATAATCATCACAGTGTCTAATTAATGTCCATCATTCCACAGAGTTACGATTTTGTTTTCTTGTGATGAGAACTATTAAGATTTTCTTAGCAACTTTTGAATATGTAATACAGTTTTTTTGTTTTTTGGTTTTTTTTTGCGGCACGCGGGCCTCTCACTGCTGCGGCCCCTCCCGTTGCAGAGCACAGGCTCCGGACGTGCAGGCCCAGTGGCCATGGCCCACGGGCCCAGCAGCTCCGCAGCACGTGGGATCCCCCTGGACCGGGGCACGAACCTGCATCCCCCGCATCGGCAGGCGGACTCCCAACCACTGCGCCACCAGGGAAGACCTATAATACAGTATTATTATCTATAGTCACCATGCTGTATACATCCCCAGGACTTATTTATTTTATTTTATAACTGGAAGTTTGTACCTTTTGACCACCTTCACCAATTTCACCCACTCTCCATCCTCTGCTTTCAACAAACACCAGTCTGTTATCTGTATTCACCAGTTTGGTGTTTGTTTGTTCGCTTTTTAGATTCCATGTATAAGTGAGATCATACAGCATTGTTTTTCTCTATCTGACTTATTTTACTTAGCATAATGCCCTCAAGGTCCATCCATGTTGCTGCAAATGGCAGTAATTCCTTCATTTTTATGGCTGAATAGTATTCCATCATATATATACACACAACTGATCCATTTGTCCATCAGTGGACATTTAGTGTGTTTTTATATCTTGGCTATTGTAAATAGTGCTGCAATGAATTTTGGGGTGTGGATACCTTTTCAAGTCATTGTCTTTGTTTTCCTCCCTGAAGGAGAATTGCTGGATCATATGGTAGCTCTAGTTTTAACTTTTTTGAGGTGGCTCCATACTGTTTTCCATAGTGACTGCACCAATTTACATTTTCACCAACAGTGCACAAGGGTTCCCTTTTCTCCACATCCTCTCCAACACTTGTTATTTCTTGTTTTTTTAATAATAGTATTCTAACAGATGTGAGGTGATATCTCATTGTGGTTTTGACTTGCATTTCCCTTTTGATTAGTGATATGGAGCACCTTTTCATGTGCTTGTTGGCCATCTCTATATTATCTCTGGAAAAATGCCTATTCAGATCCTCTGTCCAATTTTTTAATTGAGTTGTTTGTTTTTTTGCTATCGAGTTGTATGAGTTCTTTATATATTTTGGATATTAACCCCTTTCAAATATATGACTTGCAAATTTTTTCTCCCATTCAGTAGGTTGCCTTTTCATTTTGTTGACAGTTTCCTTTGCTGTGTGAAAGCTTTTTTAGTTTGACATAGTCCCACCTGTTTACTTTTGCTTTTGTTGCCTTTGCTTTTTGTGTCAAAGCCAAAAAATCATTGCCAAGACCAATGTCAAAAGTTTACTGCCTGTATTTTCTTTTAGGAGTTTTATGGTTTCAGGTCTGATGTTCAAGCTTTAATCTGTTTTGAGTTAATTTTTGTGTAACGTGTAAGAGAGTGGTCTAGTTTCATTCTTTTGCATGTGTCTGTCCAGTTTTTCCTGCAATATCTATCAAAGAGACTCCTTTTTCCCCCTTGTGTATTCTCAGCTTCTTTGTCATAAACCTACATATGTGTGGGCTTATTTCTGGGCTGTCTATTCTGTTCGGTTGATCTGTGTCTATTTTTATGCCAGTATCATACTCTTTGATTATGATAGCTTTGTAATATACTTTGAAATCAGGATGCATGATGTCTCTAGCTTTTTATTCTTTCTCAAGTTTGTTTTGGGTATTAAGGGTCTTTTGTGGTTCCATACAAATTTTAGTATTGTATGTTCTTTTTGTGAAAGAATGCCATTGGAATTTTGATAGCAATTGCATTGAATCTGTAGATTCTTTGGGTAGTATAGACATTTTAACAATATTAATTCTTCCAATCTATGAGCATGGACTATGTTTCAATTTGTGACTTCTTCAGCTTCTTTCATCAATGTCTTATAGTTTTCAGTGTACAGGTCTTTCACCTCCTTGGTTAAATTTATTCCTAAGTATTTTATTCTTTTTGATGCAATTGTAAATGGGATTGCTTTCTTATTTTCTCTAATAGTTTATTATTAGTGTATAGAAACCTCACTGATTTTTGTATATTGATTTTATATTCTGAAACTTTACTAAATTTGTTTATTACTTCTCAGTTTCTTTGCTTTTTTTTTAGTTGAGCCTTTAGGGTTTTCTCTAATAGTATCATATCATCTGCAAATAATGATAGTTTTACTTCTTCCTTTCCAATTGGATGCATTTTATTTCTGTTTCTTGCCTAATTGCTCTAGCTAGTACTTCCAGTACTAGGCTGAATAAAAATGGCAAGAGTAGGCATCCCTGTCTAGTTCCTGATCTTAGGGGTAATACTTTCAGCTTTTCTCCACTGAGTATTATGTTAGCTGTGGACTTGTCATGTATAGCCTTTATTATGTTGAGGTCTAGTCCCTCTGTTTCCACTTTGTTGAGAGTTTTTATCATAAATGGATGTTGAATTTTGTCAGATAACTTTTCTGCGTCTATTGATATGATCATATGATTTTTATCCTTCTTTTTGTCAATATGGTGTAACACTTTGATTGATTTGTGGATGTTGAACCATCTTTGCACCCCTGGAATAAATCCCATTTGATTATGGTATATAATTCTTTTAAGGTATTGTTGGATTTGGTTTGCTAATATTTTGTTGAGTATTTGTACATCTATGTTCATCAGGAATATCGGCCTGTAATTTTCTTTTCTTGTAGTGGCCTTTTCTGGTTTTGATAGTGAGGTAATGCTGACCTTGTAAAATGAGTTTGGAAGGGTTCCCTTCTCTTCTATTTCTTGGGAAGATTTTGAGAAGGCATGATATTAGTTCTTCTTTAAGTGTTTGTTAGAATTCACCAGTGAAGCCATCAGGTCCTGGACTTTTATTGGTTGGGAAGATTTTGATTACTGATTCAATCTCCTTACTAGTAATAAGTCTGTTCAGGTTTTCTATTTCTTCATGATTCAGTCTTGGTACTTTGTATGTTTCTAGGAAATTATCCATTTCTTTTAGATTGTCCAATTTTTTGCATATAATTATTCATGGTAGTCTCTTATGACCCTTTGTATTTCTGTGGTATCAGTTGTAATGTCTCCTCTTTCATTTCTGATTTTATTTATTTGAGTTATCTCTCTCTTTTTTTTTTTTTGGTGAGTCTAGTTCATACCCCCTTTTAACTTTTTGTTTTGTTTACTTTTATTTTTTCTTTCTAATTGTCTATCCCCAGTCTTATTACTTCCCAACTCACTGACACTCTCATTTATATAATGTATCTTTCCAATTTGCATTCTGTGTGTTTATTCACATACTTATGAATTTATGATAAATATCTAACATTGTTATGTTTTAAAAAATTTAAATGAATGGTATTGCTTTATAAATTTAATACTGTTTTCACATTTGTTTCCCTCTCAACATTGTGTTTTTATGATCGATTCATGTTGTTACAAGTAGCTTTGGTTCATTGTTGCAGCCTGTTGCATAACATTCCTTCAAAAGCATAATCCACATTTCCACATTC
The DNA here is from genome assembly GCF_039906515.1 of Pseudorca crassidens. NCBI lineage: Eukaryota > Metazoa > Chordata > Mammalia > Artiodactyla > Delphinidae > Pseudorca > Pseudorca crassidens. Next base: position 57,710,454 of record NC_090297.1, on the reverse strand, counting down.
ATTCTCATATTGATGGGCTTCTCAGTTGCTTCGAACTCCTTGCTGCCACAAATAATACCTTGAACGTCTTTGTGTATGTCTCTTGTGCATGTATGTGGATGTTTCTCTAAGGTGTGCACCCAGAAATAGAAGTGCTGAGTCATAAGTGATGCACACACTCAAATGAACTAAGTACTACAAGATTGCTCTTTAAAATTGGCTGCACCATTTGGCAGTCACATGAGTGGCATGTGAGGATATCCATTTCTCCTCATCTTTTTCAGAAACTTGTACTATCCAATTGTATTAGTTTCCTAATGCTTCTGCAATAAATTACTGCAAGCTTGGTGGCTTAAAATAACACAGATTTTTACATTCTTAAGGTCAGAAGTCCAAAGCGGGTCATATTGAGCTAAAATCAGTTTGTTGGCAACGTTGCACTCTTTTCTAGAGACCCTAAGGGAGAATCCATTTTCTTGCCTTTCTCAGCTTCTAGAATCAACTCACATTCCTTGATTCACGGCTCCCTTCATCTTCAAAGATAACAATGGTCAGTCAAGTGTTTTTCATGTCACATCACCCTAACTCTCCCTTTCCTGTCTCCCTCTTTTACATTTAAGGACCCCTGTGATTACATTATGCTCACTTGGATAATCTCCCTCTTTCAAAGTCCACTGATTAACAACTTTAATTCTACCTTCAACCTTAATTCTCTTTTGCCCTGTAACCTAATATATTCACAGGTTCTGGGGATTAAAATGTCAGGATCATTTTGGGGGGGGTGCATTTTTCTGCCGACCACACCAACTTTATAGTTCTTGCCAATTTGTAAAGCATCTCATTGTAGCTAAAATGTACAAAAAAATCTTATAAATTGATAAGAAAAAAATGAATAGAAAATGAGTAATGGATATAAATAGACAAGTCACAAAAGGAAAAACCTGAAGTGTTAATAAATATATGGAGAGATGCTCAACTTCACTCTTAATAATAGGAACGCAAGTTGAAACTACACTGAAACCACTTTTTTGTAATAATTTGAGATATTTTTGGTAACAGTTTGAGATATATTGAGATATAGTTATTATACCTCATAACTCATCCATGTACAGTGTAGAAGTCAATGGTTTTAGTATATTCATAGAGTTGTGCAACCATCACTATAATCAATTTCAGACTGTTTTCATCACCTCCCAAAGAAACACTGTAAACTTTAGCTATCACCTCCGACCCTTCTAACCCTCCTGACCGGAGGCAACCACTAATCTATTTTCTGTGTCTGTAGATTTGCCTATTCTGGACATTTCATATAAATGGAATGATATAATATACGGTCTTTGACAGCTGGCCTCTTTCACTTAGCATGGTTTCAAGGTTCATTTGTGTTGTAGCATGTATCACTAACTTTATTCCTTTTTCTGGTTAAATAATATTCCATTTTGTTGATATACTTCATTTTGTTTAGCCATTCATCAATTGATGGACATTTTGGTTGTTTCTATCTTTTGGTGGAATGATGCTGTTATAAGCTTTCATGTACAAATTTATGTGTGGACATATGTTTTCATTTCCCTTGGGTATATTCCTAAGAGTGAAATTGCTTGGTCTAATATAACAACTCTATGTTTAAGTTTTTGAGAAATGTTCAATCTGTTTTCCAAGGTGGCTGCATCATTTAAAATTCCTACCATCAGCAGTGTATACAGGTTCTTCACCAAAACTTAATATCTGTCTTTTTATTATAGCCATCCCACTGTGTGTGAAGTGGTATCTCTTTGTGGTTTTCACTTGCATGAGACCATTTTTTACCTGTCATATTAGCAAAGATCAAATTTTGAAAAAACACTGAGATGGAGAGTATATTGGGAGAAAACAGGCACTAACCAACATTGCTGGTGGGAATGTGAATTAGTGCAACCTCTAGGGAGGTATTTTGGCTATTTGGCTTATTTATTGATATCTTAAATGCACAAACCTTTGACTTAACAATTCCTCTTCTAGCAATTTGAACTTGAGATACTTTTGCATATGGAAATGTGGAAAGTGATTTACGTACAGGGCTTTTCACAATAACATTGTTTGTACCAATATTAATTAGCATGGGACTGGTTATGTAAATGGAATGCAGTGCTACACTTCAAAAGAATGAGGCAATTTCATATGTACTAATATGAATTTATCCCCAAGATATATTGATATGTGAAGAAAGATGGGGTACTGAGCAATGTTCCACTATGCTGTCATTTTATAAAAAAAAAAAAAGAAAGAAAAATATATATTTGCCTGTGTATCCCTAGGATATCTCTGACAGAATGCATAAGAAACCAAGAGTGATTTCCCCTGGAGAAGGGAATTAAGTGGCTGAGAAAGGGTGGGAGGTCATTTTTAAATAATATTTCTTTCTTTTTGTGTTTTAAATTTTCGAACTATATGTATGCTGTAGTTATTTTATGAATAATTTTTACTTAAAATTTTCTGCATAAAGGTCTGGCATTACTTATTATGCTAATTCCAACTTTATCTTTTGTTATAAAAGAAATCTTTTTATTACGTTTTTTAATTGGAAAAAAATCTTTTTATTATGTTTTCTAATTGGATATTGCTAGAACCAGGGGGCACTAATGATTTTTATATACAGATCTTATTCTGATAAATTATTATAACACTCTGTTATAATAGTTAATCTTATTGGTTATCATAGTTTATCTTTTTTTTATATAAATGATTGTATCACCTAAAAATATGAAACCTTTGTCACTTCTAATTCTTATACTTCTTATTTTTTTAATTGTCTTATTGTGTTGGTTTGGTGGAGTTTTCCTTGACCCATTTTCACTAACAGGTCAACCTTGAGTGGTTCACAGAATTATTCAAGCTTTCCATCAAACGTGGGTCTGAGGCTATGTGCTGCTTCTTCTCACAAGTAGTGAAACTCCAGTCCCAAAGGTCTGTAATTATTTCCTTTACCCCTGTGAATTCTGCTTTAGCTCCTACTCAGTGCTTTTACTTTGAGCCTCTCTTCGTATCTGGCAAATGGGGTAGTTCTTTCTTACTTTTGGCTTGGCTATGTATTTTAAACAAATTTTTTTAAAAATTCAGAATTTCAATGTATTTGGAGTTAGAGACAGCTTCTTATATCACCTGCTATATTATTATCAGGAAGTCTCCATCTGCTTTGGACAGAGTGTTTGCGTTCCCCCCCAAATTCATATGTTGACACCTTAATCTCCAGTGTGATGGTATTTGGAGGTAGGCCTTTGGGAAGTAATAGGTTTGGATGAGGTCATGTGCGTAGAGCTCCCATGATGGGATTGGTGCCCTCATAAGGAGTTAAAGAAACCTAAGCTCTCTCTTCACATTGTGAGGAAATCAAGAAGACAGCTCTCACAGGAACCTGACCATGCTTTCACCCTGATCTCAAACTTCCAGCCTCCAGAACTGTGAGAACTAAATATTGTTATTTAAGCCACCCAGTCTCTAGAATTCTTGTTATAGCAGCCCAAACTAAGACACCGTCTGACCACCACCCCTTTTTAATACCCATTTTTGTCCCTATTTCTTTTCCCAGTCATTCAAATATGGATATATCAATATTTGTCAGAAATTTTGACCCTCTTTGGTTCTCTTCATATTCTTTTTCCATTGGTGTATTAGTATTCTACTGCTGCATCACAAATTGCCACATAGGTAACAGTTTAAAACAATATATATTTATTATCTCAGAGTTTTGGTGGGTCAGGAGCCCGGGCATGGCTCAGCTGGGCTCTCTGCTCATAAAGCGTCTCACAAGGCTGCACTCATGTTGTTGACCAAGGCTGTGACATTATCTGAAGCATGCTGTCCTCTTCCAAGCTCACAGGGTTGTTGGCAGAATTCATTTCCATGCAACGATAGAACTCTTGGTGGCTTGTTCCTTCAAGCCAGCAGAAGAATCTCTGAACGTGGGGAAGGCCTCAGTCCCTCTTTTAGAGGGCTCATCTGATTATCTCCCTTTTAACTGACTCAACGCTAACTGATTTGGGACCTCAATTACACCCGCAAAATACCTTCACCTTTGCCATATAAGGTAGCATAATTACAGGAGTGATATCCTACCACCACTACCATTTTCTCTTGGTTAGAAACAGGTCACCGGTTCCACACTCAAGAAAGGAGGATTATACAAAGATATGAATACAAGAGAGTGAGAATCATAGGACTATCTTAGAAGTCTGCCTATCACACTTGGTAATCTTATACTTGAATACTATTTGAAATTCACTCTTTAGCAGGAATGAATCTCAAGTCTGTACCTTAACTTCAGTTTCTTTTTCAATAACCATTTCAACCATCTAATGAGCATCTCTGCTTCTGTGGCTCATGAGCATTTCAAACTCGATACAGTAAACCTTGATCAATGATGTATCTAATTCTCACATAAGGAGATGATTGTGTGAGTTCATAATTTAAACTTAGCCTTTAAAGTCATGAGTTTCCTCTGCACATACCCATTCCACAAGCTGATCTTTTTCACTTTGTTAGGGCTAGCGCATTAAAAGCTGAGTTTCATTGGCTAGGCACTCAGCCGGGCTAACTACTAAGTCACTTGCTGTTATAGAGCACTGCCTCAGGCTTCAGCATCCTTAGAAATTACACGTCATGCTCCTCAAGGGTCTCTTTAGAGTAGTCAAAACCACGCACACTGTAAGGTGTTTGTTCTGTATTTTTAAAACTCGACTTCCCTCTACTCCTCTAAACCAACTATTTTTCAAGTTGTTTATAGGTTGCTTAACGCTATCACCATCCTCCAAACCATCCAGTCTTACAACTCTAAAGGAGTGGTGTGTGAACTTAAGTGGTGATATTTAAGAAAGGAAGGAATCTCCTGATTTATTATGCAAAGAAGCTTTTTCGAATGAGCATATGTGCATTCTTTTCCAGGAATGATGCCCTTAGCTTTCTTTAGATTTTCAAAGGCGTGCATAACTGAATAAAACTCTTAGAGTTAATTTTGTTTTTTCTCTCTCCTTTTTAACTTTGGCTGGGTTGTCAATTTCTTTCAACATTGCCACCTTGATATTCTTAGTATTTCTATCATCACTAGCAGCATCCTAGTTCAGGTATTCATTGCCTTTGTATTATATTCCTAATTACTCTTTCGCCAATTTAATCTTCCTAAAGCCCAAATTTGAACATGTGTTTAGCCAGTCAACCATTCATTCAGTTTACAGTGCCAATTGCTGAGAATACCAAGATGGGTAGATATTTCATATCCTCAATCTTTCCCCATTTTGGTGAAAAAAAACAGATATAAAGATATTTTTAAACAACAGCATATGTGCAAGAGTAAGTTTTACTATGTGTATACTGCTATGGTAATAATCAGAAGAGTATCTAACTCATCCTGAGGGAATAAAAAACAGAGTCACAGGATGTGACACTCACGGTGGGTCTGGAAGGATGAATAGGAACTTTGCAGGTCCAAAGGAGCGTGGGAAGATCATCGATGGAGGTGGATTGTATGGTTAGATGTAAGGAGTCAAAGTGTAGGTTGAGCTTGGGAAGGTTTGAATAATTTCTACGAATCCTAAAGATGCATGGGGTGGAGTGTGGGAAATGAGCTGACATGTAGGGTTGGTCAGATTGGAAGATTCTCATTTGTCTTTTGTGAGGACCCATGAAAGATTCAACCGTCCATTCCATTAGTGGCAATTTGTTAAATGCCTGGTATGGGTTGGGCGCTATGATAGGCCCCACAGGAAAGACGTGATAAGAGACACAAATTGAAATTTTGTAAAAGAGTAGAACTTAAATGTTCTCACCAAAAAAAAAAAAAAAAGGTAAATATATGATGTGTTAATTAACTTGATGCAGGGAAGAATCCTTTCACAATGTATGTGTATATCAAATCGTCATGTTGTACACTTTAAATACCTTACAATTTTGTTTCTCATCTATACCTCACTAACGCTGAGGGGAAAAAAAGAGATGTGTAGATAAGTAATCATAATAGAGTTTGATGAATTCTGTGAAAGTGGCCATCTTGTAAAATGGGGAGGCAGATCAGGGAAGCTTTTTGAAGGAAGATATATGAGCCCAGGGACTTCCCTGGTGGTGCAGTGGTTAAGACTCCACATTCCCAATGCAGGGGCCAGGGTTCAATCCCTGGTCAGGGAACTAGATCCCACAAGCATATGCCGCAACTAAGAGTTCACATGCCACAACCAAGATCAGGCACAACCAAATAAATAAATAAATAAATATTAAAGAAAAGAAAGTGTTATTAACAACTGCAATGTATAATCATTGTACTTTAAAAAAAGAAAAGATATATGAGCCCAGTGTTTTGCACATAGAAGGCACACGTTAAAGTTCCTTGGATGATTACACGGACAAGAGACTGGCTGGCTGATATGACAGGGAGGGGTCTCCCAAGTAGAGGACAAAGGAATAAGCATGTTATGTTTAGGGAGAGAGAATTATCCTGAAGTATATAGAGAACTGTTGAAGCACTAAAAACATTGACCTAATTCTCCTTTTAAGTCTTGAAATAGAGAGGAGAGTGACCTGGAGGAAGGAGAGACTGGGTACTCTGTGAGTGAGGCAGAGATGCAGAGGAGAATATGGAATTAAGAGACATTTAGGAACAGATTCCAAAATAGGACTCAACCAGATTATGGAATGTCACATAGAGGAGGATTGTCAGTTCAGCTTTGGACAGGCTGAGTTTGAGGCCGTTTGGAGTTATGACGGAGGATGTCTAGTAGGCAACTGGCTATATAAGCCTGGTACTTTGAAGAGAGATCTAGCCAAGACATATAGAAGGCATCAGCATGAAGGTGGTAATTGAAAACATGAAAGTACATGAGATCATCCAGGGAGATTTTATAAAGTCCTTGGGAACCTTAGAAACACTAATCTTGAAAGAATGTGAGAAAAAAAGGGATAGACAAGAAACTGTGAGAGGCTGGGGAAAAATCAGGTAGAGAAAGAGACCATGGAAACTGAGGGAGGAACTAACTTAAAAAGGTAAGGAACTGTCCAAAATGATAAGTTCTGCTTCAGAGGAGTGCATTTAGTCATTAAATTCATTTGTGAAATATATATTGGGAACATAGTCTGTGTCAGGTTCTAAACATTAAGAATAGAAGCAATTCTAAATATTAAGGATAGAAATTCAGAGTTTGGTGGCTTACATTTTGGTAGAGGAGTATTATATAAGCAAATATGAACAATGAAATATTTAAGGTGTTTGATCAAAATTTCCGTAAGGTATACCAAAAAACACCAATGCAAGAGAGACCAGTTCTACCTGTGGAGGGCAGGGGAAATGGAAAGGATTCATATAGAAGGTGACATATGCGAAAGTATTAATTGGATTTGGCAATTACCTGCGTAAGAGGAATTCTTTAGAGGTAACGAAAAAGGTCAAATTGTAGTTGGTAAGGAGTAAATGAGAAATAAATAAATAAGAAATGTAAGTTATCCTTTCAAGAAATTTGGCCCTGAATACAAAGGGGTAATTTCAGGTTCTGTCTCGTTCTCTCTCAGCTTCTGCTTCTGGTGACTTCTGTCTGTATTGATCATGTTTTTATTTATATATTTATTTATGTATTATTGAAGTATAGTTGATTTACAATATTGTGTTAGTTTCAGGTGTACAGCAAAGTGATTCAGATATATATATATATTTATGTATATACATACATATCATACCATTCTTTATTCTTTCATACCGTATCTTTATCCATTTATCTGTTGATGGACACTTCGATTGCTTCCATGTCTTGGCTATTGTAAATAGTGCTGCTGTGGACATTGGGGTGCATATCTTTTCGAATTAGAGTTTTTGTCTTTTCCAGATATATGCCCAGGAGTGAGATTTCTGGATCACATGGTAATTCTATTTTTAGTTTTTTAAGGAAACTTCATATTGTTTTCCATAGTGGCTGCACCAATTTACATTCCCACTAACAGTGTAGGAGGGTTCCCTTCTCTCCACACCCTCTCCAGCATTTATTATTTGTAAACTTTTTGAAGATAGACATTCTGATGCCTCGTTGTAGTTTTGATTTGCATTTCTCTAATAATTAGCGATGTTGAGCATCTTTTCATGTGCCTGTCGGCCATCTGTATGTCTTCTTTGGGGAAATGTCTATTTAGGTCTTCTGCTCATTTTTTTTTTTTTTTGCGGTACACGGGCCTCTCGCTGTTGTGGCCTCTCCTGTCACGGAGCACAGGCTCCGGACGCGCAGGCTCAGCGGCCATGGCTCACGGGCCTAGCCGCTCCGCAGCATGTGGGATCTTCTCGGACTGGGGCACGAACCCGTGTCCCCTGCATCGGCAGGCAGACTGTCAACCACTGCGCCACCAGGGAAGCCCTTCTGCTCATTTTTTGATTGAGTTGTTTGGTTTTTTGATATTGAGTTGTATGAGCTGTTTGTATATTTTGGAAATTAAGCCCTTTTTGGTTGCATCATTTGCAAATATTTTCTCCCAGTCTGTAGTTTGTCTTTTCATTTCGTTTATGGTTTCCTTTGCTGTGCAAAAGCTTTTTTATAAGTTTGATGATCATGTTTTTTACTTTATGTGTTTTATGATGCTTTGACATTTTGGGGCCTTGCAGACCTGGGGAGAGACCTCCCCTCCCAGGACTAGCTAATTCCTAAGATAGTAAACAATTTGCTTTCAAACACTCTTCATATACAGATCAACTGTCTTAATCAGCTCCAGTTGCTATAACAAAATGCCATAAACTGGATGACTTAAACAACAGACATCTACTTCTCAGAGTTCTGGAGACTGGGAAGGTCAAAGTCAAGGTGCCAGCAGATTTGTTCCTGGTGAGAGATCTCTTCCCAGCTTGCGTATGGCTGCCTTCTTGCTGTGTGCTCACATGGCCTTTCCTCCGTGCACTCTCATGGAGAGAGATTTCTCACTCTCTTCCTCTTCTTACAAGGACACTAATCCCATCAGGAGGGTCCTACCCTCATGACTTAATCTAAGCCTAATTACTTCCCCAGATCCTCACCTCCAAATACTATCACACTGGGAACTGGGGCATCAACATATGAATTTTGGGGGGACACAAACATTCAGTCCATAACACCAACTAACCTAAAGTCCATATCCCTGAACACCTCCTTTATACAATTTCCATGCATCAAGTCAGTATTTCCCCTTCCTCAAACCACCCCACGTCCGAGTACCAGACGACTAAAGACCACCTTTATAGCCCAGAGTCCACTGGGATTATTCAAACTACCCAATCCTAAACTTGCTCAAACTTGCCTGCTCTGCCCCGCTCATTCCTTCCCATGAAAACCCCCCAAAAGGCTGTAGGACATGTTCTCCCCTCACTCTTTCTGCCTCCTGACCAATCCTGGAACTTCCCTATGTGGCCCTGCACAGTGTGGTGTGCCCCCTTCTCTTGGGAACTGTGAGGAGTAATAAAGCTCACAGTTTCTACAGTGAGGTATCACCTCACACCGGTCAGAATGGCCATCATAAGAAAATCTACAAACAACAAATGCTGGAGAGGGTGTGGAGAAAAGGGAACCCTCTTGCACTATTGGTGGGAACGTAAATTGATACAGCCACTATGGAGAACAGTATGGAAGTTCCTTAAAAAACTAAAACTAGAACTACCATATGACCCAGCAATCCTACTACTGGATTTCTCATATACCCTGAGAAAACCATAATTCAAAAAGAGTCATGTACCACAATGTCCATTGCAGCTGTATTTACAATAGCCAGGACATGGAAGCAACCTAAGTGTCCATCGACAGATGAATGGATAAAGAAGATGTGGCACATATATACAATGGAATATTACTCAGCCATAAAAAGAAACGAAATTGAGTTATTTGTAGTGAGGTGGATGGACCTAGAGTCTGTCATATAGAGTGAAGGAAGTCAGAAAGAGAAAAATAAATACCGTATGCTAACACATATATATGGAATCTAAAAAAAGAAAAAAAAAGGTTCTGACCCTAGGGGCAGGACAGGCAGGAATAAAGACACACATGTAGAGAATGGACTTCAGGACACGGGAAGGGGGAAGGGTAAGCTGGGACAACGTGAGAGAATGGCATGGACATATATACACTACCAAATGTAAAATAGATAGATAGTGGGAAGCAGCCGCATAGCACAGGGAGATCAGCTCAGTGCTTTGTGACCACCTAGAGGGGTGGGATAGGGAAGGTGGGAGGGAGACTCAAGAGGGAGGAGATATGGGGATATATGTATATGTATAGCTGATTTACTTTGTTATAAAGCAGAAACTAACACACTATTGTAAAGCACTTATACTCCAATAAAGATGTTAAAAAAAAAACCCTCACAGTTTCCTTTCCATGTCATCACTCAGTCATCTCTATAAAATAAATCCCAAGTACAATCAAGACAATGTCTCGGATTTAATATTACTAATGGGAGAAGTTGTGATTAAATTTGTTTGTCACTGTATTATTAGTTCTTTAAGGCAGCTATAAAGAATTACCACAGGGGCTTCCCTGGTGGCGCAGTGGTTGAGAGTCCGCCTGCCGATGCAGGGGACACGGGTTCGTGCCCCGGTCCAGGAAGATCCCACATGCCGCGGAGCAGCTAGGCCCGTAAGCCATGGCCGCTGAGCCTGCGCGTCTGGAGCCTGTGCTCCGCAACAGGAGAGGCCACAACAGTGAGAGGCCCGCGTAACGCAAAAAAAAAAAAAAAAAAAAAAAAATTACCACAAACTAGGTGACCTAAATGATGGAAATTTATTCTCTCACAGTTCTGGAGGCAAGAAGTCTGAAATCAAGGTGGACCATGCTCCCTCTGAAGGCTTTAGGGAAGAATCCTTCTTTGCCTCTTCCTAGCTTCTGGTGGCTCCCAGCAGTCCTTGGAATTCCATGGCTGTAGCAGCGTCCAATCTCTGCCTATTTCTTCACATGATGTGTTCTTATGAGGACACCAGTCATTAGATTTAGTGCCCACCCTAATCCGGTATGACTTTATCTTAACTAATTATATCTGCAGAGACCTTTTCCCCAAATAAAGTCATATTCTGAGGTTCTGGATAGACATGAATTTTGGAGACATTATTGAATCTAGCACAGTCACTCTCCAAACTGGTATGAGGCAGAGTTCTCACATTAGGCTGCTCACATAGAGAGCTTATGCTGCCGGCTGTGCTTACATGCAACAACCCAGCTTAAAGATGGAGTTTCCTATCTAATTGAAACATACACAGATTCAGAGGAGGAATTGTTGAAAATAAATGCCTTCAAAACATTGATTCTTGGGACTTCCCTGGTGGTCCAGTGGTTAAGACTCCACGCTTCCAATGCAGGGGGCGTGGGTTCAATCCCTGGTCAGGGAACTAAGATCCCACATGCCAAAAAAATAAATAAAAAAAAATGATTCTCTAGAGAACATATTTTTAAGGCTTACTTGTTCCCAGGCATATACTCCTGCCTGTGGGAGAAAGTTAAGATTGGTGATGGGACTCCTTGTTGAAGAGGCAGTACTACTGGTTCCAAGAGACACCTGAGCACAGCTCAGTGGACCAGCCAGTGTGTCCCAACAGTGGGACCCTCTGAGAAAGTCAGCTTCTGAAAAACTGATTCTGGTTACCTCTTCCCATCTAAACCTGGCTGGCAAGAGGCCAGGGAAGACCATGAGAATTTGCAGGAGCAAGACCTGGAAGTAAAGTCTGGGTATGTGAGCTTGGCATTTGGACTCTTTCCTTTTAGAGGTGCCAGACAAATGTGTGACTGAGAAGCTCCTTGAGAAGTCCCAGGAGTTGCAGGGACAAAAAAATGGATCTCAGAAAATGTTCCCTGGTAAACTCTACAGGCATTCAGTTGGGATCCTGAAGGGCTTCAGCCTATGAGTCAATGGGAGTACGAAATAGGCTTCGCAAGAACTCCAGCCTAGCTTTGCATTATTTTAATCCCAGATTGCATTAAGATGATCTACCTCTCGCCAAACTTCCTGCCAAAAGTAAAAGTCAACCCAGGGCCCCAAATTGCCTTCATATTTCTTCATGTACAATGTCTAGAATTCAATAAAAAAGAATGAAGCCTACCAAAATAATAATTAACCTAAACCAGAAAGAAAATATGAACAGAGCCACAGGAGATACAAATGTTGGGGTTTTTAGACATGATTTTAAAATAACTATGAGAATGTGTTTAAGATATTAAAGAACAAGATGAATAATTTTGTCAGAGAACTGAAAACTATAAAAATGAATCAAATGGAAGTTCTAGAACTGAAAAATAAAAAGTAAGCACTGAATAGATTGATTTAATAGTAGATTCGATGCAGCTAAAGAGGAAATAAAATTGGATATATGTCAGAGTCAAATATCCAGACTGAAGCAGGGAGAGACAAAAGAGGTAAGTGACACATAGAACACAGTAAAAAGGTCTAACATACATAGAGCTGGAGTCCATTGAGAGAGAAGAAGGCAAAGAGGACAGAATCCAGGCTATATAAAGAGCTTCTAGCAGCAGACAACTCAAAAGAAAGATGGGCAAGAGACTTGAAGGCACTTCTACAGAAGAGGGGTTATGGGCTGAATTATGCACCCCTCCCCCAATTCATGTGTTGAAGTCTTAACCCCTAGTACCACAGAATGTGACGGTATTTGGAGATAGACTCTTTAAAGGCGGAAGTAGGTTAAAATGAGGTCATTAGGATGGACCCTAATCCAATTTGACTAGTGTCCTTATAAGAAGAAATTAGGACACAGACATACACAGAGGGATAACCACGTGAAGACAGGAAGAACATAGCCATCTACAAGTCAAAGAGAGAGGCCTCAGAAGAAAGCAACCCTGCTAACACTTTGATCTCAAACTTCTAGCCTCCAAAATTGTGAGAAAATAAGCTTCTGTTGTTTAAGCCGCCTAGTCTGTGATACTTTGTTATGGCAGCCCCAGCCAGCTGATGCAGAAAGTATTCATAAGGCCAGTTAATACACGAAAAGGTGTTCAACCTCACTAATCATCAGGGAAATGCAGATTAAAAACACTAGGCTACCACCACACCCACCTGAATGGCTAAAATTTAAACATCTGACAGTGCCAAAAGTGTTAACTATTGCTATAATTGTCGACTCTGTTTACAGATATTTGTAAAACATTGTCCCAGGCACTGTACTAGAGAAAGGGACTCTAAACAAGGTAGACACTTTTCTTACCCTCCTTGAACTTATGGTCTGGGAGGGAAGACAGACAGCTAAATTAGCTAACAAATAGTATGTGCTAAGTGCAATGATTGTGAAAGTGTGAGATGCCTTGGGACACACAGCAAGAATATCTAGCCTAATATGGGAGTAAAATCAGTGGCAATTAAGAAGAGGAGTAAGCATTGCAGGGCTCTTCTAATGAGAGTCAGACTGAGATTCGTGGGCTCCACAGGCAGCCTAATAACTGGTGTTCCTTCAGGGAGATGATTTTCAAATAGATATTCAACATTTATTCAAAGATGAGGCTGAATCTCTTTGGGGGAAGAGCAGCGAAGGACCTCAGGGTCTGCCTCAGCCTGTCCCCTAGTATTCACAGAAATCCTGCTCTGGCCATAGACTCATCAAAACAGAAGCCTGCAGTCAAGCCTGGCTTCATGGATGTGTGACCTGTAAGGATGCACAGGTCCCAAGCTGAAAAGAGTCTTGCGCTTGGTTTAATGCTCTGCTGTCCCCAACTTTTGAAATTCTTAATAATTCTTGAACAAGGAGCTCCAATTCATTTTTCACTGGGCCCCTTAATTTATGTAGCTGGCTTGGCCTGTAACTAACAACACTTGAGATCCTTAAACAGTAGTTTAGCATTCTCCTTGGGAGTTTTATATGGCCAGGATTATTGTGAATACAGACTCTCTGTCTGTATAATTCTGGGTCCACTCCAGACCTCCTGAATCAGAATCTCCATTTTAGAAGTTCCCTGGCAATTTAGTGCACATTAAAGTGGGAGAAGTGTTCATTGATAACACTTCTTCTCCCCTAGGAGCTGAGGTTGGAACTAACTCCACCCCTGACTCCTGGGCATGTGACTTGGCCTGGCCAATGAAAGCATTGCACTCCCTAGCAACAGTGATTAATTAGCTTAGAGATAAGTATGTGATGTGGGTTATTCCAAGCACCTTAATTGTTGGAATTTGTGTAGGAGCTGCTCAGCTGAGACCATCTCTTTTTCCCTGGGACTGCTAGCAGTAAGAGTGACCTGATGGTGGACACCATATGAAGCTTGAAAATAAGCCAGCAGTGTAGGAGGACAAGCCAAGAGATGGGGGAAAGCAAAGTCTTGATGCCATTGCCTTAGCTCCTGGATCAAGAGGTACTTAAAGTTAAATCTGCCCTTGGAGTTTTTTGGGTTTTTTTTACCTGATGCAATAAACTCTTATTTTCATTTAAGTTCATTTGAATCAGGTTTTCTACTCTTTGGTACCAAAAGAGCCCTGATGGATAAACCCCTCTCTGTTTAATTTTATATAAGGTGACCCTCAGAGCTAGAGAGATGTTTTGCTGCAGTTGTGTGTACTCACCAATAGATGCACTTTTTAAAAAAAATTTTATTGATTGATTGATTTTTTTGGCTGTGTTGGGTCTTTGTTACTGCACGCAGGCTTTCTCTAGTTGCGGCGAGCAGGTGCTACTCTTCGTTGCGGTGTGCGTGCTCCTCATTGCTGTGGCTTCTCTTGTTGCAGAGCATGGGGTCTAGGCACGTGGGCTTCAGTAGTTGTGGCATGAAGGCTCAGTAGTTGTAGCTCTCGGGTTCAGTAGTTGTGGCTTGCGGGCTCTAGAGCGCAGGGTTAGTAGTTGTGGCACACAGGCTTAGCTGCTCCACGGCATGTGGGATCTTCCCGGACCAGGGATTGAACCTGTGTCCCCTGCGTTGGCAGGCAGATTCTTAACCACTGCTCCACTAGGGACAGTCCCAATAGATGCACTTTTTGCTTGAACTATCCAGTCTAGTAATCAAGTTGCAGAAATTCACTGGATAATTACGAAATTTCCACTTTGTTTACTTTAAATGACACCAGTCCTGGATCAAAAATATTTTTTCTTTGTGCTTTTCTGCTGTTTCAAAACATGCTATTCAGTGGTAGCTATTAATGGAGGACCAGTTAATTCCAATGTGTAATAACAGGTTTCCTTCTGGGGTGTAACTTCCTTAGGTGGTTCACTGAGCAAACAATGCTAAGAATGAAAAGGTCCTCTTTCCCCATCAGGAATCTATGGCTAAAAGCACTTCTCTAACCAAAGCCTGCCCTTCTCCCCATGTTCACTATCTCCTCTAATTGCAGCTTAAGTTCCATTATCTCAAGGAAATGATTAATCAAGCTTTTTCTTTAATACAACATCAGTCCTTTTTCCTTCAAAGCATACTAAACTATGTTTTACTTGTCTCTGTGTAGGCTAAAGGTTATAAAGTTTCTTAAGGTTACAAATCTAACTCGAACATAGAACATGAGAGCTGGAAAGGACTGAAAGATTCTTTAGCTGAATTATTTTACTTTCTCTGTCTCTCTCACTGTCTCTTCCCCTCTGCTTCTCTCTCTCTCTCTCTAGTTGCAAGATAGGAATAAAGATGTAGACTTAGAGAATGGACTTGAGGACACGGGGTGGGAGGGGGAAGCTGGGGCAAAGTGAGAGTAGTAACGACATACATACACTACCCAATGAAAAACAGATAGCTAGTGGGAAGCAGCTGCATAGCACAGGGAGATCAGCTCGGTGCTTTGTGACCACCTAGAGGGGTGGGATAGGGAGGGTGGGAGGGAGGCTCAAGAGGGAGGGGATATGGGAACATGTGTATGCATATGGCTGATTCACTTTGGTGTACAACAGAAACTAACACAGCACTGTGAAGCAATTATACTCCAATAAAGATCTATTAAAAGAAAATTATAGGGCTTCCCTGGTGGCGCAGTGGTTCTGAATCCACCTGCCGATGCAGGGGACACAGGTTTGAGCCCTGGTCCGGGAAGATCCCACATGCCGTGGAGCAACTAAGCCCATGCACCACAACTACTGAGCTTGCACTCTAGAGCCCGTGAACCACAACTACTGAGCCCGCAAGCCACAACTACCGAAGCCCGTGCACCTAGAGCCCGTGCTCCCAATAAGAGAAGCCACCGCAGTGAGAAGCTTGCGCACCACAACGAAGGATAGCCCCTGCTCGCCCCAACCAGAGAAAAGCCCATGTGCAGCAACGAAGACCCAATGCAACCAAAAATAAAATAAAATAAAATAAGTTTAAAAGAAAAAAAAGGAAATTATAGATACGACCAAAGCCCACCCTATCCTTCCCTTCCTCCCTCCCGCCTAGAGGTTAGCTCTATGGTGAAGCTGATATACATTAATCCAGTATATGTTTTTGTACTTTTATGATGTATTTTAGTGTCTGAAAATTTGTATAAAGGGAATCAGATTGACATATCCTTTTGCAGTGTGCTTTTTTCCCCACTCACTCATATTCTTGAATTTATCCCTGTCGATAATGTGGATCAGGTCTGGGACAAGCTTGCATGTGAGCACAAGGAAGCATGTATACGGCTGCTCATTGCAGCACTATTTGTGATGGTGAAAAAGTTGAAACTACCCCATGTAGGGGAATGGATGAGCTGAGGTTTATTCATATAATGGAATGCCAATCCATAATTAAAACAAAAAACTTCCGTATTTTACATGGTCCAGAGAGGTTATGTGAAATGGCAAATGTCACTCAGTTGAACAGTGGGAAATCTGAGCCTGAATCCAGAACCCCTGGGTGTAACCTAGGGCTCTTTTTTTTTAATTTTTTAATATCTACTCTTTTGTGTGTAAGTTTTCTTTTATAAATTTATTTATTTTTGTTTTTGGCTGCATTGGGTCCTCGTTGCTGCGTGCAGGCTTTTCTCTAGTTGTGGCAAGCAGGGGCTACTCTTCACTGCGGTGCACGGGCTTCACATTGCGGTGGCTTCTCTTGTTGCAGAGCACAGACTCTAGGCGCGTGGGCTTCAGTAGTTGTGGCACTCGGGCTCAATAGTTGTGGCTCACAGGCTCAGTATTTGTGGCTCGCGGGCTCTAGAGCACAGGCTCAGTAGTTGTGGCGCACGGGCTTAGTTGCTCCTCAGAATGTGAGATCTTCCCCGAGCAGGGCTCAAACCCGTGTCCCCTGCATTGGCAAGCGGATTCTTAACCACGGCACCACCAGGGAAGCCCATAGGGCTCTTTTTAAATTAATCTTATATTTTTAAATAATTTCAAACTTACAGGAAAACCATGAAAATAACACAAAGAATTCACATATACATTTACTGGATATTTTTAACGTGTTGCTTTTGTTTCGTCATCTCTCTCCTATCTCTCTTGAGACACAATTTCTTCACTAAGCCATCTGAGAGAGATTGCTTGCATATATTATTGCCCTTTAGCTAAAATACTCCAATGTGTTTTCATATCAATATTTTTTTAAATATTCACAGTGCAGGTATCAAATAGAGGAAATTTTAACATTGATACAGCATTTTAAAAATAAACTGCAGCTCATATTAAAATTCTGCTGAATGTCCCAATAATAGTCTTGATAGTAAATTGCCCCTCATACTTGCCCTCAGCATAGGATTCAGTCCAGAATCATGTGTCGGTTTTAGTGGTCAAGCCTAGTTTTTAAATGATTTATTATTGCTGCATCTGAACATGTTGCACGGGTGTGCTTTTTGTAATTGCTCTATTACACACACCTGCTGACTTTAATATACTCTTGGTATAATTACTATATTCTTGGTGCTGAGTACAGTATTACTCCCAAGAAGAAAACTCCAGTCTTGCATAGCAAATGTTAATTTTAAAGAAACAATTTAAACCACAGCTGAGAAATTCACAGTAGAGCACAGTGCTGAGTTAGGCATATGGTGGGAGTGAGTGACCTTTGTTCAAAATCTTACAAGCTGGGTGACCCTGGCACAATGCAACAGCTCTCTGACTCAGTTTCCTCAGCTGCAAAGTGGTGATGATAATACCTCACAAGTTGTTGGGAAGTTAAACAATGTTTGGGAATAGCCCCATATGAATTCATAGAACTTTTAGAGCAGACCGGGTTTGTTTTTAGTTTGTGCACTGAGATTTAGTTTCTGTCAAAGTTTGTGTTAATGGTTATGACACCTAGTAGCCCTTAAGCCTATTCACAGCAGAAGTGGGCGGTGACACTTAAGTCATTTCTTCCCCAGTTTATGACAAGGTTACCTGGTTTCTGCACAAACACAGATAAGGTGCTTTCTCTTTTACACATTATACCACATAAAACTTGGTACTTGGGGCTTCCCTGGTGGCGCAGTGGTTAAGAGTCCGCCTGCCGATGCAGGTGACACGGGTTCGTGCCCCGGTCCCGGGAAGATCGCACATGCTGTGGAGCGGCTGGGCCCGTGAGCCATGGCCGCTGAGCCTGCGCGTCCGGAGCCTCTGCTCCACAACGGGGGAGGCCACAACAGTGAGAGGCCCGCGAACCACACACACACACACACAAGAAAAACAACTTGGTACTGCGCAAAAGATTTTTGTGTACGTAGTCATAGAAAAGGAAATTTTCATCAGTTAGTTTGAACATTTTGGTTAGCCATCCTTTATTAACATTCTAAAACTCAGTCACATAATTTAAAGGTATTTTCCTCTTCTCAAATAGCGTGCAATGTTTTTATTGAGGCATAATTGTTTGAGATGGAAAGAGGACAGTTATAAACATTTATATAAACAAAAACATTAGAATTTCATTTCTAATTTTAGTCTTCCAAATAGGAAGTACAATGAGTTGATAATGCAATCCAGTGGTCCCTCACAGGCTTTTAAAATTTATGGTGTTTTTTAAGCTGAATTGCATTTATGGCCAATTCTTCTGTCTGTAATTGCAAAGAGGTTGATCGAGGAAGAAGTTGTCAGGACGGCTTGAGGTTTAACTCCAGTTTACTAAAAATTTACTGAAAACAACACCAAATATATGTTTGTGCAGTAGTCCCTATTCAATTTCAGGTAAATTAGTGCACAAGATAAACACCACTATTGCTAATCATTATTAAAACTATATAGATTCTGGGAGCAAAATACAAAGCTATAACTCTGGAGGGTTGTATTAGGACTCTCAATAGCAAATAACAGAAATACAACTCTAAGTAGTTTATGCAAAATGATGACTGTATGATAAAGTTTTCTCTTATACTGTAGGTCACGAATGTAATTGAACCTTGTTAACAATTAAAACCAGGGACTGTGATGCATTTGGGGTTCTCATTCCACCTCTCCTCTTTGCCCTTTTCTGTTCATCTGTTTATTCTTCTTGCTCTCTGCAAACCATCCTCCTTTTTAAATTCTGGTCATGTGAGAAAAAAACATGACTAACAACAGCTTCTGAACTCTGCATCTAAACTTCTATCACTGGAGAGACTGTTTCTCCAGAATTTCTGGGGAAGGCCTTTCATTGGTCCAGCTTAGGTCAAGTGTGTACCTCTAGCCCAATTGTTATAACCAGAGTCAAGTCCTAGGAGGGCATTTGGTTGGCCTGCCTTGGATTAGGGTACCCCACACTAATCAACTGCAGCCTGCTGACCAGTGTGACACTGAAGGAACATGTGGAAGGGAGGAAAGGGGCAGTTCCCAGAGAAGGGGAACTGGGCAGACGATAGATGGCCACCATAGGGGTGTACTCCATCCTTTCTTAGAAAAATTAATTTCTGATTACTTATTGCATCCATAATGATTAACTCATATACAAATATCTAGACTACCAATAACAGTGAGTTAAAAATATTAGCCTCACCTAAAAATAGTGGTAAGTTCTCCAGGGCAGCCCCTCAAAATCATCAGGGACGTGGGCTCCTTCCATCTTTCTGCTCCACCGTCCTCAGTGTGTGGCTTCTATCCTTCAGGTTGTCTCACAGTCCCAGATGGCTGCTGGAGCTCTAGCTATCATGTCTACTTTCCAGTCATCAGGAAGAAGGAAGGGGGAGGAAAGAAGAGGTTTCTCCATGTGTCTGTCTTCCCTTTTTAAAAGACTTCCTGGAAATCCCTCTAAAAACTTCTATGTAAATCTCATTGGACAGAACTCAATCATACGGCCACACGTAGTCATAAGGGAGGCTGGAAAATGGCTTTTAGTGGGGTACATTGCTGCTTCAATAACAGAGAGGTCCTGATAGTAAGAATGTGCGAATGGATGCTGAAGAGACAACTAGAAGACTCTACCACATTTACGATGAGCCAGACACTGGTAAACAAGAACGAGGTGGGTGTGATTTATAAACAGTGAACTATAGCCAGTCCCTAAGGAGGCACAAGATGAGGGGGCGAGTCCAGTGCCAGGTGGAGAGAGTAGCTTGACAAGGGAAAGGTGTATCTCTTTTGCTTTATGGAAGTAAGGAGAGAGGATGAGGGAAAGCAATTTGTAGGTGAGGTGGTGGTGAGGAAGGGGCTCCATTGATTAGCGTCTGTTGTCCCTGAGAAGAAGAGGTCATGGAAGAAGTGGGGATGCTGAATAATAACGGACAAAGGCAAAAAGCTCCTTTTTACAAGGAAAAACATTTAAGTGGCTGGTTCTGAACCCTGGCAGTGCACAAGATACCGCTGATGAACCTTTAAAAAGGTACTGATGAGGCTGGCGACCGTGATCAGGCTTCAGGAGGTTTTGGGTTTTCTTTTTTGTTTGATTTTTCAGTTCCTCGGGTGATTCTAAAGTTTAGGCAGGTAAGAACTACTGCTCTATTTCTTTCTTTTTCTGAATTGATTAAGCATTTTATTTAATCAATATTTTACTTTTTTATTTTTTATTGAAGTTCAGTTGCCATACAACATTATATAAGTTACAGGTGTAAAATATAGTGATTTACAATTTTTAAAGGTTATACTTTATTTATAGTTACTATAAAATACTGGCTATATTCCCTGTGTTGCACAATATATCCTTGTAGCTTATTTTATACCCAGTAGTTTATACCTGTTAATTCCCTACCCCTTTATTGCCAGCCCCCTCACCATTGGTAACCACTAGTTTGTTCTTTAATCTGTGATTCTGCTTCTTTTTTGTTATATTCACTAGTTTGGGTATTTCTTAGATTCCACATGTAGGTGATATCATACAGTATTTTTCTTTCTCTGTCTGACTTATTTCACTTAACATAATGCCCTCCAAGTCCATACTACTGGTCTATTTCTAAGCAGTTAAGTTGGTTTAGGTGATAAAAGAACCCTGGAGCAGGAGTCGGGAAAGTGGGTGTGCCCCCAGCTCTGCCACACTGCATAAATCACTGAGCCGACCCCAGCTTCATTGAAAAAATTAACAGGCTAGATTGAAACAAAATAGACGACATTTAGAAAAGTAATAAGTAAGTAAGTATATTCTACGTATTATCTCTACTATTTTAGTAGACTATAGTGCTTTTTTTTTACACCAAAGTTCCTATCGACGAGAATGCCTGGTCTTTCAGAATTCAGCTGGTGTTTTTTTTATTAGTGAGCTATTTAATGAAGGTCCTGTAAGGTGAGCACACCTGTTGGTTTGCTCGTTTTCTTTAACACACCACACAATTTTTTTGCTCCTGATTATCAGAGAAAGCTGTCTAATTAGTGTGGTAGCTAGAAACATTTTCTCCTGAAGAAATGGAAAGTATTGTTTGCTCACTGAGGTGTTGTTAACTCTGCCATGTGAATCTATTTGAAGTAAGGAATTCAGTCAAAAATTTAAAAGGTGGTTGAAAATAACTGCCATGTTGAAATGATCCAAGGAAATAAAAGAAAACTGCAGAATTGAAAAGAAGAACGCATATTTTTACATTGTATCATTGCTTTCTCATCAGTTATACTGTGGCAGCTTAGAGAGAAACAACAATGATGATGATAAAATAATAGACTATATGGAAAAGCCTCAGAAGACACACTGAGGCCTGAAAGTTCTCTGATGCCTTCATGTAAGATTGTTTTCCTTCTCATGGGAAACAGATGGAATTAATAAATTGTGTCATCATCTATTATTCATTTACTCTTTTAACAAGTATTTATTGAGCACCTACGATGTGCCAGGCACTCTTCTAAGCATTAAAGATTGGTGCGGAAAAAAGCAGACAAAATTTCTGCCCTCCTGGATCTTACATTGTAGTAGGTGACAATGAATAATGTTTGAAATATGCAGTATGTTTGTTTTTAGATGGTGGTGAGTACAATAAATAAAGAAAAGGGAGGGGAGGAGAGTAGGAAGTATGGGGGGCAGGTTTCCAATTTTAGATAGAGTGACCAGGGAAGGCCCGGAGGTAGTGTGCTAGTGAGCAACGCAACAACCTTGGGGAAGCGCATTCCAGGAAGAGGGAACAGCAAGGCAAAGGCCCTGAGGTGTTTGCTAGGTGGCCAGGGGACAGAGAGAGGTACACCAGGTAGGCCTTCACAGGTCACTGTAGTGACTTGGACTACTATTGTTTGTGGGATGGGGAGCCACTGACAGGTTTTGAACAGACAACATTGTTTTAGCAGGATCATCTAGTTACTCTATTGAAGAAGATCTGTAGGAGACTTTTGCAATGACCCAGGCAAGGGATGTTGGTGGTTTGAACTAGGGTGGTCGAGCAGAGGTAGTAAGAAGTGATTTAATTTCTGGATATATTTTAAAGGTGGGGTGAATGGGTTTTCCTGAAAGAGTAGACATGAGGAGTAAGAGAAAAAAAAAAAATCAAGGATGACACCAAGATTTGTGAGCAGTACTATTTACTGAGATGGGCATGCCTGTGAGAAGAGAAGTCTTGGGAGATCATCTTGTATTGGATCTTACAGCCTGTGAGGAGGTGCAAATGGACACGTCAGACAGAAAATTGAATGTATGAGTCTGGAGTTCAGGGTCAAGGTCGGGCTAATCTGTTTTCATGACATGTAGATAGTGCTTTAAGCCACAAGAATGGACGAGATCACCAAAGGAGAAACAAAGGCCTGAGCTGTGGGGCCTCCAGCATTTATGTGACAGAGAGGCCTAGGAGAAACCTGAAAACGAGGCTGAGAATGAGTAGCCAGAGAAAGAGGTCATGGGCTAGCGGTGTCCTGGGAGTGAAATGAAGAGAGTGTTTCAGGAAGGAGAGAGTAGTCAACTCAGTCAAATCTTCTTCTGCAAGGTACACCAAGATCCGTGTCCCTGTCCCAGAAAATAGGATGAAGAGAGAGAACATGAAACTCCAGTGATTGCCCAGGGTAACACACTTGGCATGTGGTAGATTTGAGATTCAAAAACCCTGATTGTTTGACCTTAATCCAAGCTCTTAAAGGGAAAATAAAACAAAGTGTAGTCCACCTATTTGCAACATCAGTTGTATTTATAGCTCTACGTGCTTTTCTGCAAATTTTTTGTTAAAAAAATTTGGATTTTTAACAGAAGGATTTCCATGCTTAGTAAAACAAAGGAAACAAAATGGGGA
The DNA here is from genome assembly GCF_039906515.1 of Pseudorca crassidens. NCBI lineage: Eukaryota > Metazoa > Chordata > Mammalia > Artiodactyla > Delphinidae > Pseudorca > Pseudorca crassidens. The sequence goes on along the minus strand of NC_090297.1, from coordinate 57,687,084 downwards.
AAAAAATAGGAGTTTTAAAAAGTGCTTTTAAAAATCATCATTTCATTAAAGTTATGAGGATAGGCTGAAACCAACATCTAGCATTTTTCCAAAGTGTTTCTGGGTTGGTTTGTTTGTTGCATTCGAATTGCTTTTCTGCATTACTCTGGGCTTTAGCGAGCTCCTTCCCCATCCCTCACAAGGTTCTACATATGCTGCCTCTGTTCAATCAAGTGGAATCTCCGAAGTAGCATGCTGGGTGGAATGTGCAATGAATACTAAAAAAGGAGAAATGAACCTGCAAACACTTGGCAGCTGGCAGCTTCTTAAAATCCTAATCTCATTTAATGAAATACAAGTGATTTTCAATTTTAGCTACTAAAATAATATTCTACGTTGAATACCAAAGTAAAATGAGTGCTGAACTTTGTTTAAATCCAGATGAGAAGAGGTTTTAAATAAGCATCACATCAGCCAGTATCCAATGAATATCAAATTTTGCATGTTTACCGTGAAATCCTGAACACTGAAAAGAAAACAGCAGGAGCGTGATGAGAGTTTAGGGTTGGTGTTGTTTACTAGGTGGACATGAGCAGCCTGCATTACCTAAAATGCATGCTTTTCAACTTTTCTAGTCCTTTTTCCTCCTCTTCAGTCCACAAGTCTAGTGACACTTCCTGCCTCTCCTCTCAGGTACCTCATATTCCCATTCTTGCTGTCTCCATTTAAGTATCTGTCTCTTCCCCCCAGACTCACATATGTGTGTACAGACATATATAAGAGGATTCATTACAGGAATGGGTATACTAGTGAAAAATTGGAAACAATCTAAATGTCTGTTAACAGGAGAATAGGTAAATATATTAAAAACACATTTATTCTATGGAATACTATGCAACTGTTTAAAGGAGTAAGATAAGGTTAAATATAATGACGTAAAAATTTCCAAGATACATTGATAGGTGAAAATAAAAAGTCACAGAATAATACTATATGTTAACCACTTAGGTAGAAAACATATTGGAAAGAACACCATTAACTTGTTGAGAGTCACTATTTTTGATGATGGGGATGACACATGGGAAGCAGGGGTGGGAAGAGGCACTGTCACTTTTCATTCCATTTACATTGGTATTGCTTAGATTTGATTTTGTCATGTATAACTGTATAGCTTAAAACTATGTATATATTTTACTGCTGTACTCTTTCTTTCTCACTCACTTCTAATAAAATTCTCAGGCAGGATGTGAACAGAAAGAAACAGTCAGGTTTATGGACTTCCGCATCTCACACTTGGGTTCCAGTGTTTGACTATTTATGATTTCCTTCCTGTGCTCTGACAAAGTCACTAATTTTAGGTATGCCTTTATGGTTAGAAACTGCATTTTGTTTTGCTTGAATTTTTGAACCAGTGATCTCAAGAACTGTGTTTCTGCAACACTTGCTTACTGTGTGAATCCTCTTCCTACCCCAAACAAAAGGGACCATTTAAGAATAAGTTCTTAATTTGTTGCTAAATGCTAACGATGAGAATTAGATAATAAGTTGTTTTCCTGACCATAAACATAAAGGAAATGCATCTTCAGAAAATCGATGGAAATTCTGTATATAAAAGATGCAGATTATTTATCCTAAATTAAATTCAGAAGTGAAATTAGCAAAGTGGCTAGGGTAGTCCTAACATGAAACATTAATTGGGATTTAATGGTGATAATCTTAGCGGTAGGAAAGAGACATAATAACATTCTATCAAACCTTTGTTAGCTATCCTTGTAATATTGCCTTAATGATAGCATCCAAGAAAGTTGCACACAATCCACTCCATGAATCAGAATCCAGTTATTTTTTATTGGTTTCATGCTTTTACCCAAGAGAGATCCATAAATTGTTTTTAATCACTTCTTTTATCTTAAATCAATAGTGTCTGCCAAGTGGGTAATGTTTTCCATTAAAACATCATCTCCCTATAATTGGTATGATTACTTCATAAAGAGATAAACTGCAGCACAATTTGGCAGTCTTTGGGTTTATAAAATCTAATTATATTCACAACACAATATTTTATTCTTAGTAATCACAAAAAGAACATAAACTTGAACAAAACCCAGACATTTATGATGAAGTAATTGGAAAGAAACAAGTTAATTATTGCATATAGTACCACCTCTATTAGTAGTCTCCGAGAGAAAGCATTTTACAGAGTCATTCAGAGTGTAGGGAGGTTCGAGGGAGTTCTGGTCCTCTTTGCCTAGTGGCAACCTTGTGGCTGAGATGGGGAGTTTAGTTCAATCCTGAGGTACAGGCTTCTCAAGGCTGGGCTAGGACCCGGATCACCCAGGTGTGGACTAGCAATTCCCCAGCCTTGGATTTTCATATGCAAGCCTATGCATGGACGGATAGGCTGCTTCAGCAGCAGCTACAGGGGAGGGGTAGCGGGGACAAGCATGAACGTCACCCTCTGTTTCAACAGAATATTTGCTTTCACTTGTTTTATATTTGGGGCTTCTGCAACAGATTTCATTTGGAGAAAGGGGATCAGCTGCTAACATTTATTTTTGAAAACCTCTGCCCTATGCCATAGTCATGTTCTGCCTCTATGTCAAAGGGACTGAAAATAGAAGGAAAGAAAAGAAGCTGGGAACACCTTCTGACTGAACCAGGAGGGCCAAACAACAACCCATGTTACCCAAAAACTGCATGCTAAAACTCTAAAGCCCTCTTATAGCATCAATATTATTTCTAACTCTGGCAAAAACAAATTCCTAATTTAAAAAAGGATAAAACACACACACAAACCAAGAAGATACCCCCAAATTGTAATTCAGTTTTTCCTCCCCATATTGCTTCTGTGTAAGAAAAGAGAGGTAGGGGGCAAAGAAGATTCAAAAACAGGAGGAAATTGGATGTCCCTTAATCAGCTTCAGTATTGTCCAGACCAAGGTATTCCATTTTGCTCCAGCATCACTGCATACTAATCTACCTTTCTTTCTTTGTATTTCTCTCCCCTTCTTTCCTCTCGATGGTATCTCGAGGGGCTTTTTCTCTCTCTTTCTTCCTCTTTCTCCGTAACCCACTCCAGTAAGTATGACACATTCATTTAGGAAACAGCAACTTAGATTGTGAGACTCAGAGAAAGAAAGTTAATAATAAGCCCAAAGGCTAGATGGAAAGGTGAAAAGATACAAAGTTGTCCCCTAAAGCTACAGAAAATTCTGACTGAGGAAGGGAAAGGTGGCAGAGGTCTGGGGTTAGGGGCAACTTGTCCAGGAGGGAAAGAAGTAGAGACATTAGCTCTGGAGAATTCTTCTATAAAAGGGACTTATCAGTGGCAAGCTGATTCTCACATGCAGCTCCTACCTGTGATTCAGATTGCAATGTCCCCTCCTGGGAAAGACCTTCCCTGACTGCCCAGCACAAAGTGGCCACCAGGTCCTTCTCTATCACATTATCCCATTTTACCTCTCTACATGGCACTCATTAGCTGGCATTTTTCTTCTTTATTTTTTTCTGCCTCTCTCGATCTCCTATCCTCACCCTCTTCCCCACCAAAAGCTCCCTGAAGGGCAGTGATTTGGTTCCATGTGCTATCTGCTTCTTGCTTGTAGAATATAAGCTCTAAGACTGCAGGGACTTGGCTGGTTTTGTTAACATCTATATTGGTTCAAAGTGCCTTTACACATAGTAGGGGCATTCAACACTTCAGTGAATACTTGTTGAATAAGAATCATAGAAAGATGGGCTTCTCTGGTGGCGTAGTGGTTAAGAATCCTCCTGCCAATGCAGGGAACATGGGTTTGAGCCCTGGTCCAGGAAGATCCCACGTGCTGTGGAGCAACTAAGTCCGTGCACCACAACTACTGAGTCTGTGCTCTAGAGCCCACAAGCCACAACTACTGAGCCCACGTGCCACAACTACTGAAGCCCATGTGCCTAGAGCCCATGCTCTGCAAAAAGAGCAGCCACGATGATGAGGCACACCACAACAAAGAGTAGCCCGGGCTCACAGCAACTAGAGAAAGCCCACGCACAGCTGCGAAGACCCAAGGCAGCCAAAAATAAATAAATAAAATAAATAACTTTATTAAAAAAAAAGAATCATAGAAAGAAAACCCTTTGCCCTTTACCAAGGTTGCATTGTGATGAAGCAGTTGAAATTTTCTCTGAGTTGGGGCAATGGCAAGCATACTGCTTTGTTTATAGGTATAGCCTCAAATTTTAGTCCATTGGGACCAACAAGGGCCAATGGCATGGATGGAACTAGAAGTGTCTCCTCCATTCTTAACGTGATGTGGGTGTGAGAAGGACACTATAGGAAGAGAAAGCAGCCCCCTTTCTGCTCCAGGGGGACAAGAAGATGTTATAAAGGAAGCACTGACTGCATTGAAAGCACACACAGAAGATCAAATAATGCTGCAATCCTATAAGCCTGACAAAAGCTTTTTTGATGTGTGGCAGATTACAGTTATACTGAAACACACTATGAAAATATTTTTCACTTGTTAACAGATGTCTTCAGCAGATTGGTAAACATCAAAGTTTCATCTTGGTCTTTTGTTATTTCTATCTCAAATACTACCCGCCTCTTTGCTTCATTGTATTCTCCCATTGGGTAAGGAATAACACAAAGGCATATGATCATTTACAAGTCAAGATATTTAATGTTAGCATTTCATTAGTGATTTAAAATATACACCTTTCAGAATATGTGAAGTACAACAAATATATACATATTTTAGGGTAAACAGAATAGAATTTCACAGCAGGAGATATATTTTTTACACCAATAGTATGTTCATTTTGGAGCACAATGGCTTTAGTAAATGATATAAAGTAAAGAGGACCACCAAGGCAAAAAAAGAGATGAATTGTGATAAATTATTTATATGTTGGACATTAAACAGTCTTCATAGATGAGTGACCAAATGATTTATCATCCAAAGAGACGCTTCTGAGAGGGAAAAGGCACACTGGCCATACTTAACACTGGGACAACAGACAAAAACCAGGACAAACCAGGATGTGTGGTCATCCTCCTCATGGGGACATTTTTTTTTTTTTTGCAGTACGCGGGCCTCTCACTGTTGTGGCCTCTCCCGTTGCGGAGCACAGGCTCCGGACGCGCAGGCTCAGCGGCCATGGCTCACGGGCCCAGCGGCTCTGTGGCATGTGGGATCTTCCCGCGTCCCCTGCATTGGCAGGCGGACTCTCAACCACTACGCCACCAGGGAAGCCCCATGGGGACATTTAATGACAACAAAACTGCTTTTGTGGTTTTTCTTTTTTTAAAAGCCAAAACAAAACAAAATAGCTTGCTCATGTGCTAACAACTGGTCCTTTTTTGATTAACTGCTTTGTTTGCTAAAATAAAACTAATCTGAATATAAATTATTGCTGACAACTGTTAGAAGAAGAGAAATTCAATGGGTAATCTATTCAATTTTCAAATTGTTCTGATCTTTAGAAAAAAGTCCCCCTGATGTAAAAATTAATCATAATAGAGATGTCTGCTGGGTACCGTTTCTCAATTAAAATATGCATTTTATATTTTTAAGATCACCTACTTCCAATATTGACCTGGTTGGCAGATAGAGTTCATCTCCAGTCCCAGCCCTTATTGACTGTGGCCATGAGGAGCACTGTGTTGCGAGGATTCTGAGGCCACCTTAGGGCTCAGCAGAAAGGCACGTGGTGATGAGTTGGTGATGTTTACAGGAGACACAGGATATGGGGCAGTGACAGGTGTGGCAAGTATTGCCATCCTAGATTTGGAAAAATACCTGGTTTAACAATAATTTTGTGACAGATATCTAATACAAAAGAAATAATTACACCTTGTTGATCTTCTACCTCAATAAATCTACTACAGTGTAATTAATACACCAACTACACCACAGGAGAACAATGCCATCACTCTGAACTGGAATGAAGACAGCTATCTTGTGATTTCCACACATCACTGTTTTACAACTCTCTCAGTCCAAAATCAAAATAAGGAAGATCAAATTCTTAACATCTGAATAGAAAGTCGTAGGGCAAAAACCCAACACAGTAAACATGCAATTAATTGTTCCTCTGTTTCCATCCCTTACCTATTTTGTTGTCTGTGGGCTGTATTTTTATCTACTCGAGAGAACACTAAGTAATAAAATGAAAATTAAACTTGCTTTTCCTCTTGTAAGCGAATACTAATATCTCAATTTCAAAGAACGATTTTCAGCATTTATTTCACTACCACATATTTTGTATTATTTATCCTTCATACAAAAGAGAGATCTGTTTTGTGCCTTGTAATGAGGAAAATTCAAAAAGATATAGTTGATACATCTTCTAAAATATAGGAGGCATCCCTAATATTGTTGCTGCTTTTGTGGCCATGAATTATGTTCTATCTTTAGATCTTAATTCTCCAATTAAAAAAAAATAGGGCAGAATTAAATTTGTGTTGAGGGAGAGAGCCATCTTCAAATTGCAAGGCAGCTTTGGACTACACAGCTCTACTTTTCTAAGAGTGAAATCCTATTGAAGTGGCTTTCCAAAATATTTTGTGGAAAATAAGAATTTATAGATGGTAACGCCTCATTCATGCTCCCCAAACAGGTCACGAATTCATCAGGCAGCAGGGTCTGTTCTGGAATAGTTTCATTTGGTGATGCATTTTCCAAAAGCATGGTGGTTTCCCCTTCTACAGGGTTTTGCATGTCTGGAGGACTGCATTCTCCTTGATTTAAAATGAGGCTTAATTCTTCAAGAAATAGTGTGTTGCTTAGCGAATTCATACTTGAGACAGAGAAAGAAAAATTAGGATATTTTTTAAACCTGGCATTCTTTCCCAGGTTTAAGCAATCAGCTGGTGGCTCCAGAGTTGAGGAAGCTGTTTCATCATTATTGCTGAGATGGTTTCCCCCAGTGAGAAAATTTGAAATCTGGGGTTTATACCCAGTGTTGAGATCAGGAATATATACAATTGTAGTGTTGGTGAGTAGTGACTTCTGCAGGCTGTCGTTGGTCTCCACGGATCCTGTGTTCTTTTCCCTTTTGTAGTCCATGGGTTTTTCTTCTGGGAGAAAGATTTCTATCTCTGTAATCACTGGATCAACATATAGGACCTGTTCTCTGGAATTACTATTCATAAATTCACTTTTTTCCTAGAAAGAAAAGACATTGTTTTTTTTTTTACAAAAGAAGTTTAAAGGAGCCAACTGGATAATTGAGTAAGGACTGGAGTTTTGCTTTCCCTCAACTTTCCTTTCCCCCTAATTTTTCTTCATATTGTTTCGCTTCCCATATGGTTTCCTCCTTTTGTCTTTTGTTAACCCTGCTCCATTCCAAATGTTTGTTAAATTCTCCCAGGAGGAGACTGAAGGAAGGGAGTAATAAAAATAGTCCATGCTGTAAGCACATGCCTTTATTTAAAAATTTTAAAGAGAAAGAAGCCTCTTTCATATTAACTTGCAAATTATTTCAGGGCCTTTTAAAATTTTGGACTATTTCTTAATATTATAGTTCCTTTCTACAAGAAAATACTTTGTTGCTTAAATAAAAGAAAGTTGGCGGTGGGGGATAGTGCATGGAGAATACTATTTTGCTTCCATTTGAGAATAAAGTTGTAGTAAATGCTTTGTGCTGTGGTTCTAAAGGCGTGCAGCTAGCTGCTCACAAGTCAGACATGTCTGTGATGATCAGTCAGGAGGGTGGGTGAAGAAAGTTTTTCTTTGTATAAAAGCCTGATGACTCTTCTGGTAAGAAAAGGACTCGAAGCCTTCCAGCTGATGGCTGGCTTCCCAGGGCAAATAACTCCCACCCAACACAATTACAAAATTATAGCCACTTGCTATGGACTGCATGTTTGAGTCCCTCCAGAATTCATGTGTTGAAGCCCTAACCCCCAATGTGATGGTATTAGGAGGTGGGGCCTTTGGGAGGTAGTTAGGTCATGGGGGTGGAGCCTTCATGAATAGGATTAGCGTTCTCATAAGAAAAGACACGAGAGAGCTGATCTCTCTGTCTGCTATGTGAGGACACAACCAGAAAGCAGCCATCTGCAAGAGAGCTGTCACCAGGAACCAGATCTGCTGGTGTCTTGATCTTGGACCTCCCAGCCTCCAGGACTGTAGGAAATAGATGTTTGTCATTTAAGCCACCCAGTCTATGGTTTGTCATTTAAGCCACCCAGTCTATGGTTGGAGCAGCCTGAACTGACTAGAACACTACTCCTTAGTCTTTGGGCAGAAAGCAAAACCTCATCTGAAGGAAACCCTAAGGTTCATTTCTAATTCCAGGAGCCCAGAATGGGAAGGAAGTTTGACAAAGACAAAGACCTTGAATAAAGCAGCATGAAGGGTCGTTCAAATTTTCATCGGCTCTGCCTCCCCAAGGCACTTGCCAGGTTTGGGTTGGGAAGGGCAGACATGTAGTCGTGGGTCAGATGAAGTCAAAGGAACTAGAGTTGCTATAGTAAACTGAGAGGAAGGCGGTGTTTTCCCCTCTTCAGGCTGGCAGCTGAGTGGAGAAGTGGATGGGAGTCAGACCATAGTGAAGGACATAGAAGAGCAACAGGGACTATTCCAGTGTGAGGACAGTAAAGGAAGAGGAGGATCTGATCACAACGAGGGCAGGGACAATGCTCTGAATCACAGAGTGTCCCCAGTTCCCTAGCATAACTAGTGGGGGAGCAAGACAGAACGACTAAGTGGAATGTATATCAAGACCACAGTATTTATTAGTTGTAGTTTGGTGACTATGTACTTGTCCTTCAGTCAGCTGTTAACTGTGTACTTTATTCTATATGTGGGTTCAGTTATTCCAGACCACCCGTCCACTGTGTAGGCAACATTACCTCCTTCAAAATCAACCACGTCCACACCCTTTCTCTCCTTCAAGGATCCAGAGACAAGGATCCCTCCTCTTGCTCCAGGTGAGACTTTCCTCCACATCCCTTCATAGTCGTACTTGATCAGTCCTCTCCCTCCCCCGCCCCCCCATACTAGTCCTCTCAAGCCCATTCAATTTAGTACAAACACGCTTCTGAGTCCATACTGCTCTGGAGCTACTGTTAATACATTCGTCGCATCAGTATTGAGAGTATTTGATCATGTGTCAGCATAGCCCCTTTCTTACTTCCCTTCTAGAGTACACTCCTCAAAAGATGTCTCCACTCTCAGTCCCCTTCCATTCACTTCTAACTGAACCCCTGGACCGGGACCACCAGTGACCTGCTCCTTGTCACATTCCACAGATGCATTCCACTTCTTATGTTACAGACCCTCTACAAAGTCAGCACCAAGGACCCTTGCTTCCCAACACTTGGCCCACAACTCACGATGCTTATTTCTCTACCTTCCCATTCTGCCTCTTTCCTAGGACCATTCCTATTCCAATGGACACACCCTCACTGACTCCTCACTGGCTTTAGCAATAGTTTTCAACCCCTTAACAGTGTGCTCAGCATGGCTGTGTAGTGGAATCACTTGGGAAGCTTTGGAAAATGCTGAGGCCTGGGTCTCCCCCTGCCCTCCCTCCCCCAAAGACCCTGGGTTGTGGCCTGGGAATCAGGATTCTAGCATGCAACCAAGGCTGAGAACTGTTGCCTTAGGGACTCACCTGGGGCTAGGGAAGGAGTTGGTTAATGGGCTCACTAGATCTCCAAAAAGAGCCACTTTTTCTTGTTTTACAAGTATTTGTCTTCCTCACATCATTTGAACAAAGGGTTCCTAGGCTAAAAATAACTTTTTTTCAAGTTTGAAAACTATTGATTGGCAGAATGAAGTCTGAGTTCCATAATAAGGTCTCCTGTGACCTGATCCCACTCTGCATTCCCACATTATTCCAGTCACTCCTCACATCAAGTGTTTCTACAAAGCAACACCCAACATGCTCTTCTCACCTCTGTGCCTTTGCTCATGTAGCCTGTCTATTTTGAATGTCTTCCGTTTCTCCTGAGCAACTCCTTCCTGTCTTTTAACATGTTTCCTCTATACTCTCATCATGTTTTGTCTCATCTCTGTTACTGTACTACGTCACTGCATTGCAATGCTTGAATGATGTGTCTGTCCCATCAACTGAGTTTTGAACCCCTTGACAGCCAGGCTGGAGAGCCAGAAAGTGTAGGAGCACACATAGCAGATTACTTCCCCTCTTCCATAATCAGCAGCAGCTCCTCCATAACTGGCAAAGTCCCCCTACAGCCTCAGGGTCTTCCTGGGGCACCCTTCTATTCTTTGCTAAACTGGATACCTGGCCCACCCCTGGTGACGCCATCTGCCATAGTCCCCTCACATTCATCTTCTCGAATTCCACTGGGTCTCAGGAGCAAAGTGGTGTCCTCCCTGGGCTCCACCTGCTTCTCCAGTCTCATGTAAAACAGAAGCCCTTTTGTGTCTCTGAGGCTCGATCTATTGAGATTTTCTTCCCTCTTCCTTTTGTCCCTGAAGACACCTTCCAATTGCTTGGCTACCAAGTAAGTGGCTCTGGCACCTGGCTTACAATCTTCCATTCACTCTTCTCTTTTGAATGGCATTGCTTCTCTCTTTCATCTCTCTTTTCTTCCCTTAGTCCATTCTCTCATCTCTCAAGTATGATTTGAAATATGTATAATTTTATCTCTACATAAGCCATACAGTTGTGCAAATATGCACACATATTTCTTTATTTGAATGGAAATTCTACTCTAATTATTGGACTGCACTCTTGGTTTCAGCTGCCATTTAGTTTGTATTTGATGGTGTTTGGTTACCTGTAGCATTTTCACAACATTGCTATTTTCTATATTAGGAATATCTTCATAAAGCCACTTCGGTATTAGCAATAAGATTCTTCTTTTAATTCTAAAAAACAAAAAATGACTAAGAATAAGCATCTTACTTGAGGATTGGTGCAGGCAATCATCTAGGAGATTAGGAAATCAACTAGAATGGAATGCATAATTAAAACCAAACTTTCCGATGCAGAAACTAAGATTTCCATCTCTTACTTTAAAAAGTTATGTGGAAAGTTGATTCAATATCTTTTCAGATTTTCCTCTTCTCTCTATTGCTCTGCCTGTCTCTAATAAGCCGGAACATTACAAAACACTCACACTAGATTCAAGATAAATGGGAGAACCACCCAGGAAGTGAAACTATACACATGTTAAATATGGCAAACCATTATAAGCGGAGATGTCAGTGTGGAAAAGTTTGTAAAACCTAAGGGATATTTTGTAAAACTTTCCAAGGGGACCATAACCACAGAGAAATGTTAAAGAAGAGAATGTCATATAATAAAACTATAATATTTGAGCTCCTCTAATTGTAATGATTCTAAATAGGGTTGAGATGATAGTGGTGGCTCCAGACTTTCCTTATGTAGTTGGAGCAGGAGTCCTGGGAAGTTGGCTTGCAGTTGTGTGGCATGGTGAGGACACCAGTTTTTACTTAGGCTGTGTGCTTATTACGGATCTCTGGGATCGGGTGGTGGAAGGAAGAGTGAGAAGCTGTGAACACCTCACTTTTCCTCCTAAGCTACCCCTTGGCACTGCAACTGTGTTGAAAGCACTTTCTGCATTTACGTAAAAATTGATTTGAGCAAAAAGGTTGTCCCGGGAGCTTCGAAGAGACTACACTGATCTCTGGCACATTATTATGTGTTAACAATGCAGCACAACAGATCAGACTCTTATATCTGTTTATGCAGCTTCTCTAAGAACTTTTGCTAAGTATCAACCAAATTAGCTGCATGGACTTTGCTTGCCCAATTTGACCTTGAACTGTAGGGTAAAAAATAATTTCTTTACACATATTTATACAATGTTTTATGGTTCGGTTTTTTAAATAATTCACACTCCCTTTGTATACCTAAAATTAGACCAAATTAGTAAGTTCATGCTATTGAAGAAAAGTTTTTATACAGCATACTGATACAGTGAGAAAAATATATATGTGTGTGTGTGTATATATATAGATAAATAGATAGATACCACTCTTGTTTTCATTATATTTAAAATTGTTTTGCTCTCCATTTTCCAGTTCTGTTTCTGAAATAAGGCTTTTATAAATAATGTAAAGTTATAGTAAAAACAGTATCTGCTCATATGCAAAACAGTAATATTGGAATTATCTCTAGTTTTATCTTTTTAAAAAGAATGCTTATTTAAATAATTAAATTAGCAAAGAATTGTTTTATTTTCTTATTTATTGTTACCAGTAGGAAGTTAATTTTTAGTTCGTAACAAACTTAATGTTATTTAAAATTTTACACTCTCTAGGACATCTTTGGATAATAACACAAATATTAATATGATTATGCACTACAAGTTGGAACATTAAGATATTTCAAAGGGTTCTATAATCAAGTATATTTTAAAACAACCTGAAATAAAGTTCCATATTAGTTTTCTCACCTCACAAGGGTACCAGGGATATATTTATTAATGTGTAATTTAAAAGCTTAGGTTTTGAGGAAAAAACCTATGTAAATTTAAAAAATATATCACTAGTGTACCTTATTCACAATAGCTCATTCTGAATCTCTCTACTGCATTTTGATTATAAATTTCAAAGAAAGAAGGATTATCTCATGAAGCAAGTGATGGCAAGAAATAGAAACTCAGTGCCAATTAGGCAAAGAACATTCACATGTGTTAAATTTGTGCGTCACTGGACGAACTGGGGGACTGCCACATCAAACAACTTTATTAACCAATTAGAACTACTCAGTGCATCTGGTAAAATTTAGGGTGTCAAAGGCCTTGCTTCCCTCAAAGTCTCATTTTAAAATAATTAGGCATTGATCTTTATTATACTAATACCATATTGGAAAAAAATGACTGAAGGAGGCCAAGGGGAATGGGCATTGGGGCTGGATGCTAAAACACTAACACGATTGGTATCAAAGTGATGAATTCACACATTGCCACACTTCTCTTCACATTGATTCAGGGGATTTGCTTGGGTAGAACTTGAGGTAGGTTACGACTTAAACTACTGTGAAGAATTCAGGCACTGTAGACAGACTTGAGGGCACAATGAGAAGGCTGCCTAAGGAAAGACAGAACATGGGCTGAGACGTGAGCTGTTCCTGGCTTAGTGTTTGCTGACCTTGGGCTGAGCACTTAACCTCTCTAAGCCTCGTGTAAGTCATCTGTAAAATAGGCCACTGAGCTTTTCTGGCAGGATCTTGCAAGGATTAAATGAATGACATTTGTAAATAGTTTGGCATGGGTGGGTACTCATTGAACAGTTTCTTTTGTCTTTCTCTCAAGAAAAATGTTGATGAATTTTTCTAGTAAATCATAGAATTGACTACATTTTGATGGTACCAATATATGTCCAAATGAGAAAACAAATTCTACAAAAACTTACCCAGTTCTGAGCGATCTGTTCAATATCCCAATCAAAGAAAGAATTGATAAAATAACGGCAAAGAAGACCATTCCTAATAGAAGCCCAATGTCTTGTTGCCTATTGTCTGAGAGGAAAGAAAAATAATTTTAGGTATAATTTCCATCTATGTGACGCCAGAATCATTGTTCTTCTACTCTGCTCCAAGTGAAGGTCATTGATCTCAAAGGAAATAGGAAGGGGAAATAAAATTAACCTTTACCTTGGGCTGTAAAGTGACTGCCCTTCCAAACTGCACAATACCTTTTGTTTGAGGGAATTGGGCTGCATATATCTGATGTCAGTGAATTGAGTCTCTGGCAAACGTGGTCAGCATTAGACATTTTTCTGAGCTTGTGCTTGCATATTTTATATAAAAAAAGTTTAGTGATAAACATCACTTGGTTTGTTTGGCACGAGTGAGAATTCCCAATTGCTTGCGACAGAGTCTAAAGCTGGCCACAATCACAACTGAGTTGTGTTTTTTTTTTAACCTTTTGTACAAGACGGAAGTTATGTACAACTTGTCACCATTCTTCGAAATTTATTGTTCATGAATTTTTTCCTGCTAAAAAAGAACCTTCACTCTACTTAGAACAATATTTGTTATGAGAGAAATCCAAATTGCCATATATCTTACACTGGCATTTTATTTTAAAAACAGTGCTTTTTTTGAATTTTGAAGTGGAATTAATCACCTGTAATCTTTAAATAATTATTATATTCGGCATGTGTTACCTACCAGGCTCATCCTATTTTCTCCCTAGTACATGAAAAACCCTATTTTCTATTTTCAAATGTAAACTTTAATTTGGACATGACTTGTCATGCTGGAGTTGGTTCTGAGCCATGCTGGGTATTGGCCCCTTCCATCCTCCTTCCTCCCCAGCTTTGGCAGACGTTTGTCGGATACATACCATGTGTCAGACACTGAATTGGCCCTGGCCTAGTTATTCCCCAGCTGCACCTAACATGCACTTGGGGGTCTCCATGCTGTCCAGCCCCTCTCCTAAAGCCACTGGTGGGCCAGGGCCAGTGTGGCTTACTTCGCTCCAAAGTCCCAGTGGGGTATGGAATTAGTGTTTTCCTAGGACTACAATACTATTGCTAAGGATTTCAAGCAACTAACGGGAGGTACTGGCTTCCACATATCCTTGTGCATTAGTCCTGGAGGAGAATGAGGAATTCCCAAGTTAACATGGGGCCAGGTAAAGGGGTTTGAGGAGTAGAGCAGAGTCACCAAGAGAATAACCTGAGATACCTGGGTTCGAACTAGATGCTGCTGCTTATCAGCTCCGTAACATCAGAGCATAATAATGAACTTGCTGAAGTTCAAGTTTCCTCTTCTGTAAAATAATAGCTATCTCACAGAGCAGCCATGGGTTCCTAGCCTCCACAATTCCCACAGAAATATCAAGGTGCAGGTCTGTGCAGGCATTTGTAATTAGGGATCTGTGCTGAACCTAAGCACTTGGCCCGTAATTGATTCACATAACGCAAGTTCAGAGTACCCTTACATTGCTTCATTTCCTATATAACACTTGCTGCCACCTTCCTTTTCTTTTTTTTGTTTGTGGTTTCCCCCACCCCACCCTGTCTATCTGGAATGGAAGCTCCATGAAGACAGAGCCTTTGTTCATCTTTTTCACTGCGGATTCCCCAGTACTCAGAATAGTGCCTGGCACATAAAATATGTGCCTGGAAACATAGAATATTTTTTGAATAAATAAACAGAAGTCCAAAGAATGTCAATATCACCTGCCAAAGTTTTTATACTATTCTTGCCAGATTTCTATGCAAGGAGATAAATGCTCTACAACCTAATCTAGTATCTTTTTTATGCCTGAAACATTTAGATATGCTTATCAATGGAAAATACAAAGTCATACTAACAAATAAAATGGGAGCTGGTTTACATAAGAGAAGGAGCACAGACTTCAGGATTTGAAAATTGTATTTGAATTTTAGTCCAGACAAGTTCCTCCACCTCTCTGAGCTCCAGTTTTCCCATCTGTAAAATAGATACATAGCACTTACCTCAACAGGTTGCTTTGAAGATTGATGAAGATTTTGAAGATTGAAAAAGATGATGTATATGAAATTCCTAGCACATGGTAGACGCTCACATAATGGTATTTTTTGGGAAGAATTTTTGAGGTCTTGAGCCCCAGCAGCAATTGAACTGAACGTGTATCTAACCCAGAGCAAAGCTGGCAAAATCTACCTAAACCACTCCTTACATTCAATTTTAAGCAGATTTTTGTTTGATTATTTTCCTATGGAAAGCATGTGGCATATCTTACTGTCAAGAAACGTATGCCTGACACATGATTTTTCAGCATGGAGCATTCAGATGGATGATTAGTAAAGACTACTCAACAAACCTAAGCAGTATTTTCTTACCAGAAGTAAGGTGTCCTTCAAAGATGGAAGCAATTAGAAGCCCAGAATTCTGAGTATCATGTTGAAATGATTTCAGTGTGACCTGGGGAACTTAAACAAAAAGAAAATAGTGTCAGCTTTTTATTTTTGCACTCAGGTTACCCAATTTCCTAAGAGAGTTTCTTCACTTGTTTGGAGATGATTAAAGCAAACCAGTAACTTTAATAGGCTGGAAAGATGGAGTAAAAGCAAAAACCTGTGTGTGTGTGTGTGTGTGTGTGTGTGTGTGTGTGTGTGTGTGTGTTCTTCTTTTTATTAAATTGGGTAAATCCTAAAGGAGGAAACATTCAAAGGACAATAAAAACTACCTAGGGTTTGTAAGACTTGAAGGTGTGTCCACTAATTTCATGAGGCTTCTAGGCAACAAATTCCAAGGAGCTTTATTTCATTCACCGAGCCAGAAAAAAACACACAACTGGTCTCTACTTGATTCCTTCCAATAGATGATGCAATAAAGTTTAGGTTTCCTTAAGAGCCTCCAAGATGTGTCACTTTTGCCTTTGCACAGTCTTACAGATGCTGTTTGTGAACAGCCTCTTGGCTTCATATAAGAAGCCCAGTTTTGATTAGCAGACACTTTGAGGTTATAACATAAGGGTGGAATGCCATTAATGACTTCCCTCTGCTCCTTCCCCACGGGCAAGGATCCTGGCCAGCCCTGTCTACCCGTAAAGCCTGTCAGAACACTGCTAATGAAATCTTCTGACCAGGGTGGGGTCAGCTGCCTTGGTAGCTAACTTGTTTTCAGCCTGAACTCAGAAGAGTCCTGGATGGGCTTCCCTGGTGGCTCAGTGGTTAAGAATCCGCCTGTCAATGCAGGGGACACGGGTTTGAGCCCTGGTCGGGGAAGATCCCACATGCCGCGGAGCAACTAAGCCCGTGTGCCACAACTACTGAAGCCTGTGCTCTAGAGCCTGGGAGCCACGACTACTGAGCCCTCGTGCCACAGTTACTGAAGGCCGCGCGCCTAGAGCCCATGCTCTGCAACAAGAGAAGCCACCGAATGAGAAGCCCGCACACCTCACCTCAATGGAGACCCAATGCAGCCAAAAATATAATAATGATAATAATAAAATAAAATAAATAAATTTATAAAAGAGAAAAAAGAGTCCTGGAGTTTCCTTACCCACCTCCTCCCTCCTGATAATTAAAAGCTGCCAGAGGTGACTTCAAGGACACAATTCTCCCAGCTGACAGAAGATATTCCTGAAAATGTTTCTAAGCTCTGGATCTCCAAGAGGGCCTCAAGCCCTATTTATTCAGTCATTCTGATTTCAGTGTTCAAATTCTTCTATTAAAAGAATCACTTTGGGGGCCAGGGAGAAATCACAACTTGAGGTGTCCTTAACTGCTACGGAGATATCATAGGCTTGTATAACAAGCTATGTGGCCAGGGCAACTCTCTTTGAGAAAAATATCACAGAGTTCCGATAAAAAGATTCCTATGGGTCTTTGGAAATGTTTTAAAAAGGCTGATCTGGGTGCAAACACAGGCTCGATTGAAGAGTAGTTTTCTAAGAACAATGGGTAGGGAATTTTAGAAGATGAAAACATCAGAAAAGCCAAAAGTTCTTTCCTGTGTTTTTATTCTCACTTCTCCACAGCAAGAGGGAAATGTTTCACTGTGGATTGTGACAAATCAGCAGCTCTTTCTGGCTCCTCAGTGCTTCACTACGTCTCTTTTTTCCCTAAGTATGTGGTTCCATCCCCAGTGGTCAACAGCCAGGTTTATTCATCTAAATTAGTATTTTACAGGCTTATGTTCATTCTCAGGGAGCCCAAGCAGGAGTCTGCATCTACATTAGTTTACAATTTTAAGAAAAATATTACATTAAAATGTAACACAACTTTCAATTTTGCAAAATCATGGGTTTACAGCATATGTTGCTGGATTATTTTTGTTTTCACTTTCATTATTTTAAAGATAACATTTTTATTTAAAAATATATATGGTGCTGTTGGCTTTTAATACAGGTTAATATAATTCTGTTGTATAAACTACAGGTGGTTATTTGGCATGAAACGTCAGTTATTAATTTGCATCACATAAAAATAATTTTCATATCTGACTAGGGCTTTATTAGCCGTAATAGAGAATAAACATAATCTTCCTTTAGAGTCTTTTTGTTATCATAGTTTCAAATCAACCAGGTGTATTAATTTAAATTAGATTAAATTAAAGTCAGTTAAAAGAGATGCTTAATTGTAAGAGGGTAATTTCACAAAGAATCAGATATCTGAAGTAAGACAATTTATAAACAAAACTGTCAGAGAAGAAATCAAGCCAATGACAAATTTTTTTTATTAATGTTTATTAGAGTATAGTTGCTTTACAATGTTGTGTTAGTTTCTGCTATGCAGCAAAGTGAATCAGTTATACGTATATACGCTGTACCTATATCCACTCTTTTTAGATTTCCTCGCCATTTAGGTCACCGTAGATCATTGAGTAGAGTTCCTTGTGCTATACAGTAGGTTCTCATTAGTTACCTGTTTTATACATGGTAGTATATATATGTCAATGACAAAATTTTTAAGCGAAGGACTGAAATGAAGCCATATAGACTATTATCTTCATGACATACTGCCACCAAGTGGCTAGGTCATTTCTTCTTAAATCATACTTAATATTTTTCATTATAAAAGCAGTAACTATGATAGGAAAAAATAATTTTAATAAGAAAAATAAAAGAGAGAGGGAAAAACCCTCTAATACATCCCCTTAATCCACCTGCCATGACTGAAAAACATTGTTTATATCAACTCTAATCGTCAGTGTATTGCCTAAAATGCTAGAAAAAAATCTCATGGTATTTTTGTTATTTATTTAATATCTGCAGTGTTATGTCTGTAAAGAGACAGTTCTGTCCCTGCAGCGGAATATTAAATTATGCTTTATTACTCTCACAGCATATATTTGAGTATACTCAGAAACCCCAAATCATCTCTAATTTGGTAAGAATTTTTATATAACTTATACACACTGACATTGGACACTAGAGTTAGTCTTAACAGAAGGCAGTATGTTTATAGGGAGTTTAGAATGGTTTTAAAAAAAGATGCAGTTTCTTGTTCTTGGACAAAACTAGAAGCATAACTACATTCTTTGGCCTACCCAATACCAGCTTAATTTAATCAAATCCACTCAAAAGGAATTAGTTTTAGCAATAATGTATTCCATCTGTTTCTTAGGGATAATGTTAAATCAGCCTCCTCAGCCTTTCCCTCTACGTCTATCATGGGGCAAAGTGTGTTTTGTTATTCTTTTAAAGTGATGATTTATCGAGTACTAATTATGTTCCAGATACTGTACTAGACTTTACATGCTTTCTCTCATTTAATTCTTACAACAACCCAATCAGGTAGATAGTACTACTGTCCTCATTTTATGGATGAGGAAACAAAGGCATAAAAAGGATAAATGACTTGTCCAAAGTCACCTAGGTAGAGGTCCAAGAGTGAAAATTCCTCCCTGGTTCTGGCATGTAATTTGTGCTGGTCACTGGCTCCATTAATTAATAATCTCACTTTTGTAGCAGGATGGCTCCAGATGGGGCAGCTGAGTCAGCCTTGCAAGCAGTGCTCCCATGCTGAGACTTAGCCATTGCTCCCTGGGGGCTGGCCAGTGTGTTAGAGCTGCCTGGCCTTGTAGGGCTCGGAACCCACCACAGTGGACGATGGTTGGGCTAACCCATTGAGCACTGATTCTCAGACTCTTCCAGCCTAGAGTTATCTTCTTCTGAACACCAACTATTTCCCTTTTATACAAGCAATACTTGCTAACTGTAGGATGCTTGAAAAGTATAGAAGAGTATGAAAAAGAAAATATAATTTTACATTTGTTCACAAACTAGAAACAATCATTTTTTTACATTTGTTAACAGTCTTTTGTGTATATCTGTACCCTAGTTGAGATCATGCTCTTTACTAAATGTTGTGTCTGGGATTTTTAAATTTAATATTATATCATGAACATTTTAAAATTTTTTTAAAAATTGTTCAAAATCATCATACTAATGGCAATTTAATATTTCATGATGTTTGTACTGTGTTTATTCAATCATCCTCCATTAAAAAAGTGTATAGCTTGGTGATTTCAAATAACCAGCTTTGGATTCAGATGAAACTCAGTTCAAATCCCGGCTCTACCACTTGGAGTTGCTTGGCCCTGGGCAAGTTGCTTAACTGCTTTGTGACTCAGTATCTTCATTTGTAAAATTGGGTAATAACAACGCTTCATTCATGAGGTTTGATGACATAGTTCATACAAAGCACTTAGTACCATGCCTTATACAAATTAAAAGCTTAATAAGCATTAGCTATTGCTATGATTGGACTTTTAGATTGTTACCAAATTCTTACTTTTATGATTAGCTTTTAAATAAATATCATTGCACATAAGACTCCTTTCCATAGCTCTGCTTATTTCCTAAGGCTAGATTTCTATAAGTGGAATTACTGGGCCAAAGGGTATGGACATTTTATAATGCTCCTTTGTTTATTTTTGTCCTTGCCAGTCTTGGTGTCAGAGCCACACTGATCAAGGCCTGCTTCTTAGAGGTTTGACCAGAGCCGACACAGGGACCTTTCTAGATCTTTCTCTTTCAGAAGTTTCTAGATATTTAAGAAAGAGGAACCATATTAAAGGTGTGTTTTTCAAGTTAGTGAAGGGTTTTTTTTCCATCTTGTTTTTCTTAAAACATAAACATCTCCTTTTGATTTCTTTCTATTCTCCTTCTTCTAATAATCTCAGCTATTCACAGCATTTACATGCTATCTCCCTAGGCCAATTTATTTATTTATTTATTTATTTATTTTTCTTTTTTTTTTTTTTGCGGTACGCAGGCCTCCCACTGCTGTGGCCTCTTCCGTTGCGGAGCACAGGCTCCGGATGTGCAGGCTCAGTGGCCATGGCTCACAGGCCCAGCTGCCCCGTGGCATGTGGGATCCTCCCGGACCGGGGCACGAACCCGTGTCCCCTGCATCAGCAGGCAGACTCTCAACCACTGAGCCACCAGGGAAGCCCTCCCTAGGCCAATTTAGCTCTGTGGTTGGAATTCAACATTATTGGGCCAAGGGTGAAGATTTGACCCCAGTCCATGTCAGATGGCAAAGCAAAAGACAGTGGCCAGACCTATCAAATAGGCACCAGAAGCCCAGGGCAGAGAAAACAATACATCAGAACAAACTCTTTATCACACCTCGAAAAACAAGTCAAACTATGAATCATTTCATGAGTTACCGTGTTATCCTTGTATATTAATGATAGGAGGTCGTGCCTAGGCATATTCAAGGGACCGTCTTCATGCTTATATTCCTAGGCTGTAAGTACTTGGTACATAGAGAGTAAAGAAGGTAAGAAATATGTATATGGCAATCATATTGTTAAAGAGAAAGAATAAGAGAAGGAAAAGGTAAAAAGCAGCAGCCACCTAGACATTTTCTTGAGTGACATGGACCACACAGAGGTGAGGGTCTGATGTCAAAGTGTAGCAAAATTCTATGTGCAAGAATAGGCAGCTTCCAAGTTTTACCCAGTGGTTTAGGATTCTTCAGAGGTGCAACCTTGCTGTCAAGCCAGCGTGTTCCTGTTCCTGAGTCTGAACAGTCTAGTGGACATTTGCCATGTTTCAGTTGCCCAGCACCAGGACTTACTCTGTGGGCATCCTAGGGTAGGTAGGAGGCCAGTAGGGCTTCCCACTGTGGTAGCCTCAATGGAGCAGAGGCCCCCTCTCCCCACAGCCAGCAAGTAGCTGCAAGCAGATGACCTGAGCCTAGCTCATCAGATGCCCTCCTCCCCACCTCACACAGGACACACAGCTCCAGGAAATCGCTTAGAATCCAATATGGGTGCAGCAGCTATATCCAGGGTCTGGTAGCAGCAGCACCAGTGGAGTGTCCAGGGCACAGGGCAGGCAGTGGCAGTGACCACAGTGCCAGCTGCAGAGTTCTCACCAGATTCTTCCTAGGCTGCGATTTTGGCTGTGGTTCTAGTTCCTGCAGGCCTTGGATCCTGCCCGTGATCATTTTGCCAGCCTTTCTACTACTTTCCAGCTATCTTTCCCATAATTCTCTTTCTGCTTAAGAGAACCAGATTTTATTTCTTTTGCTTGCACCTATCGCAGTGAAAACTTGTGTAGTTGGTAAAAATTGCAATTGTTGGTAGTGGGTGGTTAGGTGAGGAGACATGGTAGGACAATAATGACCCCACAAAGATGACCATGCTCTAATCCCTGGAATTTGTGTATAGATTACCTTATATGGCAAAAGGGATTTGAGATGGAGAGATTATCCTAAATTACAGGGACGAAATTTCAAGGGTCTTTATAAGAAGGAGGCAGGGGGGTCAGAGTCAGAGAAAGAGATTGGCAGATGCTATACTTCTGGCTTTGAAGATGAAAGATGAGGCTACAAGCCAAGAAATGCAGGCAGCCTCTAGAGTCTGGAAAGCGCACTGAAACTCTCTCCTAGAGCTTCCGGAAGGAACACAGTCCTGCCGATTCCTTGGTTTTGGCCCAGTGATATTTATTTTGGATTTCTCACCTCCATAACTACTAGATAATACCTTTGTATTGTTTTAAGTTACTGAATGTATGGTAACATTTTACAGAAGCAATAGGAAACTAATACAGGAGATTATTACTTCCTCATGAAAAAGCATAATCTTTATTCTCTATTACCGGATTGCAAACCTCAGAGAAATTGTGAAACTCTTATGAATTGCTTTTTATTCTACAAAACGCTGGTGGTTTATTAGGGACAGGACCCAAAGATTAAATAAATCCAGATGAAGGGTCTAAAATGATTAGTATTTCAAGGAATATTGTGTATATGTTTAACCCAGTTTAGTAACCACAAATCTACAAATTTATAATCCATCTCAATATGAATGAATCAGAAATCTCTAGTTACAAATAACAGAATTTTTGCAAGAGTACTTTCTGTGTGCCACTTCTAATTTGCATTATATTTAATACCACCTATATTTGGTTCCATTGATATGACATTTGTTTTAGTGGCTAAAAAGCCACTAAAAGTCCTGGAAAATTAATGAGAATCTTTGAGTCACTGGTAATGCAACAACAAACAGTATTTTGTGAGAACAAAGTACGATGTGGTTTAATATCTTACTTATACTTGCCTTCCTCTGGAGAATTGTCAAAAAAAAAAAAAAGAATATGATTTCTCTGGGAAACTTTTCTACTGCAAGTTGCAATTCAAGCAAGTTAATTAGTCATTATGAAATGTGACTGCCCTTCCCTCAGGCTTCTGACTTGTCTTTAAAGGGATTAGAGAAGCCTCTACCTTTTCTTCATTACAAAGGGATCTGTATTACAATGCAGAATTGAAAAAAAAAAAAAACATTCCTGCCTGGAAGACCTCTCCTCACATTGGTAGTAGGGAATTCATGTTCACATTTTCAGTGTTGGTTTTTTATGCTGACAAACCATCTTTTCCCCTTTGGGGCTCTTTCTGTACTGCTTAAAGACCCCAGAAATTTTTACAGCGACTATCCAGGTTGGTGGTCTAGAAGCTGCCATTTCAGCAGCCCCTGGAGGTTTTCAGAGCCTCTGCTGAAACCTCACACCCAGAGGCAGGGGAGGGTGTAGGCAGAGGGGGTAACGTGGGATGTGATGGTTTACTGGAGCCTAGGTCCTGCATCCCGTGCTTCTTGGGATCCTGGGCTGCCAAGAGACTTGGGGTGCCCAGTGACTGAGAAAGCGGTGGGCAGGAGGAAAAGGAATAGAGAGGGAACAGGACAGTACTAGAGAGAGTGGCCTGAGACTCTCATGTGCCCACCCTTTTCTGGCCCCCAGAACCACTCTTACCAAGGCAATGGCTTGGGCACTCTGTTCTCCTCCTTTCTGTCCACATTTCCTACCCACACCCTTCATGACACTTCTCCCTCTTAAAGGGTGTGTCCAACTTCCAGAACACTGGTTTTTACACTTCGCTGCAGAAGTATCACTTGACTAGAGGCTGAGGCGTCTGCATTTTAAACTAGTACCAAGCATTTCTAATGTAGATGGTCCACAGACCCTGCTCTGAGAAGCATTGCTTTCAGGACATTTTCCTGAGCCAGGGCCAGCTGGAAAAACACACTATACATTTCCCTGTGGTGCCTTGTCTTGGGCAAGGTCACCTTTCCCGTGTATACTTTGTCCTCATCTCAGACTGCACTATCCTATCCCAAAGTTTCCATTGTTTCATTCTCATCACTTTAACCCAAACGTGCTTCCACATCTTGTATTCTTTGCCAAAGTAGAAATAGTTGATAGCATCTTACAGTTCCCTCTTCTCTCATTCATTTGCATTTCATAACAAGCATTACATTAAATGAAGTTATGTTGGCATATTAGCTAATGTGTAGAGGAGAATATGGTTAGGTGGCCCAGGGAAGGTTGACATGGGACCCTCCTAGGTCTCTTAGGAAGTAGAGCTACAGGATGAGTGCTGGAATCCTACAGCCTGAGCTATGCCCTGGCCCTACCATTTACCAGCTCTATAATGTTCAGCCAACTGCTTAACCTCCCTGAGCCTCATCTCTTCATCTGCACAGTTGGAATAACAGTTTTATAGGGCTGCAGTGATGAGTAAAATCCTTATCGCAGTGCCCAACACACAATAAGCATCCAGTAAATGTTAGCTATATTATTTATTATTCTGAAGTCACCTGGATTCAGTCACCGAATTAGCCTCTTGTTATTATACCAGTGTAGGAAAATGTGAGTCTCTAATCTAGAGAAGTTTCTCCTATGTGATTGTTAAAGCCCAAGAGGAAGTAATCAACTAAGGTTGATTTTTTTTTTTTCTTTTTTAGTACAGGAGTCCCCCCTTATCCAACATTTTGCTTTCCTTGGGTTGTTACCTTGGTCAGCTGGGCCCCAAAATATTAAATGGAAAATTCCAGAAATAAACAATTCTTAAGTTTTAAATTGCATACCATTCTGAGTAGTGTGATGAAATCTCACGTTGTCTAGCTCTGTCCCACCCCAGATGGGAATCATCCACGGATCTGGCCTGTTAGTCACTTAGTAGCTATCTTGGTTATCAGAACACCGTCTTGGTTATCATGGTGCTTGTGTTCAAGTGACCCATATTTTACGTAATAATGGCCCAAAGTACAAGTGCAGTGATGCTGGCAACTTGGATATGCCAAAGAGAAGCCGTAAAGTGCTTCCTTTAAGTGAAAAGATGCAAGTTCTCAACTTATTAAGGAAGGAAAAATAATCCTATGCTGAGGTTGCTAACTTGTACGGTAAGAATGAATCTTCTATCCTTGAAATTGTGAAGAGGGAAAAAGAAATTTGTGCTAGTTTTGCTGTCATACCTGAAACTGTAAAAGTTACAGCTATAGAGTGTGATAAGTGCTTAGTTAAGATGCAAAAGGCATTAAATTTCCACAAGATATTTTGAAAGAGACTACGTTCACATAACTTTTACTATAGTATATTGTTATAGTTGTTCTATTTTATTACTAGCTATTGTTGTTAATCTCTTGCTGTGCCTAATTTAGAAATTAAACTTTATCATAAGTGTGTATGTACTGGAAAAAAAACAAAACGTATATAACGTTCAATACTATCCGTGGTTTCAGGCATCCACTGGGGGGGTTGGAATATGTCTCCCAACTGTTAAGGGGGGACTACTGTGTAAGGCTTTGTTTTCCATTGAAGTCTAAATACTCTAAGGAAGGAAAAGATAATACGTCATTTAACCATTAT
Source organism: Pseudorca crassidens (assembly GCF_039906515.1). Classification (NCBI taxonomy): domain Eukaryota; kingdom Metazoa; phylum Chordata; class Mammalia; order Artiodactyla; family Delphinidae; genus Pseudorca; species Pseudorca crassidens. The sequence goes on along the minus strand of NC_090297.1, from coordinate 57,661,583 downwards.
TATAATTGAGTTCCTTTGGTTTCTTTTGGAGACCAGGTTTTTAAAGACCAAGGAAAGGCGCTGTCCAGAGGGAAAGTGGTACAGAAGAATGCTAGGGGCCTGCAGGAAAAGCCGTACCTACTTCATGATTTGTCCTGCTGTGCCATCTGGGCATAATTTTGGAAACACATTGTTTCAGGATGAATCAGTTTAGTGATACACATATGAGAATTTTAGAGAACAAAACCAGGAAATTCCTGCATGGAGGGTGAAGTATTGCCTGGGCTGTGTTTCTTCATAAATAAATAAACCTTAATGACTGGGAAAGTTTAGCCAAAAAAACCCCATTATTAAACAAGTTGGTTATGAAACAATTCAAACTTCAGTTGTGAGGTTTGATTCTTACTGCTTGATTTCTATATTTATAATGTTATATACTTTTTATTATACTTTTGTATTGACTGTCTTCTCTAGAATTAAGGGATCTTTGTCTCCTTTGCTCACTGAGGTTCTGCAAGTACCTAGCAAGTGTCTGGTGCATGGTAGAGGATACATGAATACTTCATGAACAACTTAAATGAATTACTGTCTTTTCATGGATACCTTTTTAAAAAGAAATTGATATTAAAGATTTACTGAAAAGCAGTTTGGCAACTTGCATCAAACATCTTAAAATGTGCTTAACTCTTGATCCAAAAAGACCTAAAGACGTAAGGAGAGTTCATATACAAAGCTATTCAAAGAAGTTTATTGATAACGGAAAAAATGCAATAACCTAGATATTGTTTAAATAGAGAAATGATTAAATTATACTACATCCATAAACTGGAATGCACCCATTAATAGGTTTTTAAATTCAACAAAGTAGATTAAGTAAGAAAATCAGGATATAAAACAGTACATATACCACAGCATCAACCATTTAAAAATATGTGCATAGGAAAAAACTAGTATTAAATCCATTAAAATGTAAACAACACTTATGTCTAGGTTGCATATTACAACAGACTTACATTGCTTTTACAAATAGATAAAAAGAGATAAATTTTTGAAAAGATTTAATACTAGTACTTTCCTTAACACACTTTCCCTGTTTCTTCTTTAATGTGTCTTAGAAAGGAATCTGTACCAAGACAATAGTTTATGGTTCCTCTTAGCTAACATGTTAAACATGGATAGATGCAAGTTTTCAGGGATATTTCATTTTAACTGGCATGTTTGCTTCTTAAGTGGTTTTCTCCCCCTTAGGAAACAAAGACTTTACATTTAGAATTGTTGCGGGGTAGCTGATATTCCTGTTCCTTCTATGTGAGGTTTACGGCCTTTACTTTTTTTTTTTTTTTTACGGCCTTTACTTTTAAAGGAGAACATTTGTGGTCCTATACAGTAGTCCCTTGGTATCTATGGGGGATTAGTTCCAGGACCGCCCCCCCGCCCCCCACAGCGGATACAAAACTCCGAGGAAGCTCGAGTCCCTTAATTAAAATGGAGTAGTATGTTCCCATAACCTATGCACATCCTTCCGTATACTTTAAATCATCTCTAGATTATTTATAATGCCCAATACAATGTAAATGCTATGTAAATAGTTGTAAATACAATGTACATGCTATGGAAATAGTTGCTGGTGTGAGGCAAATTCAAGCTTTGCTTTTGGAACTTTCCAGGCTTTTTTTCCCCAAATATTTTCTATCTGTGGTTGGTTGAATCTGTGGATGTGGAACCCATGAATATGGAGAGCTGACTGTACTGAACCTGTAGGATATTTTAGTAAGCTGTTCCTCCACTTTGATGTATAGTTGACCCTTGAACAACACAGAGGTTGGGGTGCTGACCCTCCACACAGCCAAAAATCCCCGTATAATTTATAGTTGGCCTTCAGTATTCTTGGTTCCACTACATCCCAGTTTTGCACCCGTGGATTCAACCAACCACAGACTGTGTAGTACTGTAGCATTTATTGACAAAAATCTGTGTATAAGTGAATCCGCAGAGTTCAAACCCATGTTGTTAAAGGGTCAACTGTAATTGGTTAAAGAAAGAAATTGATGAGATTACTGAGGGCTGGTGGTGAGTAAGAAAACTTGTGTTCTCCTTTAACTGCTGTTAAAGCAAATCATGCTTGAAGCAAATCATGCTTCAGTTTCCTCATTTGTAAAATGATGCCAATTACACTACCAAATATGACTAATGTAAAGATCAAACAAGCTTCTATATAGTGGTACGTTGTAAGTGGTAAGTAAATGTTAATTATCAATTTGAATAATCTTGCTAAACAATTTTAGATTTCATTAAAATAGATTATCAACTAAATTCTGACTATTCTAAAATGGCATCTAAAGTCCTAAGAATTTTAACAATATCAACTTAAAACAGAATACCTTAAATTAAAAAATCACTTTAAAAAAAGAGAACTGATAACCCGTATTGTAAATGATTCCCTTAATAATGTGTTTCTGAGATTTTGGCAGTAGGGGGCACCAAAAGAACTTCTTAGCTTGTCTGGCTCTTGGCACCTTCTGCTTATTTGGTGTCCATCAATATTTATAATGTATGTCAAAGTGTTTTGAAAACATAAAACACAATTCCAAGATGTTGTATTATAGTAAGAACGCTATTAACAATGCTTTGATTACAATTAAGTACTTCAGTTCTGAAAAAAAAATTTTAATCTAGTGTATAAGCTACCTACAGTAGGGAGACATCTTCAGGATAATGGGGCCACTACGGAGTATTATGAAAATTACTATAGATTTATTTTATTATTTGCTTACAATTGAGTCTGTTTGGCTAAGATTTTATTGAACGATGTGTAAATGACTAGAAAATTAAACGAATAATATTAAGAGCAGGAAAATACCTAAAGATAATAGCTCAGCTAGATTTTATTGAGAAGAGAATTACGTAATCCCATGCATACTAAACAAGCACCCCCAGGTGGTTTTTATGCTCTGAAATGTTTGAGAACCATTACATAAATTGTAGTCAGCCTTAACAAAATCAAAGGAAAATGACAATTTAAATGTTATCACCTGCCCTAGAATAGTTTTGTCGATTTTGATAGAAATTAAGGAGAAACAAATATATACTTAGAAAAGAGACAGAAGTCAAAAGAGAAGCCTAAGAGATTAAATATATAAATACACTCACCTATTTCAGGAGTTTTATGAAAAAAGGGTGAACTCCAGGGCTGCCAGTACCTTTTAGCTTTTTCTTGACATCTTACTTGAAATACGTACTTAGTGTTTGGCTGCAAGTAGAATTCTGACTGTTGCGCGTATGTAAAATTGGTGTCAAATTCTTTAACCTAAAATGGATGAATAACCATAGTGAAATACCATAAAGATATGATGCACCGTGCTTTTAAAACAATTATTCCATTTAGCAGAAATGTATGGGACACTTATTATGTTCCAGGACCCTGGGAAAACAGAGAGGAATAGGCTACTTTGTATAAAAGATGGCCAAAGATAATCAAATACGTGTTATTTAACCTTAAAAGTGAAATACATGTTGCTTAGTGTTTGACAACTCTTTCAAGCTTTTAAATATCAAGAAATTCCAAAATGTAATATAGTCTTAATTTTGGAACAGCTGATTTTAATAGGGTGGGAGAAAGGGGGACATAATAGCAATTGTTTGAATTCAGTCTTCCCTCCTCTCTCTCTCTCTTTCTCTGCAGTTGCATATTTAGATCAATAATTCTTCCTGAATGATGAAATAATTTCACTTGTGAATGATGACTTTTGGAAAAAATTACCTACAAACTAAGCTGTTAAATTGGTCCTTATTGCAGATCTATGCATTCTACAAGGATATATATATCCTTTCTCATATATATATATGAGAAAACAAAACATTTAAGACTGTTGAAACGTGAAAATCCAATGGAAGATAAGCAAGAAAATAGCTGAGGGATAAACTTAAAAATCATTTTTCTGGGACTACAACCTGCTATAAAATATAATGAAAAAGGACCCCCAGACAAGCTGGTTCAGATGCGAGAGAAAAACCAAGGCATTTACGCAGCACCTTAGTGTGTCGTAATAGTGGATCTACTGAAAAAAGTGAAGCACAATTGAAACGTAAACATAAAAAACGTCTAGGGCTTCCCTGGTGGCGCAGTGGTTGAGAGTCCGCCTGCCAATGCAGAGGACACGGGTTCAGGCCCCGGTCCGGGAAGATCCCACATGCCGCGGAGTGGCTGGGCCCGTGAGCCATGGCCCGTGAGCCGTGGCCGCTGAGCCTGCGCGTCCAGAGCCTGTGCTCCACAATGGGAGAGGCCACAACAGTGAGAGGCCCGCGTACCGCAAAAAAAAAAAAAAAAGTCTAGAAATGCATTTATTCAGCAACTGGGAGAGAACAGTCACCATGAAAGAGAAAGTTAAAACTATCACGATTAAAACACACACACACAACAAGGTATACACGTCATTTAGAGATTCTAATGTTAAAACCCAGTCTTAACATAAATCTTTAAAACTTGCAATGCATTGAAAATGTAAAAATCATAAACATATCTGTTTTGGGATATCACGTTTCCTGAAAGATATCATTCAGAGTTTCCGTAAGCCACATTTCTACCCACGGCCCTTGAAATTTTCTGCTCTTCTAAATATGACTGAAGACCCCTAGAGGCTACTGGGATCCAGGAGAAATTTTTTTTTTTAACATCTTTATTGGAGTATAATTGCTTTACAATGGTGTGTTAGTTTCTGCTTTATAACAAAGTCAATCAGTTATACATATACATATGTTCCCATATCTCTTCCCTCTTGCATCTCCCTCCCTCCCACCCTCCCTATCCAACCCCTCTAGGTGGTCACAAAGCACCGAGCTGATCTCCTGTGCCAGGAGAGTTTTTATTAGTGCCAGAAGTTTGACTTCCATATGCACCCTGCTTCATATGAGCTTCTTTTGGAGGGGAGTTGCTGTTCTCCAATATGTCTCTTGCCATTATGTTTATAGATAAGTCCTCTAAGAAGAGAAATACCCTAAAGTACAGCCAGAGTTCTAAAATAGAAAGAAGAATTTTATGGAACTGTTAACAGTTGCTTCTACTAAGAGGCCAACCAGGTGCCTGCTTAGGGCCTTGCAAGCTGAAGATGGTACCTTCAAAATGATACTTTCAGAGGCTACAATAGTCATTGAGAGAGCTGGACCTAACTGTGTTCCTATGCAGAGGGTATGACCTCAAGGGCCAGAAATATAACTTTATTTTTATAGCAGCTGCTTTCTTTTTAGAGCCTCAATTCTGAAGGCGTGAGGCCTAGAAACTTAATCTCCATCATTTTGAGGTACCTCTTTTCTTAGGATTACACCTAAATTTCTGGGAGCATCCTTGGGTGAAGGGGAGAATCTCAACCTATTCAGAGTTCTATAATCCCAACTTCCTCTGACTTCCAACCTGGGGCATGGCCCAGATGAGGGGTCCTGCTCAGTAACCACCCAAGTCTAAACTCTTTTTGTTCTTCCCCCTTACCAACCTCTTCCCCTCACCCATTTCCCCCTCTCTCTGCTCAGGAATCTTTATCTAGTCTTTGGTGTGAGAGGGAAGGGGGATGGGGATTGAGAGAGCCAGTCATGACTAATCACATTTTCTTACAAGTCTTCTGTCCTATACTAGCATTTATACTTTTGAAATGCAAAGGCCAAGGATTTGAACCTTGGCTATCTGCCTGCTGTTCTATTAGCCATTCCAGGAAAAAAGTGAATGCTTGGTTTTGTGCAGCCCATGAGCTAAGAAGAGTTTTTACATTTTTTAAATTGTTGAAAGAAAATCCGAAGAAGACTATTTCAATGATGCATGGAAATGATATAAAATTTGAATTTCAGTGTCCAAAAGTAAAATTTTACTGGAACACAACAATGTCCATTCATTTACATATTGCCTATGGCTACTTTTATGCTACAAATGGAGAGTTGAATAGTTGGGACAGAGATCTTATGGCCTGCAAAGCCTAAATTGTTTACTATTTGGCCCTTGAATAAAAAGTTTGCCAATACCCTGGTCTAGCTTAATCAGAGACTCGAGTCAATGTTAATCCATTCAGTTGAACTTCTAGTCAGGATTTCCCTACTTTACTATCACTGCTGTTGGCACCATTAAAGGCAAATAATAATAATACTAATAGCTAATGTGTCAAAATACTATCTCTGTGAACCAGACATTATAAATATCAATGGAAATACAAAAATGCTTATGGAACAGTCCTGTCTTCCAGGGACTCATAGTTAAAGGATGGGAAAATACACGTGTAAAATGGTAAATACAAACAACATGGTAAATGTTCCTGAGATAAGGTACACAGAAGTGGGCAAGGATGCCAGGGAGGTAGGGAGACAGTCCGTGAAGATAACCAACAAGTAGGTATTCTCCCCATGGTGTCAGCCTTGAAGGTTCACCTGAAGGACTGGCTGATACCTCGTAATTTATATGCAGCTTAGCTAAAAACAGCTGAAAACACCCTCAATGCACTGATTTTGATTTTCAGGTGGGCATCCTTGGCTCGACCACACCTGCTGCATGGCTCTCCTGGAGGTTAAGATGAAGAGGAACAGTAACAGCCAGCATTTACTGAACATTAACTCTATTCCAGGCTCTGGGCTAGCTTCTTCCATCATTTGATCATCCCCCAAACCATATGAGGTAGGTGCTTATCTTATCCCTCTTTTAGGTGTGGTAATAATGAGGCCCAGAGAAGCTAGGGAACTTGCCCAAGGCTGCACAACCAGAAAGTGGTAGAGCCAGGCTTTGAACTCCAGAGCCTATGTGCTTAGCCACAAGGCTTTGTGCATAGCTGTCTGCCACTTTGAAGTGAAGAGCTTCCTTCCATCAGTTATCTGATGCAGGCAGAGCTGAGGTGGAAGAACAAATCGGTAGTCCTTTGTGTCTGCCCACTCTTCATGACTCTCGCTTCCTGTCTCCTTACAAGGAGGTAAAGACAACATTTTATGCATGATCCAGATGAAACTGATGGGTAACAAATGTAAAAAACAAAGCATCATTCTGGCTGTTACCAACTGGACTTAGGTCATCTGTGTGAGTAATTACATTTGGAGGAATCATGGTAAAAGGGATAGGATACACATATTGAATTGAAACTGGTTCCTTCATTTTCCCAACATTTTTGGGGTGCCCAAAGTGATGTACGGTCTGTAAGAGGCATTAAGTTACTAACTCTGTAAGCTTGGAGAACCTGGCTTAAGCTCTTTTCAAGCCCTGTGTCCTCATTTCGATGATGGAGCTGATACTACCTATCATAAAAGATTGTGATGAAGATGAAACGAGGTAGCAAATATTCTTTCAGCTCCTCCATTTGCCTGCTTCTGATAAAGAGAAGGTTTTGAAAAGGGAACTCGGATTTACCTCTGAGTTACCAAGTCTCACAGTGGCATATGTAGCACCACCAAGGGGAGCAGAGAACAAGAATTTCAACAAGAAAACAGTTGGTTTCTGAAAATCTATTCAGGGATACTGATACTGTAACTCCTTTCTATTTTCTAAACATTCTTATAGCTTATTATGCCAAATAAAGAAATTTCATCTTCTCAGTATCATCCTATGACCCTGACACTACCCAGGTGTCTTATTAGAGTAAAGCCTCATCCACTCAGAATCTAGGATGAGAGTTTCATTTGGGTTGTTTTCAAATTTACCTAAATTCCACATATGCAAAAGATTGGCTGTGCAGTTTTTAATCTTGCTCGTCCTAGGCTTCAAGCATGGGGTTGCTGTGCACACAAATGCCGCAGTTATTTAGTCAACGAAGTCCAGCAGGCTCTTCATTTGGTTACTGACCAAATGTTGCAGAACATGGACTTGCATCCAAGTGTAATCTAAACAACTAAAAGATCGCATTTCTCATGTACATTAACAAGGGTAAATAAACAACTTGGCATCCGGGATTTCTTTTTAAAGAGCAGTCTTTAGAGTATGTCATGAAATCAGTATAGTTTTACCCTCATTTTCTTGACACTCTTTAAACATATTGTTCTACAGCAAAGCCAATATCGTTCATGTTCAGAATGATGAAAACTTTGGAGCCATGCTAATCACCAGAGAATAAATACATATCATTTCACTTAACTCTCTGAAAACTGGTAAATTCATACATGACACATAACTATTAATTAAGCAAAGCCATAAACTCCATTCCTTAATTATTTTGACTAAATGCCAGTTTATTGTACTTAAAAAAAATAAAATGGCATTTGTTTTCAAATACACTAAAATTGGTACTTTTTCTTCAGCCAGGCTAGTGTTACCCTGTAGTTCAAATTAGTGAGTTTTTACTATAATGTTCACAGGTGCTGTCATGTGATGCGATTTTATTAATGAACCTTGTACCTATGCCTCTCCTAAGACGCTTACTAACTTACCATTGGTATTTAAGGATGATTAGTTTGCCTAGACATTCACTTTTTACCTTATGCTCATCTAAGACTAATATAGTAACAAATTTTACATTTTGGCTTGCACATTTTTCATTTAAAAAGAGACACCCATAAATCTGAAGTTCTTTGAACAGATTTTATTTCCCTGGGTGGCTGTTAAATTTCAGCATAGAATACTTACATTTTATATTCATAATCACTGATATAAATTTCACCCTAAGAGACAGTGAATTACAAGGAGCTAAAGAGATGAATCCGTCCTAGTTGGACATTTGTCTATTTAGCAGTTTACAAAAGGCAAGAGACCTTTTCAGGAAACACCTCTCTATTTGGAAGCATCATTATTAAAAGTAGAGTGGTTTGAATATTACATGAACAATCAGATAAAAACATGTAAAATAGATCATTATACATCCACTGTGGTCACTGACTATTGGCTGGCTTTTCTTTCACTCACTTACATGCAAAAGAATAGTGAAAGTTAGCTTACGTTCCAAGTTTGGTTTGTTGTAGCCTTGTATCTCATTTCACAGGAAACCTTTTCAATTGATGTTTGACTATTCCAGTGGATTATGGTTTTGGGCACTGTAGTATTTATATCCTCAGCCCTGGAAATAATGGATGCAGAAGGTATCACTAAAGAAAAACAAAAACAGAAATCCAGCAGCTTAAAACTTGCCTAGGGAGAAATCAATATTTTTTCATCAATATTTAGAATGTTAAAACTCAAAGTACCAAAAAAAAAAAATCTCATGATCTAATTAACATGAAATTTTTCTTGTTTTCTAATCTATTATGTAGGAGAAAACTGCTGTTCTTAAGTAAAATTCTGTTCCACCCATTCTCCATTTCTGTTAAATGGAGCTCTGTCTTGTCCTTTCCCACCTCATACTCCCCTGTATTCCGAACTAATGAAATTCTGAAGCTTGACCTATTAACAAAAGAATGTAAAAAGGAGGTAAAGAAGATATCTCTTCTTTCCCGCATCTGTTTAGGGAGAAATGATGTTTTGCATCCTAAATTTAGTTCAGAGAATCTAATTTGGTAAGATGTGAAATTAAGATCGTTCACAATAATATTTTTATTCTCTTGTGTCATAGGGAAACTTGTATGAATATTTATATTTATTGCTAACTTTTGTTATCTATTAAAATAAATCTGTACTTGAAAGTATGATTTGAACAAGGAGTCTCACAAGACTCTTAGACTTTACAAATTATTGCTGTGTTCTGTGATTATGATTTTCAAAAGGAAACTGACATTCTGATTGGTTATCTTACTAGTTATTTTTTGTAGTAGGTGTAATGGTGTAACTGGAAGCTCTGTATTTCTAAACTGTGTAAATTCTTGTAAATTTGTTCTGTCTGAACAGAATAAAATCATGGGCATTTCCCATTTCTCCTATATGCATAGTAGAACAGTGAAAACCTATAACTTTGTTAGATGTATTACTTAACAAAGAACTCAAGAACCTGTATGTGTGTTTTTAGAGGCCATTATTACAGCTTAATATTCTCTATGACTTAGTTTCCTTTTTGTTTATTCTAAGTTTATAAAGTATTCTTTGGGAAATTTGTTTTATTTTCAGTGAATAATATTATCTAAAATTATGTGCACAGATATATGATTTGTAGAAAAATATAAAAATTAAAGATTTGCTTTCTAGTAGCACTGACCTAAAATAAAATCCGTGGGCTAAACCCAGTATAGAACATAAGTAGTAGTAGCAGGATTAATCTAATTAAAGAGCTTACCATACTGAAGTTTTATCATCTGAATTCCATAGGTGGTTTCCTTTTGCTAGTTTAAGCTTCTTGTAATGAGAATCAGAATTCAGAGATTTCTAGAGTCAGGGAAGTGGATCTCCAGGGCTCTGAAACCACTTGGGACCATTTAAGCACCCTCAAGGCTACAAATTACCTACCCCCTCCTGTCTCCCACCTCTGAGTGTGACCTGCCACAGACGTAACAGCACAAGCATTCCGAGACCCTTTTGCAGAAAGAGATATTCTGGGGAGGAAGCAAAAGTCTGCTTAGTCCTATGAGAAACGTAAGTTGAGTTTAAGATAGATCTGTCTTAGCACAGAGCAGATCGGTGCAATAGAGATCTGATGGTTTAGGTTTGAATGAGCTTATATTTTTCAAATAAAAACATGTTATATAATATGTACTTGAACAATTAGTTTGTTACAGAAGACTCAGAATGTTGAATTTTTGCTCTCATTGCTTTGGTTTCATACATTCCCATTAGATCTTACATTTTTTAAAAAAACCGTCAATTCCATCGTAGATGCCATATCTTTAGTTTCCACTTATATTGAAATAAAGAACCATATTGTAGTTCTTTGGTGTCTTTCTAACAGCATGTATTTACTTATAATTATTCAGTGGGGAGAACTAATGTTCAAGATGGCAACCGGAAGGCACTGCATTTTCCATATTGAAACTTATTTCTCTATAAGAGAAGTTTAAGCATTCCTCTCACATGTCATTTTGGCAGTGTTACTGCACTCTTAATTCAGCCCTGCCTTTCAGCATATCTTCCTAACTTAATTAAAGACCAATCCCATAGCCGTTATGTGGAAATTGCTCCCAGGAGAGTTCCCTGTCTTCAGTTTCATAGAACAGTTCATATATCTAACTTGCAATGTCTCAATCTTAAAGGGCCACAAATGAATATAGTTCATCCGTTAATAACCTAGGGGCTCTGTTGGGAGTAGCCTCCTACACTGTCAACCTGTGCTTTTCAACCTGAGTTTCTAAGAGTGCATTTTGGGATACTGAGAAAGGAGGAAGAGAAGGAGGTGGAGTTACTCTAAACAAGAGGCTCCCTGGTTCAGTGTGAAAAGCAGATTTGGAGGTGACAGCCAGATGAGATTTTCCCTTTATGGGAGGTGGGGTGCTGGTTAACTACAGCAAGTCGGCAAGTCTGAGATGACATCTGGCTCTCCTCCTTCCTAGCTATGTGCTTTGAGCAAATTATTTTATCTCTTTCTTCGTCTGTAAAATGGGCACAGTGGTACCATGCATGATTGTTTTCAGAATTAAATGTGATTTGCATGTTAATTGTCTGGAACACTATAGGTGTTCAATAAATGGATGCAATGACACTAAGATCATAATAAGATAACAATGGTAATAATAGCAGTAAGACTAATAGTCATAATCTAGTTCCTAAAAATGATACTGCCAAAATGATACTGAACACAATAGCCTTTAAACATCATTAATCCATTGAGGGGAACCTGTTTTAAGATAAGGGCATGTTATGGCTATATCCTACCTCAAAATGTAAACTTACAAAAATGTGGAGAACTATAAGTCCAAGAATATACAGTACAATGGAGTTACTATTCACCACCACAGTCAGCAGTGTTTGTTTTCAAAGCCAATATTCATAGCATAAGGACAGATTTTTAGACCAATCTTATTAGTTGAGATAGTTCAGTTTAGTTGAGACGTTGAGATATTAGTTCCAATAAAAGACCCCAGTAGTCCCCAAAGGATACCCGTGTTGTGCCCCAAGAGGTGCCACATCCCCTAGAACATTAATCAGCAGGAAAGTTGTCAGACACATTGCAGTGTGCTTTAAATAAAGACTGAGGATAGGAGTTGAGGATACTAGAACTAGAGGCTTCCTAGCTCTGCAAACTCAACTTCTAATGCCACCTAGCCTTGGTTTCCTCATGTGTAAATTATAATCTCTTCTACAGAATAGGACTGTTGTGAGGGTTAAATAAGATAATGTATGTAAAAGCAGTTAGCACTGAAGAAAGTGTGCCATAAATGTTAGCTACTGAAATCATCTTTAATAACAAAAACAGGAATAATTGGCACTAGAATCTCCAGAGAGAAGGTGATTCACACTTGGTGCTCTTTGGCTGTACTCTGGCTTTAGGACTACGATATAGTTGTAAAAGGCTCAAGGGCAATCACTTTTTGGAAGTTATCTTAAGGAAAAAAACAACTACTATGCAAAAATTCAGCCAAAAGGTTGTCCATGGCAGTGCAGTTTATGATGGTGAAAAATTGAGAACAATAATAAGGAACTAATTAAAGATATTAATTAAAAACAGATTATAGATTAAATTAATAGAAATATATATTCTATATTGTTATTTTTTTAAAGGCAAGTTCTAAAATACCTGAAGCAAAAAATGTTAACTTTTGTTGAATCTGGCTGGTGTACATAGAGATGTCTACATAATTCTCCACAATTTTCTGTTTTTTGTAGAACTTTTCAAACAAAAACATAACTTCCAAAATAGCATATACAGTAGAATGCTTTAGTATGCTGTACTTCTCACAACATAAGACTCATCACACTTTATTATAATCCTTATTTCTTTCCCTCTTCCCTGGTAGATTGCAAGATATTTAGGACAGGAAGTATCTTCCTTGTCTATCTCATTCTCCCTAGCCCTTAGAACGATGGTTAAACATAAGAAGTTCTCAGTAAATATTGTGAAAAGACATACCCCATGTAGAAATAAGACTGGAAGAATATACAACACAATGGCAGCCTTACTTATCTTTGGCTTGTCTCAGGCAGTGACTTATGGGTAATTCTTGTTGTCTGTATCATGATCTTCAGGAACTTTAGGGAAACTCTTTTCAAATCTCAACTTCATTTGATTAGGTCAGAACAAATTAGTTGTTTATTCGTAAAGCCATTACAGAATTTCTTTTTCTTTACCTATATCGTCCAGGTGAATTTGCACTTGTTTTGACTTCTCCGTGCCCAGTACATTTGAAGCTTGGACCCAAACCAAATACTTCTTGCCACCTTGCAATGAATCAGTGGAGATGTTAACATAACTTGAAGTGAGATACTCTTGCTCTTCTTCTGTCTCTAAACTTAAAAAAAAGATTATGATCACCAGTTATGTTGGTTTGAATTAATTATTCCTCAATTTTTTTGATGCTATCTTTTTAGCTAGCTTTCAGAAGGCAACCTTTTACTTAAAAATGAATCAGAATTGGTTTCACTTTTAGAATTTTTTAAAACAAAGTCAAGACCATCCAGGGCCACAGTATGACTTTCATGGGCCCTAAGCACTTTTGCCTTCATAGACCCCTTCTCCCATTAACATAAAAAAGTTTATATGTGTGTAGGTATGTTTATGTTTATATATATATATATACACACACACACACACACACACACACACACATATTCATATAGATTATGTTTCACAACTGCTGATATAAAAGCAACTATATTAATATCACATATTAAACCATTTTCTTTGACCTAATGGTTCATTTTTTTTCCTGTGATTTTAAATGCAATTAAACATCCTGTAGACTCCTGAAAGTATGGCTAGCCCTGGGTACTATGCCTACTGTACCTCTTTGGGAAGGGCAGCTGTGGACATGGCTTGAAGTAAATGAGCTCCCTCTGAGAAGGAGCATTGCACAGGGGTTCCATGCAAGGGCTTTGTAATAAGGAGTGCTAACTTCATGGTAAATAAGTATTCAAATGTGAAAATAAGAGAATGGCAACTATGTGTAAGTAGTAAGTAGGGCATCTTTGAATATTTTCCAGTTAGAGAAAACCACATACATGTTGTTAATTGGTTTGTGGCTAATTCTTTTATCACACGTATTGAGACCACAAGTCAAAATGGAAATGTATTCTCAAACCGACATTAACCATAGCTACTAGGCAATTTAATTCTTCTTTTAAAGTCTACCCCTCATATCAGCACCTAGACCACAAAGCACTATTTTAGATGAAGAATCTAATTGTAATGACTGACTATATACTTTAGGACAATTTTTGCATACAACTGTATGTTACAAAGTTTTTTTTTGTTTGTTTCTTTTTTTTTTTTTTTTGCGGTCCGCGGGCCTCTCACTGTTGTGGCCTCTCCCGTTGCGGAGCACAGCTCTAGATGCGCAGGCTCAGCGGCCATGGCTCACGGGCCCAGCCTCTCCGCAGAACGTGGGATCCTCTCGGACCGGGGCACGAACCCGTGTCCCCTGCATCGGCAGGAGGACTCTCAACCACTGCGCCACCAGGGAAGCCCTGCTACAAAGTTTTTTAAATTTCTTACTTCTATTTCTTTTTTTCTTGTGCTAACTAATACATAACAGATTATTTGTTGAAGGAGTCAGCATGATTTATATTTTTCTGAAGTTTCCATTGCACCTAATCCTAGTTGTAGTTAATAGATTTTTAATAAACACTGCTGATTTGTGGTGATAATGGTGAACAGTACTTTTTAATTTAATCATTCATTCAAAAAATATTTATTTAACACCCACTATGTTCCAAGCACTACTTTAGTCACTGGGGCTACCACAGTGAACAAAACAGGTAAAGTCCCAACCTTTGTGGAGCACACATTCTGGTGGAAACAAATGCATATATAATATGTCTTGTGGTGATAAACATTCAGAAGAGAAAAGAAGGAGGTTAGGAAATGCTAGGAGTAGATGTGGGTTTTTTTTTTTTTTTTTTTTTTTTTAGGGAGATTGGGAAGATCTGAGCATCTGAGAAGGTAACACTAGAGCAGTAAAGAATCAGGTCTTGTGGCTCTTTGGAGCATTCTAGGTGATATGCAAAGGCCCTGAGGCAGGACCTTGCCTGTCCTGTTCAAGAACAGTAAGGAGGTCATTGAGGCTTGGTAGACTGAGGGATGGAAAGGGATGAGATGATATCAGAGAGTCCTAGAGGAGTGGGAGATTTAGAAGACATTGTAAGGTCACATAAGGCCATGGAAGGATGCTGCCTTTGATCTCTGAGTGAAATGGGAGATTTTGAGCAGAGGAGTGACATCTGATGTGCATGTGAAAAGGATTACTCTGACTACTTGTGAATAATAGACTGTAGCAGGGCAAAGGTGAAGGGCACCAGTTTACTAATGCAGGTGAGAGATGATATGGCTTGGACCAGGCAGTGAGAAGTCAGTTTTTTAAAGACAGATCCAGTAGGTTTTGCTGATCAGTTGAATGGGGGGGCGTGTTAGAGAGGAATCCAGGAGGACTCCAATGATTTTAACCTGAATACTGCAAAGGATGGTGTTACCACTTACTGAGATAGGGAATGTGAGTCTGGGGAAAGGAAACTGGGTATTTGGTTTTGAAAGTGTTAGCTTGAAAATACATTTTGGACATCCAAGAGGAAATACTGAGTAAGATGTTAGATAAATGATGGCTGCATTGCAGGAGAGATATCTGGACTGGAGATATAGATTAGGGAGTTTTACACCATAAATTTGGGTGAGATCTTTTAGGTAATGAATGTAGATAGAGATAATAAGAGGTCCTAGGATAGAGCTCTGGGTCACCATTACTTAACTGGAATAAAGGGGAACTGGCAAAAGAGACTGAGAAAAAGCATCCAGGAAGGTAGGAGGAGAACCAAAAGGGAGTGCTGTCCTGGAAGCCAAAAGAAGGAAGTAAAAAGCTAAGTTAAATGTTCCTGATGGTAAATCCTCCTGATAAGGAGGGTGGGGACTGAGAATAAACCATTGCATCTGGCAATGGGGAAGTCATTAGTGACACTGCTAAGACCTGGAGGTGAAGGGCAAAAACTTGACTAGATTAAAGAGACGATGAAAAGAGAGGAAGTAGAGGCAGAAAGTACAAACAACTCTTTTGAGGAGTTTGCCGTAGAAGGAGCAGAGAAATAGATTAGTGGAAGGCAAGGACCAAGGGAGGGTTGTATTTTCAAGAGAGCAGATGCTACAGCATCTTTGAAAGCTGATGAGGAGATCCAGTAAAGATAGAAAAGGTGATGATACAGAGAAAAGGAGTATTGTTGGAGCGATGTCCTCTAGTAGGCAGGCAGGGTAAGATCTAGTACACAGTGGAGAGCTGGCATCAGGGCAATGGTAGTTCATCCACAGTACTAGAAGGGAAGACCAAGTATGTGGATACAGATGTCAGTGTGTCAGCAGATGAGGGAGGCTGTGGTATTTCTCATTACTCCTATTTTCTCAGTGAAATAGAAAGCAGGTCATCAATAGAGTGAGGAAGAGGAGAAGATGTTAGAGACCAGAGATGAAAGAAAGAGTAATGAAATAATTACCCGGTTAGTGGGGGAGTGACTTGACCAGTGAAGTGTAGTAGGACTACTGGGTGGCTACCTGGGTCCAGGTGAGGTGAGTGGTCATGAATATAAAATAATATCAGTCAGTAAGTTTGTGTTTGTCCCCAGCCACAATTAGCTCTCCAAGCACTGGTGCAGAATCGGTGAGGAGATGGATTTTAACATATGAACTGGTTATTGAAC
This sequence comes from Pseudorca crassidens, assembly GCF_039906515.1. Lineage (NCBI taxonomy): Eukaryota > Metazoa > Chordata > Mammalia > Artiodactyla > Delphinidae > Pseudorca > Pseudorca crassidens. The sequence continues at coordinate 57,644,965 of NC_090297.1, read as the reverse complement.
TCAGTAGAAATATAACATCACAGCCTCAAATATATTTGGAATTATATCTAAGAACTCTGGTTATAATGAATATGCATATGGAGAGGAAGATGTGGCAAAAACAAGCAGGCCTTATGAACTGGAAAAGTAGGCAGTTGTTTTTAGGGGTCTCATTAAAACTAAAAGACCCTGGGCTTCCCTGGTGGCGCAGTGGTTAAGAATCTGCCTGCCAATGCAGGGAACACGGGTTCAAGCCCTGGTCTGGGAAGATCCCACATGTCACGGAGCAACTAGGACTGTGAGCCACAACTACTGAGCCTGCGCGTCTGGAGCCTGTGCTCCGGAACGGGAGAGGCCGCGACCGTAAGAGGCCCGCGCACCACAATGAAGAGTGGCCCCCGCTCGCCACAGCTGGAGAAAGCCCTCGCACAGAAACGAAGACCCAACACAGCCAAAAGATAAATAAATAAATAAAAAGTGGAAGTGTAGCAGTTACATAATAAGAATAATACAATATCTAAAACAAAAAACAAAAAATTAAAAGACCCTATTGGTCTTTCATAGTACCTGAAAATTCTACCATTGGTGCTGTTCTAAACAGTTTATAAACTTGTCATGTACCGACATGTTGCGTATTTTAAAAATTTTTCTAGCATTTAACATAGTTCCAAGAAGACATGAAATACTAAATAAATATTTGTTAAATTGACTTGAATAAAATAGAATGAAGGGCCATCATGCACTTATTTTCATTTAACAAGTTATTTATTTTGATTCAACAAGGTACTGTGCCAGACATTGCAAGAGTATCCAAGGTAAAGAAAGAACGTATTTACATGAAGCTGTTGAGCGTAATGGGACAACAGTAAGTAGATATTTATTAGCAGAGATTCATTTTTTTTTTTCTATCACCACCCACTGGTACATAGCAAAATACAGAGGGGTTGAGGAGTGTATGTGAATGGACATGCAGCTCTGCTGGTGGGGTCACCACAAAGGTTCTGGGGAGAAAGAAGACTCTTGAAGCAACACAGACACAATTCCTCTACTTTACAACTTCAATCCAACACCAGACGGAGGCCCTGATGGCCCCTATGCTGCCATAGAGGGAATGCCATCTTTCTGCCACTGTGGAAACAAGTGGGTGGGCTGAGGTGAAATGCCTCTCTCTATATGTGATTTTACTGGAAAACAGAACCACATGAGTTGGAAGTGAAACCTTGCAAATGCTGATCTCTACCTATCTGCCCAAGTGGAAAATACCCTGAGAACCCAGGATCTAGAAAAGGCTTTTTAAATCTGATACCACTTCAACCACAAAATTCATTATAACTCACCTTTTTCCTAGGGGGAAAGGCCTTCTTAACCATAAGTTAGAAAAATGGATTGCTCTAATTTTTCTCAACTCGTGGGTGCATTTTTAATTAATTGTAAGACAAACAGATGTTTATTTTCTTTTCCAGTTTGTGCTTATAGGAGCTCATTCTTTGAATTTGCTAGAGGAGAACATTTGTTTTTATGGTAACCCTTCACATCTTTTATGATAACCTATGATGAAGTTTTTAAAAAAATGATAAAATTCCATTAATCTGGACTCAATCAGGTCAGAATTTGGGTTAGGTTTGCCTGAGTTTGGCTATAATTTGCTCTTGGTTTCAGAAAAGACAGTAAGAAAAGTTTTTTTAATATATAGGACCTTGTAGTATTATTAGTTAACTAGATTGTGAAGGGAGGATGCAGGAAATGTTTATTTCTAGTTATCAGAGTAATCACTCAACGAGTGTTTATTGAGCACTTACTATGCGCCAGGCCTCATCCTGGGCTCAAGCAATATAGCAATGAACAAAACAAACAAAAATTCTTGCCCACATTGGGTTTACATTTCTAGTTGGAATAAATGAGTGAATTTACTACTGACATATGTACAACAGTTAGAAAATTAGTCTTATTAGAGCACATTTAACAATCTTTCTAGATAGTCATCTGTCCAAAATTACTGTTACTTGAAAATAATGTAAATAAAGTTATTGTTTATAATATCCTGTAAGTGATCATTTTTTATGGCTTTACATTAATCTTGTCTCCCAAATCAGTCAGGTTTTGATTTTGGAACAAATCAAACAAGTCTAGAGAGCCAGCCTTAGTTTCACCCTAATGTTCTAATATTCTAACATCACCTTTTTGTCAGTTTCTAAGCATTTCCTATCTGTGAGCCTTTTCTTATAATTTGCTTTCTTGTAAGTTTTATAACACTCAGTATGGTATTACTTATACTCATTTCTCAGGAGGCTGAGGCTTAGCAAAGCTAAACAAATTTACCAAGATCCCTCAGCTAGCAATTGTGGCAGATACTATTAGATGACAGTACTGAACTCCACCCATAACACCCCTCTCTGAGGTTGCCATCCTGACAGAGTAGACATGTAACTCAACTCTGGCCAATGAGATGCAAGTGGAATTCCATGGGAGAATATCCTTTTCCCTTCACCTCTTTCCTTCCTGAAACTTGGATGAGAAGCCTGGATGTGTAGCATCTGAGGATTAAGGCCAACGCACTAAAGGCTGCAGAGGAGAAAAGTGGCAAGAGCCTGGTTCCTTGGGGTATCGTTGAATTAACATGCTAGCTCCGTACTACCTACCACTATGGCCTTGTCTGTTTCAGTCACTGCACTTGGGTTTTCAGATATTTGTACCACAAAAGACATCTAAATGATAAGCCTCAGAACTGGAATTCAAACATAAAATTCTAAAGCCTGTACTCTTTCCAATGGATATTTCTGACAGTTTGCTCTTTAATAAATCTATTCTTAAGACTTCCAAAGTGACTTTTTGGGTACTGAGAACAATTTCAGTATTCATAACTACTGCAAGTATTCCTCACTTGATAAAGAAGATGTGTCCCTCAAAAACCACGTGTAAATAATTTAGACAGATATAATTGTTAATGCATTAATGGCTTTTAAAAGAGATATATAATAATCTTATAAAATATTAGGAGAACATTTTTATGATATTAAATAGGAAATTAGGGGTAGCCAACAGGCACATGAAAAAATGCTCAACATTGCTGATCATTAGAGAAATGCAAATTAAAACAACAATGAGAGGGGCCCTGGCGGTCCAGTTGTTAGGACTATGTGCTCTCATTGCCAAGGGCCTGGGTTCAGTCCCTGGTCGGGGAACTAAGATCCCACAAGATGTGCGGCATGGCCAAAACAAAACAGAACTAAACAATGAGATACCACCTCACACGTGTCAGAATGGTTATTATCAAAAAGTCTGCAAATAACAAATGTTGGCAGGGATGTGGAGAAAAGGAAACCCTAGTACACTGTTGATGGGATTGAAAATTGGTGCAGCCACTATGGAGAATAGTATGGAGGTTCCTCAAAAAACTAAAAATAGAACTACCATATGATCCATCAATTCCACTGCTGAGTATATATCGGAAGAAAATGAAAACACTAATTCAAAAAGAGACATGCATCCCAATGTTCATAACAGCATTATTTACAATAGCCAAGATATGGAAGCAACCTAAGTATCCATCAACAGATGAATGGACAAAGAAGATGTGGTATATATATATATATATAATGGAATATTACTCAGACACAAAAAAGAATGAAACTATGCCATTTGTAACAACATGGATGGGCCTAGAGGGTATTATGCTTAGTGAAATAAGTCAGACAGAGAAAGACAAATACTCTGTTATCACTTATATGTGGAATCTAAAAAATAAAACAGATGTATGTAACAAAACAGAAACAGACTCACAGATATAGAAAACAAACTAGTGGTTACTAGTGTGTGTGGGGGGGCAAGATAGGTGTATGAGATTAGGAGATACAAACTATTATTTATAAAATAAATAAGGAACAAAAATATATTGTACAGCACTGGGAAACACAGCCATTATTTTGCAATAACTTTAAAGGGAATATGACCTATAAAAATATTGAATCATTATGTTGTACACCTGAAACTAACATAATATTGTAAATCAACTATAATTCAATTAAAAAAAGCAGTATGGCAGTTCCTCAAAAGTTTAAACTGAGTTACCATATGACCTAGCAATTCTATTCCTAAGTATCAATATATGCTCAAGCGAAATGAAAACATATGTCTATACATAATTTTGTACATGAATGTTAGTAGCCCCCAAAATGGAAACCACCCAAATGTCCATCAACTAATGAATGGATACATGTGATATATTCATACAATAATGGAACTTTAGTCAGCCATAAAAAGGAATGAAGTACTGATACATGCTACACCATGGATGAACCTTGAAAACCTTACACTAAGTGAAAGAAGCTAGTCATGAAAGACCACATATTGTATAATTCCTTTTATATAAAATGTCCCGAGTAGGCAAATGCACAGAGGATGCCTAGGGCTGGGAGGGTTGGGGGGAGATGGGGAGTAACTGCTAATGAAGATGGGGTTTCTTTCTGGCATGAAGAAAACGTGCTAATATTGTGGTGATGGTTGCACAACTCTTTGAATATACTAAAATCATTGAATTGTACACTTTAAATAAGGTGAATTGTATGGTATGTGAATTATACTCAATAAAGCTGTTATATTAAAAGAAAAAGAATGAACCAACTAATCAAGATCAGTGAGTCCATGAGATAGTATAAGTTGCAGGAGATAGCAAAGCCTAGGCATTCTCTGTCAATCTGGCACTATCTAACTTTTCTTTGAGCTTAAACTGTGGTGTTTGCTCCCATACTGCCCTCATTTTCACATTCCTAAAGTTGCCTTTGCAATGAGATTCTTGTCCTCATGGACTCTTTTCATCTCGAGGGGACTACTTTGTCCCAGAGGCAAGGAGGATTGGTTAAGTCTTGGACACCTGTTAGAATTCTGGCTCCCTTATGTCTAAGGGGAAGTAACATAAGCTCTGTAAAGGGGACAATTCTAATAGTTACTGCTCAAGGTTAAGCTGAGGATTGAAGATGTAAGGCACATAAAGTATGGAGCGCAGTGCTTAGTATATTATATATTTGACAACACACCCATCACTGATCTCAGTGTTTCCATCATCCCTTTGCTACCTGACCATACCGCTACTTAGTGAAAGATGTGAGCTTCTTGCCCATGACATGTAGCCAGTAACCCCAGGCTTAGCAATGTATTCATAAAATCTGTCTAGTTTTTACCCAAAATGTCTTGAACACAGAGGTGTTATTTTTATGTTTCACTTAATCAAAGTTATTCTGAGTACCTAACAGATGGAGAGAGAGAGTAAGATTGGAAGGTTATTCTTTCCCATAATGATGAGACCTGGATAGCATCTCTCAAATATACCCTGTGATCTGGGTTCCCACACCACTTCAGCAGAAAAGACTAAACTAGGAAGAAAGCAGTCAGGCCACCCCAGATTCAAATCCCACCTCTCCCTCTCATAGCTGCGTGGCCCTGGATGCATCACCTAACCTAGCTAAGCCTCAGTCACCTGTCTACAAAAATCGGAAAAATAATCATATGTACCACACAAGGTTGTATAGGGGATTAAATGAGGTAGCACATATAAAGCTTTTGGCCCAGTGCTTGGCAAACAGTAGGAGTCCAATAAATATATATATATTTTTAAGTATAAAAGAAAAAGTAGTTTGTGAAACTTTTGAGAATCACTAGAGAAAACGTGTACTTCAAATACAGTTGACCCTTGAACAACATGGGTTTGAACTGTGCAGGTCCACTTATAGGTGGATTATTTTCAATAAATATATTGGAAAAATTTTAGGAGATTTGTGACAATTTGAAAAAACTCACAGATGAACTGCATAGAGATATAGCCTAGAGATATCAAAAAATTAAGAAAAACTTAGGTATGTCATAAATGCATAAAATATTTGTAGATGTTAGTAGATACTTGTCTATCCTTACATAGGCATAAAGTGAATGATATTTAATATAAAATTAATGATGTGTTACTTTCTTACTGTTCTATAACTTTGCTTTCAAAGAATTACATTACCATATAGTACGCCTGTTTTTCCTAATCAGAGAAACTGTGTATCAGCCTATCATCACAGGTAAGTGGTTTTTTAAAAAATGTAAAAGCTTCCAATGCTGTATTATGAATATGACTGCAATATTGTACGCCATAAAAATTTTATAATGATTCATTCATTAGTGTATAGGCTAGGCTATTATAAAGCAATCATATTGCTGCTTCTTCCCTATCAATGCATGAATTGTGACACCTGTAAATAAACATGAATTTCTTTTTCACATGATCTTTTCATTTTTGATATCAGTAGTAAGAGATGATTAAGCTTGTAAACAGACAACATTAACTTACAAGAAATACAGTACAGTATTATAAATGTATTTTCTCTTCCTTATTATTTTCTTAATAACATATTCTTTTCTCTAGCTTACTTTATTGTAAGAATACAGTATATAATACATATAACATACAAAATATGTCAATCAACTGTTTATGTTATCAGTAAGGTTTCTGGTCAACTATTAGTTGACTATTAGTAGCTAAGTTTGGGGAGAGTCAAAAGTTACACGAAGTTACACAAAGGGGTCAGCACCCCAACCCCTGCGTTTTTCAAGGATCAATTGTACAAAACTAAAGACATTCTTTTTAAAAAAAAATAAATGAAACAAAACAAGGATAGGGTGACCAATGTAGCCCAGTTTGCCCACAATTTTTCCCCCAAAATTAATGGTATTATTTCCATCTTTAACACTAGCAAAGGAGTCCAACACAGACTGACATATGTGGATATAGTTTAGATGTAACAGTGAAACTTTTTTTTTTTTAAGGGATAGAAGAGAGTTTTATTCAAGCCAAACTGAGGACTATAGCCCAGGAGACAGCCTCAGTAGCTCTGAGGAACTGCTCTAACAGTGAAACATTTGAACTATGTACATTCAGGAAGGAAAAGATTTTTTTCACATCAACCTTTTCCTATTTTGCAGTTTCTGAATAGCAGAAACTAAAGATACATTTCTCCCAATTTAATTTAGTATGAAGTAATATAACTCTTACGATCAATTATTTGTCCTTAAGCATAAAACTTAAGAGATTTTGGCTGCATGGTTGTCTGGCTCCTGAAGTCTGGTTATCGTTAGAACGTAACAAAAGAGCGTTTCCACAAAGCCCTCCTCAACTCCAATTAGAAAATTATTACTTTCATTCAATTATTACTTTCAGTTTTAAAATGGAAAGTCCTGTGTCCTGATAGCTCCCTTAGTCTCAGGCAAACCAGGGAAGATGGTCAGCCTACACAGACACCAAATTTAAGATTTGGGGGTCATTATTAATAACTAATAGCTTCGATGAATGTAGTGCTGACTGTGGACCTGGCACAGTGATACATACTTAAAAAGCCAAATTCCACTTAAATAATTAAAATTACCCTGTGCATTAGGTTTTATTTTTAAACCCATTTTAAAGATAAAGAAATGGCAATTTGGAGAGATTAAAATTGCCTAAACCCTAGAAGGAGGATGGAGCTGGGATTTGAGCAAAGATCCTTTTAAAACTGTGCTGTGCTGTATCCCATTAGGCCCTTGCCCCCAATTACCTCCAATGAGTAAAAAGAGTAGAAAGATTATGGAACACATTTTCCCACAGAGTGAGAATATTAATGGCCTGAAAAGCGTTTTGGTAGCTTCCTTGATCATTATTAGGGAGTTGGTGATAAAAAGGATGCATTTAATATTTAAAGTTGATTTCTTGGATCTCTGCTGGAGGCACAGCATGGGCTGGACTGGAGTGGAATTGCTCAGGTTAGACTGTTAGGAGGGAACCTACCTCTGCACGTACACCACATACTTGGTGTCTATGTAGGTGGGCTTCCCAGGGTTCCAGGTGCAAGTCATGTTGCCTGAATATTCATAAATGACACAGGTTACTTTGTCAGGGACATCTGGTGGATCTGCAACAAAATATATCACTTAGGAGCATAGAAACATAAAGTTTTTTATAGTTACTTGATAAACTTTCCATTTTATTTGGAAAACCAGGCCAATTGGTACACAGCACCTCCCCCATTCCATCCCTACCAGCTCACCTTGCAACCCACTTTGCCCTCAAACATTGCTACTTTTCTCCATATACTTTACTATATTCTCCCCTCCTTTGGGATACTAAGGTGATCAAGTTCCTCCCATCCAAAAAGAAAATTCCTCTCCAAATTGTCTCCCCTCAGCTGCCAACGTATCTTTCTCCGTTTCATAATAGCTTTTTTTTTTTTAAGTCCATTATACTGGTCTTTTCCCTCAACTCCCATTTACTCTTGAACCCCAAACAATCAAGATTCAGACCTGCAATTCCACCAGAACCACTGTTGTTAAGGTCATCGTGACTTTCTAATCCACAAATCCCATGATTTCTGTGAAGTCATCATTGAGCTTGACCTCTGCAGCATTTGCTATTTTGGTCACTCCCACCTTGAAACCTCTCTGCCGTTTGGCTCTTGTGAAAGGGTTCCCCATGGTGTTTTTCTTCTGCTCTGGCAACTATCTACTTCTCCAGCACCTATTCCACTACCCACTTTAAAAGTTTGGTGTTCATACGTACAATGGAGTATTACTGAGCCTTTAAAAGAAAGGGAATTCTGACATGCTACAACATGGATGAACCTTGAGGACATTATGCTAAATAAAATAAGCCAGACATGGAAGTGCAAACACTGTATGATTCCACTTATAGGAGGTATCTAGAACAGTCAAACACACAGAGACTGAAAGCAGAATGATGGTGTCTGGGGAGATGGGGGAGATGGGGAGTTGTTCGATGGGTACAGAGTTTTGGGTTTGCAAGATGAAAAAAGTTCTGGGAATGGATGGTGGTGATGGTTACACAGTGATGTGAATATACAATATGCTTAACGCCACAGAACTGTGCACTTAAGAATAGTTAAAATGGTACATTTTACTACAATAAAAAAGATTTAAAATTTTTGGCATTCATAGAATTCTATTTCTAGTTTCTCTCTCTTTTCCCCTTCTCCCATGCCCTCAACTCTTTCCCCGAGTGGCCCTGTTATGGGGAATATTGTTAGTTTTTGTCTGCTACCATCTTTCCCTTTGAGAATTGACATCTCCCTCACTCCCAACCTCCGCCCCTATGCCAAGGGCTGTCAATCACACAGAAGTGTACCCTTGACCTAGGCTAACTAATCAGAGTATTTCCCTTGGGAATGAACACATGACTCAAGATGAACCAATCAGAGTTATCCAAGGATCTTCTTCTGGAGCCATTGTAAAAGAGGTGCTTCTCCCCCACTGAAACTGCTATCTCTGAGTAACATGTGAGCTGTGAGTTGTTGATGGCCATCTTGCTGTCATAGTGAAACAGTCTATTTAAGAATGAAGCCAACACAGGGGAAAACAAAACCCAAGAAATGAGAAAAGATGAGAGAGTTCTAATGACATTGTTTGAGCCCTTGGAGCCTCTGAAGCCTATGAAACCCCAGCAACTGTAGAACTGCATCTGGAATTTCAGATGCATCATCCAATAATAAATTACCAAGAATCAAGATAAAAAAAGAAGTATGGAAATACTGAGTGTTTAGCATATGCTCACTTTTCAGGTGTGGCTCTCTCAGCTTGTGCCTACATTTGCAATACTGCCTGGGAAACTTGACGACTCAAAAAATGACAAGAGGGATTTCCCTGGCAGTCCAGTGGTTAAGACTCCACACTTGCACTTCAGGGGGCGTGGGTTCGATCCCTGCTCGGGGAGCTAAGATCCCACATGCCTCACTGTGCACCCCAAAAAAAAGGAAAAAAAAAAAGAAAATGATAATTCTTTCCCATTAAAAAAAAAAGGAAAGGATGGGGGCTCAGAAAGAATAAAAATGCAGACATTTATGCACCTGAAGTTATACCCAAAGCTTTATCTTAAATACAAGTATGTTCTTGCACTTCACCTGTAAATCATCTACCAAGAATACTACTTATAAAAGAAGAAATAAATATATGAAAAACTTATCCTCATTGCAAATTAAACCGATAATTGATGTCATTTAGATCTATCAAATTGGCAAGGATTTTGAAAAATGTTAATCCACAGTATTGGAATGAACTCAGGGAAATCCTCTAACACACTGCTGGTGGGAATGCAAATTGATACAACCTTTATGGAGAGCACTTTACATATCACAATCTTTAAAAGTGGGAGTAATATCTTGCGACCCAGCAATTTTAAATCTAGGAATGCAACCATATTGAAATGTTCATAGATATACAAAAATATTTGGCTAAAAAGGGTTTGCCTCTTAAAGTGTTGTTCCTAATAATGAAAGAATTGGAGACCACCTTAACAACCCAAAATACACTCCTAAAATACATCCAAAAACAAAGTTATAGAAGACAGTTTAAGTATATGGCCTTTGGAAGGCACTAGAAATATGTTTAATTAAGTAAGTAAGTACTGGCCATATGATAAAGTGAAAAAAATAGTATAGTATAGTAGTCTCATTTGAGAGACAAACAGAGAGATAGAGAAGGGGAGAGAGAGAAAAAGACTGAAACTTGAAAGACATATTCCAAATTATTAAAGAGGGAGTCTGTTAGTAGTGAGATTATGGGATTATAGAAATGATAAGTATTTCTTTTTTGTTAGTCCAAAATTTTAAAAACTTTCTACATGAATGCAATTTGATTTTACAATTAAAAAACATATTTTCGAGGAGATACGGGGATATATGTATAGCTGATTTACTTTGTTTTAAAACAGAAACTAACACACCATTGTAAAGCAATTATACTCCGATAAAGATGTTAAATAAAAATAAAACTTTAACTTGGCGTTCTCAGAAAAAAAACAAAAAAAAAAACGTGTTTTCAAACAGTAAGAACACACTAAAATGTGTAGTTGTAGTATCAAGTTACAATGGGGAGAAACTGGACTCCAAGTAGGATAAAAGAAATCTTTAAGTTTTCTTTGAGCCTTGAAGGAGGTAGCTGTGGAAACATAAATTTAAATCATTTTGGATATTGATTGAGTTGGGGTCCCTCAGTGATCTGTGCTGAAGTTATTTTTTCCCTCTGGTTTCAGACAGAGTATCACTGATTTGGCCATCCTAAAAGACAGCTGTCAGTCTTTTGGGCTATGTTATTCCACAGCATTCTCTCTGAAGTGTCTGATAACTAATTAACTTTGCAAAAGATCAAATAGATTATATACACACATGCAAATATACACACTATTTGTTAATGTGAAGCTATGTAAAGAAGGGAATGTGAATATGGTTATACGAATAAGACCGAATTGTTTTTAGATCTCATTGCCAGGTTATTAAATGTCCATGGATAAAAACCTTCTGTACAGCCAGATAGCAGAAAACACTCTGCTCTCTCCTACTAATTGCACCTCTCCCCTACCATTGGGTCCCTCACTATTCACAGGCCAGGTTTCTTGTTAATTCAAAGTTTAGCCAAGTATCATTTTCTACTGAGAGCTTCTTGAAGGCACTGTCTGTGATCCCCTCTTCTCTGAATTTCTATCGTTTAACACATTTATGGTGCATACCAACCACTTAGTAAAGTTTATTTCATGACTTGATTGGCTTGATTAATAAAATGACAATGAGAAGAATTTAAAATTAAAAGAAAGTCAATACTTCTGTCAAAGATCACTCCATAATTCCTTACCTAAGGAGCACGCAGACCAGCCTATTGTGTCACTAATGAGACGTAGTAGCAATGTTAAAGACGAATATTCAGTGCCTTCTAGGCACTGATGACAAGTAGAGATCAAAGATGGTTAAAATTTAAGTCAAAGATATTTAAACTTTTAAATAAATGATTATGTGGATATATGACTTTCATGAATAGTTTAATCTGGTGTTTTTAAATGAATAAAGACATCTTATAGTATTTTATCCCGTGAATGGTGTGACTCTAATAGAATACTTTTCATAATATGCATGCATTTAATCACAGATAAGAATCTAGGAAGTTTTTAAGATTATGGCTAAAAATGAAAACTGTGATAATAATAGTTTGTATTTCACAAATTACACATTAAGGTACAGAACCTTTTTAATATGTTTAGATATCTTTTTAGGAACAGCAACGACTCATTTATCTTCTCTTTGTCTTTTATGATTTGTCTCCAGTTTAAAAAAATACACATAATCATTTTGTTCAGAACAGTGATGATAAGTTGACACAATAAAGCTCACAGGATGAATATCCTGTAATCAAAGTGATCAGTGAAAGCAATGTGATTTCTAGAATACCACAAAACCCCTCAAAAACCTTTGCTTGACCTACTTAAATAGAAAGTTCTGTTTGCTAAGAGTGCAGAGCCTGAGAACACAGGGGTTCTTGAATCCAGGGGTTTGAGTAAACCCTTACATGGCAGTTACAATTTCATGCTCATAACCAGAGGTCTATGTAAGAAGTTCCAACTCACAAAGTAAATAAGTGGAAAGGATGATGTTCTTTCTAAGCAGCCATCAGCAAAAAGTATAAGTGCTTCTAATATGTTGTCCTGGAAGGGGAGAAAAGGCCATTTCCTGGCCTTAAACATCGCCTGGTGGTTGTGTTTGAGGGCAGAGGGCCTCAGGCAACACAGGGAGAGCGGTTGGCAATAACCTGTCACCCAAACTGCAACAGAGGGAAGGAGGCGTACTTCTTTTGCCTCCTTTCTTACTCTGGCTTTAATTAAAAACTAACCTTTCCACACAACTGTGAAAGTTACTCATTTGCCCTCTAAAGAAATATTCTCTCAACACCCCACCACACCCCCAAAGAAAAAATAGGAAAGTATTTAAGCATGAAGGGTTATTTCTGTTTCCTGAGGATGTGGACAAGCTAAGAAGTCCTTAGACATCAGATAAGATGTCTACTTGTGGTTTCAATTCCTACAATTTAGGGCAAGTTTAGCATGTTAGTATTACTTTAAGGCATAAATTTTTTCTTTGACTCCAAAACCTACTAATTTCCTTCCTTAGTTGACCTCTACCACTTCCCACGGCTCTTCTCTCTTGAAAATCACAGAGATCAGGAGCCCAGCAGGACGATAGCCTTACTTGAGAACAAGGAAGCCTCTTGCTTCTCAGACATCCCCTCAAGGGGCAGGTGGAGGTGGCCAGGTGGGCTTGCTCTGTCTAGCTGAGTACTGGAGATGAGGAAGAACTCAGATTTGATTCTCAAAAGTATGGAGAAAGGGAGCATGACAAAGACCCAAAGCCCTCTATCTTTCACTGAAAATGGGCCCAGATGCTGTAGGGAATGAACCTCTGGGTTAAAACCGTGCTGAACTTACTGATTTTTCCTTCATAATAGTAGAACCAAGAGTTAAGTGTATAATTATACAAGCCAGCCCATGTTACTATAGTAACTTAAACACCTTCAGAATACCATGAACACAAATTGAACTTACCAAATATTTAAAAAATTAACTTAATTTTTTTCTTAATAATTGTAATAACAAACACAATTATTCACAATTAGGGCAGTGACATTAGGAGCAGGGAATTGTATCAGAATCTCCCCATGTTTTATCAAAAGGATGCATTTAAGAGGATTTAGGCACATTAATGTTGTAGTTTAAAGTGTATAATATACTTTCAAATAAATTATTGAAATTTGATGCTTACCATAGCCAATATAATTAGCCTCATTTTACAGACATGGAATTGAGGCTCAGACTAGTTAAGCAACTTGCCCAAGGTCACACAGCTGGTAAGAAGTATAGCAGGCACACAAAGCTAATGTTGCAAATGTTTTTCTCCTTCCTAAATCTTAGCCTCAAAATTTTGCAATGGGATCTGCTTCAAGGTTGATATTATTGAATAGTTTGGATAACAATGTTAAGTAAAAGACAGATGAGAAGAGCAACAGTGAAAATCTGAGGATGCTGCCCTTCACATATGCTGTGTTTGGCCAGACTAGTGTTGAAAAATTATTTTTTGAATGCATTGGCATACAAACATTTAAAGTTTGTAGAGTTCACATTGAAAATTTACACTTCTGTCTTCTTTTGAAGTGTCCAAAGATCTAGGGATACTGGACCCTCATAGATGCTGAAGCTGGGCAGAGGCTGAGCCCAGTAGACCATCTCTGTGCTTTCCTCTCTGCACGGATCCCACCAGCCTCCTTAACTCACACATTTCACCAGCCTGGCCCCTGGAGACATTTGAATTTGCAACTCTTACTTTAAACTAATACAAGAAGTGAAATATATAAATTTGCCTCTATTTTTAGACAAGATTGGTAATTACCAGTTAATTGTTAGCCTAACTTTCATTTGGATTTTGAATGCACCTCAACACTTACATCCAGAAGAAATGTCTTTTCCACATATCAGTGTCTCTTGAAAATATCCAGGACATTCAGCAGTACAGTACATAAAGGCTTGTGGCTCCTGAAAGTTGTTATACCAAAGGCGAGCCGTTGTTTTATTAATTCTTGTGATTTGAAATCTTTCTTTGATGCCATTTTTATAAAAATAAAGTTTCCTTGGTTGGCAGTTCTTAATTGCTGCTTGGCAATATATAGAGATATTCATACCCATCTTAAAAATTGTGGCTGGTTCTACCCAGATGCGTCCAGAGCAGTTTATATTTGTAATTCCTGGAAAACAAATAGATAAAATTAAAAATTCCATGTAAAGCATTAAAACCAGAGATTCAGAAGAATGTGCTATTGCATTTAAAAATTTTTTTCAATTAACTGAATAATTTCCATTAGAAAAGAGTTTTAGGACTCAGAGTATCATTTGTTTAGTTTATCAAAGTGTGTTTTTACCGTGTTCTATTGATGTTCGGCAGCATGACACCAGACTAGAGTCAGCTTTCAGCCTTTAAGCTTCTCTAGCTGTCTAAAGAGCAAATATTATTAGCTCTCCTATTTTAAAGGTGAGGACTGAGACTTTTTGAGTCTACCTCATTTTTCAAAGGTAACATTAGGAATAAGAATTGGCACTGCAGAATCCAAACCCCATTAACCAGCTACTCAATCTTTCACTCTTTCACCAGCTACTTTCACTTTCACTTGATAAAGGCTACTTTTAACAGAAAACTATGAGTTTAATGAGTAAAATCAGTACTAATTACTAACTGCAAAAATTTATTGCTTAACAACCACTTAAAATTCATCATTTTTAAGTTGAAAAGCAAGTTTCAAAACAACATATTTAATGGAGGCTCAATGTTAAAAATAACTCAATGAATGAATTAAAAAGAAATACACTAAGATATTAACAATGATAATCTCTGTGTGTTACAGTAATTTTTTATTGTATATTTCTGTGTTTTAAAAATTATATAATATATTATTTTTATAACCAAAAGACAATAAAGTCATTTTCATAAACTTGAATGACAATGCAATGCAATATCAATTAAATTAAATTCACATCAAGGAAAATTTATTGTAGGCTTTTTCTGGAAATACCTGTATCAGAATATCTTAAAACCTTATCAAAATAGTGATAATTAAAGGTCAGTATTTGATTTTTAAAAGTTCTTATCCTTGGAATTCAAAGCTTAAAGAATTAAATTTTGGGGGCTTCCCTGGTGGAGCAGTGGTTAAGAATCCACCTGCCAATGCAGGGGACACGGGTTCGAGCCCTGGTCTGGGAAGATCCCACATGCCGCAGAGCAACTGAGCCCGTGCACCACAACTGCTGAGCCTGCGCTCTGGAGCCCGCAAGCCACAACTACTGAGCCCACGTGCCACAACTACTAAAGCCCACGTGCCTAGAGCCCATGCTCCACAATAAGAGAAGCCACCACAATGAGAAGCCCGCACACTGCAACGACCAATGCAGCCAAAAGTAAATAAATTAATTAATAAATTAATTAATTTAAAAAAAAAAGAATTAAATTTTTTATAATATAAACATAATTGAATATGGCCATTTATGTAATGAACATTTACATATAAGTTATAAATATTTAAATGTTGAGGTAATGCTAAAAATAATTCCATCATTATCAATAGGGAATTGAAGGCAAAGACATGGAAAGAAGTTTTAAGAAAGCATCTGACTGCTTTAAATAAGTTCAACAATTCATGTTCAGACAAACTGCATCTTGAGCACCTTAAAAAATCTGTGAATACTTTCATGAAACCATTGCGAGTAGTGTTTGAGAATACACAGAAAATATCAATTCAGATTTGGACAAATATTCTCCTGGTTTTCAAAAGTGGAATAAAGAAGAACCCCAGAAACACTGGACCACTGAGCTTCACAACATTCAAGAATGAATTAGTAAGTTGATCATTTTTCAGTACATAGAAAAAAATCAGTAATCAGCAGGAATCAACATGGATTATATAAGAATAAGTCATACGAAAAATTGTCAATTTCTCTTTTTAATATGTTAAAATAAGTCATATAAAACATTAATTTCTTCTTTTTAGATTGGTCAGAGTAATGCTAAACATAGTATATTTTTTATTCAGCAAATCTGTTAAAAAGGGGTAAAATATTGTTCTAGTAGAAAACGTGGAGAAGATAGTCTGGATGATATTAAAAATATTCATAGCAGATTGAACAATAATATATAAAATAATTTTTAATGGACAGCTAGTAGGTCTCTGCCACATGACACGGGCTTGTCTTATTTCTCTATGCTTTATATTAATCACTTGGATATATAAACAGAAGTCCTACTTATCATTTGCATATTTCCAGAAGCTGGAAAAAGTAGCTGGTGTCTTATTTTTACTAAGTCTTCTTGGATAGCTGTTGGTCTGACTCTGGAAGTGTCCAATATCCTGCTGGAAGGATTCTAGTTCTCAAGGTGGGGCTACTTCTATATCTCTAATATAATGTGTCCCAAGCTACAGAAGACAGTTTTGCTTTTGTCACTATTCTGAGTAACTTGCATGATTTGCAAAGCTTCCTTCAAGGTCTAGAACCCTGCCTTGGTGTTTGTTATCTCCTAGTAAATGAATCCCTGTCACCTGCCCAGGATGCTATGCAGAAACTCTCAAATGCTGATGGCTGCCCTGCCTGAACTTCTGATGATCTCCCTCCTGGACTCCTAAAATCTGTGTATGCCTTTGTCATAATGCCAGATGTTTGTATGAATTACAAAATAGGAATAATAATAGCACATAATACTACTGCACAAAGGAATACAAGGCTTAGCACAGCACCTGACACACGGTAACCGTCAATAAATGGTTTGTGGAATTGAATTAAGTTGAAATGTTTGATGAGTTATCGTATAAGTTAAAAATGTTCAAAGATAGAATATGCCAACTCAAAATAATAAGCTCCTTCGTGGAAATGTTGGTATAAGAATTAGACGTCTGTCTGTTAGGATGCTTGATAAATGAATCCTGAATTAGTAGGGAGGTTGGACTTTATTTCATTCCACATAATTTTATGTGCATATAATTTTTTTGAATATAATAAGTTTTTATTCTTCAGAGATCCTAGCATAATGCCATGAACATAATAAACACTCAATATTTTATTTGAATAAAAAATAGCAATAGGTACTCAAAACACTGTACCTCCATGACACCAATTGAAGAATATGTAAAGAGCTATTGCCACGTCCCATTGAATTGTGACCTGATTCATGACCAAAAGCAGGAAAAAGCTCTTTGTCGCCCTCTAGAAAAAATATGAAAAATGTTTAAATTGTAATATTTTAATAATATAACAATAAAATACTAAAAGGCATAACATTTTTTCTAACAGTTGTTTTTGATGAGAATAGTTAGGAAGAAAAAATGGAAGGAAGGAAGGAAGGAAGGAAGGAAGGGGGAGGTAAAGGAAACAGGGCAAAGGAGTTACTGGAGTGCGAGGAGGTATAATACAGGTGGAGGAGTAAAGCAAAAGTATGGAATTTTATACCCTCCCAAAATCACTATGAATTACCTTAGTAGGACATTTTGACCCTTGATAAAATATAACTCCTCCTAATCTTGTCTCTCTCATCAGAAATCTCTCTCTGCTCTAACCCCTGATGCTCAGTTCTTTTCCTGACCAGGTTTACATGCCTATCAAGCTTCAGAAATATTAGTCTTTGATAAGTAAAACTCAGGAAAAGCCAAAAATGTCAGAACTTCCAGAAAAAAAAGCATTCAAAATGAAGAAAGAGAAAGTGAGACAAAGGCCTATGTGCTATCACCGGTTAAATCTACAGAAAGCCCTTTTATCTGTAGAGAGTTCAAAAGAAATACCTTATAGAAATGCCAAACAATATTGCCATGAGTTTACAACTGGAGTTACATTATTCAGTTAATCAGTTACCTACATTATTGAATAAATTATTCAATAATCAACATTATTCAGTTATTTTTATCTCTTTAGTAAAATCTGAGCCTTTCATATAAAACAACAAAACTCATGACTCATCAAATAGCACAAGATATCTGATAACACTTTTAAAAACTGGGGTCCCCGTGACTTATGAATATAAGGATCCCTTTCATAATTTGTTAACAATAGTAGGTCTTCACTTTATAAATAATAGGCGAAACAAGACCTAAAATGTTCCTAGTTAGGAGTTAACTACTCACCTAATAGAATATACGCAATAATATTATTTAAAGTGATGTGATAGACAATATTACAGATTCAACTTCCATCAGTAACCACTGTATGAAATACCACAAGAACTTATAAGAGAAGACAACTTGGCCCGTGTATTTCCAAAAGAAAATATAGCTGTTTTTTGAGTATTTAGATGATCGTTGTCTCTTTACCTTTCAACGTGTTTGAAGCACATAATTCCACTTCAGAGCCAGGCTGTCGCCTGTGTCACATCTTCTTTCCTCACTGCCTGCCTGTCAACGATCACTTCAGGTTTTCTGTGATGAGGCAAATGGAAATGTCAGCAAAGCACCGACCTACATTTCAGATTCTCAAAGAGGAACTCAAACCGTCCAATTCAAAACGACTGGCTCTTATGTCACTATTTGGGAAAACCCAGATTACTGAAAGTGAACTGCTTTGTCAGTACTTTTTTTCCCTCATCTTAATTTAAAATAATCTGTCTCAGACAAGAAGTAGAACACATATATATGCTTTATCTATCAAAATCTTTGACACCAAAGATATGATGCTTAGTTTTCATTTGCAACCAACAGTGATATCCATTATAAACCCATTTCTTAAGAAAAGAAAGTTTAAATGCTACTGTTGACCATTCATGTATTTAACAAGCATTTTTGAGCATCTAATATGTGCCAGGTATTGTTCAGGGCATTAAAGATATAATGGTGATTAATCACAGAACATCCGCTTTATTGTATTGTTTACATGACAAAATTACAGATTAGTGGCTTTGAACTATTGTTCATGGTTTAGCAGGATCCTACAACCAAATAAAATAATTATCAAATTATTTGGTTGGTTTATAGTAAGCATCACCAGGAGACTTCTGCGACACACCTCCTTTTCTTGCCTCCTTATTTGTTGTACATGAATATCTTTTCACTCTTTGTACTCCTTTATAATGTAAATGACAATTAATTTATTAATTTCCTCCACAGTGAATTTCTTGAAGTTAGAAACTCCATACTGTCTTTTTAATTTTTATATCTTTTGTACCTAGCACATTAGAATACTCTGGGGGAATATTTAAAACATTCCTATGCTCAAATTTATTGTACCCAATGAAATCAGAATTTCTGTGAGTGGATGTTTGTGCATCGATATTTTTAAAAAGCCTCTCCTGGTAGTTACAAGGAACAGCCAGGGCTGAGGTCCACTGGAATACACGAATAAGAGTGTCTTTGACTATCAACTGGGTTTTAATCACCAGTAACAATTTTCTGAACTGTGAAGGAGAGGGTATGGGAAAACATTTCACATACCAAGAACAGAAGGTGCAAGTAAATTGTTTGGGACTGGCAGGTTGTTTCTCCAGGTTGAAAGGAAAAGGATTTGAGCTGGAAAATTAGGTCAGTGGCAGAATGTAATGGGCTTTGTATTCCTGTGTATTGCTGTCCGTCCTCCCATTCACCCAGCTGCACATCGCCACCTGGCCGTTGCTTGTCAGGCTACACAGCTGAAAAAAAACCAAAACAACAACAACAAAACCCCAACTTCCTTTATCAGAAAGTGTCAGAGATAGCAAAGATTGTTAGGCAGAGAAATACATAATCAAGTTGGATTTTTAGAAAGATAATTCTAATTACTGTGTGAAGAATTGAATGAGGGTAGAGAGTCCAGTTAGGAGGCTATGGAAAATCAGAGTCTGATGAAGGCCTAAGGCAAAAGAAAGGCAGTAAGACCTGAGAGGAGGAAACACACCTGAGAGCTCTGTTGAGGCCAATTCAATAGCTGTGCAGTGAACAACCGCTGTGTGGGGCTAAGAATTTGGGAGCTTAAGGATTGACTCTGTGGCTACTTTTGCTGACTCAGCAGATAACAGCATTAACTGAGCACACAAAAGGAGGAGTGAGGGTGGGGAAGTAATGAATTTGGTTCTGATCGTGGTGATTTGGAGGAGCTTACAGCATGTTCAGAGACGACTGGTAGGATATTGGAGACATGGGTAAAATTAAGAGAGAAGTTTGAGCTGAAGATCTAAATTTAGAAGATTTCAGCATGTCAATAGTATTAAAAGTAAGATTAGAATAAGAGAACTCAAAGAGAACATCCAGGGAGCTAAGGGAAGGGAGTAGGTGGCCAGAACCAAAAATCTTGACCAAAGGACAGAAGAAGAGACACGAGAAGTGTGTGCCCAGTGTCAAATTGTCAGAGATTAAATATGATAGGAACTAACAGGTAGTGTTGAATTTAACAAAAGTCTGTCTTCCCTGAGAATAGTTTCAGAAAAGAAATGGGGGCAAAAAGGAGATTGAAGTGAATTAGAATAGAAAATAAAGGAGAGGACATCATCTAATCTTTCAGGAATTCGGACAGTGGAGATGAGATTGATGGACAGCTCAGTGCAAATCAGGATTCATTTATTTATTTATTTTAATGGGGGCTGGTGGTACTTCTTAACCATCTTTTCAAAGATATTTGCCATGCATATCTCTTTTTTAGTGAACAGTCTGTTCAAATCTTTTGTCCATTTTTATTGGTTTATTATGTTTCTTATTACTGAGTTTTGAGAGTTCTATATGTGGTTTGGAAACTAGTCCTTTATCAGACATACGTTTCGCAAATACTTTGTCCTAGTCTGTACTTTATTTTTTCATTTTCTTACCAACATCTTTTGAAAGAAGTTTTTAATTTTGATTAAGTCCAATTCATTAATTATTTTAGTGATTCTTTCTTTTGCTTCTTTGTCCTGTGAGTCTCTGCTTACAATTTTATCAATGGATCAATACGTAATATTGCTTTATGTGTGTTTGTGTGTGTTTCTGTTTACGTGTGTTTCTGTTTATATTGTTGACTCATTAACATTGAACTTAGGGCCAACAGCCCTATAATTCATATCTGAACAAAGCTTACGTAACACGGGTGTTCTTTGTAGTGTACATTGCAGACTTCTTACACTTAGGAGCACTAGACAATACTACAGGACTATACTTGGGGGCCATGTTAAACAGCAAAATCACCAAAAAAAAAGCACAGAATGTGAAAAATGTAGCACTAAAATAGACTTGAGAAAGGACACTTGATTACAGTATCATGCCGAGACAAGTTTCTTAGCTGGGAACTTGCACATTGTGTGACTCAAATCTTTCGCCACTCTGTAAATCTCAGCAAATGACTGACAAAGTGCTGCAAGTGTTGATTTTGGGGTTACAAATCAGTTTTAGTTAGTAAATAAATTCACAAATACAGAATTGGAATGATGAGGATCGACTATATAAAATCTTGTATGTAAATGGTCTGACTTCACTTGCTAATCAGAAAGCATCAAAACCCATTGTCCTGGCTTGCTTTCCATAGGCAGGGTTGCCATCTGGGTACCCTGGGACAGTGCAATTTAAACTTGTCCCAAGGTAATTACACATAACACTCCATTTTACTTTCAAAATTATTCCATTTTGGAAGATATCTTGTCACCATCTTACAAGCCTGCAAGTAATAAACCTTGTTTATTTTCTAAAAGTCACACAATTTCAAGTTTTTCTCTAGCATTTGGTAAAAGTTTGGAATGGTTGTTGGCTGAGGGGATGAAAAGGGTGATTGAGTGTAAAATGCATGATCTTGAAAATATATCATATTAAATTAGTAAGTATATTTTGAGTTAACACATACAGGGTAAATACATTTAATGCAACATTTAGCTTTTTTCCGACTTCAAATCCACTTTAGGGAACTTCAGAACAGAAGAAAACAGCTAGAACTATAGTCCTTATGCAATTGTGCTTTTCTATAAATTTACCTGCCTATTGTGGATTGAAAATATCTCCAGTTTCCCCATCCAGTGGCAACATTGTCATAAACCAACTGACTACTAGAAGGAGCTCCTTGAAGTGGATTGGTTAGGATCTTCCAGTTTAAGAAGTATAGCTGGACCAAGACCTGGAATGTTAAACTGTTGCCTAACAACACTCGTCTAGCATTGGGGAGGAGACCTAGAGGGATCTGTCTTGCCTCAGAACTCAGATGCCCTATATGGGTGGGAATGAGAAGAACAAGGAGTGGACTGTTGATCCCTGAAATGGGAACTTAGTGACTCCCTGACTCTGAATAGAGGTGGAAAACCTACCACCTCTGTATAGGGAAGTGATATGGCAGCCCCAACATTTTTAAATAGGCCTGGCTTAGGGCAGATAATCTGGTTAGAGAGGAGGACTAGGGAACTCTTGAATTTGTGCTTGCAAAGCAGGTACACTATTTCTACTTTGATTACTGCGTTTCTTTGAAGTGGCTTTAGTAGGGGAGAATGTCTGAATCACGTGAAAGCTCCTAAGCCATCCCTTTGAAGGTACCACTAAATATGCAGATCCCATTCAGTAGACCTGATTTGGGAGGCTTAAAGTTTTGTGCCATAGTAATCTAGCAATTCTGTGTGGAAAAAAAGGAAATCAATATTATGGAAGGGTGGGGAGACTGATGGGTGTTTGGATGAATTGTTTTTTGTAGGAGAGAAGATGACAACGGCTACCCATAGAGGCCAGAGGAAGTCACCTAATATACGGATATGCTCAGGGCAGACATTTGTACATATCTGCACAACTCTTGGTAGCTAGGATACAGTGGTACAGCCCAGTCTCTCACTACACCATGTAAAACAGGTGTTCCCATTTGAGAGGGCTTACTGTACTACAATGACTAAAGTGTGACTGGATTCCCTCCTCACTCCCTGCCAGGGGCTAGACATGTATCCACTCTTCCTCCTTGGGCAGTCACAAATCGAACCAAGATGACAGAAAAGGGCCTTTAGAAACTGCAGCACAAAGGTAAGACAGAGGGCTGCTTTTTCCCTAGGCAAAAAACAGGAGTTATGCTTTGAAGCAATTCCCCAATTCATAGTAGAATAATAGTCTAATTGTTTAATAGACATTTGGCTAGGAAAGTGGCTTCCTCCTCCCAATTTCTTCTTTAAACATTCAAAAGAGAGGCAACTGCATGTGTGGGCCCCCCAAAATTTAGGATGAGAGAAGAAAAGCCCACTGTGGCTGTGGATGGACTTGTGCAGGGGCAGTGAGCCACTCCTCAGGTCTATTTAAGGTGGTTTCTGTATATACTGCAATAAGGGGCTTGAGCCTGGAGTAAAGAACCATTTTGCACTCTTCAATATACTGACATTTGCATGTGCAATTGAAGACTTATTTGGATAATTGACTGTGTCACCCTGCCCTTCTATTATTACAGGCCTGATAAAGGGGCCTTAAGTGCCTTCTGTGAGCCAGCATAGACTGGCTAAGTGTTGTGACTACAGAAGAGGATGTTAATGGCTTTCAAGGACCCTGAAGTAGGAAACAAAATTGTATTTTAAAATTACAATGAAAAAAAATGCTAATAGAAAATATGAAAACAATTAGGGGATCAGAGAGGAATATACAGGAGCCTCAGGTTCACACTTTTGCAAGCTTCAGCCCTGAATGCCAACTCCTGTAGGGCAAAGTTTACCTGATCTGGGTCAGTGACTCAGGCTTGGTTTCTTACCTATTCCCTGCAGTTTGATCTCACACTTGTGACTCTGAACTAGATTTTATGGTACCAAATAACTCTGGTTTCTCTTCAGATCATGTAAATCTTTTGCCTTTTTATGGTACCAGCATTCCTCTTTTAGCTGCCTCTACTTCTACCCCATCATCCTCCAGTGGGTGTGTACCACACCATATCACTTTGCTTCACCAACAGTACCCAGCTCACTGTCTGGGCCTGCCCTACTTTTCAAAACTCACAACTGAGTAATTATGAAAAGTACAATTTCAGTTCCGCAGTCTTAAGAATGTAACAGACAGTAGTATTCATTTCAGAAAACTTTTTGTCAAAAATGTTGAACTTACTTTTGTAACTTTATGGCCTTGGAGTTATAATTTTCTTGATGATAATTTTACCTGGAAAAACTCATTCTTCTACTATGCCAGATAAAAGAGGTGTCACTTTATTAATTTTCTCAACTACTGAATTAATAATCCCATTATTCATAAAGAGTTAGGTAGTCGCTTTGAAGAGAAATAAATACCATAAATCTTTTGACTCATCCAAAGGACCCTACATGTGCCCTACATGCATCTGCTCAGCATTTCTCAGTATCAAGTACCTTATGGCTCATTCAGTTCTATCGGAGGAGTGGGCGCTACTGGCTGAATCATCACCATTTCCTGTGAGGTGTGCATTAAAGGTCAACTTTATCTTATTTCCTGTGAGTTTCTTAGAGACTTAAGAATGCTCAGAAGCGGAGGTGAACTCAAAACCTTCAGTGTACAACTGTAGCTCTTGGAGACTTCATGCATACTCCTAAGGAGATCAGTTTCCAGATTTTCCACTTCCTAATGTGCACTTCCCTACATTTGATTTCTCTGAGAATGAGCCTGGGTTCACAGTAGTCATTCTTTCGTTTCTTAAAGAATGGTATCCCTCCACCCCAAATCTCAGTATTGTGCATGACCCTGGGTATAATTAGCTCCAGGGTACCAAACAAACAGAGAAATGGAGATACTGGTTTCAGAGAGAACTCTTCTGATTACTAATCAAGGTGCGTTAAACTCATAAGGCTTCTAATCTTTTCCTGCATTGTATACATTTTTTAGAAAAGTGAAGCTTACTAAAATACTTGTATTTCAGCCCATATTGATGTACTCTGAAGTTTAGCCAATTTGGGGATATTTGGGCCCATTTTGGAATAGTCTGAATGCTGAGCATCAGAAGTAATATGGGGGACTTATGGTTATCCTCTTAAATGTAAATGAGATTTTTGATGGACTGTCATATTTTTTCTAGACACATTGGATAAAATTCATGTGTAACTACCTTATCAATAAAGTACAGCAAATCTGAAAGAAATCAAGTAAAATTTTAAAGGTTTTGTTATCAAACTATATCATGGCATATTTGTCCCTATAACAGCCTTGTCTCACTTATTTCATCTTGTAAAACATTCAGTAATTTCTATTTAAAAGGAAGTAAACTTTTTTAGACTTATGTTTAATATTTTAGACATTAATTTTAAAATATGCAATAGGGTACATAATTTTTAAAGTTTATTTTAAGGGTATTTAAGGAAAACATTTGGAAGACCACTGTACTAGTTCTCACCTATACTAGCCAAACAAAATCCGTATGTGGAAAAAGTACACCAAAATATCAATAGTGGTTTCTTTGGATTATGGAATTATGGTTACTTTTTCTTCCTTTTGCTTTTCTATAACTTCCTATTTTTTAGGATGAGTATATTGTATATGATAATTTAAAAACATTTAAAAAATACTAAACACATTAAGGACAGGAAGTCTTTAAAGGGAAGGATATAAAGAGGAGATTACTTCCTAGTCGATTCTAAAATATGAGGCAGCTGGAGGCAATTGTTGATATGTCTACTGGTGTACACATTTATTTATGCAAGCTCAACTCTAAGTGGAGGCGGGGGAAGAGTTTTTATCCCACTAAATTCTCCTTCATTCTTCTACCATCTTCTTTAAAAGAGACCTTAAGTCTTTAGTGACTCAAAGAAAAGAAGGCCATACCAGAAATGCAATAATAATAAATATTTTTTAAATTGAGGTATAATTGACAAAATTGTATTCAATATATATTTAAAATTTACAATGTGATGATTTGGTATATGTATACATATGTTAAATGATTACCACAATCAAGATAATCAGTGCATTCATCACCTCACATAGTTACTCTTTTTCTTTCTTTCTCTCTCTTTTTTTTTTTTTGTAAGAACACTTCAGATCTACTCTCTTAGCAAGTATACAATATGGTATTATGAACGATATTCACCATGCTGTATGTTAGATCCTCAGAACTTATTCATCTTATAAATAAGAGTTTGCACCCCTGGATCAACATCTCCCTATTTTCCCCACCCCACAGCCTCTGGGAACTACCATTCTACTCTCTGTTTCTATGAGTTTCACTTTTTATTTTTTTTAGATTCCTCATATAAGTGATACCAAATAGTATTTGTCTTTCTCTGTCTTGTGTATTTCATTTTGTGTCCTCCAAATTCATACATGTTGTTGCAAATGGCAGGATTCCTTTCTGTCTCATGGCTGAATAATATTCCATTGTATATATACATCACATCTTTTTTATCCATTCATCTTGTTGGACACTTAGGTTGTTTCCATAGCTTGGTTATTGCACTTATTGTGTATAAAGGTAATGAACATAGGTGTGCAGATATCTCTTTGGATACTGATTTCAGTTCCTTCAGATATATACCCAGGAGTGGGATTATTGGATCATATGGTAGTTCAATTTTTAATTTTTTAAGGAACCTCTATACTATCTCCAATAATGGCTGTACCATTTTACATTCCCACCAACAGTGTAGAAGTGTTCCCTTTTCTCTACATCTTCTGCAACATTTGTTATCTCTTGTCTTTTTGATAAAAAAGTCCTTCTAACAAGTGTGAGGTAATATCTCACTGTAGTTTTAATGTGCATTTCCTTCATGATTAGTGATGTTGAGCACCTTCTCTGTTACCAGTTGGCCATTTGTGTATCTTTTTTTGGAAAAATGTCTATTCAGTTCCTCTGCCCATTTTTTAATCAGATTGTTTTTCTGCTATTGAGTTGTATGTTCCTTATATATTTTAGATATTAACCCCTTATCAGATATATAGTTTGCAATTATTTTCTCTCATTCCATAGGTTGCCTTTCCTTTGTGTTGATTGTTTTCTTTGCTGTGCAGAAGCTTTTCAGTTTGATGTAGTCCCACTTGCTTATTTTTGCTTTTGTTGTCTGGGCTTTTGGTGTCATATCCAAAAAATCATTGCCAAGACCAGTGTCAAGGAGCTTTTTCTCTGTGTTTTCTTCCAAGAGTTTTATGAGTTCAGGTCTTACATTTAAGTCTTTAAGTAATTTCAAGTTAATTTTTTTGAATGATGTAAGATAGGGGTCTAATTTCATTCTTTTGCATGTGGAAATCCAGTCTTCTCAGCACCATTTATTGAAGAGACTATACTTTCCCCATTGTGTGTTCTTGGTGTCTTTGTCAAAAATTGATCATATATGCATAAGTTTATTTCTGGGCTTTTTCTTCTATTCCATTGGTCTGTGTGTCTATTCTTATGCCAGCACCATACTGATTTGACTACTATAGCTTTGTAATATAGTTTGAAATCAGGAAGTATAATGCCTTCAGCTTTGTTCTTCTTTTCAAGATTGCTTTGGCTATTAAAGGTCTTTTTTGGTTCTATACAAATACTAGGGTTGTTTTTCTATTTCTGTGAAAAATGCCATTGGACTTTTGATAGGTATTGCATTGAATCTGTAGATTGCTTCAGATAGTATGAACATTTTAGCAATATTAATTTTTCCAATCCAAGGAAACAGGATAGCTTTGCTTTTCTTTTTAATTGAAGTACAGTTGATTTACAATGTTGTGTTAGTTTCAGGTGTACAGTAAAGTGATTCTGTTATATATATTATATATAAATATATTCTTTTTTCTATTCTTTTCCATTATAGTTTATTATAAGATATTGAATATAGTTCCCTGTGCTATACAGTAGGACCTTGTTGATTATCTATTTTATATATAGTGTGTATATGTTAATCCCAAATTTCTAATTTATCCCCTACCCCTTTACTCTTTGGTAACCATAAGTTTGTTTTCTATGTCAGTGAGTCTATTTCTGTTTCATAAATAAGTTCATTTGTATCATGTTTTTTTTAGATTCCACATATAATTGATATCATATGGTATTTGTCTTTCTCTGTCTGACTTACTTCACTTAGTATGATAATCTCTAGGTCCATCCACATTGCTGCAAATGGCATTATTTCATTCTTTTTTATATAAGATGTGAGACATATACATATATATATCTTACATCTTCTGTATGCATTCCTCTGTCAGTGGACATTTAGGTTGCTTTCATGTCTTGGCTGTTGTAAATAGTGCTGCTGTGAAAATTGGGGTGCATGTATCTTTTTGAATTATAGTTTTCTCTGGATATATGCCCAGGATTGGGATTGCTGGGTCATATGGCAGCTCTCTTTTTTGTTTTTAAGGAATCTCCATACTCTTCTCCATAGTGGCTGCACCAATGTACATTCCCACCAACAATGGAGGAAAGTTCCCTTTTCTCCACACCCTCTCCAGCATTTATTATTTGTAGACTTTTTAATGTGGCCTTTCTGACCAGTGTGAGGTGATACCTCATTGTAGTTTTGATTTGCATTTCTCTAATAAGTAGCAGTGTTGAGAAACTTTTCATGTGCCTGTTGGCCACCTGTATGTCTTCTTTGGAGAAATGTCTATTTAGGTCTTCTGCCCATTTTTGATCGGGTTGTTTGTTTGTTTTGGTTATTGAGTTGTATGAGCTGTTTATGTATTTTGGAAATTAATCCTTTGTTGGGCGCATTATTTGCAAATATTTTTTCCAAGTCTGTAGTTTGTATTTTCATTTTGTTTATGGTTTCCTTTTCTGTGCAAAAGTTTATAAGTTTGATTAGGTCCCATTTGTTTATTTATTTATTTTTATTCTATTGCTTTCAGAGACTAACCTAAGAAAATGTTGCTACAATTTATGTTAGAGAATGTTTTACGTGTATTCTCTTCTAGGAGTTTTATGGTATCATGTCTTATATTTAAGTTTAAGCCATTTTGAGTTTATTTTTGTGTATGTTGTGAGGGAGTGTTCTACCTTCATTGATTAACATCAGGGTATCTTTTCATTCATATTTATATCTTCTTCAGTGTCTTTCATCAGTGTCTTATAGTTTTCAGTGTATAGATGTTTCACTTCTTTGGTTATGTTTATTCTTAAATATTTTATTGTTTTTGATGCTATTAAAGTGGATTGTTTTCTTAATTTCACTTTCAGATATTTTGTTGTTAGTGTATAGAAATGCAACTGGTTTTTGTATATTGATGTTGTACCTGAAACTGCTGAATTTGTTTGTTAACGCTAGTTACTTTTTGGTGGAATCTTTAGGGTTACTCTATATATAAAATCTGCAAACAGAGACAATTTCTTTTTCAATTTGGGTAGCTTTGATTTATTTTTCTTGCCTAATTGCTCTGGCTTGGACTTCCAGTACCATGTTGAATAGAAGTGATGGGAGTGGACATACTTGTCTTATTCCTGATCTTAGAGGAAAAGCTTTTAGCTTTTCACTGTTCAGGATGATGTTATCTGTGGGATTGTCATATATGGCCTTTTTTTATGTTGAGGTACATTCATTCTATACCTAATTTATTGAGAGTTTTTACCATGAAAGGATGTTGAATTCTTGTCAAATACTCTTTCTGCATCTATTGAGATGATCATATGATTCTTATCCTTCATTCTATTAATGTGTATCACATTCATTGATTTGAATATCAA
Source organism: Pseudorca crassidens (assembly GCF_039906515.1). Lineage (NCBI taxonomy): Eukaryota > Metazoa > Chordata > Mammalia > Artiodactyla > Delphinidae > Pseudorca > Pseudorca crassidens. The sequence continues at coordinate 57,615,144 of NC_090297.1, read as the reverse complement.
TAAATGGATGTTGAACCATCCTTGTATCCCAGGGATAAACATGGCTTGATCATGGTATATGACCTTTTCAATGTGCTGTTGAATTTAGTTTGCTAGTATTTTATTATTTGTGCATATATGTTCATCAGGGATATTGACCTGTAATTTTCTTTTCTTATGATCTTGTCTGGCTTTGTTATCATGTTAATGCTGGCCTTATAAAATGAGTTTGGAAATGTTTCTTCCTCTTCAATTTTTTGGAAGTTTGAGAAGGATTGGTGTTAACCTTCTTAAAATGTTTGGTAGAATTCCCAATTGAAGCCATCTTGTCTTGAACTTTTCTTTGCTAGGAGACTTTAGATTACTGATTCAATCTCCTTAATAGTTATAGGTCTTCATATTTTCTATTTCTCCATGATTCAATGTTGGTAGGTTATCTCTTTCTAGGAATTTATCTGTTTATTCTAGGTTATCCAATTTGTTGGCATATAGTTGTTCATAGTAGTCCATGATCTTTATATTTCTGCAGCATCAGTTTTAATGTCTCTTCTTTCATTTCTGATTTCATTTATTTGAGTTGCTCTCTTTTTTTCTTAGTCTAGGTTTGTCAGTTTTGTTCACCTTTTCAACAAATTGGCTCTTAGTTTCATTGATCTTTTCTATTGCTTTTCTAGTCTCTGTTTCATTTATTTCTGCTCTGATCTTTGTTATTTCCTTCCTTCTGCTAACCTTGAGCTTAATTTTTTCTTCTTTTTCTAGTTTCTTGAGATGTAAATTTAGGTTGTTTATTTGTGATCTTTCTTTTTTCTCAATGTAGGTGTTTACTGCTATAAAGATAATTATTATTAACAATGAAACTTATTATCATTTATTATTGACTTTGATGGAAAATTTATATCATTTGCTAAAGATAATAGAAAGTAATAGAATAAAAGAGTTTTCTTTATGCATTTACTGCTGCCAATTGTTGGGAAAAAATATTTAGGAAGTGTTTCATGACATTAAATATTTTTAGAGAATTTTTCAGTTAAAGAATAATAGAATATAGCATGATGAAGACACATTCATCACTCTTATTTTTCAGGCCCCTCACTCACTTGGCCTTCATGTATAATTATAATGGAAGCTCACATTGTAAGGGTGATTTTAAGCTGTTCAAATTAGCAGAGATATCAGTAAGATATTCTACTTTTAAACCCATTCATGAAAACAATTTTGAAGATTGAAGGCTTTCTTCAGAAAGATTTAGAGTTCTATCAACTCAAATGAAAGAGTGAGGACTTGGGCGCATGGAAGCTAATGATCTTCAATGGTTTTCATTGCCTCTGTTCATCTCTTTGAAAAGTAAAAATCTGAGATTTAAGAGAACTTTGGATTATACAACTGACAATTTGAAAAGCATCATTTAAATACTCCTCTTCAGTTTTCATGTGTGTGCTCAGGGGGATTTTGCTGGTGCATCCAAACAGTGAGTAGATTATGCTTCTAGGGCAACCATTATAATACTCCAGTACTCAATATTCAACAGCTTTTCAAAGTGATATTTCAATTTAATGCTGAAAAGAATGCAGGAATGGGCTTGAAAATTCAGTATGTAAGAAAACATACTAGTGAACAGCATCATCCGTTATCCATTCTATGAACAGTTCCAAGAGGAGGTTCACTATGATCATGGGTAGGCCTGAGTCCCACTCCTGTGATTTGTGTGATATACAAATTACCACAGCTCTTCCTGTTGTAGCCTCACCTTAAAAAGTCATATCCAGAGCTTCCCTGGTGGTGCAGTGGTTGAGAGTCCGCCTGCCCATTGAGGGGACACGGGTTCGTGCCCCGGTCCGGGAAGATCCCACATGCTGCGGAGCGGCTGGGCCCGTGAGCCATGGCTGCTGAGCCTGCGCGTCCGGAGCCTGTGCTCCGCGATGGGAGAGGCCACAACAGTGGGAGGCCCAAGTACCGCAAAAAAAAACAACAAAAAAAGTCACATCCAGAAGATCGCAGCATATCAGCTGTGATATGCTAGCTTTGTTTTTCCTAACACACATTAAAATAATCACATGGCTATTAAATGAAAATGTTTACCTGTGTACCATCTAAAATTACTCACTTATCACCAGAAGTACTCTGCCCTAAGGAACCTTGTTTAGAGTATCCTCTGTAGCAAAATAAATTTTTAGAGAGCCAAAATAAATTTTTAGAGAGCCAAAATAAATTTTTAGAGAGCCTTTTTTTTTTTTTTGCTTTACTTTGGCATATTTTCTCTGCCATTCTACCCATATGTATTTTTTAAAAACAACTGAATGAGAGTGTTTTTTTTATTAACAATGTAAAATGTACCATGGAGTCATTCTTGCCATGTAGACACATTCACTGAAAGGTATAATTCGAGTGAAAGAAAATTATTCTTCATCATTTTGTTCTGTCTGTATTTGTTGTGAACTTATGTATCTACTTTGAGAACGTTCATTTATTCAAGAAATATTTACTGAGTGTTTACTATGTTTCAGTAATTATTCCACCACTGAGAATAAAGGGGTAAACAAAACAGACAAAAATCTAGTCCTCATGGAGCTTAGATTCTAATGTGAGGAGACAGACAGTAAGTAAAATAAACGAGTGAAATATAGTTTTAGATGGTGGTACCATTTGGAGAGAAATTAAGTGGGAAACACAGACAGAGTTCAGTGTGCTCAGAGAAGCTCTTGCTGGCATATAATATCTGAGCAAAGATCTGGTAGACTCAGTGAGGGGCCATGGAGTTAATTTGAAGAAGTGTGCTTCAGGCAGGCAGAACAGTGGGGGGCAGGGAAGGGGAAGAAAAGAAGCTCTGGGCTGCATTTGAGTACAGATAAGGAGGCCAGTGTGGGAGGAGCTTAGTTAAACAAGGGGAGATGAAAGTGGGAGATAAAATCAGAAGGAAAGGAGGTTAGAGAAGTAACTGCAGTGAAGGGGTGGTGGGCAATAGTGTCAGGCTCCATGGGCCTTCAGCTCTTCTGATAGTTGAGATGAGAAGCTATTGGAGTGTTTTAAGAAGAGGAATGACCGTGATTTGACTTCAAGGATTCTCGCCTAAGCAACTAGAAAGGTTGGGTAAAGTGGCCATTAACTGAGATGGGGTAAAACTTGAAGATATTTTGCAGAGGAATGGGGAAACAAATTAGGAGTTTATTTCAGACCATGTTAGGTTTAGAATGCCTATTATGCATCCAGACAGTGATGTTGAATAAGCAGTTGGTCATATCAGTCTGAATTTCAGAGGAGGGATACAGGTGGGATACAAAATTTGAGTGTCTTCTGCACAGAGATGAATTTAAAGCCTCAAGCAGAGTGAGATTACCAAGAAAGTAGATATAAACTAGAGGTGGAAAAGGGAAGAAGCCCTAGGACTGAACCCAGAACATTCCTATGTAAAGATATAAGGAAAAATAAACCAAGGCAAATTTTCTAGCTATCCTTAAAAAGGTTACCTGGAAATTCATTTATTTATGATTGGAAAAAAGAATTAACTGTATATATGACAAAGCTAAAGAATCTTAAAGCTAAAGTACGTCTTAACCTAAAGGATGATCAAATTCAACCTGTTGGCCTTTTGGCAACAAATATTTTGACCTTTAAAAAACTAGCTGACTCATTTGCCCAATGTAATTTAGGGATTTAATTTCAGTCAAATGATGGGAAATGATTGAAATATGAACCTCCAGCATAAAGTAGGTGGATTAGAGTAAACATGGGTTTACTTGGACAAAAGAGGGAGTCTAGTTTTAACCCAGGGGTTTGGGTGAGGGACCACTTAATTCCACAAATATTTACTGAGTGCCAATTATGTGTAAGACACTTGAAAGAGTAATTTGGTAAATGCAAATTTGATTAGGAGACTGTCTTTTTCTTCAGAAGGATTACAACAGAAAAATAGAAAGTAACACAAGTAAAGTGTGATAAGAGGCACAGAGAGACAGAAATACTTTATGGAAGTTCGAGTTAAAGAAAGTGATTCTCCACTGGGAACATCTTCGATGCTCCATAGAGGACATGACATCTCAGATAGCCCCTGAACTATGGGTGGGATGGGATTTGACAGGTAGAAGGTATAATATGGCCAAGGGCCCCAGTGTGAGAAAGCTCAGGAGTATGTTTCACTGGTGGGTGTTTGTGTCCTCAAACCACTGTTATTATCGTCTATATTTCTTTCATTTTTTTTCTGCCAAAATGGAGAAGCAGAGATTGCACAAGAACTTATGGGTTTGAATCCATTAAGAAAATATGTATATATTCGCACATATTTCCCATCTTCATGGCAGCATTATTCACAAGAGCCGTGAGGTGAAAGCAATCTAAATGCCCATTGATGGATGAATGGATAAAGAAAATGTGGTATATACATATATAATGGAATATTATGCATCCCTAAAAAGAAGGAAATTCTGTCATATGTTATGATGTGGATGAACTTTGAGGACATTATGATAAGTGAGATAAGCTGGTCACAAAAAGACATATAGCTCATAATTCCACATATATGAAGTATCTAAAGTAATTAAACTCAAAGAAACAGAAAGTAGAATGGTAGTTTTCAGGGGAAGGAAGGATGTGAAAAGGAGGAATTATTGGTCGGTGGTTATAGAGTTTCAGTTTTACAAGACAAAAATGTTCTAGAGATCTGTTGCACAACAGTGTGCATATAGTATGCACTACTGTACTGCATACTTAAAAATGGTTAAGATGGTAAATTTTACATAATATGGTTTCACCACAATTTTTTAAAAAAAGAAAAGAAAAAATGTGTATGGGTCAATACTCATTCAATTGCAAAAGACCAAACTCAGCCAAAATAGCTTAGTTAAACTAAGGAGAAATTTATTGGTTCAGAGAACCTAAGAAAGGTCAAGGATGCAGTGAGGCCTTAATAACTGCAACCAGGGACTCTAAAGAGCCCCTAGGTGTCGCTCTTCACCTCCCGACTCATCTTTCTCACTGCAAATCTGCTTTCTCCACAGGGCGGCCAAAATGGCTGAGGATAACTCCTAGGTTTTATACCTTAGACTTTCTGCCTCAGGAAGAGTGCCCGCATGTTCTCCCTCCAAGTTCAAAACATTGAGAAGAGCTCTAAGTATTCCAGTCTGCCTCTGGACCAGCTGTTGACAGCATGTTGTACGAAGATTACAAGGGGTCAGGTTTGTAAGAAGAACTTGGTAAGTTCTATGAGAACCATGTGATTGGGAGTGGGGTGTGGGGGGAGGTAGTTAGTTAGCTATTACCACTTTCATGCTGTCTAACAAAGCACCCCAAACTCGTTGTTTAAAACAACTATCATTTATTTCTACAGATCTGCAGATTGGCTGAGGCAGCTCTACTTTAGGCTGTGATGACTAGGGTGGCTGTATTCTACACGCTGGTCATCTACCTCTTGGAGCGAGCGAGGTAGTCTCGGCACATGGGAGGCCTCTGAAGTTTAGGCTCTGAACCATCCTGACACTGCCACTCCCACTCACATGCTACTGATCAATGCCAGCCACATGGCTAAACTCTAAGTCAGGGGGCAGAGAAAAACTTTCTGCCCACAGTGAAGCTATAGTCAGAGTGGGATACAGGGGAAGGAGAAGGATGGGGCTAAATCATTTAATCTACCACAAGGTATGAATGCGAGAAACAGTTTCCAGAGGAAATTTGGATGTTGGGCAAACAAGACAATAGGAGTCCTGTATAGTATTATTACATAGATACAAATACAGAAATATCAAGTAGTAGATTTTATCAATCCCCAAATGCTAAAGTAGAGAGCATTGGAAGAGAACCAGTTATCCCTTACAATGTTGTGAGCAGTATACTAGGAATTCTATAGCTATTATCTCAAAGGAGAAGCAATAAAAGTTATTAACCTGAAACAGTGTCATTTTGCACATAAACTCTCTTAAGTTGCAAAGAAAGTGTCCTAGAGGATTCCAAGTTAATAACCTCTTTTCCATTGGCACCTCTTTAAGAGTAGGTCATGCCTATTAAACTTTCTAATGTTTATGTCTGTGAAACAAATGCACCAGCGTGGAATAATGGGAAAGAGAAATATTCTGGTGCCAGAGAAACCTAAGTTTAAATTCAAGTTCGGCCACTTACTAGTTGAATGACCTTAGACAAGTCACAAGCCCATTTTACCATTAGTTTTCTTCTCTGTAAAATATGGGTAATAATACATACCATATAGGGTTTGGGGGAGAATTGAATGAGATCACATCTATAAATGTATATCACAGTGTCTGGCACATAATTATGCAATAAATGTTAGTTTCTTGGCATGGTGATAACAAATGGAATAAGGCAAGAGTCCTGTCTTGAGTTCAATGCTGTGTTCCTTTCCACACTAAAATCGAATACTATTACAGAATGGGAAAAGTCTCAAATAAAATGGAGCACAAGTTTACACAGGAGAAAAAAAGTAAAACATTGAAGTCATTGGCACTATACTTGAAACCAAAATTCGACTGAAAGAAAACAAAGTAGTTGTTTGTTTTGTCAACTATTTCTGTCAGGAGAATCTTCTGGTAACCTAACTGTGAGAGTTTTGCTTCACCTCTCAGTCAGTAGTGGAGCACATGTAGCTTCCTGTTAAACTGTTAGAGTACAGTGGTCTAAACACTGAGGAGCTTAACACATCTTTCACTAACCACAATTTACAGGTGTGATTCAATTTTTTTAACATAGGAGAGATGTTAACTTTACCATCAGTAACTAACCAACTTTCTCTTTCAGGTTGTTTCTTCCATGTGCCTCCTTTTCTTCACAGTATTGGGAAATCAAAGTGTTCACACCTGTAAATACATTGTAAAAAGGCAATTTATAGTATAAATTAGGTTGTCAATTTTCTACTTTCCTGTTTGACAGAGTATATCTTGGAAGATTAATTTAATTAATTTGTCTCCTTTAGATGCCTTTATACTTTATGCATTTCACAAATGGTCCTTGCTGCAGCCTTGTTTACAAGAACCTTTATATTTTGCTGAGATTTCCTTCTTAGTTTAATACTAATTAGCTGTTAAATAAAAGAATGATTTAATATGTTATCATTAAACATTTGTACATATTTTATGCTAGAAACCAACAAAAAACTTCATTAATCCAGAGCATAGTATTATTCAATAGTAAAGAATTCTCAGAGTTTCATTACTTCATATTATATCGTGTACCTTTTCTTTTCTGGATAGCAAAATTATAGAGAATTTAAAAAAAAAAAAACCAAATTTTCAAATTGGAGTTGCAAGAGAAAACGGTAAAGCTGAGTAACTTTTAAGATTGTCATTTTACTCCAATGAAGCACACATTTTTCCATAAATTTTTCCCATTACAAAAAACTCTGAAAATCTAATTTTCATTTCTTAAACAATTTGTTAAGCTCATCAGATTGTGGCAACCACAAATTATATACCATAGCACATTGATTTCTTATTAGGTAACTCTTTAAATATACTGCAACTTCAGCTCTTTTTACTGTAAGTCATTTTCCCATTATGAATATAAGGCAGATAAATTAAAAACAAGAAAAAATATTTTTATCATTTTGGTGTGCTTGTATTTGCAATAATCAGAATTTGTTAAACTGTAACTGCTAGAAATCCAACTCAAACTACTTAAGTAAAAAAATGGGAATTAATGGGAAAAGCATGCGGCCCATTATAGAATTGATGGAATTTCTGTGGGGAACAGGTAACTTCAGGTATCTCAGGGAGAGAAACTTCCAACTTGACATAACTAGGACTTAACTCTCTTTCATACCATTCGTCTCTCATCTGCTTAATTCTTCTAGCCTTTATTTTCTCAAAATATCTTCCACATAGAAGCCCAGGACTACAGCTTTCTTATTTTGTGCCTCAAGAAAGTGGTCTTTTCCTGAAAAAAATCTCAGAGAAGAACTCTGCCTTGTCTTGGGGACTGTACTTATCCTTTAAAATAATCCCTTTTCCTAGAGAGATAGGGTACTATGATTGACCAGAACAAGGTCATGTTCTCATCCCTATAGGCCAGGTGGAGTGATGTACTGTAGTTGACAGTCCAACCAAAACTAATTGGAGGGAGTTCCCTGGTGGCACAGTGGTTAAGAATCCACCTGTTAATGCAGGGGACATGGGTTCGAGCCCTGATCCAGGAAGATCCCACATGCCGTGGAGCAACTAAGCCCGTGCGCCACAACTACTGAGCCTGCACCTAGAGCCTGTGCTTCGCAACAAGAGAAGCCACAGCAATGAGAAGCCCGCGCATCACAGCGAAGAGTAGCTCACGCTCACCGCAACTAGAGAAAGCCCCCGCACAGCAACGAAGACCCAACACAGCCAACAATTAATTAATTAATTAATTATAAAAAATAATTGGAAAGGGGGAAGGACAGTTTCCCCAAGAAGAAGGGTAGCTGTTAGCAAATGAAAGTGTGAAGAGGAGAGGTATTCTGCACTTAAACATATGAATGAATAAATATCTCCAGTCATAATTCTACTATAATCTGGGCATGTTGAGCCTCTTGGTTTCAGTCTTCTCTGGTCATGTCTGAAGGTCTGGTGGGGTCCACATCCTAGTATCTGTATACATGAAGGACTTGGTGACTTGTTGGAGAAATTTTCATCCAAGGGAAGGGAATGTCATGGCACAAATTATGGCTTAAGGACAGTGGGCCAGGATAAAGGAGGAGAAATGATTGTGAATGTGGCACTATTTCTGTCTGTCTATCACTCAGATTATCTAGTGGCCCATCCCCCACAGATTCATGCCTGAGTCCTAGAGTGAAAGGGACGCAATAAAAATGTGATCAGATCTGAAGGGCTTTTTCACAATGATCTCTGTGGGATAGTAAAGTGCAAGAGGTCAGCAGTATCCATGACAACAACTTCTGTAGTGACCTGAGACTGCACCCCAGTGTAGACATCTGCACTCTCAACGTCGAGTGCCGGCAATGTTAGCATAGACATTGGCAGGCACTGGTAACTGTGGCAAAGACTTAGAAGACAGCAGAATTGTCACTTTTGTCATTACACACGTAGGAGACATGGTCACATGAAGCCAGAATAGGAGAGAAGGAGATGACTGGGCTAAGCTGAAAGGTTCTTCTGTCCCACATGATGTTGACTGGAGTTGCGGTTGTCTGTGGCTCAACTAGTCTGGAACATCCAAGATGGCTCATTCACATGGCTGGCAGCTTGTGCTGGCTGCCATCTGGGAAATCAGCTGGGACTGCTGACCAGAGTGCCTCAGTTTTCCTCCCTATGTCATTGTCATGGTTTGGACTAACCACAGCACGTTAGTTGGTTTCCAAAAGGGAATATCCCAATCAGAACAATTGGAACCTGCAGATATTTTAAGCCCAACCTTAGAAGTTGCACAATATCCGTTCTTCCACGTTCTATTGATTAAAACTAATTACAGAGCCAGTTCAGACTCAATGTGGGAATTGTTTACATAAGGGTGTGAATACTGGGAGACATGGTTTACTGGGGGCCATCCTTGCAAACTAGCTACCACAGCAAGAGAATGCAATTTTGCTACTATTTTAGTGATCTTGTGTTGTCTGCAGTTTATCTAGGAAATACATTATAGATAAAAATATTATTCATTCATTCATGTATTTATTAATTCATTCAGCAAATATTTAATTATCCAATAGTGCCAGACACTGTGCATGCATGGTAGTGAAGATATTAACATGAATATGATAGTTAGTGAAATGAACACAGATATAGGAAAAAAGAGCTACAATGCAATGGCATAAGGGCTAGAAGAGAGGGAGGCCATGGGAGCACAGAAAAGAGGAGATGGAATAAAGTGTCAGGGAAGATTTCTTCCTGAAAGGCAACAGCTAAGTTGAATTTCAAAAGATGCATAGGAGAGGCATTCCCAAAAGGAGCAGCATGTTAGAAAGCAGAATAAGGGGAATTGGGGGACCTGAATGAAATGAACATGAGGTTGAGGGGAGTGGCCTGTGGCATGGGTGTTATCAAGCTTGTCAAGGATCTTGTGGCCCATGCTGAGAAGACTGGCTGTTATCTGCTGGGGAATGGGAAGCTGTTTAAAAATGTTAAGTAAGAACAGGACATTAATATAATATTATTTTAGAAGGGTCATTCTAGCTGCACAGTGGGGTATGGATTGGAGATGGTTGAGGATGGAGGCAGGAAGATGAGTTATTTAGAAGGATTTAGGAGCTGTCCCAATTAGAGAAATAATGAGGACTTAAGAGAGGAAGAAGAATTAAGGAGGAATGAAAAGATTTGGTAATTGATCTATCTGATGTGGATAGTGAAGAAGGAGGAATTTATTGGCACGTTGCTTGTATCAGTCAGGATAGGCTAGCATACACAGTGATCACAACAAACTGAAATCTCCGGAACTTACCACAAAGGTATTTTTCCTTAACCATATGGCGTCTCCTCCAGCTTGTAACTATGCCATCTGGAATTCATGGCTTCTAAGGTTGCCACAACTGAGGGAAAAAGGGATTGAGGGGAACACAACTTCTTTAAGTGCCTTGGCCTGGAAGAGACACACATCACTTCCATTCCCATTTCATTGGCCAGAACTAGATAGATGATCCCAACCTAGTTGCAAGGGAGGTGAGAAAATGTTTAGACACATGGATATTTGGTGCTGCTCCTGTTAAGTGTGGGTTAGCAGTATGGACTCTGAAAACACCGAGTTTACATCTCAGTTCCTCTACTTACTAGCCATGTAACTGTGGGCAAGTCTGTTTCCTCATTTGTAAAATGGTTTTAACAATAGTACTTACCTCATAGGCTTGTTTTGAGCATTAAATAAGGTAATGCATATAAAAGACTCAGAACTCAATTAATCATTTTAATTATTATTATTATTCACATTAAAATGACTCCAATATTTCATTGTTAGTGACCAAGTCAAAGGGCAAAAGGGTGCGGGACAGAACAAATTTAGGAAGGGACATAAATTAACAAGTAGACATGTTGAATTTGCAGTGCTTGTGGGACCTCCAGTGGAAATGTTAAACAGGCCATCACAAAATGAATGGAGCTTCAGAGAGAAATGGGGCTGGAAAGATAAACTTAGGTCATAAACCTATGGTCATAGTTATCAGCTTTTATGATGATTTTTTTGTCAGCATTTTGATAAGAAAGACAACTCCTCTCTTACTGAAAGGAAAATCTTCCTCTTTCTGTAAGGAATGCCAAAGTAAGGAGACAAATCAGGCCTCAGTAGCAGCAAAAAGTAAAGAGACATACAAAGTAAGAAAGTGGTTTAAGCATTAATTCAATAGTTTCACTGCATTATAATAGTAATTTCATGACTATTATAATAGTGTAAAAACAGGCAGGGGCTGGGGGAGAAGGGACACATTGGAGAAAGAATTTTTCTGAAAAACCTACAATATAGTAAGAGTAGCTTAATCTCTAACTGGAAAATGACACATTTTGGGGAAATTGTTTTACAGCCATTATCATGAGATATTTAGTGTCATTTCAAGTCATTACTACTATTTTTTTAGTTTCAATCATCTAAACTTTTGTATACTGCCATCAAGTGGTAGAAGAGTATGTGAAATAAGAGAATATTGTTTTTCTCTTCATTTTATTCTTTGAACCTACTTCTGTAACTGCATTTTATTCTACTAAAATTACACACACACACACACACACACACAGAGTTATTTACTGGACTCTGTTGATGTCCTACTTGAATCCCCTCAATTCACTCCTTTTTTAAAATTTTTTGTTTATTTATTTACTTATTTCTGGCTGCGTTGGGTCTTCATTGCTGTGCGCGGCCTTTCCCTAGTTGCGGCGAGTGGGGGTGCTGCTCTTCCTTGCGGAGCATAGGCTCTAGGTGCATGGGCTTTGGTAGTTGCAGTGCACGGGCTTCTCATTGCGGTGGTATTTCTTGTTGCGGAGCATGGACTCTAGGCACATGCGCTTCAGTAGTTGTGGCTCGTGGGCTCTAGAGCACAGGCTCAGTAGTTGTGGTGCACGGGCTTAGTTGCTCTGCGACATGTGGTATCTTCCCGGACCAGGGCTTGAACCCATGTGCCCTGCATTGGCAGGCAGATTCTTAACCATAGCGCCACCAGGGAAGCCCCTCAATTCACTCTTGATGTCACTTGCAGCTTCAAGAAGAATTGCTTTATATTGCCAAGGGCATCTCACCTCAAGCATCTGTGTCTTTCTGCCTAGAGACTTTCTCTGGCCTCAGGAGTGAGCTCAGCCCATTTGTGGGGCAGAGTCGATGTGCCAGGAATATAATGGCTCAGAATAACCATCAGTCAGTGAGGGATGAGTGTTGTGGATAAACCCTAGCTTCCTCACCCATCGTAGGGACAATTATGTCGTCGGTTCTACATCAATTCCATCAACTCTCAGAATTACCCAGGGAAAATGAGCCCCAGTTGCCCACCGCAGTAACCCATTCATTAAAGCATTGACTTTTCTTCTTTCCTTTCCTTGTTTCACTTCTTCATCACACTTCGTGGGATCGCCTCCTAAATAAAGTCCTTATACCAAATCCTTGTTTTCGCTTGGTCTGCTTTTGGGAGAACCCAAGTAAGACAACAATTCACCTTTAATTTTACTTTTAAAGCAAAAATCCTTCCCAGCACTAAGTCGTGCTATTCATTGCCAAACAATCTAAAGATTGCATATCTATTAGTCTGTAAAATTTGTCTTGTGTCACAGATAGGATATTCACTCTGCTTAGGTTTTGCCTTTGAAGCACATGTATAGCCTTTGATTTTGTTTTGCTGTGAGGTGGAGTAGAAAGCTCCTGGCTTTGAAAGAAAAAAAAAAAGTTTACCTCTTTCTACCTAAGTAGATTTGTCAAATTACTTAACCCGTCTAAGTGTCAGTTTTCTCATCTATGAAATGGGGATAATAATACCTACCTCTTAAGGCTGTGGGGAGGACTAAGTGAGGTTATGCCCTGAATACAGGGTCCAATTAAAAGTGGTTCATTCTTTTTTTTAATGTATTTTATTTTTATTTTATTTATTTATTTGGCTGTGTTGGGTCTTAGTTGCAGCACGCAGGATCTTCATTGTGGCATGTGGGATCTTTGGTTGCGGTGCGTGGGCTCTTCATTGTGGTGCGCAGGCTCTCTAGTTGTGGCATGCGGGCTCCAGAGCGTGTGGGCTCAGTAGTTGCAGCACGCGGGCTTCTCTCTAGTTGTGGTGCACGGGCTCCAGAGTACCCGGGCTCAGTACTTGCGGCGCACAGGCTTGTCTCTAGTTGTGGCACTCAGGCTCTAGAGCATGCAGGCTTAGTTGCCCCGTGGTATGTGTGACCTTAGTTCCCTGACCAAGGATCAAACCCAAGTCCCGTGCATTGCAAGGCAGATTCTTAACCACTGGACCACCAAGGAAGTCCCAAAAGTTGTTCATTCTTAATATTGCCATTTGCAGTGACATGGATGGACATATCACGTGAAGCAAGTCAGACAGAGAAAGACAAATGTTATATGATATCACTTATATATGGAATCTAAAAAATAATACAAATGAATTTATTTACAAAACAGAAACAGACTCACAGACATAGAAAACAAACTTATGGTTACCAGAGGGGGAAGGGAAGGGGAGATGAATTAGGAGTTTGGGATTAACAGATACACACTACTATGTATAAAATAGATAAACAACAAGGACCTACTGTATAACACATGGAACTATATTCAATTGTTTGTAATAAACTATAATGGAAAATAATCTGGAAAAAATATATATATAACTGAAAAAAAGTGGTTCATTTTTTAATGAAATAAGTAGATAAAACATCTAGCAAAATACCTCGCACGTGTGTCTTAGTTCCTTTCTCCTTAACTTCTTTCCCTTAAAGTATTACCTTCTTTCTCTAAATAGTACCAAAAAGAAGAAAATAACAAAAGAGCTATCTAGGGCATATTCTTATTTGTACCATAAAACCGTCATGATTATTTTTCCTTATTTAGACATAAATTATTTATTTGCTCTTTAATACTCTTCCCTCCTATTCAGTTTATTCTTATTTCTCTCTCTGTCCTTTTTATCTTTCTCCTACCTTCTCTGCCTCAGTTTAACTTTGCCTGGTTTGTCACTGGTCTACTAGGCCTATAATAATAATATTTTTCCAATTTAGTTTTAGAGTATTTTTGAACAGTTTAAAGTAATAAGACAGATTTCCTAGAATTTTCCTAAAAAGTGACAGAATTCCTTGCAAAATATTTCTAATAAAACATGTATTTAAAAATCACAGCCTAGGGTTCATGGCCCTGTCCAGGCACTATGGATGTGTGTTTGGGACTTCCCTGGTGGTCCAGTGGTTAAGAATCTGCCTTACAGTGCAGGGATGTGGATTGAATCCCTGGTTGGGAACTAAGATCCCACATGCTGTGGGACAACTAAGCCCACGTGCTGCAGCTGCAGAGTCCATGTGCTCTGGAGCCTGCACACCACAAATAGAGAGAAGCCCGAGCGCTGCAATGAAAGATCCCGTGTTCTGCAACTAAGACTCGACACAGCCAAAAAAACGAAATAAATAAATATTTTTTTTTAAAGAAAATAAAAATCACATTAAACTGGTTTTCCATCATAGATGTAGAAAAGTTGAAAAACTGATTTTGGAATTATAATAAGATTCCCAACACCAAGTTCATCTAAGCAGGAATTCTGAGTTCAACTCAGCATAAGAGATTGTTTTAATTCAGTTGAGTGTACCCTCACTAGTTTTGAACAATAAAAATGTTTACATCTGATGTTATAAGTCATAGGAGCAACTAATCTATTATTTCTGCTCTAGGATACAATCTATATTTAGGAGTCTTGATGTCAGAGTTAAAGTGTCTTGACCATTTCAGATTTTTCCTGCCTTAGGATCAAAGCAGATTGCTGTATTGTATTTGTAAAACATCTTTGAGAGCAGGCCAATTGGAGGGGCTCCAGCTCTTATTCACACAAAAGTGTCTTGACCCCTCCCTCAGGTAAAAGTGTCATAGCCTGGAACAGGCAATAGAAGCATTTTAAAGGGGATTGCTATCAAATTATCAGCAATTTTCCTCTTGTCTACACTCAGCTTTTTTTTTTTTTTTTTTAATGTATTTATTTGGCTGTGTTGGGTCTTCGTTACTGCATGCGGGCTTTTTCTAGTTGTGGCAAGCGGGGGCTAATCTTCATTGTGGTGTACAGGCCTCTCATTGCGGTAGGTTCTCGCTGCATAGCACTGGTTCTAGACGCATGGGCTTCAGTAGTTGTGGCATGCAGGCTCAGTAGTTGTGGCTTGCAGGCTCTAGAGCGCAGGCTTAGTAGTTGTGACAGACGGGCTTAGTTGCTCCGCGGCATATGGGATCTTCCCGGACCAGGGCTCGAACCCATGTCCCCTGCATTGGCAGGCAGATTCTTAACCACTGCACCACCAGGGAAGTCCTACACTCAGCTTTTCTATTTTTCATTGGTTTATCCCTTACTTTTGAAATCATTAAATTATTATTTTTTAAATCTTTAGCTTTATGTACTTTTATTCAAACTTTTTTGAATGCTAAATGGAAAGACATTTCAAACTTTTTTTCAAAGAGGCTCTTGCCTTTTCAAATTTCACAAGAAGAAAATAATTGGGGGCCATATTGAAGTATTTTAATAACTTGGGTGCAAATATAATACATATTCATGTGTAGTCTCTACTGTGCATTAGTCTTTTGTGCATTTAGGAAATGGAAAAGAGTACAAAGTAGCAAAAAAATTCCAAGGAATAGTTTTACCACCCTAAGATAACCATCTTTTAAGAGTGTTTTATTGCAGATCTTTTCTGTGAACATAGACCCATACTTTGTTAAAAAAAAATAGTAATAACTCTAAATGTAAATATGTAAAGTCCTATAATCTGATTTTTTTTCAACTAACACAACATCATGAACAGTTTCCTATGTCATTAAGTATTCCTTTACATCACTTTCAATAGCTGCATCATATGTAACGTCCTATGGCTGGACAAAAGCTTGACAAGAAAATCTGAAAATAGTAGTAAAGATTATAGGCTTTGGAAACAGATATAACCGGGTTTAAATTCTGAATCTGCCACTTACTAGCTTTATGATCTTAACCAAGATACTTAAAGTCTCTGAATCCAACTTGTAATCTATAAAATGAAGAATAAATGAGACAATATATGTGAAATTCAGTATAGTACTTGTTACATAATACATTTAGTAATTGAGAATTCAATAAATAATAAATAGATGCTATTATCCTATTTTTTATTTTTCACACCATTATAAAAAATGTTACACTAACAGCATTGTGTCTAATTGTTTGTGCATTTCTGTGATTAATTTCTAAATATAAATTCTTGAAAATGGAATTGCTGGACCAAAGTTTACATGTATTTTGAAAGATTTCCTACAAATTGTAAATCACCATTCTAACAATTCATACTTCCACTTGTACAGCATAGGTGTGCATATTTCTCTGTTTCTTTCCCCAGATTGCCGATAGGATAGGGAAAAATTTATATTTTGTAGGTTTAATGCATATGGCTTTGAATATTTTGTTGATAATTAAAAATATAATTAATGGTCATTTGTAGGTATTCTTTTGCAAGTGTACTGTTTATATTCAACACACATTTTTTCCCCATTATTGTGTTTGTCCTCTTCTTAATGATTCCTAAGATTTTTGAGATATTTTTTGTTTACACATGTTGGGTAGTTTTCCAACTTTAACGTGTTTTGATGTTTTTTGACATGCAGAAATTTTAAATATTTATGAAGCCAGATTTTACAATCCTTTACTTTAAATATTGTGTTTTTGCATGTAAAGCAAGCAAAACATTTTAAGATACTATACAGGGCTTCCCTGGTGGCGCAGTGGTTGAGAGTCCGCCTGCCGATGCAGGGGAAACGGGTTCGTGCCCCGGTCCGGGAAGATCCCACATGCCGCGGAGCGGCTGGGCCCGTGAGCCACGGCTGCTGGGCCTGCGCGTCCGGAGCCTGTGCTCCGCAACGGGAGAGGCCGCAACAGTGAGAGGCCCACGTACCGCAAAAAAAAACACAAAAAACAAAGATACTATACAAAGGAATATGTTTAAAGTTGTGATCTTAAACAGGAGGAGAGGATTTATGGGGGAAAACTCTAGGATTTAATAATTTAAATATTTGGTACTATAAAATCAAGTTCAGGTGGCAATTTTGAATTGTGCTGTGTGGACTTTGTGGAGATAGGGAGGAGGGCTAGGGGCACAGAAACATAATGAAAGTTTTGAGAATCTGCTTTTGTTAGGCACTGGGCTTGGTGCTTCAGATTGGTAAATCGTTTAATTCTCAGACCAGCCCTATGAGATCATTAATCTACCTATTTTACAGTTTCCATTCATTTGACAAGTATTTTTTGAGCATAGTGTCAGTTTTTAGATTTCCTTTTATAGGAAGTGAAAAAATAAATCCAAACTGGTTTGTGCACAAAGAGAATTTATTTTATCATGAAAAAGTCTGGCAGTAGTTCTAACTTCCTTGGTAGCTTGACCCAGGGCCCTAACTGGCCTCATGTGAGTCATGTGCCTCTACCTGAGTCAATCACTGTGGTCAGGGGGTACAGTCAGTGGTCTCATTGGCATAGCATAGACAACATGTTCTCCCCTTGGAGCTTTGGGATTACGTTCCTCTAAAGTGTCTGTACTGAGGGAGCAGCATAAACAAAGGGACAAAGATATGAAAACCTGAAACATCTGAAAAATTTACATGAACAGATAAGGCTGTCATTTTGTGTACCAGGGATTGGCTGAGATTTTTAAAAAAAAAAATCAGAACTCAGTTCAACATAAACTGGACTCAGATGGTAGAAATTTCCATATCCATATTCTTTGCTGTGTAATTTGGACTGTGTTCTGAGGGCAATGTCAAGGCCAGGAAGGGAACGGAAACCGCACACCTCAGATGGGACTCGAACCCAGCCAAAACTCAGATTGGTACTTGAACCCCTGGGCTGAGACTCTTAGCCAAAACTCTAAGACTTGAACCCACGGGCTGAGACTTTTACTCAGCCAAAACTCAGATTGGAACTTGAACCCATGGGCTAGGACTCGAACCTGCTGTCTTTTAATTGAGATCGGACACCTGGTCTCAGGACTTAGTGAAGCTCACGTTCTTTATGTCTCAGTGCAGGAGGAATTCAGCAAGAGGCAAATTGATAGGTAAGAAGTGGATTTATTTAGAAAGATACATATTCCATAGACAAAATGTAGTCTGTCTCAAAAGGTGAGAGCAGCCCCGAGATATGGGGTGGTTAGTTTTTATGGGCTGGGTAATTTCACGGGCTACCAAGTGGAAGAACTGTTCCAAGTATTTTAGGGAAGGGCTGGGGATTTCCAGGAATTGGGCCATCACTCTCTTTTTGGCCTCTTATCATCAGCCTCAGAACTGTCTTGGCGCCGGTGGGTATGTCATTTAGCTGATGTATTACAATGAGTGCATAATGAGGCCCAGACATCTACTGGAAGTCAAATCATCTGCAGTCTTGGGGCAAATGGGTTCTAACCAGTTATGTTGTATCCTCAACAGCTATGTCATTCTTTTAAAGGTTGTGCCCTGTCCCCTTCCCTCCTGTTTCAGAACGAAGGAAGATAATAACAGGAAAGAATCTCAGCGTTGAATAATATTTGAGGAGTGAGCAGACGAATAGGAGTCCATAAAGGAGAATAATAAGAAACTTCTCAGTAAGGCAGGAGAAGTAGGCAGGAGAAGTAGGAGAAGAGAGTAGCATCCCTTGAAGCCAAGGAACATTTCAAGGAGCCAGAAATCAACAGTGTCAAATTCAGAATAGAGGTCAAATAGCATAGGGTCTGAAAGATGTCCATTGGATTTTCAAATAAGAGAGATGGAATTAAGGGGTCACTAAGGGGCCAAAGAGCCCATTATCTAGAAGTAAGAGAGGTGATAGGCTAAAGGGAGGAGAGTTTGTGATCTAAGATGATCTATTGAATCTCAAGATTTCAGAGTTTCAGTTTTCGTGGACCATGAAATAAAGATAGCTTTAGTCTGGGAGGTTAATGAGTGTTGAGGTGAAACTATTGACTTCATAAATTTAATATAGAGACTGAGAAAGTTCCCAAATCCAGAAAAGTGAGAAATGGCTGGGAATTTGTTAATAAGTAGGTGCGGAGAGATGGTTGGCACAAACCTCATAAAAGGAAGTCTTTCCTAAGGAAGAAGAAAAATAGAGGTATGAAAGGGACAATAGGAAAGTTGAAGAATAATGACACTTCTCCCAGGCCTCATGGTTTTTGTGGGGCAAGAAAAGAAATGCTCCCTTTTCTAGAGAGGACAGAAGGTGGGGAAAGACAGGATTTCACCATTTCTGAATGGCTACATAAAAATCTGGATATTTTCTGAACAAGATATAGTCAGTATGTAGTAAAGAATATATAATAAAGAATCTCTTGCCCAAAAAGATGCTCTGGACTTTGCCCTTGGCTTCTGGGAGGTAATCTCTGGGTCCTAGGAGTGTTGTATCTGATAGAGTGTCTTTGTTTGCCTGGGGGCCTTGGGTCACACTGGATAGTCCAACAATGTGATTTAGGGTGGAGGGCTGGCTCCTCCCGCATAGTCTTAGGGGTGGGGAATGACCACTCCAGAAAGACCAACAATGTGACTTAAAGTGGGGGCTTTGGATCAGTCAACCTGGAGACTGAGATTAACCATGTGGGCAATTAATCAGTCAGTCACGCCTATATGATGAACCTCCACTAAAAACTCTGGGCACAAAACTTCCCTGGTTGGCCGTGCTCCTTATGCATTGTCATACATCGATACTGGGAGAGTAAGCTGTTTCTGACCCCAGGAAAAGGACAAAAGAAGCTCTGCATTTGGCACTTCTCCTGGACTCTGCCTTATGTGTTTTTTTCCTTGGTTGATTTTAACCTGTATCCTTTCCGTGTAATAAACCCTAATCTTGAGTATAATGGCTTTCAGTGAGTTCTGTGAGTCCTTTTAGCTAATTATTGAACCTGAGAGTTCAAACTTGGTGTCAGAAGTGAGTGGTCTTCAGGAAGATGCCCTCTAACTTTGTGGTTGGCCTAAACACCTTGCAGGAGGAAAAAGTCTGCAGATATTACTTTCTTTGCTTTCTTATATCGGTAGAATACAGTTTATGTTTTAAGATAGTGTTGTTTGTTTATGCTTTAAGACATTGTATACTTTTAAAATAAAGCATTCATTAGACTCCTTTACACAATATTTGTCTATAGTAGGTTCATGAGCTCATTCAGTAAATACCTGTCGAATTTAACTGAGAGCAATTAAGGAAGTTAGGAAAGAATCCATTTAAATTGTTTCTGGCGTACATTTTATCAAATGTTTTTTTTTAAAGAGAAAATACTTTATGTTATATTAATGCTTAATCATTGTATAATATTGGGCAAATCACATAATTTCTTTGCATTTGATCATTTCTAAAATTGAAGATAATACCATTCTCATACATAGTAATTAAAGATTAAGGATTAGTGAAAGATGAAGCATTGAATGAGAGATGTTATTAAAAATTTCTAGTCTAGTCTCTGGCACATAGTTGTGTTCCATAAATATTAACTCATATAATGATAATATTCTAAGAATTTTGTATAAGATTCATGTTTTAAAAATTTTATTGACTAAAAATTGGTAAGTGGCTAACAATTCTGAACTCAGTTCTCCTTTATTTAAGAAGCTAATTTCACCTTTATGCAAATTTGAGGTGAAGGCATTATAATAATATTAGTCAAATGTCCACTAGATTCTATTTACCAATTCCATACAAATCATTGTACTTGAATGGATATGGTTTTAAAAATATGATAGAATTAAACTACCTTATACTTTTATCATTGAAAGTCTTATATTTAAATAAATTGATTCCAATTTTTTCATACGTTGGCTATGAATAACAATTTCTAACTCAATTTTTATGACTACATAGTTAAAACTACTTTTTTTGCAAAGTTCTGTCATTGCCACTAGCATGGACTTGTGTTGTGATGATTAATGCTGTTTTCTAAAGCTTTTACTTCTATTTTGATTTGCATCGGTTAAGGCACATTCCTGAAATAGTTATCAATATAACTCTTGACTAAAAAATTAATCATTGTTGTAGAAATGCTCCACCATTCTTGAGCAAATCAAGAATGTTTTCAAGTCAGTCATTTTTATTTTATTTTATTTTATTTTTGCAGTACACAGGCCTCTCACTGTTGTGGCCTCTCCTGTTGCAGAGCACAGGCTCCGGACATGCAGGCTCAGCGGCCATGGCTCACGGGCCCAGCCACTCCGCGGCATGTGGGATCTTCCCGGACCAGGGCACGAACCCGTGTCCCCTGCATCAGCAGGCGGACTCTCAACCACTGCGCCACCAGGGAAACCCAAGTCAGTCAATTTTAGATTATTATTCTGTGGTGTGTATGAATGGTATAGGATGTGTGTGTGTGTGTGTGTGTGTGTGTGTGTGTGTGTGTGGCCAAACCTGCTATACAACTTGTAAAATACAAGAGTGATCTTACCAATCACACGGGTGGTTTCTTGGCCTCAGGAATAAGAATGGGTTTTCTTTTGTTTGTTTGTTTGTTTAATGTCATAAGTCATGAAAGCAGTCTTTCATCAAGTATTCAAAAATAGATTGTCAACTTCCATTCAGAGCTGCAAACTGCATGGAGGAAGCTTTAAGCTTCTTTTTGAAATTCTGCATTTCCAAGAAAGTACAAAAGGAAGAAGGAAATAAAGAGAAGCAAAGTCACTGCTCCCCAGTTCTTTATACTTGATTTTATTCTTTCCTTAACCTCTCTCTCCTTCCCGTCTTCAGCATAATAGTTTTTATATCCGTAAGGGTTTGGTGAGTCATTTTGGTTTTTAGTGACAGAAGTGTGGGGTCGAAAACCCCTTGGAGGAGAGAGAACTCTGCTCTTAAGACCTTTTCAAGGTAGGGAAAGCTCAGGAAGCTGTTTCTGTGGACACAGGACGCATTGCCAAGGGGCTAAAGCGGGCAGAAAAGAGCTACCAGAGCCAGAAGAGAAAAGAAAGAAGTAGATGCCGTCTGGGGAGGTAGAGGCTCTGGAAGGCTGGAAATTAAAATTTGTATGGAGATGGAAGGCAAAATAAGAAATTCATAGTTTTGGGGCTTCCCAGGTGGTGCAGTGGTTGGGAATCTGCCTGCCAATGCAGGAGACACGGGCTCAAGCCCTGGCCCGGGAGGATCCCACATGCCGCAGAGCAGCTAGGCCGGTGTGCCACAACTACTGAGTCTGTGCTCTAGAGCCCGCGAGCCACAGCTACTGAAGCCCACGCGCCTAGAGCCCGTGCTCCCAACAAGAGAAGCCACCGCAATGAGAAGCTCGTGCACCGCAACGAAGAGTAGCCCCCACTCGCCGCAACAAGAGAAAAGCCTGCGTGCAGCAACAAAGACCCAATGCAGCCAAAAATAAATAAATTTAATTAATTAATTAAAAAAATAAAGAAATGCATAGTTTTATTAAGTCTTAGACCCTTCCTGCCCTGGTCGCAGTAATTTCTCCAGTGAGATCTGACTGGGGAGGGATTGGGTGAGAGGCATCACCATCACGCTGGGTTGTGGGCTTGCTCTCACCACGCTTTCTCAGGTGAGTGTGGGATGCAGGTGGGAGGCCGGCTTCAGGGGCTTTTCCCAGGTTCCTTGAAAAGACCTTTGCTTTTTCTATACTTAATTTTAGGAGCTTCCTCAATCAAAACATCTTTGATATTTTGGCTTCCTATTTAAGGATCTGTAGGCATAGAGTGTGCAGGGCCCTTGTTTTCCACATGCACCTGTGCCCCTGCGCCCCGCCGGCGGTTCCTGCGGTGGAGGCTCCCTGAGGAAGCAGAAATGGAGGGCGGGCATGTGGTGCAAGCCGACTCTGGGCTGCATAATTGGTGCACTTCAAACTTCCCAAAACAGACAGAATGGGCCTGGACCGGTCTGGCTGGAGTTGATCACTCCTGCAATAATTGTGGTGGGATTTTGAATTGGCCAATGGATTCTTCCAATCGTTATCTCATTGTTTGCCCACAGTAATACTCCCCAGAACATATACATCATACTTTTAAAACATTTTTGATATTTGCCATTAGAATTTTACCATCCAACCTCAAATTGGTTGACCAGCAAATTTTAGTATTGTTTGAAAAAGATGAGGCAATTTCCTCTACCGCTCTCTTATAACAAAAAGGGGACAAGAAATTATACGGTGTGGATCTATGCACGTAGGCCAGGTTTAATAATTAATTCTTCTAATAATGAGTTTTTAAATTAGTTCTCGTGATTTGTGGGCTGTATTAGTTTTCTGGGGCTGCCATACACCATACCACAGACGGTGTGACTTAAACAACAGTAATTTATTCCTCACAATTCTGGAGGCTAGAAGTTCAAAACCAAGGTGTCTGCAAAGTTGGTTTCTTCTTAGGCCTCTCTCCTTGGCTTGCCGATGGATGCCTTTTCCCTGCGTCCTCACATGGTCTTTCCTTTGTGCATATTGTCTATGTCTTAATCTTCTCTTCCTATATGACACTAGTCATAGTGTATCAAGGCCCACTCTAATGACCTCATTTTAACTTAATTACCTCTTTAAAATAAAGGCCCTCCCTCCAAATACATCCACGTTCTGAGATATTGGGATTAGGGCTTCAACATACAAATTTGGGGGTGACATAAGTCAGCCTATAATATGAGTCATTTATCAACATTTTAGACTAAAAAAAGGATTCCCTTGTATGTGTACTTGGAATGTGAGGTAAAGAAATTCAGCCAGTTACCTCATTATTGAGCAAAAAGTTATCATTTAACAGAGTGCTTACTATGTGTTCAATACAGTGTTTAGTGGACTGTGTCAGGTACAAGTATAAGACAGAGGCCTTGCCTGCAAGGAGTAAACATTTGAACTGGTAAAGCCAGATAAGGGAGTAAATTTTGAGTCTCCCCATTTTCTAGACAGTTGCTCAGTCCTGCTCTTTAGTTTGTGAGTTTAGAGCCACTTTCAGTTTTCCTAAATTCTTCCTTTAATAGGAGACATTTGCAACTTGCTGAAGAAGTCTTCTTAGCAGAGCCGGTTATGTTGGCAACGTTGGGCTTTTTGTTTGTGTAGTTTTTGACTTTTTTTTTTCAAAGTGCTAACTGTTAAAATGAATTAATGCTCTTAAAAGTAACTTTTTAGTTTGGTATTGTTATTTTTAGTAACAACTCAGTCCCTAATGTGCTTATAATGTTGGCCTTGCAACCTTGAAATTTGTTGATGTAGCCAAGTCCTTGCAGTGAGGCCTGTGGATGATTTAGTATGAGAGTGACTGGGGATTTTATTCTGCTCTAGTTGGCAAGTTCTCTATTTCATTGTATTCTTTTTCAAAAAACTGTCATTACTGAGCCAGTAATTAAGAACATAAATCCAAGTTTCCTTTGAAAATAATTTTACTGAGTTTAGATTTGGCAAGAACCAAATTTTATAATTCACTCAACTTCATATTTCATCCCCAGTAAATCATCATGAATTAATATCATCCATTACAGATAAACTGGGATTACTCCTCCTAAACCGTTTCATTCAGAGACATCTCCAAACTAAATTATAATTTTCAGATCCCAGTTAGGTGTAAAATCCTTTGCCTGGTGCTGAGATTCAAAGGTAGGTAAATCAATTCTTGCTTTAAATGAGCTTTTAACACAGTGAGAAAGAATTTACCATTGTCAATTGTCAAATGATAAATCTCTTTAGCACAATGTGCCAAGTTCTATAATGAAGGACAGAATATAATAGCACACAAGAAAATGAAACTGTCACCGGGACAAAGAATGAAAGAATGTCAAGCAAAGTCTCACAGAAGAGGTTGCCTTTACATTAGGAGTTGTGAAAGAATAGGCTTTTGACTGGAAGACATGAGGAAAGAACATCCCAAGTGGAAGGAAAAACAGGAGTGAAGGACGTGCTTGGAAAGGGGCAGGATGTGTCTGGGGAATAGGAGTAGTAGCACATGGCAGAAGAAGATGGGTTATGGTGGGAGATTAACTGGAAAGGTAGACCGAGCCACGTCCTGGACTGTTTTCTTGAACTGTCTCGTATGTCATCTGCAGAGTTTGCGTGTTATTCTGCAGGTAATGGGGAGCAAGCCGAGGTTTGTGGGCTGGAGCTGGACCTGATCGGTGTCCTGCTTAATAAAGACAGCTCTGATGGCATTTTGAAAGGCCAATATTTCAGGGATGTTGAGGAGGAAGGTTAGGGGCTAGCAAATTAGGGAGATTAGAAGCGTAGTAACTGAGAGGAGGGAAAATGAACACCTGAAGGTCTGAAGGAAGACATGACAATGAAAATAAAAGCAAGGATCAGAAAGGTCTTGTCCATTTGGGGTCAATGTTGCCTCACTGTTCATGGAATTATGTGAAAGCCTATTGACCCATTTTAACCCCAAGATTCTATGGGTTAGGTTTCTGTGACCACATAAGAGCTCTCTATTCCAGAAGGGAGGATTTCCCAGCAACCGTAAGTATATATAAGAATGCTTCAGATATATCGATACATATTTAAAAAGTGAGATCATCTCTTTCACCCCTAGTTAATATATCAGTTGAAAGGGGGATGATTAGATCTATTTACTTGAACACAAACTAATTTTGTTTTTTGATGAGTCTCCAGTATGGCAGCATAGTAATGCTTATCAAAGTAGCGTCCCTAAACAGTTACTATATATTCAAGGCCTACAGTAACACTTTATGGGACAATGAGTTTTAGTTTCTGTTCACTGAACTCAGAATAAGAATTTAATAAAAAAACTGAGAAGTAAAACTATGAGAAAATTAGAGAAGGAAAGGAAAGAAGATAATAGATGACATGGTACAGAAGATACTGAATTTCTGGATTAAAATAGAAGATACTGACTGGCTGAATACTTATTGTTTCCCAAGTTCCAAGCATTTAGTACAGGTATAATTGAAGCAATATACTGTGAAGGAAGCAAGTAGGCCATAAGACGTATGGAAACCATTGGTGATTGCATAGTGGCAGGTATGCAGAAAAAACCAAAATGATATGCATATGAGGAACATGCATTTTGCAGAATTTATACGTAATCTCACACATCTTAACCCTAACTGGTAAGTGTATCATTACTTATATTACTTCTTTTCTTATCAAGCACTTAATGTGTCACTTGCATTCACTCAATTAAACCTCATAACCCCATGAAGTAGGTCCTCCTATTATTCCCATTTTATGGATGGGACAACACAGAAAGGTTAGGCAATTAGCCCACAGTCATACAGCTGGTAAGTAGCAGAGCCAAGGATTCAAACCCAGGCAGTCTGATTTTAGAGTCCATGTTCTTAACCAGTATACTATGCTGCCTTTCTAAGTTTGAAGGTGGGAGAGAAAGCAGTGTGTTTGTTTGGTTTTTTTTGCGGTACGCGGGCCTCTCACTGTCGTGGCCTCTCCCATTGCGGAGCACAGGCTCCGGACGCGCAGGCTCAGCGGCCATGGCTCACGGGCCCAGCCGCTCCACGGCACGTGGGATCCTCCCGGACCGAGGCACGAACCCGTGTCCCCTGCATCGGCAGGCAGACCCTCAACCACTGCGCCACCAGGGAAACCCGAAAGCAGTGTTTTTTAATGCTATGGCTTGACCTAGAAGAACCTCAAGAGGCCTCTGTCAAAGATTTATGTATACTCAGAAATGTAAATGCAGGATGAAAGCAAGTGTAGCATTTCCGGTTTTCCATTTCCTCTATGGCTGATGGTTAGTTCATTTATTCAGTTTGTTAGGTATTAGGGATGCAAAGATGAATTAGACATGGTTCCTGCCTTCAAGAAACAGTACAGGGGGGAACCAAGTATATCAAATGCTTTAATAAAGTGTGATTAAGTACTAGGATAGCAGTATACATAGACTATCATGTGAACACAAACGTTGGACATCTAAATCACAGTGTATCAGGGAAAGCCTCCCAGCGGAGGTGTCATTTGTGTTGGGTCTTGAGAGATGAATGGGACTTAGAAATACAGGGAATGGATAACAGCATTGTAGGCAAAGGGAACAGCAAAGACAAAGCAACAAGTAAAGGAAAATACAACACATTCAAGAATTGCAAGCTGTTCATTAGGACTGGAATATCAAGTATACGTGAGGGAGAGGCAGGTGGGGTTAAAGGCTTAGTCAGAGGCCAAACTATGAGCCTTGCATGATAAATCAAGGAGCTTGACCTTTGTCCTGAAAGCTATAGGGAGTCATTGAAGCTGCAATCAGGGAGGCATGTGATTGTATTTTTCTTGAAAACATAATTCAGGCAAAAGTGAAGAATAAAATGGATAGGATGGAACAAATGTACGACATATTTTGAAACTACTA
The DNA here is from genome assembly GCF_039906515.1 of Pseudorca crassidens. Classification (NCBI taxonomy): domain Eukaryota; kingdom Metazoa; phylum Chordata; class Mammalia; order Artiodactyla; family Delphinidae; genus Pseudorca; species Pseudorca crassidens. The sequence goes on along the minus strand of NC_090297.1, from coordinate 57,587,853 downwards.
CAATAATCCAGACAACAAGTTATGGAATCTTAAACTGAGGCAATAGCAATGTGAATGGATAAGAGGAAAAAAACTAAAAAGATATGTAGGATGTAGCATATATAAAAGAAAGTGACTGCTGTATACTTAGGGAAATGGTGGGAGGGAGTTTTCCACGAGAGTGGTGACAAAATTCTGGTTTGGGGAACGGCTGCATCAGAATGGCTTTAAAAAATAGATACTGGGTCTTTACCTCCATAAATCCTGACTTAGTGGATCTGAGGTGGTAACTGGGAATTTGTATTTCTTCAAACTGTTTGAGTTCATTCTGCAGTGTAACTAGGATTGAGAACCTTTACAACTCCTAAGTTTATGGGCTGGATGCCTAAGATACAACCTGTGTGATAATAAAGAGATGCCTATGTGATAATAAAGGTTGGAAGAGATTTTTGGCTAAGGGAGCAGAAGAATGGATTTACTTTTAGACCTGCCTTTGGGGTACCTGTGGGAAATCTGGATTGAGTGAGGTATATAGGTTTGGAACTCAGAAGAGAGATTTTCTTTAGAAATAAATGGTATTTACTTCCAAACCCATGGTTTGGGTTTGGAAGCTCATCCTGGAAGAATATATGGAATAGTGGAAAAGATGGCTGAACATTTAGGAACACTAGTATTTAGGAAGCGGTCTGAGAAAGAAGAGCAAGTTGAAGACATTGGCAAGGAATGTTCAGAGAAGGCAAGAAGATGTGGCTGTTGTCACAGAAACCAAGAGAAGAGAGACCCATAGAAAGGGGTGGTCAACATTAGCAAAATTTATAAAAATTCAAATAAGGTAAATAAGAGCAGAAAAGTGCCCACCTATGTATAAGATGGTGACCCTGGTGACTTATGAGAGCAGATTTAGAGGAATAGTTTAAGAGGAAGTCAAATGATGGCTGACTGAGAAGGACAAGGAATGTAAAAAATTAGAAAACCTAAGTATAGACAACTAGCTTAAGAAATTTGGCAATAAAGGGAAGATGGGAGAGAATAATGGCTAGTGAGGTTAGAGGAGGAATTTTTTCCTTTTTTCTTTTTTTAAATAGAAGAGACTTAAGCATGCTAAGGAGAAGAAATTGGGGAAGAAAACCAATGAAAGAGGAAAGAGGTGATAAAAAATGGAAGTAATTCTTTTAGGAGGCCAGAGGTAGTAGAACCTAGAGTATTTGGGAGGGATTAGCTTTGGATGGGAGAGGAAACACTTCTATTAAAATTAAAATACAGGTGAGATGGGAATGGATGCCGATGAGACTCTGGTATAAGAAGTGGAAGTTGAAGAAGTTCTTACCTGAAATAGGAGAGACTATTTGCCTTGCCTAGGAAGATGGGTGTCACAAGAAAAATGTCTGCCAGGTGCCAACTTACTCAATAAATTTGGTAGAATACCTAGCACAGTGTCTTTCATGTAATAGAGTTAGTAGCTGGAGGCCAAATGAAATGTTTATCATTAAATGAAAATGTATGCTCATAGAAATAGGACAATGAAGCAGAATTTATGCCCATAGAAGTATAAATATGAAGCAGAAGTATGAAGCCAATATGCTGGTTTAAAATAGACATTAAGGGCTTCCCTGGTGGCGCAGTGGTTGAGAGTCCGCCTGCCGATGCAGGCGACACGGGTTCGTGCCCCGGTCCGGGAAGATTCCACGTGCCGCGAAGTGGCTGGGCCCGTGAGCCATGGCCGCTGAGCTTGCGCGTCCGGAGCCTGTGCTCGGCAACGGGAGAGGCCACAGCAGTGAGAGGCCCGCGTACCGGAAAAAAAAAAAAAAAAAATTCCTGGGGCCCACATGCTTCCGGGAATTCTGATCATATGAGCTTCTATCTAAAAAACTTGGGTACCTCTACAATTCTGTGGTTTATTCCATGATCTATACAGTTCTTTTCTTTACCTAAAACAGTATTGTAAAAGTGGATCTCTTAATTTATGCCTAAATAATTGATTATATGTTTAAATTTAATTGCTTTGGAGATTTATTATTTTTTCCCCTCTTTTTAAAATAGGAATTTACTGACTGACAATGGCAAAAAAAATCTTAGAGAAGTTAGATATCCTGGATGAGCAAGCAAAGACACTCTTGGCCATAAGAGCAAAGGTTTGTAAAATATAGGCTAAAATTCAATTTTCCATTAAATGGTTATCATTTCAAATGTGAACGATTTTTACTTCTTAGTTAATGATGCATTAGTATAAGGCTACAAACCAATTTGTAAAAAACAATTATATTAGTTGAAAGAGTCATCTATGTAATACTATAAATAATTAATTAAATATACAAGGTAACTTTTAGCTAGCTGCTGTATTTGGTTGTGATGTATCTAAGCTGCTTAAAAAAAAAAAATCCTGGGTTTCCCTGGTGGTGCAGTGGTTAAGAATCCGCCTGCCAATGTAGGGGACATGGGTTTGAGCCCTGGTCCGGGAAGATCCCATGTGCCGGGGAGCAACTAAGCCCATGCGTCACAACTACTGAGCCTGTGCTCTAGAGCCCACGAACCGCAACTACTGAAGCCTGTGTGCCTAGAGCCTGTGCTCCACAACAAGAGAAGCCACCGCAGTGAGAAGCCCGCGCACCGCAACCAAGAGTAGCCCCCACTTGCTGCAACTAGAGAAAGCCCACGTGCAGCAACAATGACCCAACGCAGCCAAAAATAAATAAATAAAATAGGTAAATTTAAACAAAAGAATCCTAAGCAGTCAAACAGTAAATGTGACTACTCCTATAGTTCTTACTAACCTGTTAAACATAAAGACTTGTTTAGCTGGTTCATTAAAAGGACGAACATATTTGGTATAGCTACCAAATTAGAAATAAAGTTCATAGAAAATAATTAAACTAAAAAGGGTGAGTCTCTTATAAAATCCAATATAAAATATTAATAAAGAATACAGTTCTGAAACACCGGATTTTTTACCATATGTGAGCAATTTAATTTGGTTGCAAAAAGACTTGTAAAATAATATAACAATGTGAATAAATAAGGCATATATAAGGAACAATAGAGTCTGAGAAATCAAGGAAGACATCACAGAGAGGAACTCTTAAGTAAATGAACGTATTTGTAATTTGAAAATGAAAACGTTGGTGTTTGAATAATAATTTGGTTTCTTTTTAATTTTTCATAATTATCTCCTTTCATTCAGAAAATAAAGGAATACTGAAAATGGAATAAATTAATTCTGTTATAGCTATCAAAATTTTGAATAGCAAACCAGGGGTAACTTAACTAAAGCTAACCTTTTAGACTTTGACACCCCAAAGTTTATTGCTTTTTTATTTTTTGTTTAAAATGAATTGTAATATACTTTAAAAAAATATAATCAGAGATAAATCTATTAAATTTGTCACGAAATTCCCTTTTACATAAAATTTTAAGTTATAATTAGTAATAATAATTCTTACTTTTCCTGGGAGCTTCGTTTGGGCAAAGCACTTCTACATATTTTCTCATTTTGTGTTACTATTCTTGTGTTACTGATAGAAAATTCTCTGGAGATTCTTCTGAAAGTATATATAATCATTTTTAAAACCTTTTCTTAATTTTCAAATTATACTTTTGGAAACAAGTTAAGCAACATATAGATATGTATAAAGAAAATTATACAAAAGGAAAATTATATAAAGAAATATTAATAGTCTTTGGCCTCTTCCCTCTAATCCTTTCCTCTGAGACAGACACATTTTAGCAGTTGAGGTTTATTCATCCACATCTTTTGTACTCTTACAAAGATATACAAGTATGAATATCTGTATGTATACATACATTTATCTTTACTTACAAATATCCATAATATAAATATACATGTACATATATACATTTATGAAGGTGGATTATCTATTTTTTTCTATTGACAAAAACATGAAATACAGTATATAAATCACTTTGGTAATTGTTTTTTAATCTTTTAAAAACTTTTATTTTGAAATAATCATAGACTCACAGGAAGTTGCAGAAATAGTACAAAGAGTTCCAGGTACCTTTCACCCAGTAGACCCTGTCGGTGACATCTTACAGAGTTGTAGTTCAATAGCAAAACCAGTATGAGTTACATCCAATATTGACACGGGTGTATTACTGTTAACTAGACTACAGACTTTATTGAGTTGTCACCATTTTTTAACCTTCATTCGTTTGGGTCTGTAGTTTTATGCAATTTTATCCCGCTCCAGATTTACGGAAATCACTGCAATCAAGACACAGGACACTTCCATCCTATAAAAGTACTCCCTCATGTTACTTCTTTATATTTGTATCCATGCCCTCACCTCAGTTCTCTGTCTCTAACCCCAGCAAGGATGAATCTGTTCTCCATATCTATAATTTTGTAATTTTGAGAATGGTATATAAATGGAATTATTCAGTGTGTAAAATTTTGAGATTGAATATTTCACTATGCCCCTGAGGTCCATCTAAGTTTTTGCATGAAGCAATAGCTTTTATATGATAAATAATATATAAATTTTATTGCTGAGTAGTATTCCATTATATGGATGTACAGAGTTTCAACTGCTCACCCATTGAAGGACATTGGGTTGTTTTCAATATCTTGCTTTTAAAAATGCTTGCTTTTAAAAATGAAGCTGCTAAAAAAAATAAGATGAAGTAAGACTGCTATGAATATTTGTGTACAGGTTTTTGTATGAACGTAAGTTTTCATTTCTCTGGGGTGAATGCCCAAGAGTGTGACTGCTGGTGCAGGGTCTGTCTCTCCAACTCAACAAGGTCAGAGCCACAAGCTTTGGTTTAAGTTCCCCCTCCTTGTGCGTCAGTCCAGAAACTGCCTCCAAGAAGTAAGCTAGGCTATTGTAGGGTTTACCTAATTTGTTTCCCTTTCTTCAGGGATCATAGTCCTGCTCTGCCTGTTTCCTCATGCCTGATTGTAGTTGTTTTCACATACTTTGGCTGGTTTTACTACTTGTGTATAGCAGGACAATTCCTGTAGCACTTAATCCCTCACTGGCAGAAACAGAAGTTCCCATATCCTTTGACTTCTTTTTCAAGTTTTTATCTCTTTATGCCTCTGTGCTGTGCTCTGAGAGAATGTTTTAAAGAAGATTTTCGGCTCCTTAACTCACTCTTTAGCTTTACGCTTTTGCCTCTTCAGTCCATCTGTATAAATATTTGAACAAAGTTCTCTTTCGATTGCTTTCTTAACTCTATTTCTGGCTTATGTTCCACCATGTGTGTGGCTCCAGGGAGAAGAGCAGGTTGGAGAGAGCTGCCATCTATAGTTCCAATAACTCTATGTATCAATATTGTCTTTGCTAAATATATAGGTCGTTCTTAAATTCTGGACTTTGGATTTTGGAGGGAGCCTTCATGATCATCTAGTCCAACACCCTCATTTCATAGATAGAAAAAGAGTTGGTACACAAGGCCTCCAATTTTCAGTCTGCATTATTTTTCCATTGTTGCCTGCCACATAAATTCTGTGTGTGAGTGTGTGTATGTATGAAGTGAGATTAATTTTGTCCTTTCCATACCGGATTTGCCTTATATGAAAAGTGCTCCCTTTTTCACTGAGTTATGTTTTGGATTTGCTGCAGAAAAACTGGCTTCAGAGTGAGGTAAAGAAAAAGATTTCAGTGATACCCCTGACATTTGATTTTCAGTTGGAATTTGAAAAGGATATTGCTACCTCCATATCTGAGGCAGAATCAAAGATCACAAAAGACAGATCATATGGCATTAAAAAAACAAAAAGGTAATCATCATAACTACCTCAAACTTTCAGTTTGAACTTTTAAAGCATTATTTTATATTTGTCTTAGATTATGCAATCTATATTAAATGTAAGCTTTGTCAAGCATGTATATTTCATAATGGTTATGAGTTACAATATGCTAGATTAGCATTCTGAATATTCCTAGTTTATAAAATATTAATTACAATATTTCACTATTGCAGATGATAATTGTATATAGTAATTATAATTCCAGATTTTTAAAGAAAGACTTCTTGAGCTTTACTATATCGCCCCAAATTAATGTCAGGATTTATTTCAAACTTTAACCAATATACTGCAAAAAAAAGTAGGCCTAGAAAACTAAGTAAGGCAGTTTCTCTGTGTACTTACAAGGGGTAGCCTGAATATGTAATAATTGGTCTTTCACTGGCATTGTGTATGTATGTAATGCTATATAATTTTCTAGGCATCAGAAATGTGGAGGAGAGCCCAGACAAAAGAAATACTCAGGTACAGAATCAATAGGACTTCAAATCAGTTGGACATTGGTGGTAGTGTGTTCTTACCTCATTTATTCTGTAGTAAATCATTGTATTAAGTGCAGTTTTACAGATGCCAAACCCAAGTCTTGATGAGGTAAAATAACTTGCCCAAAGTCACAAAGCTAACACGTGGCAGAAGCTGGATTTAGACATAGCAGTCTGATTTCCGAGCCTATGCTTTTATCACTACCACATTCAACAGAATGATTTCCAGCTTTTGGTCTTGGTGACTAGATGTACTTTGGTGTTTTGTACTTAGGTGGAGATCATAGGATGAAAAGCAGATTGGAGTGGATAAGAGATTAGAGTGAGAAATGCTGAGCTTTATTTTGGATGTGTTAAGTTTTAGATGCCTGTGGGGCATCCAGGTGATGGTGTCCAGAAGACAATTGGACAAATATGTCTTAATCTAAAGTAAAACAAGATCATTTGGACTCAAAATACAGTTTACTCAGATTTTTGTTGTGTATGATTTACCAGGATGTCAGAACATGTTTCCATTGTGCAGCCATAAGAAAAAGGAGTTTGTTCCTAACACAAATAAATATTAGTGGTTTATGTAATTCAGCTTTATCACAAACTTCTTTTACTACTATTTTGTTTTTATGTACAGCCGATAAAAGCCAATACTTTTACTTTGAAATCATTTATAGAACTATCCATGTTAAAATAGAATATTTTAATAATACATAGAAAAAGTTGCATAAAATGGAAGTTGGGCATGTAGAGAAGGGAAAAATAATGTCTTATTATATATTATGTATTATATAATTTTAATTATATATATTTTATATTTGTATATATTTATATTTTTGAATTTATATATATGTATACCATTATGTGATAGCATAATATATGGCTAATGACCCATTAGACACATTTAAAGATAACATGCAGTGTGTTTTATGACAGTATTTTCTAGGATGATACGTTGCTTACCCTTTTCTTTCTGTAGTTTATAAAGGCATCATTGATCCTGTCTTTAGTGAGGATATCAATAGCTGAGTAATGTTCCTTTTGAGTTGCTTAAGTCTGGCTAAGTTGAAGTTTGAAATCAGAGTCCAAAATAAAGACAAAGAGGCACATAGTTTCAAGATTCAAAGACCAAGTAAATTTTGCTTGCTCGGTGCTCAGAGGACCAAAACTATCACACACACACACACACACACACACACACACACACACACACACAGACACACACAAGTACAGGAAAATGTCAAGAATTTACACAAGAATTAGGGTGTAACCTAGGCCAAAAGAAAGAAAATTTGGTTGAAGAAATTAAGAGGATCTAATACATACAGATAAGTCCAACTGGCAGCATACCTAGGCTCCGAGTTTTGCTTTTAAGACCACTTCTAACAGTTGCCTCTCTTCAAGTAGCTTTGTGGCAATTCTGTACTGTCACTCATGCTTGAATGATTGGCCCTAAACCAAGTTCAAATAAAGAATTCTTACAGACAACTTCATTTTAATTTTTGTTAACAGTAGCTCTGCTATCCCATACAACTGTAATTTTAATTTATTGATTTTATTCTACAAATGTTTACTGAATGACTACTATACTCTAGGCATATGACAGCAAGAGTGAAATATTATCTCTTCAATGGAGATTCAGATAAGCGAACGGGCAAACACCAGTTGCCACAGAGAGATTCCTAATGTGAGGATCTGCAAGTTTCCTAGAGGAGGTGGCCCCTCAGGTGAGACCCAGAGAGTTAGTGAAGAGGCAACAAGATTTAAGAGAGAGAAATTGATTCCAGGCCAAGGCAATAACATGAACAAAGGGTCAGCCAGAGGCAAAGGAAAGCCCAGCTCATTTGAGGAACCAAAAGTAGTTCAGTGTTGCTAGACTTGAAAGGGATATGGGGTAGAGACTGGAGATGGATTGGTAAGAAATGAGGCTAAAGGGGTAAATAAAGGCCAGATCACCAAGGCCTTATGAGCCACGTAAAGCACTGTGGCCAATCTCCTTCAGTGAGGAGCTGCTGCAGGGTTTAAACAGGGCAGTGCATACTCAGATTTGGATTTTAGAAGTATCATTAAATAGCAAAAGAGGTCATTAAAAATTATGGGGGCTCCTCAGAGAACTGAACCTTTTATTAGAATTTATAGTATCTCCAGAAACTGCCTGTTCTAGGAAGCCAATCATCTTGCAGTGAGTCCTTTTTCAGCCATAGAGGAACGATTACTTAAATAACAGAGCGTAAGGCGGTAAGTTTTTTCCCCATATCAACAATGATATGCTGATTACACTGGCTATATTGCACAGATTTAATTCCTCCAAATCTTGAGATGCACCTCCTGGTCTTATAAGTTACGTTAATTATAACAGGATACCAGCCTCCACCAGTGCTCACAAACCTCCCTCCTACACTACGCCAAGATGTCAGATCTGAGTCACACAGCTTTCAGCTTAGCCTAAACCTTCCATCATAACCACCACCACCAGTACCATAGTAACTCCTGGTAACTGCATGCCTCTTTCATTTTTGATCTCTGGTCTCTTGCTATTCAAAGTGTTGTCTTCCATCCAGCAGCACTGGCATCATCCAGCAGCATTGGCATCACCTGGCAGCTTGTTTGAAATGCAGAATCTCTGACCTCATCCCAGATGACAGCTGCAGTTAACAAGATCCCCCAGGTGATTCCCATGGACAGTAATGATGGAGAAACCCTGCTCTAGCCCAGTGGTTCTCAAACATGGAGGACTAGTTAAAACACAGATTGGGGGCCCCCACTGGCAGAGTTTTGATTCTGTAGGTCTGGGCTGGGGCCTAATAATTTGCATGTCTAGTAAGTTTCCAGGTGATGCTGACACTGATGGTCCAGGGTCATCATCCTCTAGCTGGATGAGTCCCTCCTCTAGCTGTGTCCCACTATAACCATGCTGCCCAACACTAACATCGGTTCCATGTTTCTCCTTGGCTTGCTTAATATCATAGCAACGCTCAACCTGGTGCTACCTGATTTGTAGCTGAGCTTTGTTTTCAGAGCAGTGGTTTTCAACCCACCTGCATGTCAGTATTACCTGGGAAGCTTTAAAGTAATTGGATTCAACTTTAATTAGTTTGGAGTAGGTCCTAGGCATTACTATTTTAAAGATTTTCCCAGATGATTCTTACATAAAGCTAGGATTGAAAACCATTAAAATGCATAGGGCTTCTTTTTCAGTTACTCCCAGAGACATCTTTTCCATGTAACTATTATCTCAGGATTTCTGCATTTTTCTCGGATAAAAGGGAACTGATAAAGGTGATGGCCACAAATACCCAGAATTTGCTGGAAGGACTTTCCTAAGATTACTTTCCTGATACAGAGAGAGTTTTATAATCATTCAAAAATCTCAGTCTTTTGCCTTTCATTTGTATATAGTCTTTAAGATTTGTCAATAAACACCAAATCTACTCTTCTTTGCAACTTTTCATAATTGGACCTTTTACAGAAGAGCCATACTTCGGCTTCCCTGGTGGCGCAGTGGTTGAGAGTCTGCCTGCCAATGCAGGGGACATGGGTTCATGCCCTGGTCTGGGAAGATCCCACGTGCCGCGGAGCGGCTGGGCCCGTGAGCCATGGCCGCTGAGCCTGTGCGTCCGGAGCCTGTGCTCCGCAACGGGAGAGGCCACAACAGTGAGAGGCCCGCGTACCGCAAAAAAAAAAAAAAAAAAAAAAAAGAAGAGCCATACTCATTTTAGAAAATTACCTGGAACATAAGAAATGTTTAAAGAGAAACAGAGTGAGTTCTTCAACACCTAAGCATTCAGTACTGGATTATCAGATGAAAATGGCAAATTTACCATTTATTAAGTGGTAAGAAATAGGAAACAATTTAGGAGTAAGTAGACATTTAGATTAATAGGGTCTTCTCATTAGAAGAATTATTTTCCTAAAAATAAATTCAAAATAATATTCCTTTCAGAAATATTTTTACGACAGAAGGATAAACTTGCATAAGGAAAGATAATGAAATATAGAGAATATGGTAAGAGCCTATAGTGAAATTTAATTGGTCAAATTCCACATGAGAAGCCCGCACACCGCAACGAAGAGTAGCCCCCGCTCGCTGCAACTAGGGAAAGCCCGCGTGCAGCAACAAAGACCCAACACAGCCAAAACTGAATAAATAAATAAATAAGATAGTAATGAGATACACGAGCCATGTTTATATATGGCAATCATTTCGACGATAAAATCCTAGGTAAAGTGTGACTTATAATAGGTAGGTGGGTTGGGGAGGGACAGGAGCAGAAAGGAGAAGGAGGCATTTAAGTAAGTGAAAACAGAGATTCATGCCTTGCTTGCTGCTACCCACACAACTTCTCCCTTACCTGGGCACAGGTTCTTTAAAGGCCCCACGAGGATTCTGGGCAGGTAACAGCCCTGCCTCCTCTAGCTCTCTGTGGCGAGAGCTTCACTTCTGGGCTGGATGGTTCCTCTTCCCTCCAGCTAGAAGAGGACTCCCACTTATTGCTCATACCTGGAGAAACCTGAGACTCTCCCGCAAAGCTTCTCAGCAGTGGCTGCTCACTTCAGAGTATTTGGAAAATGCACTGAGCCCTGCCCTAGAGATTGTGATTTAACTAGTAGGGAAGAGTCTGGGCATAGGTAATTTTTCAGAGCACCCCGGATGGTTCTAATATACAACTAGAGGTTTGAGAACCATTTCTGGAGGCCTCTTCATTTCTCACTCCCTCAGCTGCCATGTGAGACCCTCTCATGACAGCTTGTTTACCACTGATCACTGCAAAAGAATCTTCTCTCACTGCCTGATACTACCTGAGTCCCAAATAGCCTGACCTTCATAGGTGCTGCAAGAACCCACACTCACTGAAATGAGTAAAGAGAAACCACAGGTCATTTAAGGGGACTCACATGAAGGATAGAGATGAAGCCAAACAATCAGAACAGGTACCTGACTCCTAACGAGGCAGACTTATGGGAGGAAACAGAAGAGAACTTTAGAAAATTTCTCTCTTAAGGACAGTAAACAGGAGAAAAGGGTATTTGAAAAATAATAGACATTTTTGAATCAAAAACTGAGTAGGGAAATTAAAAATAGAATACAGATGAAGACTGAATTGGTAATCTAGAAGATCAAATAAAGGCACAATCTTATAAAAACACCAAAAAATGGAAATCAGAAGAGAGACATGTAGATACATTCAGGATACTCAGTATGAAAATATATATTTAATACATAAAGCAGGAGAGTAAGAAACAGATGGTGAGGAAATAATCAAAGAAATATAAGAAAAAAGTGCCCTTTGTTTAAGACAGACTTGAATCTTCAAATCAAAAGTGTTACTAAGTGCTAGACTTATGGTAAAATTACCCAATTCCAAAGGCACAGGAAAAAAGCAGTTAATTACAAAGGAAAGGATAGCAAATCAGTTTCATATGTCTCATCTGCATCTCTGAGGCTAGAAAATAGTAAGCCATTTTCAACTTCTAACAAAATAGCAATCCAGGAATCTGCTATTCGGATGAATCATCATTTATATTTGAGAACAAAAGAAAGACAAGTTTTTGGACATGAAAGACTTTAGAATGTAAACTGCTTATTTATTCTTTCTGAGGGACTTGGAGAAATATTTTTATCCAAATTTAAATTAAATATGAATAAAATAAAGATCCAAACTGGGTATCTTTATTACACAAAAATGCATTTGAAATTTTCCCATGGTGTCTGAATGAAATTCTGGACTTCCACCTCAAAGTGGCTGTTCTATAAAAACATAAAACATTCCAAAGATTACCATGTAAGTGGTCCATAAGAGATTTCAAGTTGGGAAGAGGCAGCTTTAGCTCAACCCCCATCCTCCCATCTGAGCTGTACTTTTCTCTGGGTTTCTTCTTTTGTTTGCCAGTGGCACTTCAATGGTCCATCCCAGACACATGCAGCAGCCTTCCTTTAATTCCAGCCCATGCAGCACAAATCAAGGCCTTTACTTGTATTCCCTTTAAGTCAACTGCAACAGGATGTAATTTCACAGGGAATTTTTCTAACTATAAGACAAAAAAAGTGGGAGAGGGAAAAGGATGAATTTTTAAACATTCAAGCAGCCCCAAACCAATACAACTTACAAAAACCAGATTTATAAATTTATGCTAGTGAACTAACCTACCAAATTTATAACTCCAGTTTCATTCCTCATATTGTATGAAAACCCAGTGCTGGGCTTCCCTGGTGGCACAGTGGTTGAGAGTCCACCTGCCGATGCAGGGGACACGGGTTTGTGCCCCGGTCTGTGAAGATCCCACAATGCTATGAGATTAGATATCAATTACGGGAAAAAAATCTGTAAAAAATACAAATACATGGAGGCTAAACAATACACTACTTAATAACCAAGAGATCACTGAAGACATCAAAGAGGAAATAAAAAAATACCTAGAAACAAATGACAATAAAAACACGACGACCCAAAACCTATGGGATGCAGCAAAAGCAGTTCTAAGAGGGAAGTTTATAGCAATACAATCCTACCTCAAGAAACAAGAAACATCTCAAATAAACAACTTAACCTTACACCTAAAGCAATTAGAGAAAGAAGAACAAAAAACCCCAAAGTTAGCAGAAGGAAAGAAATCATAAAGATCAGATTAGAAATAAATGAAAAAGAAATGAAGGAAACAATAGGAAAGATCAATAAAACTAAAAGCTGGTTCTTTGAGATGATAAACAAAATTGATAAACCATTAGCCAGACTCATCAAGAAAAAAAGGGAGAAGACTCAAAACAACAGAATTAGAAATGAAAAAGGAGAAGAAACAACTGACACTGCAGAAATACAAAGGATCATGAGAGATTACTGCAAGCAACTGTAGCCAATAAAATGGATAACCTGGAAGAAATGGACAAATTCTTAGAAAAGTACAAACTTCCAAGACTGAACCAGGAAGAAATAGAAAATATAAACAGACCAGTCATAAGTACTGAAATTGAGACTGCGATTAAAAATCTTCCAACAAAAAAAAGCCAAGGACCAGATGGCTTCACAGGCGAATTCTACCAAACATTTAGAGAAGAGATAACACCTATCCTTCTTAAAGTCTTCCAAAATATAGCAGAGGGAGGAACACTCCCCAACTCATTCTACCAGGCCACCATCACCCTGATACCAAAACCAGACAAAGATGTCACAAAGAAAGAAAACTACAGGCCAATATCACTGATGAACATAGATGCAAAAATCCTCAACAAAATACTAGCAAACAGAACCCAACAGCACATTAAAAGGAGCAGACACCATGACGAAGTGGGGTTTATCCCAGGAATGCAAGCATTCTTCAATATATGCAAATCAACCAATGTGATACACCATCTTAACAAATTGAAGGAGAAAAACCATATGATCATCTCAATAGATGCAGAAAAAGCTTTTGACAAAATTCAACACCCACTTATGATAAAACCCCACAGAAAGTAGGCATAGAGGGAACTTTCCTCAACATAATAAAGGCCATATATGACAAACCCACAGCCAACATCATTCTCAATGGTGAAAAACTGAAACCATTTCCTCTAAGATCAGGAACAAGACAAAGTTGCCCACTCTCACCACTATTATTCAACATAGTTTTGGAAGTTTTAGCCATAGCAATCAGACAAGAAAAAGAAATAAAAGGAATCCAAATCAGAAAAGAAGTAAAGCTGTCACTGTTTGCAGATGACATGATACTATACATAGAGAACCCTAAAGATGCTACCAGAAAACTACTAGAGCTAATCAATGAATGTGGTAAAGTAGCAGGATACAAAATTATTGCACAGAATTCTCTTGCATTCCTATATACTAATGATGAAAAATCTAAAAGAGAAATTAAGGAAACACTCCCATTTACCATTGCAACAAAAAGAATAAAATACCAGAAATAAACCTACTTAAGGAGACAAAAGACCTGTATGCAGTAAACTATAAGACACTGATGAAAGGAATTAAAGATGATACAAACAGATAGAGAGATATACCATGTTCTTGGATTGGAAGAATCAACATTGTGAAAATTACTACCCAAAGCAATCTATAGATTCAGTGCAATCCCTATCAAACTACCAGTGGCATTTTTCAGAGAACTAGAACAAAAAAAAAAATCACAATTTGTATGGAAACACAAAAGACCCTGAATAGCCAAAGCAATCTTGAGAAAGAAAAACAGAGCTGGAAGAATCAGGCTCCTGGACTTCAAACTATACTACAAAGCTACAGGAATCAAGACAGTATGGTACTGGCACAAAAAAAGGAATATAGATCAATGGAATAGGATAGAAATCCCAGAGATTAAACCCACACACATATGGTCACCTTATTTTTGATAAAGCAGGCGAGAATATACAATGGAGAAAAGACAGCCTCTTTTCTGGTAAAACTGGACAGCTACATGTAAAAGAATGAAGTTAGGGACTGCCCTGGTGGCACAGTGGTTGAGAGTCTGCCTGCCAATGCAGGGGACACAGGTTAGATCCCTGGTCTAGGAAGATCCCACATGCCGCGGAGCAACTAAGCCCGTGTGCCACAACTACTGAGCCTGCTCTCTAGAGCCCGTGAGCCACAGCTTCTGAACCCACATGCCACAACTACTGAAGTCCTCACGCCTAGAGCCGGTGCTCCACAACAAGAGAAGCCAGTGCGATGAGAAGCCCGTGCGCCACAACAAAGAGTAGCCCCACTTGCGGCAACTGGAGAAAGCCTGCGCGCAGCAACAAAGACCGAAAGCAGCCAAAAATAAATAAATAAAAATTTTAAAAAAAAAGAATGAAGTTAGAAACCTCCCTAACACCATACACAAAAATAAACTCAAAATGGATTAAAGGCCTAGATGTAAGGCCAGACACTATAAAACTCTTAGAGGAAAACATAGGCAGAACAGTCTATGACATAAATCACAACAAGATCCTTTTTGACCCACCTCCTAGAGAAATGGAAATAAAAACAAAAATAAACAAATGGGACCCAATGAAACTTAAAAGCTTTTGCACAGCAAAGGAAACTGTAAACAAGATGAAAAGACAACCCTCAGAATGGGAGAAAATATTTGCTAATGAAGCAGCTGACAAAGGATTAATCTCTAAATTTTACAAGCAGCTCATGCAGCTCAATATCAAAAAAACAAACAACCCAATCCAAAAATGGGCAGAAGACCTAAATAGACATTTCTCCAAAGAAGATATACAGATTGCCAACAAATGCGTGAAAGGATGCTCAATATCACTAATCATTAGAGAAATGCAAATCAAAACTACAATGAGGTATCACCTCACATCAGTCAGAATGGCCATCATCAAAAAATCTACAAACAATAAATGCTGGAGAGGGTGTGGAGAAAAGGGAACCCTCTTTCACTGTTGGTGGGAATGTAAATTGATACAGCCACTATGGAGAACAGTATGGAAGTTCCTTAAAAAACTGAAAACAGAACTACCATATGACCCAGCAATCCCATTACTGGGCATATGCCCTGAGAAAACCATAATTCAAAAAGAGTCATGTACTACAATGTTCATTGCAGCACTATTTACAATAGGCAGGACATGGAAGCAACTTAAGTGTCCATCATTGGATGAATGGATAAAGAAGATGTGGCACATATATACAATGGACTATTACTCAGCCATAAAAAGAAATGAAATTGAGTTATTTGTAGTGAAGTTGATGGACGTAGAGACTGTCACAGTGTGAAGTAAGTCATAAAGGGAAAAACAAATGCCATATGCTAACACATATATATGGATTCTAGAGAAAAGAAAAAGGTTCTGAAGAGCCTAGGGGCAGAACAGGTATAAAGACGCAGACGTAGAGAATGGACTTGAGTACACAGGGAGGGGGAAGGGTAAGCTGGGACGAAGTGAGATGGCATGGACATATATACACTATCAAATATAAAATAGAAAGCTAGTGGGAAGCAGCTGCATAGCACAGGGAGATCAGCTTGGTGCTTTGTGACCACCTAGAGGAGTGGGATAGAGAGGATGGGAGGGAGATGCAAGATTGAGGAGATATGGGGATATATGTATATGTATAGCTGATTCACTTTGTTATAAAGCAGAAACCAACACACCACTGTAAAGCAATTATACTTCAATAAAGATGTAAAAAAAAACAAAGCTGTCATCTCCCAGTACTTCCACCAGACTTTGGCTTTCCTCTCATAAGCACACTGAATCTTTAAGAACATTTTGCAAAATTAGCATGTTTAAGACCTCCCCAAAGAATGTTAAAATGACCATAATTTAAGAAATTGAAGAGAAGAAACAGACAACATAAAGCCACAATATTAGTAATGAGAAAGGAGCTATGACGATGGACGTAGAAGAAATTAAAATAATTATAATGAGTACTTCATATAACTGAGCTGCTTTGAAACATGAGTCTGTTAGTGGATAATCTGGGAAAATATGAATGGTGAAAATAGAATCAAGAAGAAAAAGAAAATGTAACTAAATCAATAACTAGAAAATTTTGAGAAATTGTCAAAGAACTGTTTCACAAAAGCAGTGTCTTGGATTTCCCTGGGGTGCAGTGGTTAAGAATCTGCCTGCCAATGCAGGGGACACGGGTTCAAGCCCTGGTCCGGGAAGATGCCGCGGAGCAACTAAGCCCGTGTGCCACAACTACTGAGCCTGCGCTCTAGAGCCTGTGAGCCACAACTACTGAGCCCACGTTCCACAACTACTGAAACCCACGTGCCTAGAGCCCGTGCTCCACAACAAGAGAAGCCACTGCAATGAGATGCCTGCACACCGCAACGAAGAGTAACCCCCGCTCACCACAACTAGAGAAAGCCTGTGCGCAGCAAGGAAGACCCAACACAGCCAAAAATAAATGAAATAAAATAATTTATTAAGAAAAAACAAAAAGCAGAGTCTTGAAGCTGTATCAGGGTGACTACAACGTTTCAAAGAAGTATTTAAATGGTTTCTGAGCATAGAGATGGAATAGTTCCAATTCTTTTTATAAAGATAGCTTTGAACCTCAAGTCTGACCACAAGAATATAAAACCATTGCAGTATCTCGCTTATAAATATAGATTTTTTTAAAATCTAAAATAAAAATATTAGCTTAACTGTTTCACTGCCTTTCTCAACTTGGGAACATAAAACATAAAGCAGTTTTATGTTTATTTCTCCAATTTCACTCTGATCATTTTTGGTTATTAAAAGTCTGACCAGTTTAGTATTTTGATCCTACGTTTTAGTTGTGGTTTCCCCTTCCCCCATATCAGCCAGTTTAGTGACCTGAAATGAAAAGGGGTATGGCCAGTAATTTGATTCTTCCTGTCCTGACCTGTAAGTGGGAGATGAGTGTGGTCTTCCTCTAGTGCACCTCCTCTTCTTCCCTCTTTTAATCTTTTTTTTTCTTCTGGTATGGGATCATTGGTGTGCTAGAGCCAGCTCCCAACAATTTGTTAGAGCTGATTGTTGAATCTTCAGGGATTTTGTTAGATGGTTATTAAACACAGTCATTATTTAAATTAAATATGTAAGCTAAAAATTCAGTGACATACTAAAAAAGATAAAACTCATCACCTAATTATTTTATTACATTTCACTATTATCTAATGTTTTTTGTTTGTTTGTTTGTTATTTGAAAGCCCAGTGTTTGATTTTATTTCATCCAACAGAAGGTTCTATTTGTGGTAGTGAACAGACGATGGGGATTAGGGCTGAGAGGGGGCAGAAAAAGGAAAAAAAAGCCACATCCACTACCACGCATAGGTTTTCCCCGGAATTGCCGCGTGGGGATGAATGAGTGATTCTGGAATTTATCACCTTCTCTCTCCTCCCTTCCTCTGGCTTCCGCTGGGTCTCGATAATGCCCATGTCTTCAACAGGAGGTCCCAAGGCGCGGGGCAGTGGGGAGATCCCTGGGGCAAAAGGCGTCACTCCGCGGCTGCAGTGAGCAGCGGGTGCCTATCTAATGTAAATAATTCTTATAACAACCCCAAGAGGTAAATACTACCCTCAGTTGGCATATGAGGGACTGAGATTCAGAGAAACTCAATATTCTGCAGAAGTTTACATAGAGTTTAGATGCAAAGTATGGTCTAACCTCAAAGCCCATGCTCTTTGGTTCACTGTAAGGAAATCCATATCTGAACATCTCTATATATTCTGCAAATGTATTTGAAAAAATACCTTAGTAAGATAAGGATAAAAAAATCATCTCCTTAACAAGACTATATAGCCAACAACATTAGGGTGGAATCTTTGACACATTCCCATTTAAATTAGAAACAGAGGGATGCCCGTTCTCACTAGTATACCAAACTATTCTGGAAGTACTTGCCAATGATATTAAATAACAACATAATATACAAATTTAAATGTTTTGAAAGGAACAGATAAATTATTTTATGAAGATTAAATGATTGTTTATTGAAAAACCTAAAGAGAATAAACTGAAAACTCATTGGAAATTGTAAGATTGTAAGAGAGTTCAATCAAAATTTACCAAAACAATTCATACATTCAACAAATATTTATTGTATGTGTACTATGTGCCAGTCACTGTTCTAGGTGCTAGGAATACAACAGTGACTAAAACAAAGACCCTGCCCTCAATTTGCATTCTAGGATAAGGTGGAGAGACAGATAACAAATAAACAAGCAAATGAATGTATAATGTACATTCACTAGTGATAAATGCTATGAAGAAAAATATAGTAAATTAACGGAATTAAGATTGATTCCCATAATTTACTATATTAGATGAGAGGGGGCACAAAAAGACCTTTCTGGAGAGATGGAAATTTGAGTAAAGACTTATGAAATACATCTCTTATGATTTAAGTGAGTAAACCTTGCAATACCTAGGGGAAGAATATTACAGGCAGAGGGGAGAGCAAGGGCCAAGGTACTTACGTGGGAGCATAAGTTCCTTTCCTTAAGCCAAACAGCCAAAAAACTCACTCTGCTTCCATGTGGAGGAGAGGGGTAAAGGGACGCACAGAGAGAGGCCTGGAGGGGCATTTAATGGAAGCTCCTCTACTTGGAAATACAAGAATTGGGAGGAAAGTTTCTGTCTTACAATGAGAATTGTGAATTTCATTCAGTGTGACAAGAAACAGTTGAAGGGAAATGACAGTCTCATTTATATTTTACAGGTGCCACCATGGTTGCATTGGGAAAATACTGCTGGGCACAAGAGTGATAGCAGAGAGAGCAGATAGAAGAAGACGAGGGATGTAGAGAAGTAGTTCAGATGAGAGATGAAGGGGCCTTGGACTAGGGTAGATGTGATGAGGAAAGAAGTGGTTGGATTTGGAATGTATTTCAAAGAAAGGTCCAATGAGATGTGCTGAGATATCGGGAACGAGATATGGGGAACGAGAGAAAGAAAAGTCAAAGATGATTGCAGAGTTTTTGGCCTAAGCCTCTGGCTGAATGGAAATGAGAAAACCTGGGGAAGGAACAGATTGGAAAGGAAGTGGAAGCAAACATTTGGTTTTGAATATGTTTGAAATTCCCATGATATATCTAACTGCAGAAATCATGTAGCAGTGGGATATGTAAATCTGGAGCTCAGGGAAGAGTTTGGGGTCTGTACTATAAATCTGGAGGACATCAACCTACAGATAATAAAAGGTGGGAGACTGGATGACATAAACTAAAGGTGAGTGTCTGAAGTCTGAGTCATAGCATTTAGAGGTCAGAAATATCATAAATTATATAATTATTATAATTACATACCCTCAATAGTCAGTTAAAGAATTTAGTGGAGAAAAATTTCTGTTTACAGTAAATGGATTCTGTGATCCTATCTGGTATACTATTCTGGAATCTGAGCTGACCCTAACTGCATAAACCACCACTATGACTAGGCTTGGCAATGTCCCCAGTATCTCATTTAACAAATTTCCAATGTAGTTTTCTAAAAGTGTTAATTAGCTTGTGAACAATAGTTTCCTGAGTGCCCTCAATTCTATGACAACAGCACTTTTCTCTCTCTGTTTCCAGTGATTGCCACTAATATTTTTAGCTCCTGCTTAATCAGTCCCAATCTTTTACACTTTGTACTATAATATATTAAAACAATAACATTCAAATCTATATAACTGGGACTTGACCACATTTCTCCAAATTTATTTTTTAGATTAGTTTTGTAAATTTTCTGATTATTTTAATTTAGATTAATTTTATTTCTTTCAGATATGTCTCCTTCAAAAATATGCCTGAATCTAAAAAGAGTGATTTTGAAAAGTCAAATTTAAGACCACACTTTGCACCAACAAAAATAAAAATTCAAGAAATCAAGTCAATAGGTAATGCTTTGTATATTTATCTCTGTTTTGATGTATTAATGAAGTTCTTTTATTAAATACTTTATTATTTATTAATGTTTGTCTTATAAGTTCTTATAATTTGATGTTTCTGTTGAAAGCATTTGCTTGAAAGCCTATGGGTTATAACTGAAGTGTGAAAGATGTCAGTGAGCTATAAAGAAGAATTTCCTAAGAGAAAGAGATGATAAATGTCAGAATAGACATTTGTACAATTCACAAATTAAGAATATATTTTTATGTTTACTTTTCCGGAAAGAAAATCTCTGGATTTCCTTTCAGCTCAACCCTGAGTTTTCTTGTAATTGTTTTAAAAAAATCACTCAAGCTTGTACATCTTACTTAGTAGAAATTTACTTTACAGGGACTGTAAAGGAACTCACTTTCCTAGAAACTTCAGGAATCTGTGAGCTAGGATACAGCGTTATAGAGCCTCAGAAAATTTGAGTGTTTTATGTTGTCTTTGTTTTTCTTTCCCTGGCATTATCAAAAAACCCATCTAATTGTGTCATGCTCATCAACAGCCCTGACTGAGGCTCCTTGAATCCACATTGCCCCATATTGCCTCATTTCTGTGACTCTTCGTAATCTAATTCCTCAAAAGATTTGTTTACATATACTGTCTCTACTCCCTCAACATTTTTTTTTTTTTTTTTTTTTTTTGCGGTACATGGGCCTCTCACTGTTGTGGCCTCTCCCGTTGCGGAGCACAGGCTCCAGACGCACAGGCTCAGCGGCCATGGCTCACGGGCCCAGCCACTCTGCGGCATGTGGGATTTTCCCGGACTGGGCCGCGAACCCGTGTACCCTGCATCGGCAGGCAGACTCTCAACCACTGCGCCACCAGGGAAGCCCACTCTGTCAACTTTTGTTCAAACTTCAGCCTACTCCAAATTGGTCTTGCCTCCACCACTCTACTGAAGTTACACTGATTAAGAGTACCAGTGATCTCCATGTTGCTAAATCCAAAGGATATTTTTCTGCCACCTCTCAGTCCCACTATAGTTAGTTGATCACTCCCTTCTGCTTAAAACTCTGTTTTTCTGCTATCTCACCCTTTCTCAGTCTCTCTTTTTAATTTCTCTTCTCCATCCTTAAAATACTGTATTTGCTCAGAGCTCAATCCTGAGCCTGCCTCTGCTTCTACATTCTTTCTCCTTGGGTGATCTAATCCAGTCTTACAGATTAGATCACCCAACTGTATTTTAAATCTCTATGGTTTAAAATACCGTAGAGATATCGTTAAATCCTTCATTTATATCTCAATCCAGACTAATCCTCTGAAGGGCAGGTACCTACACTGAACTACCTATTTGATATCTCCACTCAAACTTCTCATTACATCTTAAACCTAATATCCAGAACTGGTCTCATGATTCCCTATCCTAGCCATCCTCTCAAACTTTCTCTCCCATCCCCTCCCCACAACAGCATTCCATTCTCAGTACATTGGACCAATTTACTCCAACTGGCTCAAGTCTAAAACCTAGAAGCAATCCTTGATCTCTCCTTTCCCTCCTCCCCAAAGTTCAATATGTCAACAAGCTCTTTTCATGCTAATTCATCTTGAATTAATCTATTTTCACCATATCTGCTGTCACCACCCTAATCCAAATCATCATCATCTTTGTGTGTCAACTATAGTAGCTTGCCGACAGGTATTTCTTCTTTCATTCTTGCCCTCTTTATAATCACTTTCCATTTTTATTAAACCATTTAAAATTATGAAATAACATACATTATGAAAAGTGAATATAGCATAAAATGTACAGTATAATAACCAATTATTAAAAAAACACCTATATAACCATATTGCACATCAAGAAATAGAGCATTGCCAACGTCACCACTTGACCTTTCCCAAATCACCTCTCCCTTCCTTGTCCCTGGGAGTTACTACTGTCCTGATTTCTGTGGTAATCACTTCCTTACTTTTCTTTACATTTTTACCATCTATTATTTGCATCTCTAAAGAATATTGTTTAGTTTGCTTGCTTTTCACTGTATATGAATGTAATCATGCTGTATGCATTTATTTATTTATTTTTTTCTTAGCATTGTTTGTAAGATTCACTCATATTGTGCTGTGGAGGTGTAGTTGCTTCATTTTCATTGCTGTTAAGTATTCCATTGCATGAATATATCACGCTTTGTACTACTCTTGAAATTTAGGGTTTTTAGTTTGTCAGTCATTGCAATGCTGAAATGAATATTTTTGTTTAGGCATCCTGCTGCATCTGTGTAAAAGTCTCTTGAGAGTGTATATCCAGCATTTACATTACCGGGGATGCTTACCTTCAACTATAATAGATAATGTCAACTTTCCAAAGTGTTTTTACCAATTTATGCTCCCATCAGATTTGTGAGGGTTCTTTTTGTCCTGCTTCCTAACACTTGGAATTGTCAGTTTTCCATTTTAGCAATCTACTGGGTATATAATAATATATCATTATGGTTTAATTTGCATTTCTGTGATTACTAATAGGTTTGAGAACTTTTTCATAGACTATTGACAAATTGGATTTATACTTTTGGAAATCATCCAAGTTTTACCTTATTTTAAAATTAGTTTTTTATCCTTTTCTTGTTGATTTTTAAATATATTCTTTTTATTAGTTCTTTGTTGGTTTGGCGTGTTGTGAATATCTTCCCCTTTTCTATGGGTTTTCTTTTCACTCTCTTTATGGTGTCTTTTTGATGAACAAAAATTCTTCCACTTTAATAAGGTCAAATATACCAAATCTTTTCTTATTTGATAAGTACTTTTTGTACCATATCTAAGAAATCTTTTCCTACTCTGTGGTCATGAATATCTTTTTCTATTTATCTTGCAAAAGATTTTAGTTCTTCTTTTTACCTTTAGGTCTAAAGTCTACCTGGAATTACATTTTGAGTGAGGTAAGAGTCAAGTTTAGTTTTTGTTCATGTGAATACCCAGCTATCCCAGTGTGGTATTAAAAAGGCTATTCTTGGGCTTCCCTGGTGGTGCAGTGGTTGGGAGTCTGCCTGCTGATGCAGGGGACACAGGTTCGTGCCCCGGTCCGGGAAGATCCCACATGCCGCAGAGCGGCTGGGCCCGTGAGCCATGGCCACTGAGCCTGCGCGTCTGGAGCCTGTGCTCCGCAACGGGAGAGGCCACAACAGTGAGAGGCCCATGTACCGCAAAAAAAAAAAAAAAAAAAAAAAAAAAAAGGCTATTCTTTCCCTAATACTCTGGGCTCTTTGTTCTGGAGTTCTTATTATGTTTCATTATATTATTTATCCATTTCAATATCAATACCAAACAACATTAATTTCTGTAGCTTAAAATAACCCTTGATATCTGGTAGAGCAAGTCTTCCCACCTTGTTCTTCAAGAGTATCATGGTTATTTTCTGTTTTCCATTATGATTACTTCTTCTGACACATTGGTTATTTGGGAGTTTATGTCTTAATTCAAAATATATTGGACTTTTCTAATTATCTTTTGGTTATAAATTTTTAGCACAATTACATTGTAGTTTGAGGATGTAATCCATAGGATTTCAGTCCTTTGTAATTAGTTAACGCTTGTATTTTCACCCAGTGTATGGTCGATTGTTGTAAATGTTCAGTATGTGCTTGAAAATAAAGTATATTCCGCAGCTGTTGGGTGCAGTGTTCTACATATGTCTTTTAGGTCAAATTTCTTCATTGTTTTTCAACTCTTCTATATCCTTTTTTATTTCTCTGCTTGCTTATTCTGTCAATTGCTGAGAAATTTCAGACTCATTTATTTTTTTCCTTGTAGAATTATCAAATTTTGCTTTACAGATCTTTAATATAGTTTAGGCTGTGTTATTAATTGCATAAAATTTTAGAATTATTATATATTTCTAGTGAATTGAACCCTTTTTAATTACAAAGTGATTGTTTTATTATCCAGTATTACTGTAGTTACCCCAGCTTTCTTTTGGCTAACATTTACATGGTATATCTTTTTCCATCATCTTGTTGCCACATTTCTGTAACATTATGATCTCTTACATAAGAGTCTTATCTCTTGTAAATATCAAATTGTTAGATTTTTAAATCTACTCTGTAATCTTTGTCTTTGAAATGGAGCATTTAGTCCATTTATACTTAATGTAACTACTTATATCTTTGGATTTAAATCTGCCATCTTATTTTGTTCTTTCTCTCCTGTTGATTCTGTGTTTCTTCTTCTGTCCTCTTATGTCTTATTTAGGATTGACTTTTTAAAATTTAAACTTTTCCCCTTTACTAATTTGGTAGTCATGCATTCTGTTTCTATTCTTTAAATGATTACCCTAGAAATTACAATATTCATCCTTTCAAAGTATATTGTTACCCTCCTTCTGGACAATAAAGGAATCCTAGAACATGTTAATTATTTTCCTGCTGTACTGAGTTTTATGTTATCACTAAAGTCCAAAGTCTTACCTAAATATCATCTAAATCAGCTATGGTGAGACTCAAGGTATGATTGATCCTGAGGCAAAATTCCTCTCCAGCTTGAACCTGTGGAATCAAACAAATTGTGTGCTTCCAAAATACAGTTGGGACAGGAATAAGATAGACATTCTCATTCCAAAAGGGAGAAATAGGAAAGAAGAATGGAGTAATGGGTCCCAAGGAAGTTTAAAACCTACTAAGACAAACTTCATGAGATCTTAAAGCTCAAGGATAATCCTCTTTGGCTTGATGCTCTGCCTTCCTGACCCACTGGGGCAGAGGTCCTGCTCTCACAACTCTGCTGAGTGGGGGGGTCACATCTCCCCCACTTCCCCACTGGGACTCTGCTAGGCCAGGATTTCATCCCCAGGACTATCTAGTGAGAGTGTTGGCCCAACCCCAAGGGCTCCATAGGCAGAAACTGAAGCAGTGGCCTCTGATTTTGATACTGAGGCAGGCCTGATGATCTTTGAGTCACCTTCATGGTCATTCTTCCCTTGTCTTGAGGAATAGCATGTTTGCAGTGCATAGCTCTGTGGTCCTATCCTGTAAAACCCAAGAAGTCCGACAGCCTTCCTTCATTTTATCCTGTCTCTATCCCCTTCACTTCAAACTGGCAGTGTCTCTCCTGGGATGGCTGATTAGGTCCATGTTTCACACCCATACCAATCTCCTTATCTCCTTATCAGATGGTCAGTGCACCACAGCCTTAGTGTTCTCTTTTGAACGTGCTTTCTCAGTTATTGTAATATGAGAATTTTCTAAATTCTTAAGTTCTGGTTCCATTTTGCTTAACAATTTTGTCTTCAATTCATTTCTCTCGTCTTGCATTTTTACTACAAGCAGTCAGGAGAAATCAAGCCTCTTCTTTAACACTTTGCTTAGAAATCTCAGCTAACTATCCAATTTCATCACTCACAAGTTCTACCTTCTACAACAAAACCAGAACACAAACACAAGTCAGCCAAGTTCTTTGCCACTTTATAATGAGGATCACCTTTGCTCCATTGTCCAATAGCGTGTTCCCCATTTCTGTCTGAGACCTCATCAGAATGGCCTTAACATCCGTATTTCTACCAACATTTCTGCATATGGTTATTCATGTATTCTCAGTGAAAATGAAAGCTTCCTCAATGGCTCTCCTCTTTCTTTCTGAGTTCTCACCAGAATTGCCTTTAAAATCTCTTCATGGCCATATTAGCTTTTTCTAGCATGCACCTCACAACTCTTTCGGCCTCTACCCACTACCCAGTTCCAAAGGTTCTTTTATATTTTTAGGTATTTGTTACAGCAGCACCCCACCTCTCAGTCCCAATTTCTCTCTTATTCAGGCTGCTATAACAAAGTACTATAAACTGGGTGGCTTAAACAACAAATATTTATTTCTCACAGTTCTCACTGGAGGCTGGAAGCCTGAGATCAGTAGGATCAGGTTCTGTTGAGAGTCTTCTTCGTTTGCAGACAGCCACCTTCTTACTTTATTCTCACATGGCGGAGAGAGCATTATTCTCATCATGGACATTCTACCCTTATCACCTCACCTAAACCTAATTACCTCCCCAAAGCCCACCTCCCAAAACCACCACACTGAAAATTAGAGCTTCAACATATGAATTGTGGGAGAGACACAAACATTCAATCCCTAGCAACTACCCTATCTAAATTATACCTCCCTCTCATGCTGTCCCTCACCAAAATCTGTCTATGTCTGTCACGGCATGCATCTCAATTTATAATTGTTCACTCCTTTGTTTCTTTACTTAGTTCTTTTCTGTACTATCCAATAAAATGTGTGCATCATTGGGCAGAAATCACAATTCCAGAGTCCAACACCAGGCACTGGCCTGGCACATTGCAGGTGATCAACAAATAACTGTTGATTGAAGGAATACCAGATGTAAGTTTGTTACATCTATTATCTCATTTAATCCTCACAGCATCCCTGTTACATAAGTACTATTATTTCCACTTAACAGATGGGGAAGCTAAAGCTCAGAGGGGTTAAACGATTTTCCTAAAGCTACATAACTCACAAACAGAAAAGTAGTTTTTGTTCCCAGGCTACCTACATCCAAAGTCTGCATGCTTGACCATACATTATACCTACTTAAAAAAAAAAATCCATTAAATGATAATACAAATTAGTAAAACTCATAATTGGAGATGGGGGATTCAGGTTGAGGGGAATCTTTCTCTTTTCAAAGGAATTAATGAGAAGATTTATTTGACTATCAAGTATGATTCTGTTTTATTTAGAAATCTTTTTTTCTAAGAAAACACAGCTTTATTGTACAATAGTAATTGAATGTTATATTCTGTTAATAGAAATTCTTTTTAAAAGCAAATTATTCTAGAATATATTTAGCTCTAACAAACTACATTTCTAAAAAGTTTACAAGTAGAGAAAATGGTTTGTTGAGTTAAATTAGAAGTAGTCTAACAGTATAGAAATATCATTTATGTTTGGATTTCTTTCTTTAGAGCCAGTAGAAGAATATCTAAAATCAAGATCTATTAGATCTTTTCATTATCTTAAGGATACAACTGAGGTAGGTTTAATTTGCATGCTTACAATTATTTAATAGAAATCCAGATTATCCCTAATAGTTTTATATATTTTTCTACAAATCCCAAATTCAAATGAATTTTAGGATTCAGAAGCATAAAATTTTAAAGTGATTTCATCTCTGATATTATGCAAAACTTTATATATGGCAATAATAGAGAAAATAATATGTTATCTGTTGGACAGGCAATACAGTGGAAATTATTTATTGAATGTTATCATAAAGTTATCAAAGTTAAGACAGGGCCTCATAGAAAATTATATGTGCATAATTTAAATATTTTATTTTAATTTAGAATATAAAAATATACATCCATTTGTTAATCTTTTGATGTGTAGCCAAGACCATTTTTTTTTCTTTCTGCGGTTCACGGGCCTCTCACTGTTGTGGCCTCTCCCATTGCGGAGCACAGGCTCCGGACGCGCAGGCTCAGCGGCCACGGCTCACGGGCCCAGCCGCTCCGCGGCACGTGGGATCTTCCCGGACCATGGCACGAACCCGTTTACCCTGCATCGGCAGGCGGACTCTCAACCACTGCGCCACCAGGGAAGCCCCAAGACCATTTTGGTTATAGTTATTTAACTCACATAATTACAATAACAATGATTATAACAGGTTTAGCACCAATACTATTGGAAACATTCTTAAAAATTTTATTTTATTGAAGTATAGTTGATTTACAATGTTGTGTTCATTTCTGCTGTATAGCAAAATGATTCAGTTATACATATATATACATTCTTTCATATTCTTTTGCATTATGGTTTATCACAAGATATTGAATATAGTTCTCAGTACTATGCAGTAAGACCTTGTTGTTTATCCATTCTACATATAATAGTTTGCATCTGCTAATCCTAAACTCCTAATCCATCCCTCCCCCACACCTCTCCCTCTTGGCAACCCCAAGTCTGTTCTCTATGTCTGTAGCACCAGAACTATTGACTCTTGCTAACAACCTGAGCAGAGGTACATGGGCATCCTGAAAAGTGACCAACCAGCCTTGACCATTGAGCATGCCTGGATATTATTCAGGAGGTTTTATCTAGGAGACTAGAGAGAGAAATTAATACAGAGAATCAGCAAAGGGAAGTCATTTAAGAGAGTCTCTTAGGTGTTAATTTACTTCTTCTTCTTATTATTATTATATTTATTTATTTATTAAACACAAAAGGCAATTTATCGGCTCATGTACATGAAATGTCCAGGGCTGTCTATCTTCAGGCATAGCTGGATCCAGGGGCTGATATGATGCCATCATGGGTCAGTCTCCATCTCTCAACAATGGTTTCCTGCCTTGGTTTTCCACTCTGTGGCAAGATGGCAGCTGAAGTGCTGGACCTCCTTCCCCTCTTCTCAGCAGGCTCTTTCTTTCTTTCTTTCTTTCTTTTTTAACATCTTTATTGGAGTATAATTGTTTTACAGTGGTGTGTTAGTTTCTGGTTTAGAACAAAGTGAATCAGCTATACATATACATATATCCTCATACCTCCTCCCTCTTGCGGCTCCCTCCCACCCTCCCTATCCCACCCCTCTAGGTGATCACAAAGCACCAAGCTGATCTCCCTGTGCTATGTGGCCGCTTCCCACTAGCTATCTATTTTATATTTGGTAGTACTTGTAAGTCCATGACACTCTCTCACTTGATTTACTTATTATTAACCCTGTTTATTGCTAATCTGGAGAATGAAACATGAAGAAATACATACTTTGCACCATAATTAATAACATGTTATCATTTTATTGCAAATTTATACCTTTTATACTTTTTAAAAATATTGACAAAATACACTGTCTGGCTTATTAGTTTTATCCTCATCTACATGTTTTAAATAGGTTTGTGTTTAATAAAAATCTCCCAAGAAATATAAATATATTGTAACTTCATCATAAGATTACTCATCATAATAAATTTACTAGCATCTTATATAAAACATTTTAATTTTTAAAAAACAAATTAATATATACATATGCCTTTTTAAATTAAATAATACAGAAAGGCTAATAAGAACACAAAGCCCTTGCACCCGTTCTTCCTGTTCTAATTTCCTCTTTTCAGAAGCAACCATGTTTAACCTTTTGGGGTTTCAATTCCTCTTATGATTAACTCTATAATTCTAAAGAATGAGCTTCTACTGCTAATTTTTTATTTATCAACTTTAAGCATTATCTACTGCATAATCAAAAACAAAGATTTGAATTAGTTTATTTACACTACATCTCACTTCTCTCCCTCTTTCCTCTTCTGTATCTTTTTTTTTTTTTGGCTGTACGCGGGCTTCTCACTGTTGTGGCCTCTCCCATTGCGGAGCACAGGCTCCAGACGCACAGGCTCAGCGGCCATGGCTCACGGGCCCAGCCGCTCCGCGGCATGTGGGATCCTCCCGGACCGGGCCACAAACCCGTGTCCCCTGCATCGGCAGGCGGACTCTCAACCACTGTGCCACCAGGGAAGCCCCCTCTTCTGTATCTTTGATAGTTACTTTTCTGCTTTTTCTGTTTTAACATTGAAATAATATATCTAAATACTTTTTTCTTTCCTATCAACTTTAATCACTAACTCCTGATTCCTCTTTACTTAAGATGAAAGATCTTAACAGTTTTAGCCTTTCCTCCACATCTTCTTCCCTAGGTCAAGTATATCTTTATTTTTACACTTTTGAGGTCAATGATTATACTCACTTTGTAACTCTGATTAAACCTTTATGTTTTGTCTGTAGATTAATTCTAAAGCTAAAAATGCTTTAAACAGCATTTATATTATTACATTTTTGTAAATAATTGTTTATTGTAGAACAAAGTAGTGTGCTAGGACTATGTTTCTTCTCAAGGGGTGCAGTGTAAAAACAATAGGCGCTCTTTTCTTATTCTCCATCAGTTACTAAAAAATAATGCCATATATTAATTTCCCTTATATTTAGATCTTGACTGTCTTGTGTACTTTTTCTGGAGTTCCTAGTTGCCTTTCTTTTTTCTTGTGGTGAATGATAATAATAGCAAACATCTATGTAGTACGTGAGTGTGCCAAGCACTGTTCAAATGCACATATATGCATATATATGCATTCTTCTTTTCCTGCCTTCTTTTGGATAATTTGAATATTTTTTAACATTTTAATTTATTGACTTTTAGCTGTACCTCTTTGTGTTTGGATTTTTTAGTGGTATCTTTAGGGATTAAAATATACATCATCAACTCTTCAAAGCCTACTTAGAGTAAAATTGTACTATTTCACATAAAGATTTAGAAGCCTTTAAATTGTATAAAACCATTTACTAACCCTGTCTTTCATAATATAGTTTTCATGTGTTACTATAAACCCCATAAGACAATATTATAATTTTTGCTTTCAACACTCCTATATGTTTTAAAGAAAGTAACAGAGTAAAAAAACAACCAAATACAACCAGATCTGATGCTCTTCAGTACTTCCTGAAGATATATTTCCATCTGGTATCATTTCCCTTTATCCTGAAGAACTCCCTCAAGTATATTTTGTAGTGAAGGTCTGCTGGCAACAAATTCTCTGTTTTCTTTTACCTGAAAGTGTCTTAAGGATATTCTGAAGGAAATTTTTGCTTGACACAAAACTTTGGCTGATAATTGTTTTTCCTTTCAGCATATTGATGATGTTCCAACATCTACTGGCCTTCACAGTTCTGACCGCCATAGTTTCTGATGAGAAATCAGGGGTATTTTGAATTGTTCCCCTGTGTGTATAACTTGTTTTTCTCTGGCTGCTTAAAGATGTTTTCCTCATACTTGGTTTTCAGCAGTTTGATTATGTGCTTAAGCATGGTGTTCTTCTTAATTATCCTGCTTAGGGTTCATTAAGCTTCTGGAATTTATAAATTTATGTCTTTCATCAAATTAAGATCATATTTCATCTCACCACTATTTATTTAAATATTTTTCTACCCCATTCTACCTTTCCTGTCCTTCTGGGATTCTTGTTACACATATATCAGACTTTTCTTTTTTGAGTTCAGCAAGTATTTATTGAGTTCCTACAGCAGCCAGCCTCCTGTCCAGAGACTTGTGGCCTGAGATCACAGGGTAGGTGAGCAGGCTCAGACTTTTCATTATTGTTTTCTCACAGGGACACATATGTCTCTGAATCCCTCTAAAAAACAAAAATTCTCCTCTCTTTTTTCATATTGGGTAACTTCTATTGGTCTGTATTAAAGTTCCCTGACTCTTTACTCTGATGTCTCCATTCTGTTTTAAAGTCAACCAGTGAGTTTTTTTACTTCAGGTATTATACATTTTCAGTTCTAGAATTTCCATTTTTAAAAATAGTTTCTATTTCTCTAAGATTTCCTTTTTTCTCATTCACTGTGAACATATTTTACTTTTTTCATTGAGCATAATTATAATAGCTGCCATAAAATCTGATAATTCCAACATCTGGGTCATTTCAAGGTTGGTTTTGATTGATAGCCTTCTCTGTTGAGACTAGGTTTCATTTTCCTGGTCTTTGCATGTTAAGTTGGATTTATCCTGGACACCACAACTGTTATAATGTGGAGACTCCAGAGTCTGTTATATTCCTACAAAGAGTAATGATGTTACTGTTTAGCAGTCAGCTAACTTGGTTGGGCTCAAAATATACTCTGTCTCTATAGAAGCAGCTCAAATTTCAGTTCAGTTGTTATATCCTTAGCTGCACTGCTTGCAGTTTTCCCTAAACATGCATCGTTCATGGGTCAGCAAGAGACTTGGACAGGGTTTATACATAAAAGATGGGGCTATCATCTTTGGCACTCTTCTTTCTATCATTCCCTTCTCATTTCCCAGAAGTTTTGGTCAGCCTGAACTTTTTCCTCTGGTTCTTCTGGCCAGAAAGAACTTAAGTTTTCTATCAGAGTTTTAGATGTCCTATACTTTGGCCTGCCTTCAAACTAAAAGCCATAAAAATAGAAACTTCACTCTACGCAAGTCAGTAATTCCAAGTTTCAATGCTTTTTCTTTGTCACCTGCTTTTGTTCATTCTCCAGGACCTTCAGGCAACTTGTGTGTGTGTGTATGTGTTTGTGTTTTCTAGAGTATTTTGTCTAGAGTTTATAGTTTTTATCTGAGAGAGAGTGGCTCTGATAGAGGCTTACTCAGCCATATTGAAAAAGAATTTTCCAGAGTTTTTACTACTTCCTTTATTTTTTCCTACTGCATTGCTCAATATTTCCTAAACATCTATAAATAATAGTGCTGATAGGTGTCACTATTGTCATGCCACACACTAGTGTATTGTCATTAACCATAATATTAGTTAGTGGTTTTATATGGGTATAATTTTTAAAATTTTGCTAAGATATTCTTTATCATATTAAGAAAGTATTCTCTTTAGTTTTATTACAGTTCTTATCAATGATGGTTACTGAATTTATCAAATGTATTTTAAATATTACAGCTATTAAAATAATTACATTATTTTTCTCCTTTGATCTATTGGGACATAAATTATAATAACTTAGAACTATTAGGAGCTTTTAATTTCTTTTATTTTTTTTTGCGGTACGCGGGCCTCTCACTGTTGTGGCCTCTCCCATTGCGGAGCACAGGCTCCGGATGCGCAGGCTCAGCGGCCATGGCTCACGGGCCCAGCCACTCTGAGGCATGTGGGATCTTCCCGGACCGGGACACGAACCCGTGTCCCCTGCATCAGCAGGCAGACTCTCAACCACTGCTCCACCAGGGAAGCCCAGGAGCTTTTAATTTCTTGATAATTTTGTTTGGCCATTACAAATTGTTCCATTAGTACAGTGTTGAGTAGTATTTTATTTTGAATTTGTGAAATCACCTGAAGTCGTATGTGAAATTAGCTTGTAGGCTTCTTCTGGTGCATCTTTTCAGACTTCGGTGTCAAGACTATGTCAGCTATGAAAAGAACTGAAAAGTCTTTGTTGTTATTTATTTTTTAATTTAACTGACATTATATTGCATAAGAATTGTTTGTTGCATAAAAATTTGAAAGAACCTATGTATAAATCTATTTGGGCTGGGTTACTTTTTTAAAGGTAGTTATTTGAAACTTCTTTACATTTCTTTTAAGAATTTTTGGTATGCTCAAATTTTCTACTTCTTCTCAAGTCAATTTTGGCCATTTTTCTTTACATTGAAGTTTATCTGTTTGACTCTGAAGACATCGATAGTCTATCCCTCTCACAACCATCCTTCTTGACTATTGAAAATTACCCTTTATACACTACAAATGATAAATGCTCCGTGCCCCACCTGGCTTTGAATATGCTGTTGATTGTCTTAATGAATACCCTGGACATATGTTGTTGGCCTCTCCTGATATGTTCTTATCTCCAAATCCCAGCATTAAGTTCTTCCTCACTGATGAAGTGTTTCCTGTCTATTCCAGCCCTCTCTTCTAAACTCCTCCCCATTTAAAGATTGTATTGATTGGTTTGGTTCTTAGTGATATTATCTTATTACATTATTTGCCAATGACTCATGTATGCTAATCATATATATTTAGAATGTGAATTCTTTATGGCCTGGATTTTTGTCATATTTAAAATTTTTATCTCATATTATCCAGAATGAAACATATTCTGTTCCTAGTGTGAAAAAAAATTGTAGGTACTAAACAAATATTTGTTTGGTTGGTTGATGGACAGTCACAAGTTACGCAGTTTATACTTACATATGCATGTTTATTTTGGGTATCTAAATAATTATATTTAAATAGAAATATACAGGGACAATCTGAGACACTAGGTAAAGCTGGATCACTTTTTTCCAGTTTCTCCCCCTTTACTCAGAACTATTCTGCTGTACCTGCTCTGTGTATGAGACAGTAAAGTTTCTGTTTAAACCAAGAGGGCTTTTTTTTCTCAGTACTTAAACTTTAGACTTTCTCTGCATTTGGAGAAATACATTTTATATGAGAATAATGGCTAAGTTTTAGAGACAAATTAAATAAAATTTAGTAAAAAGTGCGAGCATAGGCAAATTTTTAAATTTCTGTAGACATGTTCCCTCATCTAAGAAGTGGTAATAACATCTATTTCATAGGGATTTTTTTTTGAGGATTAAATAATCATTATATTTGAAATTATTTAAAGATCTAGTCAGCTGTTAGTTATCATAATTAGCTATTCCAAATATGAATAATCAAGTATAAATTATTTACAATATAGACATGGAAAAAATAATTTCTAAGATAGTTTCCCCTTTTCTTTATGTTTAGGAAGAACATGCTAAACCCTTCCATGAACTGTATTCACAGCATAGACAACAACAACGTAGAAGAACATTGGGATCTACAATCTTTTCTCCTGTACCCAGCATTCAGTCTAATGCTTATAAGAATGAAAAAGACTCTATTTACAGGTATACACATTGTGTGTTTATATTGAAGTAACTGAAAATTAACTGCATCTAACTTCAAGATATAGGCATTAAGAAAATCTTTAGCCAAGGAATATCAGTATCTAATCATATTACCACATTATTTCACTACTTAATAACATCTGAAGACTCTATAACAAAAATGGTAAAGCTTAGATTCCTTAGTATGGCATATAATATCTTTCCAGTCGTCTATTCTGTCCTTTGCTTATACTGAGTCTAATCACAGCAAACAGTTTATTCCAACTACTGTGTGATTGACCCACTCTGTTCTTTATGCTCAGAACATACTTCTCCTGATAGATTCCTATTCATCTTGAATAGTTGGGACACTTTTAGCTGCAATTAAAAGAAAACTAACTACATATGATTTAGACAAAAAAGATATTTATAATCTCAAATAACAAGAAGTCCATCAGTAAGGCAGCTCCAGGTTAATTCAGGGGTTTAATGATGCCATCAAATATCCAGCTTCTCCATCTTTCCTCAACTTGCCTCTACTGTCTCAGCAACTAGCTTGTCCTCCTAGCCTTGCTGTACAAGATGGTGACCACTATTGAAGATAACTGGTAACAGCACCCACTGAAAAGGAGAAAAGCTCTTTGACCCTTTTTTTCTTTTAAAGATTTATTTTATTATTTTTGGCTGCGTGGGGTCTTAGTTGGAACGCAGGATCTTCATTGAGGCATGTGGGATCTTTCGTTGCGGCATGCAGGCTCTTCCTTGTGGTGCGTGGACTTCTCTCTAGTTGTGGTATGCGGGTTTTCTCTCTCTAGTTGTGGTGCACAGGCTCCAGGGCTCAAGGGCTCTGTAGTTTGCAGCACACGGGCTCTAGTCGAGGTGTGCAAGCTCAGTAGCTGTGGCACACGGGCTTAGTTGCACTGTGGCATGTGGGATCTTAGTTCCCTGACGAGGGATGGAACCTGCGTCCCCTACATTGTGAGGCAGATTCTTTATCACTGGACCACCAGGGAAGTCCCTCTTTGACCCTTTTGTAAGAATGAGGAAAATGCTCCCCAAAGCCCTCCAGCAGACCTCCCCTGGTGTCTCTTTGGCTAGAATAGCTTCATACACTCATATCTAAAAACCAGTAAATCATTATCAGCTTTTAACACAACCCACAGTATGAAATACTTTTTATATCACAATGATTGATATCTATATCAATATCTATATGTATCTATCAATCTATCTATCTGTGGAGCAGAAGATTCAGATTCATAGACCCCTAATTATTTGTCTTTCTGTTAGTTGAAATTGATTGCAGTATTTTAGTGTTTTGAACAATTGTTACTAAGGATCTATGTGATACACTCTATTCTATTCTACTTTTTAAAATGTTGGTCAGGAGATGCTAAATTGATTATTGTCTAAATTGATGGGTTGTAGCTCACATTTTGAAAAGCACAGGCTTAGATTATTCCAGGTTCATTCCCTTGATTTAGGAAGGCGCTCAGCCTCCCTTGGAGGACAGGGTTGCTTGGAGAAAAATGAATAGGATCGGAGTTCTGTTAGCAAAACAGGGGGAAAAAAGACTCTTAAGTAGGCAACCCTCTTTTTAACGCATTATCCTTTAAGTTCTACTCAGATGTCACATCTTCTCTGAAATGTTCCTTGATAGCAGTGGCGGGCTGTTCTACGTGTGCCCTTATATGTTTTGGCCCCTGACACCTGTCTCATCTCATCTTACTCCACTCTCCTCATCACTGCACTCCAGCAACACTGGCCTTCCAGTGAGCATTCCAAGCTGGTTTCATACTCAGACCTTTACACTTGCTATTCCCCCAGCTCTTCACCTGGCTGTCTCCTTCCCTTTCTCAGATTTCAACTCAAATATCCCCTTCTAAGAGAGGTCTCCCATAGCCACCTTAGGTGAAGTATTATGTTTATATTTTTCTGTAATACTTACAAGTAGTTGAAATTATTTTATATATATGTTTTGTTGGTTGGTTTGTTTGTCTTTTGACTATTTCCTCTCTCTAGAGGAGAGCTTCCTAACCAATAAACTGTGGTAATTTTGTGCTCAGAGAGGGTTATAGGTGTGCTGAAATGCTGATCCTTCAACCTTCAAAACTGTGGAGTTGGCCCCATGGTAGCCAGGCTACAAGTGTTCTCAAGTGTTTATCTCAGTGTACTGAACAAAGACTATTAACTAATATGTTTGTCATTATGTGGAAAAGGTTGGGAAACATTGCACTAAGATACAAACTACTTGAGGATAAGAAAAAAACTGAATTTATTGCCAACAGCATGTGTGTCTGGGAACATGTTTAAGAAAGTAGAGAAATGCTGGAGTGGCCAGCAGGCATATTTGGAAGAGTTCTGCCCTGGACACTTTATTCATGCCAGGTGGCAAAGTCTGTTTGGCATGTGCTAACTGACCTCTCTCCATACCAAGTGTTTAACCATTTGAGGCTTCCTACTGGCTAATGATGACTTTACATTTTAGAGAGATTTGGGAATGCCTTTCTTCAACAAAAATCCCCCAAGACCAGTTTTATGTTAGCCAAACATTAGATCCTTGATCTCAGTCTTTTCCAGTTCTATCTTGTTCACTTAAGAAGTTTTTACTGGGCTTCCCTGGTGATGCAGTGGTTGAGAGTCCGCCTGCCAATGCAGGGGACATGGGTTCGTGTCCCGGTCTGGGAGGATCCCACATGCCGCGGAGCAACTAGGCCTGTGAGCCATGGCTGCTGAGCCTGTGCTCCACAACGGGAGAGGCCACAACAGTGAGAGGCCCGCGTACTGCAAAAAAAAAAGAGAAGTTTTTACTGAATAGCTACTACAGATCAAGCACAATACCAAGTACTTTCCATGTTATTTTACATTGAAAAATATTTTATACAAAGTATTTTCTAAATGCCATAATATATATGTGTCTTTTGTGAAAATCTTCTATAATTTCAGCTCAAACTGAAAAAAAAAAACCTAGGGGATCATTTGATTTGGTTGGTCACTTAGAAGATTAAGTTAATAAAAGGTAATTTATTTAATTTTTTTTATTTTATTTTGTTCAAAGATGTTTCTAAGAAGAAGAGTTCTGCCTTTTATTTTCTTGTAGACCAGAATGAATTTATTCTGTCTTATTATGGACATCTAGGCCCGTACTACAATCCAATGACCGTTCTAAGACTGCTCAGCTAGTCACATTCACATTCAGACAAGGTCATACACATGTGACACAAGGTCACATTCAGACCTTGAGCACATGCTCTATCTGCTGCAAGTTCACAGTCAAATGGAGAGGAAGACAATGAAAAATGAATGGAGAGAATACAATTGCATTTTTATAGTAGATACAAATTTAATTACACTACAACATGGATGTGAAAAAAAGGTAGCTTTTTATTTTTATATAGTTCTGATACTTCTCATGAGATCCTCAAACCCTGTGTAATGAAAAAACTTCATATTAATCCATTGTGTTTTAAACTTTGTTTGGAGTAAAAATGCACAGCCTCTTTAGGCTTAACACAGTCTTTCTGTTTCTTTCTACCATGGTGTCTTAGTATATGAGTGAGGGGCTCACTGGACTTTGTGACATTGAGGAAAAGGTACTTGGCCAGGGATCTTGGTCAGTGCCCTTGTACTGCTGACCTCATTCCTAGATGTTCTGTGGCTACTGACATTTGTGCTTCATGAACACATAGTCTGTTCTCTCTGAACCTGGATAGGGTCCACTCTCAACTATCACTAGTATGGTAGAACTCATTTAGTTCTTGTCATGTCTTCATCTCTTCTTAGACCGTCTATTTATACCTCACCCAAGTCAAGCCTTTGCTATGGGTCACTGCACCCCTGCAATGACAAGCTTGTTGCAAGCCTAATCTCAGTGTCCATGTCACGTGTGGACCAAGGGAGATCTGGAATGAAAACTATATCCTCTCTCTGCCTAACCACACCATTTCATCCTGATAACAAAGCTAGGGTCACCCTGTGTTGGCAGGAAGCTGCCCTGCAAAGCACTTTCATCCCAGAATCTCAACAAAGGATGTGGCAAATATATCTCTCTTCCTTTGTTGTTCTCCTCAACCTACATAATATACTTCCTCTCCACTCAAAAACCAAAGAGGCACACATACTACGGTCTTGCTTCCACCCCTGCTTTTGCTATTTTCCTCCACAAACCAAGCAGGAAAGGATGGTCTTGTCAGGTTGAAAGTATGGCAGAGGGTTTGAGGGAGATGTTAGCAGTAGTGATTTTTTTTTTTAATTGGGGTATAGCTGTTTTACAATGTTGTGTTAGTTTCTATTGTGCAGTGAAGTGGAGTTCCCTGTGCTATACAGCAGGTTCTAATTAGTTATCTATTTTATACATATTAGTGTATATATGTCAATCCCAATTCATCCCACCCACCCCATGCCCCCGCTTTCCCCCCTTGGTGTCCATACGTTTGTTCTATAGCAGTAATGACGTTGAGGAATGGGAAAGGCAGACAAGAACAGACAAGCTGAAATCAGCCCTATAAACATTTATGCTGAACTTGTGTTCATTTTCAGAATAGAATCTCCTCCAGAGATGAATGATTTTAGTACAAAAGACAATAAATCCATCAGAAATGATCAATTAAATGAGTATTCAGTAAGAAAGAAAAGCTTGCCCCCCTTGTGCTTTGAGGATGAACTGAAAAAGTCAAATGCCAAGATAATCGACATTAGTCCAGCAAAGACAGCAACTTCTTACACGGTAATAAAAACATCTACTACTGTTCAGTAAAAATGTGTATTATTACTCCTTGTGGGAATGTCATACTCCAGTGCCCAGAATCTTTGATAAATTCTCCTTCCCTCTTGGCTTCATATTCTGAAGTGACAACAACACAAGTTCTTAGTGTTCTTTTTAGAACCTCCACCCCAAATCTGGGGATTCCTCTGCACCAGCTGAAAATTTTGTGTTTTTCTTTATAAAGAACGATTTATCAAATTTTCTTGATTATAAAAGAAATATAAAGATGGTATTTTTTTAATGACTGGATTATGTTTCACTTTTCTATCAATCTATTTTAACTATTTCAACCAGAAAATACATTTATCAAAGGCCATCTGGTAGCTCAGAGTCTCTGGGATGCTGGAGAGACAATCTGGCTTGAAAGCTCTCCAATCAGGACTAACCCTGTTACAGCCCCACGTTGCTCCACTGGGGCCCATGCTGTTGTCACAGATAAAAGTTTACAACTCTGACTCTGGGCAGGGGACACTGTTTCTAAGATCTTTGCCAGTGCTGCCCTTCCGCTAGATATATCTACCACCATCCTCACTAGAATAGTTTTCACAGTGCCTACTTTTCAAAATGCTTGCTTTTTCTGAACTGAAGACTGTCTTAGGTGTGTCTGAGTGGCAGAGCCTAGGTCACACACGTACGCCCTAACCTCAAGCGAGGCTGATAAAGTGAGTTTTTGCCTCTACCTAAGTGTACTTTGACTCGGAAGGTGGAAAATTCCCTAAGGTATTGATTAGACAGACCAAAAATTTGACAGACCTCTACTCCTATCACTAAATAGGTAACATGGGCATCACCAGTGGATTGCAAAACTAGATCTTTTGTAATTTTTTCAGTGATCGTATGCATTAATATGCCTTTCACACTAAGGACACTAATATACAATGAGATGATCCTAATTTCTTACTTCATTAATTATATTTGTAAAAGAAAAGTAGCAATCATTGACTTAAAGTTTACAGACTAAATACTAGTTCTACTCATATTTGATGAGTTTCTGTGGAGTTAATCTTTTTTCCTTACAATGGAAATGTGGAAAAGAGTTCAGTGAGTAGCTCATACAAACAGATTTTGCTACTGCTGTGATAAAAGTAATCTATTTTTAAGTCAATCTATTACTTCGGCTATTTTATTCCACAGATATATATTGAGCACTTTTTATTGGACTAAGTATTGTGCTAAATGTTGGGGTATAGTAATGAATATAATTATTTTAAAGAAAATTTTCCACTGTCTGAACTTACTAGGATACTCAGACTGTAATTTTGGCTTATAATCAGTTATATTTCTTTTGATTTTTGACTCAATCCATTTTTTGGTATGCTGCTTATTTCTGGACATGGAAACCTAAGAAATGACAGAACAATGTTCCATCCCACCAACTATCATATTTCCCAGTGACAACACCAAACATAAAGACTTTATATCTCACTCTATTTCAAAAAGGGTTTTAGGAGGCCAAAAGTTCAGATTTTACTCCTAACATCTGAACAGAGTGTCAAGAGAAAGAAGTGTGTCACATACAAGGACATCTTTTTTGTATGTTTAAATACCATTATTGTTTATATTAAAAACTTCTATGTAGTCATTTCTAGAATACTTTACGATTTTATTTTCATGTTTTAAAAATTATAGCCTTCTTGCCTCAATAGACTGATGACAAATACTCTCTTCTTTAATCCACAGGAAGAAAATGATACAAATCCCATAATTTTCCATGAGACTGGATATGTACAAATGTTACTTTTGACAAAAAACAGGCTTCCTCCCCATTCTATGGAAAATGGGAATGGTTACCCATATAAAAGATCAAATATTGTTTTAGAAAGAAATTGTGGAATGCTCAAATCTGTAGCTAGAGGTCAATTTACTACTCCTTCCAAACCCAAAAGAACTCTGCCTACAACACAGAAGAAAGCTATACAAGCAGTATCTTTTGAAGTAAGCCGTAGAGTTGTAGATGATAAACTAAGGAAGAAAACTAGCAAGCAGATATTTGAAAACGTATCTTGGAATAAACTTTATAACTTTTCACAGACTTTTTCCAGCCTAACAAAAAAATCTGTGGGTTTCCTTGATAAAACTGTTATTCAAGAAATGAGTGCTAAAACGGCAAATTTGAAAAAACGTTTTCTACAGTAAAAACAATGAGCAAATTGAGTGCCTCGCCTGTCAAATATTGCTCAAAGCCTTCAAAAAATATACTCAAAGTCCATAAAATAAATAATGTAACACCATTGGATGATTTGTTAAACTTGTCAAGTAAAAATTAAGCACCTCATAAAATATTGTTTATACAGCAAAATTTGGGTAACAGGAAGCAAATAAAGTTCCAAGATCACAGAAGAAATCCTTGTCTAAATGGTAATGTTCTAGTGGATGGTAGAAGAAAACAAAGTATAGAAATTGGAATTACAAACCAACAGTGGTATACTATTTTTAGTAAATAAGAGGACAAAATTAGGAAATAATGATCAACAAGAGGAACTAGTTCAGGAATTTCTCTTATCTCAATTAGATCCCTCAATCATCAGCATTCCTACAGTAAAGTAGATTCAGGACCAAGAATGGCACAGACTGACTCTGGAAATTTGCTGTCGGAAGCCAAATAACATCAATAACCTTGCTCCATAATTGGATATCAAACAAGACAAATATACCATTAACTTGATGCATGTGGAATTAATCGTTGTAGCAGCATTTTGGATAATCATTAGAAACCAGTATTACATTAGCAATTCATGCAATTAAAAGACTTTGTAAAATTTCAAATACCTTTTTGTTAGTAAACATTGGAACTTCTTTACTATATAATGCCTTTACCAAGTATAACTTTGACTTTTTTCTGAATTGCTAAATAATTTAAAAGAATAATTTATCTTTAATAAGATAAATAATTTTGGCAGCAAATCCTTAAAGGATTAAAAGTTCT
The DNA here is from genome assembly GCF_039906515.1 of Pseudorca crassidens. NCBI lineage: Eukaryota > Metazoa > Chordata > Mammalia > Artiodactyla > Delphinidae > Pseudorca > Pseudorca crassidens. The sequence continues at coordinate 57,545,318 of NC_090297.1, read as the reverse complement.
AAATATATTATTATATTGCTATTTTATCTACTCATTAACTTCTCGTGAACCCAAACACTATAAAGACGGAATTCACCTTAGAAACAAGTTGCATTTGAAGAGTTCATTGGCAATCCGCTAGTTTAAGGACTTTGAAAAAAAAAAATCTTAACTGTTAGTACTTGAGGAGAAGTAGGTTAATTAGAAGCATTTCAGTTAAAGGAAGGTTTTGGAGGTCTTTTGGAAACTTTCCAGGGTAAGGAGGTAAACTTGTTCAGGCTTCTCTGTTTCCACTGACTGGAGGTTTTCTTTATTGTGCGTCATCAGTGTTACTCTTGGACATCTTTTCACAGTAGAGGCAGATTTTGGCTCTCAAATAGGATGACAAATAGAGAAAATGGAGATGAAGGAAAGATAGTGTAACTGGAGACTTTGTAAATGAGGGAAGAGCAAGAGAAAAAGGGTTCAAGATAAGGTGGTGGGTTCAGGTATGTAGGAAGTAGTAGGGTGGAAACACACAAGCTTTCCCTGGCTCTTTACCTTTCTTTTTGTTACTGGCTGGGGAGGAGAAGCAGCAGCTGCAGCAACTCAAAGTCATGAAGTCCTCTTTCTTTCTTTCCAGAAAACAGGGATTGACCCTCTTGCTCTCTTTGCTTGCTCTTATCCACTCTCCCCCTACCTCTACCCCACCCCCATATTCACTCCTCCCCTGCTCACTGCAAAGCAAAATAGTTTCCCTAACTACCCTGCTGGCTCAGAAGAGAAAACACAGACTCTTCTTAACCACTAACAATAAAAATGACAAGAAAGAGAAAATATACCTAATAATAGCCCAAGTAATGACGGTAGGGTTTCCTGATATTCAGTACAAGAGAAACAGGTGTAGGCCCTGGGTTTGGGCAGTTATGAGTAAACTTGGGCAAATAATGTAAACTGAGTCTCACTTTTCCGTATCCCTGCCTTAAGATGAAGACAACAATACCTTATTTTACTGTATTATCATTTTTAAGATTAAAACAACAGTGTGGAGTATCTTGAGTATGGTAAGCATTCATTTAAATTTCCCTTTTTATTCCCATCCTTTCTCCTGCTCTTAGTGTAAGCATAACATCTTAAAAGATGTTCCCCCAAGTGTCTTACTACCATCTTTTCTAAATTAAATGCTAAACCTAACTACAATCAGTGTCCAGACTTCAGCCCAAAGTAGACTCAAATTAGAACTGAGGATTTTGTATGTTATTTTTGGAAGTTTCTGCTGGAACTTGTGAGTTTTATCCTTTAGAAAGGCACTAAATCAACTTAAAAATTCCATTTGGCTGAGATTGGCCATTGACATAGCTGGACAGCAGGGAGCAGTGGATTCTGGGAAGATGGTGACATAAACTCAGCACCTTTCTCTTCCACTCTCAGACTTAATCTATTATCTCCTCAGCCAAATAGATGCTGGCATCTGCAAGACGTGGGGTGCAAGATTAGACATGGTTTCTATTCTGATGCTGAGATCTGAATATGGCCCTAGAAACCAGTCTCTGAGTTAGAAGGTAATAATGGAAGTTGTGCTGTATCCAGGGACTAGCTAGCATTTGGGATCTGTGGATTACCCAGGGAAAGGTTGTCTTTGGTCCTGTGTAAGTACGTGTTCCTGGTCTCATTGGTCCCCAGGAGACCAACAAGGAAACTGTAAACCTATGAACAAACTGGGAAGTCAGAGGTCCATGAATTTTCCTTCAGATGCCTCAACAGAGGTCGTGTTCTGCTTGCTCTTATAGTACCAGTCCATAATGGGCAGGATTTTACCTTCTACCATTTACACAACTGTGGTCACTAGATATTGCAAAAAACAGACCTGAGCTTCCCTGAGCCAACTAAGAAAAACAACAAGCCATCTAAAGGGGCACAGCAAGTAGACGGTGGCCAGCCAGGCAGGATGTAATGGAGAAAAGGGCAAAATTATGAGACTTGCCAGAGGTTTCACCTAGGGATGGGGAGGAATAAGCAAACATAGTAATTTCGTAGGATTAACAGTCAGAAAAAAATCTGAAAAAATAAAGTTTTTTCCTGTTTGCTTATCCTGCCAAGTCCTGCTCATTCAGCAATAAGCTATTAAATAAATAGAACAGTTAAAGATGCTAGAGGAGACAGGGATAATTTGACAAGAAAAATAATAAAAGCACTTAAGTTGATTCAAGTGCAGCACGGACACCCCCACACACACACTCATTACACTATTTGTTATAAAACACTGGTTGTATGTATTACTCTCAATTGTAATCTGAATTGATAGAAGAGTTAACTGTTACCTGAATAGAAAATATAAGAAGACTTCCAAAATAAGGAGAAATGGAATTAATTTAAAAATGTATGGAAAATGAGAAAGAACAAACATAATATCATAAAAACATTGATATCAAGTATCTGTCATACTACATTTGAACTGGTTGAATTTTCTCTTTAAGAAACAGAGACTCTCAGACTGAGTTAAAAATAACACTTAACTATACAATCAGCTCTCTGTATCCATGAGTTCTACATCTGTGGATTCAACCAACCACAGATAGAAAGTAGTCCAAAAAAAAAAAGAATTCTGGAAAATACCAAAAACCAAAACTTGAATTTGCCTAGAACCAGCAACTAGTTACATTTACACTGTATTTATAAATATTTACATAGCATTTACATTGTATTAGGTATTATAAGTGATCTAGAGATTATTTAAAGTATATGGGAGGATGTGTATAGGTTTTATACAAATACTACTCCATTTTGTATAAGGAACTTGAGCATGATGGATTTTGGTATCTGTTGGGGGCCTTGGAACCAATCCCCTGTGGATACAAACGGATGACTGTATACTGTTTATAAGAAATATCATTAAAGCAATAAAGGAAGCTTGAAAATAAAGGAGTGAAGATGGAGATATCAGACTAATGAAACAAAAAGAGATTGGAGTGGCATTATTAATATCAGATGTTAAAATTTAGGATTAGAAACAATAAATAAGACAAAGAAGGACCTTATGCCTTATGTAATAATGAAAACACAATATCTGAAAAAGATATAACAGCATCTTTGGTGCACTATATATGTACCAAACAACAGAACAGTTAGTTATATAAAGCAAAGGCTATTGGAAATCTCAGGAGAACTTAAAAAACATAAAATTATTGTGGAAGACCTCAATTCACCTCTTTCAGAGTTAAACAGGTAAAAAAGAAGTATGAATATGGAGTAATTATATAATGCAATTAATAAAATTGATGTAGTGGATATAAACCCCGTTTCATTGTTTCTTTGAAACAGAGAAAATAAATTTTTGACTTTGTCCATAGAAAATGGATTATGTGCGAGGCTACACAAAAACACTTAACTTTTTTTTTAAATGAATGTAGAGACCTTTTAAAAAAATAACCCAATAAAAAGAAATCAAAATTAAACAGAATCCAAATATATTAACTATTTAAAAATAAAGAAAGGATAAAGAAGAAATCAAAACTCAAACTATAAAGTGAAAAATAATGAAAAGGAAGCCACTTCATTTCAAAGCTTATGGAACAACAGCAAAAGCTGGTTTAAAAGAAAAGTGTAGGTCTTATTTTCCTTTCCTCTCTCTCACCCTTCTCCTCCTTCCCATCCTCCCGTCCCCCTCCTCCTCCTCCTCCTTCTTCTTCATTTCTACCTTCTTCCTTCTTCCTCTTTCTTTCTTCTTAGTGAAAAGAGTTCAGTGAAAAGGATCCCGAGGTTCTTATTTTGGAAAACAGAAAACATATAAAACAAACCAAAAGCAATTATGAGTAAGACATTAATACAGATAAACATTAAAAATACTTTAGAAATAAAAATACAGTATAAAAAATAGATAAAAGCAAAAGTTGTTGTTTTGTGTGTTTGTTTTTAAAACACACTAAAATGGATAAGCTCTTCTCAAACCTGATTTAAGGGAAAGGAGCAAAAAAAGCACTATAAGATTATGAATGAGAAAAGAAACAACCATAGACGTAGGAGCGAGCAAAAGAATCATAGGAAATATTACATGCAAATTTATGCCAACACATTTGAAAGTCTAAAAAAAAAAAAGGTTAATTTCATATCAAAAAAGAAATGCCCAGAATTGACCCCTAGGAATGGATATTTTGAATAAACCAACTTCCTAGAAGACAGTGACAAGCACCAGGACTAAATGAGTTCAAAAATAATTTTTCTTATTTTCTTATTGAAGCCAGTGTGGTAAGTAGAATTTCAAAGATGTCTCTCCACGATTCTTGATCCTTATTTTTCAAACACTAGATACAGTTGTGAATGGACTTTGTAAATGGATTTAAGTTTATTAACCATCTGACCTCAAATATGGAGATTATTTGGAATTATTGGTGGGCCTGATGTAATCACATGATCCCTTAGGAGCAGAGGAATGCAGAAGTCAGAGAGATGTGGCAGAAGTGAAGGTAAGAAAGATGGGAGAGAAGTAGAGGTTGGAGACTTTAATTCATAAAGGCAAAACTTTTAAACACTTGTTTACGATATTTTCAATTTGTTCACAATTACTCATTTCCTCCCTACCTTTTCCATGTGTCTCCATAGTTGGAGTGTATCTCCCTACTCCATTGACGTGGGCTTGGCCATGGGACTTACTTTAACCAATAGAATGTGAGTAGACATGACTTACATGATTCAACGTTGCCCCTCTTGCTCCTGTCCTCCACCATGAGATCAGCATGTCTCAAGTAGTGGCCACTCCTTGAACCTGGGTGCCAGTATGAGAAGACATTCGGAACCAAGGCAAGCTGAATCCTGCAAAGCCCAGAAGAGCCTCACCCAACCCATAGCCCTCATGTAACATGATCAAAAAATAATTTTTTGACATTGTAAGTCACTAAGACAATGTACAATTGTTTCCACAACAAAGTCAGACTATTACAATCTCTTTGGGACTTTAATCTTTGAATTTAATTTCTCACAAGAAATTTTATAGTTGAGGGAGTTGTATTCAAAATTGGGCATTTCTGTGTTAGCATTTTATTATTGGAGTGTATTAATCTCATAACAGTGCCTCTGATGACTTATGCTGGTGATGGGCTGGCCATAATTTGAGATGGGAAATAAAATAGGAAATGAAATTTTTACTCTTGACACATCATGGTCTCCAAGTTAATTGAATTAACATAATTGTTACTGAGTCCAAGCTTGTACTGCTCACTGCATGACAGGTCAATAAATCGAGAGACAAGGTGTTGGGGCAAGGAATAGTGACTTTATTCAGAAAGCCAGCAGACCAAGAAGATAGCAGACTAGTGTCCCAAATTGCCTCTTACCTGAGTTAGAATTCAGACTCCTTTTATACTAAGAGTGGAGGGGATGTGGCTGGTTGCTGCACACTGAGGGGATGTGATAATCCTTTGTTCTTGCAGCTGCCCAGGCAGGTCTGGTCATGATGTGCCTATAAACCTCCAACAAGACAACTGTTATTCTGTTTTGCAACTTTATATAAATGAAAAGTGTTACACCTTTAAATAAAGGTCAAGGGAGGCAGAGCCTCGAGGATGGGCTGTCCTGTAGTTTTCAGGTTGCAGGCAACACTGTTTTACAAAGGTGCAGAGTCAGCATGACTAGGCGCAGGCAACAGAGCACAAAGGTTGGAGCTAAAGGAATAGATCCAATACAGAATCAGGTTTGTTCTTCTCTGTTAAATAACGATTAATGTGTATTTCAGAGCCTTCTGAACACAAAATTAACACTGTTAACCAATATTCCTAGGAGAATCCAAAAAGGTACACTGCTGGAGCGATCTCATAAAGGTAGGAGCAGGACTTCCCTGATAGCTGCTAAAATCCTCTCCAAAGGGTGCTAGACACACCCCTGATTGAACATAACTTAATGATTAAATTCAAAAGGTAAGGGAAAGTTAGACAAGAGCACGTATTCCCCCTCCCTTCTTGTTGCCCTCTGGAGAGAGGGACTTCTCTATGGTAACGCCCATGGTCTCCTGCCCTACACATGGCACCACTTTTCTCCACCGAGGAGTGAGAAGCCTCATTAGGGGTGGAAGCAATTAGCCCAAGTTTCTTGACTGCATGGGACTAATCTGTTAAAAGGCTGTTAACACTAGGGAATTGATTCTTTTCTTCCCTCTTTGACCCAATTCAGAGGGAGCAGCAATATATGGGGTAAATGTGTGCATTCTGCAGACTCAAACATTCCGTTGGGTAGGCAATCCCATCCTTGGAGACAGGGAAGCAGAACACAGTCCTAAACAAGTCCATTTAGCTCTCAAACCTAAGCCACACTCTCCAAACAGCTTGAACTGTGTTATGATTGCCATCAAACTACCTGCTGCATCTATTTCCCAGTTACTCCCAAATTTGGGTGGGGAAAATGGACCTTATTCTTTAGCTTCCTCAAATTCCAACATATATTTTCCAATGTACTTTCCCAAAATGCCTCTTGTCAAAGATTACGATTCAATCATGTAACACTGAGTGTGGATATGGAAGGAGTGGCAGGGAGAGAACCACCAGAGCAATTCAAACTGCAAGTCATCAATCTTCCCTTGAGTCCTGAGCCACTGTCCTGGAACTCAGTCTAATAGCCTGGGCTAGCATCAAATAGATCCCAAAATGGCTTAGACCAAAAATGACTTCTCTTATATCAAGAAACACATGCTTGGTTTTCTTTCTCCGGGGACCCCCTACCTCTCTGCTTACAGTAGTAATAATAAATACCAGAACCTCACTCTCCTCTTGCGCTTTTGTGACTATAATGCTATTGGCTAAAATCAATCTGAAGTCTGGGTTTAAGACAGGCCTGAGACTAGAGTGAGGCTAGAGAAGTGCCTAGGGCACCACATTTAAGGAGGCACTTTCTATCAGGGCCTGAGAGTGAGTGCTTTTTATATGTGTTACCCTAGGTGTCTCTCTTGCCTCATTCTAGTCCCAGCTCTGAGTTAGCAGTGCCCATAAGGTAATCCATAGAAATCAACCTCCCAGGGCACAGAGCTGGGTGGTAAGTAGATTTAAGGATCAATTGGGGGCTTCCCTGGTGGCGCAGTGGTTGGGAGTCCGCCTGCTGATGCAGGGGACGTGGGTTCGTGCCCCGGTCCGGGAGGATCCCACATGCCGCGGAGCGGCTGGGCCCGTAAGCCATGGCCGCTGAGCCTGCGCGTCCAGAGCCTGTGCTCTGCGACGGGAGAGGCCACAACAGTGAGAGGCCCGTGTACCACAAAAAAGAAAAAAAAAAAAAAAGATCAATTGGAAGGTAGTACACACTGTCAGAAAGTTCTTTACTAATAATAAGTTAAAAATCTATGGGGAATCCCCTGGCGGTCTAGTGGTTAGGACTCAGTCACTGCCAGGGGGCTGGGTTCAATTCCTGGTTGGGGAACTAAGATCCCAAAAGCCGTGCGGCACAGCCAAAAAAAACAAAAACAAAAAAACACACTGACTTGTGTTTAAAAAAACAAAAAAAGCTGATTAACATCCTATAGGGAAATGAATTTAAAATTTTGAGGTTATCTTTTCCACCAGAGGGAAATCAATTATATCTCTACAGATAAAATTTATTTGCATTGCTGTGAACAAGTCATTTGCATTACAGTTGATTTTCTACAAGTAGAAAGCCCATCAAAGGTGCATACCCCCGGGCTTCTCTGGTGGCGCAGTGGTTGAGAGTCCGCCTGCCGATTCAGGGAACATGGGCTCGAGCCCCAGTCCGCGAAGATCCCACATGCTGCGGAGCGGCTGGGCCCGTGAGTCATGGCCTCTGAACCTGCGTGTCCGGAGCCTGTGCTCCGCAACGGGAGAGGCCACAATGGTGAGAGGCCCGTGTACCGCAAAAAAAAAAAAAAAAAAAAAAAAAAGGTGCACACCCCTATAGAATTAATCTACCAAGGATCCATCCAACAATTCCCAGTGCTCCACTGCAAGGACAATCAGTAATCAACTTTCTTATTTCTACAGTTGGATAAATTTTTTAAACATTCCTCCTCTTGCCTGGAAGCCATTCAGATATTTAAAGAGATCAGAGACATCTCATCTTTCTCCAGGAGTCAGGTGCCCAGGATTAAGCACAGGTGAGGTATGAGCAACACGGAGTTTTATTTCAATTCCCAAAGGGAGAATCAAAACCACTTATTATTAAAACTGGGGTATATTATTAAATGTAAATCCCACTTACCGCCTATTTCACTCTAAAGAAAGCCTTCATTATATATATTCTCTGCCCAAAAAAGAAGTAGGACAGTACTTGTAGCTAGAGCAGTGGGTTGACAACAGAAAAAAAAACAGAACTAGTAAGACAAGTAGTCACAATGTAGATTCCAAAGTGGTGTTTAGTTTGTCAACATGCTTAATTAATTTTAGTCAATAATTAATTTGATCTAAACACTACACTCTGTGTGAAACAATCAAAATATGGCCTGTATGTTTCAGATATGAACTCTCTATGTTTAGTGGCAATAATTGGTAATTGATACCTCTAAAGGCAATTCTATTTCATTCTGTTGCCTTATTTTTCTTTCTGTTAGCATCCTTACTATCATGTTCTTTTCTTTCATTGATTTGCTTAGGACCTCAGAGGTTAAAAAAGGATCTTGAAAATCTTCTAGACCAGAGCTGTATGGTAGAATGTTCTCCAATGATGGAAAAGTTCTATATTTGTGCTGTTCAATATAGTAACTGCCAGCCACATGTGGCCATTAAACACTTAAAATGTTTCTAGGGCAGGGTTTCTCAAACTCAACACTATCAATGTTTTGGGCTGAGTATTTCTTTATCGTTGCCAACATTGCTGAGAAAATTCATGCACCATACTGAGTAGGTCCATGCACAGTCATCCTATTTAATTTCAACCTCATTCTCTCAGCTCTCAGCAATCTTCTTATTTAACTCCTGTTGACTTCCCTTTGCGCGTTCCATGGTTGTTGTTCCAAACTCTCCCACTCTGCTCAAACTCATGACTTCACCCTGCCCACCAGTTCCCAGAATAGGAAGAAAGCAAGACCAGTTGCAGCTGTAATATGAGATTACTTCCTGTGTAATCCTGGAGTTTACTTAAAATTTCCACTTCCTATGTGGACAACAGTACTGATCATCTCTGAATTTCTCCATGCTATGAGAAATTCATAGCGGGGTTTTTTTGTTTTTACTTTTTGTTTTTACTTTTTTACTTTTTGTTTTTACTTTTTTGTTTTTACTTGTTTTTTTTTTGTTGTTGTTGTTGTTGTTTCTTGCGGTACGCGGGCCTCTCACTGTTGTGGCCTCTCCCGTTGCGGAGCACAGGCTCCGGACGCGCAGGCTCAGCGGCCATGGCTCACGGGCCCAGCCGCTCCGCGGCGTGTGGGATCTTCCCGGACCGGGGCACGAACCCGTGTCCCCTGCATCGGCAGGCGGACTCTCAACCACTGCGCCACCAGGGAAGCCCTATAGCGGGGTTACTTGTATTCTTGGAGCAAAGAGAGGGAGCCCACTGCAGTGAAAAGAACACTGATGAAGATACAAGAGGCCAGAGTTTTTCAACAGTTCTATTCATAATTCACATGGTTGATTGGGCAAGACTTTCAACCTGTCCAGCCTCAGATTTCCCACTTGCATACGAGAAAACATTTCTAATGATTTTTTTCTCAAGATTTTAGATGACATTTCCAGGTCTAGACCTTTAAGATTCTACCTTCTTCCTCTTTACTGTTCAACTTTTAATCAAAAAATGTTTATTGAGTACTTACTATGTGCATTCACTGTGCTAGTTGCTGAAAATGTAGCAATGACTAGGACAGACTCGGCTTATGCCCTCACATAATTTGATGGGGAAGTGAACTACCTGTTCAGTGCTCTACCCTGAGAAAGCTCAGCCCTAGGGAAAACAATCTAAGCAACAGATTGCTCTGTTCTTAGGCTAATCCACGGGTACCAGGAGGGTGAGACTAGGCCTCCTCTCAGTTCATGATTTCTCCCATGCAGCTATGTCGACTGCTTAGTAGAACCGGGGTTATATGCAGAAGATTTAATAATGAGCACAGTACAGGCACTGGCCAAACTTATGGCTGAAGCAAGGTATTATTCCTAGACTTGGTTGCAGGTTTGTGGGGAGGTCTGAGGGATTTCAGAGGAGGAGCTAAGATGACCATGGCTGTAGGTCAAGTCTCAGAGGATCTGAGGAAGTTACTGTTTACCAGCATTTATAGAAATATTCCTACATTCTAACTGAAGAGTCGCCACACTGGTGTGTTGCTACTGAATATCAGTGCGAAGTAGAATTGATGAGGCAGCATGGACACACAGCTGTGTTACTTATCAACAACTTAGCCTTTCCAAAGTCATCAGGAGAAGCCTTCAGTACCCCAACATTTCTCAGAGGTGCCTCCTTGGGTCTTTATACGTATGTAAACCCTCCATCTTAACTTTAGTTTCTTCTCTTGACTCTACTCAAGTTATCATCCGGGACCTCTTTCTCCTGGGCCATCTCATAGTTCTGCCTACTTCTGAGTCCAAACAGGCCCATCACCTCCTTGTATTGACATATTACTATGTGGAGTGGTTTAGTATCCTAGACTACCTCATTTGGCCCAATGCATTGTCCTTCCTTGGAAATAACTCTAAGGATAGTTATTTTTTGCCGAATGTGGAGAAGCCATATTATGCTTCTGTAATCCAAATTATGCAAAGAGCTACTCCACTTCTCCTCTGTCTCTCTTCCTGCCTTTCTCTCTTTTAACATATATGTATCATATGCCTACTTTATGTAAGACACTCTTCTAGGTATCAAGAATACAGCTGTGAACAAAAAAAAGTCTCCACTCTTATGGACATGGACCTTGAAGTTGATGAAACAAGCTTCAAGCCCCTTTTTCTAAGGCTTGGATTATATTTTATACATTTTATAAAATTTGCAGAAGATGTTTGAGCTGAAATTGGTTAAGAATGTTGTCTCTTTCCACTCCGTTTTTTTTTTACCATCAAATTTCCCCTCATAGCAGATGACACTGAGTGGCAGAAGTAATATTGGGAATCCTTCTAAGGAGAAATTGAATTAGGAATATATCTGGTCTGGGTTTAGTAGGTTGTGTATAGATGGTATGCAGCCACTTCTGTATGAAGTGAAGTTGTTTTAATGTAGGAATGGCTTCCAAGAATATTCCCACCATCTACTGCGCTACTTACATACCATGTGACACAAATTTACAGGTCCAGAGGACATATCATGAAATAAAATGTGTCCAGTAGTGGCCAATTTCAAAACCTTATGGCTATATGAAGAAACAAGATCTGTAACATACAGAATCTGAAGCTATCTCTGAAACCTTCTTCCAGTCATCAACACAATTATTAGCAGAGGATTTGAGTTTTATCAATACTTAGCCAAAACAGAAATCCTCTCTTGTTGGCAAATACTCGGTAATGTAGTATACACAGTTATAAATGCATTTTTTTTCTGTTTTGATGGGAATCTTGCAAAATAGAACTTATTAGAATTTCTGTGTTTGTAGGGTGTGTATTTGCAATAGAACTACAGTGAGTTTGGGTGTCAAGATGCATATTTATAAATCCCATGTACCAATAACGATAACAAACTGGTCAAACCATGCCAGAAGAAAGACTGAATTATTTTCGTGTTATCTCTATTAAAAACAGCACAGGGAGATCAGCTCGGTGCTTTGTGACCACCTAGAGGGGTGGGGTAGGGAGGGTGGGAGGGAGACGCAAGAGGGAGGAGATATGGGGATATATGTATATGTATAGCTGATTCACTTTGTTATAAAGCAGAAATGAACACACCATTGTAAAGCAATTATACTCCAATAAAGGTGTTAAAAAAATTATAAAATTTTATTACATACAGAAGCAGTCAAATAAAAATGCAGCAAAAGTATAGAAAAATTATAGATAGAAATGTGACAAGCAATTAATAACGATATAGTTTCTGTGAATTGTCAGATTTTAAAAAGTTGTTAGTTCTGGTTTCTTATATTAAGTAGATATCCATTTTGGTACCTTATTTTACATGTTTAACTTTGCATTTTTTTCTTAGGAAGGACTCACAAAGCTTCAGGTTTCATAAAACTTCCATCCACCCCTGCTCATGGAGCTAATATTTTATTGGGAGGAGACAGACAATAAGCTAATATAACATAATCAATAAGTGGCAAAGCTGAAAGAAAAGATAAGGTAAGGTTAGAGAACAGTAAGCCATAGGAAGTATGACATTTTAGGTAGATTGGTCAAAGAAGACTCTTAAAAACAAAAAAACTACTAAACTAAGACTTTATTTGAATTTCACCAGTCTTTACACAATGTTATTTTTCTGTTTCAGGATCCAATTCAGGATACCACATTGCATTTCTTCATCTTGTCTTTTAAGTATCCTCTAATCTGTGACAGTTTTCAGTCTTTCCTTGTTTTTTATGATCTTGAGAGTTTTAAAAAACACTGGTCAAGTATTTTATAGAGGCCCTGAACTTAGGTTCGTCTGATGTTTTCTTATGATTAAACTAGGGTTGTGAGTTTCAGGGAAGGATACCACAGAAGTGAAGTGTCTTGCTAATCACATCATATCAGGGAGTACATGTTAACTACATGACAATAGCATCAAGAGGAATAAAATATTTAGCAATAAACTTAACCAAGGAGGTGAAAGACATGTACACTAAAAGCTACAAAACATTGCTAAAAGAAATTAAAGAAGACACAAATTAATGGAAAGATATCTGTGTTCGTGAATTGAAAGACTTAATATTGTTAAAATGAACATACTACCCAAAGAAATCTACAGTTCAATGCAATCCCTATCAAAATTCTATGGAGTTTTTTGCAGAAAGAGGAAGAAAATTCTAAAATTCATATGGAACCACAAAAGCCTCCAAATTACCAAAGAACTCTTGAAAAAGAAGAACAAACCTGGAGGCCTCACACTTCCTGACTTCAAAACATATTACAAAACTACAGCAATCAAAACAGTATGATACTAGCATAAAGACAGACATACAGACCAGTGGAACAGCATAGAGAGCCCCTAAATAAATCCATGTGTGTATGATCAAATGATCTTCAACAGTGGTGCCAAGACTATACAATGGGGAAAGGATAGTCTCTTCAACAGATGGTGCTGGGAAAACTGGATATTCATATGTGAAAGAGCAAAATTAGAGTCTTATATTACACTATGTAGAAAAAAATCAACTCAAAATAGATTAAACACTTAAATGTAAGTCCAGAAATTATGTGATTCTTAGAAGAAAACATAGAAGAAAAATTTCATAACATTTGTCTTAGCAATGATTTCTTAGTTATGACACCAAAAGAACAGGAAACAAAAGCAAAAATAGACAAGTGGGACTACATCGAACTAAAAAGCTTCTGCACCACAAAGGAAATGATCAGCAGAGTGAAAAGGCATCCTATGGAATGGGAGAAAATACTTGCAAAGCACATTATGTGATAAGAGATTACTATCCAATATATATGACAAACTCCCACTAATCACTAGCAAAAAAACAAATAACCTGATTTTAAAATGGGCAAAGGACTTGAATAGACATTTCTCCAAAGAAGACATTCAAATGGCCAACAGGTATATGAAAGGGAAAGGCAAATCAAACCACAGTAAGATATTGCCTCATACCTGTTAGGATGGTGATTATAAAAAGTTTGTTTTTATAAAAAACAAAACAAAAACAGAAAATAAGTATCAATGAGGCTATGGAGAAATTGGAAACCTTGTACACTGTTGGTGGGAATGTAAAATGGTGCAGTCACTATGGAAAACAGCATGGAGATTCCTCAAAAAAATTAAAATTAGAACTATCATGTGAACCAGCAATCCCACTTCTGGTATTTACCCCAAAGGCCTGGAAACGGGATTCCGAAGAAATATTTGCACTACCATGTTCACTGCACCATTATTCACAATAGCCAAGACATGTAAACATCCTAAATGTCCTTCAGTGGATGAATGGGTAAAGAAAAAGGTATATCAATATAATGAAATATCATTCAGCCTTTTAAAAGAAGGAAATCCTGTAATATGTAATAACATGGATGAAACTTGGACATTAAACCAAGTGAGATTAAGTCAGTCACAGAAGGACAAACTGTAAGATTCCACTTATGTAAGATACCTAAAGTAGACAAACTCAGAAGCAGAAATTAGAATAGTGGTTTCTGGGGGCTGGAGAGAAGGGACAATGAGGAGTTGCTCTTCAATAGATACAGAGTTTCAGTCATGCAAGATGAAAAAGTTCTAGAGACCTGTTGCACAGCAATGTGCATAGGTACAGTTAACTATACGATACTACATACTTAAAAGCTTGCTAAGAGAGTAGATTTCATATTATGTGTTTTTTCCTACAATTAAAAAAAACACAACTTGCTGCCAAATCCATGATTACAGATTTTCTCCAATGTTTTCTTCTAGACATTTTATACTTTTAGGTTTTATATTTAGATCTATGATCTATTTTGAGTTAATTTTTATATAAGGTATGTGATATGTGTTGAAGTTCATTTTTATTTGTTTGTTTTTGTTTATGGACATCCAATTGTTCCAGCACTATCAAAAAGACTATTCTTTCTCTATTGAAATTGTGTATCTTAGGCAAAAATCAATTGACTGTATTTGTGTGTTTATTTTGGGGCTCTCTATTCTACTCCATTGATCCATATGAATATCTTTATGTTAGTATCACACTGTCTTGATTACTGTGGCTTTATAGCAAGGCTTAAAAATGGGTAGTGTGTGGGCTTCCCTGGTGGCGCAGTGGTTGAGAGTCCGCCTGCCGATGCAGGGGACACGGGTTCATGTCCTGGTCCGGGAAGATCCCACATGCCATGGAGCGGCTGGGCCCATGAGCCATGGCCGCTGAGCCTGCGCGTCCGGAGCCTGTGCTCCACAACGGGAGAGGCCACAAAAGTGAGAGGCCCATGTACCACAAAAAAAAATAAAAAAATAAACAATGGGTAGTGTGGGTCTTCCACCTTTCCTAATTGTTTTGGCCATTCTCATTCATTTACCTTTCCATTTACATTTTAGAATCATCTTGTCAACATCTATAAAAAAAGCTTGCTGGAATTTTGACAGGAATTGCATTAAATCTATAGATAAGTTTTGAGAGAATTAACACCTTAATGATATTGTATTTTCCAACCTATGAACACAGTATAGCTCATCATTTCTTTAGTTCTTCTTTCATTTGTTTCTTCAGGGTTGAGAGAGACCACTTTGATAAGATGAAATTTGAGTTAAGATCTGAATTAAGCGACAGAATAAACCATGGAGATATGTGGAGGAACTCTATTCTAGGCAAAGTACAATAAATTCAAAGGCCCTGAGGCGGAGTGGAATTCAAGGGTTCTAGGAACAGCAAAGGGACCATTGTGGCTGAGTTGGCAGAGGTGGAGTGGAAGCGGTAGAGGGTGAAACCACAAAGGTAACAAAAGGCCAGACCACGTAAGGCCTTGTAAACCATTATAATGTTTTGAATTTTATTCAGAATAAGATGGGAAGTGATTGAACAGTTTTGAGCAGTGGTGTGATATTTGACTAATATTTTATGTTACTTTGGGTGCTTTGGGGAGAAAAGATTAATGAGGAATGGTGAGTACAAGATAAAAGCAGGGAAACCATTGAAGAGACAATTACAATATTTTAGCAAGAGCAGATGGTGACTTGGACTAGGGGGCCGGTAGAAGAAGTAATAAATGTTGGAATACGGATGGACAGTCGGCCCTCCATACCTGTGGGCTCCACAACTGCAGATTCAACCAACTGTGGATAGAATATATTAAAAAAAAAAAATTCCAGAAAGTTCCAAAAAGCAAAACCTGAATTTGCCCACACTGGCAACTATTTACATAGCATTTACCTTGTATTCAGTATTATAAGTAACCTAGAGATAATTTAAAGTATGTGGGAGGGTTAATAGCTTACAAGCAAATACTGTGCCATTTTACATAAGGGATTTGTGCATCTTCGGATTTTGGTTTCCGTGGGGGTCCTAAAACCAATCCCTCTCGGGTACCAAGGGAAGACTGCACTTTAAAGATGTAGTTAATGGAATTGGCTGAAAGTTAGCTATGGGCTGTGAGAGAAAAAGAGGAGTCAGAGATGACTCCAAAGTTTTGGACTTAAGCAACTGGAAGAATAGTTTCCAACAACTCAGTTGGGGAAGACTGTGAGAGAAGTTTTGGAAGGTGTTTATCTGGTTTAGAAGGCATGAGCAGGGGAAAAATGATTCTTTCTAAAATCTTTTTCACCTTTGAATTTTAAGCACAGAATCTAAGGATTTGCAGCCTATGATCCACGTACACTGCAATGGCAACCATCTGTAGTAACCAGCAGCCTGTGCATTGTGGTCTGAACATGAATGGTAGGGGGAAGGCAATAGGCAGAGAGTAGGAAAAGACTATTCCAATGAGTAACTCAGTTTATCATGTCTCTTAAAGAGCATGTAGGAGTGGGTGTTACCTGAGTCTGTGGGTAGGGAAGACCTCACTGAAGAGTCTCTCTTTTGAGACCTGAAGAAGTTAGCCAGAGGAGGGAGGTGGGGTTTGTGGGAATGGGGGTTTAATCTGTAAGTCAAGTGATGAGCAGGTGCAAAGATCCAGAAATGTATTTGAGGAATTAAAGAAAGTCAACCATGAATTTAGAGCAGGGAGAGCCAAAAGGAGAAAGCTGTGAAGTAAGGCAGGAGATAGATTTTATCCTGATAATTAGATCTGCATTTTACAGAATCGCTGTGGCTGCTGTGTAGCTGCTATGTAGAAAATGAATTATAGACCCACAGTCATCTGGCCGAAGACTAGTGACGATGTCGTTGCAGTAGTCTTGGTGAGGGATGAAGATGACGGCAGTGGGTTCAGACTTGGGAGGTATTTAGGGGACTATATATGGCAGATGAGAAGAGAGAGGCCCTGAGAGTAACTACTAGGCTTCTAAGGTGAGCAACTTGGTGAATGGTGCTTCCTTTTACTAAAATGGGGACGCCAGTTATTAATTGTCTCTCAGCTCCAAACTTTGCACTAGGTTTGGACCACACTTCTCTATTCTGCTTTGTGAAGCTGGTGCTTGTATTTTGCAAACCATGCATCTGCTTTGCCAGCTGGCTCTGTGTTAGGCCCTGTCATAGGTGGTGATGGAGGGAGATAGCAAAGTTGGAGGAGGAAGAAAAAAATGTCCTTTCCAGTCTGCTTTCTGTTAGCAATGCTCCAGCAACAAGTCTTCAGCCCAGGAACAGCAGGGCCTTCGCATAGCAGCGGGTGAAAGCCATTTGCGGTTTTCCCTGAATTTGCAGGGCCAATCTATTAGTGCCTCTCAGAGCCCACAGCATCAGCCAGTTGGTGCTTCCTCCTCAAAGGTCTGGATCCCAGGCTTACGGGGAGCCTTTTCTAAACTAAAGATTCCGGTATCAGCTGAGCAGCATCTCTTCCTCAGAGGTCTGTGTTTTAGCTGCTAGGGTTCCTCCTATAGGTTTTAATAATTCCAGTCTCCTCCCATTATTCCCCCTTCCCTTCCTGCAGTTGCTACCTCCATGATACCTTGGAGGGTTTTTTTTTTAAACCTTGAATTTGATGAATTTATTTTTATTTATATTATTTATTTTTGGTCTCATTGGGTCTTTGTTGCTGCGCGAGGGCTTTCTCTAGTTGCAGCGAGCGGGGGGCTACTCTTCATTGCGGTGCAAGGGCTTCTCAGTGCAGTGGCTTCTCTTGTTGCAGAGCATGGGCTCTAGAGCGCAGGCTCAGTAGTGGGCTTAGCTGCTCCGTAGCATGTGGGATCTTCCCGGACCAGGGCTCGAACCTGTGTCCCATGCATTGGCAGGAGGATTCTTAACCACTGCGCCACCAGGGAAGTCCCTAGTTAATATTTCTTTATATTAGATTCTCTCTAATCAAATAACTAGTGTTATTTCTGTCTCCTAACTGGACTCTGATTGACACAGAAATTGTTACTAGGAGTGGTTCCAGGAAACAGACCCTAAAAGATGGGATTTGGGGATTGGTTTGGATTTGAATGTAGAGCTGAGCACCTTGCTAATGGGAAATGAATACTGGTTACCCATGTCATGCAGAAGTAGCATGATTGATTAAATAATCACCTGTAGTTGATTGTGAGGAAGTGCTTGCTGACCCAAGTGCCCTAGAGCCTGTGCCTGCTGCACTTGACCATCACAGCAGTAATTATGACCATGAAGACTGTGGTGTGGGATAGATTCTTCTGAGCGGACTAAAGCACTTACAGAAAGAATCAAACTCAGGTCCTTATACTCTCTGCTTCAGTTTCATCAGAGAGCTAGAGAAATTCTATGGCAGCTCTAAAAGAATCTCTCATTTCTTGTAGCTACACGACTGGTAAATAAATAAAACAAGCATAAATATATACTTGTCCAGTTTACAGAATTTACATCAGTTGAATTTACAGCTTTGCCATGTCTCTTATGAAGAAGTTAGGAAAATGATAGGGAAGCAGAGGGACCCTAAATCTTGAAGTGGGGATACATCCGGCTGGATTTAGATCAAGTTGAGAATTTTGAATTCTCAGGTCACTCTGAACCTCTTCTAACAGTAGAAGAAGCTTGTCCTCCTGTGCCTGATATTAGCCTTTCCTTGCTTGAAAACTATCCACTATCCCCATTAGTAGGGTCAGATATCAGTATGCTCCAGGGGAGCAAGTACAAAGTCTGACCCAGGAGGAAGCAGTTTATATACCAAAAAAATTGCAAGATTTTCCTAATTTATATCAATATAAGCCTGGAGAATATGTATAGGGATGAGTTTTAAGGAAGAATGGGCCATAACACTGGATTGGGCCATATGTATTGACATGAGTGCTCTTACCAGAGGTTCTGGATTTAATGTTTTAACTCATGTAGGTGGAAATATTCTGACAATTTATAGTTAGTTAACTAAGACCTGGCCTTAAAAGTGGCCTCTGTTTAATGAGATCGAGAGACCAAAACTTCCTCCATTATAATGTAGATGAAGGAATGCCAAGGTTTAGGGAGATAGGAATATTGGAGGGCTTTTATCATGAATAATCTACATATCCATCTCTCAACTACATCCTGAGAGGACACGCCCATCATCAACACGTTGAGAAACATCTTTTTGTGTAGAGCATACACATCCTTGAGAAGTTCTGTCATGGCTGTTCTCCACAAGCCAAGCATAAAGGTGGGAAATTTCACTATTGAGGTGGGCTCACTATTTATAATAGAGATGATAGAAGTCTGGAGTATCAGAGGCAAGTAGTAGTTCTTAACCACCAAAGGCGAGATGGGCATATTTACCATAAAAGGAAAGCAGTAACATAGTGGTAACCAGAATATTTTAATCCCCAGGAATCTTTGGCAGTGGCTAATTGATTACAACATCCCTACGAATGTAATAGCAAGGCAACCTACTAAAATGGTGCTTAATCTATATAACAGGAAAAGCCAGACTGACAGCAAAAAAATCTAACTTGAGTTTCTAAAATGGAGACTCACAGACTCTTACTCAGTTTCCAGACATAAGCCAGTTTATAGAACCAGAACCCTTTGCACTGAAGGGGGTGTCAAGTGTCCTTGAGGAAGGCTCCTGTATCATGGTACAAGTATACACCGTATCTTCCTCCGAGTCTTCCTCAAAGGGAACTGCAGTGATTTACTAGAGTGACTTCGTACTGGGGGAAGGGACATACGCAGACCTTTTGGGGATTATGGAACACTGGCTACTTGATACTAATTCCTGGGCACCCATATCACTGTAGACTACCAGTGAAACTGGGGGCTGAGTCAGGTGACAACTAGAGTCTTAGCCCAAATCTGAAACACAGTGGGCCCAGTGGGTCTGTAGAGCAACTGTGTGGTTATTTATCCAATTCTTGAATGTATAATTAGAAGAGATGCATGTTTAGACATAACAGATATACTTGGCAACTAGCAAAATCCTCACAATGGCTCTTTGACTCATGGAATAAAGACCATAATTGTGGAAAGCAAAAGCCTCTGGAACTTTCCCATCCTACCGGAACAGTAACAAGAGGGAATAGCATATCGTTAGGGAAATTGCAGAGATTATTGTCATCATCAAAGACTTGGAAAGATGCATGAGTGGTGATACCTATCACATTTCCATTTAACTCACCTGTTTGTCCAATACAGAAGGCAGATCTTGACAAATATCTGAGAATGATTATAAACTTAATCAGGAGGTGACTCCAATTTTAGATAATGTTTCACATGTAGCATTTTTACTGAGGCAGATCAACACTACAGCTCCTGACACCTAGTATGCTGTATTGATATGGAAAATCCTTTTTTCTCTTCATCAGTTTATTAGGACTGACTAGAAGCAGTTTACTTCTTAAATGGCAGGGTCAGGAGTACATCATCACAGTCTAGCCTCAGGGTTGCATCAAATCTCCTACTCTCTGCCATAATATAGTCCACAGAGATCTTAATCATCTGAACATTCTCATACAAAATCAACTGGTTCAGTATAGGGATTGAAATATGCTAATTGGATCTGATAAACAGGAAGTAGTAAATTTTTTACATTTATTTTTTTTTGGCCAAACTGTGCAGCATGTGGGATGTTAGTTCCGCGACCAGGGATCGAACCCATGCCCCCTGCACTAGAAGCTCAGAGTCTTAACCACTGGACCGCTAGGGAAGTCCCAAGGAAGTAGTAAATATTTTGGATAGTTAAGTAAGACAGCCAGGATCTCAGCTGGTTAGAATTCATTACTTGATACAATGGGGAACAGTGGAGGAGAAGCAGTTTGCTGGTGTTCAGGGGATAAGGATGAATTTAGTTTTAGACATGTTGAAGAGCCTCAGAGAGAGTCATCCAAGTGAAGATGTTCAAGACACAGTTGGATATACAAACCTGGAGTTCAAGAGAACATACATGAGTAGATTTAGGAAGTGTTGATGGAATGTTAAATCGTAACTGAAGCCATGGAATGAGATGATATTATTTAGTGAGAATATGTAGAATCAAATGAGAAGACCTACGACTGAGCCTTGAGGCATATGAAACTTTTATTTTAAAGATATGGTAGAAGAGGAGGAACCAGCAAAGACAAATGAGAAGGGGCATCCAGAGAACCAGGAGGAGTTGCAGAGAGTGTGGTGTCCCAGGAATCAAGGAAAGAGAGTGTAGCTAAGGGAAGGGAGAGGGTCAGCAGTGCAAATGCTGTAAAGTGGTCAAGCAAGAGAAGGACTGAGAGTCAGCTGGGTTTACTTCCACGGAGGTCATTGGTGACTTAGGGGTGACCAGCTTCAGTGTAGTGGAGGGGATAAAACTAGTTTGGTTTGAGTTGAAGCGTGATTGGAGGTGGTTGTAGATTGGGCAGAGCCATGTGAATAGGTGGATAGTGAGGCCAGTCAGTTCACAGAGACAGAAGATTCAAAGCTGCTGACTTTGGATAGATTTGTATGAGGTTCAGTTGTAAATAAATTGAGTTTGAAATGTCTCTGTATTTTCAATGCCTAAATTGATGTCTGGTATGGTATTGTTGTGAATGGGTCATGAGTGACAATGATTTTAATAGACTGGTGTTCCTATATCCTGATTATTCTTCATAGCATTGCTAAACACTAAACTTGGCAACTGAAGGAGGTAATGGCATTGTGAGAACTTTAGAAGCAAGTATGTCCACCTACCCCAAATAAGGCAGGGGTGTCCAGTGGAGGAGCACAAACTGAATGTTGAACGGACTAGGGCCAAATCTGTACAGTTACTTAGAGCTGTGAGACTCAGGGCATGCTTAATACTTCCACTAGGCCCTTGTTTTCCTGTTTATAAGTTGTTTCACCATACCTACTTCCTAGAGTGGTAAGGATGCAATAAGATAATGAATTTCAATTGCAGCACATTGCCAGGCCACCCATCAGTCGTCAGTGCGGTCATTCCTTCCAGCCCAACACAGAGAAGTATAAGGCACTGCAGAGAAGCTGCATGCTACTTCTTTGCATTTTGGTTCTCAGAATTTTAAAAGCATTGTTCAAATAGGAAACACCTATGACCTTTGCTCCCTGGCTATAGCATAATCAGTGGTACAACACAGTATGTTATTGGGTATGATCTAGGCTGGCTGATCTAGTGAAACAAGAAATTGGTGAACACCAAAAAGGCCAAATAAATTCCGGTATAAGAAGAGCAAGTGAGCCAGGGCAAATTGAGAAGTGTAGGGAAAAGTACTGATCAATTTCCTTCATGGAGAAACATGATGGCTAAAGCAAAAGACATGATTTAAATACAAAGAAGATTTTTCTGCTAGTAATTACACCTAGCAAGATATAAAATATATCAACCTACAATGTTGACATTTCCAACTAGAGTAGGCTTGTATATCAATGAGAACATTTAAATCCAGTCTTTCCAATCTTGTACAGCTTTTTAAGATATTTTTTAAACTTTATTAAATTTTATCAGATAATGTATAAATTTCCCATATATAATTCTGTGATTAATATTACTAAGGTTAGGAAAGAGGTTTGAGTACCTAAAATACGTAAAAGTCTAATTCCCTATAATAATACCCTACTACAGTATTGGTACATATCTTTTTTTTTTATTGGGGTATAGTTGCTTTATCTTTTCTTTTTATTCTTTAAAAAGATTTAATTTTATTTATTTTTGGCTGTGTTGGGCTTTCGTTGCTGCGCGCAGGCTTTCTTTAGTTGCAGCAAGAGGGTTGCGGCTCTTCGTTGTGGTGCACGGGCTTCTCATTGTGGTGGCTTCTCTTGTTGTGGAGCATGGGCTCGAGGCACGAGGTCTTGAGTAGTTGTGGCACGTGGGCTCAGTAGTTGTGGCGCACAGGCTTAGTTGCTCCATGGCACGTGGGATCTTCCCGGACCAGGGCTCGAACCCGTGTCCCCTGCACTGGCAGGCGGATTCTTAACCATTGTGCCACAGGGAAGCCCCTTAGTACCTATCTTATCTCTTATTATCTAATGAGAATGCGTCACTCCTCTACACTTCAAAGCATTCTACTGAGGCTCCACAAATCATTACTGGAGTTAAGAAAACCCAACACAGTTCTTGGCCTGTCTATGGTAGGTCTTAGTGTATACTTGCTAATAAATTACATAATCATGCTGAGAAAAACAACAGTAATTGCTTGGATCAGTACTTTTTAGGAGATTTATTTTCATTTCATTTTGTGTAATTGCAATTGATTTGTTGCAGAAATTTGTACCTGGCATTTCCTACTCCATAGAGTAGCACTTGAACTATTATCTGGCCTCTTTCACTGGTTTCCATTATCACCATCTGACTTTATAAAAGGAAATTTCCTTTTCATACAGTGTTAGTGGTAATATAAAATTGGTACAACCTCTTTGGAGATCAATTTGTTCATTCGATTAATTTTTTAAAAAAATAGTCTTTAATTAAGCAATTCCACTTCTAGAAACTGATACCTGTACAAAGTTGAATGGACAAGGATAATCAAAGCTGCATTGTTTATAAACTGAAAAAATGGCAACAACTTAAAAATGTCTATAGGATGGATCACATCAATCATGATGCATCTAGCTGATAGAATTCTCTGCAGCCATTAAAAAGAATGAGGTAGAGTTTCTTTACTGCCACAGAAAGGCCTTCAAGGAATAAAAAGTGAAAAGAGAAAGGTTGCATAATCATAATGATAATAATAGTAATTATTATTATTAGGAACATTTGTAAAGTGTGTACTATATTCTAAGCATTTAACTTTATTAACTTACTTAATTCTCATCACCACCCTATGAGGTGGGTGCTATTGTTATCCCCATTTTACAGAGGAGGGAACTGAACCACCGTGACATCAAGCAACTTGCCGGAGATCACAAAACTAGTGCCAGAGGCAGTATCTGGTTTGAGCATCAGTGTTTTTACATGGTTCTCTTCATTTATGTTAAAAAATGTATAACAATACATGTCTATAAATATATGTGTATGTATATATATGCATATGTGTGTGTATATATATTTGTATAGGCACAGAAAGTGGCTCTAAGCAGAGCCTCGAGATGGTTAGCAGTTGCTTTCTCTGAAAAATGGGTAGGGGTGAGAGAGGAAGAGAGCAAGATAGTTGTGCGATACAAGTCTCTTTTGCTTGTTTGCTTTTGTAATGAGGGACATTATTATTTTAATAATAATTTTTTTCACAAGGGATGTTTCTCAAAATATAATTTTCTAGTTATTTTTCTTCTGCTGCCAGCAGTTAAGGAAGAAATTTGGCCACTTCTTTCATTGTTGAAAAGTTATACCATTCGCTGATTCATTTAGCAAAAACATCTAAAGTGTGCTAGATGTCCCTGCCTCACCCAGCGCTCAAGGAGCTCACTGTCAAGTGGAACAGACTGACATGTAAACATATAATTCCAGAGCCTCTATAAAGGGGATGCACAAAGATGCAGTGGGAGAAGCACAAAGGAGAGATGTCATTTCTGTGGAGGGCAAGGAGAGGCGGTGTGAAGGAAGGTGCCCAGAGAGGAGATAATATTTTGCCTAAATACTAAAAGAAAAGTAACAGTTCTTCAGGAGACAGTGGAGAGGAGGGAGAGAAAAAGCACCCCAGATTTAGGGAATACGGGAGTAAAGACACAGAAGTAAGGACACAGGAACCCACATTATTCTTCAGGGAACTGGGTGTAGTTTGATTTAGCTGAAGCCTAGGGAGGAAAATGTAAGGACGGCAGGAGCCATGTCACCTAAGGCCTTGTGGACTGTGTTAAGAATTTCATTCTGTGTGCCAGTTTTTCCTAAGGAGCAGTCAAAGAACACAAGTGTCTCCAGGATAACATAAAATATATAAATCAAAAGATATACGTACAATGGAATATTATCTAGCCTTGAAAAGGAAAGAAATTCTGACACATGCTACATGTGGATGAACCTTGAAAATATGCCAAATGAAATAATTCAGACACAAAAGGACAAATACTGTATGATTCTACTTATTTGAGATACCTAGAATAGTCAAATTTATAGAGGCAAAGTAGAATAGCGGTTTCTAGAGGATGGAGGGAAGGAGGAATGGGGAGTTTTTGTTTAGTGGTTTCATAATCTCAGTTTGAGATGACATGAAAGCTCTAGAGAAGGGTAGTGGTTAAGAGTTTCACAACAACATGAATGTACTTAACACCACTGAATTGTACACTTAAAAAGTGTTGAAATAATAAATTTTATATTATGCATATTTCACCATAATAAAAACCAGGTAACGATGGTAAATTTTGTGTTATGTATATTTTACCATAATTTTAAAATATGGAAAAATATTTTAAAGATATAGACAAAATATTTAGATAAATAATTCAAAGTTATTTTTCTGCCTTGACATTAAAATTAGATATGTCATTTCTTTGTTTAAGCTGGTAATAATG